>NC_139386.1:27445000-28859166 GCF_054392235.1 Sus scrofa | reverse complement strand
ATCTGCATAACAATTAAAATATCTGGAAAATGTAATCCTATGCTGCTGCTTTTGTCATTGTTGATGACTGTGATGCTAATGGTTATCATTCCCTGTTTTGTTAGATTCTCTTAAACAAAAGAAGATTGCTATTGTTGTTAACTCCTCCTGTAGATCATGTAAGCCAGTCTATGGAATACTTCAAAAGAAAGAGAACTCACCCTCCCATTGGAGAAACTGAAGGCTACCTTCCAACAAATGTGTCCTTAAGCCCCATGATAAATGATGAAGAAGCTGGGACAAGGCAAAAGGTAAGGGTGATGAAGTACTCAAACATTTTGCCACTAATTGCAAAAACAAATGATGGAGACCATGAATGCAAAAGACATTTCAAGGCAGTCAAAGCTTGTTTAAAAAGTGAAAAGTGACAGAGTCTGGTTATGTAAAAACCCCAGCAGGTCGTGACATTAGAGCAATATTCCCTATACAACTGAAGAAGGCAATTTAGACAAGAGCGTTCTAAAAAATAATATAAGCTTTTTTGTTTTTTTTTTAGTAAACATGTTCTAGAATTTCTATTTGCTGTGTTTTAAGACTAACTTGGTACAGTTAAACACTTCTCCTTAAATCTATATTTCCTATAGCACCTTGAGCATGCCAGTCACTGTTTTGCCAAGCACAATTCTTTTAGGTTTACAGCCCTGAGTTTAGGCTGAGTTTAGGGAGATATTTCTGTAAAAAATATAGAATAAAAGAAATACTATAAAATGTTAACAATGTTTATCTACAAGAGAAGAGATCATAAGTCGCTTTCACTTTTATGTTCCTTTCTGTATATATCAAATTTTGTACTTATTTTTAATAAATTTTATTGGAATGTAGTTGACTTAGAAAGTTGTGTTACTTTTAGGTGCACAACAAAGTAAATCAGTTATCATATATAGTACTTACTATTTTCATAATTATAAAAATTATGAAATTACTAGAATGTTCTGGGAGACCAAGAGAAAGGATCACTTGTTTAGTTGAATGAATTTTAATACTGTGAATGTGTTACTACTTAAAATTCAGTTATGTGTTCATATGTTGAAATTCTTTGCTTGTAGCTTTTGTTAGTTTGTTTAGGAATTTATTGCTTGGCCCAAGGGCATATACCTGGGCTACAAAAAACCAGGAATAATTTCCCTTGGTAGATAGGAAAAGATAAATTTCTGAAACCTAAAAATGGTTTAGGTTACCTCATCCATGCTGATTTGTTAGAGGAAGTGAGAGGGGAATGGAATGGAAGGACACAGTCCTGCCTAGGCAATGTGACTAATCATTAACCCTTTGTAGACATAAGCTTCCCAAATTTCCCTCTAATATATTCTTCCTACACTCATTCCTACCTCAGTATATGGCATCTATTCGTTTAGGTTCTCCAGCTAGAAATCTAGAGGTCATTCTTGACAGCTTCTTCTCCCTCATTCCTTACATCAAAGTCATTATCAACCATCAACTAATGAATAAATAGAAGTGATATATTTATATAATGAAACATTATTTAGCCATAAAAAGGAACAAAGTAATAATACATGCCAAACATGGGTGATCCTTTCAAACATTATGCTAGGTGAAAGAAGCTGGACAGAAAAGGCCGCATATTGCAAGGTCCTCTTTATAGGAAATACCTAGAATAGGCAAATCCATAGTGACAAAAAAGCAAATAAGTGGTTTCCATGAGCTGAAGGGAAGAAGGAATGGAGAGTGCATTAGTCTTCTAGGCCTGCCATAAAAAAGTGCCATAGACTGGGCACTTAAACATTAGAAGTGCATTTTTTCACAATTCTGGAGGCTAGTCATCTGAGATCAAAGTGTTGGCAGTGTTAATTTCTTCTGAATCCTATATCCTTGACTTGTATATGGAAGTTTTCTCCCTCTGTCTTCACATGATTTGTGCATGTCTGTGTCCTAATTTGCTCAATCGGCTTAATCCAGTCATACTGGATTATGGCCTACCCTGTTACCTCATTTTACTTCAATTTACTCTTAAAAGGCCCTATCTCCAAATACAGTCATCTTCTAAGATGCTGGAAGTTTGGACTTCAACAAATGAATTTGGAAGGGGAATATAATTCAATCCATAACAGGGAATGACTACTTATCAGTGTGACTCTTCTTTTATAGCATTTTTTATTACTCAGTTACAATTATAATTGTACAATGATCATCACAACCAAATTTTATTGCATTTCCATCCCAAACCCCCAGTGCATCCACCCACATCCCCAACCTTTCTCATTTGCAAACCATAAGTTTTTCAAAGTCTGTGAGTCAGTATCTGTTCTGCAAAGTTCATTCTGTCATTTTTTTAAAGATTCCACATGTAAGTGATAGCATTTGATGCTGGTGTCTCATTGTCTGGCCAACTTCATTTAGCATGATAATTTCTAGGTCCATCCATGTTGCTGCAAATGTGGTTATTTCTTTTCTTTTAATGGCTAAGTAATATTTCACTGTGTATATGTACCACATCTTCTTTATCCACTCCTCCATTGATGGACATTTAGGTTGTTTCTATGTCTTGGCTATTGTATATAGTGCTGCAAAGAACATTGGAGTACATGTATATTTTTAAGTCATGGCTTTCTCTGGATAGATGCCCAGGAGTGGGATTACTGGATCAAATGGTAATTCGATTCTTAGTTTTTGGAGGAATCTACATACTGTTTTCTACAGTGGTTGCACCAATTTACATTCCCACCAACAGGGCAATAGGGTTTCTTTTTCTCCACACCCTCTACAACACTTAATGTTTGTAGAATTTTGGATGATGGCCATTCTGGCTAGTGCAATGTGGTACCTCATAGTGGTTTTGATTTGCATTTCTCTAATAATGAGTGATGTTGAACATCTTTTCATGTGTTTTTTGGCCATCTGTATGTATTCTTTGGAGAACTGTCTGTTTAGATCTTCTGACAATTTTCTGATGGGGTTATTTGTTTTTATGGTATTGATCTATAGAGGTATTTATAAATTTTGGAGATTAATCCCTTGTCAGTTGAATCATTTGCAAATATTTTCTACCATTCAGTGGGTTGTCTTTTTGTTTTGTTTAGGGTTTCCATTGCTGTGCAGAAACTTTTAAGTTTAATTAAGTCCCATTTGTTTATTTTTGCTTTTATCGTCATTACTCTAAGAGGTGGATCTGAGAAGAGGTTGCTGTGGTTTATGTCAGAGAGTGTTTGGCCTATGTTTTCCTCTAAGAGTTTTATAGTATCTGGTCTTATATTTAGGTTTTTAATGCATTTTGAGTTTATTTTTATGTATGGTGTTAGGGAGTGTTCTAATTTCATTCTTTTCCATGTGGCTGTCCAGTTTTCCCAGCACCACTTATTGAACAAGCTGTCCTTTCTCCATTGTATATTCTCGCCTCCTTTGTCATAGATTAGTTGACTGTGGGTCTGTGGGTTTAATTCTGGGCTTTCTCTCCTGTTTCACTGATCTATATTTCTGTCTTTGTGCCAGTACAACACAGTTTTGATGACTGTAGCTTTGTAGTATATCCTGAAGTCAGAGAGCCTGATTCCTCCAGCTCCATTTTTCTTATTCAAGATGTCTTTGGCTATTCTGGGTCTTTTGTGCTTCCAAACAAACTTTAAAATACTTTGTTCAAGTTCTGGGAAAAATGTGCTTGGTAACTTGATAGGGATTGCATTGAATCTGTATATTGCCTTGGGTAGTATAGTCATTTTGATGATATTGACTCTTCCAATCCAGGAGCATGGTATGTCTTTCCATCTATTTGTGTCATCTTTTATTTCTTTCATCAGTGTCTTATAGTTTTCAGAGTACAGATCTTTTGTCTCTTTAGGCAGATTTATTCCTAAGTATTTTTATTCTTTTTGCTGTGATGGTTAATGGGATTGTTTCCCTAATTTCACTTTCTGATCTTTTGTTGTTAGTATACAGAAATTCAGTTGATTACTGTGTATTCATTTTGTATCCTGTGACTTTGCCAAATTCATTGATGAGCTCTAACAGTTTTCTGGTAGTGTCTTTATGATGGTGTGACTCTTTTTTTAATAGGGTAATGAAAATATTCTGGAACCTGATAGTTGTGATGGTTGCAAACATTATGACTGTACTAAATGCCACTGAATTGTGCACTTAAAATGGTAAGGTTTATGTTTTGTGTATCTTACAACAGTGAAGAAACTCATCACCTTGCCACACTGATTTTTATCTTGTAAAATGCCTTGAATCAGTGTACCTTTGCCATCTTTACCACTCTAGCCCAAATCATCATTATTTCTTGCATAATATACATTAACAATTTCTAACTACTCTTTTTGTCTCTGCTCCAATTTGTTCTATGCCCTGAAGCCAAGTGGTCTTTGGAAATGTGGATTATATCACTCCCTAGATGAAAACCTTTTAATGATTTCTTAGTTCATTTAGAATAAAATCCAGAATTTCCATTGTCATTATAGGCCCATCAAGCTCAGATCTTGGTCTATATCTTAGCTTTGTTTCTCCCCAGCTGCTTAATTTGGTGTAATCACTCTTGATTTTTGAGCAAACCAGAATCGTTCTTATCTCCAGGTGTTTGTGTATAGTATTCCCCTCTCCCCCACTTCCCTCCCTTCATTCTTTGTTTACCTAAGACCTATCATCATTCTTATCTTAATTTAAATGTCATTTCCTCAAAGAGATGTTCTCTGATTTCTCCATCTAAATTATTCTTTTTCATGGCACCCGTTTGTTTCTTTCAAATGTGTAGAACAATCAAAAATTGCTTACTAATTTATGTTTGTCTGTTCATGATGAACAGTTGATCTGTTTAATGTCAGTTCCTCCATTAGCCTGAAGCCCTGTGAAGGTATGAATTGTGTTTATTTGGTTAACTGCTCTGTCCTCAGCACATAGCACAGCATGAAGTACATAGTAGGCATGGAATATTTTTTATTCAAAAATATTAATTGAATAAATAAACAAAAAATAAAGTTAGAGTAGATTTCACAAGCCCTATCCACCTAGAGATAATGTAGTTTGTAATTAAATTTACCTGTTTTCCTTAATTTCAATAGTTTCTTGAAAGCTCTCATAAACTGACAGAATCTCACATAAATAATCTCACAGTGCTCTAGTGTGGCTCTCAGAAACTTTCAGTAAAGCGCCCATTAAGGACAACCTTGTGCCGAAATGGGAGCAAAACTCAGTAAAGAAGTAGACATTAATAAAATACAGTATATAGTAGATTTAATCAATAAAATGAGAACCTTTTTGTTTTCCCTGGTAAGCGTATTGAAGATAAAGAAGACGAAGTAATTTGAAACAAGTAAAAATATAACTGGGCACATAAAATATGAATAAACTTAATAGATTGCTATGAATAACTTTTTGCTCAAAAAACATAATAAAAATTAATAAACAGTTCTCTAAGAAAGTGTAATTACTTTAAATTATTGAAAAAGAGGTAAAATTGAATACATCAATAACCAGATTAGCAATCTATCTTTTTATGTGTGTATATGTATAACTGAATCACTTAACTGTACAGCAGAAATTAACACAACATTGAAAATCAACTATATGTCAATAAAATTTTAAAAATCTATCCCTTTTTAAAAGGTGATAGTGGCCATCCTTGTCTTGTTCCAGAACGCACCCTCATGCCATGCACAAAAATAAACTCAAAATAGCTTAAAGATTTAAACATAAGACAAGGCACAATGAAAGTCCTGGAGGAGAGCACAGGCAAAACATTCTCTAGCATCACCTGTACAAATGTTTTCTTAGGTCAGTCTCCCAAGGCAATAGAAATAGAAACAAAAACAAACCAATGGGACCTAATCAAACTTACAAGCTTTTGCACAGCAAAGGAAACCATAAAAAAACAAAAACAAAAGACAACCTATGAAATGGGAGAAAATAGCTTCAAATGATGCAACCGACAAGGGCTTAATATCTAAAATATGCAAACAACTTATAGAACTCAATAGCAGAAAAACCAATAACCCAATGAAAAATGGGCAGAAGACCTGAGTAGACATTTCTCCAAAAAAGATATACAGATGACTAACAGGCACATGAGTAAATGCTCAACATCATTAATGATTAGAGAAATGTAAATCAAAACTACAGTGAGGTACCACCTCACACCGGTCAGAATGGCCATCATTAAGAAGTCAACAAATGACAAATGCTGGAAAGGGTGTGGAGAAAAGGGTAGTCTCCGTTACTGTTGTGGGGAATGTAAATTGGTGCAACCACTGTGGAAAAGAGTATGGAGGTACCTAAGAAAACTAAGTATAGAACTCCCATATGACCCAACAATCCCACTCCTGGGCATATATCCTTTTTTATTGAAAAAGATTCATGGACCTCTAAGTTCATTGCAGCAATATTAGCTAAGACATGGAAACAATCTAAATTTCCATTGACAGATGAATGGATTAAGATGTGGTATATATACACAATGAAATAATACTCAGCCATAAAAAGGACAGAATAATGCCATCTGCAGCAACATAGATGGAACTAGAGACTTTCATACTTAGAGAAGTATGTCAGAAAGAGAAATAGAAATACCATATGGTATCACTTATATCTGTAATCTAATATATGGCACAAATGAACCTGTCTACAGAAAAAAACAAACTCATGGACATAGAGAACAGGCCTATGGGTTGCCAAGGGGGAAGGGAGGGAGTGGGATGCACTGGAAGTTTGAAGTTAGTAGCTGCAAACCATTGCATTTGGAGTGGATAAGCAATGAGATCCTGCTGTATAGCACAGGGAACTATATCTAGTCACTTGTGATGGAACTTGATGGAGGATAATGTAAAAAAAAAAGAAAAAAACATCAATAACTGGGTCACTTTGTTGCACAGCAAAATTTGGCAGAATACTGTAAATCAACTATAATTTGAAAAAAAAAAAAAGAAAATTGCTCTGTTAAACTTACCAAAGCATTAAAAATGTTTTAAAAAAAACCTTCAAAATATTTTAATTAAGCTCCATAAGAACAAAAAACATAATGACCAAAAAAGAAAAAATGAAGTTAAACTATAGATTACTCTCATTTACCAACACCAGTACAAATATCCCAAGTTAAATATTCAAATTAGGAGTTCCCGTCGTGGCGCAGTGGTTAACGAATCCGACTAGAAACCATGAGGTTGCGGGTTCGGTCCCTGCCCTTGCTCAGTGGGTTAATGATCTGGCGTTGCCGTGAGCTGTGGTGTAGGTTGCAGACGCGGCTCAGATCCTGCGTTGCTGTGGCTCTGACGTAGGCCAGTGGCTACAGCTCCGATTCGACCCCTAGCCTGGGAACCTCCATATGCCTCGGGAGCGGCCCAAGAAATAGCAAAAAGACAAAAAAAAAAAAAAAAAAAAAAAAAAAAATTCAAATTATAACCAGTAACTTTTTCAGAAAGTAATATAAATGATCAGGATTTGTTCTAGAAGTGTAATGATGGTTTAGCATTGGGAAATCTATTTATAAAATTAAACTAAATGAATACATATAGATAATATTATATAATTATTACAAAAAAGGCATTTCTCATTAATCAATACCATTATTAATAAAGTCAAACTGGGAAAAATACGTTTCTCCTTAATTTAGTTAAAAAATTTGTCTGAAAAATTTAGCAGACATTGTAGTGGTGAGACATTTAAAGCATTCCCACTTAAGTCTTGACCAAAATAAGAATACCTAATGCAATATTGCTGCTAAAACAGGAAATTTACCAATACAACAAAGCAAGAAAGGAAAATAGCTAGAAATTTTGGAATAAGGGACTTAAACTTTTATTATATGCATATGAGAGTATTATCTGAGGAGGGTGTAGAACAAAAATTTTAGTAAAATAGAATGATATGATGTCAACACACACACAAAAATCAGTTACTTTTATATATACAAATAAAAAGCTGATTAGAAAAATGAATGAGAAAAAATTTCAACTCAATAGCAATAAAAATTATTTAAAACCCATGAACAACAATCTTAGCAGAATGCACACAAACTTTATTGAGAAAATTACATGTTTTTACTTAAGTATATATATTAAGATGTAAATAAACAGGCTTCAGGACAAGAAAATTCAATAGTGTGAAGATAATTATACCCAAATAAATATGTAAGTTAAATGTAATTCTAAGTAAAATCCCAACAAGATTTTTTAAATCAAAGTTATGAGTTTCTTTTAAAATTCATCTTAAAGGGACATGCAAAGATATCCTAAAAAGGAAAAAAAAATTGAAAAAGATAAAAAATGAGAGTGTAAATTGGGAAGGATAGTCATTGCTTTTATTTTGTATTTTTCATTAGAGAAGAGAGAATTTCTGCTTCTCCTTGTGGGGAGATATTATTGTGACAAATACTCTGAGAAAATGGGTTTGGGATGCTGGCATTCTGTTCCTTAAGCTGGTTGAGTAATTGCTTTGCAGATCTCATCCTTTCACTGATCCTAAGATATAAATCTGTAGAGGAGAAATAGAAAGCCTCACTTTGGCTCCAAACCAAACTACATCCTTTTTTTTTCCCCAGGCTAGGAGTCAAATGGTAGCTGCAGCTGTCAGCCTATGCCACAGCCACAGAAACGCCGGATCCAAGATGCATTTACGACCTACCCTGCAGCTCATGGCAACACTTGATCCTTAACTCACTAAGCAGGGCCAGGGATCAAACACACATCCTCCTGGATACTAGTTGAGTCACAACAGGAACTCCCTACATCCTTTACACAATATATTAGAATTCTGTATTTTCAAGAGGTTACTACACAGTACTCAGCCAATGTAAACCAGATGCTGTGCATTTTCATCCTTATCAGACTCTGTGTCTCTTATCAATTTTCGAGGAATCCAGAGAGAAGGATGGAGCAATCAGCAACCCCAAATCTCCAGTAAGAAAGTTGCCTTATAGAGTTTCAAAATGAGCTAAAATGCAAAAAGATACTTGTTAATTTAAGTACAATTAGGATTTCAAATAATGAGAAAATGATGTTGAAGTAATCTGATATCTATTTATTTTAAAACATTATGTCTCTAACTCATAGCAAACATAAAACAACTTTCAGATGATTAAATAATCAAATACAAATACAAAACACCAACAGCTTTATTAAAGGAAATTAGGAGATTACTTTGGCAATTGTGGAGCTGAAGGGACCTTTGAAAGACATTAAACCCCAAAATAAAAAAAAAAAATTAAATTCTGCGCAATGAAACATCCAACAGCAAAGTTAAAAGGCAATTAACAGGTTGAAAGAAAATATTTGCAACAAATACAGCAGAGAAAGGAGAACCATCCAAGGGTTCCAATAGTTCAATAAGGAAAAGCAAATAACCTAAAAAGAAAAAGGAACAATAGTTATAAACTGGCTGTTCTTTGGAAAAATAAAAATGGCTTGCAACTGAAAATATGCTTATTATTTGGGGAAATTCAAATCAAAGTACCAGTTTTTCCCTATCATGTTAGCAAACTTAAAAAGATCAACAATGGCTATAGATGACTAGTATGCAGACCCATTTCTTATTAATTGTTGGTTGGTATATCACCTGGTTTAACCTTTCTGAGGTCAGTGTGACAATATTTTTTAAATTTATGATTTACATATACTTTAACCAGCAATCTTACCTTAAAAACCCATGTTTGATGTCCTTGTCTACTCTCGCAATAATGCCTTTGCTAGATCCCCACCCCTTAGTGTGTAAGATCACAACTCTTCAAATCCTGCTTCAATCAAGGATGTTCCCAAAAGCTACAACTCAGTTTCTCTTCACATATTCAGTCAAAGTTTCTTACCCATATTCCCAAGTGGCTGGGTTAAAGGGGCTTCTAATCTCAGCCTGATTCTGTAAACAGAATTTGCACCCTCTCCCCACAGACATCTTGGCAAAATGTGAAGAACTCAGCTGTCTTCTGTGTTCTACAGAGTTAAAGAAATGGACGAAGCAGGGAGAGTAAGAGTATGTATGTGAGTGTTAGGCTTTTCAGTAAACTGCAGATCATGTGCCCCGGCCAAAGTAATTCATATTTTATGTGAAATAGTTTAGCTTTTAAATGGTTCACTAAGTTTAGTTGGTTCACTACTTTAAAACAAAGGAAATATATTTTGTAGAAGGCAAAGGAAACACAATTTTGTTCATAAGCAGTTTCTTAATAGGCATCCAATTTGACCTTGGCCACCAATCAAGTATTACCTTCGTTCACAGTTTCCTGTACTGGCTCCAGGTATCCTGACTTTCCCACCCACCTTAGATGGAACATCACAGTCCATCAGAAGCTCTAGAAGTGTTCCTTCAAAAGGAAACGGTCTTATTAATGGTCACCTTTCCCAGAAGCCTCCTGGGCTCCTCCATACATTTATACACCTCTTCTCCAGTAACAATTTCTGCATACTAAGGGGGTAGACTTGTGGTGAACACCTTTAGTTAAGCCACTTAAAGATCCTGACACTCTTCCCTTAGACAAGAGTGCCTGCTCATATTTTCATTACTGAGTCCTAAAGAGAATCTTCTCCAAACAAGGTAAATCTGCTTCAACTACACCCTCTCTCTTCCTCCAGAAAGAATCATGCATTGAAAAACTTAATGTTCTGTCTGTTAATCCCCCAACCACATGATGACTGGTAGAAACGCCATTCATTTAAAGAAATGTGGGCAAATAGTAAATACAAAATACGTTCTACCTTCCTACAGAGAAAGAGCTAAGGGATCACTGCCTCCAACTTAAAGAGCAAAGTTACTTTATCCAGTTGAGAAAGTAGGCACTGTTTTTTTAGAGTAATGAACCACATTTTTTTTCTGCCCCGCAGAATTCTAATGCTGTCAAGTATGGTAAGACAAATGATCCTATTTAAAATTAGATTTTACAAAGCAAAACAGATATAACTCAGTAACTGTGCATCTAATTGACTTAATTGCCTCATTTATCACATGACTTAAGTGAGCTGATGTTTTCTACTCTGCTTCACCCATGTAATTCTTGTAATATAAGAGCTGAGACATGGTGCCAGGCGTGAGCGAGAAATCCTTTCTCCTGAGAAAAGATATCATTGGAGTGATGTTGGCTTTGGGTTCCCGTTTATTGAAAAATCAATGTCCATTTGTGCGACCAACACATATGGCTCTCTTCCAGGCTGATGATGGCTTTGGGAGGCTGGCTATCACCTAATGAAGTCAGATCAGCTTACCCTGCACCCGAGTTACAGTTGGCAAAGTGACTTTGTCGTTAAAACCCAGTTTATCATTCCTGTTGGTGTTTTTCTTCCCATTTCAAACCCTCCTATCCATTTCTCCTGAAACCACAGTATTGTTTTTCTCTCTGTAGATAACAGACCAATGGCTCCAAATTTTAACCTTTCAAAGGGACTCAGTATGATGTTTGGTGTTCAAAGGATAAACAACTTTTTCGTAAGTCTGTGTCTCTCGTTAGAGGCAAGAAAATACACATATACATACAGCCCTACTTAATCGTTACTCAAAATAGACATTTTTACAAGTCAGGGCCAGGTTTGTAACAGCTTCAATTCATATTTGTCATCTTAGCTGTCTAGCATAAATCGGCAAGACTAAGTTTGTTTAATGTGTTGATATGTTCCAATAAACAGAGTCCAGCTGACATTTTACATGGTCTTTTTAAACAATTAATTACCAGTAAAGTAGTACCATTTCCCCATTATTAAATGGAGTGGCAATCTAAATTGCAATGCTTTTTTTTTTTTTCCAATGTTCTCATTCTCTGGAGAATACCCCCAGAGTGATAGTCATTGGCAACAGAAACTCTGGCACAGCAGTGGGTTTTTCCCCCTGAAATCTGCCAAGAGTAACAAGTAATTCTGTTAGGAAATGCCAGCTCAGCTGCTAAGCCTGGTTACTTGGTTCTTACTTGGATCCATCATGTGAAGACCTCTCAATTAGTTAGGAATGTTTTGATTGCAGGTAACAAAAACTAACTGGTAAATGTTAGGAAAAAAGAAAAGGGGAAAACTATATAAATTTGCAAGGATACCAAAGTCATAGAATCAATGAGGGGATAGAGAACCAGGCACAGAGACTGGGTGTGAACCAAGGCACTTCTAGTCTTCTCTGTCAAGGGGG
This sequence comes from Sus scrofa, assembly GCF_054392235.1. NCBI lineage: Eukaryota > Metazoa > Chordata > Mammalia > Artiodactyla > Suidae > Sus > Sus scrofa. The sequence continues at coordinate 28,847,091 of NC_139386.1, read as the reverse complement.
AGGAAGCCCGAGGCTTTGAGCCCAAGCAGGATGGTCTAGTGCTGCTGCTGCTTGGAGGACATCATGGCTGCTAATGTTGCTGCTGCTGCTCTGTAGGAATCTAAATGGTCTCTTTTTTGTGTGTCTCTTGCTAAAAAGTTTCTGTCCTATTTTGGAGCTTCCAGTTGACTGAGACTGGAACATTTGCTCCTGTTCTGGCTAATAGTGCTCCAAAGAAAACAGAAAGATCATTAGATGGTACTCCAACGATCTCTGTTTTCTCCCAACAAGGAAAGAGATGTTGTTGGAGAACTGCCGAATATGACAAATATCCTCTACACTGAGAAGACAAGCACCTGAACTGAGAGACTGTGAATGAAAACTGCTGAGGAGCCTGCAGTTTTTCAACTATTCAGCATATGCCTGGAACCCCAGAACTTACGGTCAAAGCAAGATGTTGGAAACAGTGTACAGTTATTTGTGCTCAGCATTCCTATAGAGCTAAATCTAAAATTAGTGATGATTACAGGAGGTCTGAACTAGTAAGTTATAAACTGAAAAAGTGATTCATGGACATTTTAAACAATTTAGGGTCACTGAACTCTTGACCAGTGAAGAAATGCAGTCAGAGAGAGAGTCATGTAAAGAATCTTACATAAAGAAATATGGGAGTTCCTGTCATGGAGCAGGGGAAATGAATCTGACTAGGAACCATGAGGTTGCAGTTTCAATCCCTGGCCTTGCTCAGTGGATTAAGGATCTGGTGTTGCCATGAGCTGTGGTGTAGGTCGCCGAAGTGGCTTGGATGTGACGTTGCTCTGGCTGTGGTGTAGGCCATTGGCTGTAGCTCCAATTTGATCCCTAGTTTGGAAACCTCCATATGCTGCAGGTTCAGCCCTAAAAAAAAAAATTAAGAGAAAAAATAAAAAAGAAATAAATATGTAGGAGTTCCCATTGTGGTGCAGTGGAAACAAATCCAACTAGTACCCACGAGGATGCAGGTTTGATCTCTGGCCTCTCTCAGTGGGTTAAGAATCCAGCATTGCTGTGAGCTGTGGTGTAGGTTTTAGATATGGCTCAGATCCTGTGTTGCTGTGCCTGTGGCCTAGGCCAGTAGGCAGGCAGCAGAGATATGTAAAATGGTTCCTGTAGGAAACAAAATAAATAGGGAGCAAAAGACTGAGGACTAAGCTATTAGGAAATAGAGTCTCCAATAAGAATCTCAAGGTTAGGGAGTTTCTGTTGTAGCTCAGTGGAAACCAGCCCAACTAGTATCCATGAGGATGCGGATTTGATCCCTGGCCTTGCTCAGTGGGTTAAGGATCCCACGTTGACACAAGCCGTGATGTAGATTGCAGATGCAGCTCAGACCTGGCGTTGCTGTGATGGTGTAGGTCTGCAGTCTTAGCTGTACCTGACCCCTAGCCTGGGAACTTCCATATGCCTCAGGTGTGGCCTTAAAAAACAAAAGCAAACAAACAAAAAAAAACCCTCAAGTTTAGGATGAAATATAAATAGGACATAAATTCACAGTCTTCTGAAGTTGTAGAAGGCATATCACCAAATGGTAAAACCAAAAATCAGATATAATACATTTATATGTATATATGTATGTGCGTGTGTATAATGTGTACATGTGGGTATGTGCGCCATAGTTCTACATGACTAAATTCAATGAATACTTCAGTATTCATCTTACTTCAGACTCAGCAGCATCTCACACACTGTATAATTCTCTCCTTCTTGAAACACTCTTGCCTTAGTCAACTTGAGCTCTTTAATGAAATACCATAGACTAATTGGCTTAAAGAACAGAAATGTATTTTCTCACAGTTCTGGAGGCTAAATATCCAGAATCAATGTGCTGGCAGTTTTGGTTTCTGGCCAGAAGCCTCTTCTTGACTTTCAGAGGGCCACCATCTTGCTGTGCATTCACGTGACCTCTTTGTTCAAATACAAGGGGAGAGACAGAGAAAGCTTGGATGTCTCCTTTTCTTCTTATCAGAGCACTAATCCCATCAGATCATGTGAACACAGCCGACTGTGAAAAGGTACCAAACGATTTGGTATTTGAATGTTGGAAAAAATAACCTTGCTGAGAAAGAATATTCAAGAAGTAACAGCAACTATAAAGGTTTTAGACGGAGATGAGTTTGACATGTTCAAGGAACTAAATGTAAAGTTTCTGGAATATGGTGCATAGTGCAAGGGAAGGATAATGGAGAGAGATGGGGTCAGAAATTTCTGTAAGACTGATTCATATTAGATCTTTCAAGTAAGAAAGAAGTAAAATAATAAAAAAAAAATAAAGTGGAGTTAGCAGTCGAAGGACAATACTGGCTTTTTATTGTACCTCCTGAAACATGAGGGAAAGAACTGAATTTCTCATGTTCTCCATCTTGAAATTGATTTTCATACTGTCCCCTTTTTTAGGGGAAGTTTTAAGGCAGTTGTGGGCTTCTACCCGATGTCTCTAAAGTCACCCCATCATAAAAGGACAAAAACTGATGAGTTCAGAAAATTGTGAGAGGACTGGAAATTTTGGCTAATATAGTCCTTGTATATAAATGATTGAACATAGGAATTCTATTGACATCTAATTGCTGGCATGTGCTGGCTGATAAGTGTTACCAAATGCCTTCCTAAATAAGTATGGGGTGGTGTGGAAAGAAGTGTTTTTCTGTTGGCTGAATGGTGAAAGCAGTAATCTATTAAGAGAATTATTCTCAGAGGCTGAATGCTAATTGATTTTATGTGCATGTCAAAAAGCCAATCAATGGCAGGCTTATAGCAAAATAGCAGAGCAAAGAATAATATACGAAGTAGATTGGAGTCAAATGTGGAAAACATCTGATCTTATCATGGAAAATATCTAGTTTAATGAACATACTTTTTACTGGCTTAGCACCTATAAACTCCAGTGAGTCTATTTAATTGCACTCTGAACAATTGTAGATACATGTAATAATTTTTTAACTAAATGAAACCAACTTTATAACGTCATAACCTTAAATTTTTTTTGAACTGAAATTTATGTAATATAAAATTAACAATTTTAGGGAGTTCCCATTGTGGCTTAAGGGTAACAAACCCAACTAGTATCCATGAGGATGTATGTTCTATCCCTGGCCTCACTCAGTGGGTAAGGATCTGGTGTTGCTGTGAGCTGTGGTGTAGGCCGGCAGCTGCAGCTCCAATTGGACCTCTAGCCTGGGAACTTCCATATGCCCTGGGTGTGGCCCTAAAAAGATAAAAAATAAAGTAAAAAAATTAAATTAAATATAAAATGAAAATTTTTAAATGTGTAATTCAATCGCATTTATACAGTGGCATGTTCACAATGTTGTGTAACTATTACTATCTGGCTTGGAACTACATAGTTCCAAAAATTGAAAACAACCCAAATGTCCATCAATGGATAAGTGAATAAACAAAATGTGATATATCTATACAATTGAGTATTATTCAGCCATAAAAATGTCAAATACTGATACATCTGGTAATGTAGATAAGCCTAGTAGACATGCTAAAGTGAAAAAAACACCCAGACACATAGGTGATATATTATATAATTTAATTTTTATAATCTGTCCAGATTAGGCAAATCCATAGAAACTTTATAATTTCTTATATGATGTGTGATGGCTGAATTTTCCTTTAAGAATTGTGATATTGGAGTTACCGTCATGGCTCAGTGGTTAACGAATCCGACTAGGAACCATGAGGTTGTGGGTTCGATCCCTGGCCTTGCTTAGTGGGTTAAGGATCCGGTGTTGCCATGAGCTGTAGTGTAGGTCACAGACTCGGCTTGGATCTAGCGTTGCTGTGACTCTGGCGTAGGCCAGCGGCTACAACTCAGATTGGACCCCTAGCCTGGGAACCTCCATATGCCATGGGAGCATCCCTAGAAAAGGCAAAAAGACAAAAAAAAAAAAAAATTGTGATATTTTGTGACTGTAGGGTCTGAACCTTGTTCATATGTTTTGTCAATCTATAACACACTTCCTGGAACATAGATAGAGAGCCTACTGTATCAGTTAAGGTTATTAACAGATAATCAGAGAAGTAAGATGACAAGGATAAAGAGATGAATTTATCTGCAAATATATCTATATATGTTTTTAATAGGAATTTATCATAAATTTTTTTATTAGAGTGTAGTTGATTTACAGTAGTGTGTCAATTCTGCAGTATATAATATAGTGACCCAGTCATACATACATATTCTTTTTCTCATACCATCTTCCATCATGTTCTGCCCCAAGAGATTGGACATAGTTCCCTGTGCTGTATAGTAGGACCCCATTGCTTATTCATTCCAAATGTAACAGTTTTCATCTACCTACCCCAAACTTGCGGCCCATCCCACTTCCTCCCTCCTTCCCCCTGGCAACTACAAGTCTCATCTCGCTGTCCATGATCTGTTTCTGTTTTGTAGATAAGATCATTTGTGCCGTATTTTATTTATTTTTGTTTGTTTGTTTGTTTTTGTTTTTGTTTTTTGGTCTTTTTGCCATTTTCTTGGGCCACTCCCGCGGCATATGGAGGTTCCCAGGCTAGGGGTCAAATCGGAGCTGTAGCCGCCGGCCTATACCACAGCCACAGCAACATGGGATCCGAGCCGTATCTGCAACCTACACCACAGCTCACGGCAACGCCAGATCCCTAACCCACTGAGCAAGGCCAGGGAACGAACCCTCAACCTCATAGTTCCTAGTCGGATTCGTTAACCACTGAGCCACGACGGGAACTCCCATTTGTGCCATATTTTAGATTCCACATATAAGTGACATCACATTGTATTTGTCTTTATCTTTCTGAATTACTTCACTCAGTGTGAGAATCTCTAGTTGCATCCATTTTGCTGTAAATGGCATTAGTTTTTCCTTTTTATGACCAAGTAGTATTCCATTGTATATATGCACCACATCTTCTTAAGATATTCATCTGTCAATGGACATTTAGGTTGTTTCCATGTCTCGGCTATTGTGAATAGTGCTGCAGTGAACATAGGGATGAAAAGTTTTAACCTTACATGATCATACAAGCAGAAGAAACAGCACTTGTGAAGTTTGGAGTCTAGTGCTGGAAACTGATATCTGCAGGCATACTGTTGGGAAGGGAATATGGTTGTGGAATGGGAGAAACAAGGCCAAACTGGAACCTGTGAGTCTGAGCTGGAACCCTCGAGAAGAATCCTGTATGGGCTCCTTAACACCTACAAGTTTCAAACTTTGATGATGAAGCTGTCCTTTAAGAAGAAGCTAGTGCTCCTTTGTCCCATTGATAAACACACACCTGGGCTGAGAGTTGGAGACCTCAGAGTAGGAGATGCAGTAGGATCTGGAGGAGTTGAGCACCTGCTGCTGCCACCCTCCACCTAAGAAGCCAGGGGGTCTGTGCCACCAGGCAGGAGCTGAAACAGTGCCTTGTGCTGCACCAACTTTCTCAGCACCAGAAGACAGCTGGGGCTTCACTTCTGCCTTCCCTGAGCTTGAACTGATAAATCACATGAGGGAAAGGTGGATTCTGGAAAATGTAGTCCCAGCTAAGCTAAGCTGACACAACACAAGTCTCCCACAACTACCAAGAATTCTTATGGAAAAAATAAGTAAACATATGCAAGAAATGATGATTCAGCAACATTTTTGTACCCTCTTTGCCTGCAGAATATGTGAGAAGTATTTTTTAAGTACCTCACGTAGACCAGAAAATGGATTGGGTACTCGACTCAACTCAACCAGTTTCAATATATCTTCGCAACATCCCTATGACATAATTACAATTTTTATTGCCATTAGAAAGATGAATCAAGAGAGGCACAAATAGTTAAAGAACGATTAGTACTTAGCCTTGGTAATAAATAACCCAGGTAGAAAACCATACTTAGATCTCTCCCATTATAAAACTCATGCTCTGTCCGCCATACTGCACTGCCCCCACCCCAGACATACCTTCATCTCCATTTGTATATATAGTGAATTTTTCTGCTTCTTTCTCCTCTTTCCAACTTCCTTCTCGCCCTGCCCCTGCCAAAAAAGGGGGCAGCATCCTTTCCTTTCCATGTAACTGTTATTATGGATGACCCAGATTTTTCAGTGTTCCTATCAAACATGGTGTGAGAATCGGCATTAGAAAATGGGGCATTCCCTTTTCTTCTCATAATGTATTATTCTCTCCCTCTTTGCCTCTGTACTCTGGTCTCTGCTATTGAATCCACTTCCGTCTCCTGCTACCAGTAAGCAACTTTGAAGTCATGAACAAGTCAAATTCTGAGACATTTCTTGTTCATTGTTTGTTGGTGAGTCTCACAAATCTCCACCAAAAAGTGTGTCATTTTGCAATGACCAAATACTTGATACTATCACAAAAAGCCTCAGTATATACATCATATAGCCGAAAGGGCAGGTTGAAGAATTATGTACATTATTTGCCTAAGATGAGGTGTAAAGTTGTGTAGCTAATGTTTTTCTAGTGCTTTAGAATCATGAGTGTGGTTTCCAGCTAAGGGTTTTATAACAACTATCTTATTAATCTAAATGACCACCCAATGGAAGAAGTACTTACATATTGAGATTTTTTTAAATAAAAAATCCGAGGATTACAAAAACCTCCTTAAGGACACAGATAGTGAATTAGGACTCATATCCCTTGGTCTTAATTATTGTGAAATGGTAAGTTTTGAAGTTATGAAAGGATTTAAAACTCCTTAGCAAATTCTTCCTATTATTTAGCAAATATTCTTTGAGTGCTTACTAGGTATTCAAGTAATAATAGCAGATTAAAACACCATGGCGCAGGATATAGCCATATAACTATTTCATATTCTAATAGATGTCTTCAAAGTCGGTTTCTGAAGGATGTAATAACATTTGATGAATGAAATCCTTTTTGAAAGCTTTCTTGGAAAGATTGTTGATTTTGTTTTAGTAGACAGGAATTAAGTAGGTCTTACAACTGCAAGTTTAATTGACTGAATTTTTTAAATTCGAGCTTTTGTTTGAGAACTTGATGTATACAAAACAAACTAGCAAAAAATAAATTTTATCTTTATACATTTTACTTTTTTGTTGCAGTGCACTGTGATGACAGGGACCTACAGAATGGAAGATTCCAACTTGTGGTAGCAAAATGCTCATGGGATTTCTGCTGCTGGCATATCAGATCCTTTCTCAGCCTATTTTAGATTGTGTTTTTGCTGTTTGTGTTCTCATTTCCACTATCTCTTTCCTAATGTTTTTTTTTTCTTTTTTTCTTTTCATCTTATTTTGTAGTATTTTCACAGTGGAAAGGCTGTGAACCTCTACTGGACTGGGAAATTACATTACTTAGAGAATGCAGAGCACACGAAGGCTGGAGACCTGGCCAATGTGATCTTCTCTAAGGTCTGTTATCTTTGTCTTTCCACACTAAACATCAGGTTCTTGATGGGTGTCCACTCCGTCTAGGATTCAACTATAGTGATTTTTTCACCTGGAGCTTCTTTGAGACAATAGAGTCATAGAGAGGGCTCCTCCACAACATAGGATAAAGAACTATGTCTGGTTTAACATGGGATTTGACTTAAGCTGCTTTTGTGGATATTGCATTATATATGATAAGCAAATGGGTTCTGACACAAGCATCAGTTCAAAGATCAATCAATGTGAATTAATGTGGCTTGGTATGGCTCAGAGCGTAATGTTTTATAATGGTTTGGGTTTTGTTTTCTTTCTTTGTACGGAATCTACTGATCCCCTTTATTTGTTGTTTGTTTAATGTTATTACCTGAAATCTCTTATTTTGCAAGTATAGTCAAAGTTTACTTTATCACCAAGTTACTTAAAGGAAATTACTTCCTTCAGTCTTTGTGAAGGTAATCCCTTTCCCTGGAGATATATCCTTAGTACCTGGGTTCTATATCTTTTGCCTGCTTATTTTCCCTTTTTAATCTTGATGGTCTGTGGTCCTGTCTGTGCTGTGGTAATACTTTGCATATATTGAATGGCTACCATGTACTACCTCTCACTTTCACAGTTAACCTGGCAGAGTTGTATGGTTATCTTTGTAAAAAAAAAACTAGGTCTCCAAGAAATTCAGTGACTTTTCTAGGGTCACACATCAGGACTTAAATCTGTATTTATGCGATTTTTAAAGCTCAGAATTACTTTGTAGTGAGAAAAGTAACTATTAGAATGGAAGGAAATATATTATGATCTTAAAGCATGAGGCTCTACAGTTGGACTGCTTCGGCTAAAATCCTGGCTCCACCTTTGTTATCAAACTAACTTTGAATAAGTTACCTGAACTTTCTGAGATACAATTTCCTCATCTGTAGAGTGGACATAATTATGTTAACTAAATTTCTGGAGTATTGTGAGGACTAAGGTGATTTCACATGTGACATCACTTTTTAGGACAGCGACTGGCATATGGAAAGAGATCAGCATATATTAGCTGCTATTAAAATTGTTGTTGTTGCTACTATTTTCTAAATGAAAAGTAGTTTATTAAACAGAACTATTGGTATCATGATGTTTTCGCTGAAGCATCAGTGAAAGTCCTTCATTAATTTAGGAGTTCAGAGGATTGAATATTTAACCATTTCATACCCACTGTCATGTGAGGCCATATCTATGCTGGAAAGAAATGAATTTTTTTTTTTAAATTAGTGCGTTCCAAACTTTGGTAATATTATAACTTTTTTTTCTGTCCTGACTCTGTTCTTAAATATGAAGTGGAATATTCACCAATTACCACACAATTCATAAAGTAACCTCATCCTATAAAACCCTATTCCTGGAAAACAGCCTTGGCTTGGCTTTGGTGATTCTAATGTGAGGATTAGAGTCCAAAATTGACTCCCTGGAAATGCTGACCAGACAGCAGTTAACAAATCACCCTCCAGTAGGAAGAGTTCCCAGACAAGCTGGGCAGGATCAGGGCTTTCACTTCCCATAAATCTCCCACCAGCTATTGTCCTTCTTTCTGGGAACCACCATTATTGCTTTCCATTTTCCCTCCCTCCCTCCAATTCTCTTTCCTTCCTTTCTTTTATTCTATTAGAGAATTAAAGCAGATATCAAGCCTAAATGTAAAATTAACCCTTCTGTATGACCTGTGTCTTTAATGCTATGCGTGCTATGTATATATAAACTTTTAAAGTCAGGACTTCAAGGACAGGGACTTAGTCTGGTCCTGCTCTGAATAATACATAAAACACCCAGAATTTCATACTCTGCAGGGGCCACAGAGTCATTGAGGAGGATCATGTTCTTCAAACAAACGAACAAACATATATTCATGAGTGTCAGTCTTACTCTGTGGCATTGGTCATAATACCTCAGATATATTTGGAGAAAATTATATTAAAATAATAATTATAAAAGTAATGAAAATCTGGGCCTTTGATTTTGGCTGTAAGGATGAACTCAGCAAAAGAAAGAGAAGGCTTACCTGCCTGGACCCACACTATCCCATCTGCTTTAATGTACAATGTCTATTAAATGCACTGGGGTTGATCCTATACTATCCTTTTTTCAATTGGGTATTTCCTGATGTTTTTCTCCTCACCTTGGTGAGGTGAGTCAGCCTTTCCCAGTTCTCTATTTAGCTCATTAACTGAGTTGCCCCTCTGCCAGTGGTTTCCAAACACAGATCTGTAACAAAATTTCACCAGTATGAAGTAAAATGAGAAAAAGATTAATGTAGGGACTTTTTCTTAAGGCTAAATTTATTTAATTGAAAGAAAAGCAGTTTTCTCTGAGATTATGTGATACCTATATTTTTATGACAAAGAGGTCTTACTTTATGAAAAGATATGCAAAAGAGGAAAATAAGGGAACTTTAGACTTCAGGAAATGTGAAATGGAAAACTGCTCTAGGCCACACCTGGTGTGTGTGTGTGTGTGTGTGTGTGTGTGTGTGTGTGTGTGTGTGTGTGTGTTTATGGCCAACCATCCAACTCAGGGGACCATGTGACTGGATAGTCCTTTAAAGGAGGCTTCTAAATGGAGGACTTGGTGGGGCATATTAGCATCAGTCAGATGGTTGCTAAAAGAGGCTCTTGAAACAGAAGGAACCATCCTAACATACTTATCCTTAATCTCATTGTTCTTTTGGGATGCATTTTCTTCCTCTGAGCTTACTTGACATCCTTTTAAATCTGTTTTCACCAGAATAAAATTGTTTCATAGGGATGGCCTTGATGTGTAGTCAACAACTTAAAACAGGAAATGAATGAAAAGAAAAAATGCTGTGATGATGTTCTCAATAATAACGGTATTTTAAATGAACACTGTAGCTCAAGTATTTTAGAAAACAGAATGTGCAGCAAGCTTGATTGATGATGCTTTATTGGGAAGTGCAATCTCAGGATAGCAAAAAGAGGCAAAAAAAGTGCTTTCATATATATACTGCACTTAATCATCTCAATGGAAATAGAACAAGTTAGTGATCTAATTAAAATTTTGTGAAGCTGCTTTTAAATTCCATTTTTGGATGTCCTTAGTGTTTCCATGGTAAATAAGTGAGTGAAGTCCTCAGGAGGGTGAATGACCAGCCCAGGGCTACATAGTTGAGGAGTGGCAGACCTGAATTCAAAATCAGGGTTACATCCTAAGCCAGTGGGTTTTCACCATTCCTGCAGATTGGCAGCACTGTGCTTTTAGAGGAATACCTAAACAAGGATTATTATTCCAGTTTTAGAGAAAGAGGGAAAAAATGCATCAGAGAGGCTAGTAATATGTCTAAAAACAAACCAGCATATTGAATCCAATAATGTATAGAAATAATTTTATACCCCAACCAAGTGGGATTATTCCATGCAAGGCTAGTTCAATATTCAAAAATCAAATGATCAGAGTAGACATAGAGAAAATTTTTTTGAAAAACTCCAACAGTCATTCATAGTACACAAAACAAAACAAAAATCTCGCAGCAGACTAGGAATAGAAAGGAACTCCATCAACTTGATAAGGAACATCTGCAAAAACCTATAGCAAACTTCATACTTAATGGAGAGAAACTTGAAGATTTCCCACTTAGATTAGGAGTAAGGCAAGTGTGTCCCCTCTCATCACTTCCTTTTAACATTCTACTAAAAGTCCTAGCTAACACATTAAGATGAAAAAGGAAATAAAAGGTATACAGATTGGGAAGGAAAAAATAAATTTGTTTTCAGGTAACTTGATTGTTCATGCATAAAAATCCAAAGGAACTGACAAAAAAATCTTTGTGACTCAGTGGGTTAAGAACCCAACATAGTGTCTATGAAGATTCAGGTTCAATCCCTGACTTTGCTCAATGGGTTAAGGATCCAGTGTTGCCACAAGCTATAGCATAGGTCACAGATGCAATTCAGATTAGGTGTTGCTGTGGCTCTGGCGCAGGCCTGCAACTGCAGCTCCAATTTAACTCCTAGCCCAGGAACTTCCATATGCTGCAGTTATGGCCATAAAAAGGAAAAAAAAAAAAAAAAAAAACCTCCTAATAATAAACAATTGTACAAGTTTGCAGGATACAAAATTAATCTACAAAAGTCAATTGCTTTCCTCTATAGTAGTAATGAACAAGTAGCATTTGAAATTAAAAACATAATACTATTTATAGTTATCACTGCCAATGAAATATTTAGGTATAAATTTAACAAAATGTGTATAAGATTTTTTTAGAGGAAAACTATGAAACTATGATGAGAGAAATCAAATAAACAAATAAAGAGTTACTCCATGTTCGTGGATAAAGGCTCAATATCAAGGTGTCAGTTCTTCCTAACTTGATGTATAGATTTGATACAGCCCCAATCAAAAACCCAGAAAATTATTTTGCAGACAAACTGACTTTAGAGTTACATGGGGAGACAAAAAAAAAAAAAAAAAACAGAATAACCAACACAATATTGAAGGAATAAAACAAAGTTGGAGGAATGACATTACCCTACTTTAAGACTTGCTATAACTCTACATGAATAAAAATAATATAGAATTGGTGAAAGAATGGACAAATCCATGGAACAGAACAGAGAGCCCAGAAATAGACCCACTCAAATGTAGGTGACTGATCTTTGACAAAGGAGCAAAGTCACAGTGGAGCAAAGATAGTCTTTCAACAAATGATGCTAAAGCAACTGGACACACATGCAAAAAATGAATATAAACATATATAGTTCACAAAAATTAACTCAAAATGGATGGTAGACTTAAATTTAAGTTGAAAAACTATAAAACTCCTAGAAAATAACATAGGAGAAAATATAGGTTTGGGGTTTAACCACGACTTTTTATTTTGTTTTATTTTTTTAGTGTTATGCCTGCAGCATATGGAAGTTCCTGGGCTAGGGGTTGAATTGGAGGTGCAGCTGCCAGCCTACCCCACAACCACAGCAACACTGGATCCAAGCTGAGTCTTCGACCTATGCCACAACTCGAGGCAATGCCAGATCCTTAACCCACTCACTGAGAGAGGCCAGGATCAAACCTGCATCCTCATGCATGGTAGTCGGGTTCTTAACTCGCTGAGCCACAACAGGAACTCCTAGCTATGACTTTTTAGATAAAACATCAAAGACATGATCTATGAAAGAACTAAGTTAAGTTCTAACTTAGATCAATTTTTCTGTGAACCTAAAACTGCCCTAAAAAATAAACTCTGTTAAAAAAAACCCAAAAAACCTGCAACAGAGAGTGAGTGGGCAGGGATAAGTTTTACAGGAGGAGTAGTAGACCCCTAGAGAGAACACTAAAGACAGACCATGGAAAATTGCTTCTAGACCCTGCTCTTCAACTAGTCAGCAGCACCTTGGGAAAATAATAGCCTTTCTAAGCTTTAATTTCTCATATAAAAAAGAAGCATGTGAAATAAGGCTGTAAGGCTCCATTGCCTCTCCTGTTTGCTCAGTTTGCTTTGGAACAAAGCAATCAGAGCTATTCTTGGGGAATTCACATAAGTGGTGGGATTCCCAAGGAGCTGAACAGGTCCTCTTGCCCTAAATTGTCACCTTCTCTGCCGGATATGTCCTTTATTAGAGACTCACTTGTTTATGTTATAAAGTCTATCTCCCTGCACATGTTAAAAACAGCATAATCCTAGCCCTAACCTTGCTCTCTAATATAGTTACCCTTAGGAATTATATCCTAAGCCATAAAGTTAATGTGTATTTTGTCAGGGCAGAAGTGTCAGAGCAAAAATCTGGTATATATTAGATGCTCAATATATTTGTTAAGTAAAGGGGTAGATGTATCAGTAATTGAAAAAAGAGGGGTGCAGGGGGAAGTAGAGGTGCAGGTGTTCAGGTCTGTATTAGGGTCATGAAAAGAGGGATGAAGTCTAGAATGGGGTATAAGAAGAGAAGCGCAAAAGATAGATTTGCCTTCTTCACATTTATGCCTGAGACTTGCCCTGGAAATGAACCTATTCTATCCCCATTTTTAAGTCAATCATTCATTTAGTAAGCAGGTACTATGTGCCAGAAACTGCACTCAGCCTCAGGAACTCAATTCCTCACAGAGCGATTTAACTTGCTCCTCACTAAATACCCACACAGCAGAGAAGACACCACACTTCCACCCACTTTCCTCCTCTTGACATCCTTATGTCCTCACACTAAATTCGAGAAAGAGTTTGTGTTCCTTTTATCCAACTTTTCAACTTTTCAACCTTTACTACTTTGAAAACTAGCTAATGTAAAAGCTTTTGCTTGGTGTCCCTATTATGAATAAATGCTGCCCTCTTCTGGAATATTGATAGAATATGAAAAACACTTCTATCAGTGAAGGTTCTTAGTTGGTGAACAGTTAGTGTTAGACAGGACTTAGATTAAGTCTCATTGTTTTATTAATAGGGGAGTTTGTGTGTGGGAAGGTTGACTTGTCTTTCCATATCTTGGAAGAGAAGAGGATAACATCAGGGAATGAAAGAGAAGACTGGAACCTATGCTTTCAGACTCTTAGATCATGGTCCCTCCTTTGAAGTTTACTAGACTGGAGACATGGTTATAGATGTTTTTATTGCTCCTATGTACGTATTTGTCTATGTATTTCCCCTTGATTTTCCATCACATTTGGTCCATGCGTTTATCTCTTCCCTTTATCCTTTTCTATAGTGTTGTGATGGACAAACACACTTTAAGGAATGAAAGCACGTTAAGAGCTATCTCAACCAGTCTCTGTGTATCTGTATGTCTTCTGAATTTTTGTCTGACTGTCTGATATCTTCCACAGGTTTCTGGATAAAGGAATTTGAAGTCCAGTCATTTATGAATTTAGGTCTATAAGAACAAACCTCATATTATCTTCTGTTCCACTCAGATAATTATTTAGCAAACATTTATTGCCTGCCCCCTATGTGTTAGACGTTATTAATGTAAAAAGAAAAAGACAAGCTCTCTGTTCTCCAGGACGTTTTAGTTGGGGATGGCAGTAAAGTAAACAAATGATCAGAGGCAGCAGCATGATGAGGTCCCTCAAAGAGGAAGCCCCAGAGGATGGAAGGAGGCATTGAATTCGGACTGAAGAAGAGTGGAGTTTGCTTAGAGGTAGTGGTGCCTTACCTTCCAGCTTTTTGAGGACTTCATGTAAAATGAAGGGAGAGTACAAATGTCAAACTGTAAGCAAAGTTGCATTTACATTCCCATCTAACTCTTCACCCCTCAAGAGGGCTCAGAGACTTACAAATCTCAAAGTAAAAATATCTGCTCAGTGATCACTAAAGTTCAAGGATATAGATAGTTGATAAAAGTCTATGAGAGACTAGATTTTACATGTCAAAAAATCATTAGGAAACATTGCTTTTAATGAAATTATGATAGAATTTAATTTTCTTTCCATATAGTTCTATAATTTATATTCACATATTTATATAGCTTAAAGTAGCCCCATGGTTTGCAAAGCTGTTTGCTTTATTGAAGATCTGTATTAACTTGTTGTTAGCAAACTCTCTAGGCTGTCCCATAAGGAAAAAGCCAATATAAAACTAGAAAAATACCTAAAGGTTGATGTGGAAATCAATGAACTTATGCTTGCAAAGTGTTCTGAGAATGAAAGCTCTTTATCTGTGTCAACTGTACTTTGAAGCCTATTTTAATGTATTATAGTGGAATGCAAATGTAATTAAAATAAATTTGATTAAGAGAGAAAGAGAGGTAGTTAATTTCGGAATGGCTTTTGGGCAGCTTGTTTAATCCCTCCAAGATGCAGATATAAGTCTCCCTCTAGCCCATAGGGTGCCTTTGTGCAGATCAGTAACACCCCTCCACTTTGGGTGGGTCAGCTGCACAGATGCTAGGCTTGGTTCTGAGAATATCGTATTTCTTTGCTCAGAGAGGGTACAGTATCTTTAGTCATGTTCATATTTACCTTTAATTTTTCCCTAATAAGTTTTTCTATTTTACCAGCCAACTGCATTTTGACTTGTATGGCTTGCTCTCTCACTGTCAAAAAATATTAACAGACAGTTATAAACTGCCAGGTAGTCAATCAGGCCGCTTTAATTCCTATTTTGTGCTGAGGAACACAATCTTGCTGTTTTATAAGCATAGGATAGTACTGTTACATTAGGAAAAGTTGTCTTCTAAGGATAGGCCATGGATGAAGTTACCAAGAAGAATAGAGCACAGAATCTAAAGTCCTGATGTCTAGGAGCTTTTTGAAATGGAAGAGTATGAGCAGGGAACTGGGAAAGCAAGAGGATGTCACTCAGAATTTGCTACTGGACCCAGACCTGTGACTCTGGGCACTCTACTCCTGGTATCTTATAAGCTTGGTCTAATTTTGGCTCAACCGTGTGAAATAATAGTTAAGATTATGAGCTTTGGAGACAGAAAGACCTGGGTTTTAATTGTGATTTTTCACTCACTGTATGACTTTGGACATGAGCTTTCTGAGCTCCATTGTTCTAAACTTACAATTAGTTTAAAATTTGGAGCAATGCCTATTTCAAAAGAATGCCCTGAAGTTTAACATATTTAATATTTATCTATGTTCCATACAGTGTACAATAACCAGAAGAAGTTCTAAATAAGACAAGTAAGGTCCCAGAATGCTGGTAGCTTATAAGAGGGATAATCATATGTTGAGCAGTTAACAATCATGGCAAGTCCTTCAAAGGATGAATATAGAGTCCATGTGAGCAGGCAGAAGAGGAACCCTACCTAGACTACAGAAGTGCATTTAAACCAAGACCCTGAATTTTGCAATGCGCAGAGGAAATGTGTCTCAGGAGAAGGGAACAGCAGGTGCTAAGACAGACAGGAAGGAACATGGTGCATTCCAAGAACTGAAAGAAAGACTATATTGTTATACAACAGCTATATTCTGAGGGCAATGGGAGGTATTAAGGGATTTCTAAGCAAAAGAATGATATGACCTAAATTTCATTTTCCTTTTTCAGTAACTTAAAAATTTTGAAATCTTAAATGTATAGAAAAGTTTTAAGTATACAAAAGTATACAAAAGTTTTAAGTATACAAAAGCAACCTATTTTTTTCTAGAACTGTTTGGCTCTAGTATCAAGTTGACTCTGCTTTATTCAATGGTTATAATGTGTTAATTTTTTATTTAGATGCTCAAATTTCCTTGCTTCACAACGTGGCCAGAGGAGCCTCTTCAACTGAACTTTTGAGTCCTTCTTACAATATCCCTTCATTCTTTGAATACTTCCTTGCCCTCTGGAGCTGACACTACTCATACTTTTTCTGACCCAGTGTTAATTTGGTGACCTGTTACTTTCTTACCTCAAATATAGTTAGTGTGTGTTTTCTACACACAAGAGTCTCCTAAGTAATCATAATATAACCACCAGAATCAGGATATTAATATTGCTATATTACTACAAATTAATCTTTAAAACTCAATCAAGTTTCACCAGTTGACATGTCCCAGTAATGTCCTCATAGTTAAAACATCTAAATCAGAATCCTATTAAATCCTATAATTTAGTTGTCCTGTTTCTTTAGATTTCTTTAGTTTGGAGCAGGCCTTTGGTAGTTCCCTGAATTCATGACTTTGAGCCTTTCAAATATTATAGGCCTGTTATTTTATAGAATACCTCTTAGCTTAGTTTGTCTAATGTTTAGACAAACTCATGATTAGAGTCAGATTATATACCTTTGGCATGAATATCACAGAAGTGACCCTGTATTCTTCTTGCCTCTGATCAGATGGCATTTTGTCCCATTGCTAATGATAATCTCTTTGATCACTTGATTTAAGGTGGTATCTGCCAGACTGCTTAACTCTAATGTTACTCTTTCCCCTTGCAATTAATAAATATTTTACAGGAGATACTTTGAAACTGCATAGATATCTCATTTCTCATAAGTATATCATTGATTCATTTATTGATTTATACCTCTGTTGACTCACAAATATATCAAGTTGACTCTGCTTTATTCAATGGTTATAATGTGTTAATTTTTTATTTAGATGCTCAAATTTCCTTGCTTCACAACGTGGCCAGAGGAGCCTCTTCAACTGAACTTTTGAGTCCTTCTTACAATATCCCTTCATTCTTTGAATACTTCCTTGCCCTCTGGAGCTGACACTACTCATACTTTTTCTGACCCAGTGTTGAAATCACTTATTTCCCCAAGGGTCCTGGATCTTTTTAGTGGACAATAGGCTTTGGAAATCAAGCTATAGTCACTGGTAGAGCTCAGTATCTTATCAGATGTCACTGTCCCAGCCCTCACAGTGGACAAAGCTAGCGTGGACATGTGTGCATATGTGTGCATGTGTCCTTATAGTATTAAATTGGAGCTGGAGGTATCAATGTGAATGCATGATTTTTAATATACAGATTGAGAAAAATGTGAATATGTGTGTTCTAGTTTTCTCTCTTCTCATATTTGTACTTTGCTTTTCTGATAGTGGAAAAAAAAAACTGGTTCAGAATATCCTTTATGTATGTAGCTGATAAATCTAGATATGTAACAAATATCCCATCTCTATTGCCATCCCCTCCTGCACAATTCCTCTGTCACTCTACTTGGGCTCTGACATTCTGTGACCCTGTGAGGATGCTCACCTCATTCTGCCTCAGGTTTAGCTTATAGCATCAAGCCACCTGTCCGCATGGATGCCCTGCTCAGGCTCCAACTTTCAGTGCCCAGTGGAGCCTTCCTTATGTCTCTCAGGCTCTGGCATACCAGAGCAGGCTGCCCCCCTGTGTGGACACCATCCTCATCCTGTCCCAGCTGGATTCCCCACACCAGGCTACTCCCTTCTCTGTATGAATGCTCTTCTCACCCTGCTCTAGCTTTGACACCCCCTCCTAGGGTCTGGAAGCAGAACTAGGCCTCATATGCTCATGGAATAGCAAGGAGGCCAGTTTGTCTTGAATGGAGTGAATAAGGGAGTGAAAGGGGAGGTGGGGGGCCAGCTTGTATAACGCCTACAGGGCATTTTAAAGACCATGCTTTTGGGGTTTTCTTGAGGCACAGTGTATTAAAGATCCAGCATTGTTAGTGCAGTGGCTTGGGTTGCTGCTATGGGCTGGGTTCAGTTCTTGGCCTAGGAACTTCCACATGCTGCAGCTGTGGCAAAAAAAAAAAAAGTGGTGGCTTTTGTTCTAAGCGAGATAAGGAACCATTTGACATTTCTATTGGTATGTATGATCTGACCTGTTTTAAAAGGATCCTTCTGGCTGCTGTACTGTGAATAGATGAAAGAGGGACATAGAAATAATATGCAATTTATTAATACAGTGGATTGGTACAACATATGGATATAATTTAAATAAATTAACATACGTACATTGAAATATGCTCAGATTCTATTTTCTACAGTGGTACATGATTTAAAATGTCTGAAAAATCCTTGTTCACAGTAGCAAGAAAACCAACAGCTGACTGTTATTACTGGGGAAGCAGGTAGACTTTCTTGGCATCTAGGTTCAGAGAGCTAATGAGTCATAACACCTGTTAGAAACAAAACACCTGTGACATGCTAGGATTTCTACAAGACTAATAGGAAGAAAGAAACTTGAGCGGGATTAAGTTCTTGATTTCATAGGGGTGTTCTGTGCAAAGATTTGAAGCTGAAATGCTAGTATGTGTATAATTTACTTCATGCCGTTTTTCTGTATCCTTATGGACTTTGAGGCAATTCAGCATTTATTAATGTGGTGTCAATATGAAAATATATTTTCCATTCTTATTTTACACATGTAATTTATATTCTTTTAGGAAATAATCAGAAAATAAGCCAAAAATAGATCATGAATGAAATGTACCTATTATAGCATATTACAAAAATAGCTATTGATAACATTTTATGTGTATACGTATACCTTACAATCATAAATGCAAAATGTCTCTCCAAAAATTATACAAATTATTAATGCATATTTTGAAAATATATCAATATACAGATAAGCAGTTATTTTGCTGCTTTGTTTGTCCTCTGTTATTTAAATACATTACTTTAAAATGTTTTTACTCTGATCCTCTTGATATGGGATCTACTGAAATATTCTAAAAGGGATAAATATATTTTTAAAATTGAGGCTATACACAAACACATGGAGGCATATATATATATATATTTTTTTTTTTTAATGGGATCAGCTCTCAAAATTGTTTTATTTTTACTTTTTAATCTAGGAACTATGTCATGATCATCTACCTGTTTTTGTTATTTAATATACATTCTCACTAAAGGGCTTTTTGTTTTGTTTTGTTTTTTTCAGGGCTGCACCCCAGTATACGGAGGTTTCTAGGATAAGGGTTGAATCGGAGCTGCAGCTGCTGGCCTATGCCACAGCCACAGTAACACGAGATCTGAGCCATGTCCTGCGACCTACACCATAGCTCACGGTAACTCTGGATTCCAACCCACTGAGAGAGGCCAGGGATCAAACCCATGTCCTCGTGGATACTAGTTGGGTTCGATAACCACTAAGCCACAACAGGAACTCCTCACTAAAGTTTTTAATTGGAGTGCAGTAATCCACAATAAGATAATTTATTGAACCAATCTTCCATTTTGACAGATCTGCATTGTTACAATTTAGCTCAATTATAACAGCACTGCTATTTCTGTCCTTGTTGGCATATCTTCATCACTTTCCTGATTGTATTCTTATTCTAGTCCGAATGAAAAGGATGCTACATTTTCCCAGGTGTCCTTAATTTTACAGTAAGTCATAGAGCATAAACTTACTGTTTCATGTTTGATATATAAATATTTAAATATAAATACATATATACACAGTTTTGTAGTGGGGTAAAATGTAAAATATGCATACATTTTAAGTATAAAACTGGAATTTCGTCAGGCCTCTTTAGAGTGAGGAGGTCTAGTAGGTGAGAGTAAATGAAGGGTGTGAGAGAATGGGAGAAAATCACATTGACTTGTATCATCAGAATTTTTAATGGATAAATTTGAGAAACATTGACGACAGCTCTGAAAGAATTTCTAGATCAAATGACATTTCCATTTTTATAATTTTTTTATCCACATTGGAAATGTTTCCCTTACCACTTTGCCCTGTGTCTTAAAAACTGTGTCAATTTGTTGGAGGGTGTTATAATTTCCCATTGATTATGATATTTAAAGGTGTGTTTGAAAAAGAAAAAACATCGTGGGCATAAATGTCTGTTACATGAAATTTCAACATTTTTTACTTCTCATCCTACTTATGTAATCATCTTGAGATGTTCATATTCATAACCCCTTTGAAGCCTCGGCTAATTTTCAGTGAACACAAGTTTTTTTCTTCTTTCTCTGAATCTATAAATAGGCAAAAATTAAAATGATTTTCAAAATCATTCTATGAGGTTGGCCAGACCAGCTGTACCCAAATCAAAAAAAAAAAAAAACAAAAAAACCCAAAACTATTTATGGTGTCCAAGTTTATTTTAAAATGAAATCATCACATTCTTCATTGTCTTCGATTAAGAAAAAAATCTGTTCCAGCTTTTCAGACAGCTGTCAGCTCAACCACAGCTAAAAATGAATATTGTTTTGTGAGCATGGCAATGAAAACTGTTGAGTGTGCAGTATTGTAGGATATGATTAAATAATGGCCAAAATTCAATCTTGAAATAGAAAGGACACAGGTATTACACTGTGTTATACACTGGTTATACAACCTCAATTTTTGTAATTCATCAAGGTGCCTTTCTCATGAAAGGATAACTTTTTATACTTCATGAATAATTAATTGGTTTAATGATGCCTATAGTCATTGTACAAATATTTTTAAGCTATAATTATGTTATGAACTCTAATAAATTAGGTAGATGATAAACTCTCTGTGAGTAGAACAGACTCTTGTATCTCTAGAGCACAGTACCTGACATAAAAGGTCCTGAATCAATAAAGTGTAGTGTGTGGTCCCAAAATTATGATATAAAATTAAAACATCCACTTCAGAGGTGATGTTTAAATTCCCCTAATCTAATCAACAGTAATTGAATGCCAGCTATGAGCTAAAAACTGGAGACATGGTATTGAATAAACCAAGCAGGGTTCCCAATCCATGTATCTAAGAAACATAGTATTCATGTTGCTAGGGAGACTAGCATGCTGCCCAAATCCCAATTTGTCTTCTCTATCAGGAAAGGTAATCTGTCTCATCAGAATTCTGTTAAATCGCTACTGGGACACCCAGCATAGATTATACTAAAAAACAGTAATTACAACCACTCTGCTGCTACACATCCTCTCTTTCTTTGCTCTAGTGATACGAGTCTTCTTTCTGTCCTTGGATTCCCTCAGCATTTTATATTCTTTTTTTTTGTCTTTTTTTTTTTTTTTTTTTTTTTGCTATTTCTTGGGCCGCTCCCTCCGCATGTGGAGGTTCCCAGGCTAGGGGTCGAATCAGAGCTATAGCCACCAGCCTACGCCAGAGCCACAGCAACGCGGGATCCGAGCCGCATCTGCAACCTACACCACAGCTCACGGCAACGCCGGATCGTTAACCCACTGAGCAGGGGCAGGGACCGAACCCTCAACCTCATGGTTCCTAGTCGGATTCGTTAACCACTGCGCCACGATGGGAACTACCGCATTTTATATTCTTAGAGATGTCTTTGCTCTTCCATCTACCTTGAATGTTCTCTCGTATCTTCCTCCTCAGAATTTGGGTTGAATATCGTCTCCTTAAAGAGGTCTTTCCTCTTTTCCCCTCTCCCTCCTCAACTGGTCATCTACACTCCAGCCACTGTACCAGATTGAACTGTTTTATTTTCATCCTAACAACAACTTAATAAATAAATGGATAGACAACATAATTTTAAGAAGTTATTTTCATCATAACAGTAACTACTTGAAATTATGTTGTCTATCCATTTATTTATTATTTCTTCCACAGAGTATGAATTCTAAGAAAGCAAAGACTTTCCCTGAAAGCAGATCTCTCTTATTCGCCACTGTATTCCAGTGCATAAAAGACCAATCTACCAATGTTATCTAGACGATTAGGTTAAGGAAACAATTTTTTTTTTCCATTTGGATGGCAACTGTGGGCCTGGCATTTGAAATACAACAGTTCAAGGGGATATAACACTAGTTATTTTTTATATTGAGAAACAATTAAAATGAAAACAAGTTCAAATAGTAGACAAAGATGAGACTAAAAAGTCCTTTCTTTCCACTCTCAGCCTCAGTTGCACTCTCCTGAAATTTAACCTATAACTTTCAAACATTTGTTTTATTTATTTATTATTATTATTATTATTTTGTCTCTTGTCTTTTTTAGGGCCACGCCCGAGGCATATGGAGGTTCCCAGGCTAGAGATCTAATCGGAACTATAGTTGCTGGCCTATACCGCAGCCACAGCAACACCAGATCTGAGATGCGTTCTGCGACCTACACCACAGCTCACAGCAACACCAGATCCTTAACCCACTGAGTGAGGCCAGGGATCGAAACCGCAACCTCATGGTTCCTAGTCGGATTCGTTTCCACTGCGCCACGACAGGAACTCAAAAACATTTCTCTTTTAAATGCTTCCAGTGGCTACTACTGGAATTCTAAGTTAAAAGTATTTATATTTCTTGATGGATGTTAGGCAGTATCTCATTATGGAAGGCAAGGAATTAGTGTACAGTTGTCCAACAGTATCCCTGTTGGTCCTGGAACCAACGCATCACACCAAAATCTGCCTAGGCTTATAATTCTGCGTGACCATAATTCTAGGATTTTATTTTCATTGTGTTACAGTTTGCGTCCATTACTGGTTTTCTCGGGGTGGGGAGTTATTTTAACTTTTTTTTTTTTTTTGCTTTTTAATATAATGAACTTTACTTTGTTCCATTATAGTTGGTTTACAGTGTTCTGTCAATTTTCTCCTGTACAGCATGGTGACCCAGTTACACATACATGTATACATTCTTTTTTCTCACATTATCATGCTCCATCATAAGTGACCAGACATAGTTCCCAGTGCTAGACAGCAGGATCTCATTGCTTTCTCCTTCTTGCACCCTTGATTTTATTCTGCTTAGGTATATCCTTAAGATTTTTTTTTCCAGAAAATGAGAAATGGAATATAAATTCTTCAGTGCATGCACATCTGAAGATTACTTCATTTTGCTCATATCTGACTGATACACTGATTAGTAAAAAATTTTCTAGATTCCAAAAAATTTTTTCATAACTCTATTGGCATCTTTCCTTTGGCTTCTAACATCCATTACAGCTGATTGGAACATCTAATCCTAATCTTATTCATTTGTTTTTAATAAAATTTTAAAAATTTTATCAAAGTATACTTGAGAATTTTGTCCTAAAATTTTTTAAATTTCACTGAGATATAAATTAAGTGTAGGTTTTTTTTCCTTCTTTATTTATTCTCCTTGACCCTTAATAGAGAGGGAGTTTCAGTTCGAAGATTAAAAACTCTCTTTAACTCAGGAAAATTTTCTTTTATTATTGCCTACATTCATTAACTCTGTCCTGATCCCCATACCTTTTGGAACTCCTACTAAAAAAGGATGCTGTAGGAGCAAGCATGTTGGTTTGAGACCTTCACAATTAACCAAAAACAAACAAAAAAAACCCCTTGGTCTAAATATATTGTGGAAATCTAAATTTATCTTGGGATGTGCTCTTTTTTCTCAACTCCAAACCCAACATCTTGGGGCCTACCTAGGAAGCTTTTTGAGGTTCTAACTGGAGGCAGAAGTTGCACCTAACAGCTAGACTGGAGGGGAGAGAATCCAGTTGGTCCAAAGTGCTCTTAGTTAAACGTTGATAATTGATTCAAAGTCCGAATAGAACTTAGAGCCTAGAGGCTCTATCTGGGGCTCTTAAGATGGCTCCCTGGTGCCCTACAGCCTTGTAGTTTTCCTTTGCTCTTGTGTTTCCATTAGAATGATCCATTCAAATTCTGTCTTCCAGAAATGTATCGAAACCTCTAATATGCACAAGACATACTCATTTTCAATGTTGACATGGATTTATTGTTTTCAGTATACTTCATACTGAAATTTCACAGTGGTCTTGAGAACAAGGAGAGGCATACACATGTGCTCAATCTGACGTACTGAACCAAACATCAAGACATGACAATTAGATGCATGGTTTTGAATATTAGGTTTTTTTTTGTTATTATTAAAGTATAGTTGATTTACAATGTTCTGTTAATTTCTGCTATACAGCAAAGTGGTTAAGTTACATGTGTATATATTCTTTTTTAAAATATTCCTTTCCATTATGCTTTATCATAAGACATTGAATATAGTTGTCTGTGCTCTACAGTAGGACATTGTTGTTTATCCCCTTTGTGTATAATAGCTTACGACTGCCAACCCCAATCTCCCACTCCATCCCTCTCCCAACCACCTCCCCCTTGGCAACCACAAGTCTCTTCTTGTCCATGGGTCTGTTTCCATTTTGTAGATAGATTCATTTGTGTCATTATTAGATTCCACAAATATCATATGGTATTTGTCTTCCTCTTTCTGGTATATTTCACACAGTATGATAATCTCTAGGTCCACCCATGTTGCTGCAAGTGGCATATTTCATTCTTTTCTTTGGCTAAATAATATTTCATTGTATATATGTACCTTCTGTATCCATTACATAACTTTTTTTTCCCCTTTTTTAGGGCAACACCCATGGGATATGGAAGTTCCCAGGCTAGGAGTCGAATCTGAGCTTAAGCTGCTGGCCTATGCCACAACCACAGCAACGCCAGATCTGAACACCGTCTGCAACCTACACCGCAGCTCATAGCAACGCCAGATCCTTAACCCACTGAGCAAGGCCATGGATTGAACCCACATCCTTATGGATACTAGTCGGGTTTGTTACCTCTGAGCTGCTTCAGGAACTCCTGGTATCTTTCTTTTTAATTGTTTGAGGCACTGTCAGGTTATTTTCCAAAGCAGCTGTACCATTTTACATTCTCATTCGCAGTATATCAGGGTTCTAATTTTTCCATATCCTTGCCACATCCTTGTTATTATTTGTCCTTTGATTCTAGGCATCCTACTCAGTGCGAAGTGATATCCCATTGTGCTTTGATTTGTATTTGATTTTGATTTGATCTGATGACTAATGATGTGATTATCTTTTCGTGCGCTTATTGGCAACTTGTATATCTTCATTGGAGAAATGACTGTTCAGATCCTTGCCCATTTTTAAATTGGGGTATTTGTCTCTTTATAGTTGAGTTGTAAGAGTTCTTTATATATTCTAGATACAAGTCCCTTATGATTTGCAAATATTTGCCCCATAGTGTGAGTTGTCCTTTTATTTTCTTAATAGTGTCCTTTGAAACACAAAAGTTTTAAATTTTGAGAAAGACCAATTTGTCTATTTTTTTCTTTTGTTACTTGTGCTTTTGGTGTCATATCTAGAGTTCTTTCCCAAATCTAGGCTCATGAAGATTTATTTTTATTTTCTTCTAAGCATTTTATACTTTAAACTCTTACATTTAGGTCATTGATCTATTTCAAGTTAATTTTTGTAAATGGTATTGTTCTACATGTGGCTATCCAATTGGCCCAGCATCATTTGTTGAAAAGACTATTCTTTCCTCAGTGAACATTTCTCACACCTTTGCTGAAAATATGTTGACCATAGATTCTATTGGTTCAGTTTTATTCCTTACTCAACAATATACATTTATCTCTTTGCCTGAACATAGAGATAATGTCTGATTAATTTCTATAGAGTACTAAAATTCTCCATACCATTTAGCCAGGTAGGTAATGTGGAAGTTAGTTAGCTATTGCTGCATAACAAACAGCCACAAAATCTTAGCGACATAAGGGTGTACTTAATTTATGTATCTAGAGGTTGGCTTGGGATTATCTGATCTGGGCTGGGTCTGACTGTCATAGTTTGGGGGTGGGGCGATTCTGAAAGTCTCTCATTTTATGTCTGGAACTAGTGTCCCAAACTGGATGTGCTTTTCTCATGCTGATGACAGAGGCTCCAGGTAACAAGCCTACTTGCATAAATAAATTTCAAGCTTCTGCTGTGTCACATCTGCCAACATTTTCTTAACCAAAACAAGTGCATGGTTAGGTATAAATATCAAAGCAGAAGGGAAGTATATTTCCCTCGTGTAACTGAGGAAAAGGAAGTGAATACTGAGCAATAATTAAACCCATCACAGTATTACTCATTATACAAAACTTGTCATAGGAAAGAAATTAAAAGCCCTGAAACTCTTTTGTTTATTCCAGAGGTTTTAGCATTCCCAGTCATATTATCTGTGAAAATCAGTTTGCAATGTTCCTCTCCAGTCTTTATGTCTTTTATTTCTTTTTCTTTCCTATTACACAGGTTAGAACATTCTAGTTCAGTGTTGAATAGAAGCAGTGAGATGAGGCATCCATGCCTTAATATTACCATTAAATGTAATGTTGGCTATAAGTTTTCTTTTATACATTTTGTCATGTTCAAGAAGTTTGCTTAGACCTTTGATTATGAATGGATTTTCGGTTTTGTGAAATACACTTTCTGCATCTATTGAAATGATTTTTCTCTTTAATTCTCCTAAGGTGATGAATTACCTTGCTTGCATTTCTTACAGCTTTATTTAGGTATAATTGACATACAATAAGCAGCACATATTTAAAGTGTGCAATTTGATAACTTATGGCATTGGTATATATCTGTAAAATCATCAGTGTGATCAAAATACTGAACGTATCTATTGCTTTCAAAAACTTCTTGGTGGCCAAATTAAAATTTTTTCTCTCCCCCTACCCTGATCCCCAGGCAAACATTGATCTGCTTTCTCTTACCATACATTCATTTTCATTTCCTAGAAGTTTATACAAATGAAGCATATAGTATGCCCTAATTTTTATCTGACAATTTCTCTCGGTGTGCTTAGAGATTCTTCAGTGTATAATATAGAATATAACAATTTGTTGTTATGAATTATGATTTTGGCATTGAATCTAAGAAATCTTTGCCTACGTCAAATATGTTTTCTCCTTTGTATTATTCTAGATATATTATAGTTTTGGATTTTTCATTTAGGTCTGTGACCAAATTTTAGTTATGGTAGACCCTATGATTATATTGGGCCTACCTAAATAATCCAAGATAACCTCCCCATCTGAAGATCATTCACACCTGCAATGGGAACTCCCTTTGCTTTGTGAAGTAAAATATTCACAGGTTCGGAGAATTAGGATGTGGACATTTTTGAGAAGTGGATAAGGATATTATTCTGACTACCATAGATAGATTCTTATAAGCAGATATTCCTGGGTTTGCCATATTACAAAGAGACTTCTGTGTTGCTCTAAAAGGGCTTAATATGGGAAACTTGAGGATGGAAGTGGAAAGACTCAACACTGAATAAAGAAAGGTTTACTGGAGTTCCCGTCGTGACTCAGTGGTTAACGAATCCGACTAGGAACCATGAGATTGTGGATTCGATCCCTGGCCTTGCTCAGTGGGTTAACGATCCGGCGTTGCCGTGAGCTGTGGTGTGGGTCGCAGACGCGGCTTGGATCCTGCGTTGCTGTGGCTGTGGTGTAGGCCGGCAGCTACAGCTCCGATTGGACCCCTAGCCTGGGAACCTCCATGTGCCACGGGAGCAGTCCAAGAAATGGCAAAAAGACAAAAAGGCAAAAAGACAAAAAAAAAAAAAAAGAAAGATTTACCACCAAAAGCTCACCCAATTTGTAGTAGAAAGAGATTTGAATCCCCAGTTTTTCCATTATTCACTTGGTGACCTTAGACAAGTTTATTCACTATCTTCAACTTTCTCATTTAATAATAAGATAATAATTCTTATAGGGTATTTTGAGGACTACAAAGATAATGTAAGTTAATTGTCTGGACAGCACCTAGCACATAAAATGTGCAATAATTTATATTTCTTGCAGAAACCTTTGCTTTCATTAGGCTGAATAAAGAACATGCTTTATTTACCCCTGATGCTTATGCTATTGGTTTATATGCACTGAAATCATCCATCTTCACATTCATATCATAGCTAAGAGAACATTAGTAGAGAGCTTAAGAGTTATAGGCCCCTAGTTTTAAATCTTGATGTCAGTATATGCTAGCTGTGCTATTTGTTTACACCCCAGTGTTCTTACCTCCTGAATGAGTGTAGCAGGACCTACCTCTCAGTGTTACTGTGAGGATAATGGCGGTGCATGTAAAGTACATCGCAGGACTGTGGTTGCAGTAACTAATTTGGCCTTTAGAGAGAGCTCCATGTGAGTGAGAAGCGGATGAGCTATGTGGTGCTTCTTTCCTTGGATTCTATTTTTAGCAAAATTGAGTAACTGATTTAAATCACACAGATTCACAACCATGTGACATTAGATATGCATTTTTAAATTTTTGAAGCAGAACATTAATTTAGGTTCATTCTAGGTTAACAATAATTTATTTCACAAAATGCTTTCACTTCCTTGACAAAATCAGAACATTTAAATAATCTCGCATACTAGAGTATCCTTCAGTGGCTGACTGAGATTGTAAATCTCATAATTCACAAAGTGTACTTTTTGTAGATATATATATATAATATATATACTTTTTGTGGATATATACATAATATATATACTTTTGGTGCATATGTGTGTGTGTGTGTGTGTGTGTGTGTGTATTATATAAATAACACTAAGACAGGTAAGGTAGAGATTATTTTGGATCTTTCAAACCATAACCTTTCAAAGGAATTAATTCTTCCTATGACAGAGATTGCTGAGGCAATAAACTATATTTGCAGTCACGGAAGCAAATCCAAATAGAAGAGAGTTATAATTTTAACATCAACACTCTGGATAACCTAGAGTAGTTCTACACTTATTTTCAGCTTATTGAAAAAAATGCAACTATAAAACAGGAAAGATATCACACTCAACACTCAAACCAGAATGCAATATTAATAAGTTTTTAAAAAGATACATTAAAGGGAGATTAATGTGAAGATTACCCCTTGCGTGGCAAGAAATAAGAACGTTTCTCTTAAGAACTATTAAATTCAATTTTTAAAGCAATTATATAGGAACTATCCTAAAGTGAAGGGAGGAAATAATCTCCTACCTTGGATACTGTGAAACTTTATTTCACTGTGAACTTACAGTTGCAATAGTTCAGTTGATTTTCTTTAACATGACACAGTATGGGCCTGACCTTGAGCCCCACAGTAGGGCTTACTGTTTTCCTAACATACTTTGCACTTTCAGAGTCTCCATGATTTGCTTTTGATTCCTTTAGGTGACGATTCCATTCTTTCCACCCTTGTTTGCTACTCTTTGGGCAGAGCTCAAATATCCCGTCTTCTCAGTAATTCTCCCCAAACAATCTTTCTGTCCTTCTTCACCCCGTGAAGTGTTATTTATTTCCTCATTGTATTTCCCAAAACACATGTTCTAGTCTAGTTATTGGTTTATGGTCTTGTCTCTATGACTTAATCCTGAATTTTGTGTGTGCAGAAAATGGTCTTATTTGCTTCAGTATCTTCAGAACTTTGCAGGGTGCTCAGAACATGCTATAAAATTAAGTTGGGTTTTTTTGTAGGGCTAGGGATACAGAGTGCCATGTATCCACAGGCAACATTGAGTGTGTGAGATGAGGCCAGTTGTGATAAGGATAGTGATTTAAGTACCTGGGGAATCCAATATACAAAATTAAGAGACCATTATATCATTTACTCTCTCTTCAGAAATAAAAAGTCACTCATTACTATGCTCACGATAGGAAATTACAATTTTTTTTTCAAAACGAGTTTTTAACATTTTAAACAAAAACAGAACAAGTTAAAATTACTTAGACTCAAGCTTCTCATTCAGTGAACCCAGGGCAGTTTTAGGAACAGAGAAAATACACCCTCACAGTATCTTTTGAGGTGTGCTAGACAATCTCCATTTGCGAAAATTTTCTCTTATCTCTTCCCTTTGCTAGCCAGTCTGCAACACAGAAGCCAGAGAACTAACTTCCTTTCTTTCTTTCTCTCTCTCTCTTTCTTTCTCCCTTCCTTCCTTCCTTCTTTAAAGAAACCAGACTGAATCATTTACCTCCTTAAGACTGATGGCTTCCCAGTCTACTTAAAATAAAATTCATATCCTTTTATTTGGCCTCCAGGCCCTACGTGGTCTGGCTTCTGCTGACCACTCTTGTCATTTCTCACTGTGTTCTGCTTCATGCACAAGCTACAGTCATACTCTCCTGCCTTGTCTTATTTGAAGGCACCAAGTTTAGTCCTACTTGTAGCCTTTGGAGAACATTCTTTTCTCCTGTCTCTCCTGAAGATCTTTTCCCTCACCTCTTTTAAGAGACTTGATATCTCACAGTTTGGATCCACATTAATGACACTTAGCCTTCCTTGATTGCCTAATCTAAATAACTCTTAAAATCTTTAATTATATCATCTTGTTTTATCTTTGTATCATTTTTGTACTACCTTACTGCTTCTTGGTAGTTTTTAGTTTTCTGCCCCTCTCCATTAGATGGTACAATCCATAAAAAAAGATATTTTGTTCATCTCTGTGGCCTAGACCCCTGCAAAAGGCAAATAGGGGCTCAAGAGCATTTCTGAAACAAATTAATGTTCTACAGGTAATTAAATTTCCTCTTTATCTTTTCTCCTAGTATTCTATTCATCTAAATTATCTAAAGTATCTTAAATGTTTAAAACATAGTAGCTTTTTTTTTTTCTGGCTTTTTGGGGCTGCACTTGCAGCATATGGAGGTTCCCAAGCTAGGGGTCTAATGGGAGCTACGGCTGCTGGCCTACACCACAGCCACAGCAACGACACATCTGAACTGCATCTGTGACCTAAACCACAGCTCATAGCAACACCATCTCCTTTAACCCACTGAGCAGGGCCAGGGATGGAACCCTTGTCGTCATGGATACTAGGTGGATTAATTCCGCTGAACCACAAAGGGAACTCCTTAAAACATAGTAGCTTAATCAAAAGAATCAGCATCTTGAAAAGAAAATGTTAAAAATACTCTCAGTTCTAAGATATCCAAAGGCAAGTAAATTCTGCTAGAACCAAGCAGACATGGAGACTATAGCAGCTCTTCCAAATTTTGCTGAAAATGTGATCAAAGAAAAAATTATGTAACTTCCTAAATTTAATTAATTTCCTAAATATAATTTCTTTCCATTTCTTCCATTTCATTTCCATTTCATCCCATTCAATTACAGAACTTTAGCTGAAAAACTTCCATAGGCTAGACACCAATGCTAGCTGCAACAGATTTAAAAATTTTTTAGCTCCTAAGAAGTTCACAACTTAGTTGAGGAAACCTCACAAGCATAATTTGCAGCAGTAAGGTATAGCAAATGAACATAGTGGAAAAAGAAATTGAGTTAGAATTATTTGTATACTCTAGAGTCCCTAATGCTATACTGGACCACAGGAGTGTTTACAAAGTAATTAGATTTTCAAGAAGCCCCAGCAGTCTCTAGAAAAAATTTTTCTCCTGTACCTATATCTTCAACTACCTGAATAAAAGTCTTTGTGGGCACTGCCTTATGACTAAAAAAGGAAAACATTTCAGAGTTGGCATGAGCCTGCTAGTCATTCTATAACTTAACTTTATAAGGTCAAATAAAGGCCTGTAGAAATCAAGGGTCCCTGTCATGATCAATAGAGTATGGGTGGGATATCAAGTTGGCAGGGTGGGATAGGGCCTGAATATGTTGAAATCCCTCTGGAATACTCTCTGTCTGATCCTTTCACAATCACTCTTGCTGTACATTGTAGAAGACTGCTGAAGCACTCATTGGCAGAGATCTGAAGATGTAAACAGTAGCAGTTTGTTATATAGATGCTGGCAGGGTCATTCACAGACAGAAAAAAAAGTCTCAAGCTTTTCTCAAATTTTATCAGCACAATCAAGACAACGACTTCACTACTGTCTTGCTTTTTATTTTGCACTTTCAGATATCAGTATTTCTGAGAAAAATGTGGTTTCCTCCTCAGATAAATTTCTCTTATATTTTTCATTAGATATATTTATTTATTCCTTCATTTCATTTTATATCTCCAGAATATAAAACTGTATAAGTTTTAGCTTTAAATGTATGCAAACTTCCCCACAGTTTTTAGCAGAATGCAAAACTTAGTTTGGACTTGCATGCACAGTTATCCATTAGTCTGCAAGGAGAAGAGGAAAGTAAGGGTAACACCCATATTTTTGAGCATCCCATGAGGCACTGACAAGTCCAAATAGACGTCAGCCAGAGGCAGTGTCCTAAAGACTCCTTGATATTACCGGTATGACATAACTTTTTTCCTATCTAGGGCTTTTAATTTTTTCTCAATTTTTAATTGTTATTTTAATTAAAGTGTGGTTGATTTATAGTGTTGTGCCAATTTCTGCTTTACAGCAAAGTGACCCAGTCATACACATATACATTCCCTTTCTTATATTATCTTCCATTATGGTCTATCCCAAGAGACTGGATATGGTTCTCTGTGCTATACAGTAAGACTTCATTACTTATTCATTCTAAATGTAATAGTTTGCATCTACTAACCCCGAGCTCTGAGTCTATCCCACTCCCTACCCCTTGGCAACTACAAGTCTGTTCTCTATGTCTGAGAGTCTATTTCTGTCCTGTAGATAAGTTCATTTGTGCCATAGTTTAGATTCCACATTTAAGTAATATCATTTGGAATTTGTCTTTCTCTTTCTGACTTACTTTACTTAGTATGAGAATCTCCAGTTCCATCCATGTTACTGCAAATGGAATTATTCCATTCTTTTTTATGGCTGACTAGTATTTCATTTATCATCTCAATCCATTGTCCAAAGAAAATGGACATAGTGAAAGGTCATTAAAATTGTAGAGAGCAGAGTTCTCAAAAAAGATAATCAAAATTTTCTGGGAAAATATATAATCTTATGATCAATTAATAGGATACATGTTCTCAGTAGTTGGAAATAGCATATTGATTTAACATAGCAATTTATATTTAGCAAAAATTACTCACCACACTCAGGAACATAAAATTTCTATGCTCTTTTCTGCCTGCCAAAGCACTTAATGCAGCTCCATTTGTTTATAATAAGGATGGTGCTGAGTTTTCAAATAAAAATTTCTTCTGTAGGATGCATTAAATCACTAGGAATATTAGATAATAGAGATCACAAATACACACTCAAAATAGGGCATGGCATCTGTTAGACTTTGCTTGAAATAAATTTCTGTCCTTATATTAAGCCTCTGAGCATTACTAATATACTTAACACAGGTGGCCAGCCTTACTTTCTAGAAAAATGGGGCAACCAGGTCAGTTTGGTCTGTCACTGTCCTTAGTCAAATCATGTCTGAATATTTTCTTAATATTTGAGGATTGTTTTGTAGAAGGCTTTTAATTTAATCATTATTTCCTACAGGAAGAATTGTTCCTCTCAATTTTTACAAAGGGATCTGTAGTCTGTAGTTATTCCTAAATCTACATTACACAAAAATAGATGAAAGAGTATTTTTTAAAAGCACACCATTTTTTTTTTCTCTTCAAGCAACTTCTTTATTTCACAATTCAATAGCAGATTTTCTGGTCCCTGGGACATACAGGCTTGGACTCCATATTTGATACTGTCTTTCCAGTTGATTCCCATTCCCAACTCTTGTACATAAGCGTTCTAAAACCCAATTCTGGAATTCCCGTTGTGGAGCAGTGGAAACGAATCTGACTAGGAACCATGAGGTTGCACGTTCAGTCCCTGGCCTCACTCAGTGGGTTAAAGGATCCTGCGTCGCCATGAGCTGTGGTGTAGGTTGCAGACACTGCTCAGATCTGGCCTTGCTGTGGCTGTGGCCTAGGCTGACAGCTATAGCTCCGATTAGACCCCTAGCCTGGGAACCTCCATATGCCATGGGTGTGGCCCCAAAAAGCAAAATAAATAAATAAATAAATAAATAAAACCCAATTCTTCCTTAGTAAATGAAAATTAGAAATTAGCAATACCATTTATAATACTGTTGAAACTGTACAGAAATAAGGTATTAATTTTTTTAAAGGTGCAAACAATTGCTTCATTGAAAGCTACAGTGCTGAGAGAAATGTTAAAAGACCTAAGTAAATAGAAAGAAATGCTATATTTTGGGGGGAAGACCCCATTGTCAAGGTAGTATTCTCCCCCCCAGTTGTGTGTGTGTGTGTGTGTGTGTGTGTGTGTGTGTGTGTGTGTTTCTGGGTGTGTGTTCAATATAATCATAAATTATATAAATTCCCTGTGTGTTTTTAGAGAATATAGACAAATGAATTTTAAAATATATTTGGAAATGCAAAGGACCTAGAATAGAAAAAAAATCTTTTAACAAAGTAAGTGATATCTGATGTTTTATAAAGCTATAGGATTAGACAGAGTAAAATAATAGTAGGCAAATATATTAAAATAAAGAATCTCAAAACAGACTCACATGTGAGTGATTAAATCATTTTCAAAAGTGATTCATTGAGAAGAGGAAAAATCTTTTCACAAGCAGTGCTAGAAAAATTGGGTATTCAAACTAAGAAAAAATGCTTCAGCCTCTACATCACTCAATACTTAAAAATTATTTGAAATGGACCATAGACCTATTGATAAGAGCTGAAATTATAAAGTTTCTGGAATAATACATGGCAAAATATTTTTATGAAGTTGGAGTAGGCTAAGACTTTCACTCCACTTTATCAGCCCATTTCCATGTCTCCATCTATTGCCTACTTCATTCTTTTCAACGGTGTTATTGAGATATAATTCACATACCATAAAATTTACCTATTTAAGGTGTACAATACACTTTTGGTATACTCACAGGTATGTGCAATCATTACCACAGTATTTTAGATTATTTTCATCACCTTAAGAAGCAACCCCATAGTCTTTAGCTATCATCCTTCTATACCACACTCCCAACCCTGAAGCCCTTAAAAATCACTGACCCACTTTATGTCTCCATGTATTTCCTTCTCCTAGACTTCCCTATGAATGGAATCATTCAGTGTATCATCTTTTGTGACTGGGTTCTTTCTTTTCACAGAATGTTTTCAAGGTTCACACATTTTATAGCATGTATCAATACTTCATTTCTTTTTATGACCAAATGATATTCCATTGTATAGTTACACCACATTTTCTTTATCCATTTGTCCACTGATGGACATTTGAGTTGCTTCCACTTTTTGGCTATTATGAATAATGCTGCTATAAACATTCATACACACGTTTCCATATGGAAATGTTTTCATTTCCCTTGGCTGTCTATCTAGGAGTGCAATGGCTGGGTCATGTTATATCTTTATATCTTGCCTACATCTTAATATTCAGTATATCACTGACCACAAATCAGCCTCTCTTATTTTTCTCTTTACACACCTACTCTACAACTGTTTAAAATCCAATTTCATTTCCCCCAAACTGTGTGATCTGTTCTAACTCTATACTCTTGCCTACATACCCAATGACATATTACTTGAATTACTCACTTGACACATTTCTCAAATTTTTTGCCTTTTTCTTTTCTCTTACTGAATAATATAAAGCCTTAACTTTGGGTTAATCCAAGCATTTTAGGATCTTAGAAAACTTCCTAGTTTAGTACCACTAAAAATTCCTAGTCTCTAACTTCAGCTGGGCTTTTAATGCAGTTTACCTATGCTTTCATTTGTCCTAAGTCAACTTTTGACTTTATTTCCCATAACAGCTATTTCAAATTTTGTTATCTTTTCTCAAAAGCCTATATGATCAACCCCTGCTCACCCCTCCAACCTCTGATTCATTTTCAAGTGCTCTCCCTACACTTTGCTCCATATCAGCCCTCTGCTCTTGTTTCTAAACATTCAAAGATTCTAAACATTTCAACTTCAGAATCTTGGTTCTTGCTATTCCTTATGACCAAGGACATCTACTTGTTATCTGTATTCTTATTCTCCACTTCATTCAGTTCTCTTCTCAAATATCACCTCAGGAGAGGGGCCTGTTTTTCTAATGTAACTAAATTAGTACCATCTTCCAACAACTCTCGTCATTACTTTCTGTTCTTACTTTTTCTTCTCAACTCTTACCTTCACCTGACTTGTTTGTTTATGTGTTTGTTTATTGTCTTTCTCCTCTAGGGTGTACGTTTCATGAAATCAAGGCATTTATCTGCTTATAGTCACTCTTGATTCTCAGCACTTAGAAAAATTTGGATAGGAAGCACTCAATAAATTTTGTGGAATAAATGAATGTAATGGAAACCTCCTATTATGCCACTCACTCTCTCAGAAGGTTACTGTCTCCTTCTACTCTCATTAGCCACTCAATTTTTTCGATATGTACCAGAACTTTCTTCTCACCTGTCTCAGGTAAGGAATATACTTCAAAGAGAATCTTTCTATCTGTGTGCTTTATCTTATCTTTACCTTTTAGCCTGGAAAATTTCATAATTTATTCCCTATTTTTCCTATATCCTTAAACTCTCCTCTGCAGAGAGGTCCACTCCCTCTTTTCCTGGAGCCAATGAGCATTCTTAAGTTTGTTCTACCTAAAAACAAAAACAAAAAAATTCCCTAGAACCTACATTCTTCTTTTGTGATACTTTTTCTATATCTGCATATCTTTAGGCCCTGTCCAAAGCTATATCTGTATCTATCTATACCTCCATTCACAGCCAAGCTTCGTGAGAAAGAATTCTATTTATATTATTTCTACTTTTTCATTGCTCATATCATTCCTCAATCTCCAGTATCCTGAATTCTTCTCCACCTACTCTACCAAGGTTATTTTTATGTTAAGATTTACCCTGACTTTCACAAAGTCAAAGTTAACAGATAGTGTGTTTCTCTATCCTATCCACTCTGGGACAGTTGACCTATTGAGCTCATCCATCTTCTTGAAACACACTTTCCTCTGCTATTGCAACACTTTTTTTTTCTGCTATCTTTCTGATTTTCTGTTTTCTGATTGTCTCACACAGGCTCAGCTTCCTCAACTTGTCCTTTAAATGTTCATGTTTCCCAGCATTTCAGTTGCATCTTTTACTCTGTCTAGCCACTCTAGCCTTCTTTATGCTGCAAAAACCAAACCAAAACAAAAAAACCACAGACAAATCTCCCCCCTGCAGCATTTATATTTGCTGTCTTCTCTACCTGGAACACTTCTCTTTTGTCCTTGTTCCTAAGTCTCAGCTTCTGTGTGACTATATCTATCAGGATCCTCGTTGGAAGCATGCCACACTAAAGAGGGAATAACTAAAGAATTTCAATAACAATAACATTTATAAAGGTATAAGTATGATTAAAGGAAATTCACAAGGGGTGATAAAGCACCCTGGAATTGGCAACAGTAGGAAGTGGGCATCAAAGAAAGGCTACCAGTACCAGATTGTAATTATAGCCATAAAAGAGGGCTCTCTGGCAGAAGTTGTGTCCTTCAGGAATGTAGCCACTGATAAACCTTAGTCAAGCAAAAAGTGAGAAGGAAGACAAAATACTTTGACATCTGCTTTTTCCCACTTTTTAATTAGCTGCACCCACTGGAAATCAGGGGACAAGGGAGCCTGGTTGTTGCCTGTTTAAGTTATGCACCAAGGTTGAGAAGGATGGAAAGTGGAATTGGAGGGGCCAGCAGAGAATACCCAGGACAATTTACCCCTCTCCTCCATTTCTCCCTCAGAATCCACTGCTATCCTTTGTCAAGATGAAATATCTTGTTCCAACACAGGGGAATTGAAAGTCCTTTCAGCTAGCATGTCATTTTGGAGTGATGCCAATTCATTCAGTCTTAACTGAAACTTAAAATATTAGCACTAATGTAATTCATTTAAGGTAGGTAGAATGTAAGCCCAGCCAGCTATCTTTTCTTTAATGCAAGTACCCAGCTTACATTTTGATGGTCCAGACATCCACTTTAAAGAGGCATTTATTTCAAAGATGGCTATCTTGAATATCTCAAATAAACACATTCCCAGCTGCAGGACTAGATAAAGAGCCAGTTTCCCTTCCCCCTACCCAGGCACCTTTGTTTTAGAGGCCTTTGTTGATTTTGTTGACTGACCATTTGATTGCTTGTTCTTTTTTTCTTTTTTCAGACTTTAAATTCCTGTTCTTAGGTTTTAAATTCATCAATCAAGAGTGAGCCTTGGAAATCCTAGGCCCTCATTCTCAACATCAATAAAAGCAGAGCCCCAGATCTTCTAACTCTATCCCAATCCCCCAGCCATTCTCTCCTCTCCTTGGTAACCTCACCTTGCTGTGTGGCCCTCGATGTGATATGTGATTTTCAGGACCTGTGAATGATAAACCATTTTTTTTTTTTTTTGGCAAAATTTCATGGTGGTTATTGTTGAGAGTGGCTTACAATTGTTATAAGAACCACAGGTACAGGTCTAGCCACAACACTCTTATCAGCAGATTTAGACCAGCACAAAACAGCAGGAGAGTAGAGAGAATCAATTAATTAAAATAAAAGTCAGCCATAAGTCATAAGGGCTACATATTCATATCTTTCTTCCTCCATTAAGCCTCCTGTGTTCCCCTGTCTAGTGGCACCTTGGCTATTTTTATTTCCTCTTTAGGAATGATTCTCCTTCACCACAGAGTACAAGTCCTCATTGACTGGTACAGTTTTCTTTTGATCAGTACTATTGGGCAAGCGACTACTAAGACAGAACCCAGAAATCCCTGGATACCTGTCTTCTTTGCCATCACTGTGTAATGGTGACCCAATTTTCCCAGATAATAAGGTCAATTACCCTAGCCAGTACAATGTCCTCCTTCTTTTTCCATTGGTTCAGAGTATGAACAATATGAAATGATCAGGTGGCAATCTCAAAATACAATTTAATGGGATAATGGCTATATTCCTTAGTAGAAGCATTCCTCCATTGAGGCACTAAGATCTCCCACTCCAGGTCTCAATGTCATAGAGAAGGACGTCTCCCACCTCCCTCCTTTTCCCAGACCCTTCATTCTGTCTTTTGGTAAGATAGCACCACATATTGGCCACTGGCTTAAGACACATAAATCTTGTAGGATGGCAGCTCAGCTTTGCCGAATGTTGGCTCCAAGCTATCACCATAAATGAGTTTTCCACAGGCCACTCCACCTATTCTATCAAGTCAGCTATTTCTAGGTCACAAGAACTATGTAAGACTGGTGAAGTCTGTAGCTATGAGATGACTTCAGCATTTCTTTTACCAACAAATGAGTTATTTGATCTGAGATGGTGTCATAATCTAAATGATGTGATGATAACTATGACTTTTTTTTTAAGATCACATGTCCGCAGCTGATGGTGTTGACAGAACCATTGCAATCAGAAAAGAGTAATCTGTACCCAAATGTCTACCTATTTATAAGAAAATAGATTACTTTACCTTGCTCATCACCTGATGATAGAAGGGCTCTCCAAAGTAATCCATATGGCACTAGGTGCCTAGATGGTACCTCAGGGAATAGGCCAAGCAGAACTCACACTGGCCTTTGCTGTTGTTTGGTCCAGTACTCATCTTTGTTGAGGGGAAGCCCATGTTTTTAAAGGTCCTGAAGAGCCACCACTCTTGCCATCATGGTACCCTTGCACATGGTCCTATTGAGTCAGCTCTGAGGTAGAGGAAAAAGAGACCAGCACACCATGCAGACATCATTCATAAACCAGGTGCACAATTTTTGTGTCTTTGTTATTTGCCCAGAGGGAACTCCCTGTGACAACATTTTACCATGACACCATGGGAGTCTGCATCATCTACTCATGAAGTTGACTTGTGCCTTCCACATACTATTGAGCATGTTGAATTTTATGTTTCAACAGATTTGTTAATGTTCTTGTGAGCAATGTGGATCACATTGTAACTTAGTGTCCCAATATTAGATGTTAAGTCATCTAGGGCTCAGTATCAAATCAAGGTGTTACTTTTCAAATGGAAAATGGTGCCTGGAAGCATGTTTGGTCTTGAACCCAGGTTGTAGAGATTTGTGTTTATTCTCTTGGATATTTCTATAGGTTCCATTCAGGATCTCTTCTATCAAGGATAATTCTGATACCATTGGGGCAACAGCTCATAAGATCTAAGTGGTGAGGCAGTTTGTAATGAAGCTAGAATCTTCTGGAAAGCCTCCTTTTTTTGGGTCCCAGTCCCATCCAAAATGACATGCTTATGTGTCACCTAATAAATGGGTTTAAAAATCATATCTGAATGTGTTAAATATGGCCTCATAAATCCAAAGAGTCCAAGCAATGTGTCCCTTTTTTGGTGGTAATAAATGTGAGAGCAACTTACAACTTGCCGCTCACATTGCAGGGCATATCTGGATGTGCCTACAGACCCCTAGGCCTAGATATTCCTCTGATATGAAGGCCCCTGAATTCTTGCA
This sequence comes from Sus scrofa, assembly GCF_054392235.1. NCBI lineage: Eukaryota > Metazoa > Chordata > Mammalia > Artiodactyla > Suidae > Sus > Sus scrofa. The sequence continues at coordinate 28,806,394 of NC_139386.1, read as the reverse complement.
TTTATTCCCCATTTTCTGCTGGATATATATTTTACCAGGCATGTAGAGATGCTTATTATTTTCTGCCCAACATGTCCAGGTAGCATCATATTATGTATAATGGTCCAGCATGATATACTGGAATATATTAAGATGATGAAGGGACATCTGGGAGGTATATAACATGCAGCAGGAATAATGATATAACCCTGAAGTAAGATAATAAAATCTACTGTAATTCATACCACATGAAGATATATTGTTACTGTCGTAGATCTCTGTGTTCAAAATACTCTGAGTGCTACTCTACCCCTGAGGTTTATTGTAATACTTTCACCCACCCTATCTGATTATTAAGTGATTGCCACTTTGACTCTACCAGTTCAGGATCCCAATATTCCTATTAAAATCCAAGAGCCCTAATTCTTTGAGACAACATCTCCAACTTATAATTAACAGTTTTTCAAAGATAACACAGTTTATCTATACTTAGAATTGCTTATCATTTTGATGAGGGAAATACCCTCTGAGCCCTATCCTAGGAGATACAGTTAAGGGTGGCTACGCAGTTGGCATATAATAGATTAACATCCATCCTTCTGAGGCTTCTAGACTCCCTTTATCTAAAATGTGCCAGGGAAATTCCAGCATTGCCAACATTTCCCCATCACTTGCTTCTGGCCACCACTGAGTCCAGGCTTCAATTAATCAATCTAGTTGAAGGAGGTACATGGCAATTCCACAAACATGAGCTAACACATTAAAATCTGAATCCTGAATATATTCCCATGTTGATAAATAAATCTGATGTCACCTAGTGACTTGACCGCCTTGGTCTAAACTACTTAGAAGTTAGTCCCATACATGCTGTCCAGAATCCCACTTACATGAATCTGATACTCTTTTGGCCTTGCATTTTTCTAACTGTGCAATGCTAGACCTGGAGGCAGTAAGGAGTAATGAGTGTGAAACCTAAAAAGAATCAGCTTGTCCTTGTAAGCCACTCCCAGGATTGGCCAATTAAAATCCCACATATGATCCTCCATGAGCTTTTCCCTTTTACCATTTGGATGTGGACACCTGGGATGCCCTTGGAGCCTCGCAGTGAGTAGTAGTGGTTCCATCAGCCCGGGTCTCTAAAAGACTATGTGGAAAGAACCCCACACCACCCTACTCTACCAGTGGACTGTTAACATAATAAAGTATGTCAGCAAGGTGACACCACCAGTGGACTGTTAACATAATAAAGTAACTTCTATTGTGTTTGAGCCATTTTATATATGAGGTCTATGGTTATGTCAGTTTGCTCACCTTAAATTATAAAGGACTTCTTTTTGCCTTCTTTTTTCTTTTTACTTGAAGTGTGGTTTGTAAATTATTTTGAAAATGAGAAGTTAATGACTCTTGGAATTAATGTCACAGATAGCCCATTCTCCCTGATAATACTCCTACATAAATTTATAGATATGACAGCTCTAATGATAGTTAGATATTATTAGTTTGCATGCCACTCTTATAATGTTATTTCATCTTTCCTGCTAGTATTATACAAGATACAGCTTTCAACACCAGAGAAATGCAGAATATACACATGAATCCTTTAATCTAAGAAAAATATCAAGTTGATGAGGAAAATTATCTGAGTGGCTATCAAAAAAGGTCTTTATGCAGGACACATATTTTCGTTTTTTTTTCTGAGAAAAGATGTCCCTTTAAATAAAATATTATCAACATATATCACACACAAACTACTATGTATCACACAAACTACTATGCATCATGAGGACACCCTCCCCTTAATTCAGAACCAGAGCACAAAGAAAAAACACAAACACAACTAAGGTGTTCCCAATAATCCTTTCAAGATCTTTTTTTCCAGGCAGATTGAATGACCTTGACATTGTTGGCTTTGCAAAACATCCACCAGACCTCTGTTTACCATACATACAGTTTGTTATGCAGGTAGATTGTTACTGAACTTAAATTCAGCTGCTCACTTCTCAAAAGCCAGTAATTCAAGAGGCAAGTGTCAATAGAAGGAAGAGTTGCTTTAGGAATTCCCTGGTGGGAGTTCCCGTCCTGGCGCAGTGGTTAACGAATCCGACTAGGAACCATGAGGTTGCGGTTCGGTCCCTGCCCCTGCTCAGTGGGTTAACGATCCAGCGTTGCCGTGAGCTGTGGTGTAGGTTGCAGACGCGGCTCGGATCCTGAGTTGCTGTGGCTCTGGCGTAGGCCAGTGGCTACAGCTCCGATTTGACCCCTAGCCTGGGAACCTCCATATGCCGCGGGAGCGGCCCAAAGAAATAGCAAAAAGACAAAAATAAAAATTAAGGAATTCCCTGGTGGCTCAGTGAGTTGAGGATCTTCTGTGGCTTGGGTTGCTGCTGTGGCATGGGTTCAATCCCTGGCCTGGCAACTTCTGCATGCCATGGGCTAAGCCAAAAAAGAAAAAGAAAAAAAGAGAGAGAGAGAGAGAGAAGGGAGAAAGGAAAGGTGCTTTGATCAGAAAAGCCAGTAGTCTGGGAATAAGGTGAACTCCTGTCTGGAGACCAGCTACAAAGATTCTGCTCAGCCATGAGAGTTTTTAAAGGGGAAATGGAGGGAAAGAATATCAGTGAATAACTGAGGCAGAAGGTTGGATTCTTTGAGAGTTCTGGCTAACTCTTTCTTCAGATGTTATTTTGCCTGTGTGATTTGCCTGCAGAATTGCTAAGGGACTGTTGGGGATAGAGAGCTAGTCATTCTTTTATTGCTTAATCCTTCATTCTTTTTATCTAGGAAAAGAATCAACAGGTTAGGTAATGCACGGTGTGCATTCAGGAGAGCACGTCAGGAGTTAGGTTCAACTGCCTAGTGACATCATTCCTATAATTAGGTTCTTTTAACGTTAGAAAAGAACAGAAATGAGCAAACAGAAGGGGGCAAAAGATCTGCTTTCAGTTCCCCACAGTCAAACATCATTCCATTTCTATGGGATTAGAGGTGAAGGTCCATCTTCTCTAATTTCATTCTGACACATTTTCAGAGTGGAAGGTGTTGATAAGGAGCTGTAATATCTCTTTGTTAATAATTTTAGTCACCCGCTTACACATACAGGCAGAGCAAACTGCAGTTATTTTGATGCTCCTAAAGATATAGACTGTTGTGGGCAATAATGTTAATGCCATTCTCTTAGGGCCAGTTCTTGGCATTCTGCTGGTCATAGATTCAGTACTGCTCAAATGGAGCAACCTATGTCATGGCTACAGTCTGGTCATTATGCAGTTGTAAGCTTTTCTCCCATAGTAGCAGTTATCTATAAAACAACTAAAGAATGTGCCTCAAACACTGAGTTTGTGACTCTTTTGTCCTAGTCATTAACTGCTCAAGCCTTCTCTTTTATGACTTAGAGAAGCCTGGAAGACTTAAGCTTTTCTACAAATAAGAGGCAGTGTACATAGAGGGGCTTTTGTACTTGGGGGGTGGCGCTGCTGCAGGGTTCTGCTGCATTCCAAGGTCACACTATTGGAACATGTCAGTAAAAATTTGAGTTACTTTTGTAGAAGAAATGATGGCTCTACCTTGCCATCACACTCATTATTATAAACAAGAACATAAATTGATAGATGGCCTCATTGTAGCATCGGCTAGTTTCCTTTTTATAGAATCCAGTATTGTACTTCTTTTCAGATGCCCTTTGATCAGATTATTTCAGACCGTTCCTCTAAAATCAAGCACTTACTTTTACAAAAGTAGAATAGATATGTCAGTAATTTATTAAAGTCCCCATTGACTTTCTTATTTTCTTTGGCGTGTTCACTCTAGAAGGCAGAAGGTAGAGTAGACCTGGATGTCAGAAAGCTGTGGGCTCATATCCTGGCTCTGCTACTCACTATTTATAGACTCCTGAGTAAACTACTGACCACCCTAAGCCTTATTTTTTCTCAGTATCAAAATGAAACCCTCTTAGGGTACTGGTGAGTAACTAATATGTACACATAGTACCTGGTATGCAGTTCCTTATTATTCTTTTGTTTCCCTCGCCTCTAGCCTGATTGTTTTTGATTAAATTAACATGATTTCTCAATGACTTGCTTATCAAATCAACTTGGGAGAATTATCATATGTTCTAGATACGATATCACTCAGAACATTTGTCCTTTGGATCGGGTTCATGCATTATTTAAAGTGAAAGCACAGGGAGTTCCCATCATAGTGCAGCGGAAACAAATCCAACTAGGAACCATGAGGTTGCAGGTTCGATGCTTGGCCTAGCTCAGTGGGTTAAGGATCTGGTATTGCCATGAGCTATGGTGTAGGTCAAAGATGCGGCTCAGATCCTGCAATGCTGTGGCTGTTGAGTAAGCCAGCAGCAGCAGCTCCGATTGGACCCCCTAGCCTGGCAAGCTCCATATACTGTGAGTGTGGCCCTAAGACAAAAAGACAAAAAAAAAAAAATTAAAGTGCAAGCATAATCTGTTGATTAAATTAAATGTGAGGAATCTAAACATTAAAATATATTCAAATTCACCACTTAATATCAAAGGCAATCGATTTTGAAATTTTCTCCTAGCATTATCAGAGAGATACTAAGCCATACTCGCTTCTGTGGGACCAGTAGGGTCAAGCATCACCTGTCATATATGGGCTAAGGATATCCCTGGATCTCTCTAGCTACAAATGAATAAAACTTCAGTGCCATCCAGCACAAAATAATACAATACAAATTCAATAAAGGAGGAACTTGGAGTGCCCCTTGTGGCTCAGAGGAAACAAATCTGACTAGTAAGGTTGCAGGGTTCAATCCCTGGCCTCGCTCAGTGGGTTGAGGATCTGGCGTTGCTGTGAGCTATGGTGTAGGTTGCAGATGTGGCTCAGATCATGTGTTGCTGTGGCTGTGGTGCAGCCTGTTTTCTGTAGCTCCGATTAGACCCATAGCCTGGGAACTTCTAAATGCCAAGGGTGCGGCCCTAAAAAGGAGAAACCTTCTGAATAGTTTACTCATAGCAATACATTTATCTTCAGTTACCTTTTTCCTGTTCTCTAGCAGTTAAAACCTTTATTCTTTATATTTGTAAGAAGATATGTGTGTATAATAGAAGCCAAGCTTAAGTAGAAAAGGCAAGGGTAGTGTAGTCTACCATACACCTCCACTTTCTTATTTTCCCTTCAGTCCTCAATTCCTTGCAAACTGGTTTTGGTAATTTCTATTTTATTGAAACCATTCTTGACTAGTAGCACATCGTCTCCAAATTGATTGATAGTAGGAGCACTTTTCAGCCTTTAGTGTCCTGTACCCACAAGGTGCATTTCAAACTATATGTAATATGTGAACTTTTCCATCATAACTTTCATAAACCTCTCTCTCTCTGTTTTTTTACTATCACTTTCACTGTTCTCTCTTGATGTGTTTCAAAGTCTTTCTCCACTCTACTCAGCTTCTTTTCATGAATTTTCCCCCAGGGTTTCATTTTAAATCCATTATTCTTCTAAATGAATATGCTTTTTCTTGAGATGACTCTAGTTTGAACTGTGGTCTGTGCGATATATGTTGATATATCCAGTCCTATCCCCTTAATGAAGCTTAATAAATGTTTGTAAACTTTTTTTTTCTTTTTAGGGCCACACACGTGGCATATGGAGGTTCCTAGGCTAGGGGCTGAATCAGAGCTACAGCTGCCAGTCTACCCACAGCCATAGCAATGCCAGATCCAAGCCCCATCTGCGATGTACACTATAGCTCACTGCAATGCAGGATCCTTAACCCACTGAGCAAGGCCAGGGATCGAACCCACAACCTCATGGTTCCTAATCAGATCAGTTTTCTACTGCATCATGACGGAAACTCCTATAAATGTCTTAATTGTACATCTCCACTTAGGATGTATGTTAAGGGCCTGTATTAAACACTTGTTGGCATTTCTGCCCAGTTCAGAACGTCCTTTCTGAGCTCTACTCCTGACACACATTGTGGTAGATGCTGCTTGCAGTCTCCTTAATCTCCATTTCTTGTTCTATTTTACTAATAGAACTTTCACTTAACTTGAGGTGTCAGTGTGCCCAGCTACTAAATTAAAAGTCGAAAAGTGGCCAATGTGACATAAGTAAAATCTTCTAAGGATTCTAGAAAGTTTTAAATCACCTCTTCCTCTTTGCTTCTTCCTTCTTTTTCTTTCTACCTGGAATGTAATTGAAAGTTGAAGGGGGAGCAGCCATTTTGCTTCAATGAGGTGGCCATGAGGAAGAAAGCCACAGGTGGTGGATCAGAAAGACAGAAACAGACTGGAATGTTATAGACACTTTGTAACTTCCTGAATCCTGTATTAGAATAATTTCAGTATGAGCAAAATGAAATCTCAAAATAGTAGCGGTTACAGAATATAAATTAATTTTATTTGGTATAAATGAAGTCGAGGGATTGACTGGGGCTGTTTTAGTGATTCATTAGTCATTAGGCACTGAGACTCTTTATATTTTGTTGCTTATGAATTTGGGGATAAAAATAATACTTGGCTATAAAATCTAGCAATTATGTTCACATTTAATTCATGAGCAAAAAAAGAAGACGAAAAGAAGGACATAATATGTCCTTTTAAAAATACTTTCCAGAAGTCACATAGGACACTTTTATTTAGATCCCACAGCCAGAAATTAATCATACAGTGACAACAAAGTAGCCATATGTTCAGCAAAATCATGAATACTGAGATGTAAGGGAAAGGTGATGGAAATTAGGGTCAGTAACTAGATATTTCTCTTCCAATTGCTCATCTTTGACTTCTTGATATGTCAAAAAAAATCCCCATTTGATAAAGCTTTTAAAGTTAACATTCAGTATATATGAAGTCAAATGTAATCCTTAATTAACCTATAATTTGGATCCCAAATGAGGCTGCTAAGAGTAACAGAAAGTAAAATCCGGAATTGACCGAAGGAAGAAAGTGATGCACTGGACAATAGGGACTCAAATTATATGCCAGAAAACTGGTGCTGTTCATTCTATGGAATTAGATCAAACTGTTCTCTGTTATATTTTAGGAAGTAGACTCTATAAATTGCCAGGGTGTAGTGTTAGGAAAAATGGTAGGGCAATTCAGACTATTGGGGTGTATGGGTTATTTGCTGCTACTATCATCCGACATTGTACAAACAAAGATGGAAGAGTTGTTTTTAATTATCTATCGCTGTGTAATAAACTGCTCTAACATAGAATTGTGCAAAACAAAAATTGTTATTGCTCTGGTTTTTATGGATTGACTGTGCTCAGCTGGGTTATCTCTCATGTAATTTCTTATCAGATGGTAAATGGGACTGGAGACATCTGATGTGTTGAGTGGTCTGGGCATCCAAGAAGGCTTCTTTACCTACATGACTGATGTGTTAGCTAGGATAGCTGGGAAAATGAGGATCTGTCTCTGTCTCTGTCTCTCTCTCTCTCTATGTAGCTTCTTCTCATGGCTGAACTGGGCTCCCTCACAGCCTGGCCATCTCAAGGTGGTCATGTATCTTAACATAGTTGTTGGCTATCCCCAGACTGAGAGTATGTCCGATCTAGCTAGAAGCTACTAGACTTCTTATTATCTACCCTTGGACAGCATGTAGCATCACTGCTGTCACATTCTATGGACAAACATGAATTTTAGGGCTTGCCTAGCACCAGAGTGGGGCTTACAGGAGTTTGCAAGTCCCAGGAAGCATGCTTCATGAAGATTGCGGTGCATTGTTTGGAAAGAGAATACAGAGCTGCTGAGAGAGTTACTGTAGGCCTATGTCCTAAAAATCTAGATTTCATGCTGAATTTAGATACTGAAAGACTGTAAAAAAAAAATATTGTTTTTACATTCTAAACAAATTCCATGGCTGTGGCAGCCTTAGCAAGAACAACCCAAGTGACTTTTCTTAAGAGTCCTCTATCAAACAAAGGTTTTGGATTTGAAGGAAAAATAGGATTAATACTATTGTCATCCAAACAGAGGCTATTTTAAATTTAAATTGCATAATAATAAAGACTCACTTTATGTACTGGTATGGAACGATGTCTAAGATAGACCCTCAAGTAGGGTACCTATGTCCTGGTTTGCCTGGCATGGTCATGGTTTACACCTGTAGTCCTTGTATTTTCACCCTTAAATTGGCCAGTTGAAATGATAGATTATATATTTAGTCTATTGTTAATTAACAAAATATGAGATGCAGAATAATGTTTATATAATGCTTCAGTTTATGTAATATGACCTATTGAAAAACATAAATTTAAATTTAAAGAGAAAACAAAAGTTACATCCAACATTTTGGGAAAAGAAAACTTGTGGAAATGAAATATTTGGAAAATAAGCTTCTTTACAAATGGGTAACAGAGGTTGCCTCTGGAGCAGAGTCAGATGGTTAGAAGACGGGGATGGTAAAGTTACTTTTCTCTGTTAAATCCATTTGCCCTATTAGAGTTTTGTGCCTCATCCATGTATTACCTATGTGAAAGAGCAATTTAAAATAACAAAATTTGTTTTAAATTAATGTGAAATATGCCATGATAGCTATTACTATACTAGCTTCCATTTACTGGGTTCTTACTCTGCAAGGCACAGTTCTAACTGCTGTATGTACACTAGATTAATTAATTCTCACATCAAACCCAAGAAGAGATGAGCTGTATGATTCAGAAAAATTGTCTGATTCCTTCTGTAAAACTATTCTTAATCTCTCCTACTTATACCTTCTGTGATACCACATTAAATATTAAATGTTGAGTGTTTGCTGAGTTAGTGGCTATAGTAGGAAGTATGCTCGATTTGAAGTACTGAGCCCTTTCTCTTGCCTGGCTATTTACTACTGCAAAACTTAGTGGACCACCTTGCCTTTCTGAGAGAGCCTGGAATTTTCACTGTAGGAAGGAAGTAAGGTGGCTTGTCATTTTATAGGCTTACAGGGAGGATCAAATGAAGGCATTCAAGTGAAGGTAGGTTGGAAACCAGAATGCACCATAGGAATATGAGTTACTACTATTATTAATTACTTAATGTAACACTTCTGTCAGGAAAGCCATAAATGAATATAGATGAAAACTATTTGAAGACCATTTTTTTGCTTTCAGCATAAGTAGCATTTCCTCATTGCTTGTTGCTTTATATAGTTGATAGTTTTATGCATAGCAACAGCCTTGAAATGGATTGGCAAGTACATAATGAACATACTTTAAGCAGGAAATGTTAAATGATCTATGTCTGTTGTTATGGGCTAAGCCTCAATTAATTCAGGAGGTGGTTTTTTCAGTTGAAAAGAAAGCAAACAACTTCAAGTCATTTACTGTACATGAATAAATTCAACATTCAGTCATGAAATGGAAAGATAAGTTAAATTTGTGGCTTTCTCTTTTAAGAGGATCCTTGAAATATTGTACAGTATTTATTCAGCTTTACTCTCTTTTCCAGTGCATAATTTCGGAGCAGATTTTTCTCCTCCTTCTCCCTCATCTCTCCTTCCTCCCTCTCCTTCATCATCTTCTTTTCAGGAACAAAACAAACTATGTAAAATGCTGCAAAATAACAATATCAAAAAAGTCTTACAAGAAATTATACAGAAGAAAGATAATTTGATATTATTTAAAAATAGCATCTGTGAAAATATATGCAGTGTTCTAGAGGATTTATCAAACTAAAAATCCTTCAAAATATCATGTATATAATAATGGAATTGTTAGAGCAATGAGGAGAAAGGCAAAACATATAGCTTAGTTGTTATTACAGCTTTGTAAAGTTACCTAGCAGACCTGCCTATGGTTTGATTTATTTCAGTTTTTCTTGGCTCTTTCAGTTGAAATCCAGAAAAATCTTCTGGATTTTTTATGACCTTAATCTCATTGGTGATTTAAAAAAGATTAAAAAAATAGTATCCATAGGCTCAGATGGCTCAAATTATTTTTGCATAGAAATTTTATTTTTCTTTCAATAATGTCCTATCCCCCTCTCTCCTCCATGGAGCCTTTCACCTCTCTGCAGTGGCACTCTGCTGAGCAGCTTTCCAAGGAAAGGAGGAATGTTTGAAAATGTGGGGGAAGATGTGAACTGCAACCCACAGGAAAATCTTTATTTGGATAGTTTTTATCCAGAGATTTTGAAACTTCCAACCAAGGTACTCAATCCTATTTTCTTAGTATGAGCAAGAGAATAAAGAAAGAAGGTAGACAGTGCTTAGTATACATGCACCCTGGTTGGAATTCAACATTTCCTCCTATTAACTCCAATTAGTGGTTTATTATTTTACTGTGATCCTCTGTTCAGAACTCACAGAATCACTAGGCAAGAGCTTGCCAGGCAACAAATTCTGAGTGTGGGTTTTGGGGTCAACCTGACCTCTCTTCAGATTACTTGAATATTTTTAGGCCAGAGAGTTTAACTACCTCAGCAGAAAGACTTGGAAATATTATGCTACCCAAAATAAAACAAGCCAAGAAAAAAATTCAAACAATAAGAGTAACAAAAATTAAAACAAAATGGAGGATAATGTGAGAAAAAGAGTGTGTGTGTGTGTGTGTGTGTGTGTGTGTGTGTGTGTGTGTGAGAGAGAGAGAGAGAGACTGGATCACTTTGCTGTACAGCAGAAATTGACAGAACATTGTAAATCAACTATAATAGAAAAAAAATCTTAAAATAACCAAAAAAATGGTGAAAATGTATGTTTACTGTAATAGAGATTCCATATGAAGTCAGGAACCTGCAATTAATTGCCTAGAGTTAAACTAACTGGAGATGTGATCTTAAACTCCTTATCCTCTTTCTTCATTTGGTCAATTTTAGTGACTGCTTACCTAACTTCTTTACAGTTCATGTGTAGATTGAACAAAAGTTTATATCTCAGGGGTCAATAGATTTTTTTTAAATAAAGGACCAGAGGGTAAATATTTAGGTTTTGTGGGTCATTATTATTTCTACTGCAACTACTCTATTATTGCATGGCAAAGGCAGCCATTGGCAATACACTGAGTGTGTCTGTGTTTGAAGAAAACTTTATGAACACTAAAATTTGTATTTTGTAGATATTTCACACTTCAAAAATTCTGTTGTTCTTTTGATTTTTTTTTTCCTCCAGACATGTAAAAATGTAAAAGTCAACTTAGCTCCTGGCCACCCAAAAACAAGTGCTGGGCTAGATTTGGTCCACAGGCTGTAATTTGCTGAATGTGGTGTTTATTAAAGCACTTAATAAACTTACATATGTGTAAGTAGCTATTAAGATGTATAAGATCACTGTAGGATATCTGAGATACATTTAATTCCAGATTGAGTTCCCTCTGTCACCCCAAATGTGGTGAGATTCTTGCTTGCCCTCTGCAACATTTCAGTTTTGTCCCAAGGAAAATTCTTTAAGAGGACAGGATTTTTTGACTGAAGAAGTTCCAGGATACATTTTCTATCCAGAGAGAAATGATTGTAGAGTTACTTGAAATTTGAAATTAGATGAACTACTGAAAAAGTTAGGCACCCAGGATTTCTTTAGATGATGTATGTTCATTTTACATCTTGTACATGCCCGGGTATACAACCCTGTCACATTTCATTATAATTGTCTGTTTAGGTGTTGGTCTCCTGATTGGATTAGAGCTTTGTAAAGGTGGAGATTGGGCCCCTGTACCTCCTAAACTATCTGGCAATATTATTCATTTGTTTATTTATATCCTTATCCAGCTAGTAAATATTCAAAAAGAGCTTGCAAAAATACGAAGGAAAAAAAAAAAGGTAAAGTAGATGGGGAATTCAGAATAAGAGAGAAATAGGGGAGTTAAACTTATAAAAGTGAGGTAAGAGTATTACAGAGAAGTATGTTCCACCTGGTTCTGAGTTGTTGCTAGATGTGGCCAGCCAACCATGGCTAGGATTCCAGCAATGGAAGTAAATTTCCAGTTGCCCTGATCTGCAGACAGATGCGGAGGACCATGACTGGTCTCCAGGGGTTATCAAAGGAAAAGGTGGTCCCAGCATTTGGGGAATTAGTAATTTATTTAGTTTAGTAATTGCAAATTTACAGTCTCTGCCCTTAAAAGACTGTTATGAGTTCAGAAGTGAGAATTAGGTGAAAATGTGAAAAATAAGCAAAGTTTATCTTTTGAGTCTCCCTGCTTCTCCCTTCGCCACCTCTCCGTGCAGGTTTCTACGCTGTGCCATGCCCCACAGGCCTATGATTATAGTGCTCTATTAGCTAGTTGCCATTGATAACTTAAGTCAGGATCTCTTTTAGCAGCACTTTCAAAATTGTAAAATGCTCCATGGAAAATGAAAAGGCTCCATAGCAAAACAAATTTGAAAACTTTGAAAATCTAGCTCCTTCTCTCAGAATTGCAATAGTTACATGCAGATTTTTAAATCCTCTAGGAATTCCACAGTAAATGGTCCTATGTAAACATTGTTTGACCTAATGTGGCTTAAGAGTATCTGATTTTTTTAATTAGATAATCCCCATTAAAATTTTATATATTATTTTTCTATATATTTCAATTAATTTTAATTGAACAAATACAGTTAGAGAACATACTTGGTGCACTGAAGTCTTCCTAGGTGAGAGCAGTGCTTCTTCCTTCCTGGAGCTTATAGTCTCTCAAGGAATGACCCACGTTGAGAACAGATGCCTTATGACTTTATTCCTTTATGGTATGTGAACTTCAAGAAATTGTTTTTGAAACTAAACTACTTTCAAGACCAAAGGAATGATTATTTAGGATTAAAATATTTTAGGGTACATGACAAGCAGGAAAGAGAAGATATTTAAGAAACATCTGGATTGTTAGAAAATTTAAGGGGAGAAAGATTTTCCCTTATAATAGCAAACAAACAAAAAAGTAAAATAATAAATGGAACACAAAATGTTCAGAACCAAAATTTAAAAATGAAAAACAAAACAAAAATCTTTCTATGAGGTATGTTAAAACAACAACAACAAAAACAAATAAATCTAGACTAAACTAAATATTCTTTGTTCTTAATAGGAAGGAAACACTGTAAAGATGTTCATTTTCCCAAAATTCATGGCTATATATAATATCCTGCCAGTCAAAATTTTAACAGGATTTTGAAGAACATACAAATGATTCTAAAATTAATCAGAATGAATAAACATATGAAAATAGCTAGAAAATTTTTGAAAAGTAAGAGGAAAGAGAAAAATTGCCCTAGCAGATGGTCTTAGAAAACTTCACCTTTTAAGAGAGAAAAGAAAGGCTCCATAGGTGCAAGCTCTTGTTTGTTGTGTTCACCACTATACACAACACACAGAGTAGGGTCTCAGCACTTAAGCACAATTAATATTGTTGTTGAATGAATGGATAAAGGAATGACAAAGTTTCTTTATATGCAGATGAAGATAACCCCTCATTTTTCAGTGGTACAGAGGATAGAATATGAAACAGAGTAGCATTTGCAAGATGCACTAACTCTGAAGCTGAACTTTCTGGGTTGGAGGAATTCTGGTTCAATTACTTGCCAGTGGAGTAGCTTTGGTTGAATTCCTTAACCTACTGGTGCCTCAGTTTCCTCATCTCTAAAAAAGAGACACAACTGTACTTACCTCATACAGTTGTTGACAGTAAATTTGTTATCCACCAAAACCTGTGAAGGATGCCTAGCACAGAATAAGCTCTCAGGCAATATTTGTTGAATGAAAAAGTGAAGAATGGACATTTATAAATGTAGCCTTTCTCAAAGGTCAGTGATATGGCATCTTAAATACAAAAATCTGCTTTCACATGAATGACTTACCTAACTGGCCTCCAAGTTCTTTCACTGCCTTTCATCCCAACTATGTACTCATAAACCACTTTATCAACCTATTTGTATGGTCTCAACCAAAACCTTATTGTCGCTGGAAACATGTAAAATTTTCTGTCCACTCAGAATAGTAATTTCTGCCCATAGCCTTATATTCTTTTATCTTGTTCACTCATCCTCCACCTGTTCTTGCACTTTTCCCAGGACCTTGAATCTCTTCCTTCCTCTCAGTCCATTACCACCTCATGAATTTGCTGCCCTTCTTACCTGGTCTAAACACAGTGTTTTTCTTGCCAGTACACTCAGTTTATTTTCCTTCCTTAATTTCTCTTGCACTTGACATGAAAATCCTGTAATAGGACAGCTGAAGGGTGGAAATCTTGATGTCACCACAAAGTCATTGGGTTTCCAACCTCACTTTGCCTGTTGGTAGCACAGTCATACCTTTAACATTCGTCAGTTTCCCATGTGTCTCAGTTTCGTGTTAATTATTCTAAGCTTCTCTTTTTTTTTTCATTCTTAAGTATTTTGATTAATTTCTTAATTTGCTGGAGTTTGTGGTCAAGTATTTTTTCAAGAAGGACTTATAGGTATTGTATTTTCTTAAATCTTTCATATTTGAGAATGTCTGCTTCTACTTGAAAAATATCTTGGCTACATATAATATTCTTAGGTTTTTACCTTTAGAGCTTAGTGAATATAGTTTTGTTGTTTCTGGCATTTAATGTTGGTGCACAAAATTGATACCAACCTAATTTTTCTCCCTTGTAGACATTTTTCTTGTTGTGTTTGGATGCCTGAAATTAAATAACTTCATGATATGCCTTGATGTTGAACATTTTCCTTCAGATTTTCCCGCTATCCTTAGCATTGAATGATTGCAATCCAATTTTTCTTGAACCTATGTACCCTTTGGATGGCAATTTCAGGTGTTGCTTCGTTTGGGGAAATTTTCTTATAGTTTACTTTTCAATATTTTTTTCTTTCATTTATTGAATTCCATGCTTCAGGGGCACACACTGGGAATTTTGTTTTACCTATTAGAGCAATCAGCTTTATTCTGACTGTTTTAAACTCTTTGTTGTTTTCACCTGCACTTCTGGAGGTGCAATTGCTCCATCAATACTGCAATTTTCAGACATGTCTACTCTTTTCTATACTGTTTTTAATTTATGTATAAGTTTTTCATCATGGAATGTGTTCTATCTGCTCTTTGTTCCTCCCTTTCTCTTTTACTGCATTCATTTGTGTGAATCAAATATATTTTGGTATTCTATTTTATCTTTTCTGCTGATGTTTATAGCTATACCTCATTATAGCTATAATGAGGTTGTTTTTTGTTGTTTGTTTGTTTTTAGTTTCCTCAAACTTTACAAGCATGAAAATCATCTAAAGAGTTTATTAAAATACATATGGCTAGTACCAATTCAGGATTTTTTATTCAAATAGTAGGAGGTAAGCCCTGAGAATTTATCCTTCTAACAAGTTATAGGATCACACTTCAAGAACCATTTTTCTAGAGAATATAATATGCATATTTAATTTACCACAGTCTACTACCATATGATCCTCTCGAGCATGTGAAAAAACTAAAAATAGTAAAATTCATTTTATTCTTTATTCCCCTGGTGCTCTTGTTGACATGCATTTTACTTCTGCGTATGTTAAAATTCCACAGTATAGTTTTATTTTTGTTTTAAACTTTTAATAGATTTTTTAAATTAATTAAAAAATATAGATAATAAAAACATCTTTTGTTTTTACCTATGTGGTAGACAGGCCTCAGGCCTTAAGGTGCCCCCCACAATGATCCCTACCTCCTGATCTTCATGACCTTATAAAATCTTCTACACTTGAGAGTGTGAAGAAACTATGACCTGCTTCTAGGCAATAGAATATGGCAAATATGACAGGATGTCACACTGTGATTATGTTAACATTATGTGAGACTTCGTCTTGTTGAAGACTCATTCTAGAGACTCCCCTTGTAGCTATGATGTTAGTGGCCACATAGCAAAGAGTTGCAAGCTGTATATAAAAAATGCTGTTAGACTCTTATAACTATGATCAATAGTCAGCAGGAAACTGTCACCTTCAGTCTTACAACCTCAAGGAAATGAATTCTGCTAGCAACCAAACTTTCTTTTTCTCGCTGGAAAGCTACGTTATATGTAGGAACACAGTAATAAATATGATACTTTATTTCTCATTAGAAATAGTAGAGACCTGAAAAGATAATGAATATCTTTAAAATGCTGAAGGAAAAAAATATTGTTAATTGAGAAGTCTATAACCAACGAAAATATCCTCCAAAAAATAAAAGCTTAATAAAAACATTTTCAAAGAAAGTTTGGGCTTATGGTAAATTATGGATCACATTTTCCTGTTTTTTTTATATGTCTACTAATTTTGGATTGTATGCTAGGCATTGTCAATGATACCTAAAACAGTGTGTGGATGGGTTATTTTGTCTTACTTCAAAGGGATGAAATTCAGTTCTGTCGTATAGCTAAATTAGCTAGATCTTCATTCTGTTAGGATTGATTTTATGCTTTGTTGGATTAGAAATATTTCAGTTTTGTCCTCAGTCCTATGACATGGCCCATACCCTAGGACTTGTTCTTACTCCTTCCTAAATTTTGGCCTTTCTAGAATATCAACTGAATGCCTAAAGTGCCCAGTTCAATCTCTCCAGTTTAGGATTGAACCCCCACCTTTCCTAGCAGTCTGAAATATCCATTTTATCCTCTGTTATCTCCACTTATCTCTCAGATCCACAACATCTGCTCTATTACTATTCATAAAGTCTTGTTTTCCATGTACTTATACCAGGTCTCAGCCAAGGTACTAGGAGAAACCTCATATAGAATTCCATGGACCCTTTCTGCACAATTCCCTTCTCTCTATCTGCCTATCCTTTAAATTCAAGCCACCTCAGCAGCTCTGAAATCTGCCATTTCAGATCAGTGTTAATGCTGCTCTGCTTGCATTCCATCTTGTACTGAGGTCGCAAAAGTGTCCCCAGGACAATTGCTGGGCAAATATGAGTCTAACATTGTGTAGACTTCTATCAAGGATCACATTTCTGCTGTGTCTGTTATTCAGTGCTTGAAAAACAGTTACGTCATATATTTTGTTCTTTTTTGTAATTGCTTAAAGAGAGATAAGTCTCATACAAGTTACCACATCATGGCCAGAGATGGAAATCAGCATTTTAAAAAATATTTTAAAGTCTGCATTACATTAATGTGTACTAGCTCTGGTTGTGAAACATTCAAATTGCCTGCAATATTTTAAATTTACCATGAAACTTTCATAATAATATTTTTGTGGATGAAAACAATAAGAATTACTATGAAATATTTTTTAAAATATAGCATAATAAGTTTGGAAGTCCCACTGAAAGTATATGTTTTTCAAAATCTAAAGAAGACATTTTATGGAGTTCCTATTGTGGCTTAGCAGAAATGAACTGACTAGTATCCATGAGGATGCAGTTTCAACCCCTGGCCCTGCTCAGGGGGTTAAGGATCTGGTCTTGCTGAGAGCTGTGGTATAGCTTGCAGGCATGGCTCAGATCCCATGTTGCTATGGCTGTGGTGTAGGCTGGTAGCTGCACCTCCAATTTGACCCCTATCCTGAGAACTTAGATATACCACACCTTTGCCTAAAAAGCAGAAATTAATAAATAAAATAAAATGAAAAGTACCTTTTACATTGTGATAAAATAGTTAATTGGCATCACTAGTTTTATTTTTCAAGGGCCTAAGCCTAAGATTTCTATATTAAACTAATCAATCCCCCAAAATCTAAATTTTGCATTTTATACTTTCACAGTTTGCTTTTTTACAGAAGTTTAAGAAATTATTTTGAACCATGCTAATGATTTGCTCAATTAGCAAACAAATGACAAATAAGTAAATTTATTTAAGATAGAAGATACAGGAAAAAATAAGTGCTATATATTTTAAAAAGTCGTGTTAGAACCAAGATCAGAGTAGAAGTTTAATATTAATAGCAACATAAATTTTTTACTGAATTAAAGTGAATTTAAGGTTAACATGAGAGAGTATGAGCAGAGAAAAACATAAAAAAACGAGGAAAAATTATGTTATCAGGAATTGGGGAATACAGGAGTGAGAGGGAATAAAAATGCTTTTTTTGAGTCACCATTGTGGCTCAGTGGGTTAAGAACCTGACATAGTGTCCATGAGGATGGGGGTTCAATTCCTGGCTCACTCTGTGGGTTAAGGATCTAGTGTCATTTCAAGCTGTGGTGTAGGTCACAGATGTGCCTCAGATCTGGTGTTGCTGTGGCTGTGGCATAGGCCTGCAGCTGCAGCTCCAATTCAGTCCCTAGATGAGGAACTTCCATATGCTGCAGGTGTGGCTGTTGCTGTTTGTTTTCTTTTTTGGTGTTTGTCATTTAGTCAGTGCTTAAAATTGGTCATAGAATCAAGGGATTATATTCTAATCAATTGAAAGCAACATCAATTGTTGCTTTTAAACACAGTAAGAAAATAAGAAAAAATAAAGTATAATTGAAAAACAGGTTTGAATGAATTTGTTTCTGAAATGTTAGTCATCTATTTTATTACATTATTAAAATTTCAAAATGCTTTGATTTTATCCACTTCCAACTAAAAGGAAGGCAACATTACAGAATTAGGAAGTATAAATCTATCTGATGATGCATAAACTAGATTTTACTATGTTCATAAATTGGGAAACTATTTTAATATATGATATAATGTGTTTGCATTTACAGAATTTTTGCATCCCCCTCAGCTGTCTATTTCAATAAACAGCACATGAGTATTGCTCTAGCTTTCTTTTGATTTCCATTTGCATGGAATACTTTTTCCATCTCCTCATTTTCAGTCTTTATGTATTCCTAGATCTTAAGTGAATGTCTTGTAGACAGCATATATACTGGTCTTATTTTGTATCCATTCAGCTGGTCTATGTCTTTTGGTTAGAGCATTTAATCCATTTATATTTAAGGTAATTGTTGATATGCATGTTCTTATTGCCATTTTGTTAATTGTTTTATATTTGTTTCTCTAAGTCTTTATTCTTCCATTCCTCTTTGTTCTTTTCTAGTGTGGTTTGATGACTATCTTTAGTGTTGTGCTTGGAGTGCTTTTTCTTTTTTTTGTGTGTATTTATTGCAGGTTTTTGGTTTGTTACTATCATGAGGTTTCGCAATAGCAGTCTATATATATATATATATAAATTTAAAACAATTGTTTTAAATTTCTGGCCGCTTAATTTCAAATGCTTTTCCAGTATCCTGTATTTGTACTCTCCTCTTCTCATGATTGCTTGTTTTGATATCTTATTTGTATGTAGACAATTCCTACCTTTACTATATGCTTGCCTTTACTGATGAACTTTCCCATTCATAATTTTCTTGTTTCCAATTGTGGCCTTTTCTTTTCTGCCTAGATAAGTTCCTTTAGCATTTGTTGTAAAGCTGGTTTGGTGGTGCTTAATTCTCATAGCTTTTTTTAAATTTTTTTTAAATTTTTTCTATAAAATCTGAATGAGAGCCTTTCTGGGTAAAGTATTCTTGGTTGAAGGTTTTTCCCTTTCATCACTTTAAATGTATTGCTACTCCTTTCTGGCCTGCAGAGTTCCTGATAAAAATTAGCTGATAACCTTATGGGGATTCTTTTGTATGTTATTTGTCACTTTTCCTTGGTGTCTTTTAATGTTTCTTCTTTGTCTTTAATTTTTGTCGGTTTGATTAATATGTGTCTTGACAGGTTCCTCCTTGGGCTTATCCTGATGGTATACTCTCTATGCTTTTTGGACTTGAATGAATGTTTCCTTTCCCATGTTACAAAAGTTTTTGTCTATAGTCTCTTCAAATATTTTCTCAGGCCCTTTCTCTCTGAATTCACCTTCTGGGACCCCTAAAATGTGAATGTTGTTGTTGAGTTTAATGTTGTCCCATAGGTCTCTGAGACTGTACTTATTTCTTTTAATTCTTTTTGCTTTATTATGTTCTATGACTATGATTTCCACCAATCTGTCCTCCAGCTCACTTACTCATTCTCCTGCTTTATGTATTCTGCTATTGATTCCTTCTAGTGTATTTTTCATTTCAGTTATTGTATTATTCATCTCTGTTTTTTCTTTAAATCTTCTAGCTCTTCATTAAATATTTCTTGTTCTAGCTCTTCATTAAATATTTCCTCATTCTATACCTCTATTTTTTGCCTAAGATCTTGGATCCTCCTTACTGTCATTATTCTGAATTATTTTTTCAGGTGGATTACCAGTCTTCACTTCATGTAGTTGTTCTCTTGGGGCTTTCTCTTTTTCTTTTATCTGGAACATATTTCTCTGCCATCTCATTTCATCATACTTTCTGTATTTGTGGTCTCTTTTCCACAGGTTACAGAGTTGTAGCCCTGCTTGCTTCTGGTGTCTGTCTCCTCGTGGGTGAAATTGATCCAGGGGCTTGCACAGATTTCCTCGTGAGAGAGACTGGTACTTGCCCATTGATGGGTAGAGTTGTGTCTTTTCCCTCTGGTGGGGCAAGTCTGTGTTGAGGAATGTGCTTAGAGGTGGCCATGTGCCCAGAACAACTTTAGGCAGCCTGTCTCCTGATAGGTGGGACTGTATTTCTACTCTGTTGATTGTTTTGCCTGAGGCTTCCCAGCATTGGAGCCTGCAGGCTGTTGGGTGGGGAAGGTCTAATTTCCAAAATGGCAGTCTCCAGAGAAGCTCACAGCAATGATTATTCCTGGCATTCTGTCACCAGTGTCTTTCCCACACAGTAAGACCCCTGCCTCCTCAGGAGAAACCTCCAAGACCTGTAGGTAGGTATGGTCAAGATTCCTATGGAGTAACTGCTTTTTCCTGGGATCCAGGAAACCTGTGTGCACCCTCCAAAAGTAGTTTATTAAACCTGTGTGCACCCTCCAAAAGTAGTTTCTTTTTCCTCCCAGTCCTGTGGAGCTTCTGCACTCAAGCCCATCTGGCCTTCAAAGCCAAATACTTTGGAGCTGTTCCTCCCAATGCCAGAGCCCCAGGCTGGGGAACCAGAAATGGGGTTCAGAACACTCACTCCTACAGGGTAACCTCTACAATATAGTTATTTTCCAGTTTGTGGATTGCCCACCCAGCAGATATGAGATTTGATTATATCACAAAAGTGCCCCTCCTACCATCTTGTCATGGTTTCTTCTTTGTATTTGGGTATAGAATGTTGTTTTTGGTAGTTTCCAGCCTATTTTGTTGATGGTTGTTCAGAACTTAGTTGTTATTTTGGTGTTTTTCATTAGAAGAGGTAAACTTGAGTTCTTCTACTCTGCCGTCTTGTCTTCTCCCAGCAAATAGAACAAAGGAAATCACTTCATCTCTTGGTTTCCCTTCCTAACTTAAAAATAGATGGAAGAGACTAAAATTCTGAATCTGTTATAGCATATTCTTGAGACATTTAACATCAGCATCTTTGTTTGTTCCTGAACCTTATTAAATCAACATGTTTATTCCTTATGACCTAAGATACATACTGAAAATCTAGAGGGACATAGTGAGATCACTGCATGAAAGACCATCAGTTTTTCTTCATTACACTTAACATCTCCTTATAGCTATGTTCAAAATGACTGGGTCTGTACATGCTGCAGAAACTCCAAGAATGATGCTAAATTGAGTAAAGGTTTCTTTTATCTGGTAATAGCATAAGTTCTGAGTTTATGGTGCCAACACTGCCTGTTACTCCTAGCATATCTCTCCTGTGACCATAAACCTCAGTGATCCCATCAATTATCTTTGTTTCCTTAAGAGCTAGGAGACTATACTCAAATGAGCAATACTAGAAAAGGATAAGACTATCTTCTAGTATTTCTAGAGTGTTCTTTCATTTCCTAATTTGGGGTCTACAAGCTCAGTGTTTAAGACGCCTGGCATTTCTTACTGTTGGTAGTAAGAGACAATGATGTCTAATTAGGATTATGCAACTATATGGTTAGGATCATCCTTGATGTGCATAAATTAAAAATAACAAATATGTAGCATTAATTTAGTGAAATCCCTTTAAAAGAAGTGTGTAACATTATCTGTATTACTGTCTTCCAATAGATTGTATGCATCAATATCTATCGCAACACAGAAAATTCATAGTGAGAAAAAATAAAATGGTGATTGATTTTCAAATATTATAATATTCTGAAGGTTTATGCTTTTGCTGTCTGCTTAACAGTACTCATATATTTATATATGGGTTGAGTTAATTGATTACTTTTATTAGAGAAATGACCTTAACAAAGTTGATTTAAGTGCCTGCTGCTATAAATTGCTTCTCTTCTATTTTTTAAAACCAATAAATTTTTTTAATGCCTTCAAGAAGTAGCTGTATATGTACTTTTAAAATTTATGTGGTTGTTACAGAGAAAATGAGCCTAATGAGCCAGAATGAACAGTACATTTATGTGTTCCATTTTCCTATGACTTCCTTGGTCAAGTCTTTTAATTTTTCCCTTATCAAATCAGGAACAATTTCCCTTTAGTAAATGTTTTGCAACTTACTCTGGAGTTTATACCATTACATGTTTAGCACTAAATCATTTATGTACTGAACTTTGCATATTTCACTTTTCTATTGAATTGTGCTTTTCTTCCTATGTTAACAAGAGAGAAGTTAAACTCTTTTTTTTCTCTGCGAGCATTAAAAAAATGACATTTTTAAAAGCAGAACATCTTTCAGGCAGTTATGCGGCTGCTTTCTTAGAGATATCAGTACTGGGATATATCATTTAATGAATTCTATAAGAATTATATAATAACCTAAAAGTAAATTTAACAGAAAATTTCTAGTTCCCAGAATAGTTTCAACAAATTACCCTAAAAATCCCTTTACTAAAAAAAAAAAAAAAAAAAAAAAAAAGAGAGAGTAGAGACAAGATGGCAGAAGAGTAGGGGGACACACTCGCCCTCTCCCACAAACACAACAAAAAAAGCACATCTACAGGATAAATGACTCACACAGAACAGCAACCAATCGCTGGCAGAAGAACCTAAACTCCATTAACGGCAAGAAGTTCTTGACATTACTAGGTAAAACAAGAGAAAAGAGGAGAGTGAGAGAAGGTGAATCCGAGCTGGACAGGCACTTCCAAAAGGGAACGGAGGAGGAGAAAGGGATCCCGCACCCTGGAAAGTCACCTACTTGGGGGAAAGATCAAACGAACTGGAGGAACCTCCAGATGCAGAGAAGAGTGTAGCAGTAAGTTGGAGTACTGAAAAGCAGATCGAGAACCGAATGGACCATCTGAACTATGGGCACAGTCACCAAAAATTGAGACGCCTGGGTGGGGGCTGGGCACCGAGACCTCGGCTCCAGAGGTTAGTCCCCAGGAAAGGGCTGGGGGGGCGGGGTGGAGCGGAGACTGCTTGGGAGGTCTAGAAACCAGTCTGTCAAGTTTAACGGGGCAGAGACTGCCCGGGAGACTAGAAAACAAAGCTGTCCAGAGGAAGGGAGCAATACTCTAGGGGCGGGGAAGTGGAAAGCCACATCAGAGGGAACCTGGGAGAAGAGCCTGGTCAGTGCCCATGCTGGGGAGGGGAGAGAAGAAGGGGTGGGTCCCCATAGAATACTCCCCATGCCACAGCAAGCTTACAGCCCTGCTAGCTAGCAGAAAGCTGTGCTTCCCAGTGCATCCCCTCCCCCCACCCCCACCACCCCCTACGCACTCGCCGGACCTGGGGCTACCTGCCATCCGGGAGGGCTGGCCTCAACAATTGCCTGAAGCCTACCACCGCAGGGGCTGTCCCTGCACAGGCCTGCTTGCCCTTTGGAGGGGCTACACCCCTGCAGAGCAGCACCAAACACCACCAGCCCCCTAGAAAAGGCCTGCAGCCCAGAAAAGCTAGAACAAGCCTAGCCAGGCCGTGAAAAGATCTACCTAATTCTCAGGTGGTCTTTCTGAGTCAGGCTGCCCTGGGGAGGAACCTCTTGGGTTGGCAGCTGGCCAGCTAGCTTCAAAAGCCCTTAGGGGGTGCCGCACTCTTGCACAACAGCTGCAAAGGATTGCCAGCTCTCTGCAGGACCTCCTGCAGCCCAGAAAAGCTACAACAAGCTTGGACAGACTGTGAAAAGATCTGCCTACATACTCAGGCCGTCTTTCTGAGTTGGGCTGCCCTGGGAAGAGCCTCTTAGGTTCTCAGTGACCCAGATAGCTGCTCCAGCCCTCAGGGGGTGCTGCACTCCTGAGGAACAGCTGCCCAACACTGCCAACCCCCTGCAAGAACCCCACAGCCTAAAAACACCAGAGCAAGCTCTGCCTAACTGAGTGAAATCTGCTACCATCGTGGTGTGGACCTCCCAGTCCTGTCTGCCCTCAGGAAGTCCTCCTTTGCTTCAAAGAAACCCTGTTAGCCCCATCAACACTCCAGAAAAGCCACACTGCCTCAAAAAAGACTGACCAACAACGCCAGCCCTCAGGAAACATTCCACAGCAGTGACAAGGCAAACACTGCCCAGTCGCGGGGAGTACAACTCCCTCAGGAAAAAGAAAACAAAAAGCAAGATGAAGAAGCTGAGAAACCACCCCCAGTCAAACCAACAGGAGAACTCACCTAAAACAGTCAACAATGAAACAGATCTCTGCAGTCTGACAGACCTGGAGTTCAAAAGAGAAATAGTGAAAATACTGAAGGAATTAAGAGAAGATATGGGAGTTCCCATCGTGGCGCAGTGGTTAACGAATCCGACTAGGAACCATGAGGTTGCGGGTTCGGTCCCTGCCCTTGCTCAGTGGGTTAACGATCCGGCGTTGCCGTGAGCTGTGGTGTAGGTTGCAGACGCGGCTCGGATCCCGCGTTGCTGTGGCTCTGGCGTAGGCCGGTGGCTACTGCTCCGATTCAACCCCTAGCCTGGGAACCTCCATATGCCGCGGGAGCGGCCCAAGAAATAGCAACAACAACAACAACAACAACAAAAAGACAAAAGACAAAAAAGACAAAAAAAAAAAAAAAAAGAGAAGATATGAACAGTAATGCAGATACCCTCAGAAAGGAACTAGAAAATATAAGGAGGAGCCAAGAAAAATTAGAACATCCAGTTGCAGAGATACAAACTGACTAAGGGCAGTAAAAACCAGAATGAATAATGCAGAAGAATGAATCAGTGATATGGAAGATAGAATAATGGAAATCACCCAATCAGGTCAGCAGACATAAAACCAAATCAAAAAACAGGAAAGCAATGTAAGAGACCTATGGGATAATATAAAGTGGGCCAATCTACGCATAATAGGAATTCCAGAAGGAGTAGAAAAAGATAAGGGAATGGAAAATATATTTGAAGAAATTATTGCTGGAAACTTCCCAAATCTAAAGGATACTGAGTTCAAGATAAAAGAAGCACAGAGGGCCCCAAACAAATTGAACCCAAATAGACCCACACCAAGACACATAATAATAAAAATGGCAAAAGTTAGTGATAAAGAGAGGATCCTAAAGTCAGCAAGAGAAAAGCAGAATGTTACCTACAAGGGAACCCCCATAAGATTATCAGCTGATTTCTCTACAGAAACACTACAGGCCAGGAGGGAATGGCAAGAGATATTTAAAGTGCTAAAAGGAAAAAAAATATGCAACCTAGAATACTCTATCCAGCAAGAATATCATTTAAAATAGAAGGGGAAATAAAAATTTTTTCCAACAAACAAAAACTAAAAGAATACAGCAACACAAAACCCAGGTTAAAAGAAATACTGAAAGGGCTTCTCTAAACTAAAAAGAAAGGAAGGAAAGAGAAGAAAAAAGAAAAGAAAAAAAAAGAAGAAGAAGAGGAAGAATTAGGACTGAGGAAACCACAATCAGAGAGCAGTCACTCAAATAAGCCAGCATACAGATTTAATCATGAACATGCTTCAAACAAAATAAAATTAAAAAGAAAAAAACAAAAAAAGTCATCAAAATCATAAAATGTGGGCAAGGGATGTTAGGAAATAAATAACCCTTTTTGTTTGTTTGTATGTTTCTCTTCTTAA
The DNA here is from genome assembly GCF_054392235.1 of Sus scrofa. Lineage (NCBI taxonomy): Eukaryota > Metazoa > Chordata > Mammalia > Artiodactyla > Suidae > Sus > Sus scrofa. The sequence continues at coordinate 28,780,671 of NC_139386.1, read as the reverse complement.
TTTTAATATAGTAATGAAGTGTTTGAACTTACAGGACCATCAGGCTAAAACACACAATCATAGGAAGGGGTTAGCATACTTAAAAAACAGGGCAACCACAAGCCAAAACCAAATATTGCATTCCCAAAAAATGAAAAAAAAAAAAAAACACTCAAGCAGACAATAACAGGAGACCATCCAACCAAAAAAAAAAAAAAAAAAAAAAAAAAGAAAGGAAGAATGGAGAACCATAGAATCAACTGGAACACGAGGTTCAAAATGGCTATAAATAATCATCTATCAATTATCACCTTAAATGTCAATGGACTGAATGCCCCAATCAAAAGACACAGAGTGGCTGAGTGGATAAAAAGGCAAAAACCTTCAATATGCTGCCTACAAGAAACTCACCTTAGGACAAAAGATACATATAGATTGAAAGTGAAAGGGTGGGGAAAAATATTTCACGCCAATAGACATGACAGAAAAGCAGGAGTCGCAACACTCATATCAGACAAAATAGACTTTAAAACAAAAGACATAAAGAAAGACAAAGAAGGACACTATTTAATGATTAAGGGATCCATCCAAGGAGAGGATGTTACTATCGTCAACATATATGCCCCAAATATAGGAGCACCAGATACGTACAACAAATATTAACAGACATAAAGGGAGATATTGATGAGAATACAATCATAGTAGGAGACCTTAATACCCCCCTCACATCAATGGACAGATCCTCTAGACAGAAAACCAATAAAGCAACAGAGATCCTAAAGGAAACAATAGAAAAGTTAGACTTCATTGATATCTTCAGGACACTACATCCAAAAAAATCAGAATACACATTCTTCTCAAATGCTCATGGAACATTCTCAAGAATCGACCACATATTGGGACACAAAGCTAACCTCAATAAATTTAGGAGCATAGAAATTATCTCAAGTATCTTCTCTGACCACAATGCCATGAAATTAGAAATCAACCATGGGAAAAGGAAAGAGAAAAAACCTACTACATGGAGACTAAACAACATGCTACTAAAAAAACCAATGGGTCAATGAGGAAATCAAGAAGGAAATTAAAAACTACCTTGAAACAAATGATAATGAAGACACAACCTCTTAAAATCTATGGGATGCTGTGAAAGCAGTGCTCAGAGGGAAATTTATAGCAATACAGGCCTTTCTCAAAAAAGAAGAAAGATCCCAAATGGACAACTTAACCCTCCACCTAAATGAATTAGAAAAAAGAAGAACAAAAAAGACCTAAAGTCAGCAGAAGGAAGGAAATTATAAAGATCAAAGAAGAAATCAATAAAATAGAGACTCAAAAAGCAATAGAGAAAATTAATAAAACCAAGAGCTAGTTCTTTGAAAAGGTAAACAAAATTGACAAACCCCTGGCCAGACTCACTAAAAAGAGGAGAGAAAGAACCCAAATAACCAAAATTATAAATGAAAAAGGAGAAATCACAACGGATACAGCAGAAATACAAAAAAACATAAGCGAATACTATGAACAACTATACGGCAACAAGTTTGACAATCTGGAAGAAATGGACAATTTTCTAGAATCTTACAGCCTGCCAAAACTGAATTAAAAAGAAACAGAACAACTGAACAGACTGATCACTAGAAATGAAATTGAAGAGGTCATAAAATCACTCCCTACAAATAAAAGTCCAGGACCAGATGGCTTCACAGGTGAATTTTATCAAACATATAAAGAGGAATTGGTGCCCATCCTCCTTAAACTCTTTCAAAAGGTTGAAGAAGAAGGAATACTTCCAAAGACATTCTATGAGGCCACCATCACCTTCATTCCAAAACCAGACAGAGATACCACCAAAAAAGAAAACTATCGCCCAATATCATTGATGAATATAGATGCAAAAATTCTCAACAAAATCTTAGCCAACCGAATCCAATAACATATCAAAAAAATTATACACCATGACCAGGTAGGGTTCATCCCAGGTTCACAAGGATGGTTCAACATACGCAAATCAATCAGCATCATACACCACATTAACAAAAAAAAAGTCAAAAATCATATGATCATCTCAGACACAGAAAAAATCATATGATCATCTCAGACACAGAAAAAGCATTTGACAAAGTCCAACATCCATGCATGATCAAGACCCTCGCCAAAGTGGGTATAGAAGGAACATTCCTGAATATAATCAAAGCCATTTATGATAAACCCACAGCAAATATAATACTCAATGGGGAAAAACTGAAAGCCTTCTCACTCAAATCTGGAACAAGACAGGGATGCCCACTCCCACCACTGCTCTTCAACATAGTTTTGGAAGTCTTAGCCATAGCAATTAGACAAACGAAAGAAAAGGCATCCATATAGGAAGAGAAGAGATCAAACTGTCACTGTATGCAGATGACATGATACTATACCTAGAAAACCCTAAGGACTCAACCCCAAAACTACTTGAATTGATTCATAAATTCAGCAAAGTAGCAGGATATAAGATTAACATTCAGAAGTCAGTTGCATTTCTGTATACCAGCAATGAAATATCAGAAAAGGGATACAAAAATACGATACCTTTTAAAATTGTACCTCACAAAATCAAATACCTCGGAATACACCTGACCAAGGAGGTAAAGGACCTATATGCCGAGAACTATAAAACTTTAATCAAAGAAATCAAAGAAGATGTAAAGAAATGGAAAGATATTCCATGTTCGTGGATTGGAAAAATCAATATTGTAAAAATGGCTGTACTACCCAAAGCAATCTACAGATTCAATACAATCTCTATCAAATGACCCATGACATTTTTCACAGAACTAGAACAAACAATTCAAACATTTATATGGAACCACAAAAGACCCAGAATCGCCAAAGCAATCCTGAGAAACAAAAACCAAACAGGAGGCATAACTCTCCCAGACTTCAAGAAATACTACAAAGCCACAGTCATCAAAACAGTGTGGTAGTGGTATCAAAGCAGACAGACAGACCAATGGAACAGAATAGAGAACCCGGAAATAAACCCTGACACCTATGGTCAATTAATCTTTGACAAGGGAGGCAAGAACATCAAATGGGAAAAAGAAAGTCTATTCAGCAAGCATTGCTGGGAAACCTGGACAGCTGCATGCAAAGCAATGAAACTAGAACACATCCTCACACCATGCACAAAAATAAACTCCAAATGGCTGAAAGACTTAAATATACGGCAGGACACCATCAAACTCCTAGAAGAAAACATAGGCAAAACACTCTCTGACATCAACATCATGAATATTTTCTCAGGTCAGTCTCCCAAAGCAATAGAAATTAGAGCAAAAATAAACCCATGGGACCTCATCAAACTGAAAAGCTTTTGCACAGCAAAGGAAACCCAAAAGAAAACAAAAAGACAACTTACAGAATGGGAGAAAACAGTTTCAAATGATGCAACTGACAAGGGCTTAATCTCTAGAATATATAAACAACTTATACAACCCAACAGCAAAAAAGCCAATCAACCAATGGAAAAATGGGCAAAAGACCTGAATAGACATTTCTCCAAAGAAGATATACAGATGGCCAACAAACACATGAAAAAATGCTCAACATCGCTGATTATAAGAGAAATGCAAATCAAAACTAACCATGAGATATCACCTCACACCAGTCAGAATGGCCATCATTAATAAATCCACAAATAACAAGTGCTGGAGGGGCTGTGGAGAAAAGGGAACCCTCCTGCACTGTTGGTGGGAATGTCAACTGGTACAGCCACTATGGAGAACAGTTTGGAGATACCTTAGAAATCTATACATAGAACTTCCATATGACCCTGCAATCCCACTCTTGGGCATCTATCCGGACAAAGCTCTACTTAAAAGAGACACATGCACCCGCATGTTCATTGCAGCACTATTCACAATAGCCAGGACATGGAAACAACACAAATGTCCATCTACAGATGATTGGATTCGGAAGAGGTGGTATATATACACAATGGAATACTACTCTGCCATAAAAAAGAACGACAATGCCATTTGCAGCAACATGGATGGAACTAGAGAATCTCATCCTGAGTGAAATGAGCCAGAAAGACAAAGACAAATACCATATGATATCACTTATAACTGGAATCTAATATCCAGCACAAATGACTATTTCCACAGAAAAGAAAATCATGGACTTGGAAAATAGACTTGTGGCTGCCTGATGGGAGAGGGAGGGAGTGGGAGGGATCGGGAGCTTGGGCTTATCAGACACAACTTAGAATAGATTTATAAGGAGATCCTGCTGAGTAGCATTGAGAACTTTGTCTAGATACTCATGTTGCAACAGAACAAAGGGTGGGGGAAAAATGTAATTGTAATGTATACATGTAAGGATAACTTGATCCCCTTGCTGTACAGAGGGAAAATAAAAAAAAAAAGAAAGTTTTTGCTATGACATTCAGAGCTGTGACATTGACATATAGAGCCCATAATGGATCTGATACTTCCAAGTGGTACCCCCCCAAACCTCTTAGATAAAGCAGAACAAAGGTCAAGCCACTGTTTTGGAATTGGCAGTCTGGGTTGAAAAGCTACGTGTGCCAGAGAAACAATACTGGATATAATGGGCCTTGATGGTCACAGATCCTGTCTTAGGAGATGAGCTGCCGATAGCAGAACTAGGCAATTATTAACAAGCCCACTCTGAGGGCAGTTTTGACAGGATGCATCCGTTGGCAGAAGTGTGAGAGGCTGCAAATGCTTGTGGCTTGTTTTTGCTCTGACTGCAACATTAACTTGTCTTAACCTTTACTTGGCTGAGTGCCTGAAGCTCTCCTTAGAAGCGATGCAATTATCCCCTTGCCCTTTTTCAAAATTCTCTCCACATCACTTTGTAGTCTGGCTGCAGCAATGTCCTACCTGATGACTGGTTTCTGATATGAGCCCTAGCCAAGGGAGTCATTAACTGGAGAGGGTACAGTGATGTAATTCTATATGATGATCTGCAGTGAACTATCCTGTAAGTGCTACAACCCCAAAAGCTTTTACTGGTTCAACACTCAAGCCAAGCTGCAGTGCAGAAGGGAAAGGGGATGATTTGTTTGCTCAGGGGTTCAGTCAGAGCTGGCTAAACTATGTCAGCTAACAGATCTTCCTCTGCAGTGTTTTCTTCCTTGCAGCTCTGATACACCAGCTCCTGAATTCTGAATGAAAGTGAAAACCTAGGGCTCTTTCTCTTTTTCTCTCTTTCTCTGTATCTCCATCTCTCTGACTGTCTCTTTTTCCCTATCCCTTCCTCTGAATACTATGAAATCCTTATTTAAGAAGAAATTCACCTTTCCTATAAGCTTTTTAGCAACTTTTTACTTGTGTAGGGTCCTTTGTGAGTCATTTTTCTCTCTCTCTGTATGTGTGTGTCTGTGTGGGTGTGTATGCGTGTGTGTGTTTAAAATTTCACCACAGCTTAAATCTTTAGTATTTTTTTCCTTTGCAAGAGAGTCTCACTGAATTAATTTAATTTTTGTGTCTACTTATTCATCAATCCATTCTTCCGCTAATCCAATAAACATTTTCAATATAGCTTATACAAATTAGGTTCTATGTGCTGTAGTGGTTAAAAATATGATTTTTGGAGTCAGGAACTTGGGCTCTGGTCTAGGATCATCTAGTTATTAGATACTACTTTGGGTTTTGTAATCTTTCCACACCTAATTTTTTAAATCATTTAAATAGAACCTACCTCAAAGAATTGTAAGAATTAAATGAGATAATCAATATAAAGATATCTGCACAGAGACTGGAACATAACAAGTATTCAACAAATGTGAAATCTATTAATAATGATTTATATAAATTATTTATTCTATCCTTTTAAATGAGAGCCACAGGAATAGTTCCATAGCTAGGCCACACCCGAAGCAAAGATGCCTTTTCCATCTTATTGGCGGCAGATATTTTAGCAACATCTAAACTGACCTTCTTACTCCTTTCCAGGAAAAAATCACCTGGACCTGAAAATTAATAGTCTCACATTCAAAAGAAGCCTTTGTTCACAGAAGCCACAGACAAAAAAAATGTTACCATCTTCCTATTTCTCTGTCTATCCAAATTATATGCAGCCTAAAGCTCTTCCAGTGGAATAACTGAATTCTCTTTTATCAATTTAGTTCTTGTACGAGGATATTCATAACAACCAAACCTTCCAAACATTAGGCAGTTCCTTTATAAAATATATTTCAAGGGTTCATTCTTAACAAAATATACAATTCTCACTTCCAAAAAAAATTTGTCAATACTATTTCCATCAAATTATAGTACAAACAGACATAGCCAAAGGATTTGGTGCCTTTCTATATAACTTTTGGGAAGAAAGGCCAGTACAGGATCCTTCTTGATCTAAAGCAATCCCACCTACATTTCTGAACTAATTAGAATTCAACATAGTAATGTTTGAAAATGATTCAGCTGTATTTAATTCTTTTTGCTATTAACATCAAAGATCAAAATTGGTAGAATGGGCATCATCTTTAATAGGGTGTGAGGAAGGAACTAACTGTACTTCATGAAGGAAAGCCTCTTTGCACACAAATAAACCTGGCAGAGACAATAATCGCCATCACTTTTCCAAGTACACTTGACTAAAATTTCAGATATTCAAAAAATAAAAGTACATAATATACCCTGACATGATGGGTTTCAACCTCCATCATGTTGGAATCCTCCAACATGAAGGAATCCATTTCCTAAGGATGAATGGCTGATTCTCATGAATAGGCTAAAAGCCCTACAAAGTAAAATTAATCATACACAAGGTCAGTACTTAATGTTAGGCTCCTCATTTTCTCAGTGACACTTTCCAAGTGTCACTTCCTTCCCCATACTATACTTTCATCTCTCCCTGTCCTTTTTCCTTTGTCTTATTTATCATCAATTTAATGATTTTCATATGTGATTATTTGATTCAATCAGTATCCTCCACTAGATTAAAATTCCATTAGAATAGGTAGCTTCTTGTTTGGTTTTACTTTCCTTTATATTCTAATGCCTAGGAAAACTCCTAGAATATTATAGTCACCCAGTAAAAATAAATGAATAAATAAATAAATAAAGCAAATGAAACAAAAAACTATTGAATAAAAGAATCAATAAACATAAATTTACTCCAAGTTGTTTTATGTTGCCTTAACACATTCTTCCAGATATTTCCTAGTTCTTATTTCTCATAGAATGAAACTGTCCCATGCATCTAGCTGAATCTTAAGCAAACCTTTCCTCTCTCCCCATTGATAAGTCTAAGAAACCAACCCTTTCCCCCATCATAACACTCCCATATCTATGTCTCAAATCAGCACAGATTAAGTAGGTGTTATAAATCAGCCACAATAAACACAGACCCCAAGCACTTAAAGGCAAAAAGTACATTTTAGATAGATTCTGAAAAATTCTAACTGTGCTTCTAAAGTGCTAAAAATTCTGTCCTGGAATTTAGTTACATAAATACAAATCCAGGCATGCAATGGTTTGCACAGTATTAGAATGTTTTAAGAAAATAAATTCCGATATTTACTACTTTTGGAGATTTTGTAAACAACATAAAAGAAACAATGGATCCTTGAGATTTGAATTTGTGGTTTAGATTACTTGGGGATGACCATGAAGAGCACCAGAAAGTATTTCTTTATAACTTGGGCAAGACTGTTTACCCTTATAGTGTTTTGAGAAATAAATAAATATATAAGAACACATAGCAGTCAAAGCATATGTACAAGGTACTTCTCTAGTAAAAAGTCTAATTCTCTGACCAGTATCTTTATTTCAATCAGTGAAATTTGTATATGAATCTTGAAATTATAATGATCTTCAGAGTTATTCCACAGGCAGATATAGGTATAATGAGCATTTGCATAGTCTCAGAATTAAACAATAATTCTTCCATCTAGTAACATTACATGTTTCTGATTATTTAAATATTCTTTCATACACATAGTTTGACTTGACACAACTTAGGAAAAAAAAGGTGGAAGCGTTATTATAAAGGTGCTTGGGTGTAAACAACTGGTAAGACATGAATTTTACTTGCTTTTTCATGTTTTTTTTTGTGTGTATCACCTTGGGAAGGTGGAAAGTGTGAGAATAATTGAGCCTTCAGAAATTGCCATTTCTACACCCAGGGGGAAACATGATAGCATTTTATGGGATATCCTATTTCTCTCTTGTCTCCACAACACAGCCAAGATAAAAGAGAATATGTCCAAAGGGAAGGTTAAATCTGGGTGACAGCATGACAAGCCAACTACAAGCAATGGGAGAAAGGAGACCAATTCAACAGTTCGAATGGCCTGTATCAGTCACAATGTTTCTTTGGAATTTCAATAGGCAAAACAAAACAAAACAAAAACAAAAATAATACACACAGATAAAACTCCAAAATATTTGGATTGACTAAAAAAAAGACCACTACTTTCCTGGAGTGATAAAGGGAAGTTAAGGTTTAAAAAAAGGAGAGAATAAAGTTTTGGTTATGACTGAGGAGGTTGGAGGTTGGATAAAAAAGTGAATTTCTACATGCCATATACAGTTTTTACAACTCTGAAGTAGGGGTTGATTAGGGTTTAAGATGCAAAAATTCCTTATCCTTTCTGTATGCATGATAAAGTCAAAGACAAAGACTGCCTCATCTTGCTGATGCCATTTAAAGATACAGAACATTTCTCCATGCTGTGCTGCTCTTTAGGCTAAGCTGGTGGAGGTCATGTCTAGACAATGACAGAGGGAATCTGAGCTTGAACTGATGCTGGAGGGATTGTGCCTCTTCTTTGAGCTCATCTTACTCTGGCTTGGTCTCTGCTTCCAATTTACCGGCTGCTAAAAATGCTTGTACCTGATGTTTAAAGACATTCTGTACTCTCCTAGGCACCTGTATGAGTAATATTAGTACCAGTTTTCGCAAAGATGAACTCATTCCCTCAGATGCAGAAAATCTGTAAGAACTCAATGGAGCTGAGTTTATCAAAGTCTTCATCTCCCTGCTATGTCATATTTTAGGGCTCCCATATGTCCGTGCCTCCCAGTCTCTTCCTCTTGAGTTTTCCTCACATCTAGTCAATGTGGTTATCTTTTCCAAGTACATAGCCTCGACGTATTCTTTGGTGCTTGATTTGCCTGTGGTTGGAATTAGGCATAAGAGCTGAAGATTATGTAGGGCACATTTGCCGTTCCTACACTAATATTGACCATGTCAGAGATTCAGAAATTTTATAAGAAGCTTGTTTGAAAAATTCAATATTTTAGAATCAGCCAGAGAAACATGCTAACTATTCAATCCTCAAGATAACTCTGGCTCCATTCCTTAATTTAAGTTATCATCAGAAAGCAATCTGGGCTGTAGTATCCTAGTTTTCTGAAAAATTTATCTTCCTCTTGGACTGAATAATATGTCCTTAGTTTTTGATGTATATATTTTAAAATATATCAATTTATTAGAAGCATCCATTTGAAAACCATTTCTGTGACTTTAGTAAAACCATTTTCCATTATGTTGCTCATTGTCCTTTAAAGAGCTATGTGATAATTCCTCTTAGAGTTTTGCATAAAGAAATATTTCTCTCTCTAAATTAATATATAGATTTTCTTCTTCTCAAGTACTTCATAACTATGACCCAATAGTTTTCACTCTTTTGTCTAATAGAAACCTCAAGATTAACAAACTTTTATTGTCTGGAGTTCCCACTGTGGTGCAGTCAGTTAAGAGTCCAACTGTAGAGGCTTGGGTAGCTGCAGAGGAGTAGGTTCAATACCCTGCCTGGTGCAATGGGTAAAAGAATCCACTTTGCTGCAGCTGCAGTGTAGGTTTCAACTGTGGCTCAGATTCAGTCCCTGGAGTTGGAAGCTTCTGTATTCCAGGGATGTGGCCATTTAAAAACAAAAACAATCTTTTATTGTGGTTATTGACTAATTTCAGGTATCTAGTTTATATTCTTTTACTTTCCTTCTAATTGATTTTGGATTAATTCTTTTTATTATTGAGTGTTGGTTTACATCACAAATGGCATGAATCCTCTTTGAAACAGATGAAACACAAGTATAGTGACCATATAGCCTGGATTTTCCAGGTGCGTTTTGATTTCAAGTGGCTTTATCTTTTTTACTTACAGAAAATTAAAATCTAACAATATATTTACTTCCATGTTCTTATATTTGTAATTTTTTCATGAAAATAAATTAACTGACCATTAAAAATTTGAGAGACCCTGCATCCCAACTTTGGGTTAAGAGAATATTGTTACGTAGCTTTATATCATAAATAAATCCAACCTCATTCCAATACTCCAGACTCACATTTCCACTGACCAGTAGATACCTTCACTTGGATGTCCCCCATGTACCTCAAACTCAGCCTATCTTCTTTCCATCAAACCTAGTGTTTTTCTCCATGTTTTTCATAACTTTATCAGTAACAAATTATCCAAGCGATTTCTCAGTGGCCCCACCCCATTCAAATCAGTCAACATTATCTGTTTGATCTTTGAAATACCTATTTTTACCTCCTCTCTGTTTCTTCCTTCACTCTTTCAGTTCATCATTTCTCCTTGGCCCCTTTCTATTGCTTTCCAACAGTCCTTACTCACCTTATTAATATGATCTCTACCCCATTTTCTGAGGGTTTTTTTTCCTTCAAAACTGAATTCTGATTATGCTGTTTTTCTTTTTAAGAAAATCTCAATATTTCCTCCATTATCCGTAGAATAAAGTTCAGTTTACCTAACCATGGCATGTAGGTGTTGTCTCCTATCTCAGTTTCCACCGTTCGCTCTCATAACACAAGTATTTGCTCCTTTCACCCATACCCACTTTGTTCCCCAACCCTCATCACAACTCTTCAATGACCATGTTCCTAGAGTAGGTGTGGGTGAAAATAAAGGTGAGTCAGTGCATACCAGAGCTTGCTTTTCTACTGATGCCAACATCTATCTGATGCTCTTAGGTCTATTTCAAATATTCACCTGCTTCCCTAAAAGTCATGGAATTCTAGAGCAATGGTCGCCCTCAACTGCTGGTGCCTCCACCATGTGGGCATCCAGCAAAGGGGTAAAGCCACAGCAATGCCAGATCTAAGCAGAGTCTGCAGCCTACACTATAGCTCAGGGTAACACCAGATCCTTAACCCACTGAGCGAGGCCAGGGATCCAACCTGCATCCTCTTAGATACCAGTCAGGTTAAACTGAGCCAAGATGGGAGCTCTTATGAGGCTGTTTTTTATGGCTGACTAATATGAAAGACTTGAAGACATTGAGCAAGAACACACAGAATAATTAGGAATAGGGACCAGCTTAATATTAAGTAAGTGGCATCACTGATCTTCAAAACCCTTCAACCGTCTTTGCAATGAGGAATTTGTCAACAAGTAGACTTTTCCTCCTGAAGCCTCTTGGGCCCTCCTCTTCTATTTTTTTCTCCCTCTGTCCTCTTTTCTCCCTAGATGCCTATACTCCTCATATTTATTTTATAGAGTGGTTTTACTTCCCACTCACTCTCCCCAAGCAAGAGGAAGTTTAATCTGTGAGTAACAAGCTACAATGTGGACCCACGGTCATAAAATAGAAAAATTCCTTTTTTAAAACCAGTATGGTTTAGCACAGTGAAAAAATAAATTAGTAATTTTCCTACTAATCTGTTTTCTTATCACAATTGGATAGAATTCAACAATAATAAAACCAACTTTTCAGAATAATTATAGGCCTCTTGGCAAATGAGACTTTTTTAATTATTAAACAGGTATTTCTTTTTCCTCTAACATATATTCTGACACAAAACCTAAACTCATGAAAGCCCTAAAAGAAGAGGAAGGAAAATTCAGGAAGTACAGTTCAGCCCAAATAATGCCATCTAGCTACCAAATAAATTATTCATTGTAGCTATTTATATGGTGTAATTCTTATACTTACCTGACAATATGCTGACGAGTCTTCTTTCTATTATATTTTCCTCATTCAACTTAAGTCTGAGAAGAAAGGTGAGAGAACAGTGGATTCTCTCTATCTTCTTAGAAAGTATTTAGGTTATGTTTGTTATTCTAAGTGGTAGATAAAAATATTAAATTATTATATTTACAGGAAGGAGAGTCTCATCTATGTGGCTCCTTTAAAGGATGTGAGTATAAATATAATTAGGGGACAAACTGGGTCATCCAAACTTTATCATTTCATGAATCACTGAATCATAGGCCTGCCAGGGACCTTGAGAGTCACAGCATCAGTCTCAGCAAGAAGACATTACATTCACCAGACGACCACCAATCCAATTTTTAGAGCCTTGCTAAGAACTTCCCACATTTTGCCTTGTGACTCATGCCAATGTAATAATCCTGTATATCAAAATAGTCTTTCCTAATAGATAACTGAATTCTTCATCTTGCTTTCCTACCTTTATTACCATAGAAGTTTGGATAATTAACTCATAATTTTATTCAATTAAATATTATTTTAGGAGTTCTCATAGTGGTGCAGCAGAAACAAATCTGACTAGTATCCATGAGGATCCAGGTTTGATCCCTGGCCTCACTCAGTAGGTCGAGGATCCTACACTGCCGTGAGCTGTGGTGTAGGTTGCAAACACAGCTCAGATCTGGCATTGTTGTTGCTGTGGCATAGGCTGGCAGCTGCAGCTCTTATTTGAACCCTAGCCTGGGAACTTCCATATATCGCAGGCACAGCCCCAAAAAGAAAAAAAATAAAAAATAAAAAATTATTTTTATACTTTCAAAATATTTCACAATCATAGTATAGTTAAGTGGATGGGCTCCAATTCTACTTCCACAACCTACTAGCTGTGTAACCTTGAAGAAATTTTTAAACCTCTCCATGCCTCAGTCTCATCATCAATAATAATAGTAGCTATTAAGGTTCTTTTGAGAATTGAATTACATAAGTTAATATCTGTAAATCCCTTGAATCAGTATCGGCATGTAGTAATTATTGTTAAAATGTTTGTTAAAGAATTAAAAATACATTTAAAAAATAAAAAGGAATGAAAATTTAGAAAATACAAAAGAAACAAATCACCAGTAACCTCACTCTAGAGATGTTTGCATTTTGATGTTTCCTTCTGTCTTATATGTATATAAATCATATATATAGCACATAATTTGGATGATGCTATGTTTGAGAAAAGATTCTACATCATGAACTTATTCACTTAATGTTATTTTAAGGGCATTTCTCTGTATCCTAAAAAATCTTTGAAAATCATGTTTAGTGGTTTTACAGCAATCCATTTTATGAGCTTAGTCCATCTCAGCAATCCCCCCATTATTGAGCTATGAGACTGTTTTCAGTATCTCATTGTTTGAGCTAATGCAGTGATAAATACCTTTATAGAAGTTTCTGCTGTAGTGCAATGGGTTAAGGATCTGGCATTGTCTCTGTGGCAGCTCAGGTCACTGCTGAGGTAGGGGTACTATCCATACCCAGTGCAGTGGGTTAAGGATCCGGTATTGCTGCTCCTGTGGTGTAGGTAGCAGCTGCAGCTCAGATTCAGTCCGTGGCCCTGGAATTTCCATGTGCTGTAGGTGTGGCCAAAAAAACCAAAAAAAACACATATCTTTGTAAATAAATTTGTATATATCTCCTTGACTATTTCTACTCAAGTTTTCTTGAAGTGGAATACTGGGAGAAAGAAAGGACCTCAGGTATATACTGTTAATCTGTGTTGCAGAAAGAGATGAATTAATTGATATTCCTATAAAGCAATGAATGAGATAGCATCTTTCATGGCAACATTAAATATTGCTGTAAAAAAAGGAGAAACTGTTGCCAATTTAATGATAAAATTATATCAGTTTTAATATGTTAATTTGACTTTTTTGATTTTTAGTGGAAGTGAACGTTTCTGCATATCAACTCTTAAAAGCTGGTGAATTTTTATTAAGTTATGTCTTAGCCTTTGTCTTTGCAGGTTGAAGTCATTGTTCTTTTACATTTTCCCTTGTGTCATAGTTTCTCATTTTAATCCACTTTGTGGCTCTCTTCCAGGATTTTTTTCCTTCCTTAGATTCTTTTCCTGATTTCTAGGATAAGAGGATACTTTAGTTTTGGGGCCAAACTACTTGTCTTGTCAAAAATTTTAAAATTTTGAGATTTATCACGTTCTCATGTATTCAAGTCATGAACAGTCATCAAGCGACTGGTACAAGTTTACATTAACCTAGGTACTAGGGAGGAAAGAGCAGTCCTTGCCCTCCCAGAGTTTAAAGTCTAACCAGGGGGAAACATCTAATCCATGAAACAATCAGTGATCAATTCAAGGAAGCCTATACACAAATCACCATTTATGGAGTACAGATACTAAGTGCTATGGTCATTTAAAAAAGGAGAGATCAATGATGATGTGAGTAATCATCAATGAGATTGGCCTTGGCAGAGGGAAGGACAGGCAGTTAAAAAGAACTACAGAAGTAAATGGCAGCCTAGTATAGATACAAAGATCATGGATTTTTGTGTCAGACCTGGATGGGAAGTCTCAGCTCCACTCTTATCTAGCTCTAACCTTAAGCAAGTGAATTAACCAGTCAAACTCTGGGTTTGAAGCCAGAGTTACAAAGCTAGTAATTCAGACAAACTAATAATTTCTTGGTAATGATAAATCTAATTTGATCATGGATTACATCAGGATAATCAGAGTACCTACCTCCTAGGATTGTTGTGGTAATTAAACGAGTAAATATGAAAATTGGGGCCTGACACATATAAGCACACAATAATGTTAGTTTTCATCATTAACCTCTTTAAGAATCAATGTGGTAAATCACTTGTTTATATGATGTCCTAATGATTCTCCACCATAATAGGTAACTATGGGTGTTTTGATTGAGAATTGGGCAAACTTGTCATTGAAAAGGAGAAAAAGAAATTGGAACTGGAGGTTTTCCCCAAAATCATGATGTACATCATACATTCTGAGTGCTTATCTCTTCTCTCAAGGTTAGTTTATTGTTAATTAGAGCCCACATCCACAAACTTATTTCTTCTTCCATCTGGCCTTTTTTAAAAAATTTTTCAACAAACATTTATTGGGTGGAAATTATATAGAAAACGTATAGGAGACACTTTGAAAAGACAATAAATTTACACTCTCTTTGAGAAACCAAGAAACACAAAGTGAAATAAAAACACTCAGTCGTCAGTTTAAGTTCTGAATTAGTTATATGACATGGTTCTGAGTTAGAGGGGTGGGAGAGGTGATAAAAATGAAGGGGTGGTCAGTGAACTCTTCCTAAAGATGTTACAATGTAAATTTGGCCTCAAAGGATGGGCCAGGGAGAGATCAAATGCTTAGAGACAACAATATATATGCCATGTTTGTGTGACAATGGCTGTTGGTTCATCTATAGGAAAGGGTACATAAAAAGCTTTTTATTTTTTATTTTTATTTTTATTTTAATTACTCAAATGAATTTATCACATCTGTAGTTATATAATGATCATAACAATCCAATTTCACAGGATTTCCATCCCACAGCCCAAGCACATGCCCCCACCCCCGCAAACTGTCTCCTCCAGAGACCATAAGTTTTTCAGTGTCTGTGAGTCAGCATCTGTTCTGCAAAGAAGTTCCGTCTGTCCTTTTTTCAGATTCCACATGTCAGTGAAAGCATTTGATGTTGGTGTCTCATTGTATGGCTGACTTCACTTAGCATGATAATTTCTAGGTCCATCCATGTTGCTAAAAATACCGGTATTTCATTCCTTTTAATGGCTGAGTAATATTCCATTGTGTATATGTACTACATCTTCTTGATCCACTCCTCTGTTGATGGACATTTAGGTTGTTTCCATGTCTTGGCTATTGAAAAGAGTGCTGCAATGAACATTGGAATACATGTGTCTTTTTGAGCTGTGGTTTTCTCTGGATAGATGCCCAGGAGTGGGATTGCTGGATCAAATGGTAGTTCTATTTTTAGTTTTCTGAGGAATCTCCATACTGCTTTCCACAGTGGTTGCACCAACTTACATTCCCACCAACAATGTACTAGGGTTCCTTTTTCTCCACACCCTCTCCAGCACTTACTGTTTGTAGACATTTTGATGATGGCCATTCTGGCTGTAAGGTGGTACCTCATAGTGGTTTTGATTTGCATTTCTCTAATGATGAGTGATATTGAACATCTTTTCATGTGTTTTTTGGCCATCTGTATGTCTTCTTTGGAGAACTGTCTGTTGAGATCTTCTGCCCATTTTTTGATGGGTTTTTTTGTTTGTTTGTTTGTTTTTGTTTTTTCTGGTGTGGAGCTGCAGAAGTTGTTTATAAATTTTGGAGATTAATCCTTTGTCCATTGATTCATTTACAAAGATTTTCTCCCATTCTGTTGGTTGTCTTTTCATGTTGTTGATGGTTCCCTTTGCTGTGCAGAAACTGTTAAGTTTAATTAGGTCCCATTTGTTTATTTTTGGTTTTGTTGTCATTGCTCTAAGAGGTGGATCTGAGAAGATGTTGCTGTGGTTTATGTCAGAGAGTGTTTGGCTTATGTTTTCCTCTAAGAGTTTTATAGTGTCTGGTCTTATATCCAGGTCTTTAATCCATTTAGACTTTATTTTTGTGTATGGTGTTAGGGAGTGTTCTAATTTCATTCTTTTCCATGTGGCTGTCCAGTTTTCCCAGCACCACTTATTGAACAAGCTGTTCCTTCTCCATTGTATATTCTTGCCTCCTTTGTCATAGATTAGTTGGCTGTAGGTGTGTGGGTTTAATTCTGGGCTTTCTGTACTGTTCCACTGATCTGTATGTCTTTCTTTGTGCCAGTACCATACGGTTTTGATGACTGTAGCTTTGTAGTATAGCCTGAAGTCAGAGCACCTGATTCCTCCAGCTCTGTTTTTCTTTTTCAGGATATCTTTGGCTATTCTGGGTCTTTTGTGCTTCCAAACAAACTTTAAAATATTTTGTTTGAGTTCTGTGAAAAATGTCATTGGTAATTTGATAGGGATTGCATTGAATCTGTAGATTGCCTTGGGTAGTATAGTCATTTTCATAATATTGACTCTTCCAATCCAAGAGCGTGGTATGTCTTTCCATCTATTTGTGTCATCTTTGATTTCTTTCATCAGCATCTTATAGTTTTCAGAGTACAGGTATTTTGTCCCTTTAGGTAGGTTTACTCCTAGATATTTTATTCTTTTTGATGTGATGGTCAACAGGATTGCTTCCCTAATTTTTCTTTCTGATCTTTCATTGTTAGTATGTAGAAATGCCATCAATTTCTGTGTATTAATTTGGTATCCTGCAACTTTGCCAAATTCATGGATGAGCTCTAACAGTTTTCTGGTAGAGTCTTTAGGATTCTCTAGGTATAGTATCATGTCATCTGCAAATAGGGATAGTTTTACTTCTTCCTTTCCAATTTGGATTCCTTTTATTTCTTTTATTTCTCTGATTGCTGTGCCTAGGACTTCCAGAACTATATTGAAGAGTAGTGGTGAGAGTAGACATCCTTTTCTTGTTCTGGATATAAGTGGGAATTTTTTCAGCTTTTCACCATTGAGAATGATATTAGCTGTGGGTTTCTCATACATGGCCTTTATTATGTTGAGGTAGGTTCCCTCTGTGCCCACTATCTGAAGGGTTTTTATCAGAAATGGGTGTTGGATTTTGTCAAAGGCTTTTTCCACATCTATTGAGAGGACCATATGGTTTTTATTCTTTGGTTTGTTAATGTGGTGTATCACACTGATGGATTTGTGGATATTGAAGAACCCTTGCATCCCTGGGATAAATCCCACTTGATCATGATGTACAGTCCTTTTAACGTATTGTTGGATGTGGTTTGCTAGTATTTTGTTGAGGATTTTTGCATTGATGTTCATCAGTGAAATTGGCCTGTAGTTTTCTTTTTGTATGGTATCTTTGTCTGGTTTTGGTATCAGGGTGATGGTAGCCTCATAGAATGAGTTTGGGAGTATCCCTTCCTCTGCAATATTTTGAAATAGTTTCAGAAGGAGAGGTGTTAGTGCTTCTCTAAATGTTTGATAGAATTTGCCTGTGAAGCCATCTGGTCCTGGACTTTTGTTTGTTAGAGTTTTTTTAATCACAGTTTCAATTTCAGTTCTTGTGATGGGTCCACTCATCTTTTCTACTTCATCTTGGTTTAGTCTTGGAAGATTGTACTTTTCTAAGAATTTGTCCATTTCTTCTAGGTTTTCCATTTTATTGCCATATAGTTGCATATAGTAGTCTCTTATGATCCTTTGTATTTCTGTGATGTCCATTGTTACTTCTCCTTTTTCATTTCTGATTTTATTGATTTGAGTCTTCTCTCTTTTTTGCTTGATAAGTCTGGCTAGGGGCTTATCAATTTTGTTGATCTTTTCAAAGAACCAGTTTTTCGTTTCATTCATCTTTTCTGTGGTTTTCTTTGTTTCTATTTCTTTGATTTCTGCTCTGATCGTTATGATTTCTTTCCTTCTGCTAACTTTAGGTCTTGTCTGTTCTTCTCTCTCGAGCTGCTTTAGATGCCAAGTTAGCTTGTTTATTTGAGCCTTTTCTTATTTCCTGGGGTGGGCTGGTATTTCTATAAATTTTCCTCTTAGAATGGCTTTTGCTGCATCCCATACGTTTTGGGTTGTTGTGTGTTCGTTGTCATTTTCTTCTAGGTATTTTTTTAATTTCCTCTTTGATTTCTTCAGTGATCCATTGGTTGTTTAGTAGCATGTTGTTGAGTCTCCACCTGTTTGTGTTTTTTGCAGTTTTTTTCTTGTTGTTGATTTCCAGTCGTATAGCATTGTGGTCAGAAAAGATGCTTGATGTGATTTCAATTTTCTTAAAGTTACAGAGGTTGGGTTTGTAGCCCAGGATGTGATCAATCTTAGAGAATGTTCCATGTGTACTTGAGAAGAATGTGTATTCTGTTGCTTTTGGATGGAATGTCCTATAAATGTCTATTAAGTCCATCTGGTCTAATGCTTCATTCAGGGCCTGTGTTTCCTAATTGATTTTCTGTCTGGTTGATCTGTCCATTGCTGTAAGTGGGGTGTTAAAGTCCCCCACTATGAGTGTGTTATTGTTGATTTCTCCTTTTACGGTTGTTAGCAGTTGCCATATATATTGTGGTGAACCTGTGTTGGGTGCATAGATATTTAAAATTGCTATATCTTCTTCTTGGATTGATCCTTTGATCATTAGGTAGTGATCAAAGGATCAATCCCTTAAAATAGTCTTCGTTTTAAAGTCTATTTTGTCTGATGTGAATATTGCTACTCCAGCTTTCTTTTGATCCCCGTTTGCAGGAAGTATTTTCTTCCATTCTCTCACTTTCAATTTGTATGCGTCCCTATAAGTAAAGTGGGTCTCTTGAAGACAACATATATACGGCTCTTGTTTCGGTATCCATTCAGCCAGTCTATGTCTTTTGGTTGGGCGTTTTGTCCATTAACATTTAAGGTAATTCTTGATATGTATGTTCTTATTGCCATTTTATTAATTGCTTTGGATTTGTTTTTGTTTTTTCTTCTGTTCTTCTCTTGTTCTCTCCTCTTGTGGCTTGATGGCTATCTTTAGTGTCTTTTTTGAGTTGATTTTTCTTATTCATTTGTGTACCAATTGTAGATTTTTGGTTTGCAGTTATTCTGAAGTTTTGATATGAGTCTATATATAGACGAGATTGTTTTATGTTGTTGGTCTCTTAATTGCAAGTGCATCTCCAGTGTCCTGCATTTGTACCCTCATCTTCTCATGATTTCTGATTTTGGTGGTATAATTGTGCATGGATGATTTCATATCTTTACTGTATATATACCTTTACTGGTCAGCCTTGACATTTGTGGAATTTTTGTTTCCTGTTGTGGCCTTTTCTTTTCTGCCTAGAGAAGTTCCTTTAGTATTTGCTGTAAAGCTGGTTTAGTGTTGCTGAATTCCCAGCTTTCGCTTATCTGTGAAGGTTTTGATTTCTCCTTCAAATCTGAATGAGAGCCTTGCTGGGTAATCTTGGTTGGAGGTTTTTTCCTTTCATCATGTTAAGTATATGATAGGTATATGCCACTCCCTTCTGGCCTGCAGAGTTTCTGCTGAAAAATCTGCTGATAAACTTATTGGGGTTCCCTTGTATGTTATTTGTTTCTTTTCCCTAGCTGTTTTCAATATTTTCTCTTTGTCTTTAATTTTGGTCAGTTTGATTAATATGTGTCTTGGGGTGTTCCTCCTTGGGTTTATTTTATATGGTACTTGTTGTGCTTCATGGATTTGAGTGAGTGGTTCCTTTCCCATGTTAGGGAAATTTTCAGCTATTATCTCTTGAAATATTTTTTCTGTCCCTTTCTCTCTCTCTTCTCCTCTGGCACCCCTATTATATGGATGTTGGTACGTTTAACATTGTCCCAGAGTTCTCTGAGACTCTCTTCATTTCTTCTCAATCTTTTTTTTCCCTTCTCTTCTGCATCGGTAATTTCCACTAATCTGTCCTCCACTTTGCTTATTCATTCTTCTACCTCCTGTATTCTGCTGTTAGCTGCTTCTAGTGAGTTTTTTATTTCCATTATTGTATTTTGCATCTCTTCTTGTTTAAGATTTATATCTTGTATCTCTTTGGTCAGTGTTTTCTGTAAGTTATCCATCTTTGCCTTCAGTTTATTTCCAATGTCTTGCATCATCCTCAGCATCAACAGTCTGAGGTCTTTTTCCTGGAGGCTGAGAATCTCCTGATCACGTAGCTGATTATCTGTGTTTTTTTTCTTTCTCCCTCATCTGAGATATAGTTCTCTGTCTTTTCATTTTAATAGATTTTTGGTGTGGTGACCTTTTTACAGATAATAGAGTTGTAGCCTCTCTTACTTCTAGTGTCTGCCCTCCTTGTGGCTGAAGTTGGTCCTGGGGCTTGCTGTAGGCTTCCTGATGGGAGAAACTGATGCCTGCCCACTGGTAGGTGGAGCTGATTTCTATCCCTCTGGTGGGTGGGGCTTTGTCTCTGGATGAGATTAGAGGTAGCTGTGTTCCTGGGGGATCTTTTGGCAGCCTGTTTACTGATGGGTGGGGCTGTGATCCCACTTGGATTGTTGTTTGCCCTGGGGCTTCTCAGCGCTGATGCGTGGGGCCAGATTTTCCCAAAATGGCCACTTCTAGAGAAAGCTGCACTGCTGAATAATCCTGAGAGCTTTGCTTCCAATGTCCTTCTCCCACAACAAGCTACATTTACCCCTGTTTTCCCAGGATGTCCTCCAAGAACTGCAGTCAGGTTTGACCCAGATTCCCATGGAGACTTTGCTTGTCCTGGGACCTAGTGAACATGAAATTCTGTGTGCGCCTTTTAAGAATGGGGTCTCCATTTCTCCCAGTCCCATGGAGCTCCAGCACACAAGCCCCACTGGCCTTCAATGCCAGATGCTCCAGGGGCTCTTTCTCCCAGTGCCAGATCCCCACATGTGGGAGTTCAATGTAGGGGTCAGAACTCACTCCTGTAGGTGAGTCTCTGAACCACTTACTTTCCAGTCTGTGGGGCTTCCACCTGGGAGGTATGGGGTTGCTTAGATCACATAATCGCCCCTCCTACCTCTTGATATGACCTCCTCTTTGTCTTCTGGAGTAGGATATCTTTTTGAAAGTTTTCAGTCCATTTGGTTGAAGATTGCTCAGCATTTAGTTGTAAATTTTGTTGTTTTTAGTAGAGAAATTGAGCTTCAGTCTTTCTATTCCACCATCTTAATCCCACTGCCATTTGGCCTTGAGATCCTGATTTTTCTCTGCAGGACCCAAATCAGCTGATTTTTTAAAGATCAAATTTAGCACTCTAATTAATATATCCTAAATAAAAGATGTAATTAACATTCCTAAAAATGGGAATGCTAATTAATGTGGTAATTAAATAAAGGAGTTAAAGTACCAATTATGTGAAGAAATATTAGCAACACTAAAGAGGATGAAAGGCTTTAGAAAAATCGAACACTGAGTGTGGAAGTTTTAAAATGTAGACACTCCATTTTTGACACTCTTCCCTTCATAAGTAGAGCCTAGTTTCCCTTGAAACTAGGCTCCCCTTGAAACTCCTTGCATGTGGGCTGACTTAGTAACTATATAGAATGTGGTGGAAGTGACAATGTTTGATTTCTGAAATTTGGCCATAGGAAACTTTGCATCATCCTCCTTTCTAGTTAGTATCATTATCTCTGGGGGAACCCAGGAACCATGTTTTGAAGAAACTCAAAGAGATTCTATGGAGAGGTCCATGTGTTAAGAATTCAAGGTCTTCCACCAACAGCCAGAACAAACTTGCCAGCCTTGTGAGTGAGTCATCTTGGCATTGAATCCTTCAGTCTCAGTCAAGGCTTAAAATGCTGTATCCCCTGCCAATATCTTATACTGCAACCTTATGAGAGACACTGAGCCAAAACCACACAGCTAACCTGGTCCCAAATAATAAAAGTTTATTTTTGTTTTAAGCTGTTTAAGTGTGTAGTTAATTGAACATGATATAAAATGAGATGCTTAACCAAATTTACTTGAGAAAAAAAAAGTGAAATACTCAGAGTTAATTAGAGGAAAATTTTGGTAAGCAGAAAAAATAATTAGAAAAAGCAAATATCAATCAGGAAATTGACTACGATGAGGTCACACATTTTGGTAGAGACTGGCTAGCTGTCTATCAAAGCCATTTCTTCTTGTTCCTGGATATACTTCTAGACTACATTTCCCAGCCTCCCCTGCAGTTAGATGTGGCCATAAGGTTGAGTGCTGACCAATTGAAATGAAAGCCCCCATGATGCCTCTTTTTGTGTCTGCTGACTAAATATTGACAACCAGGTGATCTCTGAAGCCATATGTTCAAGATAACAGAGCCTCTATCAGCATTAAGTTCCTGAATAACTGTGTAGCGGCCCCACCACCCACCCCAAACCTTGCTAATGGAGGATTTGACATCTTCATTATGGCTTCAAAGTTCCTCTTAGGCAGTGCATTAGTCAGTGTTTTCCAGAGAAACAGAACCAAAAAATTGGTATAGACATAGGTGTTTATAAAGAGACTTATGAGGGATTAGCTGATGCACTTATAGAGACTAAGAAGCCCCACGGTCTGCTGACTGTATACTGGAGTCCCAGAAAAGCTGATGGTATAGTTCCAGTCCACACCCAAGGCCTGAGAACCAGGAGGATCAGTGTTGGAGGGCAGGAGAAAATGGATGTCCAGGACAAGCAGAGAACAATTTCACTCCTTCTCTACCTTTTTATCAATACCCTCAATGGATTGGATAATGCCCACACACATTGGCAAGGGCAGTCTTCTTTACTCAAGTCTCCTTATTCAAAATCTAGTCTCTTCTAGATACATCCTTACAGACACATCCAGAAATAATATTTTACCACCTATCTGGGTATCATTTGTTCCAGTCAAGTTGACACATAAAATTAACCGTCAGCTTCATTTAGCCATCAGACTGGGGAGGGAAGAAGGTAAAGGTATGCAGATTTCTTAACTTTTCATCCATGAAGTGACAAATATCACTTTGTTCACATTCTATTGGTACAAATTAGTCATTTGGCCCCACTTAAATGAAAGGTAAGCTCTCTAGCAACAACTCTACACAAAGGAAATGGAGTATGGTCAATCTGCTGTGGTCCATCCCTTCTCCTCACACACAGAGCATACTCAGCTCCCAAGAGGCATTGACTACAAGGTCCATCTAGATATTGCCTTCAGCTCCAAGTCCAAGTCCTCCAGGATGTGCACAGTCTTCTTCATAAGGTCTGGATGTCTCTTCTTGGGATCTGGAAACTATAAACTAAGAAGACAAGTTATATCTCATATACAAAGTAAAATGATGTTATCAGGGACATGATAATCACATCATTGATCCACGGAAATGCTGAAACTCTGTCGGGCAAGCATTATACAGTCCTTTTTTTCCTGGGATGGGTGAATTCCTTGATTAGGTTCTGTTAGATTCCTGGAAGGAATTCACTTGTCCACTATTCCCCAAAGCCCCTCTTCAAGCCTCCAGGAGTTTCTTCCTTGCCTTTTTCAGCCATATCTAAAACAGTTATTCAGGAGCATGCCCTCCTTAGGGCCTGTACAGATTTTCAGACCTTATTCCTGCTGGTGCAAGTATTGGGGCCCGAGTGTTGTTTTTTAAGGCTCAAATATTCACAGACTTTTTTTGGCAATAAAATTCCTTCAGCCACTTAGGCTTCTGTGCTACATACTTTCTTCACTTTCATGTGCCATTAACCCTACTAAAAGATTTCCAGCATCCAGCCTGAACTGTTTGCTAGCTTTTTGACCCAGGCTTCTCTTTTTCAGATTAATAATGGCTCTTTTGAGATTATCCAAAACAGCTATCCCTTAATAGGATCTTTGACATTAGGCTGTATCGTTAATTAAAGTTTTTCTCGGGAAGTCTCTCTCAGCTTTATCTATTACTGTTTAGGATCTAGCATCCATCTCTCTCAATCCCCTATTACTCTGTTTGCAACAAAGCCTGGCTCTTTGTCCTAGTTCTTCTCTGGTGACCCTGGTTACTCTGCTATGGATCCCCTTAGCAGCAGGGGGCATTGCTGGCTATGCCATTAAATTATTAGGGGTTACTAAATGAGTTTAATTTTTGGCAATTGTTCTTGATGACATCTGTATTCCAGAGCAGTTAATTTTCCTAATTTTGCAGATTGTGTAGAATTCAAGTAAAATTCAAAGATAAATTCAGTATACGCACACAGACACTCAAGTGTGGATAAATGGCAGTGAGGAGCAGCCTTTTGCCAGAGCACTCATTGAATAGACTCTTTTAAGTTTTAACACACACACGCATATATATATAACCAAATATAAGTTTATATGCTTAACCTTAATATATATAACCTTTAATGTATATGACCAAACAGAACACATATATATAACCAAATAAAAGGATTTTATTGGACTTTTCTGTGGAAAAACTCTTGTAGTCAAAATATAACTGAGTTTTCTGCCACATATCATGCCAATGATTGGAGCTATGGTTATTCAAGGTGTAGAGGATTGTGCACATAGTTGACTTCACAATTAAGCAAAAGACAGTTTTCCAGATTGATTTTCTGTCTTATGAAAGGAAATACAATTTTCTTTCTCAGACATATCTATGACGGTAGAAATATGAGACCTGTAAATGAATGGTTTCCATATAGATGATGATGATGATGGTGAATGATAAGAGGAGGAAAGAAGAGGAAAAGGGAGAGAAAGAAAAGAAGGAGGAGGAGATTATTTTTTATCATGGCGATGACTCAATACAGTGATTTTTCAGCAGTACTCAACATGATCATGGTTCTCGAGTACTTCCAAAAACCCTGGTTCTGCTGTTACAAAGCAGTCCACTTAAGGTAACATGGATCTAATGATAGAATACCAAACAGGATTCTCTCTCAGACTTTGTCTCATTTATCTTTAGTTTCATCAGAGTCCTGCACAGCAAACAGAATTATCCCTATTTTACAGATGAGAAAGCTATTGCTCAGACCTGTGCCATTCCAGGGCACATATTGGAAATGCCTTTCCTGGCATGAATGGGGACTATGTAACTAGTCCTGGCTAAGAAGGTGTGAGGAAGTACAATGCCTGTTTGAGACCTTTCAGACTCTTTTTCCCTCTAGCTGGACAACCAGCAACATTTGAAAAGGCAATTGCATCAGATTGGGTTCCTGAGAGCTCGCTGCTGACCTGTGAGGGTCATGTAGCAAGGGACTATGGAGTTGTAGCAGTATTGTGTAGCTCGTTCTGAATGACCAGAGGTGGTTAACCAAAAAAAGGTCTTCTGGCAAAAAATACATATGAAAAAGACTTATCATAGATAAGAATCTTGATCCAATTTTTGTTTCAAATGAGTGGGGCAAAATTGTCCCTTTACCCTACTGTATAGCACAGGGAACTATATCCAATCTCTTGAGACAGAACAAGATGGAAGATAATATGAGAAAAAGAATGTGTATGTGTTTGTGTGTGTGTGTATGTATGACTGGGTCACTTTGCTGTACAGCAGAAATTGATACAACACTGTAAATAAACTATAATAAAATTTTTTAATTGTCCTTTTAGAATTCTCAATCTTGACAGCACTTATACATAATAAGGATAAAATTTCACTTAATTATATAAATCGTTATCCATCCTTCAAATGAAAATGGAGATCAGAATTAGATTTAAAATGATTAAGAGCAGAAGCACAAGCTAATCCAGTATTTATTTCTTACCTAAAAGCTTTCTAGATTTTTAGATAAATGTTTTTACAATATCTATTCCTGTATCTTTCTACATTGTGCAAGTCATACTCTTAGGTTCAATACTGAGTAATTTAGAGAAACCCAAATAGCTATGACTATTTCATATCGCATGGAAGAAAATTAGGCATAGTTTACTTTGTTCAATGATGCAGTAGCAAGAAGAATGTTTTACTTGAATCAGGAGTAAATATTACTTCCAATTTTTTAACAGATAATTTGAAATATAATTTTAAAAGACCAAGTCAGCATTATAGATTTAGATTTAAATAAAAGTTAACAAACACAATTAAACATCTTAATAAATACTTTTATTTTAAAATAATATAGCACAGTTGCTGTTAACATATAAGAATGCCCTAATAAAAAGCCCAGAACCTTAATAACTGCCCTTTTAGAATATCAAAAACACATAATCAGCATCAAATTATTTTTCTTTTTTGGCAAGAAAAGTAAAATTAAAGGCATGACAAGAACTGTAAAATTAAAACTCTCAATATATAATAACCCATCTTTGCTTTCTTGTATGACACTTGTTTGGAAGCATTAAGATAGCAGTGGGACAGTAAGGCTGGCTATTCCTGAAATATGAGAAACTTACTAAAACTTGAAGAAAGGAAAATACTGTTTACTACACATATTTTTCTGAAATAAAATAATAATCATGGTGCAATAATTCCTAAATATACCACACTTTTAAGAGCCTAAAATTGAGAGGTTTAAAAAAGGAAATCAAACATCTGCAGGATACTGAATAATCAAAAAAGAGCTATACGATTATGGCATCTCATTCTGTGGTTGATTTCAAATTCATCATTCGTGACCTGTGAGAGACTCTCTTGTCCTTAAAGACAACATTAAGGCATGCCAAGTTTCCTATAAGAAAATTATTCTAACGATGGCTTTATAGCTTTAAATATTATAGTTCTATAATTATAAAATGTCTCCTAATACATATATCAACTTGAGTGTACATAAACTTGCACACTAACAAACAGAAACTATAGACAGATACACTCTTAAGGGTAAGCCACACATTTTAAAAATCAATTTCATGTATTTAAAATAACATCTTACTTCTTACAGTGCCAGTGAACAAGTCAGGCAAATTATTTCCCAAGGCTTATGCCCATGTAAATTGGAAGGAAAGATTATAGAATACTATGTATCATAAAAGTATATAGCTGAAAATCAGCTGAAAGATATGTTAATTCTCTTGACAAACCCTTTTATACTGAGAAAGTCAGTGAGACTTCATTATAATTCTTTTTACTGTAATCATCCTTTATGCTCGATTCTGGGAAAGGTTAGACCCCATTACAGAGAACTGTAAGGATTTGTCTTATTCCTTTGTCACAGTGGAATCCAGTTGGTGGTATTAAATCTTGCTGAATAGGTGAACTGTTTGAGAAGGTTGTGAATCTCTTTTGTCAGACCACATTTTTGTGGTAGCAGTTATTGCTGCAGTGAAATCTGAACTTCAGATTGAAAATCCTTCTCCTAACAGATATGTAGAACATTTTTTCTTTAACTTTAGGTGAATAATCCAGGTAAGGTTTTACATGTGCTGGTCTTTGGACATGTGAAAGATGAAAGCGAAAATGTTCAAATGCTCTTGCCTAGAAAGTTTGCCTACCACAAAGAAGTAACAAAAAGTAGAACCACTGGATTCAGACCTTTAATTCCTAATGTTCAGCTGACATAATTCTTACTCACTCACTTATCTTTATGTCCAGCAGCAAAGGAAAGGCACAAATGAATTTGGCAGGACAGTCTCTTTGTCTAAATTTGCATCCTCAAGGACATGTGCCAGTACTGGTCCAATTGGCTCCCTAAAACAAGTAAGTATGAGATGGATGGACTCATATATTTTAAGCAAACAGTAAAGCATGTGATTCTGATATCAAGGCAGGCATCTAGGTGGGGTCACATCAAAGGGCCTGGTGATTTTGTGGGTAAAAGCACCCACAGCCACCAAGAATTTCATGGTTCCAAGCAGTCCTGTATCCTCTAAACTATAAACCAGATGTGAAATGGTGAGCCTGGATAAAAGACCTTCTTAGAGGGGGCCAGTACCTCATATGACATGGTCTGCTTTAGGAAATCAAGATGGCTGAAAAGCACACACAATATTGTAAAGAATACACTTCAGCTCTGCCACAAACAGTTTAAGGTGCCCTAAAAAGGAACTGTTTATTAAAGTCATTAAGATAATTAAACTGTCCATTAACAGCATGTAGATTCTAGTAGTAGTAGAGAAAGGCAGTTTTCTTTCTGGTACTCACCCCTTTGGGCCTCAGCGCTGAGCAGTGAGGCAACACTAAATTTAGTTTTCTAAAACCTGATTAAAGACTTAAACTACCTCTGGAAAAATAGTTTTGCTTCCCTGGGTGTAGCAATAAAAACTCTTATAGATACAACCAGCACCATGTTAAAGAGATGTGTAAATTTACAAATTTCCATGAAGGATCCAAGACCAGCACCTTGGCTATAGTCTGTCGCTGGCTGTAACAGTATCACTTGATCAGAGTACTTCTAAGTAAATGTTTTTAGAGCCCCAACCCTCTTTATCAGATTGGAAACAACACTGTCTAAAGTTCAGGGTTTTTTGTTACTTGTTTTACCATCACTGTAACTTCAAGTAATCTTCATCTTGAATTCAGGAACTGGCAGGATGAACTAGAGCTACACAGCTGAATACCTGGGGAAATCATAACTGATTAAGGCAGTCATCTGAATCATGTCAACGCAGCACTAGAGGAGACACCCAGATGATGCTCTGAATTGGTTCCTTTTGAGGCAATGGTCTGTCCTCATATAAGTAGAAGTTAAAAGAGATATACCCTATATAAGAGCACATTTATATAATGTTGAAATAAGTAAGCACATACTCACTATATTTCAATTTTAAAATTTTAAGAAAGAAAAGGAAGAAATATATTCTGATTTGTTAAAGTATTTTTCCTCCCTGAATATTTTTTCCTAATTGGGATATATATATATATCCTTTATATCGCATCAGAACTATATGTAATTTGGTAGCATTACAAGATTCATTAAGTGCTTCCAAATGAAAAGCTTTGACTTTTTCTCCTTTATCATCAATTTCATAAAACTGAAAAAACTTCCTAACACTTGATTCGCAAACATGTCTTTCTTCACAAGCTGAAAATCTGGCTGCACATTAATTGTTTAAGTCTTTGGAGTTCCTGTTGTGGCTCAGTGGTTAAGGAACTGGACTAATACCCATGAGAATGCAGGTTCGATCCCTGACCTTACTCAGTGGGTTAAGCCTCCTGCATTGCTGTCACTGTGGCGTAGGCCAGCGGCTACAGCCCCAATTGGACCCCTAGGCTGGGAACCTCTATATGCCACAGGTGTGGCCCTAAAAATACAAAAAACAAACAAAGAAACAAATTGTTTAAGTCTTCAATTGGACTAATTAATCCTGCTTCACCAATAAATAAAAACAAAACACAGCTGATACTATTTAGCGTCTATGAATGAACATATATATAAACATATATATTTTTAAAGTATATTAAAACACACACACACACAGCTCAGACCTACTCAGCAAGGAGATCATCCCATTATTGGCTCAATATCATGCAAACTGGGTCCTCCAGCAGGCTAGAATCTGACAATTCATAAGCCTTCAGAATATGAAATTTATACTGCTGGTAAGCCAGCTTCAAAGAATGAGAGTCACAGTAAAATAAAAGGTTTCTTCAAGAAGCACAAAAGACCAGCAATAGAAAACAAAAATCATATCTATATTATCCCAATTACTTCCAAATCAATAATAGTCTATTATATATAGTAAGGTAATCCAGCGACATCTAGCTTCCTCCGATGTCCATCTAGTTTACCATTTTTACCTAACAATTCTCTCACATACCTGGCTTCACTATTTTTATTGTCCTCTGATCCTCTCTTCTTGCATTTCACCTTAACCCTTAGTAACACACAGTGTACCTAACTCATCAAATAAATCTGACACCAACAAGAGCTCATTCACATAAATATTCTGACTCATACACTCTGCCAGCCAAAGTTATCCACATTTTCAACAGTTGTCAGTAACAGCAAAAACTTCAGACATTTGAATCAGCTTTAGAATCTACAAAGAAATCACTTTCCTACTTCCCCTTCTCTGCCCTCCCAGCCCAGTCCTCTTTAAGAAGGACCCCACTAGTCCTGAACAACTCCTGAAGTGGGAGGTTGGAAACAACTCAAGGAAAATTTCCAAAATGCAAGATAGTTCTGAGGCTGCATTCCCCACCCCCATCTTGAACCATAGGCGTGCTGAGACACTGAGTTAGTGTGGATGCTAGGTGTGTATTTTGCAAAGTGATTACTGTTTTGCTCATCATGCTTTTAATCGAGCAACTATGAACTTAATGAGGCAAGATCTCAGAGTTACTGGGGGCCTGGATATAAAGTGCTCGGAACGATACCTACACCATTTTTACAGGGAGGTGAGTTGTAGTGAGGAGTGCAGTTCGTACTGAATAGGTGCATTTAATCTTTCTCTTTGCATTTTAATTTTTTGGCTGTGAGTTTAAGGGCTGCTGCCATCCTGGGGCAATGACTTGTTGCTTGGCCTAGAGCAAATGATACTGGTTTCCAGACACAGTCCCCAGGAGTCTAGCTGCATTTGTATTGGAAGTTTTCTCCAAAAACAACAAAACATCACCTGGGAATGTGCCTGAGCCAATCAGGATTCAGCCTGCCTAGATGTTTGGATACCTGGAAATAGGATGAAAACATTTTATGCTTTGCTTCCCTGGTGTGAGAGCCAGTAAAGACTTTAGGAGCACATATAACCAATATGATGGCTAAATCACAAACAGAAAATGAAATTTACATCAGCAATTTTATTTAATCTAGAAAATGGGCATGCAACACTGGCTAATATCTGGAACTACCATTCTGAGTTAAATTCAGATTGGTCTCATAATGATTTATATCATTTTATTTTACTAGAAAGTTTATTTTAAAGACTTAGTTACCACTTCTGAGTACAGGAATAATTTTGACTTACAACATATGTGTTTTTATATTTTTTTAAATAATGAGTATCATCAAGCTTCAAAATATTCAAACACAAAACTCTATATTTTAGTGCTTAGCCAAATTATAGGAAGAATAAATTTAGCAAGAAAATGGATAAGCACCTTAGAGAATGTAAGCCTTATTATGTGATTAGTGCTTACGTTCTGTTTTACAAAATAGGTTACTAATTGATCCTACACTTCCCAGTGTCCAAAGAATAATATCCCATATCATGTTAAAGAAATCATTTGTGCATTAATTGTTAGAAATATTTTGCTGTAGAAGTAGAAGCTGATGACCATTATAGATTAATTAGTCTCAGCTCTTTAGAGGGACTGGTGTAACTGGGTGTGATTTCTTAATGCATCTTACATGGTTTTTCTTCTAAATAAAAAATATATAGAGTACAAAAACACTCACTGGATGTTAGTTTGGGAAATCAACTTTTCTTGCCTGGCAAATAAACTGCACTAACTTAAGAAATGTGTTGTGTTGTGTTTTGCTTTGTGTTTTCTCATATAAAATGCCAAGGCAGACTCTCAGAAAGTTCACAACCAGAACTAACTCTGTACAGTGAGAGCATCTTCCTCTACCAAGGACAGTTCCAGGGTGTTTTCATTAGTTTTCATCCTGAAGTTGAAGGAACCATAGAGTTTAGCAGACTCTTTGGAAGAGGCAAACCTGTCACGACGATACAGCTCCCCCTTCCACATGGACATCATTAGCAAACAGGACAGAACAACCCCCCCAAGTGTGAGGAGGCAGAGTCCGGCAATCACACAGCGGTCCAGGTGAGCCCCTAACTTCGCACTCTCCTTCTCCAGGCGTTCCATTTCCCGGGCCGCTACCATGTTGGGATCCACAGTCACGTCCCGTGGGACAATGTAAGAGATGATCACCAGCAAGATGCCAGTGACTAAGAATAAGATGGCGCTGATGAAACCATAGTCTACTGACTTCCCTGAAGAGGTGGCTTCCAAACTTGTATCATCTTCATCTTCGGATATCAGGGATATGGCAGCCTCGTGAGACCACTCATTTGAATTTCCCCAGCCCAGGTCTCCCAGATGATTACTCCTTTTTGCTGAAGGGGAGCTCTGGTTCCTTTGCTCCAGGTTGACATTCTCATCCACGTAGGTAAAAGAGGTCTCTAATTCCTGGGTGCAGCAGTTGCAGACTTTCCGTTCTGCTGTTATTAGATTGTTCCCTGAGTTGAGAGGTCCTGGTGGCAAGGAGTCTGGCTGAATAACATTTTCTTGCAGAGTGGGCGAAGGGGATGCTGGGGAAGAGCTAAGTTTAGACCCTTCCATCTCCAGTGCTCTTGATGTTGACATACAATACCTCTGGCAGCGGAAAGCAGCTTTGGTGGCTGCTGCATCTGCCTGGTCCCCCGAAAGCCCTCCTGAGCTCCTGTCCACAGCATCACACAGGGCTGCCTGGCTGCTCTTCTTAGCAAGGTAGTGGAGCTCCATTGGAGCTAGTCAGACATCCCCAGCAGCTTCCAGACAGAAAGTCTGCCGATAGCAACACAATTAGATAAGAACCCAACAGGAGCTAAGGCTACACCACCAGGAGTATTGTTCCTAAGGCCTTCATCTCCTTTGTAGCTTTTGACACTTCACACCCACTTCCTCCTAAAAGAGGTAAGAGAAAGGAGAGGCTACCAAGTGATAGGAAAAGTGTGAAAAGGGCAAATCCTCTGATTTATCACAGGGAGTAACACGAAGGAACTCAGGTCAGGGTAGAAAAGGAGCATGGAGGAAGTGGCAGTGTCTCTGAAGAAAGCATTGCCGTCACCAAGCCAAATTTATCCAAGGACTCACACATTTCAGTGACAGGATCCCTCAAAGAGAAGGAAGGTTTCCTGTATAGAGACACAAATGAGAAAAGCAAGGACCTTTTTTAGCAGAGCTGATGACTTTCTGAAGAATCTTAGAGAAGCAAGACTTCTCAGCAATTCAGTTAAATTACGTTTTTACACTCTTCTTTAGTTCAAAACTGATTATAATACAGATTAGCATTAAAGCATCACTGAGGGTGAACCAATTTATGTCACTATCAGTTGGGCTCCACTGGATCTGGGGCTCAGCATTTTGACTGGGTAGCTCTGAAGTGGGTAGAAGATGGCTGGCTTAATCAGCCACCTCTCCTAATTTTACACCCTGTATATCCAGAGACCCTCGTCATACATCCCTGAATTTACAAGACCCTATGCTTGTTCATTGTGCTTGTATTCGCAGCTCATCCCCTTACTGCTACATGCTGACATGTTCTAGACCCAAAACATATATAGACAACACACCTCACTGTGTGATCCCTGCAAAATAGGATGAGCTAACCCACTTCCACACACACATACACACACACACACACACACACACACACACACACACAGCTGCCTGCTCAGGGTACAGGTCCACTGCTCCTAATTACTGGGTCTGAGTGGGTATGAGTTCTTCTCCCTCTGCACGTTTTGCTAACAAATATGTGCAGGAAATCAACTGTCTAGAAGTTTTCAAAAATACAAGCTAGAAGTAAACTGACAATAAAAGACAAATCATAAACCCACAAAGTCACACTTCTGTTGAGGCAAATAGGTAAGAAGCTATTTCCAAAGTTGTCTCTGGAGCTATCTGTGACATGCCCTTACCCCACCGAGAGCAAGGGATCTTTATGGGAAAGAGCTTTGTGTTGAGCAGAAAACCATCTGCCCATCTTTCTCTGCCTCTTCTATCTTTCTGAGGAATGAAAATTCACTTTCCACTATCACCAAGTACAGAAATTTCGAGTAAGGGCCCCTTTAATTTTGCTTCCAAAGTCCAGGATAATAATGGATTTAACTTACAGCTTGGAGGCTTATTATGCTTCAAAATTCAACAGCTTCAACAGCTGGTAACCCACACAGAAACACAGGTAAGGATATCTGAAGGTCCACCTGGCAATTCACTTAAAATGAGGGAGAGGAAATCCACATGTTTTCTGCTCTGCATTGAAGTTTGTTTAAAACACACACACACACACTTCTCTCCTATTAGTAGAGTTTCTCTGCAGCTAAAACAGAAAGCAAAACAAAACAAAAACATTAGGTGCAGGAAAACCACAACTGAACCAGAGCTTTGCTTTAGTAAATGAACAGACCCCCACTGCAGAATCTCTCAGTGAAGGAAGATGATAAAGGGTTTGGGTATGATCAATTGTTGAAAAGAATAATCATCTCACAGTTCCCTCAAACATTAGGTGCTCTGATTAACCATTGGCACAATTACCCATCAAACTGGATTACTTTAGATAAAAATCAGCAGAGTCCCTTACGGGACTTTAAATTTATGACAAAGAGGAAGAGAAATCTCCACTTAATTCCTTTTTCCTGCTTCTGTTTCTTAAAAGAGAGACTCCGCTTGATCCATTGGAGCTATGCTATCTGC
This sequence comes from Sus scrofa, assembly GCF_054392235.1. NCBI lineage: Eukaryota > Metazoa > Chordata > Mammalia > Artiodactyla > Suidae > Sus > Sus scrofa. The sequence goes on along the minus strand of NC_139386.1, from coordinate 28,746,017 downwards.
ACAGTCGATTTCCTTTGCAGCTCCGTAATCCTGGCTTCCATTCTCAGGGGAGAATGGATAATCTCAGGGGACCAGCTAAAGGCTCTTTCCTTCAGTCTCCTCCCTCTCTCCTTTCTGGTTTAAGAGCGCGGTTAATGAAAGGGCACCGCAAAATGAGGGGACAGCACTTACCCTCGTCCGTCTGCCAGAAATTCACAGCCTTAATATTTGCATTGGAACTAACTGACACGGGCGAGGCTGGTCTAGGGGAGGCGACCTCAGGATCCGTCCTGCGCGCGCTGTACAGAGGGCGCGCCGCAAGCCCCGGGCAGCGGTGTCCCCCACCAAATCAAACAACCCATTCCAGGTGAAATCGGTGTCGGCCGAGGCCGGGAGTTGGGCTGCGTTCGCCAAATACCCCGAGGTAAGGCAGGCACCTTGGGAAGGGAGTGGGGATGAGCTCCCCAGCTCCGCCAGGCTCCCAGGGTATCTCCCTCGCCCCAGCGCCTCCTTCCCGCCCCACTCTCCGCTCACCTCCTGCCTTGGCCACCCAGTGAGGCTTGAGCATCGCGCGCTTGTCCCTGCGCGGCTCCTCGGGAAAGTCCCCAGATCACCATCCGCAGCACTTGTAGCCTCAGCGCGCCGCTAGGCTCAGTGGGGTGGGCAGTGCCTGCTGTGCCGACTGGGCGGGGCGGGGCGGGACGGGATGGGGCTCTCCCTCTTGCTGAGCATTCCGGGAGATGTAGTCCGGGTCGGCCTCCCTTCCTCCCCCTTGTTTCTCCTCCTGTCCTACCTTTTCCTGGCTTTTGCCCTTCCAGAGAGTTACCGCTATATGCCCATGCTCCTGCCTGGCGCATTAGAAGAAAGCATTGGCTCCTAAACGCAGGGTTGGGTCTCCCAGCCTCAGATGTGGCCACGGGATAATTAGGAAAGAAATGTATATTTAGTTACAATTTCGTGCAAGGCAATATGCATATTTCATTTTATTTAATAGAACAAAGGTTCCAAATAGATTTTATTAATCCTCATTTTACAGATGAGGAAAGAGGCTCAGAGGAATTAAGTGCCTCATCCAGGTTTGCAAAGACAATAAACGATAGCTAGTAGATTGTATCCAAGAATCTGCTTACAGGTAGTTCCCCTCGTGGCTCAGCTGTAATGAATCTGACTAGCATCCATGAGGACGTGGGTTCCGACCCTGTCCTTGCTCAACGGATTAAAGGTACGACGTTGCTGTGAGCTGTGGTGTAGATGTGGCTGGGATCTGGCGTTGCTGTGGCTGTGGCCAGCAGCTACAGCTCAGATTTGACCCGTAGTGTAAGAACTTCTCTGCTTCCGAAGTCATTGCCTTGCTCACAAAATCAGGAAAAATTGACCATTAAGGATGGAATTGTCCTGTTCTGCTCTGCATCCCCTGTGCCTAGCAGTGTCTGAATAATAATGACCCAAAATAACAATAATCAACATACAGAACACTTACTTTTGCCAGGGTCTCTTTGAATCACTTTTGATATGTTAACTCACTTAATGGTCACATTAAGTTAATTTTAGAAGTCCTATAAAAATCCTTATCTTTACCTAAGATGAAACTGAGTTACAAAGAAGCTGAATAGTTTGCCCAAAGTCATACAGCTAGTACTCAAGAGAAATGGCATATGGACTCCAAAAGGCCCTAAACATTATGCGAATTGAGTGAATGGGAAAAAAAGACCAGAAGACCTGAAGACAAGAAGAGAAAAGGGTTAGGAATAAAGGAAATCTGGAATTGAAGCTACTGAGATTTGACTCCCAGAACAGGACAGATTAACTTCTTTGGGTCACAAACCTCTTTCTAACCACAGTGGACTACAGCAGCCAACAGTCAAAGAGAATGTGTGGTTTGTGGATCATCTCCAAGTTTTTAGCATCTCCTTTGGGGTGATTCTAGGGTTATTGATTTTTTTTATGTAAATGTTTTATATAATATTTTGCTGCTTATGAGTAATATACTCACATGTGGTTGCTTGCTTTCAAGTAATAGATCAATCTCCTATAATGATAATTTTGTTGGTTTTCTTTTACATTGATAGAATCCATAGTCTCATAGTTCCAGGGACTTCATAATCCAGCCCCTTGAAAATCTTTTTTCCCTATGACTCTCTTTCAGCCAGATAAGCCCATTTGTTGTTAAACATGACATGTCTTTTATGGCTTTTTCTCCTTTGCTCATTAATTACTCTGTTCTCCAGTGAGAATATCCTTTCCTCATTCTCCTATTCTCACCACCCTTCAAAGATTACCTTATCAAGCCACGTTTGCTGGGGTGCATTCTGTTCTTAGTACTATATATTTAAAAGGGAGCCCAAAGACACCAACTTGAACTCATGTTGAACAAGGAACATGGGATATTTAGCCAGAGGAGGAGACTTAGGAGAAACAAACAAACAAACAAAAACTTTAAATAATTTGAAGTTTGTGAAACAGAAGAGGAATTCTGTGTCACAGTTTAAAAGGGGAAAAGCAGAACCAGTGACAATAATAGTATTTATTAATCCTAAAATGCTATCATCTTTAATTCTTATACTAACTCTATAAGGAGCCAGTATTATTATACTTGTTTTACAATGTAGAAATTGAGGATTGAAATGATCTTTTTCTCAAGGTATTAGAGGTGATAAATAACTGGAAGAGCCCAGATTCTAACATGGGTCTATCTGATTCTAGAACCTGGATCTCTTTATCACCACATTATACTGAGCAATGCTTCACAATCATTTTCATAGCAGAGCATAAATGCTTCTGTGGCTACTTCAGGCCCTGCAGGACAGCTAGGGAATAGATAAGTCAGCACATCTGTAATACCCTGGGGCACCTGAGGATGATGGACACAGGGACTGGGAAGCTCTGGAGAGCACTATCAGATTCAGTAAGGAGGCAAATTAGAGCATAAGGAAGAACATTATCTTTAAGGACTTGAAATAGGATGTCTCATGAAAGTAAATTCTGTTATTACTGGAGAGGATTTTTTTGTAAACAGCCATTTATTAATGATGTGGTACAAGGAATTCATCTAGTTGGATTAAAGGATCTCTGTTATTTCCCTGGTGAAATGATTCTGAGTTACATTTCTTTTATGATGCCCTTTCCTCCAAGCCAGCTCCCAAAGATTCTACCTCCTATTAACTATACTAGGACTTGTCAGCACTGATATTTGTATTTATCAGCCACTACCTTGTGACATTTCTAGTATGTCTAGGTAACTACTGCCTATTGTTTATCTTCTCACTTAGGAGCCTAAACCTCTAGTAGCAATTATAAGCTCCTTAAGGTCAGCATCCATATATTAAATGTCTTCTTATCTCCTACAGAAAGTAAAATATTCCTATTGAATAGGGAGAGGGAAAATGCCAAGACTGAACTGAGACTGGAGATGATTATTTATCTACATTATTCTCTCTCATTTCCTATTTCTGAATATAGTACACTTGACTGTCTACCTATTTTTGAGCATTAAAATAAAATCAACTCTGTACCAACACACTACAAAATGTCCTTCAAAATTCTATAGAAAAAGAATAAATATGGACTTACCAGCTCCTGGAAAGAAAAGCTCTGCAAAGAAATACCACTTGCTGGAATAACTCAACTTCTCTCCTCTGTAAGTCCATGTCTAAACTTTCCTCAAAATCTCATTCATGAACCTTTTCAAGTCTTTCCTATTCATAAACCCCAAATTCATATTGCTCTCCTAATTGGCATTCTAGTGGCATAATATACTTCCTTTTATATTGTCATTTTGCATCTATAGAAGTATTTCATGTATGTTTTATACTGCTTTCTATGTGTCTCTCTTCCCAGATAAAATTTAAGCTCTTTGAAACCAATATATTCTTTCTGTAACTTTGAAGCTACATGTGGGCATGGAACAGCAAAGTACATGGCCAAAAATTGTTCCTCATTATATGCTTACAAAATGATTGACTCAATCAAATAATGATACTAAAGTCTAAGTAATGATTTTGATCTTACATAATTTTTAATGTGGTTCATATGTTCCTATTTATAGTCCATGAGGTATGGGAGGTGCAATCATGATTACATTAGTGGAAAAATAGATTCTGAGAAGTAAATTTACTGTGTGAATCAAGGGTATTGCAGGGGCTTTTAACAAAAAGTCTCTTGTAATGATGACTGAGGATGCATTCCAGTTTTCTCTCTTCAGCAATAATAGTAAGAGCAGATTATAAATAAATACTTGTAGTGGGTTTAGAGTTATCAGGAAGGGCTAGATGTTGGAAAGTGGGAGAGAACTGGCTGGATAGAGGGCCAGTCATTTAATGGAAACAGTACAAGGACTATGATTAACTGTGTGCCCCAAGCTGGCACTTCTAAATGATAGAAGAAGCAAATGAAACTGACCAAAATTTAGAATAAGGAAGATCACTTTTACTGACAGAATTCTAGGAACAACAAAAAAGTCATATTAAATTTTAAAGTTTTCTTTAAGTAAAAATGCTATATGGCCAGGATAACATGTTATTTAAATAAATTAAGTAGCTGGATATAGACACTAGGGATGAGAGAGGACTGTAGCCAAATAAGAGCAAATGCTTTTCCTAAAAGGGGCAGTGCCCCTAACTGCTTTACCTGATATTTGTCTTGAGTGAATTCGGACATAAAAAGTCACATACCTCCATTTTTATTTATAAATTCAAAATCTTTAAAATTGAAAATTAAGAAGTTATAAATCTGTATGGGTCAAAGAGAACAGAACTGTAGAAAACATTTGTTTCCAGTAATAGCAGACAAGGTGATCTAGACCCACCCACCGCTGAGGATAGTTGGAAAACCTGGACAAAATGCATAAAAATCACTTGCTGGAAGACATGTAAATGTAACAAGATGGGAAATATTACTAGGCTAGAATCCAGTAACAAAGAGAGGCTAAGGCAGTCAAATCAGGAGCTTGCAGTTTCCTTTTACTTGGGGATGTTAGACAAGTCCAGAGGAAACAACTGAGAGGCTAAGAAGCTAAAGACCGTGGGGACTTGTGTCCTAGCCCACCAAGGGCAGGAATCATGGTGAGTGGCCTCCACTCCTTAAACTTTGGGTTAAAATCCTAAAAGGTTGCATCCTAGCCGTGTGAAGCAGAAGTTAGATTGGCCCTCACAGGGAGTACACCTCACTTCACTAAAATGTCAGTCCTTAAAATTTAAGTAAGGTGCTTTCAGAGTGCTAGAACACCAGTGCTTGGCATAAGAAGCGTTCTTTCAAAAAAAGAAAAATAAGTACAGCATCATCTCAAACCAATTTTACAAACAATTTTGCAAATGCAGTAGCTCACAATAAAAAAATAACCTTGAAGAAAAGCCAATTTCTAAAGGTCAAATACTGTACTAATTCCTCCCTCTCTATATACAGATATATATATAATTTTCAAAATGACAAAATTATGGAGATTAAGATTAGTGGTTTCCATGGGTTAGGGATGGGGGCAGTTGTAGTGGTGGGTGTGACCATAACTATAAGGGCTGGCAGGAAGGATATCTTTTCGTTTATGGAATAGTTCTATATCTTGTTTGGAGTGGTAATTACATGAATCTATGCATGTAGTAAACTGATGATTTTCTGGTTTGATGTTACCTATAGTTACATAAAATGTAACCAATGGGGAAAACTGAGTGAAGGGAGCATAAGATCTTTCTGTAATACTGTGCAATGTTCCAAAAATCTATAAATATTTTAAGATAAAAAGTAAAAAAAACCCAAATACATCAGACGTTTAGATCACATGCATGAAAACAAACAGAAACATAAAACAATAGAAAAAGATCAGCTGGAGGTTTCCAATATTAGGGAATTTTGTTTATTTATTTAAAATTTTATTTTTATTACAGTATAGATGATTTACAGTGTTGTTAATTTCTGCTGTACAGTATAGTGACCCAGTCTCTCTCTCTCTCTCTCTCTCTCTCTCTCTCTCTCTCTCACACACACACACACACACACACACATTCTTTTTCTCATAGTACCTTCCATCATAGTCTATCCTAAGTCTATCCCTATGCTATACAATAGGAACTCATTTGCTTATCCATTCTAAATGTAATAGTTTGCATCAACTGACCACAAACTCCCAGTCCTCCCTTTTGGTAGGGAGTCCTCCACTCCCTACCCCTCCCCTTTGACAACCACAATTCTATTCTCTACGTCTGTGAATCTGTAGATAGGTTCATTTGTGCCATATTTTAGATTCCACATATAAGTGATATCATATGGTATTTATTATGCTCAATGAAATAAGACAATTTAGAATTTTTCAGAGAGCTAGAAATTAAGAATGAAAAATATAATCAAAATTAGGAACACAGTGGACAGATTAAGAGATTCAACATAGCAAAGAGAGAATTAGTGAATTAGAGATAGATTAGAATAAAACATCTCAAAACACAGACAAAAGGATGAAAAATACAAAAGTGAGGGTAAAAAACATAGAGGATAAAAAAATCAAGCTTCAGTCATAAATTCTTGTGTCCAAGGAATAAAGTGTTTCCTCTCTCCTTTTGGGAGAGGAAGAAAAGGCAAGTTTTTCTTACTTCTGTATATAAGCAGACAATGTCAATTTTTTCTCTATTTCTCATCTCTGACACAGACTTTGAAGTTTATGTACATAAGATACTTGGCTTGGTTTTCATTGTGCTGCCTCAGGATCAAAGTAGGGTTTTGCAAACCACATGGTCATTATTTGCCTCTTAAGCAATTGATGATAATTTGTCTCTGATCTAAATACCATGTACACATTTAGTGTAAAAATTAATAATTGTGAATATTTTAGAAGCCCAACAATAAGAATGAAGAAAAGAAGCTATCCACTAAAAAGTACTAATGTGTAACTGTGAAATCCATTTATATTGTTAGCTAAAGAGGCAAAACTATACTAGATTATTTTGGGATATTGGTGAAACAATGAGAAAAGAAAGAATGTGATTACCATAAATTTCAAGATAGAGGCTACATATGCAGTGGAGTGGGGGAATAGTGATTTGGAAAAAGCCAAAGGAGAGGCTTTGGGACATCCTCACTGTTCTGTTCCTTGACCTAAATATGCTTATATTGACATTCTCTGAGTTAAATTATCAGCAGTGACTTTATTTCATGCACCTTTCTGTATGTAGTAGTTCATAATAAAAAGATCAATACACTTCTGGAGAAAATTCAGGCTTCAAGCACCTAATCTGAATCTCTGCTTTAAGAGGTTATATCATCTCTGGATTTTTTTCTCCCATCTTAAGAAGAACTCGAAGGTGTTTTTTCCTAGCTAGGCTTCCACTAACATACAGTTATGCATGGGGAATGAGAGAGCATACAATCGTCTGGTACTCCTAATACCATGCTATCATGATCTTCTTTGTTACTTATTCAAGAATTACCTCAACTGACTTTTAACTCTCTCCTTGTCCTTTATGACATGCCTTTTAAGACACAAGATGCAGTTTATGGGTCTATCATTGCACTGACATTTCTTATTAAACTCATTAATAACATTCAGTAATTCAGCCACTCACTCAACAAGTATTAATTAAACTTAGAAAGATTCTATGCTAAATGACAGATGTACAACATTGAACTGAATGGGTACGTCCTAACTTTCAGGGAGTTTACAGTCTTGTGGAGGATGTCCCAATTTAACAGGCAAGTATAATGCCATTTCATCACTGCTGTGATAAAAGGAATAGATGGTCTAGTGGGAACATAGAGGAAGAGGACTTAATTCAGAATTGACAGGTCATAGTAGACTTCAAGGTGATGTAATATCCAAATGAGACAAATATAGAAGGAAGTTAGCCCATTGAAAAATGAGGTAACATGGTGAACAGTGGGTAGCAATTCAAAAGTTAAATTACTGGAATTGAAAAAGTTCAGTTAAGTAGATAGTATGAAATCTGAGGGGAAGAATGTCAAGTAATGATATTGGTGGCATCAGTAGAGGACAGATCATCTTTGGACTTGTAAGTAAGAACAAGATGTATGGACTTAACTCTAAATGCAACAAAATGCCAATGATGGTTATAAGCAGAAGAATAAGATCATACTTGAATTTTAAAAAGACCATGCTGGGGAATAGATTGAAGATGAGCCAGCTATACTCAAATAGCTTATAAAAAACCATCTTCAAGCAAGAGGTAATGACAGTGAACTTTAGGTATAAAGGTATAGATAAGTTACAAGAAAATGTACACATCATGTGAGCATTAATCAGAAGGAAGTGGACTTTAGGACAATGAGTAATACTAGGGATAAAGAGAAGTTATAATGATAAGAGGTTCAATTCATTAAGGTACTCCAATCCAAACTGTGAATGTACTCCCTGCACCTCTACGGGCCACATTTCCAGTTTTGGTGAATAGGATGTGTGTGGAAATGATGTGTGTTAACTTCTGGGATAAGGTAGTTCAGCGTCTGATGTTTCTGCCCATTTACTCTTCAAGCCATGTGCCTTCTGAATGATGCTAAAATGACCATTAGCAAGTGTCTTAGTGCAGCTAGAGATTATCATACTAAGTGAAGTTAAGTCATAAAGAGAAAAACAAATACCATACAATATCACTTATATGTGGAATCTAAAATATGGCACAAATGAACCTATTTACAAAAAAGAAATAGACTCACTGACATGGAGAACAGACTTATAGTTGCCAAGGGGAATGGGGGAGGGAGTGGGATGGACTAGGAGTTTGGGGTTAGTAGATGCAAGCTATTACATTTAGAATGGATAAGCAATGAGGTCCTACTGTATAGCACAGGGAACTATATTTAATCTCCTGGGATAGACCATAATGGAAAATAATATTTTTAAAATAATGTATAATACACACACATATACATAATGTATATATACATTATATACATATAAATAATGTGTGTATGTGTGTGTATATATATATGACTGAGTCACTTTGGTATACAGTAGAAATTGGCACAGCATTGTAAATCAACTATAATAAAAAACTGAAACATCCCAGTGATAGAAGGGAAGAAACAGCTGCCTCGGACCCACAATCTCAAATCCCTGGACTTGAATGTTCTCACGCCCACAGGCTTCTAGAGCCATCTGTTCCAGGGACTCTGGCTAGAGCGTGTCTTGTGCCCTGCTCCCTTTACCTTGGCTCTGACATAGGAAAGGTTTTGTTTTGTCTTTTTAAAAATCTCTCAAACTGAGGCTTGAGCTGGAGACATATTTGGTCTTTGAGAAACATTGTGCAAAACTTGTCCTTGTGTGGAAGAAGCTGTCTCGTATCACTTTAGTGTAGACTAAATAATGTCAGCAGGTGTACGGGGACCTCATTACTTATTTTTGGTATCATTTATAAACACAGAACAAATGATGTTTGTGTTGGTCCAAAACCAAGGCTTCTTGATTCCTTTGCCACTCTCCACACGAGCATGGACACATGGGGGCCTTCACTGACTAGGGTGGATGACTTTGGCCTTCCTGGCTGTGCTGGCGCTTTGTGCTCCAGTCTCATCAGTGAGGGGGACCCAAGATCTGTTGAGGTCTGGGTACACTTAAGAGGCAGACTTGGAAGGGATCCTCTTTTCTGCGCTGAAACTGGAGTCTGTGCTTTTAGGAAGATGCTGAGGATCACGTGGTTCTGTGGCCAGTATCTAGTGCAGTAGCTCTTAGGCCAGTGCTGTTGGAGGGATGCTTCTCTTTTATGTGTCACTGAACAAAACACTGGTCCTATATCCTTTGTTGCACTTTAAAGTGAGATTAATTTAACTTTCATTTGGTTGAAGACTTCCTAAGGGAGGAAATTCAGTCTACTCGTTTGGTAATAGATAAATGGGTATTAAACTTTCTGCAAACTATTGCCTTTGGAAGCAAACTGTTGCCTTTTGAATAGATGAGCAATGGGATCCTGCTGTGTACCACTGGGAACTATATCTAGTCACTTATGATGGAGCATGATAATGTGAGAAAAAAGAATATATACATGTATGTGTAACTGGGTCACCTTGCCGTACAGTAGAAAATTGACAGAACACTGTAAACCAGCTGTAATGCAAAAAATAAAAATCATTACAAAAAAACAGAAAAAAAAAAAAACTTTCTTAAAGGCGGCAACTGCAGTTGGAGGATAGTCTTGAGGTTCCCGTGAAACTAGCATTGCTCTATTTTGATTTTTCTCGTTTAGGCCAAGGCCTGAACTTTTTTTTTTTCCCTGGGAGGTGGAAGAATTAATCACTGCCCCCCCCACACACACACCCCACCAAACGAGCCTCATACCTTTATAAACAAACATATACCTTACTGAGGAAAGGAGCTAGGGAACCACCTTTTCACTTCTCACTGTGTACATGTTCAATCGCTGTCTTGAAAACTGTTTCAAATTCCTGCTGTCTTTTTCTTTGGACAGTGTTGCATCTAGACAAGGAGCTGAGCTGACCTTCCACAGAGACCTGGAGTCTGAAATGATCAGAACAATTTATTTGTGTCTTCTGTTATGCTTGTATCTCTTGTTTTGACAATAAAAATCCTGACTATATCAAAAAAAAAATTTAAAAAACAAATGTCTGAAGTGGAGGACTTAGTTAACTTTTTAAAAAAATGTTGTGCTTAGTTAACTTTTTAAAAAAATGTCATTAAACTTAGGGTATGTGATTTGACCATATTTTAGTAAGTCACCATTATTGTTAGTATTAGCATCAGTTTTCTTTCTCTGTGCTTGGTTCTTCTTTATTTCTCCTTCCCCACTGTAGGCTCTTATCATCTCTGGTCTAGACTACTCCAATTATCTGATAGATAGTACCTTGCCTATAATCATGAGCTTCTAATTCACACCTAACACTGCCCACAGATTGATCTTTATGAAAGAAAAATCTGATCATGGCAATCTTCTTTAAATCCTATACCTAATCTCATTGCCTAAATTTGTCTTGTTTAGCACCTAATGGCTTCTTTCAAAGGAAGAATCTTATCATTCTTAGTTCTAAGAAATTCTCAATTACCATGCATTTAAATATTGTTTGCTCTTCCTTAACAATGAACTCTCCAGTTAGAGCTTCTCTTAGATGCTGCAACTTCTGGATTTATTCTCCTTGTCCTTAACTTTTATCCTTATACTCATCTTTTTACAAGAGGTTGTATTGTATTCTAAAGTAATTCTTAGGTTCAATCTTCTGTGTGTTTTTAGTGGTTTAGTAAGTGTTCTCTGGAATTGACTCATGTGACTTATTAGAGTGAATTTTATAAAAATCCTATAATTTTTCTTATCTGTAAAATAATGGTCACAATAGTGTTGCTTATTTGACTATGGTGAGAAGTAAATAAAATATATATAAAGCTCTTAGGATAGTGCTTGGCATATAAGTGACCCAATAAATGATAGTATGTTATTATTTTTTTATTAATTTTCTTTTCAGCTGTTTCCATTATGCTGTTCAGTCCATCTATTAATTTTTTAATTTCAACAATTATGTTTTTCACTTCCTAGGCATTAATTATTTTTTATTTGTAATTGCCTGTGCTATTTTTTATTTGTTAAATGTAATGTCCTGCTCTAACTCTGTGGATGTTAATTATACATATCTTCAAATTTATAACCATATAAATTTTGATTGTCCTTTTAACTCTTTCTTGGGTATAAGATCTTCAATTGTGTCTCTCATGGAATGTCTTTCCTCAGATATTTGGTCATTCCTTTATTATGCTCATCTTCACAATGGAGACTTTGTGTTGGATTTGCAATTCCATCTGTTTTGATAGCTTCCTTTTAGTGGCTTCATATTTCTTCCATCATGTCTTATCTGCTTTTCATAATTTATAAATTTCTCTTGACTTCTGCCTCACTGATAATCTTATACATTTTTGAGAGAGGCTTATTTCAGAGAGAAGGTTTTTTTCTATGACTTGGAATTTGACTAACTCTTCTTCCTCATTTCCCATCACAGTTTCCGGCTTCATGAACTAATGCAATTCACTGATATTCCCAGCTGTCCCTACAGTATTCCTTTTCAAAAGCTACTTCCTCTCCTTAGACTAGCTGGTTCTGAATTTCATTCCTCCAACATGTCACTATAGGTCAGCTCTGCTAGAATATGGTTTTCTCTCTAAGCTTCTTTAATAACCCTTCTCCACCCTGAGTGGAATTGGCCACTACTTTCTTTGTCACTCAGCCTAACTTAGCTCCTATATTCCTATCAGTACAACAGTAATATATCATTATTTGTATTGGTTTATATGTGTTAAAGGGGAAAACATGAGTCAACATTTTTAATCCTTGGTCTTCAACCTTCACTGCTCTTCTAAAGAGCAAGTGTCAAGGAATATCTTTCAGCTTGCCGATCTGGATAATATATGAAAGTGCAAACTGGGAAGCTGAGAAAGATTTAAATAGGACTATTTAAGGAAAGAGGTGGGGGAGGAAAATCCAGAGTGGGAAGGAGGCTGAAGTCAGACACTGAGAGGCTGGAAGTGAGGGATTTGGAGGAGGAGGGAGGGAAAATTTTTTAAAATTAAAAAAAAAAGTGTAAGGAGATTAGGAAAGATTCTTTTTGAGTAGGATGGAAAGAGGAAAAAGAAAGGGGATGACTAAATTTTTCTGTGCAAAATATATTTGGGGGGAAGAAAAAGTAAGAAGGCAGCTATCTGCAGGCTAGAAGAGGTTTCTCACCAAGAACCAAATCTGCCAGGACCTTGAACCTCCAAAGATGTAAGAAATGAACATCCATTGTTTATGCTACCCAGTCTGTGGTATAAGCAGCCCACGCTCACTTATATAGTTTGATTTCACCTTACTGAGCTAATATCTGTTCTTACCCATTTCGGAGCTTCTGGAGAAGAACTTATCCCACAGGGTTAAAAGGCCATCCCCCTAGTTTTAGGAAGGTACAGAGTAGCAGTAACGTGACTGATAGATAGTCACAGGGAGAAAGGAAAGGATGTTTATGATGTTCTCCCTCTCTTAGTCGGCACATAGGCAAGCCCAGGGTCACCAACTAATATATGGTCCAACCCAAACGTATGAATTTATTAATATCTACACCAGGGCAACAGACACAGACTAGAGCTGGCCAGGACAAATCCAGATGTTAGTTAACCTAGTTTAGTTCCTTGTTTGAGTGACAAATGATGCTAATCCAGCTCTAGTTCTCTTTTTCTCACAAGTTCCCCTGGGGCACAGTTGTCATTGCTTCAGTCTTAGGCAATTGGCTGGTGATAAGACCTATATTAGGGTTTAAGGGAAGAGAGAGTCTTTTTTTTTTTTTTTTTTTTTTTGTCTTTTTGCTATTTCCTTGGGCTGCTCCTGTGGCATATGGAGGTTCCCAGGCTAGGGGTCGAATCAGAGCAGTAGCCACCGGCCTACGCCAGAGCCACAGCAACTCGGGATCTGAGCCACGTCTGCAACCTACACCACAGCTCACGGCAATGCCGGATCGTTAACCCACTGAGCAAGGGCAGGGACGGAACCCGCAACCTCATGGTTCCTAGTCGGATTCGTTAACCACTGCACCACGACGGGAACTCAGAGAGAGTCTTTCTTAGGCCTCAGTCTAGATGTCAAGTAATAAAATAGTAATTTGGAAAAAAAAAAAGTTTTGGGTCCCCAAAATTCTTGAGCCTTATATATTTCAAAAGTCAAGGGTTTGTTTGGGTTCTGGTTTGATTTCTTTTTTTAATTTAAAAAGCTAAAACTTTGCATATACAATATATTTTGCAAACTCCCCAGTAAGATCTGGGGAAGCACCCTCTGGTCAAACACATTAATATATTTTTCAACAAAAAAATGTGGATAGTCACTTAGTTTGGATAAAGAAAGAGTTTAAATAGGCATTCATAAGTCCAGATTTGGTTTTGCTCCCAAACAAATTAACTGTAAATTAATGAAAAAAAACCTTTTGATTTTAAGTTTATTAGATTTCAGAATCACAACTAAGGAATAGAAAAGACTTTCTCTTATGTGAGGACCTAGAAAGTCATACTGCTTGACATGTAGAACACTTTGAACAATTTTGTGATCAAGCTACCTTAATAATAAAATGCTGAGTCCAAACATAAAGCAGGAATTGGTGGAAAATCAATGCAGGCTAGATCCAGTCATTGGTTGCCTTACCAATATCAATTTCCCATCATTATCTTTGGTAACTGTACTTGAATCTCCCTCTAAGTAACCACCTTTCTCTTTTGTGTAGTAGCTTTGTGTTTGGGGTATAGTGACTCTACTCTCTGATCAAATCAATAAGCCTAATCACATTCCCTCAGGCTCCAGCATTAGGTTAAGGGAAAGGAAGGAACCAGTTCTGAGCCCCAAATACAGGACCCCCTTACCTATACCTGTCTCAGAAATAGCCCAATCAAGGTAAAATTCAAAATTCTGATCCATGGTTGACAATGGAGGAAGCACACAATCCCTGTTTCTGTTTAGAACCACAGGTAAATTAGCCTGGGGATAAACTGACATTTGGGAGAAGGCTTAAGAATCAAAAAGGAACAGAATGAAACTCAAGGTTATACTGTGCTGAATTTTCTCTCACCTTTGAGTTTCTTGATGACAAGTCAACAAATTGCCAACTTGTGTGGGGTTTTCTAATACCTATAAAAGCATCCAAATGTGATGTATTTTAACACATTTTTTTTCTATCTCATTAGATTCTTTGAAGGAAGTACCAGGATTAATTTATTTCCAACTTCCCAGTTCAAGCATAGTGCCTATCTTATCATAAGCCTAAAATAAGTGTTTAGTTAAGGATGCTATATAGTCTGAAGCCTGGTATAGCATAGTTCTCCAGTATGAATAAAGTAGAAGCAATATTTATAAATAGGAAAAGAAAAGACAGTAGGCAGTTCATATTTATAAATGAATGTATAAATCAGTTGATAAGTGAAGAACTTAAACCTGAAATTTATCATTTCATATGGTTCTCCTATTTTGCTACAGTGATAGCTAAGACAGCTACAAATATACACCTTTGGTTTAAAAAACAAACAACCCTGAACACTAGGAAAAAAACAGAACATAAACAAAAGGAAGGAAAAAAAATCCAGTCCAATAATTTTTTAATGGATAGTGGGTTTCAGAATAAGAATAAGAAAAAGGAAAATAAGTTCATAGTGAAATATCATGAACATGGCACTTCCGCAAACAGCATTCTTATTTTGCAAAATGTATAAGCAAGCTAAGCCTAATTCCAAGTTCTTTTTAACATTTTGATTTCAGTGCTCCCAAGAAAAAAGAATTTGGTTATCTGGCAATGGTTGTTGCAAAAATTAACTAAAAAGGATGCTTTGCTAAAAGGAGAACCAAATGGCAACGTGGAATGTTCTTTGAGACAAGAGCCAGAAGTCTTACATGGTAAGAATTCTATCTTTCTTTGATATTAATAGCAGCTAGAATGTAATGTATGTCCCAGCCTGCAAGATAAAACCCACCCCTTTAAAAATCAAGACAATGTAACTTTAAGCAGCAAGTGAAATGAAGGCTAAATATTTGGGAAAAACACTGTAATGAACTGTAAGATATGTAATGAAAGAATCTTCACTGTGCAGAATCAATGTCACTGTCACATCTGCTAAGCTATGACATGCATCTATCAAAAATACTTTAGAAATAATTAAGTGGATCATTACTGTATTACTCTTTCTCCCCCTCACTGTGGGGGCAGACTAAGTAACTCATTACCGAATTCTCTTAACCCAGTGGAGTCCTAATTTCTATTTTTAAGCATCTATTAATGTCTTATATATTACTTATAGCTATGTCAGATGAAAATATCTCATGCATTTCTTTCTTTCTTTTTTTTTTTTTTTTTTGCCTTTTTTTTTCCCTAGGGCCACACCCGCGGCATATGGAGGTTCCCAGGCTAGGGGTCTAATTGGAGCTGTTGCCGCCAGCCTGTGCCAGAGCCACAGCAACTCGGGATCCAAGCTGCGTCTGCAACCCACACCACAGCTCATGGCAATGCCTGATCCTTAACCCACTGAGCAAGGCCAGGGATCGAACCTGCAACCTCATGTTTCCTAGTCAGATTCGTTAAACACTGAGACACAATAGGAACTCCCTGCATGCATTTCTTCAAGATTTATGATTAGGATGATAAAATCAGTTGCTATAATATCAAGAAAAATGACATTGCAAATTTCAAGTACAAGGCAACTTAATTTGTCCACCTTTTGCCTAACTATAGCTGGTGATTATTTAAAAAATTAAGTTACCGTCTGCACATCACATTTATTGTTTCACACATTTAGTGAAATTTACTCAGCACATACTCTGTCAGGCATTTTACTAGACGCTGAGAATTCAAAGACAGAGGGACATAGGATTAACCTCTCTACTTGCAAATGTTTCCCATTGTAGTACAGGCTAGCTCATAGAAGGAACATTTATCTTTTCTGTCTTGCTAAAAATGCCAGAGAAGTCCCAGTGTTTTAGTCCACAGGCAGTTGTTCCTATGTATTAAATGTCTTGCAGCCCATTTACCAACTCTTAAGATGCCTTAAACATCTCCAGACTTAACCCGATTGTTCAGTTGAATCATGTTAAATACCTGGCATCCTACTGAGGAGAATGTGCTGATGTTCTTCCATAAACCGAAAAGCTCCGTTTCCACTGCCTTCGCTCAACAACAGTGAAGATCTACGTTCCCTTGAGGGAAATATGGGAAGAAACTACCTTAAAATTATCATAAAATCAAGCTTAAGCTAAACCAAAAGGGAAATGGTTGGTACATTTTGTCATAGAAATTATAATGAAATAAGACTCCGAAGTATTCTCCTTCCATCTAGCTGTGAATTAATAGTAAAAAAAAAAAGTAAAACACCGTTAAAGGCCTTTTATCCTCATACATATTTAAAATTTAATGACCAGATGTGCTTGCTATTTCTGTTTTAATTGAGCTGTGAGAATCCAGTCACTGGAGTGGGTTAGCACTTCCAACAGTCTCAAGGGGGTTTCCTGAGCTTTCTCTGCTACCCCAAAGAAGCTGGCTTGCAATGGTTTGATTATTGGGGGGGAGGCATTAGTTGATTTCAAATTAATGTGTATTTTCATATGTTTGTATAAATGTGGATAACATTATTTTTAAAAGAATCTTATTTTCAGGAGATAAAATTATTTATATTTGGAAACACATGATCCAGAAATGTGTGGGCATCGTAGTCATGTATCTCAGACATTGAATCTGTTCTGTCTTTTAATACAAATTTGTACTGCTCTCTCTTGAATAACTTAGATGTTGAGGCACTTCATTCCGGCTTCCGTGTTCTCATGATCCTCTGCACATATCTCTGCAATCACATTTCCCACACTGTTTGTCAGTTTCAGATCCCGTCTAAGCCACCAAAATGCAAGCTGCTGTAGAAAAGGAAATATGGTTTATTACTCTCAGTATCCCCAGTGCCTAGCAAAGTGTAGAACCAAAAAAATCAAAGCATATTGGACAAGAAAGGAAGGAAATATTTGGGGTTGGAGAGAAGGAAGTAATGAAAGTAAGGAAATATGGAGAGGACTATAACAATCACTAGATGGGAAAATATTTTAATAATGTGGTAGGAGGTGGTTCGAAACTCTCCACTACATCTACTTGGCAAAAACATCATGTTTGTTAAAAGCTTAATGTGGTAGATTCATCAAAGAGAAAGAAACACTCAAGGGTGGAAATTGACTTCATGTAACAGGGTAGGGCTAACTTTAGTAAACTCTAAAAAGCCCAGGGACTCAAAATAACTATTTATTATGAAGTCTCAAAAAATACCACAAAAATAACAATATGAACTTGGGCTATAACAACTTGACCTCAAGATTTATGCTTCTTGTGGATGTTTAAGATAAATAATCACATGCTCTTTGACTTGACCCAGCGGTAGGATCCATGTCCTCTCTCCTTGAATTTCAGTGGGGCTGTCTCTCATTACTATCTGATAGATTGCAGTAGAGGTGACTTTAAGCCTGTTTCAAAGCTAGGCTAAAAATGGCTATGCAGCTTCCACCTTGTTTACTGGAACCTGGTGCCCTGAGCCTCCATGTTAGTGGTCTGACTACTCTGAGATCAATATATGGAAAGGCTCGGAACATCCCAGCTGATTTCCCAGCAAACAACTTCCATCAGCTGTCTTCCCTGTGGGTGAGCCATCTGGAAATCAGCCTCATTGAGCCTTCATATAAATGCAGCCCAGCCATTGTTTGACGGGCCCTACTTGAGAGACCCCAAGTAAGAAATTCTTGCTGAGCTCTTCTTGAATTTTTGACCACAAAATTTTGAGCAAAATAAAACAATTGCTTTTAATTTGCTAATGTTTTAGAATAACTTGTTACACAGCAAAATTAGCCACAATCCTTCCATTTATGGAGCCTCTAATCAAGACCTACTTAAAGTAGTTGAGAGGTCAGGTCCAACTGTGTTTAATAACATTTTTTCTGATACAAAAAGCAAGTTTACAAGAATTTTGCCTTAAAGTTTTCAGAGGAACTGAAACAGTTTCAATTAGTGAAGGATAATAGCTGAATAAAGAACATTAGTCACATATACTTAATTTTTCTTTTGTCTTTTTAGGGCTACACTCATGGCCTATGGAGGTTCCCAGGCTAGGGATTGCATCAGAGCTATAAATGAGGCATAATTCAGGGATTCAGGGATAAATATTTTAAAAGAAGGTCACAAATAGTCAGCAAAAAAACTTAATTTTAGAACCTAATGAATTTTTTTTTAACCCCCACAAAGTCTTCAAGTTGTTTTCAGAATAGCTGAGGTTTTCTCCCTTTTAATTTTTTTCCTTTTTTATTTTATTTTATTTTTGGTTTTTTTAGGGCCACACATGCAGCATATGGAGGTTCCCAGGCTAGGGGTTGAATCAGAGCTGCAGCCTCCAGCCTACACCACAGCCACAGCAATGCCAGATCCGAGCCATGTCTGTGACCTATACCACAGCTCATAATGACCCCAGATCCTTAACCCACTGAGGGAGGCTAGGGGTTGAACCTGTCATATACTAGTCAGATTCATCTCCACTGAGCCATCATGGGGACTCCCCTCTCCCCTTTTTTGGCTTCTTTTTTATTGTATAATAGTTTCATGTGGAGTTTGTGATAATCAGCAGATATTGGAAAAAAACCTCCCATTGGCAATCCTGGATCTTAAATGTCTTTTGAAATTTGAAATAGCTCACAAATGGCAAATTCTAGAAATTAGCAAGGATCTTTCATCCCGGGAAGAACATTCATTCTGAAAAGGAAAGTTCAGGGTATTTAGCTTATGTGAATTGGCAGAAAGCTAATGTTCTCTGGGGAAATTTTAGTATATTGGCAATAATTATAATTGTCATAGCTCAGATTTTATTCATGTCATGTGATAAGAATGACACTGCAAAGATTTTTTTTTTTTTTTTTTGGTCTGTCTTTTCCAGGGCTGCACCCAGGGCATATGGAGGTTCTCAGGCTAGGGAGCCAATCAGAGCTGTAGCCACCGGCCTGCGCCAGAGCCACAGCAGCGCAGGATCCTAGCCACTTCTGTGACCTACACCACAGCTCAGGGCAATGCCGGATCCTCAACCTGCTGCGCGACACCAGGAATCAAACCCACAACCTCATGGTTCCTAGTCGGATTCATTAACCACTGAGCCACACCGAGAACTCCAAAACTGCAAAAAATTAAATGTAAATGGTGTTAAATGTGACATTCATTTGATCCCATTATCGTAATCCACAGGTACAACTGCTTTCAATTTATTTAGCTTGTTTTCTAAGTATATGTCTTCTTAATTTAAAAAAATGCATATTCTGTACTTTCTTTCATCAAGAAAAATGTTCTATTACAGTATCTGAGGATATAACTCACAACTCGTTCTCTCCTTTCTTACCCCTCACATCATCTTAGCATATTTAAATTTTTAGGTAAAAGATTATTCAATGTTTTCACTACCATGACCACATAAATATTATTCATGCTGAACCAGGTAGAATACTATGATGCTTTTGATTTCTTATATAATTTATTTCCTCTGTAGTTACTAAGGTTCTAAAATTTTGCTTATTTGTTTGC
Source organism: Sus scrofa (assembly GCF_054392235.1). Classification (NCBI taxonomy): domain Eukaryota; kingdom Metazoa; phylum Chordata; class Mammalia; order Artiodactyla; family Suidae; genus Sus; species Sus scrofa. The sequence continues at coordinate 28,726,022 of NC_139386.1, read as the reverse complement.
CTTTCACTTCTTTGAGGATCTAAGCCTTCTATACTTTCTCATAACTTTTAAAATGCCTCTCAGTACAATTTTCATGACAGTCAAACATGTCAGATTTTTTTTCCCTAGAATCAGCTTTCATGCTCTGATCTGAATTTTTAGTTCTCTGGGCCAGATAAACATGTTTGCTTTCCCCTCTCCTGGAACTATTGTTTACTTTAATCTTGGGAATTGCCTTTGCTTCCACTCTTTACTAATTTTTCCCGACTCTTACTCCCCAAATCTCTTGTATATTATTTTGGTTTAGATTCAGCTATAAGTTAAAGAAAAACAACCCCCAAACAATACGCAAACAAAAACCCAAAATAAAAAAATAAAAAACTCTTCGGAGTTCCCATCATGGCACAGAGGAAACGAATCTGACTAGGAACCATGAGGGTGGGTTCAATTCCTGGCCTCGCTCATGGGGTTGAGGATCCAGCTTTGCCCTGAGCTGTGGTGTGGGTCATAGACGCAGCTCAGATCTGGCCTTGCTGTGGCTCTGGCTTAGGCTGGCAGCAACAGCTCCAACTGGACCCCTAGCCTGGGAACCTCCATATGCTGTGGGTGTGGCCCTAAAAATGACAAAAAAATAAAACAAAATAAAATAAAATAAAACAGACTATAGATTTAAAGAAATCCTCAAAGTTACTTAAATAATGGAAATTTATTTCTTTTCCTTTAAAAGACTCTAGTAGTAGATAGTCAGGGTTGGTGTCATAGCTTTACAAGTATTAAGTACCCAGAGTCCTGTTTTGTCCCTCTGCTATACTTACAAGGTTGCCTTGTGGTCCATAAGAGTTTCTCCGTTGCTAGCTATCAAGTCTTCATTATAATCAGCACCAAGAAGGAAGGGTGAGAAAGGTATACTTCCTTCTTTAAAATTTTTTTTCCTACATTTATTGGCCAAAACATAGTTCCTTGGCTATAATAACTTGCCAGGATATAATTATTTTAGGAAATTAATGATTTTTAAAATTTATTTATTTATTTTTTGCTTTTTAAGGCTGCATCTGGGGCATATGGAGGTTCCCAGGCTAGGGGGTGTATTGGAGCTACACCTGCTGGCCTACACCACAGCCACAGCAATGCCAGATCTCACTGAGCGAGGCCAAGGATCGAACCTGCAACCTCATGATTCCTAGTCAGATTCGTTTCCTCTGCGCCATGACGGGAACTCCGGAAATAAATAATTTTATCTGAGCTCCAGTATCCCCATCTAAAATTTGGAATTGTGTTATCAAGTACCAAGTGTTTAATGGATATTGGGAGGCAATGACCACATTTGCCATAATCAGCCTCATTGGAAGGGATGGGGAGGAACCAGGAATGGGCAGAGAGAGAAGTCATACTCAGAGGTAGCCTGGGTGACATCCTCAGCCAACCCCAGGGGAAACTCAAGAGCTAAAATATCTCATTAGAGATGTCCCTTTGAGGTCAGAATAGCTGGACCTTCATATTGCTGCCTCTGTCAATCATTAAATGAGGGTCACTTTACGCAGCGTATATTCTTGGGTGAAGCAGCTCTTTTTTTGGCTAAAGCATCCGAAGAGGCTGACAGCTGTCTTTCACAGCCCTACCTACCTACATTTTCATCCTGCCAGGATAGAAAGAACTTTTCTGAATGGGATTCTGGAGCACTCAGCCTTATTGTTATCACCACTCCCAGAGACTAGTTTCTTCAAAAATATTTATAAAAGTCTCCTTCACTAAAGTATAAATGGATAGGAATGTTTGAGTGCAAGTTTAAAACAGGTTCATTGATTAAGTACAAAGTGGTACTACTGAGGCCAGTCACAGAGTATCCTTAAGCTTTTTTGAGTATTCCAGAAAATATAAGACAAGATCTTATTTGCTATCTGGTGAGTGAATATAATTAAGAATCCATACTTCCAACACAATTATTCAGAACCTAAACCCTGTTCTGAAAAACTGAGTCTTCTTCCCTGGGGACCAGAAGACAGATTTAATTCTAATTTTGGTATCTTCCTTACAAAAGACCCATTCATGTTCCTATCCTAGAAAAATCTTTTCTTAATCTGCTACTTATTCAGTGCCTCTTTTCTGTCCCTGCATATACACAGCCATGCACTATGTTTTACATGAATTGTCTCTGCCATGTGCTCTAAAGAAGCCTGCCCATATATCTAAGCCCTTCACATCATCTGAAAACTTTTGTAGGGTCATCATACCAGTGGCGTCATCCTCATGTCTAGGTTTCTTTAACTATGTGTCTTATTCCTATTTGTCACACTTTTTAATGTATCATAGCCCAAATTCTCCTATGATTTCTATTTCCTTAAAAATTGCAGAAAATATCAATTGATCAAATAAAATTAATTTTAAATGTTTATAATTCCCAACTCTCTCACTTTGAGTTGTTTCAGTCCTAAGGAAGATACTATTAATTGTTCAGAGGATTGGTTGCTGATATAAAAGGATGATGAATAAAGAATAAATATGCCTCTTCTGGATATATATATATATAAAATTTTTCCTCCAGAAGAATCATTTTAATGGGCTTCTCTAGTTTTGCAAATATAAGAGTCCTAGGCACCCATAGTTCCAGGGGAATGATATTACAAGATATTTGTAGAGTAGAGAAAAAATGCTCTTCTGAATAGTAACTCTGGATATGTGGCTCTGGTTGCTAGGGAAGAGGTAAATAAACATGCATGAGGACCAAGGACCCCTTTGTTTCACTGTTCAAGCACTGGTCTGATGGAAGATGATCTCACTAATGTTTTATAGCTGGAAAGGAAATCAAGGCCTTGCCAAAAAAACTCAGGAGGGGAGGAGAAGTATGGATCCGTGACCCAGGTTCAATAGTTAGTCTTAGTGATAATAGCAAGGGCTGTGTTCAGTTCAATGTTCTTGTGGTTGAATTGTAATCTTGGGAACCAGATCATGGGCATTATTATGACCTGTTCAGAACTGGAAGAATCAGAGTCTCAATGAAGCATAGGACTCTGCAGGACCAGCATTAACTTCATCATTGTAGAGACAGAAGCAATATAGAAGCATTATAGAGGTGGAAAACTGGGCTCCACTGGCAAACCAGTTTGATTTTTATACTTTCTATACTTAGTGTTTAAAAGAAGAATGATCTCTTTTGCAGTGATTAAAGCAATGGTATACTTAAATAATTTAGGGATAGAAGGTGCCCTCGAAGAGGAGATTCTTAGCTTCCTGTTTATTTGACCATGTGAACACTGGGTTAATTAATTTAAAAATAAAATAAAGGTGACCATTATGGTCTGAATGTTTATGTGACTCCAACATTCATATGTTGTACCCCTAACTCCCAGTGTGGCTGTATTTGAAGATGGAGCTTTTAGGAAGTAACTAAGGTTAAAGGTGGTCATAAGAGTTGGGTTCTGATCTAATAGAATTAGTGTGCTTATTCTATGAGACACTAGAGAAATCTCTGCCTTCACCATTGAGAACATAGGGAAAAAGCAGCTGTCTGCAAGTCAGAAAGGAGCTCTCACAGAAGCAAATTGGCCAGGATCTTGACATTAGACTTCCACTCTTCAGAATTGTGAGAAAATAAATTTGTCACTTAAGCCACTCGGTCAAAGATAATTTGTTATGGCAGCCCAAGCTAACTAGTACCATGACCACATTTGTACTCCAAGTTAATGTAATAGGTCATAAAAGTCACATAAAAATAATGAAGAACTTTTTTTTTCTGGGTGAAAGGTATAGGTTCAAGTTTAACAGGAGAAAGTGCATACAATATCATGAGCATAAAACCAGGACATATTTATAGTGCTTCCAGACACTCACATAAAAGCCAAACAGACATAAGAATTTAAAGAAAAATTACGAGTCCTGGTGACCTTGTTGCTAAAGGTCAGCTTTATATTGAATACAGTTGGCCATCTGTTACCCTAGGCTAATGAATATGATTTTTAAAAGGCCAACTAGAAAAAGGTAGATTTTCTTTGTGGTCTGAATATTGCCCATGCAAAGTCCCAGAATCATTTTTAAGAATCTACATCTCTCTGAGATAACATTCCTGTATGATGGTTTTTGAAAATGCCTTTTTTTTTTTCCTTTTTTTCTTAGAGGAATGGAAAGTGGGATAAAAAGCTATTGAAATCAATGGTCTGTAATTAAATTCTGGGACGATTAAATAACTAAAGCGTACCTCCTATGAGCATGTAAGGTCATATAATACTTCTGCTTTGGGAAGTCACAAATAAAATTCCATTACATTGCAGTGTTTATTTTTTCTTTATAAACTAGGTGGATGCTGTCTTTATTTACCAGTTAAAAAGGGCATCTATTGTTGGTAGGTGATGAGGTAGCAATATAGAAGGAGAGGGAGAATGATCCTTCCAGGATCAATGCAGTGGTTCACTGATGACTGAGCAATATTACTTTCTATGTGACAGACTGAGAGAATAGAAACATTGAAAAGATTTACTGAGCATAGGACACAGGGAATTTATTATTAATTTCCAGTTAGCATTCAAAGAAGATAATTTTTTCTTTATTTTTTTTTGACAGCCACACCTTCAGCATATGGGAGTTCCCATGCTACAGGTCTAGTCAGAGCTGCAGCTGAGGGCTACACCACAGCTACAGCAACACTGAATTCAAGCCACATCTGAGACCCATGGCACAGCTTGCAGCAATGCCACATCTGTAAGCTACTAAGGCCAGGGATTGAACATGCATCCTTACAGAGAAAACGTTGTGTCCTTAACCCGCTAAGCCATAATGGGAACTCTGAAAAAAGACAATTTTGATATGTACTTCATTTCTTAGCCATTTGGAAATTTTAAGCACTGAAGTGTATCTTTAGGGGGAAATTTTTAAAATTAGGATTTTTTTTTAAGAAAAAGAAAACATTGCTTTATTCCTCTGGATAAGTAGTAACCTGCTCAGTTTCTTTCCTTTGATCACCTAGGTATGGGTTTGATTCTGGGCCCACCATAGCTATATGGCCTTAAATATGCATTTTTTTTAACCTGTAAAGTATAATAAGATGATAGTGAAGATTAAATGAGCATATACAGAGGAAAAGTTTAACACAGGACCTGGCATACAGCAGCCATTCAGTGAATCATAGCTGCTGCTGTTGCAAAGATTCTGCTGATGCTGCTGATGGTGATAAGTATGCTAAGGCAAGGGTAGAAAGCGCTTCTGTCCTATATTTGTCATATTCACTCAACCTCGTTTCTGCAAATATTCATGAAGCCATGGATCTGACTCTGGGCTAGACACCTGGTATAAAGATATAAATAAAATAGATATGACTTCTGTGTTCATTGTGGTTATGGACAAATAATGAGAAGAGATAATAAACTAAGAATCATAAACATAAATATTCAAATGAAAATATGGATAAACTTTATAAAGAAAAATTAACAGTGCTATGGGAGAATATAAAAGGGAATGAAGACAGAGGGGTGAAGAAGGGCCTCTTTGAGGAAACATTGCTGAGATGTGAAGAAATAGAATGTGATTGGGAAAGTGCACTCCAGGCAGAGGGAAGAAACACATGCACCTGAAGAATGTCTGAAAGACCACTGGGGCTGAAATTTAGTTGGGGGTAGGCAGCAGGGGTATGACACTTAGAGGGAGAAATAGACAGGGTCTAGCCTGGACTTGTTAAAGGCTAGAATTTTTCTTAAATGCAATGAAAAAAATCACTTAAAAATAAAAAAATAAAAGCTGTTGAATTATTCCAGGGAGGGTATGATAGTAGTTTAAGGAAGCATCATGGCAGTAGAGAAAGAGATGAATGAATATTTTATAAACTTACTGTCATATTATACTATTATGATCATGATTATTATAAATATAAAATGCAGCTGAAGATATATGTATACACATCTTCATATATGTGTATATATATCTTCAATTGCATATCATATTTAAAATAATTATGACCATAATATGCCAAGTAATTTATTAAGCCCTTTCAAATGCATTATACCATTTAATCCTTATAGCCTCTTTAAAAAGCATATACTACTTTCTTTAATTTTTTTGTATTTTTATTAGAGTTGATTTACAATGTTGTATCAATTTCTGCTGTACAAAAAAGTGACTCAGTCATACATACATATATATATATATATATATATACATTATTTTAAAAATATTATTTTCCATCATTGTTTATCCCAGGAGATTGGATGCTATACAATAGGGCCTTGTTTATCCATTCTAAATGTAGCAGTTTGCATCTACTAGGCCCGAATGCCCAGTCCATTCTGCTCACCCTCTCCCTTGGCAACCACAAGTCTGTTTCTGAAAAGCAGATTTTACTTTCTCATTCCTCCTTTTTTAAAACAAAAGTCAGAAAAGTTAAAATAACTTATTCAGGACCACACAGGTAGAAAGTAATGTTGCTGGGATCTGACTTTATGGCGTTTTAAAAAATATTTTTAGTGACGTATAGTTGACTTACAATGTTGTATTAGTCTCGGATGTACAACAAAGTGAAGCAGTAATACAGATACATGTATCTTTCCTTTTCAGATTCTTTTCCCATATAGTTATTACACCAGTATTGAGGAGATTTTCCTGTGCTATACAGCAGATCTTTATTACTTATCTATTTTATATATAGTAGTGTGTACATCTTAATCCCCATCTTCCAGTTTATTCCTCCCCTCACCCCCACACCTTGTTTCCCCTTTGGCAACCATAAGTTTGGTTTCAAGACCTTTGAATCTGTTTCTGTTTTGCATAAGGTTTTTTTTGCATTATTTTTATTAGATTCTACATGTTAGTGATCTCATGTGATATTTGTCTTTCTCTGTCTGACTTCACTTAGTATGATAATTTCTAGGTCCATCCATGTTGCTAAAAATGGCATTATTTCATTCTTTTTATGGCTGAGTAATATTCCATTGTACATATGTGCCACATCTTCTTTATCCATTCCTCTGTTGATGGACATTTAAGTTGCTTCCTTGTCTTTGCCTTGATTCTAAAACTCATATCCTTAAGCGTTACTTATTTTGTGCTTACCAGTTAATCTAGGTAATATGTCTAGATCCTGTCCCTCTGTGCTCATTCTAGGATTTCCTTTCAACTTTCAACCCTGAGGCTTTGGAGTGACTGTGGGGACAGTGCTGTACCAGGAGCATCTGTTTGAAGCAGCTGCAGTCAACTTTAAATCTGCCCCAATAGCAGTGGCAGCAGCAGCTTTAGGAGCTCTCCTCCAGAGTGCTCTAGTGTTTCAGAAAAGTGGCCTTTAGAGAAAAGTGAGAGGGATTATTGAAACTTTACCCTCACACATTAGGAAAAGTGGAGTGGTAATTGCTTTATGTTGTCTGATGCTGCAGATAAAAAGGCAGAGGAATTGGAATAAGTGTTTTGAAAAAAAAGTGGAAGATTATCAAATCAGAAGGGTTTTGTTTTTGTTTTTGTTTTTGTTTTTGTTTTTTGTCTTTTAAGGCTGCACCCACAGCATATGGAGGTCCCCAGGCTAGGGATCCAGTCGGAACCATAGCCACTGGTCTATGCCAGAGCCATAGCAGTGCAAGATCCGAGCCGCATCTGTGACCTACACCACAGCTCACAGCAATGCTGGATCCTTAACCCACTGAGCGAGGCCAGGGATCAAACCCACATCCTCATGGATCCTAGTCGGGTTCTTTAACGGCTGAGCCACAACAGGAACTCCGCAGACCAGAAGTATTTTAATGAGGGGAACAGGGTCCAAAATCTGAATGACGTCAAGTGGGTGAATAAAGATTCAGATAGCTAACTAAGAGGATATGCTTTGGGGGGAGGGGAGGAAGGAGAGAGACTAGACTGATGTATAAAGTGTAAAGATCTTAACATAACTACAGAGAAGAAACACGGAAAAACATGTCCGATAATAGATAGTGAAGAGTACAACAATAATTGATACCACTATGGTAAGGTTACTATATGCTGTATGTAATTAAATGTGTCATCTCATTTAATTCATTCTCACAATAACAGTTATTTACCAAAGATATCAAGAAAATTGCCTTGCATTACCCAGCTAATAAGTGGTGGAGTCAGGAATTATGTCTCTTTGCCTTCAGCATTGAACTCAAATTCTATATTCCTCTGACACAAAAAGAACCAGCATGGATTTTGAATGAATCCTCTCTGTGATTCTTGTCTCTAATACTAAAGGAGAAGGGAGTCCAGAAAAGAGAGAACAGAAGAAAAAAGGAAAATACATTCCTGGGTCAGCTCTAGAATGACCTCTCTTTAGAAGACAACCACTCTGGCTGAGAGACTAAACTGCAAGGCTTGACAGACAAACAGTACAGACAAATCCTAAAAGTCTACATCTCTAGTGACAGAATGAGGTTTCTTTGGAGTCACTGCAGATACCAGACAAATAGTAGTACACTGAAACCATGCATGGGGAATAATAAGACTGATGAGATTTCTGTTCTTATCGTTTCCTTTAATTTGACATATTGTGTAGGGGGAGGGAGGGGATTACGTTACAGCTTAGAAATATTAAAATGTGCAAAATGCCACCCGTCAAAATTTAACTGATTGGCATTTGGTCAAGGGAGCCTATTTCTAGCGAAAGAATACATTATTAAAGAGAGAAGAGTCTTCTAGATCAAAGGCCAATGCTGTTTAAGAAGGAAGACAGTGATTTCCTGAGGTCTATGGCTTGCAGTTGTCACATCGCTGGTTGCTGGTAATAATGACAGCTGCCATTCATTAAGCACTTCTTATGTGAGGCACCACTCTAAGAGCTGCCCATGCTTTAATATCATATCATTCAATTTTCATAAAACCCTATGTAAAACTGCTACAACTATAATAGTTCACATTTTATCTTCATTTTGCCTTCTATACATAAAACAAAAAGCAGAGAAAAAACATTAAGAAATTTGTCTAAAGTTGTACCGCTGTTAGGTATTACAGGTAGAATTTGAGCCTGGGAAATTTCACTCTACAGTCTGTACCATGCTGTCTCTCTTTACTGTAAATCTTTTGTCTGCCTGTCTATTTTTCTTAGTGTCTGGTTGGGTTTTGGGCATATACTGTTCACTTGCTCTAACATTCTAACATTTAGGAATGTTAGCATTCCTAAGTCAACGATGTGGATTAGATGTTTTTTGAGACCCTCCTCACTTTGCCTCAATTAAAAATAATAAAAAGTCATTTTTATATTTTTGTCTTCTTTTCTTTGTCTTTGTGTTTGTTTGTTTAGGGCCACACCCGTGGCATATGGAGGTTCCCAGGCTAGGGGTCTAATAGGAGCTACAGCTGCCAGCCTATGCCAGAGCCACAGAAACTGCCAGACCTGAGCCACATCTGCGACCTAAACCACAGCTCTCAGCAGTGCTGGATCCTTAACCCGCTGAGTGAGGCCAAGCATTGAACCCGCAACCTCATGGTTACTAGTCAGATTTGTTTCTGCTGCGCCACGATGGGAACTCCAAAAAGTCATTTTTAAGTAGCATTGAAAATTACTTGATTCCAAAGGCCTTCTTTACTATGAAGCACTCTACAAAACGTCTTCTTTCATATATGTAAAGATGGAAGCCTAGTTAGAAACCTAGGAACTGAAGAATTTATTGCAGAGCTTAACACAAAAACACATATTAAGTGTTGTTTGCAGAGAGTAGGTAAAAATTTCCATACTTAAATATTCTAATTTTATAAAGGTTTTTAACTTTTTCTTTTTTAAAGAAGTAGACTTAACTTTCCCTCTCTAAATGAATATGCTAGGGGTTGGCTTAGTTGGAAGTGCCTTAGTGGATCCAGGCTTAAAATAAAGTGTTTTCCCTTAAAGCTGTTGCCAATGATGACATGAAAAAGTGAGGCACAGCCAAAGGTTAAGAATGACATTCATTCCACTAAGCCAGAGAAGGAAGGCCAAATGGGTCACCAGACTAGAGACCAAATACTAATATGGAAAGCTAGAGTCCAGTGTCACCATGATTAGCAAGAACAGAAGTCAAGATAAGCAAAAATTACCTAGACCTGTCAGTGTTGTCACCAGTGCTTCTATGTGGAAGCTGCTGCTCAGAGTTGCTTGGGAGAGCTAACTTTGTTTAGAGGGCAGTAATGGGTCAAGTTGAATGCCTCCAGCTGCATTTTGAAAATATGTACCAATGGAAGTAGAACATGGGATAGAATGACAACACACTCTCCTTTAGTATGTGACAGTTTTTCCTTCAAAAACTCACTTTTCTCATGGTACAGTTTTTTGATTTATCTTCTCTCATTATAGTCACTCTCAATAAAGTTATCTTTTTCCTCCCCTCTACCTCAAATGGCAGAAATGAAATTTCTGCCTTTCTGCTCTCAAAGGCATCTCTATAGAACCCTACAGAGCCAAGTTGGAGACATGAGCTTTTCCAATTTTGGCCAAAAATATATTAAATCAAATGGGAGTCAAAAGAGGGTTGTCACTGCTTTTGTTAAGAGCAAAGGTTTTGGGCAGAGTCTGGCCTCTGACTATACTCTCCTGCTCACTCACCATGTGCCCTACTGCTCTGACTGTACAACCCTGGATAAGCTGTCTGCTCTGTTAAACGTTCAATTATTCTAGCTTCATGACACTGGACAACTGAGTGAGAGCATACCAATGAGGTTTAAGCATAGTAAATGGTGACCATGTTTTGTTGATATTATTGTTAGCATTTAAAATTGTCAACAGCTGGAGAGTTTGCATGGTCAATGCCTATTTAAAGCACCTCGGTTCCCTCCTGGCACATGGTGAGCTATTTCAAAGACAGAAAATGACTAGCTTACCTTGACAGGGGTCATCTTCTAACTTAAAGTATTTGATGACTTACTGGAATAAAAGAGAGAAAAACATAGTACAATGCTTGATTTAGATATAATACAACTCTATTATTAATATTTCATACTCCTGCTTTGGGATGCTGAGACTGGGGACGATATTCCTCCAGCTTTTATTAAGGGGCACCTGATTGATTTGAATTGTACACTCTGGTTTGACAGTGGAAAATATAAGGCTTAACTATCTCAATGAGTTTATAGGGAGAGATTGATAAACTTTAGGATTAGAATGGGACAATGGGAATAAAAAGAAGAGTGAATTTATACAACATAGTTGTCTTAAAATTATTATAAAAATTGAACAAAAATGTTTATTAATTCAAATTTGAAAAGTTCCAAATAGATAATTCAACCAAATTTCCCATTCACTCATTCTTGTTTTTCATTCAACCGATGTTTATTCAGTGCTCGCTGTGTACTAGATGCTTGAGATTTAAATTATCTTTATCTCTAACAATGGATCTTGACCTAAACAATAACAACAAAAGACTAATGAATTAATGAACTGTAGTGAATAGACTTTGTAAAATAGTCTTAGGTTATAATCCATTAGTGATTATTTATTTAGCAAGTTTACTACTCACTTTGCACTCCAACTTCCATATCCTTGCCCCAGGCAACCTTTGCCCAAGGCAATGGAAGGAGACTGGAGGGCAATGGAAGGAGAATAGAGAGGACAAGGAATTCCTGCTCCCATCTTGCTTGCTCCTCCTCAGGTCCCCTCCTTCCCTCACTTAGCTCCAGTAGCGGTATTTCCTCTCCTTTCTCCTTGAGGCTTAGGACTGGTAATGCCTTTCCCTTTTTGGTAGTATGTAAGTATTTCTACACCCTTCCATGGTTCTCTTATTTCTGTTCACTCCTTTGTAGACAGCTCTTTGATTATATTTTCTTTAAAGTCTCATATGTGTGAGCTCTCTGTCCTGCCTGGACTTGAAATGATAGATAAATAATTGCATCTATATAGCTGAGATAAGAACTTATTTGTTATTCATAAAAACAAAAATGTTACCTAAAACAGTTTTAATATTTCCAAATAGATACATTTACCCCAAGCATCATGAAGTGAAACTACTTTGCTATTGTTATAATTCATGTTTATACACTTACATCTAGGGATGTATATGCATGTCATTGACCATCAGTAACTTCCAGACAGCAATTTGCCTGCTAGCTTTTATTGTCCTGAGAGTCTTAATTAACACCATAATGTTTTATGTAAGTGAGTTCTATGTCCCCAGATGTGTCTGGATAGGTACATCAAGACTTTTCCCTAAGAGACTGAATTATCCCTACCCTGCTTCACAATTTCTCTTGAATGTAGAGAATAGTGACAAGAAACCAGAAAGGAAGCACCATGTTTTACAGTTTAGCAGGGAATTGAAAAGGAACAGATAGGCAATCTGCTGCTTCTCTCCCATATGGGTGACAACAGTGCATTGGAAGAATCAGTACTAATTAGCTAAATGAAAAGCTCAAACTGTGATTGTTAAAGAGTTTAATTTTAGGGCAAACTGAAATGCTTTCCTAATTCATGAGAGGTAGAGACAGAGAGAACTCAGAATGTCTTACCTATAAAGTCTGGTCATTAGAAACCTGGAATTTCTCAGCGGGAACATCAGTAACAGAATTTAGAGAAAGTGCTAAGAATGAACCCAGTTTAGAATTAAAGACTTTGATTATTTATGCATATCTCACTCTGAAAATCAAAGTAAAAATATTATTCTGATTAATTATTTAGTTTCATTCATTAAGAGCAGGTTATCAAAGTACTTATTAGAATTAGATTTAAGTAAAATATTTATGAAAACTGTATAAAACCCACTGTAAAAATATATTTCTATGGATTGAACAATGGGAAAGCTTATGTCTACTGGGTCAAATGGCTGTATTGAAAATCACATGAAGAGTATCTGTAGAATATTTATTGAAATGTTGAAATATTTTGAATATTTATTTCCTCTCTGCCAGGTTAGTAAATACCTCTGAAAGACAATTATGCTTACTGTTCAGATCATTTGCTAATCTAATAATTTATAGACAATTCCTCTCTGAAATAAGATAAAAAGTCTCACACTTGGTTCCCAGAATATTCTTTAAGACATTCTTATTACCGCCATTTTCCAGATTTCACTTTCATTTCTTGTTGTTATTCAAAGACAACTAATAAAGAATAGGAGTTCCCGTTGTGGCTCAGGGGAAACAAATCTGACTAGCATTCACAAGGATGCAGGTTCCATCCCTGGCCTTGCTCCATAGGTTAAGGATCTGGCGTTGCCATGAGCTGTGGTGCAGGCCAGCTGCTACAGCTCCAGTTCCACCCCTAGCCTGGGAACATGCACATGCAGCCCTAAAAAGACAAAAAAAAACAAACAAATAAAAAACCAAAAAACAAAAAATAAAGAATAAATGATTGTGCTGTTTTTCTTGGTACTCTAGGTTATAATTTGACTATGTTAGGAGATAAACTCATTTTGAGATTATGTACTATTATAAACAACTCACTTATCTTAGGATTTAATTCTCTTTTCACCAGCATTAGATTCAGCTTTTTGTGATCTGAGGTTATTTCTTATGGGTATTGAAAACACAAACAAGACAAAGGAAAACAAAATAAGAGTTGAATAATTAAACAGTCCTGGTAATTTTTTATCCCCCCAACTGTCTGCCTTGGGCTTCAATTAACTCTTATAAATACAAGAGACTTGACTTTCAGAAAATGAGATTTCAACCCTTTTTCTTATCCTGCTTTCAAAGTAATTTTGATAGAGACAAGATTGGGTCAACCACATCTATCTTGGTAATTCCTGAATATCAGCTTTTGAGATAATTATACTCCTATAACAAAAATTTGTTCCACCTGATATTAAGCTTCCTGACAAGGCTGGCCTGATATATTTTAACACATACAAATGCAACCCTTGATGCTAACGTGTGTGCAGGTTTTCTGAACCAAATATAAGATGTTAGTTGACATCACACTATTAGGAGATCAATTCAGAATTGGCAGTAATGCTGAAAAAGATTCTTACTTTGAAAATCTCATTTGGAAAAACTGCTTCCTACTGGCTGTTATAAGATGGAATAAAAGATGGAAATAAAAGATGGAAATTCTTGGTCATTCTTTTGTATGATTATAAATTTCAAGTGCTAAGTAGGCTTCCGATTAAGCCCAAAAGGAATTTTTACTTATGTTTCTAATTAAGGGAGAAATATACTTGATTATTTAATGGTCAACACTTTTTTCCCCCTCCTTCCTTAAGAAGATATTTTAGATTCAGATGAGAATTATCATTTAACCTTTCTCTGGCCTTCAATACTGCACCTGATCTGATAAAGCACATAACTGGAACAGTGAAAGCAAAATGAGCCTTTTCAGAATTTCATGAGTGACCTTAAGAATTTTAAAAATGCCCAGTATTCTGTTCTTGATTCTTCTGAGAGAGGTTTTTCCCTCTAAATACATATCAATGAATACAACCCATAAAATAGCCCAATATAGGCAACCAATTACTCAGAGAAGTACAGAAAGAAAAGGAAAAAATACTAGTAAATTTGTGAATCAGACCTATGAAATAATCTTAGAATGCTAAAGAAATTTGCCCCCAATATTGACTTAAGATTGGTCAATAAGTAGGATTACCTATATACTGTGTAAAAAAATTGTAAAAGTGCAAATCCTTTTTCATGACCACATAGGGTATTTACCCCAATTTATTCTTCAATTCATAGGTAACAATGTTTCAAGTATTAGGTATTAAGTAATTCTATTTACTTTTAAAATTAATAACACTTACCTAAAAGTTTACAAGACCCACTAGTAGATTTATTTATTATATTAGAAATAGTTTAAAATTTGTCTTTGGTTATAGACTCAAAGATTTACTCTTTATCTTAATTAATACATTGCACACAGCTCTATTCAGACAGGTGTAAAGTCTACCCCATCTTCAGAAGAGAGAAACTTCTCTTGTACTAAATTATAAACCTATTAATCAATTCACCTTCACTGTAAAATTCAATACCAATTCCCAAAACAACCTATGTTTGATTCTAGCAAAAACAAATGAGTTGATTTTATCCATTGCCCCATTTAAAAAAAAAAAAAAAACAAGGATATGGGAGTTCCCCTTGTGGCTCACTGGAAACAAATCCACCTAGTAATGATGAAGTTGCTGGTTTGATCCCTGGCCTTGCTCAGTGGGTTAAGGATCCAGCTTTGGCATGAGCTGTGGTGCAGGTTGCCAACACTGCTTGGACCCTGCAGTTCTGTGGCTGTGACTGTTGTATCCTCGCAGCTGTTAGCTCCAATTCGATCCCTAGCCTAGGAACTTCCATATGCCACCTTTTTAGGTGTGGCCCTAAAAAGCAAAAAAAAAAAAAAAAAAAAGTCGTGTTAGTCACAGCTACCATAGAACAACCTCTGTTTAATTTTCACCAAGGAAACTGTAAGAGAACAAATTCTTGCAGTATTCAATAACATTTTTTAGCTCTTTGATTTCACAAATAATAAATAAAAAGAATAATAAAATTTTATACAAATAATAAATAAAAAGAATAATAAAATTTTATACCTTGGAGGAAGCTTCAGGATTATACACTCAGTTCCCTCATAACTGAATGTCTGTTTCCAAAGCAAAATAATTTTATT
Source organism: Sus scrofa (assembly GCF_054392235.1). Taxonomy (NCBI): domain Eukaryota; kingdom Metazoa; phylum Chordata; class Mammalia; order Artiodactyla; family Suidae; genus Sus; species Sus scrofa. The sequence goes on along the minus strand of NC_139386.1, from coordinate 28,710,574 downwards.
GTAAATCCCAAGTTAATCTTACTTTTCCAAAATTAACACTAATACCAGATGGGGGTAGTTGAAAACAGCTTTTTGATGGATATCAGTTCTAAACAGTTTTGAATTGGTCTGTGTCCTAGTTTCTCTTCTTATTCCCTAATATTTTGGTGTAGCTAATGGTTTTAGTTATGTGTGTCATCTGGCCAGCAGTAGTAAAATCAATAGAACTACCTGCATCAACATCAATGACATGAACTAGATATCTTTGACTAGCTTTGTTCCAAACAAGCTTAGCATTAATTTAGTAACCACCAAGCAAGCACTTTCAATTGGTCAGAGTTTCTGAAAACGCAGTCAACCATTCATGCACAGATTTCTCAATTTTTATTGTTAACCTATCACCTAATTTATTTATTTAATTTTTTCATTAAATAACCTCATTTTTTATTTCAAATATAAAACTTGCTATTACTATTTATTTGGAAACTTTTTTAAAAGAAAGTAATTATAAAATTAACTATTATGAAAACAAAACACATTAAATTTTACTTATGTTCTTCTCTGGGCACTCTGGATAGGAATTCAGAGTCTAGAACTATCTGAAAAGTGTAAGATAAGTTTCTTAACAGAACTTTTCCTTTGTTATTTCATCAATGAAATGTAAATAATAATAATTCCTATCTCAGAGGACTTTAGTGAAGACTAAATGAAATAAAGATGTCAAGTCTCTTCAACTGATCTAAAGAGTCCATGTTTTCCTAATCAAATTATCTACAGTTTTTTTCTTTTGAGAAAATTTATGACCTGATTTTAAATTTTATATGAAATTCAAGGAAATTTATATGGAAAATAACCAAAGCAATTTTGAATAAGCAGAACAAATTTGGAAGCACTTCACTGACTATTAGAAAGCTCTATAAATTGAAATATTGGAACAATGATAGGCAAACTGATCAATGAGACAGAATACAGTGTCAGAAATGGATATATTCAGTGACACACCTGAAATACAATGAAGATGGCAGTGCAATACAGTGGAAAAGGGATGGTCTTTCCATTTAACAGTGCTGTATCAATTGGATGTCTCCTTGAAAAAAGTAGGTAACTTGACCTCTATCTCACACTATACAGTTCCAGGTGAATTAAAGATGTAAATGTGAAAGAGAAAACAAAGCTTGTAGAAGACTGTCTTCATGACTATGGCATAGACAAAGATTTCTTAAGGCAGAAAACAAATATCACAAATTATTATTTTTTTAATTAAAATGGAATTTTATTAAGAGTTCATATTCATCAAAACAATGATAATAGAATCTAAAAAGCAAACCCATGGGCAGAAAATATGTTTATAATATATCTATCTGAAAAAGAACTTGTATTCATGATATTTTTTTTAAAACTTCCTACAAATCAATAATTTCTTGCAAATTACACAAGCCAATAGAAAACTCTACTAAAAGACTTGAATCCTTATCAAAAGAGTAAGTACAAATGCTTAATAAACATAAACAGATATTGAACTTCATGAGCCATATAGGAAATGAGAATTGAAGCATTAACAATGGAAGATGATGTATTTGTAATATAATTGCATGGCACAAAACTAGTACCCGGAATACACAAAGTGTTTCTGAAAATCAAATCATTAAGACAGACTACTCAGTAGAGAAATGGGCAAAAGACTTGATCAGGCCTTTCACAAGGAAGGAAATCCAAAGAACCAATAAACAGGCAAAAGTGTTCAACTTCTTCCATCATTAAAAACCATAATGAGATATCACTACCTCTGCAGGTTGTATAAAGTCTTTTTTTTTTATTTTTACTTTTTAAGCCTGCACCTGTGACCTATGGAACTTCTGGACTAGGGGTCAAATTGGAGCTGCACCTGCAGGCCTACACTACAGTTACAGCTATGCCAGATCTGATCCACGTCTGCAACCTGTAGGTGGTGTAAAATCTATCAGTAACAAATGTGGGTAAGAATTTGGAACAACATCTATTCTTGTAAACTTCTAGTAAAAGTTTAAATTAGTGCAACCACTTCTGAAAATTCTTAGGCATTATCTATTAAAAATGAAGAGATGTGAACCTGTGCTGCCCAATATCTCTAGGTTTGTAATAAGCCCATCCACAACAAAGAACACATACGAATCTTTAGCAGTATCATTTAAGATGGTAACAATCCAAAAATCTTTTAATGGTAGAATGGATAATTTCTGGCATATCCATGCAATGAGATCCCACAAAGCAATGACAATGAACCATGTATGCTATGCTTAACATATTAAAAACCACACATGGAAACATGAAATCAAAAAACAGACCACCATGATTTTCTTCAAAACCGAAAAAGAAAGTTCACTAACATCTTTACAGCTATGTGATAGAACACTAAGAAATACCGGGAATTTGTTACAGAATTATCATCACAAAAGTCGGGATGGCAATTACTCCTTGGAAGTAGAAATTTGAGATTGGAAGGGACAGAAAGGGTCCTCTGGGAGCTGGAGGCAATGTTGTCTTTCTTTACCTGATGCTGCTAAAAAATATTCACTTCATAGTTTTTTATTGAACCGCATACCCTTTCTCTATGTAAATGTTATGCTATATTTCACATTTTTTACAGAGAATATTTTTTATTAATTAAACTTATTTTTATTAGGGTATAGTTGATTTACAGCGTTGAGTCAATTTCTGCCGTTCAGCATAGTGACCCAGTCATACATATATATATACATTCTTTTTCTCATTCTATCTTCCATTATGGTCTATCTTGAGGGACTGGATATAATTCCCTGTACTATACAGTAGGACATCATTGCTTATCCATTCTAAATATAATATCTAATTTTTTTTTGTCACACTGGTAGCATATGAAGTTCCCAGGCTAGGGACTGAATCTGAGTTGCAGCTGTGACCTATGCCACATCTGCAGTAATGACAGATCCTTAACCCTCTGTGCCACAGCAGGAACTCTAGTTCACAATTTATTTTGAATTGGAAAAAAAAAAAAGAAATAGAGGGTATCCATTTTGCTGATATGGATCACAACAAAGGTATAGCTCACTAGGCAGTCCAGTTCTTCAGGATGGCTAAATTCCTAGAATTTCAGTCTAGAGTATGTTGTATGTTTCTTTGGCTTTTCTGGAATGGCTAAAATTAATAAGCTGAAAAGTAGCAAGTATTGAAGAGGATACAGAGCAACCAGAATACTTACAAATTATGGATACAAATGTAAATTGACATAATCACTTTGGAAAACTCTTCTACCAAAGTTGATTATAGATATATCTATGACTCAACATTCCACTTGTAGGTATATACAGAACAGAAATATGCTTGTGGATTTATCAAAAGACATACTAGAATATTAATAGTAGCACTATTCTTTATAGATCCAACTGGGAAATTGTACAAATGGACAGTAATGGAATGGATGATAATGGAATGGCTAAATGAATGGTGATATCTTTGCACATTAGAATACCATTCATCAATGAAATAAATAATTTATGCTTCCAAACAACAGGTGTGGATGAATCTCACAAACGTAATGTTAAACATAAGAAGCACATACACATGCATTTATTTATATAGTACCTTAATAGGCAAAATTAATCTGAGTTGTTGGAAGTCAGGATACAATTATCCTGGAGCAAGTAGAAATGGAAGAGGTCACAGAGTGGTGCTTATTGCTCTCTGTTTCTTGGTATGAGTGCAGGTTAAAAGGATGAGTTTAGTTTTTTATAAGAATCATCACTCTAAACATACGACTTAAGCACTTTTCTGTATAGATATATTAAATTTCTCCATGGGTTTACATATGTGAATGGGATTACATATATGAAGTTCTTATAAGTGTACCTGGCATGTAGAACTCTAAAAATCATTAGCTATTATTTTTGTGCTGTTATTGATGTTCTTGCCCACAAAAAGCAACAAGCCTAATAAGTCCTGATCCTCATATATTAAAAAAGGAAATTAGTAAATGTTAGAAAAACAAGACAATTAGAATCAAACTGAGGCTATCTCGCTAACATGGTTGGAAGAATCAAAAAATAATTGAAAAATGCATGTCTTTCTTCTTAACAGAGTCGATGCATTTTAGCTCTGAGTCCATGGACTACCTACGGCACACATCCCTCATGAAAAACACTTCAAATGATCAAACAATTTAGCTACTCTGGAGAGACTGTTGACATCTTACCCTGACAGGCTCATCGAAATCAAACTCCCCTCCTAACCAGGTATTCTTTTTTTTAACCCCTGAAATTTATTTATGTCTACTTGATCTTAAAATAGGCCAAATAATGTTGACTTCTGAAATCTTTAATTCAGTGATTACGTGAGTACTTGAAGATATGTAAAGATGAATCTGTTTACCCTACAGCTTAATCCTATGTGGAAAAAGAATGATACTTTAGGAGTTCCCGCTGTGGCACAGTGGGTTAAGAATCCAACTGTAGCAGCTCAGGTCACTGCTGAAGTACAGGTTCAACCCCTGGCCCAGCATAATGGTTTAAAGGATCCAGTGTTGCTGCAGCTGCAGAGTAGGTCACAGTTGTGGCTGGAATTCAGTCCTTGACCCAGGAACTTCCACATGCCACGGGTGTGGCCATTAGAGAAGAGTGACACTTTATCTGGAGAATAAAAGGCATTCTACTACATTTTCAGAGAAGATTATTAGTTCTTTTGTTTGCATCCTTGGTATTTAGTCAATAGAGAGTGATCTTAAATCACTAATAGAAAAGAATATCACTATCACATCAAAGAATATGATAAATTCATGGAATAATATGTTTTAATTGCTCCTTAACATTTATGACAACATGGTTCTACACCCACAGAACAAAAAATTAGCTAGATTGAAAATATATGTAATTTTATTTTATTTTTATTTTTTAGGGCTGTACCTGTGGCATATGGAGGTTCCCAGGCTAGGAGTCAAATCGTAACTATAGCTGCTGGCCTACATCACAGCCACAGCAATGCCAGATCCAAGCCGCATCTGCAACCAACACTGCAGCTCGTGGCAATGCCAGATCCTTAACTCACTGAGCGAGGCCAGGGATCAAACCCGCGTTCTCATGGATGCTAGTCAGATTCGTTAACTGCTGAGCCACGATGGGAGCTCCCCCTAATTTTAAAATTCAATACTAAAATAGGCAAATTAGCACTAGTTTAAGACCTCATCTTCTGCAAATGCATGACTTTCCATTCATTTAGCAACTCTTCTCAAACACTGTTAGTTGCACAGGAGATGACCTCGTCTACTTTGAGTTCAGTTTTATATAATAGTACAAAACAATCTTTTAAATAGTTTTCCAAACTAAAGATGATGCACTTTTATGGACTCAGAGGCTAGGGTTATCAAACAAAAAAATCCGTTTTAAAGTAGATGAAGTGAAAATCTCTGGTCAATGAGTATTTATCTAATGGCTTTTAATTATTGAGATATTTTCCCTTTTGTTTTCTAAATTCTGTTTGGTAACCATTTGCATTTGCTCTTGGAAAATCACAAGTTAGATTTTCTTTGACAAGTATGTGTGGAGTATGTATTTTGCACTACCCTTCCTGCAGCAACATCCTTTTGTCCATCTGTATTAAGATGGCAGCTAGAAGATTTAAAGTAGGTAAGAGGAAGAACCAAACTGATGAGAGAAATTCCTTTGAGGCTACTGGGATATTCTAGCTGTTGGACTAAGAGAGTTGGTACAGCCCTTAAGAGGGGAAACTATGCCTCATGAAAGGGCATGACTGTGTGGGACAATGAGTTGATTGGGCTACAAGATTATGTGATTACTCCTATTTGCTGATTTATGTCTGTCACAGAATCTACCACATATTGATTTTCTTCACTCTCAGGTCCCTTGGGTCTCTGGCTCTATCCTTTCTATTTTCTTACTATAGTGGTATACTGCTGACTAGCACTGTTTATCCCTTTCTCTGTGCCTGGCGCTATATTAAGCAAACTTCAGAAACAACCTCATTTGATCCTCACAACAGCCCTATATGACTTGCTTTATTTTCAATCTTTTACTGATTGAGGGAACTGAGGCCTAGTGAGGATAAGTACATATTCCAAAGATAATATGGCCAATAGGTATTTAAACCAGATCAGCAATCTGGAGACTTTGCCTCTAAACACTAAATGCTACTGCCTAGGTAATGACCTCCAGCTTTCCATCTCTGAATACCTATCAGAGTTTTCTCCACCAGGAGTAGAAATTATTGCCACATGTTTCCACATTCTGTGAAGGATCCAGTAAACTTATCCCATGGCTGACAACAGATCTAAAACCTATTTACCAGTGGAAATCCCATATTTTTCTGTGGGAACTTAGAGAAAAAGAATAAAACGAACCTTTGTGCTGTTTTTGGTGTTTGGTAGGAGCTCTTCAGATGGAGAAAGGGGGCCAATTACTGGAGATTAAATATTGGGAAAGAGGTAAAGACAAGCAAAGAAAAATAGAGTAAACAATAGCCAATATTCTGCTTTCTCATTTCTTCTTAATTGGGAGCTCCTAAAATTCAAAGTCTATTACAAACCAATTCCTAGTCACATGGATCCCAGGTGTATCTGACAGGTGTCAGGTCAGGAAAAGAATCATTTTCATGACTCCAGTAGCCTAAGTAAATCACTTAGGTAACTCCAAGTCTCCACCTCTAGGATATCTTTATTATCTTTCATTAAATCAATATCTTCCACCCCAAAAGACCTGCTCAATAAATGAAATGATATGTTCTTTCTACACTAAGGAAAGGGTGTGATGATTGCAACAAATAGTGGAGTCAAGTGTGGAAGGAAAACTCAGGCAATGCCCCCAGGGGTGTCCCATCAAGTTGAAAAGAACATAGGACATCTCTTGTCCCCTGCTTCATAGTCATTTGGCTCACTTTTTTTTTTTTTTTCCTGAGCACTGCTGCAGCAGTGAGTTTTCAGAGGTGTAACCTGACAACACGATACATCTGTCATTTTTGGCTTGGATCTGGGGTGCAGCATCATGGAATGGATGTGAGCACTTATTCCCTCTCTAGCAGGCATATTTTGACTGACAGCAGAAGGAATCTGATCCTTTCTCTCACAAAAGAAGAGACTTTGAGGTGTCTGTCTCCTACTCCTCAGAAGGTCTTGGCTGGGTAGAGCTTCAGTTGCCCAACACAGAAATCAATGTAGCATTTTACCAAGGAGTGGCTCTCCCTCCTTTTCTGTTTCACTCTATAGTCCCTTCTTTCTTTTCTCTCATCTTGCTTTCCTATAACTATCTCTATGAAAGCCTTGTCTCAGTTTCTGCCTTCAGGAGCATCTCAGGCTAACACAAAAGCATAAAGAGTAAAAAAATTAAAAGTTGTAAAAAAGTGTGTAAATAAGATGAAAAAAAGTATAGGCATTTACCTTAACCTTAGAATTTATCCAAAATAGAGTTTGAGAAACTTTATGATAATGGAATGGGAAAATAAGCCAAAAATCTCTAATCTAATCAAAAAGGCAAAACTGCATTGTAAATGAGAAGGCATTTATACCAAGTTTCTAAGTTTGAATAAAATTGCAGCTAATGAATGAAATATTTATATCAAGGTTTCCTAGCAGCCAGGGCAAAAATGGAAACATGTAGCTCCTAGTGTTTAGCGGTTAGGAGAAAACCAATTGGGTAGCAAATGTAAAATGTGTTCCAGATGCTGGACTCCAGGAGAAATTGCATCAATGTTGTTTTTTTTAATAGATGGGACATTGAAAATATAATGAATGGTGTTCTTAATAACAGAGTTATAACACAAATTACAGAAGTATTCCATGCTTCTTGTGTTAGTTTTTCATCAATGCCAGACATATAATACCTAAAATGCTAGGACTTTTCTAAAAAAAGTAGTTTGGGGTTGTTAAAAATGTACAAAAATCTGCTCAAATGCCAACCTATTAGAGCATGAAAGAAATAATTGTTACTCGAAAAATAATTCAGAGGACAGTACTTATCCAAACTGTATAGTAGAATCAAAGTAATGGCAAATTTTGAGCAAAACTGCATCCTGATAAACTTCAAGCTAGATACCTGAGCACTCTTAAGTAACTAAATAAATTAACCTGCTAAGCAACATTTCCAATCACGCAAATATGACATTATTGAACATGACACCACTTCCTCCTGTACCTCTGGCAGACACACCTATTGATTATGGCATTCTTTCCTCTTGGTCTTGGAGACAGCCTCTGAGCTTCTAACACAGTACTCCAAACATTGAAAAGAATTAGAACCTACAGATGCATTGAATACTATTGGTTATTATTTGTATGTGTTAATTTCCTGGATGAGAAAACATGCATGCCAAAAATGATTTGGGGTTGAGAATAATAAATATTTAGCTCTTCTCACTCATACTAAATGGACCACAGATTTCACAACTTCTTTAGGCCACTCTTGGTACACAAGGTAGAATTTATTTACTATGTTCAATACTGAGACCAAATAATGTTTAAAAATGGAGTGGTGTTTCCAATGTGATAAGATATCTAAGAACTATGGAACGGTAAAAAAAATGTTGATATAAGGGGATGTCAAACAAATTAGAAATGAAAGGAAGATTCTTTACCTAATGAGTCATTTTGCCAGAAAGACAAGACCCACAACAATAGATGTAAGTACTTACCAAGCATTATAATATCTATCATTTCTTTAATTAAAAAAGGGCAGCCATAACACAGTCTGGAGAACATTTCCACACACACACCCCCAACTACCCTGCTCTCAACATTTTCCACTCTCTTGAGTAGAGATTGATGTGGTATAGATACTTAGAATTCTTGGAAATATGATTGGTAAAGGAAAAACACCATCTACAATTGTAACAACTGGACAAAATCCTTCCTACATCAAATCATCATTTTTCATCTGACAGTATTGTGGAAAGGTCTCCATAAAATGAAAATCTCCCATGTTATCCATTTCCCATCCCTAATCTCTACAATATAATGAGCTTCCACTCTCGAAAGAAGTATCTCTGATTGTATGGGAGAGATCTAAAGAAGAAAATGTATATCCTATTATAAACTTTAAATGGAATTCCCTCTATCTTTAATATGAATAGATGACTAAAATGTCCATAAAGTAGGTAATTGATAGTAGTATATGTTAGTAAAATGAAACTGTGAGGCTTCCTTAAATAAGTAATGCTAAGACAAAATACGGATGTATTAAGTTTCTAATGCTACATATCCTTTCTTGTTTATAGATATTAGTTATCATATAAAGGTAGAAAAATGTAACTAAGTATATAGTAAACTGCATTGTAGGCCCCTAGAGGTTGTTTGAAGGGAAACCCTGCTGCAATCAAGTAGTTAAAGAATTACTGAGTAGGAGTACTGTATTTAAAGATCTCTTTTCATGAATGGTATAGGAAAATATTTACATTGTTTTCAATAGCCCTCATCTACTAGTCTAATAATACCAGTCTGCTTTATGCCTGAATTTCTTCCTGGTCATGGATATTTTCAGGCAGATTAATTCTAGGTTACTGAGTTTTGTTGATAAAAAAAGAAGTAACTATCACAAATGTAAAGAGAACCTTGGTTATTTCTTCCTTGAAAATGGAAGGCATCCATTTATTTTAAAAAGTGTAATTCATTGTGAATTATTTAGTACCTATAGTCATAGGCTGTTAGCACTAGAAAGGCCCTTAGAGATTTCCTAGTTCAGAGGTTTTCAAACTACAGTCTTCCAAGTCCTGGGCTCCTCAGATGCACCAGGGGTCTGGCCACTCAGCTGCTCACCACCACTTTGGCTAAACCAGCTATATATATTTTTTTTTCTGTTTTATGTAATGGTATGACTTATAAGGTTTCACTTGGAAAAAAAGAATTCTGCTACTAAAAATTGTCAGTCACTGTACCCTGTCATTTTACCAATCATAATTGTAGGAACCCATTACATAAAGACACTTCACCAAGAAGATATTGTTTTAGAAGTAGAGCCAGGCACCAATGTGCTTTTTACTCAAGTGTGGCTCTTTTTCTCTGCAGAATCTATGGAAACAGCTTCTGACTGAAGATGTTTACAGTTCTTTTTTAAGGTTTATAGCCAATTAATAAATGGGTAAAACTTCCAAGTTTAGGTCTAGCTTTTATTTAAGACTGTTTGTTGTTTCAGAGAATAGAAATACTTGGATATTTTGATGAACTTGATTAGTCAAACTATTTTGGAAAGACAAAAATGACCAAAAAAGAAAGAAAAAGAGAGGTGGGTGTAAAGTGAGGAGAGAGAATCAAAGAAGAAGAAAGCAAGAGGATAAATAAGAAGAAGAAAAAAAGAAAAGAAAATTGTTTTGATCAGTATGATTACTTTTGGGGCTAATGGCCTCAAATCCATTTTTTACATTAAGCCATTAAACTTACTTTTACTTAATACCATATAGAAAATATGGTATTAACTTCCATATGCCACAGCTGTGGCCATAAAAAGAAAAAGAAAAAAAATCCATAACTTCTTTAAAATGGATTTTGATTGTTTTACTTTTAAATTCTACATATTCTCTCTCATGTATGTGATGGCATTTAATAAATTGAACTGCAAATTTTTGTAGAAGAAAAAATATGAAAAGCTGATATAAACTTAAAAGAAATATCCTGGGTTGGGCATTTGCAACAGAGAGACTATATATAAAGTAAAAGTTGAAGTAAAATTTCCAAGAATTTCAAAGATGTTGTTACATATTTATGAATTGAGACCTCCAGTTCCTTTGAGTAGGGGAGAGATGTTAGATAGCTCTACAAATCAAATAGTCTAATTTGTGCTTATTATAATTCCTTTCATATTACACTGATGCTATTTCTTTGTTTGTCCTCTAAGGCTGCAGATTCCTTAAGGGCAAGGATTTTCAGTCTTATTCACCTATTTTTTACACCTAATAACTATCATTGGCAACATGGTAGATGTGCTATTAATATTTATTTAGTGAATGAATGCATGAATGAATAGATATGAATGATTCTATACACAAAGCTTCTGGGTTACTTGCACTTTCTAATTTCTCTTTGAAAAGTCTGCATTATTTAGAATATTCTCACTTCAAAGTGACGTGTTGGCAAAAGTAAAATTATAAATCCAGATTCCTTCCTGACTGCTTTCCATACCATGTTAGTGACTTCTAAATACTCAGTCATCTCTAATGGCACAGAAGGTATAGAGATTCTAGCTCAAATGAGTCTTGTGATGATTTCCCTTACAAAGCTTCACTTTCAATTGAAAAACAAAACATACAGATACAAGCACACAAGTACACATACACAGACATGAGAATAAGGTCAGCACCCCACCTTTTTAAGTTCATGACAAATAATTAATTTTTAGAGAAAAATATTAATAGATATTATTTTATAAACATGTGTTGTGCCAAACACTATATATTTACATGTATTGCTTGTTCTTCACAATATTCTTATGTTTAGAATATTCTCACTTTGGAAGGTTTAACTATTATCCCATTATGTATTTGAGGAAACTGATAATCAGACAGGTTAAAAAGTTGCATATTGCTCTTACACTGAAAGGCTTGGTTTCAAACCCAGTTATAGCAGGTGCATCTACTATAATCTAGTTTTTCTCTTTTTTTAAGGATATTCCTAGCATATATCAAAGGGTCTGATCCAGAGTAGCAAGAAGGAATGAATGAAACTAGAATGACTGAAACTGTTTGGAAATGCCTCGCTTCAAAACAGAAAGTCCCCAAACATTTGCTTTTTGCTGTCTCCTAACTACTAGATTTCAGTGACTTTCTAACATTATAGAAAAGAATATTCATGTGCATTTAAAAATATCCAACTGGCATTTTAACTGAAGCCCAGATAAACCGGTGGTCTTCTTCCCACATATGCACCCTTTAGATAGCAGCCTTCTCTTTTTAGTAGGTAATTCCATTTAGGTTCACTTGAAACAGAGTCATCTCTTTTGTTAATTTACAAATTTAAAAGATCAGTGAAGTGTGAGAGCTAAATGGATATAAAAATACAAGAACATATGTAGAGGGTGTTGAAAAGAGTCAGACAATACAGTGTTTCTCAGCGTGAGGGTTGCTCTGTCGCATTACTACTTGGGACATCTGTGCCTGCATCAAGCTGGCTCAGAGAAAGGCTTCAAGCCAAACCATCCCGCAGGCCTCTTCCTCCACATGTAGTCGTGGCAATGCTGCTATTCAGAAGCACCTGCCCACAGATACAATTTGCTCACTGATGCTGCAAGGAGCATCAGAATTATGCACTGTCTCCATATAATAACACCTTTGCAGCCTCTCCACAGTGGGGACTCTGCATGCCTCTTTTAATCTTTTCCCCCTCTATAGAAAATAAGGACTATGATTTCTCTTCCCCTCACAAATTAAATTGTACTACCAGCTAGCAACAGGGCAGTGCTAGCTAAATAAAACTGATGACAAAAGCAGAGGAGTTCCAGGGTCCTCAACTGTATTCGAAAGAGAGAGATTTTATTTCAAAAGCAAGAACTCAACAGGGCATGAGCCTGAGTGCCACACAAACATCCTGGTGTAGCTCACTAAATCTAAAGCCAGGAATGGCATAGAACAGATATCACTTGCTAACAGCCATCTTAACTTAAGGGGGATCCATCAGCAGCCAAGCCATTTCTCCCTTGTCCCCTTGCAAATTTGTACAGTTGCCGTCCTACCTCATATTTAGATTTGCACCTATGCTTTGATAAATAACTGCCTTAAATTAAACATTCTCTGACATCAACCTTACAAATGTTTTCTCATATCAGTCTCCCAAAGCAACAGAAATAAAAACAAAAATAAATCAAAGGGACCTAATCAAACTGACAAGTTTTTGTACAGCAAAGGAAACCAAAAAGAAAACAAAAAGACAACTTACAGAATGGGAGAAAATAGTTTCAAATGATGCAACTGATGAGGGCTTAATCTCTAAAATATACAAACAACTTAAACAACTCATCAGCAAAAAAGCCAACAACCCAACTGAAATAGGGGCAAAAGACCTGAATAGACATTTCTCCAAGGAAGACATACAGACGGCCAATAAGCACATGAAAAAATGCTCAACATCACTGATTATAAGAGAAATGCAAACCAAAACTACCATGAGGTACCACCTCACACTAGTCAGAATGGCCATCATTAATAAGTCCACAAAGAACAAATGCTGGAGGGGGTGTGGAGAAAAGGGAACCCTCCTGCACTGTTGGAGGGAATGTAAGCTGGTACGACCACTATGGAGAATAGTATGGAAGAACCTTAGAAAACTATACATGGAACTACCATATGACTCAGCAATCCCACTCTTGGACATATATCCGGACAAAACTTTTCTTAAAAAAGACATATGCAGCTCTATTCACAATAGCCAAGACATGGAAACAACCCAAATGTCCATCAACAGATGATTGGATTAGAAAGATGTGGTATATATACACAAGAGAATACTACTCAGCCATAAAAAGAACAAAATAATGCCATTTAAAGCAACATGGATGGAACCAGAGACTCTCACCCTGAATGAAGTAAGTCAGAAAGAGAAAGACAGGGAGTTCCCGTCGTGGCGCAGTGGTTGACGAATCCGACTAGGAACCATGAGGTTGCGGGTTCGGTCCCTGCCCTTGCTCAGTGGGTTAACGATCCGGCGTTGCCGTGAGCTGTGGTGTAGGTTGCAGACGCGGCTCGGATCCCGCGTTGCTGTGGCTCTGGCGTAGGCCGGTGGCTACAGCTCCGATTCAACCCTTGGCCTGGGAAGCTCCATATGCCGCGGGAGCGGCCCAAGAAATAGCAACAACAACAAAAAGACAAAAAGACAAAAAAAAAAAAAGAAAGAGAAAGACAAATATCATAAAGAGTGTTGCATTCACCTGTTTAAATACTCCTAAGTGCAGCCAGTAGGGTTGGCTTTCAAGCTGCTAAATTCAAGCTCATTAGTCAGGTACCTAAATGACGTATAAATGAGCCACGTTGTGAGAAACATTTTCATATTGCAGAATTCTGCTCCTTGTTTCTGACAATAAGATATAATAAAAGTTTGAATAATATCTTTGTGATTTAAAAATTATGGAGGCAGTCTTCTGTTGATGACATGGTATATCTGTAGCTTGGCATCTTTCAATTCCCCATGACTAATGCATTTATTGCCAATGTCATCACCATCGTCTTAATTTACAACAGGCACTTACACAGCTCTTTTGAAAGTGCATTCCCTGGAAGACTAATACTGCACAATAGAGATCTATAGAGACACCCTACCAAGAAATACTCCTGTGAATCTGTAGCAACAATATATGCTCTGTTGCATTTTTCAAAATTATTTAATTAGGAGTCCCCCTTTCACAAAATATCTTGAAGGATAAATGCCCTATTAGAGTTGCTATCTGAGGGAAGAATGAAAACAAACAGTAGCATAGATTATCACCATCCAAACGTTCATGATGAGAGAGAAAGAATCACAGTCTTTTCCTTCTTGGACCATTGCTTTTCCCCCTCAGATTGAGATCTTGTACATTGATCTCCATGATAATTTCACTGTATCATCTGTCGGGCATATAGGAAAAATAGCAAGGACTGTGTCCGTTTCCAGTGTTAGGCACATCGTGGATGCTCAGGAAGTAAATGCTTGTTGAATGAATGAGTCTGAATGTGTGTCTTTTATGAGTCTGTGTACCTGTGATAATGCACTATTTTTTAAAAGTAAGCAGGCAGTATTAGAACAGATGTTTCTAAGCCACCACGGTGGCTCTGCTTTTCTCTCTATAACTTGTAAATAATGAAATCACATGCGAGTTTCAAAATGTCAGCCTCTGCTGCTAGCTATGTTGTTGCCTTGGCAACATAGACTATGACATTATAAACTATGGTCTTTGCCATGGCAGCTTTTTGAGAGTTACCCTGCAGTGTTCCACAAGGCAACATTGTCAAGATGGATCCCTAAACTGCCCCCTGGTCTGAGCCTTGATGTGCGTGTGCCTTTGAGAATGAGGTTTACTTTATGTTAATTCCTTTGATTATTCAGGATGTAATATTCCAATTGCTAAATATTTATTTTACCCTCCTCCTTCATTTGCTTCAGTTATACTCATAGTTTAGAAAATATTCTCAAGAGTACTGATTATCTGACTTTGGGATTTTACAGATTAAAAGAAATTTAATAGTAGAGGAACAGATATATGCTTGTCTGCTTTTATTATTGCTATAATAAGATAAAATTTAGAAAGGATAAAATTTAGAAATAACTACCAATTTTTCTAGTTTTATTAAGGATTGGACATTTTGTCTTTCAAAAGTAGGAAGGACAATTTTAAAATGAGACATTCTTTAATTTGAAGAGTTCTATAAAATATGAGTCACATTTTTTCATTTTATTAGACTGTTGAACATTATATATGTTGTTCAAGAACAGATGTATTTGAAAACCTCTTCTCAAAGGTTAAGTAGGAAGATAAAAGTAAATATAAAATATGTGAATTTTTATTTTAGTCAAGGCCAGTGGTCTGCATAGACCAAAATCCTATCCTGTCAGTAGCCACAAGGAACATGGAGCAAGGCGTAGCTTGTCATGCCAATCTCCAGGATACATGCTGAACTTCACAGGTGTTAATGTTCTCTACCCTCCTGCAGCTGCCAGCCCACCTCTGCTTACAGCCTTACTTCCTCTCTCAAGAGAATTGAGGTCATAAGTCTCCTGATTCCACATATACAAATTATCTAAATACTTATCTTCTGCAGGAGCTTAGACCTTCTATTATGTCTGCTTGTTTGAATTTTCAAACTCTGCCTCTTCATTGATACCTTTACTTTAGCCATCACCTTCTCCTTACTCACTTCTCCCTAGTAAGGTATCACATCTATTTGTTTTGATCCATGTTAATCATGCACGTGGTTGCTGTGTTCCAAAAAGAAGCAATTGACTCCACTGCATTTCTCACTGCAGTGCTCATGGATTTTTAAGAAGGCCTGGGACTTCTCTCATTCTTACTCTCAAAGTGTAAGCAGATCAGGTGGGGTCAACCTCTGGTAGTCCCAGCAGGTCTGTCCCCCTCAGCAGCGCCTTAGCTTATGCTAAATGGGGTAACTCAAGTCAAACTAGTGCTTTTGAACCTGGCTGTAAGTGGAAGAGCTCAGAGACCCCTGAGTTTTAAAATCCAGCCATTTCCAATGAGCCCTGTGATCTCCATCTTGACGCCTGGTCTTTGTGCATGTATTGCAATGGTCGGAATCTCGGGGAATCAGAGATACCAGCCTCACTCCTAACTCCTGGTGGTTTACACCTCTCAGCTCCACTTCCTTATATCCACCCTCTGCAATCTGGCTTCACCACCCACGGGACACCCCAACTACTCGCAAAATTCACCAGTGTTTTTCTAACTGTCAAATTCAATAACATGTTTCAATCTTGTAATATTTTTACACTTTAAAAATCTTAATTTTTTAAAAGTAAAATGTAATTTTTTTACACCTTAAGATCTAGCAATATTTTAGCTCTTATTTTATTCTTCCTTGTTACTTCTGACTTTATTTTTGAAATCCCTCACTGTGTCTTTTCTTCCTCAGTTAACACTTTCTTAGGTTTACTTTTACTTCTCTAAACACTTCTTCCCAGATTCTTTCACTAGATCTCTAAAATTCTAAAATTCTATCATTACTTTTACCACTAGGTTGACTTTTAAATCTGCGTATCCAATTTGTCTGTTCCTTGACTACCAGTTCCATATATTTTCTGCCTGCTCAACCTTTCCACCTAGATGAATAAAACTATCCCAAACTCTGCATATTCAAAAGCAAATCAGTCATTCCATCAGGACAGCATGAGGAGCTCTGCTGATCTTCTCCCCAATGAAACTGGTAAAAATTATTTTAAAATACAATCATTTAAAGCCCCTTATCTCCTATGTATATATCCAAAATACATGAAAACATATATCCCCACAGAAACTTGTGTACAAATATTTATAGCCATTCCTGTTATTATTTGTAATAGTCAAAATGGGAAACAAACCAAATGCCCACCAAGGAACAAATGGATAAGCAAAATGTGGTATATCCACACAATGGACTATTATTTGGTAATAAAAAGAAATGAAGCCCTGGCACATGCTACCACATGGGTGAACCTTAAAAACATTACGCTAAATGAAAGAGGCTGCTTACAGAAGACCACACAGGATATGATTCCATTTATATGAAAGTCTAAAATCTATAGAGATAGAAAGTAGGTTAGTTGTCGCTCCGGGCCATAGAGAAAAGAAAAGGATATAGAGGACTGATAGTTAAAGGGTATGGGGTTTCTTTTTTCTTTTTGATAAAAATATTCTAAAATTGACTGTGGTAATGATCACACATATCTCTGAATATACTAAAACCCATAGACTCATACACTTTAAATGAAGGAATCATATGGTATAGAAATTATATATCTCAATAAATCTGTTTTTATTTTTTTTTTTTTTGTCTTTTTTGTCTTTTCAGGGCCACACCCGCAGTATATGGATGTTCCCAGGTTGGGGGTCCAATTAAAGCTATAGCTGCCAGCCTACACCAGAGCCACAGCAACATGGGATCCAAGCCATGTCTGCAACCTACACCACAGCTCACGGCAATACTGGATCCTTAACCCACTGAGCAAGGCCAGGGATCGAACCCGAAACCTCATGGTTCCTAGTCGGATTCATTAACCACTGAGCCACGATGGGAACTCTATCAATAACTCTGTTTTTAAAAAGGGGTTAATCATTTCCACTGAGGTCTGCTTGTTCTTCTGATTTTCCTCAAGGCATTTTCTTAAGGCGATGAGTATTCTGGAAGTTAATCTAGACATCTCTCTTTCCTTCCCCCAGTGTCCAATTCTTCACCAGATCTTAACTAGTCTACTTCCTAAAATCTCCCCTGACCAGTCCTAGTCTCTCCATCCTACTGTCATGCCCTCTGTCAGGGTCTCATAAGTATAATTTCTCTAGATATGCCTCCCTGCCCTAAGGGTTGTGTATGAAGGGAATGGAATTAGAACCAATGGCAGGGGATTAATTGAGGGCTGCATTTATTTATGTTTTAGTAACTTTCTTTTGCTTTTGCTATTTACTTTAAATGTTTTAGACAGTGATAACAATGTCAGGGTTCTACTCCCATTACATCTCTTCTTTACTTTTGATCTTTCTTTCTCTCTTTCTTTCTTTTTTTTGTCTGTATGTTGTTTTTTCATATTAATGTGTTTTAAGCTAAATGAAGGAACTATAGAGATTATCTAACACAAATTAACATTTTTCATCTTGTACCAGGGGATCATTTTATTTCCTCCCTCTCCTTACTCACTTCCAAGTAACCAAAATTCTTTATTTTACATCTTTTTTTTTTTTTTTATTTTCCCACTGTACAGCAAGGGGGTCAGGTTATCCTTACATGTATACATTTTTTTTACATCTTTATTAGTGCAAGAATTAGCAAAATATATTTATATACATATACGTATATTCTCTACACATATGTATAATTCTTTGATAATATTTAATAATTGTAAATACTTGTGGCAACTACAAATTGTAAGACCGAGAAAATGCTGGGAATAAATAAAGTATTTGGGGAGACAACTTATAATTGATTTTGGATAAAGGAGATTACTGTGAAGGTGAAGAATTTTGCTAATATAGGATAATGTTGTATGGAAAAGGAATTGCGTTAGATGATCAGACCTAATAACAATGATTAATGCATCAAACTGTTAAAAGACAGCTATTTTATAATGACAATTGTTCTTATATACTTGCTCAGAAGGCGAAATGTACAACATTTACATACAATATTTAAGTGGCTGAAAAAGATAATTTTGGAAAACATACGGTAGCGCCATAAAATTCTAACTGCTACTCATTTAGTGGTTTTAGAAACGATACTAGATTGGCCTCACCACATCTGAAGAACAGGGGTCCTCCCTTTTGCAAATGTAGTCACTAGATTTTTTTTTCTCCTATTACCCAAGGATGATTTGTGATAAGAAAGACAGCTCATTATAAGTTGACAGGAGTGTTCCTGTCTGCACATATGTGCAATCTTACTGTAGGTGAGCCATGAGAGTAGCCAGTGTAAAATCAAAGTTTTGTCTGGCCAATACAAAGAACTAAGGGATTTAGGTGATCTTAAAAAGTGTCTCAGAGCTGAGGTAACATGAAGCACTCCTTCCCACTATAGGGATAACCTGGAGATGCTGTGCTTCAGTTCCTCAACCAAGACCTTTCCCTTCATGGAGATTGGTCTTTGCTTCTTCTTTTGAAGTCTCCATCTTCCCAGTATAGCAATATATAACATCTATTCACGTATAAAACCACATGCAATTGAATTTATGTTGCTTCAGTCTGAAAATAACAACTGACTGTGATTAGTCTAACATCTTGCTTCCTGTATCTGATTGGGTTGCTGTTTCTCTTTGGTTACTAAGGCAGCCATGGGGACCTGGTACCAAGAGACTTTAGTATTGTACACTTCCTCAGCCCTCACTGTGTGAGATCACTTAGACTGTGCATGTGCTTTACCAGTTAAACTTTCAAAGGACACATTTTTTCTCTCAGTTTTGAAGATATTTTGCTTTAGAGCCACCATATTTCTTTGCTGTTTTTCTCTCTTTGTGCAATAAAATGCACTTTACTGTGTATTCCAATATATAAGCAGGTATAACTTGACTGCACTCTTACCAAAACCTTGACACATTATTTGCTTTTCATGAAACAGAGAAATTGAATTTTTAGTTAAATAACTATAGTTATTTATTTGCAAAGAAGATTCATATTTACATCTATATTGTTTAATAGCCATTTTTGTTTTTTAGAAAAAAAATACTTTTTGATAAGGGCTTACACAAGCATCTAATATGCGATTTTTAGTCATCTTTTCATCCTTATCCATAATGAACATTCTCAGTCTAAGAAAGCTATACCACAAGTTGTCAGAAAAGATCAATCAGTTATATCCAGGATGAACAATTCATGCAATGAGGAGCAATTGGCCAAACACTGCATGCTTGAGACGGGTGACTATTCCAAAATAAAGTACTCTCTAGTCCCTGCCCCCTCAAAATTTTTTTCTAGGCTAATATTGTAGGAGACACAAAAGCTAGACAAAACAAATCAATGTTTTGCCAAGATGTGGCTGAATATAACAAAAGGCAGCAAATGAAGTGGATCGAAAGCATAAAATACATTCAATCCAGTTAGAATTGATTTATCTTCAAAACAGAATAAGCAGCTAGAAGATAGATGTACCGCTTTTGTTATATTTCTCTGGCACTGGGCAAGCCTATACGATCCAGGGTGCCAATTCACTAATACAAATGGAAAGAATTTGCTTCTTTATAATAAAAGATCTGTGCTATGATCACTGTTTTGAGAAAGGAGGGAGTATAAACTGATTGTGTGTGTGTTGTAGGGGGTGTTTACAGAAGAATATTGGCCCCAGATCTCAATGGGGATCCCTGGCTCTGGCATGTGTCTTGAGGTCCCATGTTACCCTTTAAATCTAGTACCCAGACCAGAGTTTCCCAAACTTGGTGACTCATGGAACACTATTAAACAAGAAAAAAAAAACAGGAAAAATAATGTTCTGTGCTTGAATAAGCTTGTGTAACAGTTAAATAAGGGTAAGGAGGCTTCCTTAAGATTTTCCAAAAGCATTAAGATGCTGATGTACATTATAAATATTCAAAACTGATATATTATGTTCCCTTTCATTTTAAACACTTTTAAATATGGAATTCCCATTAATATCTATGTAAAAATGCAATGGAACAGAGTTAGGAACTTTGACTTCGCATAAACTCTGGACTCTTAGGTCCCTTTACCCAAACCTCACCCCTTATCTTAGTGCTTGAGATTGTGCCACTCAGGAGGCAAGAGGCATAGCATAACCATACTCAGTTGCCCACCCCAAGGCTTTCCAGGCCTCTTACCAGTAAGAGGTAGTCCCTGACCTATTTTACTGTATGACAGTTGGTAGGAAAATCCTTCATAAGTGGAGCCAAGAGACTATGATCCTCAAATGAGAAAAGGGATCCTCATAATGAATCTCTACCCCCCTACATGTGGTGCTTGACCTTGACACATAGCACCAGTACTCCTGCCTCTAATCCTTCATCTCTCTACTGGAAGAGAATAGAGGCTGATGGGATAGACAGTTTTTCATGTCCCATGGTCATAAGACCATTGCTACAAACATATTTGTTCATAGGTACAGCTCTCTGCACGGTTTATTCAAACACGACACAATGTAAACTTTACAAACTATAAAGAGCTTTTAATAATACATTATTTGATTTTTTAAAAGGGATCCAAAAGTAAGGTATGTAGAGGAACGCTGTGAAATGAGTATGATCTAGACGAAGCACAGAAGAACGTCTCACTGGCATCAGAAATCATCTAATGCCTCACTTACAAAGAGTGCCCGCTGGCATGCAATGTTCAAACTTTCCACAGATTGGCAGCAAAAATAATTATTGTGACTCTGCTGTGCAAGATGTGCATGGAATCAAGGGTCCTGGTCACATAGGTCTTCAATTTCAATAAAGTCTTCTAAGGAGATAAAAGAGGGCAGCCATTGAACACTAAATTTTATTCTTTATTCAGCTTGGTGGGTCACAAGAAATGCTTCTTTCTGGACACTTTTTTTTATTTTTAGAAAATAATAAGAAGCAGACTGCGAAGCAGACTGAAAGAGTAGGAAGTATACCCATTACGGGATCAAACAGATCAAGGGCTGGGTACTAGTTCTGCCACTTCCTAGCTAAATAACTTGAATAATTTTATTAATCTTCCTCAGCTTCAGACTACTCATCTATAACATGAGAATAAAAATATCTAATTCAAATGATTAACATTGTAATAGTCCTGGCTCATAATAGGTATTCTATAAATTAGCTGTCTTCTAGGCTAAAATGAAAACAAAGTAAATAAGCAAATATCAAAAGCAGAATAGCACTAATAGAGCTATCAATCTTTTGTCTCTGACAGTTGTTACTGGACAATAGAATTCTTTTACTTAATTTGATCATTAGTCATAGCAAAACTCCTATCTGACAAAGTATAGCATTTTTATGATTTCAAATGAGCTATGTCTCTTCCAGTCAGATCTAGCATTGATGAGAGTACAACTAATCACTCAGTTGGTGGACAGGAGCCTTACTCAGCCTACCTTCAGGGAGTTTTCGGAAGACAAAGAATTCACCATCTGAGAAATAAAGTTTGGATTTATTTAGGTTGTATTTTAAGTCTAGTCTTGAAAACAAAGTACTGTACTACCTGGAAAATAAGAAACTGATGAGATGGTATTGTAAATTCGACTGAAATGATAGAATCAAATATCCTGTAGTTAGTTTAAATGCTAATGTTAATTGTTCTTTGAACACCTCCATTTATAGTTTTAGGACAGAAGACTTCCTAAGTTTGTTCCAGCCTAGACTACACTTTTAGTGTGGCCCAGAGTTCATTAAGCTGGAGTACTAAAATACAGCTTTCATGAAACATAACGATGACTAAAAATCGCATATTAGATGCTTGTGTAAGCGCTTATCAAAAAGTTTTTTTTTTCTAAAAAACAAAAATGGCTATTAAACAATATAGATTGTTTCAGGAGACCTACCTGTTAAAGATGAAATACAACCAGGTTTTTCCAAAGTAGACGTATTTCCCTGGGCATACTTAAGGAGAATTGGAATGTGCATTGAGAGAACCACTATAAGTATCACTGGAATAAGAAAATTAATAGAGGAATTAGGTTTACACAAATGCATCAGGCTGGAGGATTAGGAATCAGTCACTGATGACTTTAGCCTGAAGTGCTAGAGAGGGTGGAGAAGATAGAGCTTACACAGGAGACCAAGAAACTGCTGCTTCTGGTCACCATGACCCAGAAAAGGGCAACCACAGAAATATCTGTAGAAAAGGCTGTGTTTCACCACCACACTTTTTGAGAATATGGCTTCCTCTTAGCTTTTGCTTTCCAAATCTCAGTTTTTCTCACTAGTAGCTTCTAAACTAGAACCGCACAGGGAAAGAGTTTGGGGAAATGTGCCTTAAAAGGGAGTAATGATGTGCTGAGTTGGTAAAAGACAACCCAGCTCACCTAGTTACATTTCGTGCTGAGATGTCCTGATCCCTGGGAAGAGGTGAGAGTGGCAGAGAATGTCTGGAAAGATGTCAGTCCCGTAGTATCACTTTTAGCGTTCTGTATATGAGAAGATCCTATTGGGACTATGATTTTTTAAAAAAATAGAAACAAAATGACCTAATCAAAAAATGAATTCGAGAAAGGAGAAATCAAGCATATATTGGGTACTTTTTGTGTTACAGGCACTGGGTGATTTACAGATATTATCTCATTTATTTCACAACATGGATTGTTGCTTTAGTTTTTCATTTAATGGTAAGTCAACTTAATTTTAAAGGTGAAATAAATGTCTTCTGAATCATTTAACTTGTAGGTGATAAAATAGATAGAAGCCTGGTTTGGGTCTGAGCACAGTGCTAGTTCTACTACACTGTAGCATATCCCATGAAGGGGATGAAAATTTCAACATTGCCTTTAGCAAAACACAAATTTGTTTATATTAACAAAAGCCCTCAAATAGTGTTTTGTGGTCTACCTGTATCAGAATAATAGGAGAATTTACATTTTACCTTAGTTGTCTCGGTGATCCTTGTTTACAACTTGGGAATCACTGATTTAAATATTTCCTCAATCATCAGGGTGAACTCAGAATCAGGAGAAAAAGCCAATTTTACTGCAACTCTTTATTTTTATTACAGGATATATTAAAATAAAGGATTATGCAAAGGTTCTATAAAATACAGAATTATAGGCAGTCCAAAATCCTTGCCCCCTTTGTCAATATGGTTGCTTTACACGATTGCCTTCCTGAAATTAAAGAACATGTTCCCATTATTTTCAAATAAAAAGGAATCTCAAACAAAAAAGCATGAAGGTTTACTTCTTTCCAGGAAAAACTGTACAGTCATCTAAGGGCATAATATTTTCAACTACATATTAAAGTTGTTCATGAGGAGTTCCTGTGGTGGCTCAGTGGTAGTGAACCTGATTAGTATCCATGAGGATGTGAGTTCAACCCCTGGCCTCGCTCAGTGGGTTAAGGACCCACTTTTTTTTTTTAAGGCCTGTCTTGCTATGAACTTCCCTCTGAGCACTGCTTTTGCAGCATCCCATAGATTTTGAGTGGTGTGTCTTCATTATCATTTGTCTCGAGGTATTTTTTAATTTCCTTCTTGATTTCCTTCCTCATTGACCCACTGGTTTTTTAGTAGCATGTTGTTTAGTCTCCATGTAGTAGGTTTTTTCTCACTCCTTTTCCTGTGGTCGATTTCTAGTTTCATACCATTGTGGTCAGAGAAGATACTTGAAATAATTTCTATACTCTTAAATTTGTTGAGGTTAGCTTTGTGCCCCAATATGTGATCAATTCTTGAGAATGTTCCATGTGCACTTAAGAAGAAGGTATATCCTGCTGCATAGCACTGGGAACTCTGTCTAGTCACTTATGATGGAACATGTAATGTGAGAAAAAAAAATGTATACATGTATGTGTAACACCATGCTGTACAGTATAGAAAAAATATATATATAAATAAATGATTTAAAAAAAAAAAAGAATCCAGCATTACCGTGAGCTGTGATTTAGGTCGAACAGGTGGCTTGAATCAGGCATTGCTGTGGCTGCAGTGTAGGCCAGTGGCTACAGCTCCCATTCAGCCCCTAGCCTGGGAACTTCCATAGGCTGTGAGTGCAGCACTAAAAAGACAGAATAAATAAATAAATAATTAAATAAAGTTGTTCATGATTATTTTCATGCCCAGCTGATTGTTACATGTTTAGAAAATAGCTAATACGGCAGTCGAGTAGCAATACACTTGGCTCCATCTGGGTTTCCTATACAGTGCCCTAGTACACTCAGCCTCCAGTGACCCAGCCGACACTACAGTACTTCGTAGTAATTGCAGTGATCATTTAGGAACTCTTAGTACATCCTGTGCCTTTGGTCATACTGTCTAAAGAGCATATAATAACCTTAATTGGAGAGACATCTCTTTGATGAAGAGATCTTTGTCAGATTGAAGCTTATGTTCTAAATGCATGCAAGAACACAAGCAAAATTATATTAGGAGAATAATCATAAGACTTCAAATGTATCGCCTAGAGGATTTAAGCAAAGAGGAAATTCCAAACCATGCTGTTCTCAGTGGAGCTAAGCAATTTTGCTACTGCTTTTCTAGTTTGGTAATAATAATTTTAAAAAACCAGTTCTTAGGCCCAGGATGTCCAGCAAAATGAAAACACAAAATATTTAGTTATGATAACCTAAAGAGAATATCAGTTGATTTTAGCCAATTACATAAGCTTTATAATTTAAAAATATAATGGAAATGATTTATTCCAAGGCTTCATGAAGAAAATTTAAACATAATTTATTAAAGTTATAGACTTATCACATTGGAAAAATCAAAGCTATTCATATTCCTCTTCCCAAAAGCCTCATTCCTGACTCATCTGTACCCAGTTGCCTGGAATAGGTTTCTACCACCTGGGAGCCATCAAAAACTAGAACTGTGTTCCAGAACTACCTCACTGTTAAAGTCTTCTTAGTGGTGATTTGCTCTGTGCTCATTGCCACTGTGTTCCCTCAGTTCCTACAGGATCTGTCCTTTTGATCACTCAATCTAAATTTCAGACTGTGCACATCTGCTATCTTTTTGTCTCTTGGTTTTCCTTACCCATTTCACATGCCTTTTGATAGTCTTGATCTTTCTTGATACTCTTAATATAGACTCAGACATCTGACAGCCTCTTTCACCCATGGTTTCTCCAACCCATTCAATTACTTTACCTATTGCAGGCATATGGAATTTACACCTGATTCTAATTGACTTTGGACTCACAACATAGACTTTTGCCTGAAGAATCAACTGTTGAGGAAGATTAGTTAACCAGTCTTGCCCCGGATCTCTATTTCCCCATGTGTAATGTGGGAGTTTTCATATCCTTCTGCTAAAGTAGCTTTGAGAATTCAGTGAGATGACACATGAGAAGCATCCAGTGCCTAGACATGAATAGTTACCTCTTTCTTAGCAAGAACTCAAGCACTGAAGGTATCCCCCCTTCCACTTTGTTACTCCTATAGTGCTTTGAACCACTTGTGGATATTTTTGAAATTTTTCTATTTAATGTAATATTTCATCTGCTCTTCCTACAATGAGTCTAGCATTAAATAATATTTTTAAATCTCCAGGGTATGAATTACATGCACCCCACTTGAAAGCCTCATTGCCTAGCACCAGACAGGGTATAATAGTAGGTGTACAATAAATAATTACTGAAGTGAATTAAAGTGAATGGGGAGCTGGAAGGGTTTTGATAGAAGTTGCCAGGCTGCCTGTTCCATGTTATTCCTGACAGAATGTCTTCCATGAATTAATGATTCAGAACACCAGCTGGTCAGCCACAAGCTTCCTAAAAAAGGAAAGGAGTAGGAGGAGAGGAGGATTTTAGCATGAAAGCTTTAAGTTTCACCACAGTGAATTCAAAAATCCTCCTTTCTCACTTCCCAAACGAGGCTGCTGGTGTCACAGCTTCATTCCAACTGTTAGAGACAACGGTGGCAGCAATGTTCTGGATTATGAAGTGGGTTGTTACTGAACTCCATCTCACTCCCACACTGCTTCCAAGTTCTAATGATCTCAAAGATTCATTTATACTTAGGTTAATTTTGATATGTAAAATATTTGAGCATCTCCAGTTTTTTAAAAATCAAAGTGAATGAAAAACCTGGCAAGAATACAGCAGCTTGGAAGAAAATTTTTTTACTAGTATCAAGAGTCCCTTTTATTTTATAGCTATACCCTTTTGGAGTCCTGAGGTCATATAAGAGTAGAGAGAGAGACCACTTTGACTTAAGAACCTTGTAAAACTTTATTGAACCATACCTGCCAAAGAACAAAGCCATGGCTCCCAAAAGTCTAGCTCCAAAGAATACATTTTTTTTTTACCAAAGCTTACTTAAACAGTCAAAACACACACACTTGTTTTATTGAAAAATTGAATACTATTCATATGTATAAGCATCACCTCTCATCATCATAGCAACCCATGGTCCAAAAGATGAGCTTGAAGAGACTGCCAGGGCAATTGTTATCCCCAGGTTAAATAATTTGACTTTGCCAATATTATCTTAGATTTTGGAGAGCTATGGTATCTTATGATGTATAGCACCTGTCCATAAACATGGACGTATTTTCAAATAGATTGTACTCAACTTCACAGCTCAGCTTATATCTTCTCCTATGTCTAACAGAAGCAGATCACACAAATATAATGATTACACTAATCCTGCAAATTAACCTGATAAAGGAGAAGATAAAATGTGATCCTATTATAAGTCAAGAGAATGCAAAATTATCATTAGTTGGCCCTTTTTAATAATTAAGAATTACAGGATGGAGTACAATGGGGAAAATGCAGCGACATATATTTGAATCCAGACCCCCACCACCTAAGCAGAAGGTCCAAAGGACACGCCATACAGATCTAAGATAGAAAGAGTACCTATATTCATATAGATTTTCTCATCTAGTGGGAAACAGACATGAATTATGTCATTAAAAATAAATACATTTGTTGCAAATTTTCATAGTTTTATGAAGGAAGAAAATTAAATGCTCTGAAGTAAGGATGATGGGAGACATTTTAAAGACAATGATAAGGAAAGTCCTCTCTGAGAAGGTGACATTAACTTGAGTCCTGAAGTTTTCAGCCATGAGAAAGGCAGTGTGGCATGGAGGAATTACTGGTATGAGAAAGAAAAACAAAAGACCCCTGGGATGAAATACAGAGTGAAACTGATTTCACCATCTAAACATTTCTTAAATCTGTCCCTTTCTTTCCATACTCACAACCTTGACTTCTTTCTAGACCATCATTATCTTTTTCCTGAATTATCCAAACATCTCTAAAGTGACATCTCTACTTCTGTATTTCTCCCCATCCTCTCCCCATCCCATCGCAGCCAAAATGTTTCATTGGAAGAGATTAGATCATGTCACCCTCCTGCTTAAAACTTTTGAGAGCATACTGTCACCCTTGGAACTAAGACCAAACTCTACCCCGGGTTTATTAAGGCTCCAAAGGATCTCAATCCAGCATTTTTTCACTAACCCAGACCTTTTCCACCAACCACCCTCTATTCTAGACTTTAATCATATTGAATTTCTTTTATTTATTCACACATACTATTCTCTTCCACCTTTTAGCCTTTGTTAGTTCTGTACCTTCTGCCTGTAACACCCCTCCATCCACTATGCCCCTCTTTTTGCTTAAATCATTACATCCTTCAAGTCTCACCTAAGACATTATTCCATTGAGGAGCTTTCCTTGAATCCTCCAAGTGTGAATATGTGCTCTTCTTGAGCAGTCTTATAAGCACTCTTCTTCCCCTCTTACCCACAACCCTGCATTATAATTTCCTATTTACAGTCTGGATCTCTAGACTATAAATTCTATAAGCAGGGACTTTCTTTTTCTCTGCTATATCTTGAAGCTCTAGAATAGGCATGCAGTGAGTGCTCAATAAAAACATACTGAATCAACGAATATATGAATGAAGATATGCATAAATGAATGGATAAATAAACCAAAAATGTTTATAAGTGGTGATGAAAGATATGGATGATTTTTGCTTCTTTTTGAAGTTCTTCATATTCTAATTTTCTACAGAGAGCTTGTATTACTATTCTACTAAGGAAAGAACATTTGCTTTAGGTGGCTTATCGAGTATTAATGTGGAGATGTTGAGACTTCCCAGCTTATCCTGGACCTTTAGGCTGGCTCAGTCTAGGGGCAGGCACACAATTCAAATTCCTAAGAAAGTACACAATTTGGTGCAGGAGTGTCAGTGCTGAGATGGATGAAGCCAAGATGGGAGAGTCCAAGTGGGAGGTAGCCTGTACGGAGAGACCTAATCCAAAGCCAGGATAGGTCATCCAACTGAGTAATACTATCACAGGGACTGGGCAGATAGACTGCATCCAGTTGCTAGGCAACTAGACAGATTCCTGGAAATCCATAGAAAGGAACCATATATGAAGGGGTAAGTGGGAGAAGAAACCTGGAAAACATTTCTTAAGCAAAGAAAATGTCACAGCAATTCCCCCCTTTTTAATGGGGAATATACATACTCAGTGTGAGTGGAGAGAAAACAATGCTATTGACAGCGGGAAGATCGTTTTAGAGTTCAAAGACCACTGGCTGTCATGAGATCAGTATTTTAGGCCACTTGCTTTTTGTGCGACCCAAGAGAGAAACTTATTTTCTGGATCTTGGTTTCTTCCTTTTTAAAACTAAAGGATTAACCTAGCTGATCTCTTTAGGTTTTTTTTTTTTTTTCTCTTTCTCAGTTAAAACATTCCGTGTTCTCTCAGTCTGGGCTGAATTCCTAAGACGTTAAACAAAATTTAAAAAAAGAATTTTTTTTGAAGAGATACAGGAGGGATGTGATTCACCTGCATTTATTTCTGAAGCACAGAGTGAATTTTCTGTCAGAGAACACCTTGACACATGCTTGATAGTTTCTGAATAAACTTGCTTTATGTGTGATGAAACATACCAAATTTAAATTGACTCTAGTTTAATCTAAAAGCTGTAGGCATCTGACACATTCCCACCCATAGAAAATATTAAAAAGATTTCATTTGGTGCTAATGCTTGGTGCTAGAAATACTTGAAAGTCAAGCATAAGTCATTTCTTTTTTTTATGACTCATTTCTAACAACTTGGGGAAAAATTCATTTAGTAACTGTGTCAGTGCTATGAAAAGAGGCAAAGTAATGTGGAAGAATATTGAAATTTTCTCTATAGAGCATTAGAGAAAACCACATCTAAAAGAATGTTCTAGACATATTCTATATTAGCTCTCTACTCCCAAAATCCATTTGTCCCTGAAATAATTCCATTGTGAAGTTTCCTAACCTTGTCTTTGTTGGAGGCAGGAGAGAGAGATTGTCTTCAGTTCCACCTTAAAGACTGTCTTGCTCTGACGTTGGTGACCTGGAGACAGCTGCTCTAGCACCTGGCATTTTAAAACCTGCTTTCATCTGGGTTTATAATATTCAAGTCCCTATCCCTGGAATTTTCCTGACTGTTATCCCTACCCTGGGATTCTTTCTTTTTCTTTTTTCTTTTTAGGGCTGCACCTGAGGCATATGGAAGTTCCCGGGCTGGGATCAAGTCAGAGCTGCAGCTGCCGGCCTACACCACAGCCACAGCGACACAGGATCTAAGCTAAATCTGTGACAGCAGCATGTGGCAAAACTGGATCCTTAACTTACTGAGCAAGGCCAGGGATCAAACCCACATCCTCATGGATGCTAGTCGGGTTCTTTACCTGCTGAGCCACAACAGGAACTCCCTGGGATTCTTTTTTTTTTTTTTTTTTTAGGGCCACAAGTGGGGAATATGGAAATTCCCAGGCTCTGGGTCCAGTTGGAGCTGCAGCCACCAGCCTACCCCATAGCCACAGCTATGCTGGATCCTAGCCGCACCTGGGACCCACATCAGAGCTCATGGCAATGCCAGATCCTTAACGCACTGAGCAGGACCAGGGATTGAACCCATGTCTTCATGGATACTAGTTGGGTTTGTTACTGCTGAGCCACACTGGGAACACCTGGGATTCTTTCCTGACTGTAATTTTCAGAATCACAAAGAGAGATTATGCACAGATTACTTTCAGTGGTGATGGTTTATGGTAGGAGTTCTCCACATAGGGTAGCATGGATAGTAAAGTTACATTGTCCCCAGGGCATGCAAGGCTGAGAGATACAACAGTCATCATGAGTACAATAACCAAGCATTGTTCAAAAAAGCAAAGCAACTACTCTTTTTCCTCCTCTTCTTTATTTTTCTATTAACTTTACACTAACAAGAAGAGATGATATGATTATGCTGGGTTGTTGCCACTTAACTTGAGTCTCACAGGCTCCTGATCTTTCTTGTGTTCAGACATGAAGATACTTTCAGATAATGTACCAAAATCTGACCAAATAAGCTAGAGCCTGGGTAAGCAAGATTGGTTTCAACTGACCTACAGGCACAGTCATATCATGTGAGGCAGAAGAGAACTTGGGATCTCTTAACTTCAAAATGGGGCAGTGTAAGTGAGCAGGTACTTTGGGGCTTTATTAACTTTCTGACTGATGAGATTGCAGATGAATAGGAAGTACAGTTCGTAAACAAAGGTATCGTGGAGCTACAAGGATCTCTGCATACTCATCCATCTGCTGCAGGAGCCACTTGTAGCAGATGTAGATGCTCGGGGGATGCGAAAGGCTTACGTACTGACTTCACTCATATATTTAGAAAGACTATCTTGTAAGATCAGGTCATTTTACAACTGTTCTGCAAAGAAGTCTCACTAAAGATAAGCAACTGTGAAATTATGCCCATATGTTTTAAGAGTATGAGTTATTCTGTATGAAATTATGGGAAATTGATATAATCCCATTTAAATTTAAGCTATAAGCAAAAATATAAATTTCACTCTTTGCCGGTGAAGTGTAGAAGCCTTTTAACCAGAGGCATAGCCAAGGCTTCCTGAATTCACTCTCAAAAAAATGAAATGCCAGCTCTGCAAAGTTGAGCCTGGCCTCCCACTAAAACCACCTATTCCAGTGGTAAACCTATCATGTGATTTTAGGTGGAAGGGCTGGAGAAACACTGAGAAAAGATGTTTAATGATCTATATATCATCTTTTTATATATTTTGTGATTGATTATTTATATATTTAACTTGTAGTTCATACTGTGTTTCCTATTTACTAAAATGTTTTTTGTCTCTTCTGCTTTCTGTTGTATTTGTCAAGGTTTGTTTTTCCTCTTTTTGCCTTAAAACCATTTGGGAAGTTATCCATGTTATTTCTCTTATTTTAGTGGTGATCCTTAAATTTTTAACATATAAACTTCAATTAACCATGTCTTAACTTTGTGTATAGATCTACCTCTCTCCTTTAAAAGCACCTTAAAATACTGTAAATATGGTCACCCCTCTCTGTCTTAAAAATGCTATTATCTTATTTTAAATTTTAAAGTATCGCTTATCTTTTACATTATTTATATTTACTCATATCTTTCTCAATAACTTATCTTTGCTTTTTGCATCCAGCTCCTTCATTCTTGGCTCATTATTTCTCCCTGAAATATATCTTATTTAGTATTTCTTTTAGTAAATGTGTGCAAGTAGTAAAATCTCTCATAGTATATCTTAAAATATCTTCAGTTTTCACTCATTCTTGAATAATAGTTCAACATCCCATAGAACACTACATCAATCACTCTTTTGATTCATCAGTTTAAAAATATTCCATTATCTTCACACCTCTGTGTTGTGGTGAGAAGTCTGTTATGAGATCTAATTATCATTCTTTATAGATACTGTTCCCCTCTATTTCTTTTGATTATATCCTCTCTGTTTACACCATAGTATGTCTGCATCTATATATTACAGTTATATTTTTATATCTAGGGAGACAGGAGGTCTGTCTGAATAAAATGTAATGTTGAGGATTAATTTCCTTTAATTCACAAAGATTGCATCGGTGTCCTCCTCAGTGTTTTCACTAGGTCTACCTTAACCTCTTCCACTCATTTCTTTACAGTGCAGGGTCTACATTATAGCTATGGTAATCATTTAAAATATAAATCTGATTATGTCACTTTCTGGCTTAATATATAAAGATGTTCCTGCATTCCTGGAATAAAGACAAAAATCTTAAACAAGATATAAAAAGCCCTTCCTAAGTGATTTCGCCTGACTCGTCTTGGACCTTTTGCTCTCTGATGTTCAGACACATTGGCTTCTTTTCATTTTTTTCCCCACTTTTGCCCAGTTAACTTCCAGGCATTCTCAAGATCTCATTGCAGTATTACTCCTCAGATGAAGACTTCTCTGACCTTTGCTATGTATCAGATCATTCTAAGACATGCTCTTATAACCATCTGCTTTGTTTCAAAGAGTAAAAAGATATGACCGTATGATTGGCTACTCTTGCCTGTTTGAGGGCAGGAATCTCTCTGTCTTTTGCTCAGCGTTGTTACCCTAGCATGCAGTGTAATTCCTGCCACTTAGAGGTCATTTTTAAAGACTAATAATAAACAATACTTTTAAAACTACCAGTATGTTCTTATTTACTTCTTCTCCATACATGGACAGTATCTATTGCCTATTAACCTAAAAAAATTATTTACTAAGATTTAGCAGATATGGTATATTGTTTCTACCAAACTTTAAGCCCTACTAAATTGGAAAATCATGTTATATGGAACTTTGTTTTAAATGTAGCTAATCACTCGTCATTCTAAAAATAGATGAAGGTCAAAAACATGATATTTTGCTTTGAAAAATGCTTTATATTCAATGTTCGACTTTGTTTTTGACAAAAAGTCATATAATTAAAAATTAATTTTTCACATACACTTGAAAGTAAATATGCTTCAGAAAGAAAAAAAAAAACCTACTGTTGGGAATCATGAGCTAAGCGAAGCAGGAAGCTGCCATCTGGAGAAATGATTTTCACACTCTAATGACTGAAGTGGCCTTATATCGCCAAGTGTGGCATGCTTCCTTCAATTCTTTTCTAATTAAATGTAATTTTCCTTGAAGGAGCTTTTTATTAAAGATAAAATTGTACTGATATAATCCAAGTAAAATATAGCCTGACAGATGGAAGCAGAAGGGAAGGTTTAATACCACCCTTACAAAATAAAGTGTTACCAGCCAAAGACTTGGTTTATCATTAATCTTTATTTAAATGCTGATTTTTTCCTCTTTGTTTACAGTTCTATAAAAATTATGATTTGAAATTTCTAGTTCACTTATTTAAAAACAGAAGGAAAGGCATAGCAATCTTCAGCTTTCCACTTAACAAATGTTAGTGATTTCCCACTCCCACCCATCCCCTGCCCAAGGCTGCATACGTGGAGAATAAAATTGCTTTCTCTGTTTTTCTTCTTCCTTTTTTAATGAGCATTGCTGGTGCCATAACCAACAATGTGGCTACTCTTGTCAAATTAGCACAGCAAATATCCACAGTGATCATAATAGGAGAACTAAGTCAAGTTTGTCCAAGGTAACAACTTCAAGGGACATATAAAATTGAATGTGTGTGTACATAAGATATGCATACTGAATATACACACACTGTATGTACATAATGTACATATATACATTTATATGTGTACCAATATATAGGTGTGTGTATGCAAATATGTGTATATGTGTGAGCTATATATCTATATATATATGCGCACACTTATGGATATTATACATGTACATATATGTGACATTTGCCTCAAAGTATTTTTTTTTTTTTTTTGGTCTTTTTGTCTTTTGTTGTTGTTGTTGTTGTTGTTGCTATTTCTTGGGCCGCTCCCGCGGCATATGGAGGTTCTCAGGCTAGGGGTTGAATCGGAGCTGTAGCCACCGGCCTACGCCAGAGCCACAGCAACGCGGGATCCGAGCCGAGTCTGCAACCTACACCACAGCTCACGGCAACGCCAGATCGTTAACCCACTGAGCAAGGGCAGGGACCGAACCCGCAACCTCATGGTTCCTAGTCGGATTCGTTAACCACTGCGCCACGACGGGAACTCCTCAAAGTATTTTTTTATGTAACATATTATGTCAACATTTGCATTCAGCTGCTATGTTAGAAATTCAGAATAACAGTGGTATACACATGATAAAAGTTCATTTTTCTCTTGTGTAAAAGAAGTCCAGAGGTGGGTGGTCTGGGGCTGTATGGCAGCTCCACAGTCACCAGGGCCCCCTATTTTATCTACCTTTCTGCTCTGGCAATCTTAGCATGTGTTTTCATTTTCACTCTTCCTTGTTGACCTAGATTTCTGGTTGAGCTCCAACCACCTCAGCTCCAACCACAGCTCCAAGTAGGAGAAGTGGGAAAGGCAATGTGAGCTTCCTGTAAGGCCCCACCCAAAGACTTTTCTTATTTCTTCTCTGTGCTAGGTGACTGGGAAGTCTAGTTTGTCAGCAGGACACTTTCCCCAGGGTTCTGTAAGGAAGGAGAAAACCAAGCAGCATCTAGCAGTCTTATGCCACAATGTGAAATACTCAGTTCTGTAGAACCTGGGAGGGCATGTGTATCCACGGCAACTGAATTCATCTTTTGAGCCACCTTGATTCCATTGTTGATTTAGAAGACAAGTTTCTAGGAAACATTGATGTAGGCTCGTAAATTATTTTTTTCCTTCCAAACTAGCGTATCATCTATTTTATTCATTAAGTTTGCTTTCTGTATGTAAATGGGTTCTTTTGGTTAATCAAGGTGTGTTTCAGATCTTTAATAAATGCAATTCATATGCTAAATTTATTTTTATTATTAATCTTTTAAATTTTATTTTTCTCCGTTTCAGTAAAAATAAAGAACATCAACTCAGCTACACCAAATTGATAGGTCATATTAATTAAATTGTTTAAAACTGGCTTTCTACAGCTGTAAAATGTAGTTAAGGATACTTCATTGGGGGCATTAACATGAAGATTTTGAGCTCATGAATACAACATGTCTAACCCAGTTAAGCGGGTAATGGTAGAAATTTAGCAAATATCTATTTTGCATTTCCCACATATGCCCGCATAAATAAAACAAACCAGAAAATAGCAAAAATATTAGTATTAATATTTAGAATATGCCAGAGTTCCCATTGTGGCTCAGTGGGAGGATGCCAGATTCAATCCCTGGCCTCACTCAGTAGGTTAAAGATCTGGCAGTGCTGCAAGCTGAAGTATAGGTCACAGATGCTGCATAGATCTGGTGTGGCTATGGCTGTGGTGTAGGGCGGCAGCTGCAAGTCCAACTTAACCCCTAGACTGGGAACCTCCATATACTGCAGGTGCAGCCATTAAAAAAGAAAAGTTAGAACTTGTCCATATGAAAAAGGAACTTTCCGCAACTTTTCCATGATAAAAAGCTACGTACATGTTTCTCTCCTTTTCATCAGTGAATATCTATCTCTGTGGATAAACAGAATCATGACAGACCATTAGTACTAATAAGATAATCACTTAGATAACTAAAATGCTATATAAAATATAGGCTATAATATTAAGTTAAAAATCAGTAGTTATTTCACTATCAACATAATGTACTGGAAGATGTATTAGAAAAAGTTATTAACTAAAACCATAAAAACCTAGTAATCAATTGATCGATAAATTTACATGACCTTTATGGGGAAACTATGAGACTTTGCTGAAGGTCAATCCAGAGGAACTAATAGAACTGATGTCTGTTTATGGATAGATAGAATTAATATTCCAAAGTTGTCAGTCCACTCTCAAAATAATCTATAGTCACAATTAAAATTCACCAGGATTTTTATGGACTATGGCAAATTAATTATAAAATTTACATGGAAGAATAATTTCAGTGCAGCCATACCAACTTACAAAGAGAGATCAAAGAGACTGAAATTGTCCAACCTGATCAGAAAATATATTCTGAAGCTATGGTAATTAAAAGCACAGTATAATGTAGGCATAGCTGAATAATTCAATGGAATAGATAAGCCCAGAAAGAAGACATGCATATATGCTTCTTCTTACATATCTGGCTAATTCTGACCTCAGGTGAATGTAGTAAACCTCTTTGTGCTTGACTTGACTTTGTAAGAAATTGAGTGGAAGTATTTTCTCCCAGACTGACAAGACTCTGCCTTCTTTCTACTCTCAAGTACATCACCTTCCTTCAGGAGAATATGCTCCTTTATCACATATTCTCCAAACTTTCTTTCTACTCTCTCTTTATTTTGAAGCCACTTTCATGCCCTGTTCTGAGAGTAAAGAATTAATCCTGTTCCTTCATTTACTTCTTGGGTCTACTTGAATAAGTTATTTAACCTCTTTATGAGTCTGACTCCTCTGCTGTTAAGCAAGGATAATAACAGGACTTCTTCTATAAGATTATTTTAAGGATTAAATCAGTTCCACCCATTACATTGAATAGCATCACTTGTGGGATATAATCACACAGCTCTGTTGTTTGTCTTTCCCACTATCCCGTTATATCTGTTCAGTGGGTCTAGTTTTCTTCTGTCTCTGCCTAGAAATTGGAGCGGGTGTCATGATTTTTCTAGCAATGTTTAGGTACACAAACAGTTCTCTAATGATAAAATGCTATTTCAGGTTACTATCAACACGTTCAGTCCATGTGACAGCCAAAGTTTCAATCTTGCTTTATTGTTGAAGTATCTCCCCCTCTTCCATTCATTTCTAGGGCAGGAAGGAAGCCTGTGGTTGAGAAAGTAATAATTTGGTCAGGTTTTTTTTTTTTTTTAATTCCTTTCCTCAATTAACCTTCTACTTTAATTTCTTCTTGCTAACAGCACTGGGAAGGAAGAAGGTAAACTAGGAGAAGTAGGGAAGTTTCTGCTTGAATGATACAGTCACATTAGTCCAGTGTCAGTGCATGCTGAATCATGGCAAATGTTTAAACCTGAATCTGGAGTTCCCATCATGGCGCAGTGGAAACAAATCCAACTAGGAACCATGGGGTTGTGGGTTCTAGCCCTGGCCTTGCTCAGTAGGTTAAGGATCTGGCATTACCGTGAGCTGTGTTGTGGGTCACAGATGCAGCTTGGATCTGGTGTTGCTGTGGCTGTGGTGTAGGCCAGGAGCTATAGCTCCGATTAGATCCCTAGCCTGGGACCTCCATAAGCTATGCTGCGGGTGCGGCCCTAAAATGACAAAAGACAAAAAAAAAAAAAAAAAAAAAAGCTGAAGCTTTCTCTTGTTGGTATTTATGTGTGTCATCCCGAGAATAAAGATCACTATTCTTGCTAATCACTTATTCTGTTTTCAGCCCAAAGTTATCACTTTCTTCTTTCTATGAAGTTGGTTTCTCCTGATAGGAATGAAGATAAGGACTTCAGAACAGCTAGCTCCTTCTTTTTTTTTTTTTTTTTTTTTTTTTTTTTTTTTTGTCTTTTTGTCTTTTTGCCTTTTCTAGGGCTGCTCCCACGGCATATGGAGGTTCCCACACTAGGGGCGTAATCGGAGCTGTAGCTGCCGGCCTACACTACAGCCACAGTAATGCCAGATCCGAGCCTCGTCTGTGACCTACACCACAGCTCACAGCAATGCCAGATCCTTAACCCACTGAGCAAGGCCAGGGATTG
Organism: Sus scrofa; assembly: GCF_054392235.1. Lineage (NCBI taxonomy): Eukaryota > Metazoa > Chordata > Mammalia > Artiodactyla > Suidae > Sus > Sus scrofa. Next base: position 28,672,372 of record NC_139386.1, on the reverse strand, counting down.
AACCCGCAACCTCATGATTCCTAGTCAGATTGTTAACCACTGAGCCATGATGGGAACTCCAGAACAGCTAGCTCTTACATGTGGCACATACAGAGTTCTTGAGACATACATTTCCTACCCCAGCAAATTCTGGGAGTCCTGTCTGACCTCTTTCCTTACATTATCAAAGCAGGTAGACAGCCATTGCCATTGGATTTTCAAGGTGTCAGTAAGACCCCTATCTACTATGGTCTTTGCATTGCATGTGACACATATTGTTTCTCAAGCTCCTTTTTCTGGGCTTCAGGGAACAGCGGCCTTCAATCCTTTTCCTTATATGCAGCATCCTCCAAAGAAACCTCCCCATTCTAATTTTTAACTCAGTATTGTTATGCCATGATGTGAGTGAAGGAATGAGTCATGTAACTTATTTCTTATAAATTTTGCATATGATCCAGCACCTCCTTTGCCATGTGGTACCTTTTGTCACATTATATCTCAGCCAAATTTCCATTTCAGGTTAAACAAATGTCAGTTATTATTACTGTCCAAGGAAAGGGGGCATAAGTGCTAGCACTGGAGGTGGTAGAGTCAAAAGAAATTTTAGTTTTATATGTTATATATATATATTTTTTTTTTGTCTTTTTGCCATTTCTTGGACCGCTCCCATGGCATATGGAGGTTCCCAGGCTAGGGGTCTAATTGGAGCTGTAGCCACAGGCCTACGCCAGAGCCACAGCAACGCGGGATCCGAGCCGAGTCTGCAACCTACACCACAGCTCACAGCAACTCGGGATCCGAGCCGAGTCTGCAACCTACACCACAGCTCACAGCAACACTGGATCGTTAACCCACTGAGCGAGGGCAGGGACCAAACCTGCAACCTCATGGTTCCTAGTCAGATTCATTAACCACTGCGCCCCGACGGGAACTCCAATATGTTATATTTTTAGAAGAATAATTAAGACTTCCATTGTGTGTAAAATTGAAAATAATTTAAAGTAATTGTTTTCACAGATAATAAGTTTTTCCAGTAGTATTTATTAAGTAGATCCTCCTTTTCTTAGAGTCTGCAATGCTACCTCTGAACTTATTAAGTTTTTATAGATATTGGTCTGTTTCTAAGCTCTCTATTCTTCTACTTTGGTAATAGAATTTGCTTATTTCTGTGCCAATATTGCACTCTGATAAAAGCTTTATACAAACTCAATATCTAAAGAGAAAAATCCCCCTCCACTAATGGCCCTTTTCCTTTAGCGGGCTTTGGCTTCTCTTGGGCTTTTGTCCTTTATAAAAATTTTATTTTATTTTATTTTATTTTATTTTATTATTTTTTGTCTTTTTGCTATGTCTTTGGGCCGCTTCCACCGCATATGGAGGTTCCCAGGCTAGGGGTCTAATCGGAGCTGTAGCCACCGGCCTACACCAGAGCCACAGCAACGCGGGATCCGAGCCGCGTCTGCAACCTACACCACAGCTCACAGCAACACCGGATCGTTAACCCACTGAGCAAGGGCAGGGACCGAACCCGCAACCTCATGGTTCCTAGTCGGATTCGTTAACCACTGCGCCACGACAGGAAATCCTATAAAAATTTTAGAATCAGCATCTCAAAATTATCATCAATGATTTGAGAATCATCCTTTACTCCCAACTCCCAAAGTCTAGGATATAAGAAGAAATTGTTTTGCTATAATTAAACATATGGATCCAACTTGTTCTCCCCCTTAATGCCCAGATAATTGATGGTGATATTAGCCAATCACAAACTTTCTCATGGGAGACACTGAGCAAAAGGTTTCGCTTTAATCTGTAATAGAGATTAGTATTAAGTAGTATGCACAAATGCCTCACAACTTAATGCAAAATAGATATAAAGGCTAGAAAAGCTCTTATACTCTATTTTATTCCCCTTGTTATATTATAAATGAATTACCGTTTGGAAATACAACAGCCTATATCATTCTCTTTCAGTGACAGATTAGCCAGTCCATATCTTCTCAGAGGAAGAAAACATTGTAACGTAGCATGTCAGCCAACAAAGCCCCTATTCATGCTTTAAAGAATTCAGCAATGGAGGGTTCCCGTCATGGCTCAGAGGAAAACAAATCTATCATCCATGAGGATGCAGGTTCGATCCCTGGCCTTGCTTAATGGGTTAAGGATCTTAGTGAGCTGTGGTGTAGGTCGCAGATTTGGCTCAGATCTGGCATTGCTGTGGCTGTGGTGTAGGCTGGCGGCTACAGCCCCGATTTGACCAGTAGCCTGGGAACCTCTATATGCCGCGGGTGTGGCCCAAAAAGACACACACAAAAAAGTACTCAGTGATGGTTCTTGACACATTCTATCCCTTGATTTTTCCATTTAAAATTATGTTCATATTCCCAGGTCAACACATGAAGATTCAACTTGTATATTTGCATAATATTCACTACTGGGACTACTGCAATGAAAAAAATAGAAAAAGCCTATGAATAAAATTTTAACTTATTCTCTGTGTAGCATTACCATTCTCTCTCCTGCACTCCCCAGATGAAGTTGATTACCACTTTCTTTTTGCCATCATCTTTTCTCTGAATTACCTCTACCTCTGGCATGTTTATTTTAACACAATGCCTTACTTCCATCCTTCGATGGTCATTTTATTCATCACATCTCTGAAACTTCCTCCTTTCTTCTTTCATTGAGCTTTGAACATTAATTTCTTCACTGTGCCATAACTTTTCCCAAGTCTTTTTCTACAGCTACTTTCATTTACCAGGGTTTTCCTTAGGAGAGTGTAATCACCCCCCATGGAGAGGACTCTACAATATTTTAAGTAGTTTTCAGATATTCCTATCTGGCTCTCACTTCATCTCCAAATAGCTAATATTTTGAAAACTGGATTCATCATCTTTTCTCATCACTGCCCTTCCGTCAGCCAGACCTTTTTGACATCTTACAATGTTTAAGGATCATTATTTTGAGTCAATTCTAACTCATTGACTTTGTTTTCTCTCAGGTTATGTTTTGTCCATCAAGTTCTATTGAAATTTTTTCCTAATATTTCCTACAGCCATCATTTCCTTTATTTTCTCAAATTAGCAACCAAACTAAAGGTATGTATCTTCTCAAGCCTGGCCTATTGCTATAGACACCTGACATGGTGACTCATAGACAGTCAAAGGATGCTTATTAATGGATGAGTGTATGTGCACATGTAAGCTGTAAATTTTATGTTCAAAATACTCTCTGTAAGGATGGTAAGTTGTCATGAAGAGTGAATAAAGAGATCATTTGTCACATCTCTCACAGGAGCTGGAGAACTAAAGCAAGTTGGATTCATTGGTGATGTTTTTGCCACCAAGCTGGTCTTAGAGGAATTTATAAATATTCATTACAGGTACATTATTAGTAAAGTTGAGTATTGTAGCAGTTCTCCTGACCTTGATTACTCATTTATCCTTTTCAAGAACCTCCCCCATCCTTCCCATGCCCACAGAGCCCCCCTCTTCTAACATGCCTCCCTCCAGTTCTCACTGTCTGAGTATTGTTCAAAGCTTAAGACTTCCCACTTTTCCATTGAATCCCATCCTCTTAGGTTAGTGATCTTAGAGGGCAATAGCTAATCAGATTTACACATCCATTAATTCTATAAATATTTAACAATCACCTACAAGTCCACGATTGTTTTAGACACTTAAAATAAAATAAAAATTAGTGCTTGCAAAGACACAGCTGGCTACTTTGCTAACTATTCCTCCGACCCTATTAATATGTCAAGTTCTTAAAATAGCAGTATATCATGGTTAAGGGCATGATCAGAAGACATTTTCTGGATTCAGTTCTTAGCTATACTCCTCTTAGTATGTGAAATAGTACAATTTATTTAAATTTTCTGTGTTCGGATGCATCATCTATAATAAAAATACTATTTTCCTCAGATTGTATAGTAAGAATTATATAATAAAATACCTAAAACTCTTAAAATAATTCTGGTACATATTAAGCACTCAAGAAATACTGACTATTAAGAGGAGCTTTAAGTAGTCTGAACATTTCAGATCTTGAGACTTGCCAGGGTAAAGACATGGAAGTTACACCAATATGTGCTGTGCCAGTTACAACTCCTTTTCTGCCTGTGCATTATGTAAAGTTGATTGATATTGATTAGTTGATCGACTGGTTGATGGCCTTGGGATAGTGAGCAGGTTTTAGTTATTAATCAACACAGAACTTAAACACAGGTGACCTTTGAAGTCAGGCAGAATCCTGTTCAAATCTTTCTTTGCCATTTATATGCCACATGATCTTGTAAGAAATGGGGTTAATGATTCTGTAACCATTTTTCATTTAATCAATCTTTACTGGGTATTTACTGTATGTCAAACTATTCTAGGCCCTGGGAATACAGCAATGAACCATAAAGCCATGATCTTGGCACCAGTGGTGCGTACAGTTTGGTGAAGAGAGGAAATATGTAAACAAACAAATAAAAGAGATTGTTTTAGCCACCTCCTGGGGTGACTGTGAAGATCTGCAAATGCTTCAGGAAGTTGCCAGAATGAGAGGGGCTTATAGTCTAATGTGGGAATTAACCACGCAAATAGATATTTGTCATACTGTACAAAAAAAGTAGTAATAGCATTCAGCATTATTGTTGGGCCTGGGAAAAAGTGAGATCCCTAGAGTGATAAGTTCTGGGCCCCTGGCAAGGGGAGGAGAATGGTGATCGGCTATAGGAGGCACAGCAGTAAGTTTCTTGAGACCAGTTTTGCCATATAAGGCCATCCCTTCTCTCATTTAGGCCAAACACCGGTGCCTGAATTATTTTCCATATCAATTTGTTCCATCACATTAGACCTCTCCTGAAGTATTTTCTTTTCCTAGATCTCTCTTTCCCAAATGCCCAAGGCAATAGTTTTCCAGATGCTGTTTTCAACATTTCAGAAATGGTTATTAGATTAGAAAGCCTAACCCAAAGAGGTGGGAAATGCTGCAAAATTTCCTTTTAATTCTTGTAATCTCAACAGGATAAATACTTTTTAGGTATGTTGCCTCCTCTTCCACATCTTTCTCTGTACCTCTTCCATTTCTTGGTATCAAATTCACCTTCACCTTCAGGAAATACTACTTGGTAGGAAATTACAGAAATTACCAACCTGAACTCTTTTGGCAGAATTCCAGCTTCCTGGCTATTGACCAAACCACTCTGGCCTCCAAGCTGGACAATGGAGAACCACCTCAAAGAGCTCTTATAGAAACCCTGGTGGATGTAAACAAAATGAGATCATTGAAAAGAGTGCAATGCAAACACCAAAACCCACAGCTGAAGTTTTTAAAAGGCACCATTAAGCTTTGTTTAAAGCCTCCAGGCCCCTGTAAAAATCTAGAATGACTTACAGGAAAGTCTTTTTTTAAAAGCTGAAAAATTTATGTGAACAAACACTTGTGATTTTAAGGATTTCCTTGCTTCTTTTTTTTTTTTTTTTTAATCTTTTTGCCATTTCTTGGGCCACTCCCGCGGTATATGGAGGTTCCCAGGCTAGGGGTCTAAACGGAGCTGTAGCTGCCAGCCTACACCAGAGACACAGCAACGCGGGATCTGATCCGCGTCTGCAACCTACACCACAGCTCAGGGCAATGCTGGATCCTTAACCCACTGAGCAAGGCCAGGGATCGAACCCGCAACCTCATGGTTCCTGGTCGGATTCGTTAACCACTGCGCCACGACAGGAACTCCAGGATTTCCTTTCTTCTTTAGTATGGATTGGAACATGAGTCTATTTTATATAGAACTGTAACCATTTGTGATTTTTATAATTACTAAAGATTAAAAAAGTGAGATTTATTCCAGATATAAATGCCAGAAGAACTTCTCTCATTTTGCCCCTCTCACATAGATTTCAAGGCCTATGTGAATCTGTGGATAGTTTTTTGCCTTTCAATTACACTTGTACCAACAAATGTCAATATGAGCACTACAGCCAAAGAAAGAAAAAAATTTAAACTGGAACATCTCTAGCTTGCTGAAAGAGTTAGTAGACCATATGTTTGCTTAAAATTCCCATGTGACTATAGGTGTCAATAGCGTACAGAGTGCTCCTTGAAGTTGAAATTACCCTCAATACCCAGGCAGGAAAAATGATGTGAGCTAACTTACTTGGTTGAGTTTTGTGACTGTATGTACATGACATTGATGAGAGAAACAGGTAGATTGAAAGGTATTCTCTCTGTTCTCTTCTCCTGCCCTCACTCCCGCTGGGAGACCCCCTAGCACTCCTGACTAATGACTCCCAAATCTCTCACCTGTATCACTTGACAGGTCTGTACCTTGAACTCCAGGCCACAGCTGAAACTGGCGCCATGGGTCCCTAAAGCTCATTATGTCCAAAAGTTAAATGCACTATTCTCTTTACCTAATCATACTGACCCCCCATCTTATGTCTTAGATTAGTGATCTACTATTCAGACAGTTACACAGGACTGAAATCTCTTATTGCTTCCCAGGAATTCTTGAATATGTGACAATGTCCATATTCCAGCACTCCTATAAATGGATGATGGCAGAGAAGTAAGATCATAGCAAAGAATTAATTATCTATTTTAAGAAAGTCCTTTGATTTGAGCAGGGTTTTGATAGTTAAAAAGAGTGTGCAGGGTTTTGATAGTTGAAGAGTATGAATAATATAGTATAACCAATCACAGTTGAAAAATCCACTTCAAGTGTGCATTAGTTTTTGTGGCTCAGGGATGCTTTTTCCTTTTTTTTTTTTTTTTTTTTTTAACTACTAACTGAATTCTAGATTTATTTTATTTTCAATAGTTTTCCTCTTTCTGTTCCAGGATCTAATCCAGGGTAGCATATAGCATTTAGTTGCTGAATCTCCAGATTCTCTTCTGTTCTGTGATAGTCTCTCAGTCTTTCCCCATCTTTCACAGCCTTGACAGCTTTGAGGAGGTGGTCAGGCATTTGTACAATGTCCCTCAGTTTGTGTGGTTCTGATATTTATCTCATGATTGTACTGGAAATTTGATTTTTGGAAAGAACGTCTCAGAGGCGAGGAGGCTTTATTATGTACTAGCAGGGGAGACATGCTATCTGTATGACTTGATGGGAATGTTAGCCTTCATCATCTGGTTAAGGTGGTATCTGGCAGGGTTCTCCACCTGAAAGCTACTATTTTTCCCTTTCTATACTCTATCATGAATGCATTTTTATCTTAAAAGTCTCAAATTTTCTATCAAAATTTTTATTTGCTTACTTTTCTCTCTTAAAATTTGTAGCACATAGCACCTTCTTCCAGGAAAAGGGGAAAGCAAACTTATTTTAATTTCTTCCTGGAATATAACGTAATCCAACATTACCTTTTCAATAAATATTTTTAAATATTAAAATATAGCTCAAGCCAGTGCTGACTGTTCCATATAGAACATTTACATCAATATCATGACTCATAATTGTAATGCGTTTGAGCTACTCTTGTCATTGATTGACTAGGTTTCCTAGAACTTATAATAGCTCACTTATATGGATGGTATTTATGACATTAATCAATCAAGAATGCACTCAGAAATACCCCCCCTTTTATACAGAAAAGCATTGTAATATATTTACATGACTTTTGGAAAAGTTTTAGCAGAAAGAAACATATCTGAAATATATGTGATGAGTTCTAATTTACATCAGTTAGAGGAAAATATTAATATAAAAGCTTAATTTTACTTAAATTATAGATTACTCCAAACTTCCTCTTTGTCAGTTAAAAAAAATGTGTATTCAATAAAACATTATCTGAGATAATTTTTAAATGAAGTGTTTTTATATATTCCCTTTTTTTAATGGCCATCTAGCTGAGGATTTGTCAGCCATGTTCACCTGAGCTATAGCTATTTCTTCCCGATCCACTAAGGCTGAATAGAATGTTTGCAGATATGACTCATGCCTAATAGAAACAAGGTCAAATAATTGGAACATTACATTTATACTAATAATACTAGACTCATAATAATTATGTAAGGAGATTTACTTTACATTTTGATAAGCTCTCCAGGATTATATAAAGCCATATCTTGTATCTGTAGAATATTTGTGTAATTGCAAATTACACAGATTACAGCAGCAAATGATTAATTTTTGAAACCTGGAGTTACACGTTAAGTATGTAAAAGAGACACCAACTTACAGAAAAGTGACGTTTACTGCTGGAATGTAGGCACATCTGGTGATGGACTTCAAGAGCCTGTTTCATCCAAAGTTCTGTTAGACAGTGGGGTAGAAGGCAGCATTTTGGTGTTCATGAGACAGAGGGTTGCATAAAAAAAGGAATCCTTCCAGCTTCTGTGGGTAACGAAACAGGGCTTCTGCTGCATCTGTAGTTCAAGAACAGGGCGTTATGTTGGCACTAAGGTTTGAAGACATTAGCTGTGACTGTGGAGGCACTGACAATGCCCAGCTGTGGGAGCATCAGCTAGTGGCTGAGATGACACCAGTGATGTTCTGTGTATGCTATTGTAAGTTAAGTGCCAGACTGTGGCTAGACGACTTCTCAGCAGTCTAGTTGGTAGAGACTGAAGAAGATGGATGGGCCTGAGGTCATCTGAGCCAATTTTTCATTTTTCCATGTTATAATGCTCAGTAGGGATGGTACAAACCCTTGGCTGACTGTCAAGAATCTGACACATATTATCAACACCAGCAACAAAACTGGGAATAAATGTTTAAAGTACAGACAGGAAGAATTTGATAATCACTCAATGGTATCTCCAACCACAATCTCCATTTCTTAAATAGTTAATGGCAACAAATGAAATAAGGCATCTTACAACATGCATTTATTTTATTGGATTTTTTTTCTCCTGATAGGGCAATATCTTCAAAAATGTTAAGTGTGGTACACAGATTGACCACTTGGTGTCAGGAGCTACTAACTGTTCTTGTAAAGGAACCGGCTTTTCGGTCTCAAAAAGAAACACAGAGTATTTTAAATGATTTGCCTTCTTAATTTTCTCCAACTTTGATGCTTTGACTACTCAACATTATAATACAACTCCCAAGAATTTGGCTCAAGATTTTCCTAATTAGAACTTTTCTGAATTTAATGTTAAGATATTTAATAAATCTCTACTGCATATTAATTTAAAATTTGTGTGGAGGAGTTAGTTCCCTTTGTGGCTCAGTGGGTTAAGAACCCAACTAGTATCCATGAGGGTGTAGGTTCAATCCCTGGCCTCGATCAGTGGGTTATGATTCATCATTGCTGTGAGCTGTATGGTAGGCTGCAGACATGGCTCAGATCCCATGATGCTCCTGCTACAGCGTAGGCAACAGCTACAGCTCTACTTCGACCCCTAGCCTGGAAACTTCCATATGCAGCAGGTGCAGCCCTTAAAAAAAAAAAAAAAAAGCAAATGTATCAATCTGTTTGCGGAGTTAGGTGTAGTAACCACTCTAGAGATACTTGGATATATATCCTCTTCTATACAGCGACAGGGTTGGTCTAGAAAGATTAGGGTACAATAGAAAGGAAAGGAGCTTTGGAGTCAAGCAACCCTAGCTTTAAGGCCCAGCCAATTTTGAGCTATGTGATCTTAGACAAGTAACTTGAGTTTCAATCTCCTCATTTGAAAAATGAGAAAAGTAATATCCACCTAACAGAATGACTGTGCTGATTAATTGATGTAATAACTATGTGTTAAGTGTCCCAACCTGGTGTCAGGCACACAGCTGGCCCTTAAACTACATTGAATATTATTTTACAGTTATGTAACAAATAGATATGCCTACTTGAACATTCTATGATTCAAGTATCTAGATTTTCTAGGATTTTCTTCACTCTTTGTTAAATCCAGTTCAATAAGGAATCAAAATATATCAGTATCAGATGACAGTTTTATTACATTATTATTTCAGCTTGCAAAATTATTTTGAAATATTAGAAATACATTAATCAAATCATTTTATGCCATTTCATCAATACTATATCATACATTAACACTAGAGTTTATTTAGAGAATTTTGACACTTTTTTTCTTTTGTATGTCATATGTTCCAACTTACAGATCTCAGTACTTTTAAAATTTTACTTTGTCCTCAAATCTATACTGTTTTTATTTTTCCATGATCCAAAAATTGAAAAATATATCCTAAAATAAAAAAAACAAATGTGGTTCCAGAAAATATGATGATAGGAAAATGAGAGAACGTACCTAAGTTAGGCTTTCACCCATGTCACTCCATTCTGATTGACAAGAAAGGATCTGAGGTGGGGCAAGGATGAAAAAATGTGTTCCCAAGTAGACAAGGTTTAGCTTGGATTTGCAATCAGGCAGACATAAGTTCAAATCCCTGATTTGTCACTTACTTGCTGTGATACCCCGTTTAAGGTACCAGTTCTCTCTGAGCCTTGGTACATAATAGAAATACATACTGTGATATGATGAGTTGATGAGAAATTATATGTCAGTCTCTCGTATCTAGTCTATATTTAGAATTAATTAGATTGGTAGATAGGGTAGATAGATAGTTTATGGCCAGAGTTTCCTTCTGGAGACCCTGTGATTTTCCCTTCCCAACACAGCACAAATGTCCTTATCCTGGACCTTCATCTCCTGAGCTTTGGATGGTTCTGTATTTCAAGTTCCTCAGATATTCCCTCTGGTGAGACATGAATAATAAGGCCTAGATTCTTCTTAATTCATAATCTCTCAATAAGTGTCCTTCATCAGCCCTACAAGACCCCACAGAGTTTGCCCAGCCTAGGTTCCTTCTATTTTCCTGAAAATTCAGGTTTATAATTCAATTAACACTTACTGGAAAGCCAAGATTAAGAGTTGAGTGAAGGTACAAAACTTTAAAATGTGGAGGTTCTCGGCCTCACCCCTACAACTACCAGCAAACTATTTGGATACCACTCATTTAGCATCATTCATACCCTGACGTCTGGAGAGAAAGAACCAGATCTCGCCTTACCTGTTCTCATGAGGAAAAGCAATCACAGTGAAAGAACTCTTCTCCCAAGGCTGCATGTTGGGGCATGAGGAGGGAGGGCACAGTTCACACAGTAGAAAAGCACAGAGGTAAGCAGGACTAATATGGTAGAGATTTGGGACTACGGTAATAGAGAATTACTCTGGAAAGGTAGGGTAGGTAGGTATTTCAAGAATGTAGAGAAAAGGAAAAGGACCAATTATTTTAATTAATTTTCATGAATCACAGGCTTGGATTTTCATAAATGTTTGAGATACTTAAGGAAACATTGAGCTGTCATTCTCTAGAAGGTCACAACTTTTCAGCATAACTTCTTTGAAGGGAGGAGTGAGTGGGGGATACAACCCAGTTTACTATAGATTAATAATATTATATTATATCTGGCCCTCACAATGGGTTTTCAACAGGATTGTACAAATTTGGAGCTTTTGGTAAAATTGGATCCAGAATCAATTATGATAGCTCTCGGTGCGATAGCTGAGAGGACGATGTGGATAATGCTTAAATTTAAATTATACTTTTTGAAAGAACAGATTTTTGAACTAAATTAGCCAGTGGAAGAACCAGATTTAGGCACCGCTATGTCAATGAAAATGTTCAAAAATCTTAATAGAGTTATGACCACAAAATTATTTTTAATTCTTGCTCCATAAATATGCCTACTTTTATTAGAGATGTGGGAAGACAAGAAATCATTGTGGAGAGTCAGAAACTATCTAAATCTTAGTCCAGTCCTACAAGCTGAGACCAAATATTATGCATTTTTAGTTCTTTCTGTAGGGCTGGCAAACAGAATTTGTATCTACTAGTACCCAAACTGGGAAAATACAGAGAGAGATCTCTTCCAGAGATGGAGGAAAAGAATTTTGAGTGAGGCTTGAATGGCTCCTAGAAATAACACAAGGACAGACAACTTCGGGCAGCAAAATTCAGCACCTCTGCAAGATCTCAAATGGCCTTGTAGGAAGAATTCTGTGTGTGGACTGGACTCAACACCAATTAAACTAGTGCTTCCATGAAGTTCTGCCCAGTGTCCTAGAATATGGATACAGGAGGATTTGCATTGACTGGAATTTCTATAATGACATGTAGCAGTTCCTTACAATGGATTACACTAGATGCACATAAGAGAATCACCTCAATGTGCTATATAAAGAGGCTCTTAGGAAAAGAAACACTAAGGTAAATTTCTTGAAGAGTTGTATGGTTCAAGGGAACAACCCAAATTCTTGTTTGTAAATACAATCAGGACTAAGGAAAAGAGGAAGCAGTATCCAGTGGCAATAAAATAAAATAAAATGTTTTTAAAAGCACACCTGTGTGTGTGTGTGTGTGTGTGTGTGTGTGTGTGTGTGTGGTTGTTTGGTTGTTTGGTTCCCGCTATGGCGCAACAGGATCGGCTGCATCTTGGAAGCCCTGGGATGCAGGTTTGATGGGGGCCTAGCACAGTGGGTGAAGGATCCAGTGTTGCCACAGCTGCAGCTTAGGTCACAACTACAGCTCAGATTTGATCCCTGTCACAGGAACTCCATATGCCATAGGGTGTCCATAAAAGAAAAAAGAAAAAAAAAAAGTGTGTGTGTTGGTGATAGAGGGGGAGGAATACCTAAGGAAACTTAAGATATTGAAAGGTAGGGGTTAAATCCACAAGATGGCAGCTCTTTGGCAGGAAAAAATAGTCAGGCTTCAGGATCTTGATCTGGACACGTTCCTGCAGTGGAAAGAGGAAATGTGATATGGTCATAATGAATGGCTGGTTTTTCACAAACCCCCGGGTCAGTGATCAAAGTCCCAAGTTGGAAGAGATTAGAGATGGTCTCAGTATTTCTTTGGTTGCAACATTAGTGACCACTTAGTAGTTTTGGCCCTCAGGCTTTCTTTTATCCTACATGCCAGAGAGTACAGATTTGGAGTTTAAAGTAGGGTTGTCAAATTTAGTTAATGCCCGGTTAAATTTGACTTTGAGATACACAATGAATTTTTTAGTTTAACTATGTCTTAATACTAAATGGGATATACTTAAAATATTTTTGTTGTTTATCTGAAAGTCAAATTTAGCTGGTATATTTTATTTTATCTGGCAACCATACCAAAGTACTTACGTTAATGTGTTTGTTGGTAAGAAAAGATTATAGTGGGTTCTACCTGGATCTATCTTCCTTTCCTCTAGAGTACCTAAGAGGAGATATATCCATTCCCAACAAAAGAAGACAAGGAAGATATTTTCTGTCAACAGAGGGAGTCAATGGGCAAAGTGTACTACTAAATATTAAAAATCTCTTTTATGAGATTTTGCAACATTGTTGAGGGAAAGAGTCCTAAGTCCAAAATGAAAGCTTATAGGACTTGCCTCTCTGACCATAACTGATAGAATGTCAAAATTACCCAAGTATGGCAATACAATTGAAAGGATTGGCTGCCATCATTAATTTAATGAGGATTGAGGAGATAGAAGAAAAGTTCATAATAATTCACAGGTTTCTGGTTTGGTTGGACAAATGGTATTGTGAACAAGAAGAGAAAGGGAAATGTTGATATGCCCTTTGGTGGATGTGCCCACCATGCAGTTGAATGTATGCATTTGGAACCTAAAAGAGAATCAACATAAGAGATATGACTGGCAGTTGAAGCCAGAGAAATGGGAATAATCATGGAGATAAAATGTATACATAATGATTCACAAAGAGCTGATGATACAGCCTTGAGGAACACATGTTTAAGGCAAGATAAAAGAAGAACGGACACACAAAATAAACTAGGGAAAGAAAATGTAGAAAGAAAACTCGGAGAAAAGGTGCCCAGGAGGATGGAGATGAGAGCTTCACAAAGGAAGTGTTCAAGAATGCCAAACGCTGATGAGGTCAAGTAAGATGTAATGTAAAAAAAAGGTCACTGAATTTGACAAGTGGAATGCCACAGGGGATGTGCCAAACTATATTTATTGAAGCAGTGGGAGCCAAAGCCAGACTGCTGTGAATTGGCAAGTCACAGAAGTAAGAAAGAGGATAAAGTGAATGCAGATTTGTCTGTCGAGGGGTTTGGCTGTAGATTAAAGGAGGCATGGGATTGAAGGAGTACTCCTTGCTCTTTTTGAAAGGGAACATGGGTTTGAGACCTTTATTTATAATAGAAAATTGATCATGTTTATGCATTGGTGAAATTAAGGGTGAAACCACAAAAGAGAGGATAGACAACAGAAAATGATCAGGGTCCTGAAAGTAAAAGAAAGGGTGGGAAGTACAGGGACAGGTGGAGGTGTCTTAAAGCAGAGGTAACACGCTTTGTATGCTGTCTCCCAAACTGTACCTAAAAAGAAGCAGATGACAGCCAATGGATTGTATAGATGAAGGGGAGGTAGAAAGAAATACCTAGGGGAAACAAGTAAGCTTGCCCTTTCAGTCTTAACCATAAATGAACACATCTTAACATAAATGAACATGTAAAGAGTGTCATGTTAGCAAGTTTTGAATGACATCTAAAGAAATTATTATTCAAACCAGGATTCAACAAAAACGAATCAAATCAGACAGCATATCAGGAATGCAAAAAGGTAAGAAATGCAGAAACTGGCCTTGTCCAGTCATAGATCAAGGGAGTAGGTGCTCAGTCAGGTCCACATGGAGGGCCTATCACCATTGAAATATAACTGAAGATCCTAGGACCTTTAAACATTCACACATTTTGGCTAACTTCACTTGTTTATATTTTATTCTCACTAAGGACCTTTTGTAAACACAGCTTCCCTGGTGTGGATATTTATCCCACCTTCAGTTAACCTCCTCATTTCAAATGAGTCAGCTGGCTTCCTGATTTTGATAATATAGTCTCTTATGAATTATGCGTGTCAGCTTCCCTAAGCTCAATTAACAACAGCAACATGGTCAGATCTAAATTTTTCATTTGCATATCTGACAGCTAGATGCTGGATTCTGGTGAGTATAATCACCTTCTGAAGCTTCCTAACAACAGTTGGTCTAGCTTTCCTGACAGCATCTCAGTCCAGCGACTGATTTTAATTTTCCTGATTCTATTTGGACAGTGGCGTTTAAGTGCCCTGTATATATATCTCTAGCTTCTGTATCCTGCTTACCTGAGTGAGGTAGTATAGAATAATGATCTATATGAGCTCTGAAAATATAACAACTGAATTAGAATCCAGGCTCTTCTACTTGAGCTGTATAACCTCACGCAAGTTAATTAACTTTTTGTTATCTCAATTTCCTCATCTTTAAAAATGGATATAATGTCAATGTTTGCCCAATAATATTTGTTTTATTTTTCAAGAATAAAACAGTACAATTTTTCACACATTGTAAGTACTTAAATAATATTAATAATTAGTATCAGTACTGCTCCAAATTTGCCAGTCCCCAAAACATCAGAAACTGAATCTCTACCTATTATCTTCTTTCCATTTCTTTCTTTCTTCAGTAAATGTTTGTTTCCATAAATAAATGGAGATTTATGCTTACCCTCACAGTGCTGGATGCAAAAAAAAATGGGGATAAATAACATAGAAAAAGATCCCTCCCCAAAGAAGCTTCCCATCTGGTGGGAAAAAGAGGGTGATGGGGAAACTGTTCATCAAGACAGAATAAAATATGATATCTGTCCTTTAATGCCATAAAAAGCAACTCAGTCACCTGACAAGAAAATTACACTTTTGTGACCTGTGGCCTCTCTCTCATACCCTATACCCAATCACCAAATTGTTTTCATTGTGAATGTAGGGGAATGTGACTTAGCATTTTGTTTAGATGTGAATCTTTTAGAGGTATTCTTTATTTACCTGCAGTGTCATCAGGCAGCGAAGATCTTTTCATCTTTCTAAGCTACAATCTTATATGTATAGTCCTTTACCCTTATACTTTTCGCCTCATGGTCACAAGATGTGTGTTGCACCTTCAGGGCACATGCCCCCAGTGCAGACAAAAAAGGAGAAATGACTTTCCTGAGTGGGCTTTGTCCTTGTGAACGAGAAAGGGAAGTCTTTCACAGAGACATAACCTACATCTCATTGATCAGAATAACATGTATTCCGTAGTTGCAAAGAAGGCCGACCTGTTAACTATGTAATTAACGGTCATGTTACTATCTTAAATAAATAGTAGTTCTAAGAGAAGAAAGATAGATATAGGGAGGGAATGCCCTGGGGTTACCAGCAGTGCTTGCCACAAAATAATAATAATAAAGAAAAAATAAGAGTATGTGTGATTTAATCTTAAAGGAAATTTTCTCAATTTGGTCTTTAATTATGGTACTTCCATTTTCACTGTAACATAAATATATTTTTGTTTGTTTATCATTACTAACATTATATTCCTAGTTGAATTGTATTACAAATTTTTCTATATTTCTTGGTGGTACAGATTAAGTAGGTTTTAAAAACTGTTAGAAGATCCTTATTTTAAGTATGGTTTTGATGTCTTGAGCAAGAAAAATTGTTGGGTTTTATTACCTGGAGAGTATTTTCAGCATTCTTTATCATAAAAGCACTTTGTCTAGCTGTTATAATATGGAAAAAATTAAAATTATATAAATTCATAAAACCATCATTCTAATAATTGCCATTTCTATTAGAATTTCATCTCAGGTGTTGGCTACATTTTTAAGCCAATTTTAGAGAGTGTCAGTGATTTTCTTAAATAAGAATGATTGTTTAGTACATTTCTCAATAAATTTTTCTGTCACCATACCCTGTAAAAGGTAATGAATGGCCTCAGGGGTTGCCTCTTTGAAAACAAATTTAAGCAGAGAGCTAGCATGTAGGGACATTTAAATCTCTAGTGCAAATTTAAGTCATTAGGATAAATAACAGCCATCTTTTCAAAAAAAGCTTTATATAGGTAATCCTCAACTGACAGTGATTTGACTTAGATTTTTTTACTTTACTATGGTGTGAAAACTATATGAATTCAGTAGAAAGAGTACTTTGAATTTTGATCTTTTCCCAGCATAGCAATACTTCTCTCATGATGCTAAATGGCAGTGGATCAAGCCCACATTTTTTTTTAACCTATGTTTTACCCACATGGTCATGAGATAACCAATAACTTACAACCATTCTGTGCCCATACAACAATTCTGTTTTTCATTTTCAATACAGTATTCAATAAATTGTATAAGATATTTGACACAATTATAAAATAGGCTTTGCATTAGATTTTTCCCAACTATAGGCTAATGAAAGTATTGTGAGTACATTTAAGATAGGCTAGACTAAGCTATGATGTTTGGTAGGGAAGGTATATTAAATGCAATACACCTATCAAATGATACTTCCACCTTACAAAGGGTTTATCCTGACATTATAAGTCAAGGAAGATCTGTACTGAATTCCCAATCATATTCATCAAATGGATGAATATCCTTTTGTTATGAAGTCCTAAAGCTTCTCATCTTAGAAGATAAAACCAATTATCATCCCAAATATCCAAGAGGAATAATGTTGAAAAGGAGGTACAGCTAATATTGCAAGAGCATGGCTTCAGTGACTGAATTTGAAATGTTCTTTCTGAACCAAAGAGCAATTACCCCTCCCTTAAATTGTTTATTTGGGTTGTTCTGGCAAAGGAGACATGACCACTACAATTGATCTCACTTCTAAAGTTCCAATCTCCAAGCAGCAAATATCAGTCACCCTCTAGAGGGCTAACTGCAGATCTGTGAAAAACACTCAGAGGCAAGAATGTCCATCGCAGCAGTACTAGTAAGCTCAAATAGGCACTAATCCTACTGCCTACCAATGACAAAAAAGGATACATAACTTTGAGGTTATTTGTAAAATGCATGTAGAAATGAAAATAAGCCACAGCTACATGCAAAAACATGAATGACTCTCAAAAACATAATGTTGAATTAAAGAAGGCAGACATAAAGGAATGCTTTTATTATGAGTCCATCAATATAAAGTTCAGAAAGAGTTGTTGAAGTTACAGTAGTGGGGACTTCAGGGACATTGGCAGTGATTTGTTTGGTTTTGTTTTATTTTTATGTTAAGCTGAGTGCTGATAATGTAAATGTTTCCACTTTGTGACAATTCATGGCGTTGTACATGTGGTTTGTATACTTTTCTACATAATATTGCAATATTCTTTAATGCCAAAACTATTATCTATGGAATGAGTGGTGGCAATATTTGTGTAGGAGATAGGAGATTGTGATTGGGATGGGGCACAAGTGGGTTTTGGGAAAAACTGATGATAAGCTACTTTTTGCCCTTGGGGATGATTAAATGGGTGTGTTCACTTTGTGAATCCTTGTGTGCATTAAAAATCTACATACTTTTCTATGCATGTTATAGTAAAGCTAAAAAATTAAGCACAAACCAAAGCACTCAAACTGCTTGCTATTATATCGTCACACTGTCTGGGTAAATGCCTTCTTATAATAAGATATATGAAGCTAGGCCTAAAGTTTGACATGGCCATGATATGGGGAGTAACTACTGTTTGTATCATTGTCCCTTTTATGAAATTAAAGGACGGCTTTCTCCAATGAACCTTGTTGAGGATTCAGGATTTGGGCCAAAAATCACAGCATAGCTTATTCATTGGTGAGAAGAAAGGGTTTATCAAGACTTTTCACTACAAGCCATTTTCTTTAATTTTTAAAAAACAGGTGTTTTGAGTCATGTATTACCTATTCAAAAATTTTAAACATTACAAATAAAATATACACACACTGAAAAAAAGTAACTAAATAAAATGTAAGAAATAAAAGATATGAATCTTCTGATCTTAACATTTCTCTGCAACATAATCACTTAATTTTTTAACCACTTAAGCAAAGTATAATTGTACCCTCTTTTCTTTTATAATTTAACAAACCATATAATTTTCCATATTTTCCTTAAATAAATCACTTATTTATTTTCTATATAGTACAAAAACAAATCCAATATAATAATACTTAAACTATGGAATGATAATATTAATATCATAGCTTCCGTTGGTAACCATCCTTTGAATACATTCCTCCAACATTACTTCGTTCCTTGTTTTTGTTTTTGTTTTTTTGTCTTTTTTTTTTTTTTTGCCATTTCTTGGGCCGCTCCCACACAGCATATGGAGGTTCCCAGGCTAGGGGCCTAATCGGAGCTGTAGCTGCCGGCCTACTCCAGAGCCACAGCAACGCGGGATCCGAGCCAAGTCTGCGACCTACCCCACAGCTCATGGTAACGCCGGATCCCTAACCCTCTGAGCAAGGCCAGGGATCGAACCTGCAACCTCATGGTTCCTAGTCGGATTCGTTAACCACTGCACCACGACGGGAACTCCTGTTCTTGAATCAACAGTAGTAATTCCTCATTCTGTTGTGATTATGTCATATTTCCATCAAATACTGTGTTCCAATATTTTAGTGTCATTTTAAATTTAAAACTGCTGCTATCCCTATAACAAAGTTTTTCCCTGATAGCAGCTTTTACCTCCTGGCCCTTACATATAGCTGTGGAGCTAGCTCCCAATACTTATATCCAAAACCAATATTAAAATGTCTTTTAGCCACTATGGTAAATAATTCTAGTGATAACCAATTTTTTTCTCCTCTTCCT
Organism: Sus scrofa; assembly: GCF_054392235.1. Classification (NCBI taxonomy): domain Eukaryota; kingdom Metazoa; phylum Chordata; class Mammalia; order Artiodactyla; family Suidae; genus Sus; species Sus scrofa. Next base: position 28,652,870 of record NC_139386.1, on the reverse strand, counting down.
AGAGAAAAAGCAAAACAACTTTTTCAACCTTTCTTGTTTTTAAATATGACCATTTGACTGAATTTTGGCCAATAAAATGAAAAGTCAATGTTGTTGCTATTTCCAGAACTGGTTCATAAAAACCTTCCGCCTATAACTTTCATTCCTTTTTCCTACCCATGGACCAGGTAAAGAGAATTTCTCGACTTAGAAGCAATGCCGAGTAGTTATGTTGTGAGCCACAGAGGAAGTCTGAGAACTTCTCGACTTAGAAAAAGGGGTGAACAAAATGGAAAAAGACTGGATCCTTAATGGATCAGAACTTTCCCACTTCCCTTTCAACAACCTACACAGGGTTTACTAAGTATTCACTATTTATGGCACTAAGCCGTGCTGACAATTTGTAATTGTTACAGCAATTATTCTACCTGACTAGTAGGACAACCATCTGGTATATCTGAAATTATTTCAAGGGATTGTATTTATTCATTCATTCATTCATTCATTCATTCATTTATTGTCTTTTTAGGGCCACTCCTATGGCATCTGGAGGCTCCCAGGTTAGGGTTGAATCAGAGCTGTAGCCGTCAGCCTACACCACAGCCACAGCAATGCCAGACCTGAGCTGCATCTGTGACCTACACTGCAGTTCATGGCAATGCCTGATCCTCAATCCACTGAGCAAGGCCAGGGATTGAACCCACATCTTCATGCATACCACTTGGCCTCATTACCCATGAGTCACAATGGGAATTTCCAAAAGTCCCCCAACTTGATGAAATTTATGGATCTACACATTCAAGAAGCTCAACAAATTCCTAGGATAAACTCAAAGAGAACCACATGGGGATACATTATAAACAAGCTGCCAAAAGCCAATGAAAATCTCTAAAGCAGCAAGAGAAAATGACTTTTCAGGTACAAGAGATCCTCAATAAAATAAATAGCTGAATTTTCATTAAAAAATACCACGGAGGTTGGAAGGCAGTGGGTGGTATATTTAAAATGCTGAAAGAAAAATAAAATAAAACTGTCCACCAAGAATTATATATCCAGCAAAAATATCCTTCGCAAAAGAAAGATAGATAAAAATAATCCCAAGTAAACAAAAGCTGAGCACACCAGCCCTACAAGAAATAATAAACGGAGTGCTTCAGATTGAAATGAAAGAGCAGTAGACAGTAACTCAAAGCCATAATTAAAAAAATACAAAACTAATAAGTTAAATATAAAAACTAGTGTTATTGTGTTTTGTTTTGGTTTTGGTTAGTAACTCCTTTTTGCTTCCTAAACGATTTAAAAATAAATTCTTAAAGCAATGACTATAAATCCATGTTAAGGAGTTCCCATTGTGGCACAGCAGAAACGAATCTGACTAGTAACCATGAGGTGGTGGGTTTGATCCCTGGCCTCACTTAGTGGGTTAAGGATCTGGAATTGCTGTGAGCTGTGGTGTAGGTCGCAGGCGTGGCTTAGATCCTGTGTTGCTGTGGCTGTGGTATGGGGCTAGCAGCTCTAGCTCCAATTTGACCCCTAGCCTGGGAACTTCCATATGCTGAGGGTGTGGCCCTAAAAAGAAAAGAAAAAAAATCCATGTTAATAGGCATATAAAGAGCTTCTTTGTAGCAATATCTACATAAAGGGGTGGGTACAGAGTTACATAGAGCAGAGCTTTTGAAGCTATCGAAACTAAGTTGCTGTTAATTTAAACTAGATTGTTATAGGTTTAATATATCAATTGAAATATCTATGTAAATGCTAAGAAAATTAAAAAATATACGGAAAAGGACATGAGGAGGGATTCAAAATAACACAACTATGAAATGTCAATTTAACACAAAAGAAGGTAGTATTGGAAGAACTGAAGAACAAAAAAAATATATAACGTATAGAAAACACATAGAAAAATGAAGAAGCAAGTGTTTTGTTATCAGTAATAACTTTAGGTGTGAACTGAATAAGATCATTATTTTAAAAGGCAGAGATTGGTGGAATGCAAGAAAATCATGATCCAGCTATATGCTCTGTTTGAGACTCACTTTAGATTAAAAGACAAAAATAGATTGAAAACAAAGGATGGAAAAGTGTGTCCTGTGCAAATAACAGCCAAGGGAGAGCTGAAGTGGCTCTACAGATATCAGAATAGACTATAAGTAAATATTGCTACAAGAGACAATGAAGCACATTATATACTGATAGAAGACAGTCCATTAAGTTGATACAAAATTTTAAATATGCGTGCATCCAAGAACGGAGCTTCAAAATTTGACAAAATTAAATAAAGAAATGTAAAGTTCTATAATAAGAGTTGGATAGTTCAATTCTTTGAAAGAATTCTTAGAAAAGTCTTAGAAAGGAGTTGGGTACTTACAAAATGGACAGGAAAACAATATAGAGTATCATGGCAGTCACATGTAATAACAGTTTTACTCTTCCCTCCCAATTTGAATAATTTTATTTCTTTTTCTTGTATGATTGCTGTCACTAGGACTTGCAATACTATGTTGATTAGAAGTGGTGAAAGTGGGCATCCTTGTCTTGTTCCAGATTTTAGCAGGAAAGTTTTCAGCTTTTCATCTTTGAGTATTATGTTGGCTGTGGGTTTGTCATAATAGTTTTTATTATGTTAAGATATATTCCCTCTCTATCCACTTTGGTGAGAGCTTTTATTATGAATGGATGTTGAATTTTGTCAAATGCTTTTTCTGCATCTACTAAGATGATCATGTGGCTTTTTGTTAATATGGTGTATCAATGGATTGATTTGTGTATGTTGAGCCATCCTTTCAACCCAGGAATGAATCCAACTGATCATGCTGTATGATTCTTTTTATATATTACTGGATTCAGTTTGACAAAGTTTTGTTGAGGATTTTTGCACTATGTTCACCAAAGATATTGGCCTACAATTTCCATTTTGTAGTGTTTTTGTCTGGTTTTGGTATCAGGCTTCATAGAATGAATGAATTTAGGAGTGTCCCCTCCTCTTCAGTCTTTAGGAGTAGTTTGAAAAGTTTCCCTTTGTATGTTTGTTAGAGTTCTGTAGTAAAGCCATCCTGTCCTGGACTTCTGTTTGCAAGGAGTTGGGGTTTTTTTAATTACAGATTCTATATCACTTCTAGTGAATGGTCTGTTCAAATTATATTTCTTCTTGACTCAATTTTATGAGGTTGTACGTTTCTAGAAATTTGTCTGTTTCTTCTAGGTTGTCCAATTTATTGGCATTATAACTGTTTTTTTGTTTTTTGTTTTGTTTGTTTTGTTTTGTTTTTTGTCTTTCTGTCTTTTCCAGGGCTACACCCGCGGCATATGGAGGTTCCCAGTCTAGGTCAAATTGGAGTGTTGCTACCTGCCTATAACAGAGCCACAGCAATGTGAAATCCGAGCCTCATCTATGACCTACACCACAGCTCATGGCAATGCTGGATCCTTGACTCACTGAGCGAGGCCAGGGATCAAACCTGCAACCTCATGGTTCCTAGTCAGACTCGTTAACCACTTAGCCATGACGGGAACTCTGCATTATAACTGTTCATAGTATACTTTTATGATTTTTTATATTTCTATGGTACCAGTTGTTATTTTTCCTCCTTCATTTCTTATTTTGTTTATTTGTGTTCTCTCTTCTTTTTTGTGAGCCTGGCAGAGGTTTGTCAATTTTGTTTATCCTTTCAAAAAATACCTCTTGATTTTATTTATCTTTTCTACTGTTTTATTTATCTTTATTTTATTTATTTCCTCTCTGTGATATTTATTATTTCCCTCTTTCTTCAGGCTTTGGGTTTTCTTTGTCCTCTTTCTAATTTTTTAGGTGGTAGGTTAGTTTGAGATTTTTCTTGTTTCTTGAGGAAGGTCTCTATCACAATGAACTTCCCCCTTAGAACTGCTTTTGGTGCAACCCATAGATTTTGTTAGGTTGTGTTTTCATTGTCATTTGTCAAGGTATTTTCTGATTATCTCTTTGACTTCATCATTGACTGACTGGTTTTTTAGTAGCATGTTGTTTAGTCTCCATGTAATTGTATTTTTCCCATTTTTCCTTCTGTTGTTATTTTCTAGTTTCATATTATTGTGGTCAGAAAAGTTGCTTGAAATAATTTCTATCCTATTAAGTTTGTTGAGAACTGTTTTGTGTCCTAGTATATGGTCTCTCCCAGAGAATGTTCTCTGTGCCCTTAAAAAGAATGTGTATTCTGGGTTTGGAGGGATGTAGTGTCCTGTGGATATCAATTAGGTTCAAGTGTTCTATATTGTCATTTAGGATCTCTATTGCCTTATTGATTTTCTGTCTGGAAGATCTGTCTATTTATGTCAGTGGAGTGTTAAAGTCTCTTACTATTATAGTATTCCTGTTGATTTCTCCCTTTATGTCCTTTTCTCATAGTGATCCCTTATCTTTATATAGCGTCCTTCTTTGTCATTCTCTATAGACTTTGTTTTAAAAATCTATTTTATCTGATATGTGTATTGCCACCCTACTTAATTGTCACTTCCATTTTCATGAAATATCTTTTTCCATTCCTTACTTTCAATCTATGAGTGTCTTTCACCCTAAAGTGAGTCTCCCTTAGGCAGCATACTTTAGGCTTATTATCCATTATGCCACTCCATGTCTTTTGATCAGAGCATTTAGTCCATTGACTTTTAAAGTAATTATTGATAAGTATGTATTTATTGCTATGTAGATGTATTTTTGATGTTTGTGGGGAGAGGTGATTTCCATGTCCTTCTAGTCCATCATCTTGATGTCTCCTGATAGAACAACCATTTAATATAATTAAGGAAAAAGAAGACTTAAAGAATAAACCAGTTAGATCTAACAGTCATATATAAAGCAATCTACTGCAAAACACATTCTTGTCAAGTGCACATGGAGTATTCTCCATGATGGACTTAATATTAGGCTATAAAACAAGTCTCAATAAATTAAAGAATAATAAAATTATACAAAGTATTTTCTCAAACCAAAATGAAATTAAATGAGAAGTCAATAACTGGAGAAAAAGTAGAAAATTCACAAATAGGTGGAAATTTAACAACATGTTTTCAGGCAGCAAAAGTGTCAAAAAGAAATCAAACATGATGGAAGATAATATGAGAAAAGGAATGTATATATGACTGGGTCACTTTGCTTTACAGCAGAAATTGACACACTGTAAATCAGTAACAGTTTTTTAAATAAAATTTAAAAATAAAACACTCAGAGATCAATGAAAATGATAACACACCACACTAAAATTTATGGAACATAACAAAACTGTTGCTCAGAGGAAATTTACAGATATAAATGTATACATTAGAAAAGAAAGCTCTTCAGTCTAAACCTACCTTTGAACCTTAAGAAACCGGAAAAAGAAGTACAAATTAAATCCAAATTTAGCAGAAGAAAGTAAATAATAAAGATTATACATACAAAATAGAAATCACAAAAACAGAGCATTAGAGATTTGAGATCAGGTAAAAAGTATAGTATATGCTTAATTGGAGTCCCAGAAAGGGAGATGAAAGAGAGAATGGACCAAAAGCAATATTAAGAAATAATTACTAAGTTTCCAAACTACAATCCAGATTCCCTCAGCCTGGCATTTAAGGTCTTTAACAGCCTGGATCCAATAGCTTTGTATTTTAATCTGCTACCTCTTACCTCAGTTACCAAGAATAGTGCCTCTTCATAATTTTTGCTTGTGATGTTTTCTGCCTATAATGCCCTTTTTCACTTAAAGTTTTCCTTATCTTTGTATAGTTGAAATATTTTCTTAATGGCCTCCCTAATTCCCTTGATCAAAATTAATTGTTCTCACCTCTGAACTTATTCTAGTGTGCCTTGTAAAATTCTCTCAGCCAACTTCCTCCTCTGCTACACTGTTCAAAGAAAAATTTGTGGCATATTTCTACATTTCATTAGAAAAACATCAGCTAAGGGGAATTTATTACTCAGGGCAACTCATTAAGCCAAGAATCACAGAAGTATGGGAGAGAGACAACTTAATCAGATTACAGCCCTCTTGTAGGCATAGCTGAGATAAATAAGGAAAAGGAGACATAATATGGTATGGAGGAGTCTGATAGCATCAAGGTTATAAACTATTGGATGAACTCTGTAGATTTAGACTCTGTATAAAAGAACATTGGTAACATCAGAGTTTGATTTCCTATATTGTATAGAGAAAGACATTAGCCATAAATTCCGCTTGTATCTACTATTCTATTATTCTGTCTAGCCCCAAAATAGACACCAAATCACATATTGAGCGGTATGACATAAATATGAGAAGAAACTATGTTTAAAGAAGAGATATAGTTTTAAGACTTTTCTCAAGAAGTGGTTAAGCCAGGAGGCAAAAGAGAATAACTGTCACTAGGGTGATTTAAATTTCCCCAAAGCATATATCACCAATTAAAAATTTTATTAAGGGAGTTCCCATTGTGGCTCAGCAGAAACAAGCCTGACTAGTATCCATGAGAACGTGGGTTCAATCCCTGGCCTAGCTCGGTGGATTAAGGATATGGCATTGCCATGAGCTGTGATATAGGTTGCAGACACAGCCTCAGATCTTGCACTGCTGTGGCTGTGGCTACGGCTGTGGCTGTGGCTGGCAACCGTAGCTCCAATTCAACCCCTAGCCAGGAAACTTCTGTATGTCACAGTTGTGGCCCTAAAAGCAAAAGAAAAAAAAAAAAGAAAAATTTACTAAGTGCCTGCTTGTGAGTCTTAAAGTGGTGACTATTATGTACACACTTAATAAACAAGATATGGATTTAATTTGAAACCACAGCATTCATTGAATTTTTATATTTGATTAATAGTTCCTTCAGAGACCTCAGTAGAATTCTGAGGATATACAATAAAATTTATTATTTGAATAGTAAACATAGTTTATTGACTTATCTATGGCAATTTATATTCTGAAATTAAATTACATTAACCCTGTGAAGATAACAAATTTGAAAGTAACAATATGAGATCTTTCTTAGAACTTTGTGTGTGTGTGTGTGTGTGTGTGAGACAGATTGCAAAATAGAAGAAGGTGCAAAATTCTAAGGAAATGAAAGCTTCTGAAGTTTCAATTACTAAGGTTTCATCCTCTCAACTTATCTGGAAACATGTAAACAAGAAAAATATACATTCCTTTCCTATATACATGATATTCTTTGAGTTAACTCCCTGTGCTTTGCTCCCTTTAAAAGACAAACAGGGATATGATTTTAAGTTGTTGTTCTTTTAAAAGGATAAGAATTCATCCTAAATCTTGATTTCTCACATTCAGTGGGGGTAGTGAAGAGTTGAATGAGGAGTAGAAGAGGAAGTAAAACTAGAAGTTCCTGTTGTGGTGCAGTGGTTAACGAATCTGACTAGGAACCATGAGCTTATGGGTTCAATCCCTGGCCTTGCTCAGTGGGTTAGGGATCTGGTGTTGCCGTGAGCTGTGGTGTAGGTCACACACGCGGCTCGGATCCCGCGTTGCTGTGGCTTTGGCGTAGGCTGGAAGCTACAGCTCTGATTAGACCCCTAGCCTGGGAACCTCCATATGCCGTGGGAGCGGCACTAGAAAAGCCAAAAAGACAAAAAAAAGAAAAAGAAAAAGAAAAGAAAAGGAAGTAAAACTAAAAATGAAAGAGAAGGAGTGATTTGTTGTCTACTTGGGGTCTTGACAGAATAACAGAAACTGTTGATCTACAGATGCATACAGGATTTGTGCCTAACTTTTTTCTCTATGCAAGGCAGGAAATTAAACACTCAGGTTACTAATATTCTCTTTGATCAGAATCTGAGCACACACATTTCTCCCAATAGTTTATAACTAGAGATGATCAGACTCAAGCTTCCTCATCTCAAATTAGATTTATAGTGGAAGCCGTGGGATCTGGACAAAAGTAGAAACTATCTCTGTAGATATATTTGAGGGATAAAGCACATGGAAGGTAAAATACCCACTGAGGTACAGATCTAATCCCAAGACCAGTGTAGAAAACATCAGTGGTTTAGATAGATTCTTTGACAGGACCTTTAGCCTAACAGTGAGTTGTACTTAGGTCTTTAGATTTTTTAGTACAGGTCTTTAAATTTTACAAATACTTTTTAGCTTATCTAAACAAAAGGAAATTGATCCCAATAAAACTCCTTTTAAAATTGCTATAACTTTTTTCTTTTTTTATTAATAGCTGCACCTGCAGCATATGTTTTCTGAGCCGCAGGTGCGACCTATGTCACAGCTATTACAATGCTGAATTTTTAACCCACTGCACTGTGCCAGGGATCAAACATACATCTCCCCACCAACCCAAGTTGCTGCACTTGGATTCTTAACCCACTGCTCCACAGCAGGAACTCTTAAAATTGCTAACTTTATAGTGAAGAGATAATGAATCAAAATCAAACAGACGGTTAACTAACTACAGTTTCTATGGAGAATGAAATACAAAGACTGTTTTTCAGAAAACAGACCACTTCATCAACCAGCCCTCTGAGTGCACTATTATGCAGTTAATGCCAGCATTTTATATGATCCATCAAGATATTATGTATAATATTTCAGATTATTCTAAAAAACCAGTTGCCTCTCACTACCTTTACTGCTATCAAGCCACCATCGTCTCTTACATGGCTTTCTGTAATAACCTCCTATTCTCTGCTTTCCCCCCTTTTCTCTCTCATAGTCTTGTCTCGACGCAAGTGTGAGGAGAGTGATTCTAAATATAAGCCAAACAATGTCACTTCTCAAACCCTGTAACGGCTCCCATTTCACTCATAGACTAAAAGTCAAAATTCTTACAATGACTAACTTAGTTTGGGTTTTCTAAAGGCAAAGCCTGAGATGAGAGTTCCTGTAAAAGTGATATAATGAAGGTATAATCCCAAATGCGACCTGTAAAGGAGAGAGTGAAACAGGATAGAGAAGGGGAAAGAGCCGAAAGGATGTATTCTCAGGCAAAGTCTGCCTGGCCTGATCCACAGCATTGGGGCTTTGGTGCACGAATGGCTCACAGAACTAGTCCCTAAGACAAGGAGACCAGCTTTAAAACACCTATATGTATAAACACAGTGCACATTTGCTGTGTGTAAGGAGAAGACCTACCAGGGCATATGGCTTCTGTCTGCTGAATGCTCATAGTACTGCATGGGCCTGATAAGGGGGCCATGAGCAGCCCCAGAGGATCTACTACAGTAATACATAGGGCTTCACAGATTGTGGGGCCCAGCAACTCTCTGGTCTCATCATCTGTCACTGTCCCTCCCTCCCACTCTACTCCAGCCGCACTATCTCACAGATAGGGGTTTGCAGCTTGCTCCCTCACCTCCTTCCTGAAGGCAGGAAGCTGGAGTTTTCAGGAGAAAAAAAAAAAAGGTCTAAAATGGCTATTTAGGTTGTGGGAAAGAGAACAATTAAAGAAGTGTAAGAGAAAATGAAAACTTTCTTGCACTGCTGAAAGTGTAAATAATGTAGCTATTTTGGATAGGAATTTGGCAGCATTAAATGAAACAGCTATTACATTCTTGGCGATATACTCTAAAGAATCTTTTACACAGACACAAAAAGAGACATGGGCAAAAATCTGCATCCCTGCATTGTTTCCACATTAGAAACAATGTGGCCATAAGTGGAGCAATGAGTAGGTAAAATGTCAAAAATGCAGTCATCAGTCAAAAGTATGAAAAAACTCTACATATATCACTACACTAGATGTCTAAAACATAATTCTGAGTCTAAAGAGGAGAAGCAGAATGAGAAGAATAATACAATTCAATTTCTATAAAAATAAAATGCAAAAATACTGCACATTATTCATTGATATACATATATTCAAATTGGCCTAAATGGTAAGGAAAGAAGAATGAGGTCAAGGTAGGAGATAGAGACAAATATTTAACCTAAAATTAAAAATAAGAGCGGGGGAGTTCCGATCGTGGCGCAGTGGTTGACGAATCTGACTAGAAACCATGAGGTTGCAGGTTCGATCCCTGGCCTTGCTCAGTGGGTTAAAGATCCGGCGTTGCCGTGAGCTGAGCTGTGGTGTAGGTCACAGACGCGGCTCAGATCCTGCATTGCTGTGGCTTCTAGCCTAGGCTGGCAGCTACAGCTCCGATTCGACCCCTAGCCTGGGAACCTCCATATGCCGCGGGAGCAGCCCAAGAAATGGCAAAAAAATAAAAAATAAAAAAATAAGAGCGGGCATAAATCAATTATAATGGTTTACGATATCTGTGATTAAGCCATTACATATCTAAGGCCCCAACAATGACAACAATAAAAACAGAAGACCAGATAGAGAATATGAAATACTTCAGTGTGCATATTATTTACAGGGAGGAGGTGAGTCCTTCCACTCTGCCAACTTTTCTCCTCCCTCCTCACCATAAAGTTTGAGCATCTCAGCAGAGACATATGCAATGGGTGTTTGGGGAAAGTTAACCTCCAAGACTTGGGAAATATAATTGTATAGTGTTCTCCCAATTACTGATACACAGAATCCTGTGTTCAGTGCAGGATTTCTCAAAAATTTCTATTAACGTTTTTGGCAGAATAACTTGTGTGTTTTGTCAGGATATGAGAATGGTGAGTGGCTATCTTGTATGTACTCACTGATGCCAGTAGTACCACTCCCCTAGTTGTTACAACCAAAAATGTCTTCAGACATTGCCAAACATCTCCCGAGAGTTTATCAGAAATCTAAACCAAAGATTGGGTAATTCCTAAGATGTTGATTAGATTTATTGTTGTAAGTAAAAATCCTCCCCAGACTGACTGCCCTCTTAAAATACTCAGCAGATACCTGATCCTAAATGGAATATGTATAAGAATGTACAAATAATAGGAACTTATGTCCTGATGTCTGTAGCCATGTTCCCCAAACATACTTTAACATTTAGATTTTCTATATTGAACCACATGAAATTCCAGTATTCACCAATGTGGCAGTTTTGTATGGTTCTACCTTCTAATGATCAAAATCTGCCATTATGTTTTTCCCCTAATAAAACTTAGGTTCTCTGAGGGTTCATTTATGTATCCCTTGATTGCTGCTAAAATGGTGTCAAAAAAGTGTACATTCTGCAAACACTGACCATGGCATGTATGAATATATTAATTACATAATACACAGAGATTTAATTGTACATGTAAGTAGAATTGTTATAAGGATATAAGAAAGTATTTAATAGCAGAAAGTGTCTCTTGAATTGGTGATTTGGAAAGTTTTTGTACCTCCTCAAAATATTCTTACTGTAATTTTAATCACTACATGCATCTCTTAAGTCTAGCTAACCATTCCAGTATAGGTTTTGGAGTGAGATATTTAAAATTTGAATCCCAGAAGTATTACATACCAGTTATATGATCTTGTCTATAAACGTATATGACAATACTTATCTCAGTGGATTGTTGTGAAGTTAAATATAGCAGCACATGCAAAGTACTCATCACAGTATCAGCTCCCAGTTGGCTTTCAACACATGTGAGGTGATTTTGTTTTTCCCCATTTACCCATTCCTATGCATTGAACTTCTTATTTGCCTCTTGTTTTTTCTTTTTGGTTTTTATATTTCTTCTCAGCTTGGATAATATTTTTTTAGGAGGATTTATTCAAGTAAAATCGTAGTTTAGGACTCTCCTCTATATGCCTATTTTTCAAGCTAAAAGTAAATTTCCACTAACTACATGTACAGCTGTTGTATGCTTAATTGCATTCTGTATTTGGTTGCTGTACAAAATTTTATGATTTGCTTACTAGTAGAATTTAACATAATGGCCTCCCACTATAACCATACTTCTTAAAGTATTTAATATTGAATTTCATTTTCTTTCACCTTTACCAATAGGAAGAACAATTATATTGCGATCGCACAAGTATTAAAAGATATCATTAAATGGCTTTAAACATTTTCCATTTAAGTTAAATTATACACTAAACATAAGAGCTTAAAAAGTACTTATCAGAGTTCCCGTCGTGGCTCAGTGGTTAACGAATCCGACTAGGAACCATGAGGTTGAGGGTTGGATCCCTGGCCTTGCTCCAGTGGGTTAAGGATCCAGCGTTGCTGTGAGCTGTGGTGTAGGTTGCAGACATGGCTCGGATCCCTCGTTGCTATGGCTCTGGCATAGCACTTTATCTATAGGAGGTGGGACTTGCTGAAATTCTTACTTCCATTAGAGACATAAAACAGAAGTGATTTCCTCAATGACCAAGTCTTAGGTGCAGATCTTCCTCCTACCTTCTGCTTCATCCTCCTATTCAGGAGTTTTATCCATTCGATTCTTGGTAATCTCCCTCCTTCCTTGCCTATCACAAAGAGAGTGAAGATGATTCTCAAGCTTTTTTGCATAAGGTGAGGATATTTCACTAGTGATTCTTTATGAATGTACTATAATACCAGCTGCTAATTCTAATTTCAGAGTCTCAAAATTTTGTGTTATAACAAAGATAAACAGGGGTAAATAAGAGGTAAACCTGTAAACAGACATACAAGTTTGGTCTCCAGTGATTTTTAGAGAGGAACATCCTTCATTGTTACTAAACTTAGGCTTTTCCTATGCTTAAGCATTAGGAGTAATAGTTAGAAATTTAGACCTTATTTATGAAGAATTCCCATCGGACACCACACGGAACCTCTAAAAGAATCCCCAGAGTCTATAAACTTACTCTCCAAACTTCTAATTCTTGCTCCTCTAGGCCTTAGGAACTGCCCTCAATTGAAACTGTTTGCTATCACTTTCGAGTCACTTTAGAAACCTGTTTTCAAGAAAGTTTGGTTCAGTTTGGTTTTAATCAGAAGCAACTATAGTGCTTTCGGACAGCCTCCTACATGTTTTGGCTGAAGTCCATTTTTATCTTTTATTTTTTACCTTGATCTTAAGAAGTATGTGTCTTGGCATAAAAGCATGGTTTTGGAAAGAAAATAAAAGGCAGCTCAGCCAAAAAGTTTCATGATATAGTCTTTATTTTTAACTTGATATTTATTATTGGAAATACTTAAAGGCTTATTATAAAAATAAATTTTTAAAAAGCTGAAAATATAGAGAATCATATAAGAAAAGAAAAAGTCCCCGTATGTCATATCAGAGACAGCCTATTTCAAAACTTGAGCAAATGTCCTTTTAAACCTCTGTGTATTTCATTGAAAAAGGGGAAAATGAACAGAAATTATAAAAGTAATTACATGTTGTAGTGAGAGTTCCCATCGTGGCTCAGCGATAACGAACCCTACTAAAATCCATGAGGACACAAGTTCAATCCCTGGCCTCGCTCAGTGGGTTAAGGATCCAGCATAACCATGAGCTGTGGTGTAAGTCACAGACACCACTCAGATCTGGCATTGCTATGGCTATGGTATAGGCTGGCAGCCATAGCTCCAATTTGATCCCTAGGCTGGGAACTTCCTTATGCCATGAGTGTGGCCCTAAAAAGACAAAACAAACAAAAAACAAAAACAAACAAACAAAAAACTTATAGTAGTGGTACATATCTGCTATAGCAAGATAAAGCAATATTAGAAATTTCCTTTTTTTTTTTTTTTTACTTTTTAGGGCCACACCTGCAGCATATGGAGGTTCCCAGGCTAGGGGTAGAATCAGAGCTACAGCTGCTGGTCTGTGCCACAGCCACAGTGGATCTGAGCCATGTTGGTGACTTCCACCACAGCTCATGGCAGCGCTGGATCCTTAATCCACTGAGTGAGGCCAGGGATTGAACCTGCAACTTCATGAATCCTAGTTGGATTCGTTTCTGCTGTGCCACGATGGGAACTCCTAGAAATTCTTATCTTAGCATCTATTTAGATGAAAAAAAAAAAAAACCACACCCCTAAAAGTCTGATTCAATTCAACTAATGGGCACACCAGGGAAATGCTAAGTTGGCCTAGATTTGAAGATGCTAGCAGTAGAAAGACATTTATTCCATACCTAAGAATTCTTGACTCCTATTCTTCACCTAATTCTCAAATATTATATGTCAAGATACCAACTTGGACCTCTTTGTTCTCCAAAACCCTCAGTCTGAATGATCTTATCTACCTCCATGGCTTCCTATGTGTGTGTGAGATAACCCCCCCCAAAAAAATTTACAAACTAGGAGAATGGAATGAAAAATATACAATCAATCTATTTCAAGGCAAAAGTCAGCCAGTAATATAAGAGAGGCAAAACAAAGTCAATTGTATGTTCCAAGGAGTGGGAGAACACATTCAGTTTGTTTTTCTAAGAGAATAGGTAAAGAGTATGGGGATGGTTGATACCAAAGGGACTTTTGTATGGTGTCTAGGAGTATGAGCAGAACTGAGCCAGGTGGTAAAAGAGGAAAGTATTCTAGGTAGAGAATTCAATAGTAAAAAGACATAAAAGGGGGAAAACTGCAAATAATCTTGAGGGAAAATGTTTTTGTTTTCCCGGAACACAGGTCACACTCAAGAAAGTACTAAGAGGTAAGAATAGAGGTAAAGACAGCATTATAAAGCACCTTGAATTCCAAACTAAAAAATCTCTAGTCTCCTTTGGCAGAAAATACAGAGTCTTATCCTATGTCTGAAGAATGTGTAACAAGATCATAGCCATTCCTTAAAAAATTAAATAGCAATATCCTCAAAGGGTCTGAAATAGGAATACAGTTGACCCCTGAACAACTGTAGGGTCAAGTGAGTATAATTATTTTTGGCCCTTGAATCTGCAGTTCCTCTGCATCCACAGATTCAACCAACCACTGATGTCTCGTAGTAGTGTAGTGTTTACTACCGAAAAGATCTGTGTATAATGAGACTTGTGCAGTTCAAATTCAGATTATTCAAGGGTCACCTGTACAAAGAGGGTTTATTCTCTGAACATAGTCATAGGGTAGGGAAGCAATTGGTTGAATGGAAATAGACTAGTGAGAATTTAAACTTTTAACCTTTGTTGACTGGATGATTGATACTATGTCAGTTCTAGAAATGACAAAGTAAAAAGGAAACTACTCTCTTTTTTTAATTCATCCCCACTCCCTTCCCTCTTTGGTAACCCTAAGTTTGTTTTCTGTGTCTGTCAGTTTGTTCCTGTTTTGTAAATAAATTCATTTGTATCATTTTTTTAGATTCCACTTACAAGTGATATATGATATTGGTCTTTGTCTGACTTAGTGTAATATCTATGTCCATCCATGTTGCCACAAATGGTATTATTTCATTCTTTTCATTATATATATATAATATATATATGGTATACATATTTATATATATTTATTATATATTTTTTTAATTTTAATTTTTGTTTATTTTTTTTCTACTGCACAGCATGGTTACCCAGTTACACATACATACACACATTCTTTTTTCTCACATTACATGTTCCATCTCCAAATCCGTGAGTTTCTTTTCTGTGGAAATGTTCCTTTGTGCTATATATTATATACCAGATATAAGTGATATCATATGGTATTTTTCTTTCTCTTTCTGACTTACTTCACTCGGGGTGAGAGTCTCTAGTTCCATCCATGTTGCTGCAAATGGCATTATTTTGCTCTTTTTTATAGCCAAGTAGTATTGCATTGTGTAAATATACCACATCTTCCTGATACAATCATCTATCAGTGGACATTTGGGTTGATTCCATGTCTTGGCTGTTGTGAGTAGAGCTGCAATGAATATGTGGGTGCGTGTGTCTTTTTTAAGTAGAGTTTTGTCCAGATATATGCCCAAGAATGGGATTGCTGAGTCATATGGTAGTTCTATGTATAATTTTCTAAGGTACCTCCATACTGTTCTCCATAGTGGTCGTACCAGCTTACATTCCCTCCAACAGTGCAGGAGGGTTCCCTTTTCTCCACATCCCCTCCAGCATTTGTTATTTGTGGACTTATTAATGATGGCCATTCTGACTGGTGTGAGGTGGTATCTCGTGGTAGTTTTGATTTTCATTTCTCTGATAATCAGGCATGTTGAGCATTGTTTCAAGTGCTTTTTGGCCATCTATATATATTTTATCTTCTTTATCCATTTATCTGTTGATGGACATTTAGGTTACTTCCATGTCTTGGCTATTGTAAAGAGTGCTGCTGTAAACATTGGGGTGCAAGTATCTTTTTGAATTAGAGTCTTCATCTTTTCCAGATATACGCCCAGGCGTAAGATTGTTGGATCATATAGCAACTCTACTTTTAGTTTTTAAAGGAAATTCCATACTGGTCTTCATAGCTGCTGTACCAATTTACATTCCTACCAACAGTATAGGAGGGTTCCCTTTTCTTTGCACCCTTTCTAGGATTTATCATTTTTAGACTTTTTGATGATGACCATTCTGACTGGTGTGAGATGATACCTCATTGTAGTTTTGATTTGCATTTCCCTAATAATTAGCAATATTTAGTATCTTTGCATGTACCTGTTGGCCATCTACATGTATTCTTTGGAGAAATGTCTATTGAAGTCATCTGCCCATTTTTTGGTGGGTTTATTTGTTTTCTTAATACTAAGCTGTATGAGCTTTTGTATATTTTGAAAATTAAACCCTTGTCAGTTGCATTGTTTGCAAATATTTTCTCCCAGTCTGTAGGTTGTCTTATTGTTTTGTTTATGATTTCCTTTGCTGTGCAAAGCCTTTTAAGTTTGTAGGTCCCATTTGTTTATTTTTGCTTTTATTTACATTACTCTAGGAGATGGATCCAAAAAACTATTGCTGCAATTGGGGAATTCTCATCGTAGCTAAGCAGTTAACGAATCTGACTAGCATCCATGAGGATGCAGGTTCAATCCCTGGCCTTGCTCAGAGAGTTAGGCATCTGGAATTGCCGTGAGCTGTGGTGTAGGTCACAAACATGGCTCAGATCCTGCATTGCTGTGGCTGTGGTGTAGGCTGGTGGCTACAGTTCCAATTCAACCCCTAGCCTCAGGACCTCCATATGCTTCAGGTGCAGACCTAAAAAGCAAAAAAAGAAAAAAAAAAGAGAAGAAAGTCCAAAAAACTATTGCTGCAATTTATATTAAAGAGTGTTCTTCCTATATGATCTTAAATTTAGGTCTTTAATTCATTTTGAGTTTATTTTTGTGTATGGTGTAAGAGAATGTTTTAATTTCATTCTTTTACATTCAGCTGTCCAGTTTTCCAAGCATCACTTATTGAAGAGATTGTCTTTTCTTCACTGTATATTCTTGCTTCTTTTGTTGAAGATTAATTGACTGTAGGTGTGTGGGTTTATTTCTGGGCTCTCTATTCTATTCCACTGATGCATGTGTCTGTTTTTTGCCATGCTCTTTTGCCTTCTGTAGCTTTGTAGTATTGTCTGAAGTCTGGGAGGGTTGTGCCTCCAGTTTTGTTCTTTTCCCTCAGGATTTCTTTAGCAATTCTGGGTCTTTTGTGGTTCTGTGTAAATTTGGGGATTATTTGTCCTAGTTCTGTGAAAAAAATGTCATGGGTAATTTTATAGGGATCATTTTAAATCTGTAGATTGGGGAAGCCACTTTTTTGGGTATAATGGGAGACTACGTTGAGTTCTATTGACTTCATGGAGTCCATAAACATTCTATATAGAGATATAATATTTGAAATCATCAAAATAGCTAATTCCTCTGGAGTAAATTAGATCTCTGAGGCAGTGATTATATAAACAGATAAATGCAATAAGGGTAGAATCTTGAACAAAACAGATGACAGAGAAATTTCCATCAAGGTGGCAGAGCAACATGAACCAATTCAGCACCCACTAGTCAACATGGATTTCAAACACCTGAAATGTGACTAGTTCAAATTATGTGCCATAGAATACATACCAGGTTTCTTAGAGTATGAAAAAAGAATGACCTTTAGGGGAAGGGGCTTTTCTTCAATCCCGTGTTACATGGCATGTAAAATAACTATTCATAGTTGAGTAGAAAACAAAACAAAAAAAAGTAAAAGAAAAACTTTTTACTACCCATTTTTATTTACCTGGATGGTGACATGTTGGAGGAAGGGAAACAATATTATCTAAATAAAAGGGAATAAATCAGCTTTCTAAAAGCCACTCCTCCCTGCCAGGCCAAGGTGCAACTGTCTTCTTTCCCCCAGAATCCGGGTTCATCTGACATCAGCCACCTCCACCATGCCACCCAAGTTCGACCCCACCAGATCAAAGTCATGTACCTGAGATGCACTGGTGGAAAAGTCAGTGCTACATCTGTCCTGGCCCCCAAGATTGGTCCCCTGAGTCTGTCTCCAAAAAAGGTTGATGATGACATCACCAAGGCAACTGATGATTGGAAGTGTTTGAGAATTACAGTGAAACTGACCATTCAGAACAGACAAGCCCGGATGGAGGTGGTACCTTCTGCCTCTACCCTGATCATCAAAGTTGTCAAGGAACCGCCAAGAGACAGAAAGAAGCAGAAAAATATTAAGCACAGTGGAAATATCACTTTTGATGAGATTGTCAACATTGCTGGACAGATGCGGCACTGATCTTTAGCTAGAGAACTTTCTGGAACCATTAAAGATATCCTGGGGACTGCCCAGTCTGTGGACTGCGATGTTGATGGCCACCACCCTCATGACATCATAGTTGACATCAACAGTGGTGTGGTGGAATGCCCAGCTAGCTAAGAACTGCAAAGAAAAATAAAGATTATTTGACAACTAATGGAAAAAAAAAAAAAAAAGCCACTCCCCTCTGCCAACAACACATATAACACACATATAATTGGAGTTCAATAAATATGTGTTAAGTGGATTAATGAACATTACTAAATAATTCAGGTACCTGGGATAAAACAGATGCCATGCTCAGATAGGAAACTGAAGAAAGTTTAATAAAATAACTATTTATAAGTATGTGAGTGGGGTAAAAAAAAAAAAAAAAAAAAAAATAGGTGTTGCTACCTCCAGGCCTGAAAAAATAGAGGGAAGAAGCAGTTATTGAAATTTGGGAAATATTTGGTAGATTTCTTTGTAGGGGCTGTGACTCAAGTTGGAAAGATACAGCCATGGGAAGATGCCTTCAAAGGATGGAAAAATCGGAGTTCCCGTCATGGCTCAGTGGTTAACAAATCCGACTAAGAACCATAAGGTTGCGGGTTCAATCCCTGGCCTTGCTCAGCGGGTTAATGATCCGGCGTTGCCATGAGCTGTGGTGCAGGTTGCAGTTGCAGCTTGGATCCCGTGTTGCTGTGGCTCTGGTGTAGGCCGGCGGCTACAGCTCTGATTAGACCCCTAGCCTGGGAACCTCCACATGCTGCGGGAAGCCGCCCTAGAAAAGGCAAAAAAAAAAAAAAAACAAAGGATGGAGAAATTACTCTGCTTTCTCTCCCCACCAGCCTGCTGATCTCCTGCCAGTGCCTCCCATTGGCTGAAAACAACCTGAAACTAGATGGCAAAGGAGTTCCCTTGATGCAGTCTTCCCAGGCCAGACTCCAAATGGTCGAGTAGAGAGTAGGTCGAGAGAGGCAATCACAGGAGTTCCCACTGTGGCTCAGTAGTAATGAAGCCAGCTAGTATCCATGAGGATGCAGTTTCAATCCCCGGCCTCACTCAGTGGGTTAAGATCCAGCATTGCCATGAGCTGTGGTATAGGTCATAGACGTGGCTCGGATCCTGTGTGTTTGGTTGTGGCATAGGCTGACAGCTGCAGCTCTGATTCGACTCCTAACCTGGGAACTTCCATATGCCACAGGTGCAGCCCTAAAAAGAAAAAAAGGGGGTAGGCAATCACAAATTATCCAATATAAATTCTTAGGGAATTTATTATTATTTATTATTGGAGAATTATTATTATTTTCAATCCATCTAGGTATACTTTTCTTTTTCTTGAGGAATGCTCATCATTTTATCTTCATCATCATTCAAGTGGTGAGAAAAAAAATGGCACGTAGACAGTGTCATGGGCACTGGGAATGCAACCATGAGCAAAAAAGACTTATGCTTAAGTCCCCATCCTAGATGAACAGATGGTTCAGTGGGGGAAGAGAAACATCCCAGAGCTCCATAAATCTCCCTTTGTAGAGAAAAAATAACCCATAAACTTCAGAATTAAGGGAGTTCCCTGGTGGCCTAGCAATTAAAGATCTGGCATTGTCACTGATGTGGCTCAGGTCAGAACTATGATGCAGGTTCAATCCCTGGAGCGGAACTTTCTCAGGCTGCAGTTGTGCCCTGCTCTCCAAAAAAAAACCCTTTAGCTCCAACCAAAACATTTTTTTGTGACTAACCTGTTTTTACTGAGCCTTACCTTCATATAATAAAAAGAAATTGTGATGCTTATTTTTAGGGTTATTGTGTAGTTGAAAGACTGTGTATGAAGACTACTTGATATAGGTGAAATGGCAGGATCTCCTTAGTTTACAGTTCTAATCTCTTCTGGAAACAATGACATAGCCTCACAGACACACCCAGAAGCAATGTTTTACCAACTATATGGGTGTCCCTTAGTTCAGTCAATTCGAAACATAAAATCAACCATCATAGACTGCAAAGCACTGAACAAAAAACATTTGACATTTAAAAAAAAAAAAAAAAAAAGCAAAAACCTGACTTTAGCTGTCTCTACCCTTCACATCACACAATTTCTTTTCCATCTTACCTAACATGGAAGCAGGTAGTTAGTGGGGAATGTAACTCGATGTTCGCAGAGGGCCCAAGAAGTGGAGAATTCCTAATCTGAGGATTTGAATTGTTCTAGATCACCAGAGGGCTGGAAAATTTGTCACAGATGCAGCTGTCTCTTCCTCTGTACACTGGACACAACCCCAACCCCTGCGTGGGAGCAGGAAGATTCTACTATTTGCTTACTTATTAAATGAATTGCATGTAGAATCACAGCCTAAGGCCTTCTGAGTAATAATCTTTCTTATTTTTTATTAGTGGTGTGTAATCTTGTTTATGAGTCTTCATGTTAGATGCCACAAGAAAATTTAAGTTGAAAAATCAGTACAACTATGATTATAAAAAGTTAAAAACTTCAAATTGTGAGGCAGAAAAAGAAAAAAGAAACAAGGTCGGCTGCAGTGCATAATAAAGGTTATTTTAATGACCCCCACACCAGCTTGTTTTTGTTTTACCACACTAAGAATGAACAGATGTTTTATTTTAATGATAAAATAGAAATTTTTCTACATTAATATTTTCAAAAAGAGACTTAAGGCTGGTGTGAATATCTTTTTAAAGGTATTTGGTTAGATGCTAGGGCTACTTACAAAATGCCAGGGCTGTAATCCTCGTGGTTTTCATTGGTCTTCCAGCTATACACAGAGGGTTCCTCCCCACTAAATTTTAAAAGAATTCTGATAAATGCAGTCAAATTTTCACTTTCAGAAATGCATAATAAGAATTACCTACTGATTTGCAATACCCAGCAAACCCAATTCCTGCACATCCTTTTTTGCACTAAAGGCCTCCTTCCGTAGAAGGCAGGTTTGCGTCTTCACCTCCTCTAGTTCTCATGAAACAAATTATAAGTATAGCATGTGTTTGCCTTCCCTGTAAGCTGATGACTAATAAGGCTCAGGCTGCATTGGCTGAGTATCTGTAGAAGTAGGCCAGCACACCTAAAGAAAATAAAATTGCAGCTTCCATCATTTGGCGCCTCCACGCTGATCTTCCTCCACTCTTTATGTTCCATGTTCTGGAGCTGGGCTCCTTATGTTCCACTTTCAATTGGCCATTTACTAGCTCCATGACCTTAGAAAGGTACTTAATATATCTGTGCCTCAGTTTCTCATCCATAAAATGGAGGTAATAATGTTAATGCACTGGACACTTTTGCTATTTTAAGGATCAAATAATATATATGAAAGTATCAGTTTGTGCTTAACACACAGATAGAGCTAGAGGAGTATTCCTATTATTTGCCATTCTGGCCTAAGTGCCATAACACATGCTTTTGTCTCTGTTTATAATATTGCCTTACAATCCTTTCCTTTAGCTAAAGAACATTTATTCATTTTTTTATTAGCTTAAATATTCTGTGTCTGGAAAGCATTTCCTTCCACTTAAATAAGATCAGGACTCCTTGTTACGTACTTTTCTAGCATCCTGTGTCTTTAGAAGCTCTTACCACAATAATGATTAGATAATTAATTGTTAATTTTTTCAAAACTATTATTTTATAAATTCAGTGAAAGTCTTAAAAAGTAATTAGTTCCTAATACATTCAGTTCAGGATTAAGTATCACATTTGTAGCACGTGTTGTTGTTTTTCCTTCTTTTAATGTTCTTTTCCACTATGGTTTATCATAGCATATTAAAATAGCTCCCTGTGCTATACCTTAGGACCTTGTTATTTATTCATTATCCATATAATTCTTTTATTTTTTTTAGCTTGACTCCATCTCTGCTGTTCCCTGAGATTAGAAAGCCAGTCCATCTTGCTTACCACCCTATAACCCTTCAACTCTCTCACCCCCAGCATATGAGCAACACTCAATAGCTCAACTAATTGATGAATTTCACTTGTTTTGCCTTTCTCTTCTGTCCTCTTTTCAGAATTGATAGTAGCAAGGAATTATGTGGCTAACACAGAGGCATCAGCTGTATTCAGGACACATATGTGTTCTGAAATGTACTCTGCCCTGAACCATCATGAAAGGAAAAATGAAACAGTTTCAAGAGATAGCTAACAACAAACTGGGGAATAAGTGAGAAGGTAAGAAAGGATACACATTTCTCATAAAGGAAAATGTAATTATCCCAATGGTGTTCCTGAGATGGGGCAAGCAAGCCAGACAGAAATGACAGAAGGTACAAATGGAAACTGCTAACAAGACCTCTCATATCCAATCACAGCTCTGCCTCTGGACCCAGGAAAATAACAGTCTGATTGTCAAAGTATCTAAGAAACTCTTCCATATTTTTCCCAAACATCTTAAAAGAACTTCAGAGCATTAGTATTTCATCAAGAATATTTTTGATCAGTCTATATCCTCATGCTAAATTTCTGAATGATCTCTTCATTTATGTTTTATCTTTCCCTTTTTTCTTCAGGACAAAAAATAAATTCTGGTGAACTCTACAAAATATATATTAGGCTATATACTCACTCTTCCTTTCTAAAAAAATGCATTCATTTACCTGTTAATAGTTTCTATTATTTCCACATGTACTTCTTTTCTTTTCCTTTCCAATGTCTGATAGTCAAATCCAGAATGAACCCATTTATTTCCCTTTCTGATGCGTCAACCTTTCTGCACTATCCAGTGCTGGCCAGAAGATGTCACTCTTATAACTCAAATTGATTCTTTGTCCCTCTCCTTTATAGCCTGAAAAAAGTTAACATACCAGGGAAAAGACCCTTGAAATCTCCTAAAAACCCAAACAAAAGGCATATAATTCTATACACTAGGATATCTTTTATGGTACTTAAATACATCTTGTCTATTTGAGATTTGCAAATATGTAACCAGTAGGCAATTTCATTTCACAGAATATTTCTGAAATAACTGAAACCAAACCAGTGTTGAGACTAACAAATCACAGAACTGTGGAGTTGGAAGGGCCTTAGAACTTTCTACCCTCTCTATATGAATTTCTTTTACCCAAGAATGGAATCTGATTTCTTAGTCCAAACTCATTCCCCTACTCATACATTCATTTACTCATCACTATTTTTATAGAACATGTTCTGTATGCTTGGCAATGGGGTAATTGCTAAAGATCCAAGTATTAGAAAGATGAGGTAGACACAATCCTTTTCCTCTGTTATGGGTTGAATTTTGCCCCTTCCCCTCCCCCCAAAAAAGATAGAATGAAGTCCCCCATTACCTCAGGATGTGAACTTATTTGGAAATAGAGTCATTACAGATATATATAACTAGTTAAGAAGATGAGGTCATATTGGAAGAGGGTGGGTGCTAAATGCAATATAGTTGGTTCCTTATAAGAAAAGGAGAGGGGCATGCAGGGAAAAGATGATCAAATGACAGCAGAAGAAGAGACTGGAATGATGCATCTCCAAGCCAAGGAATGGAAAGGATTTCTGGCAAACATGAGAAGCTAGAAGTAGCAAGGAAAGATTCTCCCCTACACAGGTTTCCGAGAACCCAGCTGACACCTTACTTTTAAATTTCTAGCCTCCAGAACTATGAGGTAATACATTTCTGTTGCTTCAAGTGACCTAGTTTGTGGTACTTTGTTATGACAGCCCTAGGAAATTAATGCACCCGTAAAAACATTATATAATACAAACAAATAAGTCTAATACAGTGTAATAAATGCTGTTATAATTGAAGCATGGGATGTAATGAGGAAATATGAGAGACAGGCCCATCAGAGTATTTCTGGAGGAAGTGATTCCCATTCCAAAAACCAATAAACAAAAAAGACATCAAAGGCATGCCCAAGTAAACTATTGTGAGTAGTATAGCCATTTTGAAAATGGAGAGAAGTATACAAATCTCTCATCTATCTACATCCCTCCTTTGCTCAGCTTCAAAACTTTGGTCAACAATCAAAATGTAACATTAGATATGAATCAACTCAGATGTTCTGAGACTGTGTACCAGATTTTATTTATAATCATTTTTATTCTATATTATGTAACTAAGAGAAAAATAAATGTCTCATACCTTTAGTGACTGGAGTGACTAGTTTGAATTAGAACCCTTGCAATTCCATGGAACCTTCATCTTCCCTCCCTTTTCCTTCTAAATCCTACTGTCTGTCCTGCTCCATCAGTGCTCCGGGCTCTATTCTCTCTTCTTTTTCTCTGCATCTCATTTGACTGAATTTCTACTAATTGACCTCCTTATTACACATTCATTATCTAGAATTCTCAAGTGCCCACTAGAATTTTTATTTACTACCACCCCATTTTTGCTCCAAAATATCACCATTTTCCCTCTAAACATCAGTCAAATTTCTCCATAGAAACAGAACCAATAAGATATATGATTTTATAAATGTATATGTGTGCATGTGTGTATGTATGTGTATATACTCTCATATATATATATATGAAATTAATATATCATAAGGAATTGACTCACATGATTATGGAAGAGGCTGAGAAGTCCTCTAATGCTATCTGCAAGCTGGAGGCTCAGGAAAGGTGATGGTGCAATTCAGTCTGAGTCCAAATGCCTAGGAAGCAAGGGGGCCAATGAAATTAAACCCCAGTTAGGGGTGGAAAGAGACTATGAAATAAGATGTTCCAGCTCAAGCAGTGAGGCAGTGAAAGAAAAACAGTGAAATCTTCCTTCCTCCTCCTATTCAGGCCTTCAGAGAACTGGAGGTTGCCCATGTACATTGGGGGGATCAGTTTACTTTGCTGAGTTTACCAATTCAAATATTACTCATCAAGAAGCACTCTCAGAGACACACCCAAAACAATTTTTTTTTTTTTTTTTTTTTTTAGGGCTGCACCCATGGCATATGGAGGTTTCCAGGCTAGGTGTCCAACTGGAGCTACAGCTGCCAGCCTACACCACAGCCACAGCAACGCATTATCTGAGCCATGTCTGCAACCTACACCACAGCTCACGGCAACACCAGATCCTTAACCCACTGAACGAGGCCAGGGATCAAACCCGAAACCTCATGGTTCCTAATTGGATTCATTTCCACTGCGCCACAATGGGAACTCCCCCCCAAAACAATGTTTAATCTAGGCTCACCATGGCCTAGCAAGTGGACATATAACACTAACAATCACAAGTTGTAAGTCTTTCTGGGATTTTTCATCATACATGTCATTCAGCTGTCATGTTAAACTCTTCAGGAGACTGATCTGAGGAAGTTTCCCAGTGTAGGATTGCCCTGTGCAGGGTTACCCAGTGAATCTCTCAGAACCCTCTTCAGCTCATTTCTGCAGCACTGAGGGAAGAAATAGGTCCACCAGCTCACCCTTGGAGTGATTCGTTTGATTGTTTAGGTCATTAACTTCGTTGACCTAAAACAAATAGGCTGCCAGTTATTTATCTAGCAAAACTGGGTTTATTCAGGATCATCAAAGAATTGCAATTCAGAGTCTGCAGCCATGGCAAGCCACATGTAGGTCCCTGACATCAAGGGAAAGAGAACTTTCACAGCGAGAAAAAAGGAAATTAGGAGTTCATGGTTTTTCATTGGTGGAGTTGTTTCCAGGAAAGAAAAGTAGCTTTTTTTCCTTCCTGTTGGGCTCTGCTATTATCACAGGGCATGAGAGCTACCCCTCTGGTCTCTAGACTCTATTTAATTAAGATTTCCATTGATTAATTCTTTACATTTCACCCCTTTGATCAAGATCTGTCTCTGAAAGCATCACTGATGAAAATCCAGGTTTTTCCGGTTTCATTGGCTTTTTGTCCCTAAATGACAATGAAAGACTTTTTCTGGGTGTAGCAGCATCTCATGTCAGAGGGAAAGAGCACAGATTGGAAATCTATTGAGATCATGCTCAAGTGACTAGGAGAGGTAGGAGCAATTATTCTCAGGTGCTTTTTATCCAAAGTCCATATATTATCAAGATCATAGTATTAGAAATCATTCAAAATATTGTGTCATTATCAAAGATTCAATGACAAACTTCCTATAGGTGTGGTCTATCTTTTCTGATGTTATCTGCTTCAATTCCAAGAAATCTTTATTTTCAGGTCACCAGATGAAGTGCAGGTCCAGACAGAGTTTGGTATTTTCTTTAGATATATCATGTGAATCCAAGAGTCTATTCCCTGAAGTTTGGAAGCACAAGCATTGGTTAGCGGTACGTGGCAGGGCCTTGTCAGCAGTGTTACGGAGAGCCCATCTGGAAGTATCTTTTCTAATAGATAAAAACCTCCAGGTTGAAAGGTGTGACACTTAAAGGTCTTTGTCTCCTGAAGATATACTGTGAAAAGATTGCACTACCAAAACATGTTTGTTTGTTTTTTTAAATTTTTTCTGGTCATACGTTGCATGAAAACATGGTTATTTTTAATAGAACCAGTTAGGCCTTTGCAATATTGTTGTATCTCTCCTTTTATCAGTTGTGGATCAAAAGAGGCAAAAGCCAAGTGCATTTGGCATTCTTTTACTTATCTTAGAGAATGAGAGTTCATGAGTTCCAAAAGAGGTGGATACAAGATTCAGAAGAACCAATAGCAATGTTTTTGGTTAAGGTATTTGGAGGGCCTCTAAAATTTTTGCAACTGATTTTTAATAATACATTTAGAGTTAAACTAAACCAAAAGATTTAGGATGGTAAGTTCAGAGAAAGTGCTGTAAAACTGGCCAAAAAAAACAAACTTGTCAAAAAGACCTGACCAGTAAAATGGGCCCCTTGATCATTGTGAAGTTCAAGAGGAGTTCCCCATGTATGGATCATCTTTTCAAATAGGCCTTTAGCCTCAGAAGAGACAGTAACCTGTCTGTAAGGGAAGGCTTCAGTTCATTGTGAGAATACATAGACCATTACTAAAACATATTTATATCAATTAGACTGAAGAAGTTGTATGAAATCCATTTGCTAGACCTCAAATAGTTCATTAGGCAGACTAAAATGTCCAGGAGCAGTAAAAACATACTTACCTGGGTTGTATTTTGGACAAGTGGGACAAATGAGATAGGTATTTTTTGAAGCCTTGTGATGTTTCCCCACCAATGTTGGTTCATGAATACTATCCTTTTGTCAGTAGACCAATGGTTTAATGCACGTACAGTGGTGAAGAGTGGGAATTTTAGAGTCTCTGGTATGACTGGGTTATTGTTTGGTCTAAATCAGAGCTTTCTCTTTTTATCAAACCAACAATTGTTTAATTTTTCAATCTTGTTTTCCTTTCCTGAGGCCACTTGTTGGGGTTTTCTAGCCAATTTGCTCAAGTTATCATTTGGAGAAATATTTCTTTGGACCATGACAGAGGCCTGGCTGTTGTTGGTTCCCTAAAGGGCAGGATTCCTAGTGAAAATGTCAGCAAGATGATTTCCCTTAGCTTCCAGAGAATCAAATTTAAAATGCCCCAGAATCCTAATAGCAGCTAAAGTTGCAGGTAAAAGTATCACATCCAACAATTCCTGAACATAGGGACTATTTTAAATTTTATTTCCACTGGAAGTAAGGAATCCATGTTCATCTACACCATTCCAAAATTGTGAGCTCCTCTGAAAGCATATCTACTATCAGTATAAACACTGGCGGTTTTGCGCTCGGCTAAAGTACAAGCCCATATAAGAGTGATAATTCAGGCTGTAGGCTGAAGTAGCCGTAGTTAATGACGCTACCATAACATCAAAAGGAGTGGCAACAGCATATCCAGCACAATATTTGCCATCGTTACCTTTTAAACCATCCATAAGTAAATCATGAAATCAAAGAGATTTCCAGCAGATCATAATGAGGAGAAATCAGAGCTGATCCATCAGTGTTAAGTAGTCATGAGGGGCTTTGTTGGTGATGGAAGGGAGAAGAGTACCAGATTATTACGATGTAAAGAGTTATATGAGGAGCAGTTAACAAAAGAACCTCATAGGATGTGAAGCATCTGAGAAATATTGAGTGTGGTGAGTATTAGAGGACTTCTGCTGCATTCAGTATAAAAATGCTCAAAGGAGAGCCCACAATAATTTTTGGGGTGACCTTAACCAAAAGGCCAATGGTAGTCATTTATCTAAGGCAGTAGGGGTATCCTAATGCCACAGGGTCCATTTGCTGGCTATAATGCCCTGTGGGTCAAAGATGATCCCCATGTTTTTGAATGAGTACCCCAAGGGCATTCTCTTATTTTGCATATACAAAAAGGGAATCTGATAATTGGGATGCCCAAGGGCAGATGGGTTCATCAGCTCTTCTTCAAGGCCTTGAAGGCTATTCCATTTAGTTTATCCCTAAAATTGGGTCAGATGCTTAGCAAAATATACAAAGGTTTGGTCATAAGAGAGAAATTTGGAATCCAGTTTCAATACTGACCCATTAACCCAAGAAAACCTCTCAGCAGTGCTTAGTTTGGGGTTTGCGAAAACCTAGGACACCATTAAGTCTATCTAGATCCAGATGTAGCCCTTGTTCTGATAACTGGATGCCCTGATATCAAACTTGGTTTTGTCAAACTGCAATTTTTCCTTGACAACCTTATGTCCCTTTAAGGCAAAAGCTTTAGCAAGTGGATTCTGTCTTCCTGTGAGGAGGCTTATAAAGGAGAGCAAAGAAGTAAATCATCCATGTATTGCAACAAAGTAGAACCTCTAGGGAACTTTGCATCATCCAGATCAGCTCAAAATTTTGTGATATAAAAATGACTCAGTAAAACCCTGAGGCATTACTATTCCCCAGTGAAAGCAAAAAGGTATTAACTGGCTTTATCAGCTGGAATATTAAAGAAATGCACCATAGAAGTCAAGAATTTGCCTCCAGTGGGAATGGTTGTTAGTGACATATTAGGGTTAGGGGCAATAGGGTGTTGAGAGATAATGGGATAATGGTGTTTGTTTATTGCTCAGAGGTCCTAGACAAAATTCTACCTTCAGCCATTAGGCTTTCTCACTGGTAAATAAAAGTATTATAGGGAATGTTACAAAGGATAATGAGGCCTTGAACCTTATAATCTTCTATTATGGGCTTTATACCTCAAGGGCCTTCTTTATGTATAGGATATTGATGAATTCTGGAAATAGGCTTTGAGGGCTCTATTAAAAAACTTAATATTAGCTATTATGTTGTGAATTTTACCAATATCATTTGGAGATTTTGCTCATAATGAGAGAAGTAGCTGATTCAGTAGGGACAAATAATCAGTGTTTTCAGAATCAGCTTTAGTACTGTCAGAGAGGAAACAAATTAAAAAAAATTCTACAAATTCTAGAATTATTTCCCTCCTTTGGGAGAAAAGAAATTCCAACATGGTACTATTCTAAGAAGTCTAAGTTTAATAAATGGATTGGGTGAAAGAACTAATAAGAAAAGGGCCCAAATGAAAGGGGAACAGGTTCAGAGAGAGGAACCTCTTGAGGTTCATTAGAGATCCTCACTATTTGAACTGCCTTAGTATTCTGAGGCAGGGGCTGCCTTATAGTGGTGGGATTTAGCACCAAGAGTGTGGCTTCAGTACTGGAATAGTGATTCTCCAAGCTGATTAAGAGAGGGGATTAGGAAGGGCCCCTGTAGTTCTTTAGATCCCCATCATTGGGAATTGAGATAACATTGGAAAGGCTGGTTAGAGGGCTGAAGGTGCCTGAAATGCTCAATTGTGTAACAATCTCTTTTCTAATGCCTTGTCTCTTTTCAGTAATAGCAGAAACTAGGGAGGGTTTGGTTTTGTTAGGAGCCTCCATTAGCTGGAGTTGAAGATTAAGAATTTTAAGTCTTCCTTTTAGTGGACTCATCTAAATAAGAGAGTTAGTTTGCCATATTGACTAAATCTGGAGTGGACATAATTTCCTCTTCTATCCTGGTCCTTTTTACTGGAAGGAAAAGGTCCTGGTTCAGCCTATTAATAAGCGTAGAGTTAAAAGCTACCTGGGTGGAATCAACATTTAGAGGAAGACCAGATTTTTCTTTAAAAGCGATCTGAAATCAGGAGTTCCCTTGTGGTGCAACAGGTTAAGGATCTGGCATTATTACTGCAGCAGCTCAGGTTGTTTCTGTGATACAGGTTCAATCCCTGGCCTGGGATTCCCAGCCCAGGAAATTCCCCATGTGCCTTGGGTACAGCTAAAATAAAAATAAAAATAAAAAACAATCCAAAACTTGGTATAATACCAATGAACAGGTTTATCAGATTCTTATTAAAACCTACATTTTTTTCCCCACTCAGCCTGCTTTGTAAAAGCCCCAAGAATTGCTTAAATCACCTAGCAGTTTCAGAGCTTGATCAAATAAGTTAGCAAGCTGGTCTCCCAGTTGTAATTCTGAGGCCTTTCGGGATTTTCCCAATTAGCAGTTTTCATCTAATCCTGGGCTTAGCTTTCACTGACAAGCATATGAACTACTGATACAAGTCACAGAAACCAGGCTGATGTGTTTGAATGTCTCTATTAAATTCCTCAGCAAATTTGTGAGGATCTTTATTTGCTTTAGGAAAATTTTTGACTACTGCTTGCTTTAGTTTAAGAATTATAAGAAATTAAGGGTTTAGCCTCTGGATCCTCAGAAGGCTTAATTTTCAAAGGGGCAGGTTCTGATAAGTTCAGAGGGAAAGGGAGTGAGGAGAGTTTTAGAGAAAAAGGGATATTCAGTGAGAGGCTTCATATAGGGAACAGAGGGTATGGGCATCATGGAAGAAAAACAGGAAGATGGCACCAGAGGTGACCTGAGACAAGAAGCCAAGGAGCTTCTGAAGCACGAGCCTGCATAAGCCATTTTATCTTTCTGTAATTATTTGTTTGCCTCAATTAATCTTAAAATCTTACTTGGCAGAGAAGCAATTTTAGACTCCTGATTATGTTGGAAGCTCAAGATAACAGTCAAAAGAGGCATTTCATTCACTTTTGGAAATTTTAGAGCTATGGTGATTCAATTCAGTTTTAAGAAAACTAAGTTTGAGGATTTTAAAATTTCTCCACAATGGCTATTGATATTCTAAGTTGCCTTTGGTCAGGTTAGTCCTTTTCATCAGAAATGTACATGAAGAAGGACTGTGGTTTTTAAACATAAAATGGCTGCCGTTCCTGCAGGGCTGCTGCCCTCAAAATATTTAGATACCTGGGATCCCATTTCTCAGAAGTTTTTCTCTAGATTAAAAGAACAATTTTTTAACAACCTAAGCAGCTCGAATAGCTCACAGCTCAAACAACTAAAATAGCCTGAATAGCTCAAAAAGCTCAAACAGCTTGCAATTCAAACAGCTTAAACATTTCAAATATCTCATCCAGCCTACAGGCATAATACCAGGCAATTCTAAGAAAAGAGCTTGTTCCTGGAGGAGTCAAGCTAAAGGCTTCTCAACTCAGTTCCTATAGAAGAGCCCCTATACCTAAGGAATGAGCTAAAAGCTCAACTGGCACAGTTCCAAGGAAGCAGCTCCTATTTCTGAAGGAATGGGCCAGAGTTTAATCCAGTTCCAGTTGGAACAGTATAATTTCAACTAGACTGAAGTGCCAAATGAATAATCATAAACAGAACAAGGCCTTAACCAGAAATTGTGAAACCCTTAAAATAGATCCTGAATAAAACCTGGAGAGCTTCAAAATGTAAAAAGGGCAGAAGCTCAGATCTAGGAAAAAGACATACCTTCAAACTCCAGGGTTGGCAAGAAAAGCAGTGAGCCACACTTATTTATTCACCATCCTCAGAGCCATCAGGGGTCTTCTCTGAATCCCTGTGTGGGTCACCAAAATGACAACCTAAAACAAATAGAATGTCAGATGTTTCTCCAAAAAATAAAAAATAAAAATAAAAGGCTTTACTCAGGATCAGCAAAGAATTGCATTTTGGTGTCTGCAACTGTGGAAAGCCACATGCAAGTCCCTGAACAGCCAGGGAAAAAGATCTCTCACAGAGAGGAAGTTGGTGGAATTGGGGGGAGGGCTATAGTAAGCACAGTCCATGGCTTATCATTGGCTGAGTACCTGCCCAGAAAGAAGAGGAGTCTTTCTTCTTCCTGTTGGGCTCTGCTACCATCACAGGGTTTGAGAGCTCCCCTTTCTGGTCCACTGTCTCTATTTAATTGATGTTTCTGTTTATTCTTTTTTTTTTTTTTTTTAATAATTTCAGTGATGATTTTTCTGCTATTATTGTTCCCAGTTAAGGAACTCTTGACCCGAATGTGATTTGGGTTCAGGAAATCATTTAAGGTACGTAATATCTTCTTTTTCAGAGCCTTTCACAGCACTTAATGACCCTCAGGGAAATTTAAAGGGTTCAAACTAAACATGGCTTCCTGGGCACTATGTTAAAGCAGCCCACAGTGAACTATACACATACAGTCATGTCGTGGCATTCACAGGAATTAGTTCCAGGAACTCTGCAGATTCTGAAATCTTCAGATCCTCAAGTCTCTTACATAAAAGAGTGCAGTATTTGCATATAACCTATGCACATTGTCCTGTATACTTTAAATCATCTCTAGATTGCTTTTAACACCTAATACAGTGTAATGTCATATAAATAGTTGTAAATACAATGTAAATGTTATGTAAATAGCAGTGTGCAAATTCAAGTTTTGCTTTTTGAAACTTTTTGGAATTGTTTTCAAATAGTTTTAATCTGCAGTTGGTTGAATTTGCAGACGTGAAATCTGAAGATGTGGAGGGCTGACTGTATTGTTTCTCCTTCCCCCAATCTCAGAGATGGAAAGTTACTGATAATGGCTCTTCTTATGAGTTAATCATAAGACGTAAAAAACAAAAATAATGGTTAGATAAATGATGAATTTAAAGTAATTATACATGCATTCGTGTAATTATGGAAACTTTCTTTTGATGCATAAGAAACAAAATAAAAGTAATAAACAAGTAAGACTTTTTAAAAAGTAAAATATTTTGCTCCCAAAAATGGTACAATTTATAAATTTCATTTTTTAAAAACCCACAGGAAAATTATTTGTAATCTCATCTTTAAAAAATCAAATGTTTTAATTTTATTTATCATATTGCTCATTATGCATTTTTATTTATCATATTGCTCATTATGCATTTATCATATTCTCTAACTAAAAATTAATTCATTCAATCATTGGGCATATACTTATTAAGTACCTTTTAACATACACTAGAAAGAGTAATGAAGCATCTAGAGAAATGTCACTCCATGAAAGTCCTCTTATTAAGATAAACATTAAGGAGAATTCCTTTGTGAGGTCTTCTTAAACCTACCCTCAGATCAATTTGTTGTTTCCTCCTCTGTAATAAACTAGAGGAACATTTTTTTCCAAATTACATTGTAATGGTTACTTATTGTACTTCTTTCTAGCTAGACTCTGAGCATATTGAAAGTAGATCTGTCCTATTTTTGTGTTATAAATTCTGGGTCTAAAATGCACCCAATTTATAATAGAGACTAAGTGATACAAGAAAGGAAGAGAAAATGGAGAGACACAAAGAGGAGCATGAAGAAGAGAAAGAGGATGTGAGAGATCAGTGCTAGGAGGAAATAAGTGAGTTTTGATACATTAGATGTGGTTTGACTATAGCACAGGGAACAGCAGCTTCAAACCATCAAAATAGCAATTCTACTTAGCTTGCAAGGAGGTGACATCCATGCCCTTGGTTTCATTAACCTGATGCTTATTAAATTGAATAGTCAACCCTATTATCCTACATTGTTAAATTGTATTTATTTATAATCCATCATTAGCCAGAACAATACAAGTAGTGGATATCATTATGAAGATTTAATCGCCTCTTATGGTTAGTAAGAGAGATGTTTTGAAGATAAAGTTTGCCTCTTAGAATAATGACTGCACATGTTTTTGTCTTATTAGTTGGAGCAAATAGAAAATAATTGTTTTGTTTTTTTTCTTTAAGATTTTTCCACAAATGTGGGTTTTGATAACTATTGATTTGTTAGAATTACATGTGCAAGAATACATATGCATACTATCTTTCTGTCTTTTTCTGTCCCCATCTGTCTGTCTCTGTCACTGTCTCTCTCTCCTCTTTCACCCCCCATCTCACTC
Source organism: Sus scrofa (assembly GCF_054392235.1). Classification (NCBI taxonomy): domain Eukaryota; kingdom Metazoa; phylum Chordata; class Mammalia; order Artiodactyla; family Suidae; genus Sus; species Sus scrofa. The sequence continues at coordinate 28,618,467 of NC_139386.1, read as the reverse complement.
ACCCTTCATTCACACACACCTTACCTCAATGTCAAAGGGAAAGTACTTTTTTTGTCAGTCTTTCCAAGAAATCCATAGTAAGGATTCAAAAATCTCTTACACAGCGTTATGTGTATGTATTTTGTAGATCACTAAATGTTTACTCATGAATTTACTCTTAAAGAAGGTTTGCACTATTTCTTTGTTGAAAGCAATATTGTTCATTTCTTACTTATGACGATGTATGATTTTAGTAATAAATTCAGTCTTTCAAGACTCTAATTGGATATTAGATGTTTAAATTTCCCATGATTTTATAATCTTTGACCCTGTGTGTATACAACTATTCATTCATTTATTCACCCATTAATTCTATTCTTCATAGAGCAAACACATGTTGGATGTCCTTGTACATGATTTGGGCTAGGATAGGTCACAGAAATACAAATATTAACAAGATAAGATCACTTGCTTTTAAAAGGATCTTACAATTTAGAAGGAAAGAAAAAATAAGTCAACTGACAATTACAAATAGAAGTATGTACATACAAAGAGAAGATGGTACAGAAAAGAGAACAGAGGGTCTACTCCTGCCTTTAAGGATCAGGGAGGGTAAAGCTCTTCTGTTAAATCAGACTCTAAACATATAATGAATTCCTTACAGGGATCAGCAGGTGAATTACCTACCTTAAGAGAGTTAAAAGAACAAAGTTTCCTTCTTGTGTAAGTATGATTAGTGTACTAAAAAATGTGAAAAGTAGGCTTAGATTACCAGAAAAGACCACATTAATTAATTAACTATTCATCTAAGTTACACAGAAAGAATCAGTTTTGTGTTTGATTTGTTCCCAAGTTCTACGAATTCATGTGTGTGGCTGTCCATATCTTGCCCCAGATTTTAGAAATTCTGGGCCATTATTTCTTTAAATAAGCTTTCTCCCCTTTTCTTTCCTTTCCTTCTGGCACTCCCATAATGTGAATATTTTTCCAATTGATAGTGTTCATAAATTACATAGGGTTTCTTCATTCTTTTATTCTTTTTCCTTCTCTGACTTGATCACCTCAAATAACCTATTTTCAAGATTACAGATTCTATCTTCTGTTTGATTAAGCCCTTTATTCATGTTCTCCATTCCATTTTAAATTTTTCATTCATTATATTCTTCAGTTCCAGAATTTCCATTTGGTTCTTTCTTAAGAATCTATCCATCGAACCTTTGTGTTTTATTCATAGATTGTTTTCTTGACTTTCTTGTCTGTGTTCTCTTGTAGCTCACTGAGCTTACTTAAATAAATTATTTTGAAATTTATGCCAGGCAATTCATAGATCTCCATTTCTTTGGGATCGGTTACTGGAAAATTATCGTGTTCTTTTGGTGATGTCACATCTCTTTGATTTTTTTCATGTTTCTTGTATCCTTCCGTTGATATCTGTGCATTTGATGGAACAGTCACCTCATTCAAACTTTATGCATTGGCTTTGGTGGGGAAAGATTTTCATTCATGGGTGTTTACGACTCTGCTGGCTTAGTGGGATGTGGTTATTTTGGTTGTGGGGAGAGCTCAGTGGTGTCGTCTCCATGTAGCTCCATCAGCTGTCAGAATCAGCAAACATTGCAGCCATCCTCGGTGTCTAGGGTATCTGCAGTGGCAGTGAGAACTGTTGGGGTCTTCACCTCTTCTACAAAGGCTGCTGGGAATGTCCTTACTACTTTTCTCCCACAGTAAGATATCATATCCAAGAGGATTCCTCTTGGCCTCAGGTACAGCTAGCCTGCCCTCACAGTGATAGGTGCCTATGACTCAGCCATAGAGCCAAAGTCTGGAATGGAGTTGATTAATGGTGGCTGAGGTGCAGGCACTTGCAGATCACCCATGTAGCCAGGGTCTGAAGTGTAGGTGGGCCCCTGCTGTATGGCTGATACTGATAGCTTCCACCCTTTTTCTTTGTTCCCAGCCATCACCAGATGTCTCTGCTTAGCTGATCTCCCCAAAAATCCTTTCGGTGTGGATACTCTCAAATTGTTGCTTTACTATGTTGCTGAAGGTTCTTCACTCTATTTTTTTGAGAGGGGAGGACAAAGGCTGGTCTATTCTACTCTGACATCTTGCTAACATCACTCCTTTCATTCATTTTCATTTATTGAGTCTACTATTGCATGTTATATCCCATGCTAAATGCTAGTAATATAATGAGGAACAAGTTTAAAATGTCTTCATATGGTGATCAAAGGAAATATAATTTATCAGATAACTTTTCTCTGTAAGTGCTCAGATTTTTCTCTTTATTCTTGGTATTATTTTTAATTTCAGCCATTCAAGTAACTGGTAGTAGTATTTCTTTTTGGTTTTCATTTGCATTTCCCTGGTGGTGATTGATATTGAACACCTTTTCATGTACACATTGACCATTTGTGCATTTTCTTTCATGAATTGCCTGTTGTATTCTAATTATTGACCTGTAAGGGTCTTTTTAAGTGTTCTGATACACGTTTATTTGGTGTATCAGATATATTGATCGATTACCAGAATGTTTGCAAATATGTGGCTGGCAGTTTCATTTTATAAAAGTATCTTTTGAAAATCATAAGTTTTAAAGATTTATGTAGTCTAGTCCACCAATTTTTAGTAGTTTATTGATTTTCTCTCCTACATATAAATATTTGCCTATTTTTGACACAATTACTTTCTCCAGTATTTTTTCCCCCAGAACTTTTATTATTTTAGCTTTTGTGTTTAGGTCTCTGATTAATTTAAAATTAATTTTTATGAGTAGGGTGAGGTTCATTTTTTCCATATGAACCCATATGTTCTAGTATTATTTGTTGAAAATTCTATTTTATATTCATTAAATTAATTTACAAGCTCTCTAAAAAACAAATTGACTGTACTTTGAGTGTACATCTGGAGACTGTGTTCTGTTTCTTGAATCTTTATGTGCATTCTTTATTTCTTAAAGAAATTTTATCTGTACCTCAGAACCTTGCCACAAGGAAATCTCCTGTCTCAAATGGTTTTCACTTATGAATTCTTCCAAACATTTAATGACAGAATAATATCAGTTTTATACAAACTATTTCAGAAAATAGAAAAAAGAGGATATACTTCCCAACTAATTTTGTGATGTTGATGTAACACTGATACCAAAATCTAACAAAACATTATAAATTTGGAAAATTATAGGCAAATAATTCATAAGCATAGTTAAAATATCAGTATGTACAGTTATTAAGTTGGATTTATTCAGGATTAGAATGCTAGATTAATATTTTAACAAATCAGTTTACTTTTTCACATTCACTGATTAAAAGAGAAAATATGATTATAATAATAGATGCAGAAAATGGAGTCAATCACTGAGATTTTGATAGGGATTGCATTGAATCTGTGCATTGAGATAACTCTGGATAGTATTAACATCTTAAAATTATTAAGTCTTCTAATCCATGAACATGAGATGTTTTATTTATGTCTTCTTTAATTTCTTTCAGTAATGTTTTGTAGTTTTAATTGTACAAATCTTTAACATCCTTGGTTAATTTCTAGTATTTTATCAGTTTCAGTGCTACTGTAAATGATATATATGTATATTTTTTAAATTTTTTTGGCCTCACCTGTGACATATGGGAGTCCTTGGGCCAAGGATCGAATCCAAGCCTCGGCTGTGATCAATGCCACAGGTGCAGCAATACTGGAAATTTAACCCACTGCGCTGGCCAAGGGATCAAACCCATGCCTCAGCAGTGACCCGAACCACCTCAGAGACAACACCAGATCTTTAATACACTGTGCCACAGCAAGAACTCCAATGACATTGCTTTCTTAATTTCCTTTTCAGATTGTTCTTTCTTAGTGAATAGAAATGCAACTGATTTTTGAATAGAAGTGGCAAAAGCAGGGATCCTTGCCTTGATCTTAGAGAAAAACCTTTCAAGCCTTTCACCACTGAGTATGATGATCACTGTGAATTTTTCATACATAGCTTTTATTATTTTGAGGGTATTTTCTTCTATCCCTAGTTCGTTGAGTGGTTTTGTTTTTTTTTGTTTTGGGTTTTTGTTTGTTTGTTGGGTTTTGTGTGTGTGTGAGTGTGTGTCTGTGTATGTGTGGTGCAAATCTCTTTCTTTTTACTAAGGTTAATGTGGTTTCCAGTAGAGACCCCAAAATACGAAAGGCTATTTGTGAACATGGAACAATGGGGTTCATTAATTTTAATTTTCACTTTAAATAAAAAGGAAAATATGCTTCACCAGGCTTTCTGAGCATCTTTATTCAATCACAGGAACATCTCCAGGGATGCTCTCTGAGATTAGTGTACAGAAAAACCTATTTCAGTTGTTATCTTGGACATAAAATATTTCTGTCTCTGTACTAGGAAGGAATAGAGCATCCTTGCTACTGAAATTGACACAGAGGTATTGAGAAATTGGGTATCTTAATAACAAAGGGCTCTCTCTCTCTCCCCCTCTTTTTTCTTTGTAGTTATTGTAATTATTTTCATAAAAGGGTTTTGTTTTTTGTTTCTCCTTGGCAGAAATCTCTGACTCACAACTCATATGTTCTTTGTAACAGTTACAAATTCCACATCACAGTATAATTCAGGACATTAAAGATCCTGGAGACAACTTCTCAATGCGTGTAATCATAATGACTATATGTGTGAGCTTAGAGAGAATGTACAACAGAAGCAGGAGCCTACCAGAAATTAGGAGAAGACAGGAAAATGCAAAAATGAGAAATAAAGGAAGGAGAGAAAAGGAAAGGAAAATCTAATAGGATACCTGAAATGAGTTACAATTTCCATTACAATCTTAGAACTAACTCATCTAACTAATTTCCAGGGTAACCCAAGCCTAAATGTGGGAGAGGAATGCTTTTCTGAGTAGAGAGTCAAGGGCACACTTTGTCCAAGGCACTGGATCCCTGCATAACAGCCATGTTTATTGGGTTCTTCTCCAAGCCCTCAAAAGAGGCTTGGGCATCCAGGAGAAAATATTTCAAGACGCTTATATATCCTAGCATCATGCTGTTTGAAATGTCACTTCCGTCAGAAAATCCTTGGAAAGCAATCTGACTTAACAGGATTTGTACTGGATTAGTAACATTACATCTAGTAGAAGAAATGATTCGGGCATAAATAAAGCACATGTAAAGTCAACCTTTCTGGATTTATATTGCGGCTTTGTCAATTACTGACTTCTAGGAGTTGAATTTAGTAGTATGTATATAATAACAGGTACACAGAGTGACAAGCTACTTAACATCTCTATAAGAAATGCTTATTGTGACCTGTCACATGCCTTCAATATCCAACTTATGTGTTACTATGTAACAGCCTCCAATAAACATTTCCCATCTGAAAGTTCACTGCATATTGGTTCACAGTTATGTGCCATGAGTCTAGCTGGATAATTTCCAGAATTTCTTTATCTTCAGGGAAAAAAAGAACAAAATATCAAGACAAGATAGGATATTTTGTAAATAGGCATCTTAGTCCCCCCATTTCCTTTTTTATTTCTTTTGATCTATGAGACTGATATTTGTTTGACAAAAGATAGCCTTGAATTATTCTCATTCTCTGCTCTGCAGGAGGATTTCATCTAGTGGGCATTCCTGCAGAATTTTACACTTTTTGGCATTTTCATTTTCTCTGCCTTAATATCCTTGACTTTCTTAATATCCTTATGTCCTTGTTCTTCTACAGTTCAAGTTGTTCCGAGTCTCCATCATGATTTCTCTTTGTTTCCTTACCTCATTAAAAAATAGTTTTCCTCATTGGTCTTATCAGCTGTTTTTCATTTTCCTTCTACTTTCCTTCTTTTTGTGTATTAAACCTTTTTCTAAAATCTGTTGAAAACTAGGAACTCTTCCAACAGAATCAAGGACTGGGGAAAGACATGGTCACAGATTTTGCATTTGGTTTCTAGGGATTTATTGATCCCACTGCTTTATAACTCTTACTGGGAAAACTCATCTACTTCCAAGCTTCAATATTATCTCTATATTGATTGTCTGAAATCTGCCTTTTTATTCCCAACCTCTTTGCAGTATTACAAAACTTAATGTACCAAATTAGTGAATGTATCCATTTGAAAATTGCATAAGCACCTCAAACTCAACCTACCTAAACTAAACTTATCTTCCCTTCTAACTCTACTATTCTTTGTCTTTTTGTCCAACATGGCAGATAATGCCATCATCCACATAGGCATCCAATCTTGGTCATCCAAGACTTACCCTTCTCCTTCATTTCCTACCAGTTCTGTCATTTGGACTTCCTACAAATTGCAGAGATTATTTTTTTTGTTTCCTCATTGGCATTGCCTTATTTCAGATCCTTCTTGCCCATATTAGTAACATAGACTCCTTAAATTATTTTTAATTATGTAATTCATAAGCGAATATTTTCCCATTGTAAAAGATCCAAGCAAAATAAAAGTAAAAAGGGTAAATTTTCTCTTTCTTACCACCTCATCCCACCCACTCTTTCCTCCCACATATATATTTTCTATTAAGCATTTGGTGCGTATTCCTTACATTTGCATATATGTGCATGCACAGATGCAAATATAGAGGGGTTTTTGTTTGCATAAATGGGAATATGCCTTACATAACAGTCTTTCACTTGATTTTTATCTTCACTTAAGAGTTTCGGAGAAATTTACATTTCAGTTTATATGAATTCCTGTGTTATTTTTAACGGCTATTTAGTACCCTTTTTTTTTTCTTTTCTTTTTTTTTTTTTTTGGCTTTTTGTCTTTTGAGGGCCAGACTTGTGGCATATGGAGATTCGCAGGCTAGGGGTCCAATCAGAGCTGTAGCTGCTGGCCTACGAGCCACAGCAACGCCAGATCCAAGCTGCATCTGCGACCTACACCACAGCTCATGGCAAGGCTGGATCCTTAACCCACTCAGCAATGCCAGGGATCAAACTTGCAATCACAAGGCTCCTAGTTGGATTTGTTTCTGCTGTACCATGACAGGAACTCCAGTATCCCATTATGAGAAATAAAAAATAATATGATTTAACCATTCCCCTTTTAGATGAGAAAACCTTGTTTCCATTTTTCACTATTATAAACCACTACCATCCTTGGCTGAGGACACACTATCATCTTGTTCGTGAGTGAGGATGTTTTTAAAGACGAGATGCCTAACAGTGGATGTCAGAGGCCCCTATCTGCTCTTTTACCTCCAGTCTTGATCCTCTATAGTCCACTTTCATTTATTCACTATCACTCAACAAGAAAAAAAAAATCTTAGCGTCTAGTATTCTTCAGCCACTAGGCTGGGCATCTGGTAATAGAACTAGCTGACATAGTTCATGCTTTCAGGGGTTCAGAATAAAACAGGAGAGACAGACAAACAAACAGATGCTTGAATATCCGTATGAGGAGGACAAACAGAAATGTGCATGAGGTGCTCTCTTGGGAAACATAAAATAAAAAAAACACCTCCCACTCTCAGGCAGTAAGGAAGTAGGAGAGACTAATGGAAAGGAGATTCCTAGATACTACCTGAAGGAGAAGTCAGAATTGGCTTGATGTAGAAACGATGAGACTTTTTAGCAGAAGGAAGAACCTATGATTTATTTATTGTGTGCCAGTGACTGCCATGCACTGTTAGAGGTACTAGAATAAGAGGAGTATATAAGACAGAGAAGGTCTTTACTTTCATGGCACTTACCTTATAATTAGGGGTGGGGGGTGGGGAAGAGGATTGATACAAATATAAAAAAAAGATTTTATGATGCAAATTCAAATCATGACATGCTATGAAAGAAAGCAGAACAATGGAATGTGAGAATTGTTATGGGTAAACTAAGAAGAAATGGAGACATCAGTAAAAATTATTTTCAGAAGGTTACATTTGTCTTAAGACCTGAATGGTAAGAAGGAACCAACCACAAGATCCAGAAGAGACAACTAGTAAAGGGAACAGCAAGTTCAAACACCTGGAAGGAAGGATAAGCCAAAGTATCTGAGTGAGAAGACCAGTCTTATAGTTAATAGACAGTGTGGCATACCTGGGGAGCTGTAAGCTGGAATGTTTGAGTAGAATCACAGAATGCCAGAGGACCCTCTATGATCTGGTCTTTGGTTCCCACTGCAACTTCACCTCTACCACTCCTTGCAAGAGCCCCAAACTCCAGACACACAGTTGTTTTAATTTGCCTAGAAAACTACATTCTCTCTTGCCTTCACTCGGGCTTTTTCTACTGACTTAAATGCACCTCCTTTGCCCAGCTCAGGGGTAAGAAATCCTTTTCCCTCCCTGGCTACATAAGGAAGCAGTTCAGCATAGTATTCTGTGCATGAATAACCCTCCTGGTGAATTGCATTTCCCCTGAAGGCAAGGCCTGTGTAACTTGCACTTGTGTCCCTAGAATTTGGCAAAGGACTGACGCAAAGTGTGTGTATCTGCTAATTGGTGCTAATTCCTTGTCTCTCTCTTCTATGGCTCTTCTTCCTCTTCCTCATCTGGGTTATGAGTCTGATATCACAGTCCTTCCTATAGATATCCAAGGGACCGCTTTATTTTTCCTACCTCTCTGATCATAGCAACATTTTATCAGACATTCTCAAAGTGTATCTCCACACATATGATGTTTTGAGAATTCTGTGTACATATTATAGGATTTGACTTCTTCAGAATTTTTGGCAGGTCTTATTTTTTATATTTATTTTCTCTTTCTTGTATTTTGCATTTTCAGGGAGTGGGAAGAAAACTACTTTCTTTGCATTAACATGAATTATATACCGGCCCATTGGTTCAATCTTCACCTGTTACATTATAGAATGCCCAAAGCACTGTTCAGAGGTAGTTATTTTACAGATGAGAACCTGAGATTCAAACAAATAAAAAAGCTGAATTACAGCTTGAACTCAGGTCAGTCTAACTGCCTCCCTCAAAAAAATAACAAGAAGCTATGTCAGAAAATCTCTTCATAATGCATAAATTCTTTGAATTTATTCATGAGTGTATTGAATTCATAATTCACAAATTAATTTTTACTTCAGTATGTATAAAATGAGAACATTAACACAAATAATAAAAACAATCTTAATGTAAACACATCTAAGATAAAATCATTGAGAAACTGTGGAGACTTCTAAAAGAATATAATTGATATTATATAAAGGCAAGCTATTATTCCCGTCTCATATTATAACCATGAGTAAAATGCCAAACTGAGCAACATACAATTGCAAATCAAAAGAATATTTTTCTTTTTCCACGACTCACAATAAAAAGTAAAAATTAGTATAAATATCACTTATAATGATGAATGCTTAGGGATTCTTTTTCACACATGGAAGGAGCATATATCTTGATAAATGTCTAGAATTATGTTGCACTTGAGAAATACTTATTCCAGAAGGAAGGAAAGAGGGAAGGAAGAAAGGTAGGAAAGGGGGAGAAGAGAAAGAGAATAAGAAAGTTTCAAATTGTCACCAGCCTTTGATCCTAAGTAACACTGTACAGGGAGCATCTTCCAATTTGTTTTATTCAGATCCTCCTCTAATTACACATGTGAGCTATTCAAGAATGGATTTTTTAGATGGCAAAATGCATTTAAATTATACAAATCTATAAAAATATTGAATCATTGTGTTTTATACCTGAAGATAATATAAATCAACTCTACTTCAATTTAAAAAAAAAAAACTTTTTTAAAGACAAAGAAAAAAAAACACTGAATCTTTTTGAAGTACCTAATAAATCTGAGCAGCTGTCCTATAAGGTATAGTGCCTGCCCTCAAGAAACTTATGGTATGATGAAAGATAGCTCAGATGGAGCCGAATGTGACTTAAATATTCTATATGCAACTTTGAACAGTGAGGCCACTCAAGATGGCTGTTCTCTTGCTCACTGTAAGTCCATGCTCTACCAGTGCCGGCTTCCCCTATACCCCACTCACAGGGCTGACCTTCCTGCATACTTGCCCCAGGCCCCAACTAGTAATGGTTCTTATGGAAGAGGTGGTGAGGGGCATGCTTGTCTGCTGGCTTCCTTGGTAACTAATGAGCCAAGCTGATGTGATTCCCCCTATAGGTGGCAACCTCCCCTTTCCCCTCGAGCTGGGTGAAGCCTGTGGTCATGTCCTGTGCACATGGTGGGGGATGTCACTGCAGAACTGGGCTTCAGACATGTAAGTTCCCCCATCCACGAGGTCTCTGTCGCTGACTCCATGCTCTTTCTTGGGCCTTAAACCTGAACAAGTATGGGGTTTGTAGGCCTGCAGAGTTTGTTCATCTATGTAGAACCAATGAGGGTTCTTTTATAGGGCCTATTATTCACTGAGGCTTTTGAGGTGCAATAGTCAGCACTTAATATTATAAAACTAAATTGTCATAAAGACAATGTCTCAAGGCTATTTGGATTTTTTTTTTTTTCAAGGCCACACCCATGGCAATTGGAAGTTCCCAAGCTAGGGATCAAATCGGAGCCATAGCTGCCAGCTTACACAACAGCCACAGCAATGCCAGATCCTTAACCCACTGATCGAGGCCAGATATCAAACTTGCATCCTCATGGATACTAGTCAGATTCCTTACCACTGAGCCAGTAGGGGAACTCCTGGAGGTTTATTGTCAGTTGTTATCACATTGTTTCTCTTCTCAGGCTAAAGAATGTAATACATTGTAATGATCCCAATCAATTAAATACAAACAATTCATGTATAGAAAAATCAGTGAGGAAACAATCCAAAGTACTACCAGTTATTTGTGGGTATTAAGGCTTTTTTTGGTTTTTGCTTTTAGGGGTCAAATCAGAGCTGCAGCTGCCAGCCTATCCCAGATCCGAGCCGTATCTGCACCATAGCTCATTGGCAGCGCCAGATCCTTAACCCAGTGAGCTAGGCCAGGGATCAAACCTGCATCCTCGTGGATACTAGTCAAGTTCATAATGTGCTGAGCCAGATAGGAACTCCCCACACAATTTTTTTTTTTAATTTTTCTCTGTGTTTTTAATTTCATAATCAGATTACATCACATCACAAATATGATTTTAATAATAAATATCTGGCCTCCAAAATATAGCATACTGACAACTTGGACTTTAGAGGAAGGCAAAATTTTAAATTAACTTTGTCCTTTTCAATTCATAGTTGTGTGATCTTCAGCAGTTTTCATTTCTGTCTCCTTTTCTTTGAATTTTAAATGGAGAAAGTAATATCTAGAAAATGGTTTTTGCGAGGATTGGGTTGTGTGGGTGATGTGATCAGAGATATTTAATGGAAATTATTAGAATTCTCCCACCCTTTGCCATGAAAAGAATATGAATTCTGAAGAGGATTCTTTGGTTTTATTGTTTAGTGTCACAAAGATGCAAATAATTTAGATTCCAAACAGCTTAGTTTTGAGAAGAAAAAGGACACCAAAATCAATTTAAATTACTTAATTAAAAATACATATAGAATGACAAATTGGTTTATTATTTCAACTGGCCTATAAAATAGTTGCATTCAAAGCTGTTTTCAAAAATTAATTTTTTTCTAAAATGAAAAGTGTAATTATTTTTAAAATAAGAATTTTTAAAATTTATATAAAATATGAAAATAAAGCAAATTTTTAGAAACTTTTTATAGTAATTTTCTTATGAATAAAATATAAGCAGAAAAATTATTTGTATACATATTCATTCAGTTTAATCAGTTTCTTGACTGTGCCCATTTTTAATACTGTTATTGGTATTTTCTTAAGATTATGTTTTTCCATATGGTATAATTATTTTTTTTATTTTTAATTGCCCACAATATTTTTAAAATTTGCATTTTAGGATTAATAAATTTGATATTCTTGTTTCTTCTCTGTTAAACATAAAGTTTTAATTGAGGAAAAATTCTCCCTATTGTACTTCATCACCTAATAAGCTCAGAAAAATTCTGCTGAATGTAGAAAATTCTGTTGCTTTTTTAATGTGTAAATATTTTAGCCCAAATATTTTAATTTTTTTTCTTCATTTATAGTATCTTTCTTCAACAAATATTCTTACAGGATAAAAACCTGAGAAGTAAATTGTCACTATTTATGATTCTTTTGAATGTTTCACAAAATGTATATGATGGAAAATAATAGGCCTTCTCAATTTCATTTCATTTTAATGCAAAATATACATATATCGGATTAAAAATAGGAGCTCCATCAAAAGATTCTTCCAAGATGAGATATCAAAAGTGCACTTTTTGTTGGAGTTCCCGTCGTGGTGCAGTGGTTAACGAATCCGACTAGGAACCATGAGGTCGCGGGTTCGATCCCTGCCCTTGCTCAGTGGGTTAATGATCCGGCGTTGCCGTAAGCTGCGGTGTAGGTTGCAGACGCGGCTCAGATCCCGTGTTGCTGTGGCTCTGGTGTAGGCTGGTGGCTATGGCTCCAATTAGACCCCTAGCCTGGGAACTTCCATATGCTGCCGGGAGAGGACCAAGAAATGGCAAAAAGATAAAAAAAAAAAAAAAAAAAAAAAAAAAAAGTGCACTTTTTGAATTTTAAAATTAAATCTTACACATTGAGCTCTAAAAAGTTAATTTATTCAGTTTCTTCCTTGCTTTTACAAGGATAAATTTCAATATCTTCCTGATTGTCAGCTTTGTTTTCAATAATTGTAATACACTATTGCTTTTTGGCACTCTATTTATGAATGTGTTCATTAAAATTTTCTAACTAATTTGAAACTAAATGTGATCAGAATTTACAAAAGTCATTGTAGGACACACATTAATATGCAAAAAAATTATTCAGATGTTCAAACATGTAAAGTATGATTGACATTGGGTACAAGGAGAGAATACTCTAAGCCCTGCTGTTATACTTTTTGTACTAGACATCAATTTGACTAAAATGAAATTTCTAGCTTCAGTACTCATATTACTGGTTTGTACAAATAGATTTTTGAATTTTAAGCTAGGTTTTATTTTGATTGATAAAATTTTAGAGTTCTTTGGATGCTGATGAGTTAGAACAGATTTTGGCAAACTATAGCCTTCTGGCCAAATCTGGAACTCTGCCTATTTTTATAAATGTAATCTATTGTAATGTAGCCATGCTCTTTTGTTTATGGATTTTCTATAGCTGCTTTTGCATTAAACAGCAGAGTTGAGTAGTTGCATCAAAAACTGTATAGTCTGCAAAGCCTAAAATGTTTACTCTCTGGCAATTTGACAAGACACAAATTTGCCAACCCCTCAATTAAGCACACACTACAATGAATTCCAGGTATATTTCTGTGTCATGAGTTTCTTAACTGAGTATTAATATTTTTTTTACAATGATGCTATATTCTATTAAAATTTGTGTTCAGATTTTCCCCTACAAAACAAATAACTATCTGTAATGGTTAATTTTTCTGTTTGTTTGTTTGTTTTTTTGCTTTTTAGGGCCGCACCCACGGCATATGGAGGTTCCCAGGCTAGGGAACCTACAGCTGCCAGCCTATGCCACAGCCACTATCCATTTAAGACTTGTGTCCAAATACCAACCTGACTCCTCTGTCAAGAACTTGTTCTTTTCTTCCTCCATTAGTTGGTCATAAGAGATGCTCTGTAAGCTCTCAAGTGTGAGTTGAAACAGAGGTGCTGGTATTGTGGTGTTGAATAACATTGCATTCTGGGCTCCCTGTTTACGTGGTTCATCCCACTCATGCTCCATTCTGGATGTATCTCTTCTATCTTACAGTGAATTGTTGCCAGGCCTGCTCAACCTTATGACTTAACATGATATCATCTATACAGTTGATCAAAGTGATGTCATGTGCTATGTCCAGATGGTCCTCAAGGATGGCTGCCAGTTTTGAGTGGCAGCCTATAGGAAAGTGTTCTGTAGGAGGTACAAGTTGAGGTGCAAGAAATCTTGCCATGTATGCCATACAAACCTGATTGTATTAAAGCCATCATAGCAACGAGGCCAGATACAGAAAAAGTGGCTAGTGCTTTGGAGGACTTGGTAAAATACATGAGATCCAGTTGCTGGAGGGATAAGCTGTATAGGAATCTAGAGGCCTGACACAGCAGTGACAGTTTTTAGGGATTCAAGTGAGGCATCCTAAGACATTCTATCCAAATCAGAGGACAAATTTTGCACTGTGCACTTCCTACCATGGAGAAGAAAACAGGGTACTTCAGATTCTGGTGGCAGCATATTCCACACCTAGGATGTTCTGGCAGAATGTCTAGATGATCCAGATCTCTTTAGACTCTATTGTGATAGAAAGCAGGAAAGTTAAGCTAGTCCGAGGTCAAAACCCTGGCCGTGTACTGTTTTCTCTTCTATTGGAGTACCAACTCTTTCTGATCCTCTTCTTTGATAGGAATTCTGCAAGTACCTCAGGTCATATTAGTCATATTAATCTGCTCTAACAAATATCAAGTCACAGCAGTGTAGGCAGGTTTATTAAGTGGTTGAGCTTTGAGCAGTCTACAGTTACTCTAGTTTCTGCATGGACTAGACTGGAGAATTAAATGGATATGATAGGGAGCACCACTCTAAGATATGGGATTCATTTATGCCATCCTTCCCCTCCTCCTGATGTAATATTTATTATCTTGGTTACAGGAGATAAAGCTTTAAAAGCTTCCACTTGGCTTTACCCACTGATCCACAGGTCAAATATCCAATATTGGGATTGTGCCAACTACCAAGTATTTCCATCCCAAATAAATATTAGGGAACCAGAGAAATGGTGCATCTATGATCCCAGTGGACTGACAGTGAGACAAACCTTAGATCAAACCTCCTTTACTGCATGACTGCTGTGTGTTCTCACTATAATCAGAGGGTAGGAAGGGAACATGATAATGCTTTGGATCTCCTGGTATCAATGTGTACCTAAAAGTCTTCAAAATGTTTGGTTATTTCTCTTTTTCCAGCAGATACTTATCTGAGTAAATGGCACTAAGACCCTTTGGGGAAGAACTGGATTAGTCATTATCGTATGCATTTTCTGTGGTTCCGTCTGTCTAGGAATCCAGCCTCTTTTCAGTCAGTGAGCTCTGAGTCAAAAATTGCCTAAGGTCTAGAAACTGGGCCAGAGATTATTATTCTTTTTTGAGACAACTCCCCTCAGACTCCTGACCACCCAGCCTGATCTTTTATGATGGCACAAGTTGATTTCCAATTAAGAAAGTTAAAAGGAAAAACACAGACTGGGAGAAAATAGTTACAATAATCTTACTGACAAAAGAATTTTATATTTCCAGAATGCATAAACAACTCCTGAAAATTAAGAAGAAAAATATGACAGAGGAGAAAAAATACTGAACAGATGTGTCAATAAAATTATACAGAGATCACTAGAATATAAAAAGATGCTCAACACAGAGAGACTCCCAATTCCATAAAGATGGGAGTAACTGGTATTAGACTTATCATCCTGCCTTAAGCAACTCTAAAACTGGACAAAATGTATTTAAAATTGGATTTCAGATATTAGATGACAGCACGTTTTGCAGACCTGCTGTGTACAAGCTGGAGACAGGGATACCGGTGGTTTAGTTATCTGAGCTTGAAGGCCTAAGAGTTGGGGGAATTGTGGTGGAAGTCCCAGTCTTGGTCCAAAGACTAGAGAACCAGGAGCATTAATGTCCAAGGGCAGGAAAAGACAGGTGGTACAGCTCAAACAGAGAAAGAAAATTTACCTTTTTTCTGTTTTGTTCAACTCAGGCCCTCAAAGAATTAGATTATAAAAATAATGCCCACTGGCATTGGTGGGCAAATCTTTACTCAGTCTACTCCTCCAAATGGTAATCCCTTCTAGAAACACCCTTACAGACAGATTCAGAAATAATGTTTTACTGGCTTATCTAGGCATCCCTTGGCCCACTCATGTTGATACATAAAATTTACTGTCACATGGGGGAAAGCCATCAGTAAACAAACCAGCTTAGCTGTCCTCAGGGGAGTTTTGGACTTTAAGCAACACATCATAAATCCTACTGTCCTTATCTTGGCCAAGAGCCAAAGTAAGACATCCAGGCATCCTCAAAAAGTCTCACAGAGCAGTCTCAGTTCTCTATAAAGATTTTCAGCAACTGCTTGTGGGTTTATTAAGTTCATTTACTGAATAATGTGATTTAGTCACATTTTGAATCCTTTATGCCTACATAAAACTGTTAAAGATGTTTTTTAGCCTCTTTATAAGCCCTTACTTGTCAGTCCTCTCAAGTAGAGAGAAGGTGATTGATTTCACATCACAAATATCAAGTTATTTCTCTGTTGGTGCTCTTCTTAGAAGAGAATTAGATTTGAATCCTGCTGCATTTATTTCAGTTCATAAGATATGACTGCCTTTTTGTCTTTGAATGCTTTGTTTTAATTTAATAAGCTTTTTCCAAAGTCTTAGATTGTTAAAGACCCAGTAAGTGAATGGCCAGTGTGCAAAGGTGAAGTGCCTTCTCTTAGAAGCATGAGATTAATTGAAAATTGCTTTTTGCCTGAAGATGGTACTACTCCTAAGAACATGCCACAAAGCATATATTCAATGAGAAATACAAATTCAGACACCCCATTTTTATAAATACAGAAGCCTAGCAAATGCATAACCATTTGAGTGTAACTTCCACATGCTGCCCGTGAGGCCCCCAAAAAAATAAAAGAAAGAAGGAAAAAAAAGTGGTTCCAGAGGCGTCTAGCCAATTGCACCCACAGATGGGAATGTTTAACACCATCATGTTTCCCCACCAGCAAGTGGAGCAAGTTTTCAACTTTACCCGCATTCAGGTGGAGGTATGGGAAATGCAGGGATTGGGGCAATAATGATTATGGCAAAGGAAAGAATAAAGATTATATCCTCTAAAAAATGTAAATGTACATTTCTGCCTATCTTCAATGCTCTAATATCGTCCTTTCACATGTAGAATAAAATCCAAATTCTTACTCTGATCTACAAGGTCCCTCATGATCTGGTCCTCAGCTTCCTTCTGACTGTATTTCTCCGAAGCCCTTCCTGTGTTCAGTGCTCAGCCTCACTGGCCTTCTCGCCAATTTTCAAACATTTCAAGCACATCTGTAATCTTGGTGTCTTCTGTATATGCTTTGAACTCTTCCTCCAGGCCTCTGCAGCACTGGCTCCCTGGCTTCCTGCCCAATGAGGACCTCCTCAGAGTGGCCTTTTCTGGATAGGCATAGCATTTACGACTCCTGGGCATTATATTATCTACTTACTTACTTATTGTTTGAAATTCCCACCTGGATGTATATTCCACAAAGGCAGGAAAGGTAGGAACTTTGTTTTTTGGTAATATTTTTTGCTTTTTTGTATTTTTCTCCAGTTCTTAGAACAATGGTTAGAATATAGTAGGCACTCCATAAATACTTGTTGAATAAATAAATAAATGACTAAAGAGGTAGATGAATGTATACTGTGACTGCTGAGTAGGCTCTAAAACAGATAAAAGGGAAATTTCCCTGAAGTCATATAAACAATAGCATACTAAACCATGACAACAAACATGAAACGGATAGGGAGAAAAAAAAATTAACATTTTTCTATAATTTTCCTTTCTTCAGATACATTTGACCTTCTGTTGTGCTTGGGGGTTTATGTCCCTGGGGCGAATATTGATACATAGTTCTTGGTACTGCCCCAATTCAAACACAAGGCTAATTAATACTCCATCCAGTAATGCTTATACAGAGCAGTAGATTTATAGGAGGAATAGTTTAAGGCCAAAACTTCATGCCATTTCTTGATTTATGGTATTAAAAAAAAAAAACAAGAAAACAAGTAACTATTTTTCTTAAAAAAATATATATATCCTTAGTTAATTTACCATTGTTAAAGATTTTCAACAATAATTCCTTGAAAGAATCATTAACATTTTACTGGGAACAGAAACACACTTGCTTTGGACATTATCCAAATTAATAAGAAGCAATAGTAAAAAGAAAATTTAGTATTTTTATAGCAATAGGAAATGACAAAAGCAATTCCATATTTATAAATCCCTTTCAGATATAACAAATATTTTACCTTGTTAAATATACGTAACAATTGATTCTTTTAATTTTTCTTCCTTACTACAAGAAGATAACTGTATTTGAAGCAGACACAAATAATGAGAACTACATTTTTTTCTTTTTTTAATTGAAGTATAGTTGATTTTCAATGTTGTGTTAGTTTTAGGTGTACAGCAAAGTGATTTGTCAAAGAATATATATATTCTTTTTCAGATTATTTCCCATTATCAGTTATTACATAATATTGAATATAATTCCCTGTACTATACAGTAGGTCCTTATTGTTTATCTATTTTATATATATAGTAGTTTGTATCTGCTAATATCCAACTCCTAATTAACCCCTTCGCTCCCCTTTCCCCTTTGGTAACCATAAATTATAAATTTATTTTCTATATCTGTGAGTCTGTTTCATCATATTTTATATTCTACATATAAGTGATATCATAGGATACTTCTCTTTGTCTGGCTTACTTCACTTCGTATAATAATCTCTAGGTCCATCTGTGTTGCTGCAAATGGCATTATTTCATTTGTTTTTATGGCTAAGTAATATTCCATTGTATATTCATACCACATCTTCTTTATCCATTTATCTGTTGATAGACATTTAGGTTGCTTCCAGTGTCTTGGCTCTTGTTAAGTGGCACTGCTATGAACATTGGGATGCATGTATTTTTTCAAATTAGCGTTTTCTTCTTTTTCAGATATATGTCCAGAAGTAGATTGTTGGGTCATAATGGCAACTCTACTTTTAGTTTTCTATGCTGTTCTGCGTAATGGCTGTACCAATTTATATTCTCACCAACAGTGTAGGAGGGTTCACTTTTCTCTACCATCCTCTCCAGCATTTTAGACTTTTTGATGATGGCCATTCTGACTGGTATGCTTTTTTTGATAATGAGCTATATGAGCTGTTTATATATTTTGGAAATTAATCCCTTGTCAGTAGCATCATTAGCATATATTTTCTCCAAGTCTGTGGACTACCTTTTGGTTTTGTTTTATGGTTTTCTTTGCTGTGCAAAAGCTTTTAAGTTTAATTAGGTCTCATTTGTTTATTTTTGCTTTTCTTTCCATTATTCTAGGAGATACATTCAAAAAAAATACTGCTTCAATTTTTGTCAAAGAGTGTTCCACCTATGTTTTCCTCTAGGAGTTTTATAGCATCTGCTCTTACATTTAGGTCTTCAGTCTTTTTTCAAATTTATTTTTGTATATGGTGTTAGAGAGAATTCTAATTTCATTCCTTTACAGGTAGCTGTCCTGCTTTCCCAGTACCACTTACTGAAGAGACTGTCTGGCTCTCTATTCTGTTCCATTGATCCATATGTCTGTTTTTGTTCCAGTACCATGCTGTTTTGATTAATGTAGCTTTGTAGTGTTGTCTTAAGTCTGGGAGGGCTATGCCTCCAGCTTTGTTCTTTTTCCTCAGGATTGCTTTGGCAATTCTGTGTCTTTTGTGGGCCCATGTAAATTTTAGAATTATTTGTTCTAGTTCTGTGCCAAATATCACGGGTAATTTGATAGGGATGATATTAAATCTATAAATTGCTTTGGATAGTATGGTACTTTTAACAAGTATTCTTTCAATCTAAGAACATGGGGTATTTTCCATTTCTTTGAACCATCTTCAGTTTCCTTTATCAATGTTTCATAGTTCTCAACATATGTCTTTCACCACATTGGTCAAGTTTATTCCTAATTATTTTATTTTTTGATTTGATTGTAAAAGGTATTGTTTTTTTACTTTATCTTTTTGATGTTTCATTTGTAGTGTAAAGAAATTCAACAGATTTCTATACGTTAATCTTTTATTCTGCTACCTTGCTGAATTTGTTGATCAGTTCTAGTAATCTGTGAAGTCTTTAGGATCTTCTATATAGAGTATTATGTCACCTGCATATAATGATAGTTGTATTTCTTCCCTTCCAATTTGTATATCTGCTTTTTTTTTTTTTTTTTTTTTTTTTTTAGGTCCACATGCATGGCATACAGAAGTTCCTGGGGTAAGGGTTGAATTGATTCTGAGCTGTCTGAGCTGCAGCAGTCAGCCTATACCAGAGCCACAGTAACACCAGACATAAGCTGCATCAACACCAAACATAAGCCACATCTGCAACCAGTGCCACAGCTTGCAGCAATGCTGGATCCTCAACCCATAGAGCAAGGCCAGGGATCGAATCTGCATCCTCACGGACACTATGTCAAGTATCATGTGGATTTGTCATAATGGCTTTTATTATGTTGAGATATGTTCCCTCTATACCTACTTTGGTGAGAGTTTTTATCATGAATGGATGTTGAATTTTATCAAATGCTTTTCTGTATCTATTAAGATGATCATGTGGTTTTTGTCTTTTCTTTTGTTGATGTGATATATCATATTGATTGATTGGCATATGTTGAACCATCCTTGTGACACTGGGATGAATTCGACTTGACTATGGTTTATGATCCTTTTTATGTGTTCTTGGAATCAGTTTGATAATATTTTGTTGAGGATTTTTTCATCCATATTCATCAGTGATATTGACCTGCAGTTGTCTTTTTTGGTAGTATCTTTGGTTTTGGTATCAGGGTGAAAACTAAACTTTAACAAATATTTACTACTATCATTAAGAACACAGGTAATACATGTCAAATCATACTCTGTGCTAGGCATTCTTATATGTTATTGTAATTTATTTAATCTTCACAACCATCCAGTGAGATAAGAAATATTATTGGAGTTCACTTCTGGCACAGTGAGTTAAGGATCTGGCATTGTCACTGCAGCAGTTTGGGTCATGGCTCTGGTGTGGGTTCATTCCCTGGCCTGGGAACTTCCACATGCTGCAGGCATAGCAGAAAAAACTTTTTTTTAAAGAAATATTATTATTCTCATTTTAAGGTTGAGGCAACAAAATATAAGGGAATTGCATACAAAGAAATGTCCATAATATGGGAATGACTTAATAAATTATTACATTTCTACTCCACAGAATATAATCCAGACATTAAGAAAAATGGATTTATAGCAATTGACTTAGAGATATTTTCATGAAATGTTTTTGCATTAAAGTAGCAATATGTGGAAAATTTTGAATAATATGGCCTTATTTTAATAGTACAAAACAAAGAATGTTCTATATATTTATTCATTGTATTTGATTTTCTGCATTGGGTATAGAATAGTGACCAACAGACAGAGGCCAAACCTTAGGGGTTAGGGGGAAGCCAGCCACAGTGACTGAGGAAGAATGATGAGTAAGTGCAGTAGGAAGAAAAACAAGAGAGCAGATTCCAGGAAGCCAGATAAAGAAAGTGGTTCAAGAAGAGGAGTGGCAACAGTGATTGCTGGATAGAGTAGAATGAAGCCATTGACTTTACCAACATGGGAATCATTTTTGCATTTGTCGTCTTTTCAAGAATCTTTTATATTGTAGTGAGGATGGAAATGTGATCAAAGAAAGTTCAAGACAGAATGGAAAAATGAGAAATGAGACAACTACAGTCAAATCTTGCAAGAGAGTTTTGATTTGAGAAGATGATGTAGTAACACAGATGGAAGGGGGTATTTTATTTTGTTTCAAATTTTAAGACGGTAGATATTTCAGAATGGTTGTATGTTAATGAAAACAATCTGGTAGAGGAGAATTGCTGATGAGGAGATAATTGCTCAATTGATACTATAAGGTAACTAAGTGGAAGTGGGTTTTACTACACAGATAGAGAAAATGGTCTTGAAAGGTGTGTTAACAGTTTCTGTATCATTAACAAAAAGGACCACAGAATATATAGTACAGTGCTGGGTGTTGGCAGATGTAGAGATATGGGTTTGTGGAAGGTGTCCTCTAATTCCTTGTATTTTACAGATGCAAGGTATCAGCTGAGAGTGAAGATGGCAGAAATATTGCAAGTTTGAAAGAGGAAAAAGTAAGGAATGATCATGCAAAAGAACAGTAGAGTGACTGAGTACAGAAATGCAGTAGGATTTCCTGTCAACACTAATGTTCTCATTGAGGTTATGCATTTAAGGTGAGCACAGCCTTCTCCAGCCACATTCAGCAACCCACGTACATATCTGGATTAGGCAGTGTTGCATATAAACAGGGTAGGGTGACACAAAGATTGGTCCTATAGGGAGGGGACTATAACATAAAAGGATGATGGATAATGAAAGGCCACAGGATCAAGTTAGGTCCCAGAGCGATCAAAGCTTTTTTGGAGTTTGAGTATTAAAGAGAATGAACTGAAAAGACAGGACTAAATGGCCAGAGAGTGCAGTGCTTAAAATTCAAGATAGTGAAGGGGAAATAGTTCTTAATTATTGACAAGATCTAGTAGATAAACATGGGACTGAAAAATTGAGATAGAATGAAGTTTTAAGATCATTGGAAGAGAGGAGGTTAAAAGACTGAGAAACAAACTCATATATGTGGGTATAGATATCACGTGGGAGGTGTGAGAACTAGTTGTATGATAAAATTTTCAGGAGAAGCTTGAGGGTCTGGAGATGACAGCTAAACAAAGGGGAATGGATGGTTTATTATGACAGAATGAGCTCTCAGGTTGGCATTTCTTTTCCTTTTTTTTTTAAGGGCCACACCTGGTGCGTATGGAAGGTCCCAGGCTAGGGATCAAATTGGAGCTACAGCTGCCGGGCTACACCACAGCCATAGCAACACTGGATCTGAGTCGTGTCTGTGACTTAGCCACATCTTACGGCAACACAGGATCCTTAACCCACTGAGTAAGGCCAGGGATGGAACCCACTTCCTCATGGATGCTAATCAGGTTCATTTCTGCTGGGGACTCCCCAGGTTAGCATTTTTTGTTGATGAGGAACAAGGAGGATACCTTACTTCTGGGCTGTGGGAGATTAAAAAAACCCCAAACCCAGCCATCTTTGAGGTGCTGCAGAAGAAGCAGTTTCCTTAGGGGAGAGTCAGGTTTGAGATGGAGCAAGCTGACTGTGGCTGGCTGAATAATAGGCTCCAAAGGGATCAGTTCCTAATTTCTGGAACCTGTAAGTATTACCTAATTTGGAAAAAAGGTCTCTATAAATGTGATTACGTTAAGGATTTTAAGGTGGGGAGAAGATCCTGGCTTATTCACATGGGACCTAAGTGCAATCACGTGTATCCTCATAAGAGTGAGGCAGAGGGAGATTCAACATGGAGAGAAGAGGAAGTGCCCAGAGAAGGTGGCATGGAGGGGATCAGAGAGATATGAAGACGCTTCCTTTGAAATTTGGAGTGAGGGGACAAGCCAAGGAATGCCAGCAGCCATCAGGAGCTGTAAGAGGTAAGGAATAGATTCTCCCCTAGAGCCTCTGCTAACACTTGTAATTTCAGCCCAGTGGTATTGATTTCTGGGCTTAAGGATTAGGAGAGTAAATTTCTGTTGTTTTAAGTCACTGAGTTTGTAATAGGTTGTTACAGCAGCCATAGCAAACTAATATATAGGTGAAGGAAAGAATCAAAGAAGAAGACGTAAAGAGAGTGGACTTTGTTGATGATGAGCCTTAAGTTCAAGAAAGCACAGGGGAAGAGGGAGGACAGAATTGCAGAGAATACATAAAGTTTTGTGGAGCTGAGAGACTGAGATAAACCTGGGATCCTTAGGTTACGTGGGGCTACCCCTTAAATAGGGATGAGAGTGATGGAATTAGTACTGATGACCTAAGGGGCAGACTTTGTGGAGAGGAAGGGGATATACATATATACATCTATAAATATATAAAATGCACATGCATGTATTTATAGATGTATATGTGTGCATATATTTGACTATGTATGCACAATAGGTATATATATGAGTTTATATGCAAAGTTGTCATATGTGCATATAATTATATTCATCTATGTATATGAATGTGTGTATTTGCATATTATTTTTAAATCATGAAGAAAAATGGAAGGATAAGAGTTTGGGTAGGATAGAAATAATGGGGTCAAAGAGGGAAAGAAAAGTTCTGTCACTCAGAAAAGAAAAAAATGAAAGGATATGTAAGGATCACATTTAGGCATTTGTGTAAAACTGCATAGGTGTGATACATAAATTTTTTGAAAATTAAATAAATTTATAAAACAGTTTGTATAGCAATGAAAGTACCAAGAGACCTTGTTAGAAGTTAAATCCAAACATATGTGATACTTACCATCTGACCTCAGTTTGCCCTGCCTTTCCTCTTTCTTCTTTATGGTTCAATGCATTTATGGTTCTAACTGATCCAGTGTATGCAGATAATTCAGTTCGCAACAGTTCCAGCTCTTCCTCTCTTAATCACCTCTGGACCCCTCCTTTGTGCCTCTGAAAGGAGGAGGCTGCTAGTACTCAGTGGCATCTGTGTGTTTAAAGGAGTTTGCCTGAGATGACCTTAGAGTAGGTCTACTTTGAGAACCTGGTCTATTATTATGACCCAAGGAAAATGTGGCTAGGAATTTCTGAAAATGGTTATTTACTTTAAAAAATAGCCTGCCCTCCAGATTTTCTTCTTATAAAAACAACTTG
Source organism: Sus scrofa (assembly GCF_054392235.1). Classification (NCBI taxonomy): domain Eukaryota; kingdom Metazoa; phylum Chordata; class Mammalia; order Artiodactyla; family Suidae; genus Sus; species Sus scrofa. Next base: position 28,594,035 of record NC_139386.1, on the reverse strand, counting down.
CCATAAAAGAGGTTTATGATTTCAAATCTAGAGTCTTTACTTGGGTGAGTACTAAACAAGCTGTTTTGCTCTTTTGCTATGAAGCTAAAGGCATTTTATTTTTTTTTTTAATATCTCTTGGTCCCCAAAATCTCACTCCTATAACAGGTTAATGCAAGTCTTGGGGCTATGCATTCTTATTCTGAATCTTCATCACCCAAAGAAAGACTGAGAAAGAAAAACACATGGGAGATTGCTAGAGAAGTTTCTCTGGAGTTATACATCATTTCCATTCATATTCCATTATCCTGATTTTACCACAAATTGGCTATGAATCCTTAAGCAAGTTAATTAACCTCTCTGTGCTTCAAAGTCTTCAACTGTAAAAGGTGATAACAATCAACAGCAATGACCTCATAAGGTGGTTGTGAAGAGTATATGAATTAATCCATACCTTGTATGTAGTTCTTGATACATAGTAAATATCAAAAAAATGTAAACTGTTATTTTGATGATGATGAGAATTGGTGGGTACATGGGAAAATATCCCTCCTAATAGTGTATGCATGGAGAAGGAACAAAGAATGAGATAAAATCTAAAAGAATAAGGCAAAAAAAAGCCAATGACCTGTGTTAGGATTTAGGAAGCTGGAAATATTTTGCAAGAAATACTTTTTTGGAAGCCTCCTCTCCCCCTGGAAAAACCACAAAAAAAGAATAAGAGCAGGGGCCTGGTGACTTGAATTACATGGATGTGCAGAGTCAGCACATTAAACACTGAGGTCAGGAAACAGGTAGAAATTGTCAGTAGTAAGTGTGAGCAAAGTGGTAGAGTTATGGGAAAAACCTAGAAAAAATCTATCTGTAAAATCACTTTCAGTAAGGCTAAAAATGTATCTCTCAGTTAAAATTAGAAAACTGAAAAAAACCACAAAAATATATATTTAAATCATGCACAATGAGTCCAGTTGGGAAAAAAAGTACATCTTCATACTTTCTATTCAAAAATTCACTGGGACAGCAAACCGTCCCTGTAAATAGCCAAGTATACACTTTTTCAACTTACCTGCTTTACCCAACAGCTTGATGACAGAAAAACTGTCACTTTGCCCAAGGACAGAACAACTGTCACCTTGCCCCAGGACAACTTCCTCATTCTGAAAGGAGTTTTTAGTCCCAATTCATAAATGCCTCTGCTTATATTTATATCTTTTTATTTTAGAGAATGCCAGTGAATTTTTGGCAGGCAGTGGACTACTTAGCAATCAAATGTCACAGAACATAGCACACCTTACACAAGTATATATCTTGTACTGATCAAATTGTTCTATTCACAGTTTCTGGCATTTTCTAATATGAGATGGACTTGAACTGCTTGGGTGACCTTAGGCAGGTTTTAGAACTTGATTTATGCGTGTGCGAATAATGGCCTATTCAAAAGTAAGTGCCAAAGTAGAGTTATCCGAATTGTCATTATATTCAATGTTGATGTTTGTTTGATTTGCACTTGCAAGAAAAAAAAATGTGATATAGCTATGTCAGTTCCAACACAGCTATAGAATTTTAAAAAGAGATACACTGATTGGAGCTTCAAGGTGAAGTGGAAATGTCATGGCACAAAAGTTCACCTTGTGTAACAATGTCTTCATCTTCCAGAAGCATCTTCCCTGTTGAGTAGCCCTGCCTCCCCTCCCCCTAGCCCTCTCCCTATTATTTCTTTGGCAAGCATTGAATATTCACCTGCTGTTCTTTTGGTACTGAGGGTAAGACACTCATATGATATGTATGGTTATTATCCTTGAGAATGGTTTTCACAAAATGATGGCATTGAACTTCCTCTCAGAAGGAAGTGTTGGGGGCAGGAGCAACAGAAATAGAGATCCAGTGCTTCCAGTGCTATGGGCTGAACCATGTCCTCCCAGATTCTAATCCTCGGTACTTCAAAAGGGTACCCATATTTGGAGATAGGGCCTTTTAAGAGATGAAATTAAACTTGAATTAGGCCATCCTAATTCAATCTGACAGGTATCTTTATATGAAGTGAAATTTAATCACACAAAGAAACATGAGGTATGCATGTGCCCAGAGGAAAGACCTGTTTGAAAACACAGGGAGAAGGAGGCCATCTGCAAGACAAGGAGAGGTCTCAGGAGAAACTTACCAACTCGGGTCCCTGGACTCTTTAATCAGTAGAAACTGATAAAAGATCAGAGGAGAAATTCAGGCAAGGCTTTTTGGGTTTTGTACTGCAGCACAAGGGAGTGAAAACAAGTAACAGGTGCCCTTGCTCACTTCCCAAGGTAAGCAGGGAGGGCGAGCTGGTTCCTTAAATGGGTTAACAATAGGGGTGGTCCATGGGTTGGGCAGGAGGCATATCTTAGGTGATCTGCCCACCCTCTTGGTGGTGCTGCGCGCAGGGATCGTGCGCCGTATCTGTTTTTGCTCTTGGCATCTCAGAAATGGCTCAGTGGGTTAAGAACCCGAGTAGTATCCATGGGGGTTCAGGTTCAATCCCTGGCTTCACTCAGTAGGTTAAGGATCTGTCATTGCTGTGAGCTGTGGTGTAGATCACAAATGCTGCTGCTGGATTCTGTGTTGCTGTGGCTGTGGTATGCTGGCAGCTGCAGCTCCAATTAGACTCCTAGCCCGGGAACTTCCATATGCTGCGAGTGTGGCCATAAAGAAAAAAAAATGAAATGGCAGTTGGTTTGTGGCTTTTTTGTATCTTACTGTACATAATTGCCCCAAATGCACACATGTGCACTTATTTTTAGTCCCTAACAGTTTCTTTTATTCTGTTGCTTGAGGAGACATTTGTCCCAGTGCAAGCACTCTGGTAAAGGGTCTCAGATCCCATCCTGTCTCAAAACCAACCCTGCTGACACCTTGATCTTGGACTTCCAGCCCCTGGAACTGTGAGATTTTATTTTATTATGGTATTGTGTTATAGCAGCCCCAGCAAACTAATGCACCCATTTTTGTTAAATGACTTTGCTCAAAATCCTCACCGCCGTTTTTTGTAATAGACCCTTTCAAAATGATTTTGCACTGGACAAAATTAAATAGGTAAGGAGGGCCTTTTTCAAGACTATTGAGATAGAGGATACGGAACTCAACTCCACTGAAACAATTAGCAGAAGAGTCTTTAAGCCCCGGGTGAGTAAATGGAAAATTACTGGAGGACTAGGAAGGAGGTTTATCTGTGGGATGTGTCCAGTATGATAGGTCATTCTTGACTTTGCAGATGTCTCTGTAATTAGGCCATCTGTGTTTACTAATTGGTCTCCCTTAAAGTTAACTTCCTGCCCAGCTACAGAGCTGAGAGATAGGGGTGCCATTTATTTATTATTTCCATCCTATTCCATTGATCTATATTTCTGTTTTTGTGTTACAGTCACATTCACATATATTCAAACACATGTTCATTCAGTGTTTACATTTCAAAGAGATGATTCCCAGGTTCTTGAGAAAGGCATTCCTGGGTTATAAATCTGTCAAGAGCTTGGAGGAAGGTTTTCATATATTTCAGAGAGGCAGAGAAAGAATTCATAATTGCAAGTTTGCTAAAGTAAATGCTCTAAGACAAGGGAGGTCGGGGAACTAAAGTAGGAAGAAATCTATCATCTGTCTAAAGTTTAGCCAAACTAAGGGGAACATTGCCATCTTAGTCAACCTATTGGCAATGGAACAGGCTGACCTTTATAGTCCTGGAAATGCACTGGATTCCCAGCCATTGATTTGCCTCTGCGCCCTTGCAACTTGGTGTCCCTGGATGTTGTTGTAACGGAATGGGATGCATCCCATAGTATTCAATGAAGAAATTCCTGTCATTTCACAGAGGCCAGGCAAGTAAAATCAAAAGGCATGAAAATAACCCTCTACTATTGCCATTCTGGGCTTCTGCTAATGCGGCCTTAGGCTGGATCTTATTAAATCTGCATCCCATTTCCCACCTCAAATCACTCAGAGCCCAGCAATTACCCAGTAAGTGCTTTCCAAACAGCAAATGTAGGGTTCATTTTCTTTTAACTTCTCCATCTGTTTCTTTGTTTTAAAATAACACTGCTTTAAAATTGGTGCCACCAAGGAAAACAGGTAATGCTCTGTTTTCATTCCATTTCCTCTGCCAGGAGGTGCTTAGGCATTGAGAGAAAATCCCTCTTTGCCTTGCAGCCCCAGGAAAGTGAGCACTAGTGTGAAAGCATCCATGAGTACACGGGAAATTACCATGTAACTGCCCTGTACAAAATACCAATGGGATGCAACCACTGGAAATGCACATAATCATGATTAGAGTTGCTGACCTGAATCACAACCCGTGCTCAAAGGCTATTAAGCTGTCTTGTGCCTAGCAGTTTTCCAACCAACTCATAAAGAAAGAAAAGTCTTGGGTTTTAGTAGAAATTTCATTGTTTCTCTCTGAATCTTAGAGGTTCTTCACAATCCAAAGTAGCTAGACAGTTTCCTCTTTTCTTAGGGTAAAATAACAAACTAAATAGAATAACTTACCTTTCCTGGATGTATCTTTTATGGAATTGTAAAGCCAAAAGGCTTAACACTGTGATCCTAGCCTCTCCTTTTAGAGGGGAAAGGAAAGAACACAGAATGAAAGGCAGACACCATTGTACTTGCTGGCTTCCTGTTAGGGCAAATGCATTCAAGCTTTGCTTTGCATGGCACAAACTGGCTTTCTTTTATTTTCTTTGGAGGGGGATGTCAATACAAATTTGCTTTTTCCAAGTATGTTGTAAACAGAAAAGAGAAAGAAAAAGTGAGACTGAGATTAGGGCTTTGGCAACAGCTCAGTCCCAAGTGTTATTCACAGATGGAAAACACCAAATCCTTACCAAATGACTTATTTTTTCCTTTTCCTGTCCAAGTCAGCTGCTACCTCCAAGTGACCCTTCATTCTGCTTTGATCCTTTCACATGTTTTTTACATTAAATGATTTTGGAGATGCAGGACTAAATGATCTGAAGCCTTTAGCTAATACAACTGAATCAGAGCCTTTTCCGCTAATCACTGGGTACATTTTTTTGTATCCAGATGATGGTTTTGTTGCTGCACAGACTTGTAGATCTACAGGTACAACTTATATGACAAGAATATTCATTCAGGGAGTTCCTGTTGTGGTTCAGCGGGTTATGAACCAGACTGGCATCCACGAGAATACAGGTTTAATCCCTGGCCTCAGTAGATTAAGGATCTGGCATTGCTGTGAGCTGTGGTGACAGATACTGCTTGAATCTGGCGATGCTGTGGCTGTGGTATCGGCCGGCAGCTGCAGCTCTGATTCTACCCCTTAGCCTGGGAACTTCCATATGCTGTGAATGTGGCCCTAAAAAGCAAAAAATAAAACAAAACAAAATAAAATAATAAAAAAATTCATACAACAAGTATTCATTGAGCACCTCTTCTGCACTAGATGCTGGAGATACAGCTGTGAGAAGAGAGTGGGCCCCTTCCTCACAGAGCTTCCAGTCTTTCTAGGACAACAAATAATTAAAATGAGAAATAATGAAGCTCTATTATCTCCTGGTGGTAGCACCTAGCCCAGTCTTGGCTGAGTGGAGTTAGAAACAGATGAAGGACATGGTCAAGATGACCCAGATGTGATACAATGACATTTAATGTGTAAAAGGGAGCCTAATAAAGGGAATAGGATGTAAATGTCTAGACTCTAGAAGCAAGAGAAAGCCTGGCTTTGGGGATAAATGAAAGTAGTTCCTAGAGAAGAAGAGAGTGGCAGTCACAGAGACAAGAAAAAAGAGGTAAAGATATATGCAGAGTCGTTTATATGGTTATACATAACCATATAAATCTGCAAAAAGAGTTTGTGAAATAGCCTTAGGTGATAACAACTAGCAGGAAAAAAGGCTGCTCACCAGAGCACAAGGTGTCACCAAAGAAAACGCCTCTTTCTTATCAATGATAGACTCCACCCAGGATAGACCCACACATCATCTTCATGTTTTCTCTCACTTCTATACTGCCAAGAATTCATTCCAGAGGGAAAGAATTGGAACATTTAAAGATTTTATGAATCAGAAACTAACTGGATAAAGCAGAAGTGGTACCCCAGTCTGTTTTCTCCAGTAGAGAGCTGGCTTCTGAACAGTCTATCCTTTGTCCCAAATTAGCTCATCCACCACATAGAGCCACTGCTAGACCTCACCACACCTTCATACAAATTAGAAAGAGGTGTCTCCTCCCATCTGAAGTCATTCAGCACATGGGTGCAAGACTTGGCCAAGAGAATGGAGCCTGGATTTCATCCTCAACTTGTACCTTCTCTAGTCCCCCAACCTTGAAGCTTGAATGACTCAATCTTGAGTGACTTAGTAGAAACCCTGCACACACAGACACAAGCTTGCCTTTTGTTTTGATTTTTGTTATATGTCCTGAAATTCCACCAATTAGGTGTTGAGAGAAAAATTGTCCTCTTAAAAACTTAAAGAACTGTTACTGATGAAACCATAGATAATTTACTTGACACAAATTCGATCATCTTGCTTCTCCCTAGTTGGGAATAGTGGCACTGAAGGAACATGAGTTTGATTTGGAGAGGAAAGAAAGGTAAATTATTCTAAAGCATGATGGCTTCACTAGGAGGGACATAGAGAGGATGGAAATTAGTAGAATATATAGAGTGTTTATTAAAAGGCCTGTGTGTACAAGGCCTGGGGAAAGAAAGATTAAGCAGCCTGAAGGAGTGCTGAATGAAAAATGTGAAAGGGCCAAATACAAACTTCCCTTACTCTAAAAATTTTCTTGAGCTGACCCTGACTCCAAGAGTCATGGTCCTTTCTCTCTAGAATGCAGCCTTCAGACTATTACTATTAATCCTACAGCTTAGGGACCTTGTCATTTTTTGTTTGTTCGTTTGTTTGTTTTTCCCCTTCTGGCAGACCTGGAGACCCAATCACCAGAACTAATATTGTTTCAATGGACAGATGTGCTTGGAATTCTGAACCATCTGAACAAGTCTATGAGTCGACTTGGAGTTACTTAAATAGAAATCAAGGAATATTCTTCTCTTAAAAGTGACTCCTATCTGCCATAGCTTACCATTACGTTTTAATAGATCAAATAAAAACAAGGAAGCAAAAACACAGAATGAAAAAGTTATCTGGAATTATAGCTTGTGTAAGGCAAGTTGCCTGGCAACCAAATAAACTCAATTTTGTAAATTTAAGTAGGTACTGATTAATGTTAGGAGGTCACAGGCACAAGCACAGAGTTGATTACTTCTTACACAATATCACTTTAATCATATTATTGGAAGACTTATTTGAAATTTATGTTTTGATTTTAAAAAAAGCCACTTGTGCTTTGGGTTTCCAGTAGAATTCATGTTGACTCAACTTCAACGTCAGTCATACCAGGAAGTAGACACCGCTAGGTGCTACATGTGTATCATTTCATTTAATCATTACAGTAACTCTTCATTAGTCAAATGTGGAAACTGAAGTACAAATCTAAGGTCACTCAGGTGATGGTTATGAATTCTGTAGGTAATGGTTAAGAATTCTGTTTTACATAACTTCATAAACCTTGCTTTTTTCTAACATGTCATTTTGCTTTATTTTTTCTCAATGATTCCTAAATGCTTACATATGCCAAATATAGTATGCCCCTACTTAAATCTCACAACACAACTCCTGTGAACATATGATTATTTATACTTTATAAATTAAGAAAATGAGATTTAGTAATGTTATGTATATTCCCAAGGTTATACAGTGGGTATGTGGCAGACATATCAAAAATTTAAAACTAAATTTTTACAATCCCACTTCAGTTCTTCTACTCCCCAACAACTTCCTCTTTCAAGGTGTTCTATCCTGAACTCATTGACACACAGTTAAGCCACTTAAAATAAAATTGGTGCCCTGATACTTTCAAAGATTAACTGTCTTTTGACCTCCCCTCAAAATCATGTCCTCTCTCTACAGTGGTAGAAAATAACCTCATGTATTAATGCAAGCCATATTGATGGCTGATTAGTGAGTTCATTTATTACAGGTGATCCTTGCATGTTTTCTAGGACACAGCAGAAGACAGAGTTCAGACCTACTATAATGACCCTCTCTTAATACTGAGGCAGTTGGCAAGAGAATTATACATTTGAGCAAACAACTATTACCACACTCCTAAAATCATATGATAAGTAAATAAACCCAGGATATGCACAGATATTATCATGGGAGATTCCTGTGGTGTCTTCTCACATGCTCGCATTAGTAATTAATATATAATATGAGTTAAAACAACACAACAGAGCAAGGTCTCATGAACCTCCCACAGATCTGGAACATTCTTTGGTTCTAAGTTTCTTCTCTTTATCATAAGATGATGGATACTCTCTTTGCTACAGTCAGGAAGCTCTCACAGATGGTAATCTGAGAAAAAAGGATATTTGAAAATCTAACACTAAATACTGTATAAAGATGGTGTAGTGATTTCCTCATTAAATTAAAAGACTATAGACAATCACCATAAAGAAGTGAAAGCAAAAAACAAAACAAAACAAAAAACCCAAACCTACCAGGAGTTCCCGAGTGGCACAGTGGGTTAAGTATCCAGCATTGTCATTACTCTGGTTCTGGTTGCTTCTGTAATGCAGGTTTGATCTCTGGCCTGGGAACTTCTACATGCCATAGGTGTGGCCAAAAAACAAACAAACAAACCCTCACAAAACTACATTTCTTTGGAAGAAGTAATACCTACTCCATTTCTTAGATTGCCTCTCTAATAAAGTTAATGATATTTTCTTCTTGTCTACTACCTTAATAAAATATTGGCGTATAAATCTGGGGATTGAAAAGTGATAAGGCTTCAAACTCAGATGTGGCCTCAAATTATGTCCTTACGTTTCTTCTCCGCCTGCGTCTTCCATCTCTGCTCTTCTACGTGAACTTTATTCCCAGATGTACCACATGGCATGGCTAAGATGGTGAGTAGAAACTTCAGAATGATAAGCTACCAGCTTAGCAAACAACAACTTGAAGAGTGCCACTTCGCTAGAAACTCAAGCCAGATTCTTAAGATTTACACTGATTTGCTTGGCTTTTGTTATATGTCTACTCCTGAACCAATCACTCTGGCTGATGAAAAGTTGATAACCTAATGATCAAACTTGGGTCATTTTGGACCCCAACTGCTGAGGGTGGTGTCAGCCTGAGCAGAACCAGAGGGACTGAGAAAGGGAGAGAGTGGTTCCCCAAAGAAATGCTGGACGGATCAAACAGAAAAACTACCATGAGTGTTCTCTCAAAATAGAAGATTGATTCATTGAAAACTTCTTTTAATACAAAGAAAAATAAAGCTTAAAATAAATTATAAAATGTTCAAAAGACATTCTGTATTAAAGGCCTAGCCATTGATTGAGATATAATTAAGGTGCCTTTGAAGGTGTGCAAAGAATTATGGGTAGACCAATAAAAAAAGGCAAAGAACACCTTTTTCTTTGAAGTACATTTAAGAAGTGTCAGACTGTGTTGAACCCAAAGTTGGCAGGAGAGAATGTTGATTGAGCAAGCTTTGAGTAATAATGAGGTGGCAGCACAGTCAAGGGTGGGAAGGAACTAGGCGAGCAACATTCCCCAGGTTTGTGTGACCCCTGTGGCTCTCACTTCCATAATAGCAGAAGAGAAGCATGTGTCCAAAGAAAATTTTTAAACAGAAGAAAGGAGATTCAACATTTGGAACCCATTCAATAGGGTGAATCATTTCCAAGATCCAGAATATGCCCCCTATTCACTCCTAACTGGCTAGCTCCTTCTTCTTCAGCTATATAATCTATGCTGATCATCTATTTTGGAAAAAGCGAGGGACCAGAGGATGGGTTGGCCCAGCGGATGCACTGGTAGTTACCATTAACTTTTGACTGTGGAGCAGAGAGGAAATGGGAATAGCAGTCGAATTGTGGACAAGAACAAGCTTACAAGGAACATTGAGAAGAATTAAAACCAAGAGACAGGGCAGTGACCAGAGATGAAACAACAGCTCACCAACAAAGGGAAGGCAAGAGAGGCAGGATAGATTCAGGGAGAAAATTCTGAAAACATCTCTGAGCCTGTGGAGCTCACCAGTTTTGAAGAACACTGTGTCAGTTGTGCTCTTCAGGAAGCTTTCTCAGCCTGTTGTCCACATGAAGATACCAGGGTTCTTGACTGCAGTTTCACTCACACTGCAGGTAGTCAGGAAAGAAGAATCCCCAAAGCAAAATTACAGCATAAGAAAAAACACCAACCAACAAACAAATAACTAACTAAATAAAACCCCACAAAAGCATATGCCTCAGACTGCTTTGCTAACCACAGGCAGAAAATGGATGGCATTTCAAAAGAATGAGTCACATTTCTCATCTTCTATATGTAAATAAATTTTCATGAAACAGCATATAATGTGCAGTGCTGGAATTTCTTTCATCACACCTTTTGATGTATAATCATTTCCAAAAAACTTACAGAAAAAAACCTCAAGTGCCATCAAGAAGTATTTTACTTCATTTCCTAAGTCCCTCTCTCCTTTGGGAGGCACAGTCCAAAAGTAGTAAATACAAATAATACTGCCCAAGTGAAAGGAATAGAAATAATTCATCCCGCCAGGAACAGAGTCGGAAAACAAGCTAAGAATAAGAAACTGAAATAATTAGTGCAAATGCATCTCAGCCAAATAAAGGGGAATGGGATGTTAAGGCAAACAGCATCAGTAGCTTGGTTTTAAAGGAGAAAATTGGGAAATAACTAGGCTGTTTACAAACTGCAACGAATCCTGCTAGTGGTAGTAAAATCTGTTTTTTAAGGTACTCAGAGACTTAACAATCTTTTTTTTTTCTAAAATACATGCAAGAGATGTTGAAAGAAATGATAACCAGGTATAAGGGCAGCGTCAATATGGAAAAATGGGACCCAGGGAGAAAGCACACCAAATTAAAGCTCCAAAGGATTTTAAAGTAGCATGAGAAAGAACCTAGCTCTCTTGACCACTGAACAATAGAACTCCCTTGGGACAATAACCAGTGAATAAACTAACTCAAAAATATGTATTTATTTTTAAAGGTCTCTGCAATAAGGGCATATTTTTAATTGAACTATAAACCTAAATTTCATGAGCATGTTGTTCACTTTGTTTCCTTCTGTTATTTTTATATGAATTCTTAACATTCCAAATTAAAAACCTTAAGTATGTATTCTCTGAGGCTGAAATACCTGACTCAAAGGGGACCTGAATGTAGGTAACATTCCTTACTCTTTCCTTACCTGGTGACTATCTGATCCCCAGGGAGGGAGGACCCATAGCTCCCAGTAAGCTCATTCGCTTTTACTTACTACAGAGAGACAGAAGAGGAAAGGGGAACAGAATTACTCTGGAATAATGAAAATTAATAATAAATAATAGAATGGGCTGAATTTGTCAGACTACATAGATATGACACTACCTAGACCACGGTTGTCTGCTGAGTTGAAAACCCATGCTAAGAAATCCTTATCAAATGGGTAACTGAATTTCTATCACTATCATTCCTAATGTGCACAAAACCCCTTTCTAACCTTGCCAAAGGCAAGTGGTATGAGTGTGAAGAAAAGAGTAATCAAATCAATGGAAAAAGAAGTATAGGGGAAAGAAAGTGTTGCTTGTTCTGGAAACTTCTTGAGACACCGCAGTGCAGGTCTCCTTGGCCCTTTGTCAGTTGAGAGACTGATTCTCACTGCTTAGCTGGTGTGAGAAGTGAGGGGACTGATGAGTATGGAGTCGTGCTGTTTTACAGGGTAAATGTGTCAGGAATGCAAGCTTTGTGCCCTGTGTGCTTCTGCTTCCAAAAGACTTTTGAAAACTCTGTATAACTCTTTATTTCTCCATTTACAGAAAAATAGTATTTACCTCCTCATCTACCTCAAAGAAGTCTTCTGAGAAATAACCAACAAATTTCCTTCTATGCCTTTCTCAAGTGAAATGTGATAAAAAAAAAAAAACCACTACTAAGACTAAAAGTTTCTCTGTGCTATTGAAAAATAGTTATAGCTAGTCCTAAATTTAACTTAATTATTAAAGGATAATAAAGTTACAGTTCTAAATATATGAATAAAATTTAGCAACCCTAAATATTAAATTCTGACATTTAATTTGCAATTCTACATGGTAAAGTATTTCATAATACCCTTGTGCCTTAGCCTTTTATAAATGTGATTTGTAGAAACAAACTGTAAGTAGCATATTGAAACTTATTTATTAGTTTAAGATAATAGCATTGCTCAATCATGCACAACATATTCTTATTTTAGACCTAGTGAAAAGTGAACAATGACTAGCAAGACAAATTATGTCCTACAGTTAGCAGAAGAAAGTCATAGGGCCATAAGAAAACACACACACACGCACATACAATTTATCTTTAAGCAAAATTCACTACTTGTTTTTCCCCCCGTCACAACTTCAGTTCTAATTATTAAAGTCTTAGTTTAAAATGTATACATGTACCTTATAAAGAGCTTTTAGGTGTCTGAAGAATATTTGCTATTTTTAACTCACATATCTTCCAAACAAAAATGATCTAATCACCCTTCAAAAATTACAGCTTAATCTACCCACACTACTCTGAGCCAAAAGAAAATGTTTAATTTTAACAAAATATGATTTCAAAGTACAATATTAAAGAGGAACATGAAATGTTAATGCTTAGTTTCCCTTGAAAGCTTCTCTTTTGTACTTGTTTACTCTATCTGAAAAATCAATTTATACGATTAACACTGACAAAATGTTTGCAAAAATTAAATTATACCCTACTAATATCTGCAATAGAATTTTAATACTTAAACAAGTTAAGCTTAATAAATCAATATATTTAAACAAAACGATTGCTGATAAAAGTGAGTTTCTCTGCTGAGGGATAATTTGAAGCTCAGTAAACAACTAATTTTGTTGGATTTTATTTGTAATTTCTAAAAGAGAAATGAAGTACATTTGTTAATTTCTAGTTTTTATTTTCTAACATGTAGACAAAGCTTCTTTTAAATTAGTTGAAACAGTGATACACATACACACCGTTTAAATCATACCACGATCTTGGTTCCCTCAAGGTCTTCTTTAAAAATGGAATTCTGGAGTTCCCGTCATGGCGCAGTGGTTAACGAATCCGACTAGGAACCATGAGGTTGCAGGTTCGGTCCCTGCCCCTGCTCAGTGGGTTAACGATCCGGTGTTGCCGTGAGCTGTGGTGTAGGTTGCAGACGCGGCTCGGATCCTGCGTTGCTGTGGCTCTGGCGTAGGCCAGTGGCTACAGCTCTGATTCGACCCCTAGCCTGGGAACCTCCATATGCCTTGGGAACAGCCCAAAGAAATAGCAAAAAGACAAAAAAAAAAAAAAATGGAATTCTGTGCAATAATAATGAATTTCTGTGTTTTCTACCATCTAGACTGGAATGAAAATGGCCAGATAACTACTGACACTTTCATTTCATATAGTTTATCATTTGCAATGTATTTTGTGGTTGTGTTGTTGAGCAGAGTATAGACTTTGAAATATGGAGCTCTATTTTATGCACAAGGTCAAAATGGATTTATCATTGATGAGAGACATCTCACTCTGTAGACCACTAGGGTTAAGAAAAATAACTTTTAAAACAACTTGGCCACATATGACATGCTCATAAAAATCATTACGGGATTCTGGGTAATATCTGGCAACTCCTTTTAAGAATTGACTTTTCTGAGGAGATGTTCATTTGTGCTGGATATTAGATTCCAGTTATAAGTGATACCATATGGTATTTGTCTTTGTCTTTCTTTTTAAAAGACCACATTTATAATCAACAATAGTTAACAGAAATCCAGTGACAACTGTTACGATCCACAATTCAAACTCCAGGTGATTATCTCAAATCACATTTTCAGCTGTGAAAGGGAAAGATCGTTAAGCTTTTTTTTTTTTTTTTTTAATACCGGTGCTGAAACTTTTCTACCAAGAAAGGAATATATACAGTGCATTTATTTTCTCACAGTGTAAATCTAGACAAAACAGTTGATAACAACAACAGTCTCTTTTCTCTCTGTTTTCCTTTTTTTGACATTCAGTTCATTGATTCTCTGTTAGTATTCTAATGCAGTCCACCAGTCGATGAGCCAATACTGATACATGTGCCATGTGCTAGACTTTACTCAGGGCTGGATTCAGTTCCTTCATAATCCCATCAATTTGATAGATAATTGCCATCAGAGCTGCCACTTAAACCACCCATACATAGGCAGCAGTAAGCCAGACAAGCAGATTTTACCACTAGCAAGGAAATCTTGTGCCGTGAGTCAATGAGGGACTTTGCCCTAGGTTTAGGAATGCCTTACTATTGAACTAAAGGGGGAAGAGAAGACTGAAAGTAGGAAGCAGCTACAGCACAGTGCAGAAAGTACGAAATCCTTGTTTTATAGGATGCACGCTACAAAGTACCTCTCTCTTCCCTGTAGCTCTGAGCTACTGACTGCCTATTGTGCTATTTTTCAATTTAAAACATTTGACAGACAAAAGGTCAAAGGTTTATGATAAACATAGAAATCCACAGATATTCTGATAACTCTTCCTTTTAAATCATATTTTAAAATTTCTGTTTCAGAAGTTTACTATACAAAGACCTTAATGAATAATCAAGCAGTAAAGGTCTATCACAAGCAGTTTTTGTAAATGACTGGGTTTTTAGGGGTCTTAATAAAAAATGCAGTGCTTTGGATTTCAGATGCTTTATTTAAGAGCTCTATATTCTTATTGTACTATTCTGAAAAAGATTTATGCTATTTTTAAAAAAAATTTTAATAGAACAATTAAGTTAAAATTCCCCAGTATCATATTAAAGAATATACATGTAACATATCTCTATGAGACTACATATTTTGAAGTCCTCAAACAGTTTTGCTTCTTCTGGAGACTGTTTGGATCCAAGATTTCTAGAATAACCTAATACTGTGGGATTTTAGAGGTAAAGAGTTGCAACTGACTTGAAAAGATTACAAAAATCCAAAGAGATTTCTGAAGATTCAGTTCAAATTCTATTAAATAATTGAAAGGAAAGAAAGCAAGCCCCAATTTGAAGCTAGGTTATATACATTTCTTGATCTTTAAACTTTGTCTCATTTAAGATTTCTTGAATCTTCTTTTGTTTTCTTTAATGGATCCATTTTAACAGAGCTGATACTCTCTCAGAATAATATTTTTTAAAGAATAAAATATAATGGGGTTTATAACTAAAAATAATATATATGTGATAGTAGAATATTGATTGGTTGATTTGTGACTGGAGGCCATGAATACATCCCACCCTAGGTGAGATAAAATTCCTAATACCTGATAAAATCAAATTTCCAAAGGACTTTTCAGCAACAGGGCACCCCCTAGGAGCAGGGGCAGATACAGCATCAATTGTATACCTTTCCTTAGCAGCTGACAACATCAGCTCAGAGTCAGACATTGCTGGAACTGAGAAGCTCATTTCCTAATGTGCCACAGTCGTTTCATACTAATGGCTTTCACATCAATTTCAGAAGAACATAAATAAATGATCTACACCCTTAAAAGGAAATACTTCCAAACCTTTGAGTCCTTCCTGATTCTAAAGCCAAACTCAACCTCGGCAAAATGTTGCCTTCTTTTAAAGAAAACCTCAGTGTCAGAGACCAGAGGTCTCCGAATAAACCTTCACCATCAGTATCTTTGAAAGTGCATTCCTCACAAGTATGCACAATAGATATTATTCTGATCATCAAAGAAAGAGTTGACTATCAAAGTTAGAGACTCAACTCTAGTTTATCTTTAAGTCATCCTATATCACAGCGAGGGGAGTAGCTTGACCTCTCTGAAGAAACTGCTAGCAGTTCAGGCCACCAGAGTTAATTTCTCTTCCTCTATGGAGACAGAATTATCAGGCCCAACTACATGACATTTCCCAGATTCACCTGAGGTTAAGTGGAGTCTCCAATATAAGCAAAAGTGGTGATTTCCTGGCTATTGCCTTTAAAAAGTGAGTATACCTCCTCCCTAAAAAGGGCTCTATTTGCTGTTCTCATTGTCAGAAACCCAGATGTATTTTTATTACTCCATTATTATTATTATTATTTTAATCAAGTTGGTTTACAATGTTCTGTTAGTTTCTGGTATACAGGCAGTGATTCATACTTTTTTTTCAGATTCTTTTCCATTATAAGTATTCTAAGATATTGAATTTAGTTCCCTGTGCTATATGATAGGACCTTTTTAAAAAACATTTTATATATAGTACTTTGTATCTATTTATCCCAAACCCTTAATTTATCCCTCCCCACCCCTTCTCCCTTTGATAACCATAGGTTTATTTTCTAAGTTTATAAGTCTGTTTCTGTATTGTAAATAAGTTCATTTGTATTGTATTTTAGATTCCACATATAAGTGATATCATATGGTATTTGTCTTTCTCTGACTTCACTTAGTATCTCTAAGTATCTCTAATTCCATTCATGTTGCTGCAAATGGCATCATTTAATTCTTTCTTATGGCTGAGTAATATTCCATTGTGTAAATATACCACATCTTCTTCATCCATTCATCTGACATTGGACATTTAGGTTGCTTCCATGTCTTGGTTATTGTAAATAGTGCTGCTGTGAACATTGGGGTGCATGTGTCTATTCAAATTAAAATGTTTCATCTTTTCCGGATATATCCAGGAGTGGGATTACTGGATCATGTGGCAACTCTATTTTTAGTTTTTTAAGGTATCTCCATAGTGTTCTCCATAGTGTACATTGCAATTTACATTCCCACCAACCAATGTAGGAGGGTTCTCTTTTCTCCACACCCTCTCCAGGATTTATTATTTGAAGGCTTTTTGATGATTGCCATTCTGACTGGTGTTAGGGTAACATCTCATTATAGTTTTGATAGCAATTCCACTATGACCATGCATGCAAGGAATACCCTAGAGGTGGTGCAGGAGTCTGTTCTGTGAGTGACTGGGTGGTGTTTTGGTTACCCATTGATCACCCCATCCCACTAGCATAGCTACATAACAGATAAATTCGTTAAGTTGTTTGCACTACTGAATTCAAGGGACTCTTTTTATATTTAACAGTTCAGCCTACTCTAACCAGTGAATCACTTCTATGTGTAATATCTCATCTCCATACACCATTTTGGGACTATGTATCGTGCACAAAGCCAGTTCAATCCTATTGCTGGAACAGTGAACAACACCAGGAAAATACTTTGTCCCATCACCAATCAAGATAGGTCAAGGCCTTGAAATATGGACAGTCTTACATTTACAAAATAACTGCAACACTAACTCTGTATAATAAAAATACTTATTCTTACTAATTCTGTAAAGAATAATATTAATTTAAAAGATAATTCCTCAGTTTAGAATATAAGGTTTTTTTTAAAATATTTCATGTACTACTTTGATTCAAAGTTTTAATCACCTAATCTAGAAAGAAGAAACTACTCAGTGAGCAGTTCTTAATATTCATTTATATGATTTAAAGATATGAATTTTAGAGAACCAATAAATCCAAGGTATGGAAGTATTCCTAATTTACATACAATCTGGCCATCTATCCTATGTTTGAACTTCCTCTACAATATACCATCTCAAGTAAGTATAATAATAATAATGATAAATTCTGTATATTACTATTACTACATCACCATCACCACCATTGTTTTTACTGTTGCTTTTGATGAGCACTGCACACCAGGACTCTACATGACTTCATTTACAATAACTAATAATTCAATCTTGTCGTTCAATTTCTCTAAGGAGAGGAACTCAGTACCTTCGGAGGCAGATGATTCTGTCATTGTATAATCTTACCATTGGAGAGTTTTGATTAAAAGTTCAAAATTAAGAAATTAATAAAATTTAAGATCAGTCCTTCAAAATATACTCTGAAGCAGAATACGGGGAAAATTTAATTCTGTTTAAAAATAAAGGATATTGCACATTCTTTCTTGATCCACAACTCATTTACTTGGGTTTAGTGGTCAAAATTTTTTTTTGAAGCTATTTAAAAACCAATCCCGTCTAATGATAGAACATGTAATGTAAAATAATACGATATTCTGGGGCTCTTTGGACTTACTTTCCAGGAAAACTCCCATATCACAATCACATAAACTTTCACACGGCATTAAACACAACATAACACTCAAAGGGAATCACTGTCGCAACATACACCTCAAGATTAAAAGCACTTATCTATTTTAATGGTTGTCAAGGAATCCTTTCCCTGATTTTCTAATGAAAATCATTGCATGAGAGAGAAACAGAATAAGCACAAAAGTGTGAGATAAAATCCATCCTTTAAAAATGTGGTTTTTAAAATATTCATGAAAAATGTAAAGAACTTAATGTTTTAACTCTCTCATAGAAATCATTTAAAAATCAGAATAATAACTTTGAAGATGGTATTATGAATCTCATAACACTCTTCTCTAAGTAATGCTAATGAAATTTTACAGCCTAAAAAATACTCAACCACAATAATTTACACTGTCTTAAAACGCTTAGATAATACAAAACAAGTTGGACATAATTATGTTCGTAACTATTTTAAACTATAATAGAGCAGATAGAGCTATCCAACTGGCAGGTCAAAATAATGTTGGAGAAAGGTTGTATGTATTTTTAAAGACCGTTGGTGTCGTCAATATGTAGAATCCGTGATATTTAAGTGAGATTATGCAGGGTTATGCAGATTCAAACTAGTAAAAGGATTTTTCTCAAAAGGCATCAAAGATGAATAAAATTCCATGAAGTATAACTCCATATAAATGCTTAGAAAGGAAGAAATAAATATATGCAATTGCATAGAAAATACCTTGGGCTGAAATTAATGAACCTGGGTTTGAACTCTGAGAGGTTGAACAGGACCCATCTGACTGCAATTCCAGGTACTAAGCAAAGGGTATGAAAAATCATAGGCGCTCAATGAATTTTTGTGAATGAATTTATCAGAACTCCAGCATTGAAAAATAGTTATTATAAAAGTTTCTTCATATTCTGGCTTCAAGTTTTCATCTATAAATTATCGATGTTGAAATAAATGATCATTTCTAACCATATCAATCTGTAATTGTCACCCGGTTACTTAAACCACAAACCCGAGTCTCCTTATTCCTCGGCCCTCATATCCAATCCATGACCCAGATAGGTAGATCCTACTACCTAATATCACAAGTATCTGAACATTTTTCTCCTGTGCCACTGTTGTCATACTAATCCAAGCTTCTACACTTTCATTTCTGAATAAGAAACTGCACTATTGCCTCCCTCTATTCCACTGTCTTCTGTCAGGCAGAGTGATTGGTTAAAACAAAGACTCAATCATACATAACTCATATCTAAATTCTTTCCTTGGTTTCTCATTCACATTTGTTTAAGGATCTGAAACCTGAACATCTCATAAGAAGCCTGTCATAATGTAGCCCCTTTCTCTAGCTCTTGCCTCCTGCTTGTGACTCTTCCCTTCAACTTCTTAATGTTCTGGCACATTGCATCTTCTCCATGCATTCAATATATTATATTTTCTTCCTCTTCCACAACCTTTCATAGATACTACTGCTTCTGCCTGAAATCCTCTTACCTTCCCCTAAGTCTTAACAAAATCTTATTCATCTTTCAGGTCTCATCTTTTTACCACTTAAACTAGGTTAGCTTTCCCTAATATTTGTATTAACAGTATATTTCTACTTTGTCAGGGCTCATTCTACTTCTGTACATTCTGAACATTTTCATCACAAAGCTTTAAAATGTGTGAAATCAGAAACCATATCTGTTCAGCTTATAACTGAATCCAGAACACATCCTGTGGTTTAGTAATTAGTTAATTTTTATCAGTCAGTTATAGTCTATGTCTTCTAAATTAGTGTTTTCTCTATAGACACTGAATAAGGTCACCAATAAAGTCAAAAAAATAGAACCACTTAGCACCCACCCTTGATTTCCTATCCAATTCCATTTCCCTTCTTTTTTACCAACAAGATTCAGAACAACAGGGAAATAATATGTACCTAATTCATAGTCCATCATCTCCCAGCCTTGCTTTTAGATATTGGTAGACATTAAGGTCTGGTTACTAAAATGTTCCTTAGGGAGTTCTTCTTCGCGAAGTAACTCTCCCAAGGAAAAGCCTTTTGTATTTTGCCCTTTATACTACCCATTCTTCTAGGCTAAGTAAGAATATAATGCCTGGAAGTAAAGCTGCCATCTTACCAGAATGAAAGTTGCATCATGATTATGATAGAACAGGAAGATCAGATGAGCCTAGTTCATTGCTGTATATCCTCCAGCCACTGCATCAGCTATGGGCCACTGTCTTTCAGACTTCCTGTTACAAGAGAAGCCCCTTATTTGTCTAAAAACCCTCTGGAAGTTATGTTATTTGTATCTGAACACATTCCTAACTCAGGGAATCAACTGAAGAGAGTATTCAGTATGCAAAGGGAAATAAACATTTTACAACTTTTCTATATTTGAACCCAGCTCTGCCTCTTTCAAGTAGTTGAGAACTCATAGTTTCAGTGCAGTCATCTGTTAAATGAGAATAATGATATCATCTTGCAGGGTATTTATGAGAATTAAAAGCCAACAACTGTGAACCCTTTAGCTTATGATCTGATACAGTAATTTCTCAACAAAACAAGAAAAGTCACTACCTTTGATAAAAAGTAAAATATATATAGGCTTTGCAGTCAAACAAAGCTTCCACTAATTTTCTATTAACTCTCTCAGACTTTTTGAAGATTAGTTTCCTAATTGTAAAAAGAGGTAAATACTATCTACCTTGGAGAGATCTATGAGAATTACAGATAAAATATTTAAAGTAATAGATATTTAAAGAATGGTAATTACCATTCAGTAGAAATAGCAATTTATAATAACATACTTATCTTTTACTCTAGCACCCAAATCTAGACATTTTACTCTACACAGCACCTTTTCCACAGCAAATTTCAAAATTTTAATTACATGTTTAGTTTTCTTCTATAGCATTAATTCTCATATAGAGGTTAAGGAGGAGGCCAGAAGCTCCTTTTAAAATTCCAAGAACTCCTTTTGCACAGCAAAGGAAATCAAAAAGAAAACAAAAAACAACTTACGGAATGGGAGAAAATCATTTCAAATCATGCAACTGACAAGGGCTTAATGTCTAGAATATATAAACAACTTGTACAACTCAACAGCAAAAAAGCCAACAACCCAATGGAAAATGGGCAAAAGACTTGAATAGACATTTCTCCAAAAAGATATACAGATGGCCAACAAGCACATGAAAAAATGCTTAACATCCCTGATTATTAGAGAAATGCAAATCAAAACTACCATGAGGTACCAACTTCACACCAGTCAGAATGGCCATCATTAGTAAGTCCACAAATAATAAATCCTGGAGGGGGTGTGGAGAAAAGGGAACCCTCATGCACTGTTGGTGGGAATGTAAGTTACCACAACCGCTGTGGAAAACAGTAAGGAGGTACCTCAGAAAACTAAATATAGAACTACCATATGACACAATCCCACTCTTGGACATATATCCGGACAAAACTCTACTTAAAAAAGGCACATGCACCCACATGTTCATTGCAGCACTATTCACAACAGCCAAGACATGGAAACAACCCAAATGTCCATCCAACAGATGATTGGATTAGGAAGATGTGGTGTATATATACACAATGGAATACTACTCAGCCATAAAAAATAATAAAATAATGCTATTTGCAGCAACGTGGATGAAACTAGAGACTCATACTGAGTAAAGTAAGTCAGAAAGAGAAAAACAAATACAATGTGATATCACTTATAGCTGGAATCTAATATACGGCACAAATGAACATTTCCACAGAAAAGAAAATCAGTTGGACTTGGAGAATAGACTTGTGGTTGCCATTGGGGATGGGGAGGGAGTGGGATAGATTGGGAATTTGGGATTAATAGTTGCAGACTATTTGCCTTTGGAATGGATAGGTAATGAGGTCCTGCTGTATAGGATAGTCCCATAGACTGGGAACTATGTCTAGTCATGATAATACGAGAAAAAATGTTGTACACTTGTATGTGTAACTAGGTCACCATGCTGTATAGTAGAAAATCAACAGAACACTGTAAACCAGCTATAATGAAGAAATTTTTTTTTAATTTCAAGAAATCTATGGACCTTATTTCCAGGGGAAAAAAAAAAACAAAAAACCTTATATAAAAACTTTTATGTTCAGGAGTTCCCGTCGTGGCTCAGTGGTTAACGAACCCGACTAGGAACCATGTGGTTTCAGGTTCCATCCCTGGCCTCTCTCAGTGGGTTAAGGATTCCATGTCGCTGTGAGTTGTGGTGTCGGTCACAGACGCAGCTCAGATCCCACCTTGCTGTGGCTGTAGCTGTGGCTGTGGCTGTGACCGGCAGCTACAGCTCCGATTAGACCCCTGGCCTGGGAACCTCCATATGCTGTGAGTGCAGCCTTCAAAAGACAAAAGACCAAAAAAAAACTTTTATGTTCAATTTTTTAGGTAATTATAGATTCTCCTAGGTTTCATGGGTCTGAAGATTACATTATACGCCCTTATCAGGAATTCATGGAATTATGAGGGGCCATCCTAAGATAATTTCATATATAAAATTGTTCTGGGGAATAAACTCTAAGACACATGTATTTCATGCCTTTAGTAAACTATCTCATTGCTTTATCTCCATATCTACTCCGTTATATAATAGTCACATGATTTAGAAAGGAACTCTTTTAGCAAATCTGCACTTAGAAATTTATATTGTACAGATTTATACTTAGAAGTGTTAAGTTTCATTTAAACTTTGTTAAAGGTAAGAGGAAAAGGAGAGAAGACAACTAGATGACAAGGAAAACTAAAATCAATAGCTACAGTGCAGCTATCCACAATGTGCTCCAATGTTCCACTTAAGAAAATGACAAAACTTTTGAGTGATAGCTCAAGAAAGAATTATATTTCTGCCAAAATACCGCTGAGATTACACATGGGACTGCCAGTAGCTGTGGTTTATAAAGAATCTCGTATTACTTTGTGGTTAGAGCACAAGGTGAGGCTCAAGAAAGCTGTTATTTCAAATTCTCCAAGTCACAGGATTTCTCTTTTTTTTAATTTTTTTATTACAGTTGATTTTCAAAGTTCTGTCAATTTCTGCTGTACAGCAAGGTAACCCAGATATGTGTGTGTGTGTGTGTGTGTGTGTGTGTATACACACACATATAAATATATTCTTTTTTTCACATTACTTTAACCAAATTACGTAACCTTTCTTTCTTTCCTCCCTCATCCATACAAAAAGAGAAATGTTTTTAATCTGCTCTATTCTGACCTAATTATTAATAGACAATAAATGTGTGACAAGTTGGATTTATGCTAAATATTCCTTAGGTTTCTTTTTTTTAATTGAAGTATAGTTGATTTATAATATTACACTGGTTTCAGGTATACAACATAATGACTCAGTATTTTTATAGATTATATTCCATTTACAGTCATTATTAAAAAAAATGGCTTCATTTCCCTGTGCTCTACAATATAGCCATGTTGCTTATCTATTTTATACAGTTTACATTTCAAATACCAGTTGTATTGCATCAACTCACTGTACAGTAAATCCTGGGCAGGAGGCAAGATTCTAGTGAGTCATCAGGTTCCATTCAACAGGCCTGTCTTTTCTAGATGATGTCAAGTTTCAGCCTTGCATAGCGATGACAGTGTCCCTGGGCTGTCTTTCCATCTTCTGTTTATCTTTGCCCTATGGATAATATTTATGATGACTCATAGTGGCACCAGAAGGAAGAAAAGAGAGCTATTTCTTTGCTATAGCCCTGTGTATCTCAGCTTTTCCTATTTGTTTCATCATGGGTATTTCCACATTTGCTCAATATGTAGGAGTCACTCAGCTTATTTCTGTCAGTAGCAATATCAGAATTTACTCTAGAAAAGGACATAAATATCTCTGAGGAAAACCAAACCTATCCTTTTGGAATTCAGGCTTTCTAGGAAGAAGAGAACAGTTTGTTCAGTGATTTAAAAGTGAGAAGTGAGAGATGTTGAAGGCAGAGAACAGAAACTCCTCCTACGTATACTGGTGAAGATATTTAAAAACCTTAATAGGATTCCATAAGGAGAAAAAAAAAAAACTTCATAGAAAAAAATTATCCTAAGCTGAGGAAAGGCCTGAATTTGAAAAATAAAATTTATTTTATAAAACTCAACTCTCAGTCATACATGATAAATCATGATAAAAATTTTAAAAATATAAAAAGTGATATTACCTGAAAAAATGAAAAAAGTGAATATGGAGTATCGTTTGTCTAAGAAAGGTAGTGGGGAGATGATATACACACATACATACGTATACATATATACTATATACACAAGTATGCATATGTTATTCACACATAATTTTTAATGGAAGAATAACTAATAATTTTTATTAACGTTTATTGTAGAAGAAAGACAGTAACATCCACTGGGAGAGATGCTAGCTTGCTGTGTTGATTTTAACTTGGTACCATTCGATACTATACATAATTATTTTAAAAATTACATAGGAGTTCCCATTGTGGCTAAGCAAAAGCAAACCCAATTAGTATCCATGAGGATGTGGGTTCAATCCTTGGCCTCTCTCGGTGTGTTAAAGGTCTAGCATTGCCGTGAGCTGTGGTGTAGGTTGCAGATGCTGCTCAGATCCTGTGTTGTGGTGGCAGCTAGCTCCAGTTGGACCCCTAACCTGGGAACATCCATATGCCACACATGAGACCCTAAAAAAAAAAAAAAATGAAATTCCTAAAACTAAAAAGGAAATTAAACACATGAACCTAATATAACAAGTATAATTGAGAAAAAAATTCCATGCTACTCAGCCATAAAAAAGAACAAAATAATTCCATTTATAGCACCATGGATGGAACTAGAGACTCTCATACTAAGTAAGTCAGAAAAGAGAAAGACAAATACCATATGATATCACTTATATCTGGAATCTAGTATATAGCATAAATGAACCTTTCCACAGAAAATAAACTCATGGACTTGAAGAACAGCTTTGTGTTTGCCAAGGTGGAGGGGGAGGGACTGGGAGAGACTGGGAGTCTGGGGTTAATATATGCAAACTATTGCATTTGGAATGGATAAGCAATGAGATCCTGCTGTATAGCACTGGAAACTATATCTAGTCACTTGTTATGGAATATGATGGAGGATAATGTGAGAAAAAGAATGTATATATGTGTGTGTGTGACTGGCTTCACTCTGCTGTACAGTAAAATAAAAAATTATTTTTAAAAAATGAGCCTTTCCACAGAAAAGAAACTCATGGACTTGGAGAACAAATTTATGATTGCCAAGGGGGAGGGGGGAGGGAGTGGGATGGCCTGGAGTCTAGGGTTAATAGATACAAACTGCTGCATTTGGAGTGGATAAACAATGAGATCCTTCTGTATAGCACAAGGAACTGTATCTAGTCACTTGTGATGGAATATGATGGAGGATTATGTGAGAAAAAGAATGCACACACACATACACACACAAAAAAAAACTGTGTATGTGTGTAGAATAGAAATTGACAGAACACTGTAAACCAACCATAAAGGAAAAAGTAAAAATCATTTTAAAAACTCCAGCTTTTTTTTTTCTGGTGGTCATATTCATGAGGTGATGTCATTGTTATTCTGAGATTTTTGTGAGCATATTTTGGGATAAATCAAATGAATAAGTCTATCAAGACAAATTTCTGGCATAAGAGAAAGGAGATAGATGATATTGTTAGTAAGATTGGTGAGATTAAGGGAAAATCTGGTTCTGAATTTAAATAGAAAGTATCAGTATAACTGAAGATAACTTTTTTTTTGGTTGAAGTATAATTGATTTAAATGTCATTTTAGTTTCTGGTGTATAGCAGAGTGATTCAGTTATATATATACATACATATTCTTTTTCATATTATTTTTCATTATGCTTTATTACAGGATGTTGTAATATCATTCCCTGTTCTATAGAATAGGACCTTGTTGTTTATCTGTTTTATATATAGTAGTTTATATCTGCTAATTCCAAACTCCTAATTTATTTTTTCCCTCCTCCTTTTCCCCTTCGGTAGCCCTAAGTTTGTTTTCTATGTCTGTGAATCTGTTTCTATTTTGTAAATAAGTTCATTTGTATCATAGTTTAGATTCCACATATAAGTGATGTCATGTAATACTTGTCTTTCTCTGTCCGACTTACTTCACTGAGTATGATAATCTCTAGGCACATTCATGTTGCTGCAAGTGGAGTTATTCCATTCTTTTTTATGGCTGAGTAGTATTCCATTTTGTGTATGTCCCACATCTTCTTTATCTGTTCATCTTTGATGGACACTTAGGTTGCTTCCATGTTTTCACTATTGTAAATAGTATTGAAATGAGTATTGGGGTGCAAGTATCTTTTTGAATTAAAATTTTCATCTTTTCTGAATATATGCCTAGGAGTGGGATTGCTGGATCATATAGAAATGTTTAGTTTTCTGAGGAACCTCCATAATGTTTTACTTTCTCACCAGTAGTGTAGGAGGGATCCCTTTTCTTCATACCCTCTCCAGCATTTGTTATTTGTAGACTTTTTAATATGGCCATTCTGATTGGTGTGATGTGGCACCTGGTTGTAGTTTGATTTACATTTATCTAATAATTAATAATGCTTAGCATCTCTTCATGTATCTATTGGCCATCTGTATTTCTTCTTTGGGGAACTATCTATTTAGGTATTCTGCCCATTTTTGATTTTTTTTAAATTATTGAGTTGTATGAACTGTCTGTGTATTTTGAAAATTAAGCCCTTGTCTATCACATCACTTGCAAATATTTTGCACCTCTGAGGTGACCAGAGCCACTACAGTCCGATTCTTAACCCACCATGCCACAGCAGGAACTCCAATATTTTGTTTTATTTTTTGATATGCTTTTAAAAGGGATTGTTTTTTACTTTCCCTTTCTGATATTTCATTGTTAGTGTAAAGAAATGCAGCAGATTTCTATATCTTAATCTTGTATCCTGCAACCTTGCTGAGTTCGTTAGATCAGTTCTAGTCATTTTTGTGTGAAGTCTTTAGGGTTCTCTATACAGTGTCATGTCATCTGCATGTAATTATAATTTTACCTCTTACCTTGCAATTTTCATATCTTTTTTTTTCTGATTGCTGTGGCTAAGACTTCCAATACTATGTTGAATAGAAGTGGTGAGAATACGCACTTTTGTCTTGGTTCCAGATTTTAGCAGGAAGGCTTTTAGCTTTCACCATTGAGCAATTATTTTTGCTGTGAGTTTGTTATAAATGGCTTTTATTATGTTGAGATACATTCCCTCTATACTAATTTTGGTAAGCATTTTAATTATCAGTGGTTGTCAAATTTTATCAAATGCGGAGTTCTTGTCGTGGCGCAGTGGTTAACGAATCCAACTAGGAACCATGAGGTTGCGGGTTCGGTCCCTGCCCTTGCTCAGTGGGTTAACGATCCAGCGTTGCCTTGAGCTGTGGTGTAGGTCGCAGACGTGGCTCGGATCCCGCGTTGCTGTGGCTCTGGTGTAGGCCAGCGGCTACAGTTCCGATTCGACCCCTAGCCTGGGAACATCCATATGCGGTGGGAGCGGCCCAAGAAATAGCAAAAAAAAAAATTTACCAAATGCTTTTTCTGCATCTATTGAAATAATCATGTGGTTTTTATCTTTTGTTGATGTGCTGTATCACATTGATTTGCTTATGTTGATACTGAAGATAATTTTTAAATTTCTTGATTTTTAAATTTTTGACAGTTTTACTGAAGTATAATTGATACACAAAGAACTACACATATTTAATGCAATGGGTTTGAACATATGCAATACCCATGATCCCATCACCACAATCAAGGGTATACACTATTTAGTATTTCCCAAAGTTTCCTTGAGTCCATTGCTTTTGATTTTTTTGTGTGTGTGGTAAGAACATTAACATGATGTACCCTATCAGTATAAAGTTTCTGTTATGCTAGATAAATACATTCTAGAGACCTACTGTACAACATGGTGCCTACAGTCAACTATACGATATTGTACAGTTCAAAAAATTATTTTCTTTTTATGGCACAAGCCCATTTCCTAGATCTGATTACCAAAAGACCTAGAAGATAGGACCAGTCTAGTAGCAATGACACACTAGCAGCAAATTTTAGTCTCTAAGTGTCCATTTCTCATTGGAAGAAACCAGGGCTTCTTAGAGAAATTACTGATACCAAGGTTCATGCAAGAATATATGACAAGCCTGCAATACCTTATTATACTAGATATCAATGAAGCTGTCAGGCAATACTAGAGTCGTCAAAAGACATAGGAGCCAACTTGGAGAGACTCCTGCTAGTCAGATAAAGGGTAATTTGAGCATCAGTAAGGGAAATAAATGCAATCCATTAAAAGTATCAGATATGGGGAGTTCCTGTTGTGGCTCAGCGGTTAAGGAACCTGACTAGGATCCATGAGAATGTGGGTTCGATCCCTGCCCTTGCTCAGTGGTTTAAGGATCTGGCATTGCTGTGAGCTGTGGTGTAGGTCACAGACATGACTCGAATCCTGCGTTGCTGTGGCTGTGGTATAGGCCACTGGCTGCAGCTCCAATTCAACCCCTGGCCTGGGAACTTCCATATGCCATGGGTGAGGCCCAGAAAAGACAAACAAACAAAAAAAGACAAAAAATGTATTAGATATGTTTAAATCTATGGGTTCTTAACTATCACATTTAGAGTGAATAAGCAATGAGATCCTACTGTATAGCACAGGGGGCTATAGCCAATCTCTTGGGATAGACCATGATGGAAGATAATATGAGAAAAATAGTGTATGTATATACACACATATATATGTATTGTGTCTGGGTCACTTCACTCTACAACAGAAATTGGCACATTGTAAATTAACTATAATCAAATAAAATGTACAAAAAAAATCTGTGGGTTCTTGATCACACACATGCAAACACACATACTTGTCACCTTTGAAGGATAAGATACCAAGTGTATAACTGCCTCCGGTGTCCTACCTCATGTTCCCATAGCCATACCTCTGAATAGAGCTTTGGGTACATCAAAAGGGCAATCCCACGTGGGCTTTCATCTCTTTTATGCTGATAGCAGCTTGTGTCAAGCTTGCAGTAGGTCTTTGCTTCCTATCTCTTGTTCAGGCACAGCTCAGAAACTTGGAGTTAACATCCCTTTGGATAACTCTCCACCAAGGGGGATTGAGAAGTGACAAATAAATTCTAAGTATTCCTGCCTTTTGTTCCTCTGACACATAATTCTAAGAGGTGGTCTGTATTCCCCAGCTGTCCTCAAGCAGTGATCTTGATAGAGTGACTTGCCTGTGTGTTATCATTCCTCCTTTCCTCATTTATCCATACCAGTCACTCCAGCTCCATAGGATTAATTCTAAAATAAGCATCCTACATACAAGTTTTTGACCCAAGCTCTGCTTTTAGATGAAGTAAGTCCAATATAGTTCCCTCCCTCATTATTTCAAACACTTGTAAATGAAAGGAAAGAATCCAGTATTTACTCCATATTCA
Organism: Sus scrofa; assembly: GCF_054392235.1. NCBI lineage: Eukaryota > Metazoa > Chordata > Mammalia > Artiodactyla > Suidae > Sus > Sus scrofa. The sequence continues at coordinate 28,564,458 of NC_139386.1, read as the reverse complement.
TGTATAATCTGAACCTAAAATAGGTGATAAATGAAAGTTTCTCTGTATAGAATTATTCCAACTAATAAAGGTGTCCAGATACTAGAATTTGAATACCACCATTTTTTAAGTACTAGGGATTAATGGATTTTGGAATAAGCACCAATGACTGGTAGCACAGCAAAAGTAGAAGCAAAAATGTTAAAATGATATCAGATGGAAATATGCACCACCACAGTAAAGAGATCTTGCCACTCAGACAGCACTTAATCTGCCCAGGGCCTCTGGATGTAATTACCAATTTACAGAAAATACAAGGGACAGAGGAATCTTTTAAGTGACACTGTGACACCACAGAAGTGCAGTCAATAAAACCAAGTATGGAAAATTCTATGGAACTGATGACCTATTTGATTTAATAAAAATTTATAAGGAAAAAAGAAATTATAACTCAAAAGAGATTTGGTAGGCACCTTAAATAAAATACACTGTGTGGATCTTAGGTACTAATACAAACTGTTTTAAGGAAAAAACTTTGAGGCAAATTATATATGTGATGACATTAAGCGATTATTTTTTATCTTTAAGATATAATAATGATGTATTATGCCTAATAGAGTTATTATCTTTCTAAATGCATATTGAGATATTTACAGATGAAATTATATGATTGTATTTACCTCAAAATAATCAGATATTGGTGTGTAAAAGTGGATGGGGGTATAAATAAAATAAGATTAATCATGTATTGATAGTTATTGAAGTAAAGTGGAAGATGTCACGTTTGCTATACCTCTTGTCTATACTTTAACATAAATATGGAAATATCCCTAGTAAACATTAAAAACAAACTACATGAATGTATTTGTGAATGTGTATGTACACATATATGTATCAGTAGCTGTTTGAAATATAGGGAGAAAGTTCATGACATAAAAATGTTTAATTGTTTATTGAAGTATGGTTGATTTACAATATTGTGTTAGTTTCTGGTATACAGCAAAGTGATTCGTGTATTTACATATATTTTAAAATTAAATTTGGGAGTTCCCGTCATGGCGCAGTGGTTAACGAATCCGACTAGGAACCATGAGGTTGTGGGTTTGGTCCCTGCCCTTGCTGTGGTGTGGGTCGCAGACGCGGCTCGGATCCCGTGTTGCTGTGGCTCTGGTGTAGTCCGGTGGCTACAGCTCCAATTGGACCCCTAGCCTGGGAACCTCCATATGTCGCGGGAGTGGCCCAAGAAATAGCAAAAAGACAAAAAATAAATAAATAAAAATTAAATTAAATTAATTAATTAATTTATTTATTTATTTTTGCTATTTAGGGCCTCACCCATAGCATATGGAAGTTCCTGGGCTAGGGGTCAAATCAGAAATGCAACTGCTGGCCTATGCCACAACCACAGCAATGCAGCATCCAAGTCATGTCTGTAACCTACACCAGAGCCAGATCCTTAACCCACTGAGCGAGACTAGGGATCGAATCTGCATCCTCATGGGTCCTAGTCAGGTTCATTTCTGCTGAGTCACAACAGGAACTCCTATATATATATACTTTTTCAGATTTGTTTCCATTATAGGTTATTACAAGATATTGGATATAGTCCTTGTTGTTTATCTATTTATGTATAGAGTGTATATCTGTTAATCCCCAAATCCTAATTTATCCCTTTCTATCCTTTTCCCCTTTGGTAGCTATAAGTCTGTTTTCTATGTCCATGAGTCTGTTTCTATTTTGTAAATAAGCTTATTTGTATCATTTTTTTAGATTCCTCATATAAGTGATGTCATAGAACACTTAACTTTATGTCTGACTTACTTCACCTAGTGTGACAAACTATAGTTGCATCCATGTTGCTGCAAATGGTATTATTTCATTCTTTTCTTTTCTTTTTCATTAGGGCCACACCTGTAGCATATGGAATTTCCCAGGCTTGGGGTCAAATCAGAGCTACATCTGCTGGCCTACACTACAGCCATAGCAACATGGGATCTGAGCCATGTCCATGACCTATGCCACAGCTCACAGCAATGCCAGATCCTTAACCCCTGAGCAAGAGATCAAACCTGCATCCTCATGGATACTAGTCGGATTCGTAACCTACTGAGCCACAACAGGAACTCCCTATTTCATTCTTTTTATGGCCAAGTAATATTCCATTGTATGTATGTACCACATCATCTTTATCTATTTATCTGTCAGTGGACATTTAGGTTGCTTCTATGTCTTGGCTATTATAAATAGTGTTGCAGCACACATTGGGGTACATTATCTTTTTGAATTAAGAGTTTTCATCTTTTCCAGATATATGCTCAAGAGTGGGATTGCTGCATCATATGGTAACTCCTAGTTTTTTGAGGGATCTCCATACGGTTTTCCATAGTGGCTGCATCAATTTATATAGTCCCACCAGTGATGTAAGAGGGTTCCCTTTTCTCCACAACCTCTCCAAAAATATTAAATTTTATATATTTTCTTCAGGCTTTAACTGACCAAGTAGGCAAGTAACTGTTGAAGGATGAACAATATAATTTTGAGCACTGTAAATAAGAAGATTGATTTATCTAGCTTTGACCACCCAAAGATTGTATTTTTTCCTAATAAAAATATTATTTTTTATTCTAATATTAACAATAAGTCATAAAGATAATCTTAATTTCACAGATTTCCCTGGTGGCTCAGTGGATTAAGGATCCACCATGGTCATTGCTGTGGCACAGGTTCATCCCCTGATCCAGGAACTTCTGCATGCCACAGACACAGACAAAAAAAAAGATAATTTTAATTTCAAAAGCAAAATGTTTGCAAAGTACATTCTATAATCACAAAGCAATAAAGCTTGAAATATAAATGATTGAATAAGAGATAGTTAAAATTTTTAAACACTATTTCAAATTATTCTTGGATCAGTGTTATTATAGATCATTTAGAATATGTCACTAATGGACACTTCTAAAAAAGTAGTATGGGATGTGGCCAAAGCAATATTCAGGATAAAATCAATGGCTTTAAATTCATAGATGATTAAAGAGGAAAAATGTAAGTGAACTTAGTCATTTATTTTTACTGTTTTTGTGATTAATAGAATATATCCTTAATTTCAAATATTCCACTAGGTAATCTCACATGTGAATAAAGATTAATCAGAATTTTAACATTAAATCTAGCAGAACAATCTGATGAAAATTATAAATCAAAAAATTAATGGTAACTTAAATTTAAGAAATTTATTAATGTAATTTATTATAAAAGTTAAGTGAAAATCATGAGACCATTGCTATTTCAACAGAGGATAAAAATGTCATTTTAGGAGCTCCCGTTGTGGCTCAGTAGTTAACGAATCTGACTAGGAACCATGAGGTTGCGGGTTCGATCCCTGGCCTTGCTCAGTCGGTTAAGGATCTGGCGTTGCCGTGAGCTGTGGTGTAGGTCACAGACATGGCTCAGATCCCTTGTTGCTGTGGCTGTGGCATAGGCCAGTGGCTGCAGCCCTGATTGGACCCCTAGCCTGGGAACCTCCATATGCCATGGGAGCGGCCCTAGAAAAGGCAAAATAGAAAAAAAAAAAGTCATTTTGTAAAATTCAGTATCTAAAGAACAATGCAGTAATTTTATAATCCAATGATATTCTTAATAGAATTTTTTAAATGGTTCTTTCAAACAAATAGACAAAACCAGGTTTAAATAGTGAAGCATTTTAGATATTTATTAAGATTAAAAATCATTGCAAATGTGCCATCAGTAATATTATATGAACAATTACTAATTTAATATGCAATTTTACAAGACAAAATGATATGTAAATTCTAGATGGATTGTAGATCTAAGTGTGAAAGATTATAAAATAAATTTTTTTTTAGAAATGCAGAGAACATCTTCATGACTTTTAGTACGTGATCTGTCAAGATCTTCCATAGAAAAAGAAAAAAGAAAATGATGAATAAGAAAAAAATCAAAAGGAAATTATGTCTGATTTCTGTAGAGAAAAACTTTTCTGCACAAAAAGAAATGTTTTAAAAGAACTTTAACATATCTACAAACACAAAAAATATAAAGCTTTATCAAAAGCAACATAACAAAATAAACAACAAAATGATAAGTTGAGAAAAATGTTTGAAATGTATATATATTCATATATATATATAACAAATAGTTAATCCTCTTCTATATATAGAAAAACAATGTTAAAAGAGAAAATGGGCACAACACATGAACACAGTTCAAATAAGGAGAAATACAATTGAATATTAAACTTGAAGCCAAGTTCTACTTTACTGCTAGTCAGAAAGTGCTAAGTTTAAAATTACAGTCGTTTAAAAAGACAGCATCTTCATGAGGATGGGCCAATTGGACATTTTGCACACCTTCTCTGACAGTAGAGAGGAATTTATTAATTAGCATAAAACACATACCACCTATGAAATGACAGTGATAGTTACTGAAGTGTTACTTGTAATACGTGAGTTTTCGAAATAATATAAGAAATTGAATAAAGTGTGAAAGTATGCACCCATGAAAAATGTTTTGAAGTAATATTTAATAGTATTGACCCTTGTTCTCACTCTATTAGGAAAAAACAGGTTATAAATATGCATGTATAGCCTTTTCTGTATTTTGTAAAAATAAAAAAAACAAAAAACAAAATGTATTGACACATACAGGCAGAAAAAATACATTGAAAGGATATATACTAAAACATTAAGTTTCATTGTTGGGATTACATGTGATTTCGATCTTATTTGTACTTAATTTTATATGACAGCTATTTTTAATTCGGAAAACACAAAAAGGTTTTACAATTTATATAAACATAAATGCAAATGGTCCTTTTGAAGATTAAGAAGTAGAATAAAAAATAAAGAAAGCAAGAACGTGGAAATTGTAAAGGTTAAGTATGAATGAAAGACTATAAAAGCTAATAAATAAATTAATATAAAAGCAGAGGATGTAAAATTTCCTCAAATAGACAAATAAATTCAAGAACTGATTCCTAAAAACACAGAATTAAATAGGCATATGTAATCAAGTATAACTTGGAAAGAAATCCAATGAAAAGAGGAAAATTTTAAATGTAAGTAGTACGAATTACAATAGTACCTAGAACAGAAGAGCCAATAGGTGTTTGATAAGTGTATTGAATGAGAACTATATATTGCACATGCTTTTACATTTGAATATCTCTATTTTAATGGACATTTACAAATGAAAATTATATATATCAAATTTGACTCAAAATTGAAAAATAGAATATAATAAAAACATAAATATTTAAAACCTTTTTAACGTTGTTTCCAAAAAACACTCAGTCCAGATGCTTGAGTCAATTACTTCTTCAAAGTTCCAGAGAACAAATACTTTTTATGATGAAATTCACATGAACTCAGTTTCTAGAAAATCATGGAAACATTTCTAATGCATTTTTATTAAATTAACCATAATCTTACCATTAAAACCTGGCAGATAAAGCACCCCATCACAGCTGTGTGAGAGAACAGATGTCTCTTCTACTTTGGATAAGGATTGTCCTCTGTCTACCCCACCTCGTGACACTAACTCCCTGTCTAATACCATTGCATGGGTAGAGGTCCCAGCAGGAAACAGATGGCATACCCAGCTGGGAACTGCGAAGAGCTTTCTAAACAGAGGGGCTATTATTTGAGGTGTGGCAGACTTAAGGGAACTGATGCGTGATTTTGAGGCACAGGGGAACCAGCAATATTTGGAAGCACTTATGGCTCACAGCCCTGAAGGGACAAATAAGGAAAAAACTGTTAAGAGTTCCATTGAGAGCTGGGGTCACCAAAGAGGGGCTGGTTGAGAGAAACTCTAATTTTGGAGAGACTTAGTCACTCTCAGAACCAGAGAAAGGCAAAGAGGTAATGGAGGAGGAAAACAAATACACTAAATTCTTCCTCCTTCCTGTCCTCCAGGCCTCAGCCAATGCGTTTGCTGGCTGACTCCAGCAGAGAGCCTGAGGGTGGGGGCCCAGGTGATGGAGCTAGACACAGGGCAGGGTGAGGCGGGAGCACTGTCAACAGGAGTAACCATATATTCACCAGGCCCACTTCCATCCCCCCTGCTTTAAGGGCTTGCCAAGGACAAACTGTGTAGGGAGCTAGCATGGCAGTTTAGGATAGACTTAGATTAAATTTAGGATCGGTGCCTGAACACCTCCTTCCTCTGAGGTATTCTCAGAAATACTCCCCAAACACCCTACCTCAGCCACTACTATGTAGTCATACTCTGGTTCTTCTCATCTCCAGCAACCAGTCACCTCTGAAATAATACTCATTTTCAGCCTTTCACACCCTGACTTGCTTTCATAAGTTATTATCCCCACCCAAAGATGATACACCCAAACAAGCTCTCCAACGCGCCCTCTCTCACACGGGCTCACTATCCACCACCATTTTTCTGTCTTCACTTACCTACTTTTTTAGGTTCAATTCTCAGATCCCAAGATTTTTATCCTTCTCTTGACTTTTTGCTTCCTTTGGAACTCATTGGCAAGAACTGTAAGCTGTCTGTTTTTTTACTTACAAAATAACAAGTTAGCCTACCACAATGTCATGGACATTGACAGTAGACACATGCCTCCCAGATCAGAGAGAGAGAGTTATTACTCACAGCACTAGAGGTAGCCAGAATATCAAAACTTTTCCTCTGCTTCCCTGAGCCCCAGTTCCCACAGGGTGGCAACAGCACATTAGTGGGCTGCATCACTAAAGAGGAGCCCTTATCTTAGGGAAACTGAATCCTGCGTAATGAGCATTAAATATGCCCATTATGATAAAGACATTATGGTAGAGAGTAAGCATGCTTGCCCTTTATACTGGAGGTTGAGGGTCTCTTATTTCTCTTTTTCAAGTCTGTTCACTACACTAACATGCCTAGAAAGAGGCCAGGACACTCCACAGTCAGTGCCTCTACTCACAATCTGGGTGGAAACTAAACACACCTATGGAGAAGTTCCTCCTCAAACTCATGCTGCTGGTATCCAAGCAGTCAGAGCAACACTGCCAGAGAAACCTACCAATTGGATGGAAAGGTTTCATTCTCTTAAATCACTGCTTGCTTTTTTTTTTTACTGGATTACGACTATCAGCCTTCAAACTTCCATTTCTCATTAAAAGAAAAAAAATTTCACTTCATCTGCTACTCAACTTTTCTGCTTCTCTTCAGAGCTAAACTTCCTCAAAAATACTGACTCTACTCACTCCGCTTTTTTACCTCTACTTTGTTGATCTCTCTGTCCAATATTCTTCAGTGACACAAGAGAGCATGTTGCCAGATTCACAGAAATTTCTCCTACTTCATCTGAACCCATAAACATATTCTGAATAGTCAACATCCCTTTTTCCCCAAAATTCTTCTAAGCTGGCTTCTGTGAGATCAGCACTCTCAGAGACTGAACTCTTTTCCTTATCTATCTCCTTTACCGGATCTTCCTTCCCCAGCCAGGGGCTGTGTTTCTATGGGCATGCACAGAGACCCTTGTCCCCCATAGATGGCCTTGAGATGGCTTAATGTTTTGTTGTCACCATCTTGAAATTTGTAATGTTTTTTAGCAAAGCACCCTGCATTTTTATTTTGCATTGAGGCTCAGAAATTACATGACAGGTCCTGTCTATCCACTCTGAAATATGGTAGTGCTTCAGGGCTGTCTTCCACATTCACTTTATGGGTAATTACATCTAGTTTATGGTTTTAAAAAACCAACTTTATTCTCGCCACCACTGTAAGTTTTTTCAAGCATAAACTTCTCCCCTGAGTTGCTCAGGTTTGTCATATATCGCTACCTGAATGACTAACACCTATTTCAAATTTTATATATCCAAATAAAAGCACTTGATTTCATCTTCTCTGCAAAATTTTCCTCTCCAAATTCCCATATCTATAAATAACAGTACTATCTTTCAAGTTATAGAAACCTCAAAGCCAGATGCCCTCATTTATGTATCCCATTTCTCATGGCCACATACAATCCAAAGTCAAGTCCTGTCACTTCTATCTCTAACTTGTGTCTTGAGTCTGTTTATATCTCACTACACCCACTGCTTCCATCATCTGGTCCATATCATGGTCATTTCTCCCTAAAATACTCAAATAGCTTTCTTTTTTTAGATTCTTTTATCTGTTTATTTTTCTGACAATTTCTTATTCTCAGAACAGCCAAGGTATTTTTTCTTTATTTTCTTAAATTTCCCATTTGAACACATTTCAGAATTGGAAAAATATCAAAAATGATTCGGAGACTTTCCATATATCCATATTCAAGATATCCTAAGTGATAGCATTTTGCCATATTTACTTTATCGAATATGTAATAGTTAAAATATATGTTACAGTATACATATATAATTCTTTACCGTTATATTTTACTAAATATCATTCAGGAGTAAGTGTGTGTGTGTGTGTATATATATATATATATATATATATATATATATATCAATTTACCACCAATCACAGCAGTGTGTAGTTTCCTACAACAAGGAAATAGATAACAATCAATAAATTAACTTTGATACAGTCTAATCTAATCTACAGATCTAATCAAATTTGGCCAATTGTTCCCATAACATCTTTTATAGAAAAAAAAAACTTTTTTTCTTTTTCAGAAATTAGGCTAGGATCCATTTTGCATTCAATTGACATTTTTTTTTTTTTTTTTAGTTTTCTTTAATCCAGAACACTTTGTCCTGCCAAAAAGTAAGAAAGTGCTCAAAGAATGATGGAGGCGTGTCAAAGGATGCAGATGCCAGCTTGAAAAGGGTACCATTGGTCAAATCTGAGATAATTGAGCATCAAAATAACTCATTGTAATAATAGATTATAGCCCATTGAATAAAATAAGAATTCATGTGCCCATACTGTTTAAAATAAACCAGTAAATAAATAGGAGAGAAGAGAAAGCCCTTACCTAAGTAAAATGTCAATCACTAGATATAGAAGAAAAAAAATTGAGAACATCACAGTCTTATCATGAGCTCTAGACTAACTACTTGCAACATTAACACCTAGCTGAGGGTGCTAGGTTAGCTTCAGAGCTCAGAGGCTGCCTTTCCCTTTATCACCTGACTTTTTTAATATAATTTACAGCATTCCACCTTAACTATTTATCCAAAGTTTAAAATCCAATTATAAATATCTACTTATCAGTAAAAAGAAAAACACTCCAAAAATTCCAAATATAAAGTATTGAGAATCTGACCTAAGGTAGTGGCAAAGAAGATAAATCACATAGTTAGGATTCAAAACACATTTCTGATAAATAACAGTTGTAACAATGAAGAAAGTGTTTAGATGCATGTGGAAAGGGGAAAAAAACTGGGACAAACTTTAAGGACTGGATGGATACAAATATCAGCCTTACCTGCTGATGGTTAAGATGTTTCTAATATTAGTCTTTTTGGATATTGAACCTAATTATCTCTATCTTTGAAACTTACACTGTATCTTTTATATTGAAGAAATCTGACGTGTCCAAATATCCACTCTATCCATAAAGTTCTAGTATATATTTTCTCATTGAATTCTAGCAAAACCTTGTTTCATATGTGTTTATGTGTCCATTTCATACTGGATGAAATTAAAGATACTGAGAGATTTTTCTCACAGCTCAGTCATTAAATAGCCAAATAGAACTTCAAACTCAAACAGGTCTTTGGGGTTTCCAAGGATGGTTGTCCTGCTTTTGTTTTTCTGATTAATTAAGACAGTTGTGCCCAGGCTCTTTGATAAGAGGACACATTCTGAGTGTTACCTGACCTGTTATAATAGACATAAGGATGTGGGGAAAGGCAGTTCCATCCACCCATCCACCCTGTAACTCACCCTCCCACATATACATCACAGACAAGGTGATGAAAATTCCTCTCTTGGTTTCTACTTCTCTAAAGCCTTCCAGTGTTTGATCTCTTCTCTGTTTTCAGATTCCAAAGATATTTTAAGCATTTTCCCCTGTACTAGACAAGTTTACATACCAAATATCATGGGGGGGGGATGCAAAAGGGAGCACAGAGATGATTCTTCCAGGCTCTTTCTTTTCTAGGACTGTCTCTGGACCTCTCATAGAATAGAACTAATGTCAAAAGAAAATATTGAAAAAAATAGAATGTTTTAAATATTTGGTTTTAAATAGCTCTCGAGGATTGGAATTCAACCATATTACAAGATAAGCAGGTAATGCAATATTTAGTTGAAAGCCTGAGTCACATACACATGTAAATGTGAATTCAGTCCTCAGTTGTCCCTACCATTAGTGTTTCCTTTTAGAACACTCGTGTTGCCCATTAAGAAAATCTCATTCATCAATAGAAGGGTTGTAACTCAAAATACATCTGTTCAAAAAATATTTTAGACCAATTTTACTATGTTAATGCTTTCCTCCTGATTCCAATAATATACCAAATTTAACGTGCTAGTCAATGTTTCCACACTCAAAGAACTGACTTGAATCCATCAGCCCCATTCTAACCTTTTAGCTGTGCTATTGCTCAACAGGTCACAGTTGGGTTTCTAAATACTCCTTTAGTTCTAATGAATGTTCTTTTATACCATTCTTAAATGCAACTGTTTTCCATATATTTAAACCAATACCTCAAAAGCTAGAGAGTAAAAATAATGAATGCTTGGGATTGGATTCTTAAAAAAGAACTTTGAAAGTCCATTTTAGGTTATTTTTAGGCTGACCTGATGATAATGGAGAAGAAGATCAGAGGCCTGTTGGGTATGTAACCTTCCTAAAATGGAGTTTATTAAACCACATGCATGACTGTTAAAGTTAGGTCGATAGGGTCTATTGATAGGACCTCTTTAGAAATATTGTATGTGAAACTTTGCAGTGTATTTAGCAAAGTCTCTTAAAATATTCTTGATGATGAGATAGAGAATCTGGAGGAAAAAATTCACAGTTGGTACAGCAACTGTGATAAAAATATGAACACTGGCGCTTTTCCCTCAGTCTCAGAATCAGATGCATTTTACCACAGGTCACGCTTTCCCAGGACAATTTCCTACCAGGGACAGCCTTGCAGCATTTAGTTATCATTGCTTCAAACACTTCATCAAATGTAGAGAGACAAGATTTGATCATTCAAAATCATATATGTATATGGTAAATATATATAATGTATAAAAATATATGTAATATATATTATGACCATATGTGTATATATATAAAATTTCATGTATATTATAAAAACTTTTTTCATCAAAACATACTCTCTGAGCCATACATATATCACTATGATTTTGCCTCTCTTCTGCTAGAGAAGGGTACTCTCGAGGCAACACCTCCAGTACATAAAGTGAATCCTTCTTTAATTCTCCCTAGATCTTCACAAAAAAGAACCTTCTTTTCAACAGGTTGATCTATTTCATGAAGTCAAATTTTTCAAAGCGTTGTGGTCAGTGCTTTACAACTACTGTTTTGTTTAATCTTCACAAAAATCCAGTGAGTTAGGTATTATGCTCATTTTAAGCTGTTGAAAGCATGGCACAGAGAGATTTAAATGGCTTGTATTAGATAGCTCAAGAAATAAAGGGTAGGGTTAATTAACAGAACAGGGAACATAAGCCATGTACTTTTAACCATGAGGCTGTAATGACTTCTTAGAAGAAGTTTAGACTGTGTGTGAGAACTGGTCAAACACTTGAAGTTACCCATAGGGAAATGCAAGAAGAGCAGCTAAGACTGTAGTACAGCAGGAAAATTCTTCAGAGAGGCTTCTGGTTAAGTAACCAATTAGGTGTGACTTTTCTTGTGGTCTTGGAATGCTGGTGAGCCTCCAAATACCATGAGCAATAAGCACCTGACCATCTATGCATGACCTGCCAAGAGACTTTGACTCCAGTTTTGTGATGCCAAGCCCCTTGCTCATCTCCAGGGTATATAAAGGGGATGGGTGTAATGAAGTTGGTCTAAAGAGTTATGGAGATGATTTATTTAGAGGAGAGGTGTGAGATTGATGCCAGAATTTACTGTCACTGCCTTTCTCAAGCCATGTGAGGGTGATTTCAAAGGAGCCCCTCCAAGAAAAATTGGTGAGGTCTCCACAGGTCTCCAGAAAATTCAAAGGTGAGAGGCTTGTCAGGAATACCCAATCTGCAGTAAAATAGGCTTCTCTGGGAGCTGTCTACACTTCCCTAACAATAAGACTAGTGTGGACCCTACAGACAGGAGCTGGGCTTGAATATCCTGGAAACTCTCAAGAGGTGTGTTGATCCCAGCTCAATACAGAGCAGCCAGCTTGTGGAGTAATTGTTTACATCAGGGGAACTACTGGGGAGACCTGAAGAGGAGGAGAAGGACACCTCCAAATCCCCACAACACCACCAATCAATAAAAAATGATTAAGTAGCTGACATCTGGAAGGCATAAGTGATGGGTGAAACTGTGCCCATCAAACATTCCCTCTCCTTTTCTCCTCCATGCTGCAGCTCTTCCCTTCCCTTCCAGTCTTTGATACAGAATTATGAATGAGAGCAAAGAGCAGTCAAGCAGTCTTGGGAAAAGGTGGAAAGCAGCTAAGCATGCTTTCTCCTCCACTGCAAGTCACTAGCCTGCCCATCAAATGGGTTTCCATGGAGTAACAGAAGCTTTAAACTAGACAGCTTTAAATTGAACATTATATTAGATTGGACAGTTTATTAGCCTAAAAATTAGCACTTATCATGTAATGCTTTAGAACTAGCACAGAGGCTATGGAACCTACCTAAATTTCATTCAGGAACAGGAGAAAAACAAGCCAATAGAGTAAGTTTGCAGATGCAGTGGTGTGGAAAAGGAAAGTGATAAAATGCACCCCTAAACATGATACCTTATTTTAGAAACTGGCTAGAATGGGAGCAAAACCTTAGTCAATCCATTTTATACCAAGACCCAGTTCTGCTCTTGGTTACCTGACCAGTTTCCACCTCCAGTAGGTTAGGTTCTTGACTTTGCCTCAATCCTTCACTTACCTTGTGTCTTCCCTCATATATTCCTGAGTTCCAGATTTGGTTTTCTGGTTCACTGTCTGTCCTTACACAGACCTTGTGATACCTCTACTGCCTGATTCCATTCATTTCAGGGTTAAAGGTAAAATCCAAAACCAAATTATTGACCCATACCTGGTCTCAACTCTTCAATTTTCTTCTGTCCCCAAGAGTTCACTAACTGGAACATTCTCAGCAACGATCAGCAAAATGGCATGCAAATAATAAATATAAACTGGCCAAATTAACACAATGACCTGCTTACCCTCCCATCAATGAGGAGTGTGAATAATTCCTGAAGAAGCATTTCTGATACATTTTCTCACTTTTTTCTAATTAGTGTATTACTGCATTTATACCATGAGAAGAGTTTCCTATGCACTTCAGATAAACAAATGTTTACCACTTACTTAGCCCCTACAATGGGCTAATACTTTTATATAACCAGTTTCAATCCTCGCAATACCATCTTGTTCAAGTAGAGATTATCTTACCCTCCATACAGGTAAGGAAATTGTCTCAGGTTTAAAGGCTGGCCCAAGAATGAGAATTAGAACTCAACTCCATATTTTTATGCTCTAGAAAGAACTAGAATTTGGCAAGATCATGACTTAGAAATAATGTGTTGCAGATGTTGGGAGGATCATGGTCAAGTTCCAAAAGGCATATTTGGGATTCATGAAGAATACTTCAAAATATTAACTGAGAAATGAGATGGATAAAGACAGACAGAGGAAGAGCGCTTGACTTTGGCTAAGATCCCAGCAATAAAAACTGCCAGACACTATAAATTAAAGCCAATGCTTGGACTTGTCCCTGGTTGTAGTCAAATATCCATTGTGAAGTGCCACCAAAGGGATGGACTCACTTAACTTAACGCCTGTGTCGTATTCACTGATACCAGTTGAAACTTCAAGATTCATTCTCTACCTGAGCATGGCAGAGTACACAGTCAAAGGCACCTACTCCAAATTCTGAGTGCTTGGAAGTGATAGATGAAGGAAGATTTGAAGGCAGGTAAGAAGTGGGGCTTTGCTTTCTTCTCATGGGCTGCTTGCCATGTGATTGTTCCACTTCAGAGCTTGACTGAGGAGAACCATACTGGTCATTGTATACTAACAGAATTTCATGGAATACATGTGCCTCCTCATGTATGTTACATGTGATGTTTCTCTATGGTACCCACAGAGAGAGCTCACTCAAGAGTAGCATTTTCTGCTCCAGCTGTGATTATGGGAGAGTGTGGTGTGGATAGGAAAGGACATTTGGAGTCCAATGATAAATTTGCCAGTTGTTTCCATGGCTACCAAGCATTTGTTATCCTGGATATAAATCCTGCAACAGCAAATCATTTGCCTATGATCTTTATAATCAATATCAGTTATAGTTCAGTACTGTATTCAGAAATTAATTTTAAAAGTATTAATAAAGCACATAATATGAGTCATACACTGGATACAGAAATGAGCAGAATAGACACAAATCTTGAACTTCCCAATCAGCTTTCTGACTACCAAATAGAATTCGTCAAAATAATAGTCCACTATGGATTTTGTTTCATAATAATATTAATAGTAAAATTAATAATTACATTTGAGCCACAAAATAAAAGTGCTGGATCATATCCCAAAGTATAAAATAAATATCCATATTCTATGTTAATATAAATAAATTACTGAATAAATAAGTGGGGGAGAGTAGACAAATCTCCCAGGAAGAAGAATTCCAAATAAACCATGCCGATATACCACCCTCAAGGAGAGGAACATAACAATAGTTACTAAGGTGGGCTGCTCATAGTGACTTCCTTCCAAAGAAGACAATATGGAAAGGAGATTTAAAAAGAGTAGCTTTACAGTGTTAAAACCTGAAAAAAAACGACATCAGCCAGGCGATCGAGGTTACCAACAAGGACGAGTCATGTTGATAGTATGTACACTTGACATGATGGGATCAAGATGGCACTATACCTCTGTGGTCTTCCTCCTGAAACACATAAGCCCAATCTAATCGTGACAAAACCCATTTGAGGGACAGTCTGCAAAATATTCAACTATTTTCTAAAACTGTCAGGGTCATCAAAAATAAGCAAAGTCTGAGAACTGTTATAGTTAAAAGGAGCCTAAAAAGTCAAGATGGCTAAATGTGTGATACCATGTGTAAGATCCTAGAACAAAGACCGAGAAAAAGGGCATTACATAACAACTTAGGAAATATTAGTAAAATATGTTCCTTAGTTAATAATAATATATTGGTTCATTACTTATAACAAATGTACCATACTAATGTAAAATTTAATAATAGGAGAAACTGGGTGGAAGTGTATGGGAACTCTATATACTATCTTCACAATTTTCTTAGTAAATCTAAAACTGTTGTCAAATTAAGGGTGTGTTTTCAAAAATAATTACTTTCAATTCTCTTTATATTTTCCGAATCACTTTCATATTCATTAACATATTTTAACCTCATCAATTCAGTAAATAATGGATCCTCTATAGTGCCAAATACTGTTCTAGACACACAGAAACACAGTCCCTAGTCCAAAGAGTGTATAATCTAACATTAAACATGGATAGGAGGGTTGGTCTGGGTAGTGTGATTAGCGTGATAAATGCCCTTTTTATAGGTAACTGAGCAATGGCTTAGAGACCTTGAAATTTGCTAAAACTACATAGCTTTTAAGAGTCAGAGCCAGAACCCAATAATAGGTTTTATGACTATAGATTCCTTTTTTATTAAAATAAATTTATAATTTGGTATAATACTGTATTATCTGATAAGTTCCATCATAACATGGATTCTAAGCCTATGTTAGCATGAGTGTCAGTAAAGATAAGAAAATGTGCTTTTTTTTTTTTATTTTGTGTCATTGACCCCTGGCGAATTGAGCATGCTCTATGAGGTTCAGACTTCCTGAAGTTCTCTTCCCTGAAACTCCTTAATTCACATGAATCAAAAAATCTTGGATTTAGTACCATACTCTGTGGTCTGCATATCCTAGTCCTTTCATCAAATGACATTATATCAAGGTGAATGCAGATAGCTCTGGTTTTCATTTGCTTCAAAAGTCCAAGTGCTTAAATTCCAACTGTTTAAATGATGGCAGAATAGCATAACATAATGGAAATGCCACTAGATTGATGTTGGTATCAGGGTGTTGGTGGCCTCATTGGATGAGCTTGAGAGTACTTCTTCCTCTGCAATTTTTTGGAATAGTTCAAGAGGATAGGCGTTTACTCGTCTCTAAATGTTTGATAGGATTTCCCTGTGAAGCCATCCAGTCCTGGACTTTTGTTTGTTGGAAGTTTTTTAATCACAGTTTCAGTTTCAGTACTCATAACTGGTCTGTTCATCTTTTCTATTTCTTCCTGGTTCAGTCTTGGAAGATTGTACCTTTGTAAGAATTTGTCCATTTCTTACAGGTTGTCCATTTTATCGGCATGTAGTTGCTTATAGTAGCTCTTATGATCCTTTGTATTTCTGTGGTGTCAATTTAACTTCACCTTTTTCATTTCTTATTTTATTTATTTGAGCTCTCTGCCTTTTTTCCTTGATGAATTTGGATAAAGGTTTATCAATTCTGTTGATCATTTCAAAGAACCTGCTTTTAGTTTCATTGATCCTTTTTTATTTTTTTCTTTGTTTCCATTTACATTGGAATTAGAAGTCATAGATTTCAGTTCCAGCTCTGATATTGGCCAGTTTTATTATTTTGATCAAGTTACATATCCTTTCTGAGTAACAATTTCTTCATTATAAAATGGGATAATATTATTAACTTAGAGGTATTTAAAGTATTAAATAAATGTGTGTGTCTGACTCACCAAGTACAAAATCTGCCACAAAGTGGGGGTTCAATAAGCCTTAGTATTGGAAGCTTGCTGAAGGATGACGTACATGATCCTGGGTGAGGGAGAGCCGGAAAAGAAGATGAATGGGATAAAGATGAGAAAATCTGTATCATAGAATTGCCCAGAAGAAGTGTTCCTCAGACATGTAGAACACAAACACATTTTTCCTCCCTCTGCTCCCAACCTGAGACCTCCAGTGTCCCCAAAACAGGTCAACAAGATAATTTGTATTGGCATGGGTCTCTTGATAGGGGTTGGGAACACATGAGGCTTGGAAGATAATCAAAAGTGCTTGAGCATGTTTCTGTCAAAACAAGAGTGATAATTTCTTATTTAAGCCTGACATCCTGACAAATTGCATAATCCAGTGTGCTAATCTAGAGGATGAGCCTTGTGAACAATAGCTCTTGCTCTCATGACCGTTCAATACAATTTCATCCAAAAGTAGTGTCAGAAGGTTGTATAAGCCCTTCCATTAAGTGTAATTAAATCCAGACTTTTTACATTATAAATGATGTCTCTTGATGTCCCTTAAAACTCAAATGTACAAAGAGAATAAAACCCCATGTACCTGACCTTGTAGTGAAGCCCTCTAAACATTGTCCCTGCAGCCTCCAGCTCCTCCTCTCATCACCCTTACCACGAGGGAGATGGGCAGCAGTGGGAGGTGACTGGATGGCACCTATCTCCTTACAGAGGATGGAAGACAGCCTCCAAAGGCCTTTTCCTTGCCTCTGGTTCCCTCATCCTGAGCATGGTTCCCTTTAATACATTTTCTGACCTTCAGCATCTGCTGTGTAAGTTTGGACTCTGAAATTTCTGCTGTGTAAGTTTGGACTCTGAAATTTTACCACCTAATTTTTCTGTTTGAAAGTTGCTGCTTTAAGTTTAAATGTTGAGTTTACTCTCTGTATATGAGCTCTAGAGCTTTGGGTCATGAACATTTTCAAAATAAATAATCTCGGTAATAAATATGCATAATTGCCATCATAGGTAATGATCTGTGTGGCTCATGGCTGCCAAGTTGAGCCCCATATCCATCTCCAGAACTGTTTTGAAGGCCTAATATGTACAGTGGCATTACTGGTGCTGATCCCAGCCGTATGAGGTCAGTGTTTCAATTTTCCCTGACAGTAACTTCATTGGCAGGACAAAGTGTACAAGGTTTGCCAAAGCTAACATATCAGGTAGCTTGGCCTCCAAACAGATGTGTTTCCATTTCCTGTTATTCTCTCTTTGTCTCTCACTGGCAGTTTCTAAATGTGTACCAAGCCAAACTGTGATGCTTACTTGCATGTGCTCAAAAACCTCAGCCATATATCCCTGAACTTGAGAATTGAATCTAACCCATAGTTTGAAGTGGTTGGAAACATTTAAGGCTCCTTATCCTGTGGTTGAATTTTCAATGTAATCTTTTCTGGTGTTATCAGGGAAGATGAGAGATAAGGGAGGAAAGGGTACTGGAAATGAGCATTACTTAACTTTGACCTCTCCTTAACTACCTTAATTTTGGGGAAGTCCTAGATTCATAATATCTAAGGTTTTAGTCTGTGTGTAAGCTGAATGGCTACATCAAAATTCCCTGAGATAGGTGCTAATAACACTGATTTCCTGACCCTGCAGCAAAACTATAGAATGAGACTTTCCAGTGATGGGACCCTAGAATCTGTACATCTAGATTAGCAACCAGGTTTAGGATTCACTAAGAAGGTTCTCTTTGACCCAAAGCATTCCTAAAATGTCTAAATCTGGCTCAGGTTATCATTGACCTAGATCTTTCCCAGGGCTCAGTTTTGATCCATAGCAGGGTTATGATACTACAGTAGCTCTTTAACTCTTCCCAGTTTGTCCAGGTCTAATGTTGATTCCCAGAGAAGGCACAGACCTAAACAGGAAATGGAAGAAGGACCTGTCTTTGAGCACCTGTTAACTATCCGGCTCTATTTGAAGTGTTTTTCATGTGTAAAATGGGGGAAAATATCATTTGTAATTTATAATCCTCTTTTCCTTCAAAGAAATAGACCCTAGGGACTGGAAGGTCCTTTGTATACTGAAAAGATTGATGCTTGGGAGACAGACCTGTGAAGGGAATTGAAAAAAAAAAAGTTAAGTTGAACTGCATGAGAAATGGAATGAGAAGGAGCAAGATGGGGCATCAGATCCAGGAAGGGGGAGACTGTAGCCTGAAAAGCCAGGTCCTGGAGGACGAGGGGAGAAAGCCCCAAGACTGAAAACTGCTCTATGTATCATGCGAGTACAAATTAAGCTGCTCTACAAGACCTCAAAATATAGTGGCTTAAATGAAATTGTTTATTTTGCCAGCATTTAGTAGTTCAAGGATGAAGAGCTGTGGTTTCTAAGGTTGAGTTGTCACTATTATTCAGGTCACAGGAAATGGGAAAGAGAGTCCAAGACAAGCAGCTTTAACTCAGAAGATGGCCAGGCAATCGCACTATTATTTTTGTTCATGCCTCACAGGCTTGACTTGGTCACTTAGGCACAACCTGGGTGCAAGGGAGGCCAAAATTTGCAATCTCTAGCTGGACAGCTATGTCCTCTACTAAAACTTGGACGATTCTGTTTCTAAAAGGATTAAGGGACATATGGACATAATGGTACAGTTAGCAGTCCCTACCCACTCAGCAAGAGATAACTAGTAAGAGCATTTTGGATTACCATGTGATCAAACCTCTTAAGAAGAAAACCCAAAACCTCCTTAAGCAAATGTTTTTTAGATAGAGAGACCTGTTACTCACTTTGGAAACTCAGGCTTTTGAAAGCTTTTTCCCACCAAAGATTTGACAATTAACCCTTAAAATATTTTACTTTAACAGAGTTATAGGGAATATTGGTCAAAAATTTGCTGGTATCTGTTCAGGGACATTCGAATGTGATGAATAATGTGTAACAGTTATATGTTAAATTTGCTCCCATAGGTAATTAAGAAACACACGTATTGTGTCACAGAGGTAAGAAAAATCTAAGGTTTTTCCATGACTATACTGTTCCATTAGCTAAAGAACTACTTTTATTTATTTTTTTTTTATTACTCAAATGAATTTATCACATCTGTAGTTGTATAATGATCATAACAATCTGATTTCACAGATTTCCATCCCACAGCCCAAGCACATCCCCCCACCCCCCAAACTGTCTCCTCCGGAGACCATAAGTTTTTCAATGTCTGTGAGTCAGCATCTGTTCTGCAAAGAAGTTCCGTCTGTCCTTTTTTCAGATTCCACATGTCAGTGAAAGCATTTGATGTTGGTGTCTCATTGTATGGCTGACTTCACTTAGCATGATAGGTTCTAGGTCCATCCATGTTGCTAAAAATGCTGGTATTTCATTCTTTTTGATGGCTGAGTAATATTCCATTGTGTATATGTACCACATCTTCTTGATCCACCCCTCTGTCGATGGACATTTAGGTTGTTTCCATGTCTTGGCTATTGTAAATAATGCTGCAATGAACATTGGAGTACATGTATCTTTGTGAGTCGTGGTTTTCTCTGGATAGATGCCCAGGAGTGGGATTGCTGGATCAAATGGTAGTTCTAAGTTTAGTTTTCTGAGGAATCTCCATACTGCTTTCCACAGTGGTTGCACCAATTTACAATCCCACCCATAGTGTACTAGGGTTTCTTTTTCTCCACACCCTCTCCAGCACTTATTATTTGTAGACTTTTGGATGATGGCCATTCTGGCTGGTGTAAGGTGGTACCTCATCGTGGTTTTGATTTGTATTTCTCTAATAATGAGTGACGCTGAACATCTTTTCATGTGTTTCTCGGCCATCTGTATGTCTTCTTTGGTGAACTGTCTGTTTAGATCTTCTGCACATTTTTGGATGGGCTTGTTTGTTTTTTTGGTATGGAGTAAAGAACTACTTTTAAATGACTATGCTTTCTCGTGTGAATAATTTTATCTCTGGGGTAACATTCTTCCAAAAGGGCATAACATTTCTCTTGACAAATGCATGATTCTGCCCATTAAAAATGAGCCATTCCATAAGAAGCCTGATTTGTCTTTCCAGTGATACAAGAATCTGCTACACGCTTTTCCTCTGGTGAATGGAGAAATGTAGATATTTAACCAAAGATGGACACCAAAAGGCATGGACCAAGGCTGTGTAAGGATTTAGAATTATACCCATTACCTAATTCTCAGCATAGAACTCAACAAGACAAAACAAGACAAAATCTACTAACAACACCTTACTAAAAACAGGAAACAATCTCACTTGGGTCAGGAATTAAGGTTACAGAAGAAATTATGAGTTTCTCTGAGAGAAACTTCTCTCTCAGTTCTGTTTGTGTTTGTTTCTTGAGGAGGGATGATTTATTTAAGTGGCGTCTGTATCAGCATCACCCTGCATGAGGTCTATGAACACTAATCTCTTCAGAGGGTCCCTGAAACAAATATTTCTGTGGTTAATGTTAGGAATATTATGTATTCCATCATACTGTTTGAAGCATACAAGATAAATCAACATATTAATACTTGTTAATGTGTATTAATACAAGTAATATAACACAATCCCTTAGTATTTACCTTTGTCTAACATAGTGTTTCTAAAACTTTTGACCACAGGTGTCTTAAGGGAAAAAATGCTATTAATATCATACACTTCACGCCCAACCCATCATGTATTTTCCACTTAGTGATTAAAGGGATCTTTTTAAAAGCATAAATCAAATTATGTCTCTCTGTCTGTCTGTCTCTCTCTCTCACTTGCTCTCCTCTCTCTCACCCCTTCTCCCCCTCCCTCCCCACCCCCAAGCATTGCTACATCAACTCAGCCCAGAAATCAGAGTCCAGACTGAGGTAAAGTCCTACACAATCTGGTCTCTCACTTGTATCAGTATCTGCCTCACCTGTGCCTCCCTGGGCCACACTGACTACCATGCTGCCTCTGGAATATGTCAAGCACTCTTTCACCTGAGGACCATTCCCTCTGCTCTTCTTCTCCTGCACATACTTCCCCAGAAATCTCTATGCCTTTCTCACTCACCCTATTCCCATCTCTACTGATAACACTTTCTCAGAAGGCTTTTACCTTTGTATATAAAATATTGTATCTAAAATAGCAAGCTCCTTCTCTATTCTTTAGCCCCTTACCTTATTTTTATTTATTTATTTATTTTTTTTTTTTTTTGTCTTTTGTCTTTTTAGGGCCGCACCACGGCATATGGAGGTTCCCAGGCTAGGGGTAGAATCGGAGCTTCAGCTGTCAGTGTACGCCACAGCCACAGCAATGCCAGATCCGAGCAGTGTCTGTGACCTACACCACAGCTCACAGCAATGCCGGATCCTTAACCCACTGAGCGAGGCCAGGGGTCGAACCCCCAACCTCACAGTTCCTATCTTATTTTTCTTCATAGTACTATTTACTACACGATAATACAGAATTAGTTGTTTATTTGATTATTTCACATCTGCCCTACTAGAATGTAAACTCTGTATGCAGAGATCTTTTGTTTTGTTTGCTCCTTTATCCCCAGTGACTATCCCTGACACATAGCAGGTGCTCAATAAATAAACAAGGAATGAATGAATGAGTGAGTGAATATCACATAGGATCAGGATCTAATTTAATGCATTCAGGAATTATTGGTTCTCATAATGCAAAACAACTGAGAGATTTGATTAACTCAAACAATCAGGAAGGGAAAAATTCATAAAACCAGCCATTTGGTTAACAAAAACTAATCCAGAAAAAAATGTTTTGGCTAACCTTTTTTACTCTGTGAAGAACTATTTCACAAAAAGAGCTTTAATCTCTTTTTGCTGAAATATATGAGGTTCTAATTCCTTAGAGGAATTGTTTTCCTACTTTTTTATAGCTGGGAATTTTTCTGCTCACAAAACCTACCTAAAGGTCTATGAATTACAACCTGGCTTGATCTCTACTGGAGAATATTCAGAAATTCCGTGACCTTCAGAAAGGAAAGATACAAAGTACTCTTCTGGCAACCAAAATCTACTATGTAGGAAAAATGTTGAATTTTGTTCCATTGTAATTTAAGTGGTCTTGCATCAAGAAATAGAGGTGCAATTTTGCATTATTTGAATTATTATTCCTGTGATCTTATCATGAACTCAGAGTTCAACTGTTACACCCCTTGAAAAATCAGAGAAAAGCAATTAAATAAAGATATTTCCTTGAATACACCACAAATTGAGAATGCAGTGTTATTCACAACCATCATCAACATAATAATACATTATTGCCCTAACTTCAAAAGTGTCACTCACGATCACTGAAGAATACCTAAGCATTGACAGTTACTACTGAATTTCCTCCCCCAGAAAGCTCTAATTTCTAGCTGCCACTAAAAAAGAAAAATGATTACCATACTCTCTTTCTTGCTTGGTAATAGTTTAGAAGTTGATTTTTTCAGACAAGCTTAGGAAAAAATTGATGAAAAGGCTCATTTGTCATAATTATGCGAACTGTACATAGTGAGGAGGAAAGAGGAAAAAGCTTTTATGTGTGAGAATGTCATCAGCAGAAACCTAGGTGTGGATGAGTGACTTGGATGGACTTGAATATCAATCGGTGGGAGGACAGGAGCATAAAAAGATTAAGAGGAAATAGAATAAAGCAACTGAGACACACACAAAAAAAGGCTATAAAATAACAATGGCTTACAATGGGCCAGGCTCTATTCTAAGAATTTTTCATATTCTAGAACTCATAATAAAGATGTGAATCAGGAACTTCTATAAACCCTATTCTTTGGATGAGGAATCTGAAGCACAAACAGCCAAGTAACTTGTTTAGTTTCTCACGGCTATTGTCATGGGTCTCACATTCCACTTTAAACCCAGGTGTTCTCACTTAGAGTGCAGACAAAAATACCGCATAAAAAGATTGACCACATGCAAAGATTTGTAGGAAACAGCAGCCAAAAGCTGGTTTTACAACACTAAAAACGAAAACTTATTTACAAAAGGGTGATGAAAGAGAGTGTAAGAAAGGAAATTTCCTCATCAGAATCCATCTTTTGAGCTCCAGCCCCTCTTCCTTCAAGTAAGAGTGATGGGAGGGTCCAGCCCCCTCAAATCTGATCTAGGGATTGAGAGAATATTGAGAGAGTGTTCAACAAGACCACTCAGAGAGCCTTTGTTATTGGGGATACAGTGGACTGAGATTTGACCTTTGTCTCTAGAAATCTGGTAGTCAGCAGAAATAAGTTCAGGAGCTGCTTTAATCGTGGAGCTAAGGCAAGTTGCTGTACCTTACTGGAAGTAAGGTCCTCTCTTGTGGTGGATCTAAGAACATGTAATTTTTTTTCCCTGTGAAACAAAATGAAGAGAGAACTGACAAATAGAGAAATCTCTGTGTTTTTTGTTCACAGTGTTTTCCTAGTACCTAGAGTAGTCCTTGTCCTAGTGGCTAGAATAGATTGTTCAATGAATGTTTACTAGCTGTATAAATTATTGTTATTATTTTATTATAAAATAGTATTATTTTATAAATAATCATGAATATGTATTAATTTAATGAAAATTTAAGGTAAAATATTTATTACTTAGTAAAAAAATTAATAAACAGAAACCTCAGTTAAACAGAACTGGGAGACCAGAAGAGGGAGCTCTCATACCCTGTGATGATAGCAGAGCCCACTAGGAAGGAGAAAGTCTTTTTCTTTCCTGTCAAGGACCCAGTCAATGAGAAGTTACAGTTTAGGATAGCCCTCCCCGCTTTCTTTTCCCCTCTCCTTCCCTTATCGTGTGGGGACTTGTACGTGACTCCCATGGTTGCAGACCCTCAATTGCAATTCTCTCTTGATCTCCAATAAGCCCATCTTTGCTAGAGAAATATCTGGCAGTCTATTTGTTTTAGGTCAACACATTAATAAATATTACCTACATATTAATTAATTAACAAAGCACTGAGGAAGGAATGGCCAGGCAAAGAAGAGCCACTGTCACATCACAGGAGATTCAGCTAGAGGTCCAGCGAGAGTCTTCCAAAATGCCCACGCAATTTCCTGTGAGAAAAGCAACATTTTAATATAATTTACCCTGAAGATTCCTTGTAGGTGAGGACTTTGGGAGTGACAGGTGATCTTTTCCACTAATTTCACTCCCCCTCCTCCCATATTTAAAAAAATACATTTTTATTAAACCAAAGTTGATTTACAGTATTTTGCTGTACAGCAAAGAGACCCCATCCCATATATATTTATATACGTTCTCTTTCTTATATCACTGCCATCATGGTCTATCCAAAGAGACTGAATATGGTTCCCTGTGCTATAAAGTAGGACCTCATTGCTTATCCATTTTAAATGTAATAGTTTGTATTTACTAACCTCAAACTCCCAGTCCATCCCACTCTCTCCCAGCTCCCCCTTGGCAACCACAAGTCTGCTCTCCATGTCTGTGAGTCTCTGTGAGTTTCTGTTCTGTAGATAGGTTCATCTGTGCCATATTTTAGATTCCACATATAAGTAATATTATATGGTATTTGTCTTTCTCTTTCTGCCTTACTTCACTTAGTATACGAATCTCTAGTTGTATCCATGTTGCTGCAAATGGCATTATTTCCCTCTCATTATGGCTGAGTAGAATTCCATTGTGTATATATACCATATCTTCTTAATCCATTCATTTGTCAAGAGACATTAAGGTTTTTTCCATGTCTTGGCTATTGCAAATAGTGCTACAGTGAACATGGGAATGCATGCATATTTTTGAATAAAAGACTTATCTGGATCTATGCTCAGGAGTGGGATTGCTGGATCTTATAATAGTTCTATATTCAGTTTTCTGAGGAAGCTGTATACTATTTTCCATAGTGGTTGTTCCAATTTACATTTCCACAGAGAGTGTAGGAGGGTACCCTTTTCTCCACACCCTCTCCAGCTTTTGTTATTTGTACACTTATTAATGACGGCCATTCTGACTGGTGCGAGGTGGTATCTCATGGTAGTTTTGATTTGCATTTCTCTGATAATTAGTGATGTTGAGCATTTTTTCATGTGCCTGCTTGGCATCCATATGTCTTCTTTGGAGAAATGTCCATTTAGGTCTACTGCCTATTTTTCTATTGGGTTGTTTGGTTTTTTTTGTTGAGTTGGATGAGCTGTTTGTATCTTCTAGAGATTAAGCCCTTGTTGGTAGCATCATTTACAATTTTTTTCTCCCATTCCATGGGTTGTCTTTTCATTTTTTTTAATGGTTTCCTTTGCTGTGCAAAAGCTTGTAACTTTGATTAGGTCCCATTTGTTTATTTGTGTTTTTTATTTCTGTTGCATTGGGAGACTGGCCTAAGAAAACTTTGTATGCTTTATTTCAGAGGATATTTTGCCTGTGTTCTCTTCTAGGAGTTTTATGGTGTCATGTCTTATGCTTAGGTCTTTAAGCCATTTTGAGTTTATTTTTGTGCATGGTATGAAGGTGTGTCTTAGTTTCATTTATTTATGTGCAGCTGTTTTTTCCCCAGCATCACTTGCTGAGGAAAGTGTCTTTTTCCCTTTTTGTATTCTTGCCTCCTTTATCAAAGATTAATTGACCATAGGTGTCTGGGTTTATTTCTGGGCTCTCTATTCTGTTCCATTGATATGTATGTGCATTTTTTTGTTTGTTTGGGGTTTTGTTGTTGTTGTTGTTGTTGTTGTTGTCATTTTAGGGCCACACCTGCAGCTTATGGAGATTCCAAGGCTAGGGGTCAAATTGTAGCTGCAGCTGCTGGCCTACACCACAGCCATAGCAATGCTGGATCTGAGCTGCATCTACAACCTACCCCACAGCTCATGGCAACACAGATCCTTAACCCACTGAGCAAAACTGGGGATCAAACCTGTTTGCTCATGGATACTAGTCAGATTTGTTTCCACTGAGCCATGACAGGAACTCCTGTATGTCTGTTTTTGTACCAGTACCACACTGTCTTGATTACTGTAGCTCTGTAATATTTTCTGAAGTCTGGGATTGTTATGCCTCCTGCTTGGTTTTTTTTTCCCTCAGGATTACATTGGCAATGCTGGGTTCTTTATGATACTGTGTAAATTTTTGGATTATTTATTCCAGTTCTGTGCAAAATGCCATGGGTAATTTGATAGGGAATTACAATAAATCTATAGACTGCTTTTGGATAATATGGCCATTTTAACAATATTAATTCTTCTAATCTAGAAGCATTCCCCCCTCCTCCCATCTTATCCTGAATGAATTACTTCCACCCCTCTCCCTTGCAGTTCAGCAATCTGAGGGAGGCAAGGATGAGATAGTCTTTTTCCCTAATGCACATGGCATGCTAAGAGGAGTGTGGGGAGAGATTTAATATCAAATTGATATTCAACAACAAATACTAACAGACATAAAAGGAGAAATCAATGGGAATACAATCATAGTAGGAGACTTTAGCACCTCACACACAACAATGGACAGATCCTCTGGACAGAAAATCAATAAGGCAACAGAGATCCTAAAGGACACAATAGAAAAGTTAGACTTAATCAACATTTTCAGGACATTACATCCAAAAAAATCAGAATATACATTATTTTCAAGTGCACATGAACATTCTCAAGAATTGATCACATATTGGGGCACAAAGCTAACCTCAACAAATTTAAGAGTATAGAAATTATTTCAAGTATCTTCTCTGACCACAATGGTATGAAACTAGAAATCAACCACAGGAAAATAAATGAGAAAAAACTTACTACATGGAGACTAAACAACATGCTACTAAAAAAACCAATGGGTCAATGAGGAAATCAAGAAGGAAATTAAAAAACACCTCAAGACAAATGATAATGAAGACATATCCACTCAAAATCTATGGGATGCTGCAAAAGCAGTGCTCAGAGGGAAATTCATAGCAATACAGGCCTTCCTCAAAAAAGAAGAAAAATCTCAAATCAGCAACTTAACCAGCTCCTAAGTGAATTAGAAAAAGAACAAAAAACAAAACCTAAAGCCAGCAGAAGGAAGGAAATTATAAAGATCAAAGAGGAAATCAATAAAATAGAGATTAAAAAAACAATAGAAGAAATCAATCAAACCAAGAGCTGGTTCTTTGAAAAGGTAAAAAAAATTGGCAAACCTCTGGCCAGAATCACCAAGAAGAGGAGAGAAAAAACCCAAATAAACAAAATCAGAAATGAAAAAAGGAGAAGTCACAACGGATAATACAGAAATACAAAAAACCATGAAAGAATACTATGAACAATTGTATGCCTACAAATTTGACAACCTAGAAGAAATGGACAACTTTCTAGAGTCTTAGAGCCTGCCAAAACTGAATCAAGGAGAAATAGATCAACTGAACAGACTGATCACTAGAAATGAAGTTTAATATGTCATAAAAGCACTCCCTACAAATAAAAGTCCAGGACCAGATGCCTTCACAGGTGAAATCTGCCAAACATACAAGAGGAACTTATACCCATCCTCCTTAAATTTTTTCAAAAGGTTGAAGAAGAAGGAACACTCCCAAAGACATCCCATGATGCCACCATCACCCTAATTCCAAAACCAGACAGATACCACCAAAAAAGAAAAGTATAGGCCAATATCTTTGATGAATATAGATGCAAAAATTCTCAACAAAATTTTAGCCAGTAAAATCCAACAACATATAAAAAAGATCATATACCATGACCAGGTGGGATTCATCCCAGGTGCATAAGGATGGTTCAACATATGCAAATCAATTAACATCATACATCACATTAACAAAAGAAACGTCAAAAACTGCATGATCATCTCAATAGATTCAGAGAAAGAATTTGACAATGTCCAACATCTGTTCATGATAAAAACTCTTACCAATGTGGGTATAGAGGGAACATACCAAAACATGATCAAAGCCATTTATGACAAACCCACAGCAAATATAATACTCAACGGAGAAAAGCTGAAATCCTACCCACTAAAATCTGGAACAAGACAAGAATATCCACTCTCACCACTGTTATTCAACATAGTACTGGAAGTCCTAGCGACAGCAGTTAGACAAGCAAAAGAAATAAAAGGTATCCATATAGGAAGAGAAGAGGTAAAACTGTCACTGTATACAGATGACATGATACTATATATAGAAAACCCTAAGGACTCAACCCAAACTACTTGAACTGATCAACAAATTCAGCAAGGTAGCAGGATCTGAGATTAACATTCAGAAATCAGTTGCATTTCTGTATACTGACAATGAAATATTAGAAAAGGAATACAGAAATACAATACCCTTTAGAATTGCACCCAAAAAATTCAAATACCTGGGAATCTACCTGACCAAGGAGGTAAAGGACGTATATGCCAAGAACTACAAAACATTCATCAAGGAAATTAAAGAAGATGTAAAGAAATGGAAAAATATTCCATGCTCCTGGGTTGGAAAAATTAATATTGTAAAAATGGCTATACTTCCCAAAGACGTCTACAGATTCAATGCCATCTCTATCAAATTACCCAAGACATTTTTCACAGAACTAGAACAAACAATCCAAACATTTATATGGAACCACAAAAGACCCAGAATTGCCAAAGTAATCCTGAGAAACAAAAACCAAGCAGGAGGCATAACTCTCCCACCTCAGGCAATATTACAAAGCCATAGTCATCAAGACAGTGTGGTACTAGCACCAAAACAGACATACAGACCAATGAAACAGAATAGAGAACCCAGAAATAAACCCAGACACCTATGGTCATTAATCTTTGACAAAAGAGACAAGAACATAAAATGGGAAAAAGACAGTCTTTTCAGCAAGTATTGCTGGGAAATCTGGACAGCTGCATGCAAATCAGTGAAACTAGAACACACCCTCACACCATGGAGCAAAATAAACTCAAGATGGGTGAAAGACTTAAATATAAGACAAGACACCATAAAACTCCTGGAAGAGAATATAGGCAAAACATTCCCTGATGTCAACCTTATGAATATTTTCTCAGGTCAGTCTCCCAAAGCAACAGAAATAAAAGCAAAAATAAACCAATGGGACCTCATCAAACTGAAAAGCTTTTGCACAGCCAAGGAAACTTAAAAGAAAACAAAAAGACAACTCACAGAATAGGAGAAAATAGTTTCAAATGATGCAACTGACGAGGGCTTAATCTCTAAAATATGCAAGCAACTTATACAACTCAACAGCAAAAACGCCAACAACCCAATTGAAAAATGGGCAAAAGACCTGAATAGACATTCTTCCAAGGAAGATGTACAGATGGCCAACAAGCACATGAAAAAATGCTCAACATCCCTGATTATTAGAGAAATGCAAACCAAAACTACCATGAGGTACCACCTCACACCAGTCAGAATGGCCATCATTAATAAGTTCACAAAGAACAAATGCTGGAGTGGGTGTGGAGAAAAGGGAACCCTCATGCACTGTTGGTGGGAATGTAAGCTGGTACAATCACTATGGAGATCAGTATGGAGGTACCTTAGAAATCTATACATAGAACTACCATATGACCTAGCAATCCCACTCTTAGGCATATATCCTGACAAAACTTTCCTTAAAAAAGACGCACACACCTGCATGTTCATTGCAGCTCTACTCACAAAGCCAAGACATGGAAACAACCCAATTGTCCATCAACAGATGATTGGATTAGGAAGATGTGGTGTATATATACACAATGGAATACTACTCAGCCATAAAAAAGAATAAAATAATGCCATTTGCATCAACATGGATGGAACTAGAGACTCTCATATTGAGTGAAGTAAATCAGAAAGAGAAAGACAGATACCATATGATGTCACTTATATCTGGAATCTAATATATGGCACAAATGAACTTTTCCACAGAAAAGAAAATCATGGATTTGGAGAATAGACTTGTGGTTGCCAAGGACGGGGGTGGGGGAAAGTGGGATGAATGGGGTACTTGTGGCTGCCAAGGGAAGGGGGGAGTGGGATGAATGGGGTGCTTGGGGTCAATACAAACTATTGGCTTTGGAATGGATTAGCAATGAGATCCTGCTGTGTAGCACTGGGAACTATGTCTAGTCCCTTATGACGGAGCATGATAATGTGCAAAAATAGAATGTGTACATGTATGTGTAGCTGGGTCACCATGCTATACAGTAGAAAAAAAATTGTATTGGGGAAATAACTATTAAAAAATAATAATAATAATAAAAGGAGAATGGGTAAATTGTGTTATAGTGGAATGCTTACATAGTAAACTTTTAAAAGTCAAATGAACTATGCCTGGACACAAATTTATGGATGAATCTTAGCAATATGATTTTAAGTGAAAAAAATAAGTCACAGAAGGTTATATACAGCCTAATATTTTCTTTTATAAATCTTAGAACCCCTTATTATGATATAGTGATTCTTAAAAGTACCGCAAGGAAAGAATTTTGTCTGGTTCACTGCTGTATCCAAAGTTTTGCAAACAGTATTGACACATAGTCAGTACTCAACACATACCTGTTTGCTTTCATTAATGATATAAGATTTGTCATGTATGTATTTATTTTTTGTTATGTATTTAAAAATATATTTTTTATAGTTCCACTTGCATACCTTTTTAAAATTCAACCAATACCAAAAATCTTTATCAAGCAAATAAAATTAGAGTGACTGAGTGGTTTAACTATACACCATAAGCATTCTTTCTTGTTGATATTTAATAGAAAATTTGGTATTGAAATCACACACTTACTTTTAGAAAAGACAGTGGGTCAGAGACAGAATTATTTCAAATTTTTTGTATGATGTAGGGATCCAAGCAACTAATATAACAATCTTTCTCTTCAAATTATAAAATGTATCAAGTGGCAAGGTGGGAGTTGTTTTGTTGTGTTATTTATAAGGTATTTCAAGGAGACACCCAAATAGACATATTAGTGCTTTACTGGAAATAACCTACCCACCTACTTCCCTATTACCTATCTATTTATACCCAGTCTTATTCCAGGAAAGATTGAGTGTGGCTTGCAAACTTATGTAAAATACTTAGATAGCATAGATAAAAGCAGAGTAAAAGGAAGAAACAAAGGACTTAAAATACAACCAGGAAGACTGCTAAAAGGTAAAATGTACATCGTAAAGACTTATAATTGCTGTTCCCGGGTCACAAGTTGGCCCTGAGCAGTCTACCAATTTCATGGGAAAATGGAAACCTGATCAGTTCCTCAACACACAAGATTCATAACTGAGAAGCAGCAATGAATCAGGAGAAGTACAATGATTATTGTCATAAGATCAAACAGGATGTGTTCAATCATGTCCTTATATTTTACTTCCGTGTAGGATGATGATTATGGTAGAGAACAATTTAGTGAAAGCAATTCCACGAGCAGACAGTACCCCCTGGTGACTTGCCTTTCCGTATTTATTTATTTGCCATAATGGGCATGTGTAGCTTAGAATTACAGTGTACACAGCTCGCAGTTGCTAAAATAGTCTCTTATGTAGAATATTCCTATTTATTTTTGTTTCCAAATTATCATTTCGTTTTTCACATAATATATTTCTAATCATTAAGCGCAGAAATAAAAACATACTCCTGTATCCTTAACGGTGTGGTTCAAAAAGGAACTACCAATAATCTTGACTTATGTTACAAGTTTTTATGTTCGCTGCTGTATAAAAAAAATATGATCTTTACCTTTAAAAATTCAGAAATATTCTATTTCCTTTCTATTTGTGTAAACCTGTGAAATTCAGCACTGCATCAGCCAGAGAACTTGAATTACCCTATTGTTATTTTAATTATTTATGACAAAGAAGCATAAAGGTTATATTGTTTGACAAAGTCATGATGACTAAGCCAGGAACAGAATTTTTAAAAGGGAAAGTGTAAGATTTTGCTTTTTGACATATAACTGTTTCATCTTATAAAAACAGGGTTAAAAAGAAAATAGCTTAGTTTTTAAATCAACATTGGGAGGGGGATGGAAATTTTAAATTACAATTTAACAAGCATTTATTGTGTAATGGCCATGTGCTAAGCAGTGTACTAGAGGTATTCACACATGTATACTATAGTAAGCATCCTGGCAACAACTCTGTGAAGTGGGTGCTAGTATTTTACAGATAAAGAAGCGGAGGCTCTAATGCTAAGGCCAGGAAATTTTTTCTATAAAGGGAAAGAGATTAATTATTTTAGATACTGTGGGCCACTAAATCTGTGTCACAACTCCTCAGCTCTGCTGCTGTGATGTGAAAGCCGTAGAAAATACTTAGCCTAATGGGCGTGGCCATGTTCCAAGAAATCCATACCCCCCAAAACAGATGACAGGTCTTTGGACCATAGTTTGCCCATTGAAAACATTAGTAACTTGCTCTAAAGTCTGTGGTAACTTTCTCAAGATTACTCAGCTAAAGTAATTAGTTATTGATGGACAAATTTTATTCAATTTTTTTACGTTTTATTGCCGTATAGTTCATTTACAAGGCTGTGATGATTTCTGCTGTACAGCAAAGTGACCAAGTCATACGTATACACATATCCATTCTCTCTGATTCTTTTCCCATGTAGATTACCACAGAATACTGGGTAGTGTTGTCTGTGCTATAGGACAGGTCCCCTTTGGCTAATTGTTATTCAGTTGTTTTTAATCTAGCCAAAATAATGCCCCAGCAAACTTGTTAGAAAAATATTTTAAAATAATCAATAATTGACTAGTAGTTTTATTTACATGTTGACAAAAAAAAACTTTAAAATGACTCACAAGTATTTATTGAATGTATGCTATGTGCTACACTCTGGATTATGTTCCAAGGACGCGGAGATTAATAAGAGTCTTAGAGTTTATTGGGAGAAATGGGCAAAGAGATGGAAAATGACAGTGTGTTACTGAGAGCAGAATAAAATGGTAACTCTTAAGAACGATTTCTGACTCAGCAGATGGATATCCGGGATTTGGCTCCATCCTCTCTCTCACTTTGGTTTCTTAACCCCTCTAACACTAACCTGGGGTTCCTGCTCCACAGTAGTGTTGATGCACCAAAGGTCAAGGCAGGAATGGCTCCTTTTTGGGAAGGTGTTGCTGGACTCAAAGTTGTTGACTTATTGTAGAGCTCTTAGGTAAATCAATCTATAAGGCCAACAAACCTGTGTCTGTGACTATTGATTGTTTTGCATTTTAATGTGAAAGTTAGTAGGCTAATAGACTCTCCCCATCAGGAGCAAAGCTTAGGATAAACACAGGAAAGGAAAGGGATGGAGAAAACCCCTGCTGCTAGAGCTCTAAATCCTCTGAAAGGAGGAAGCATGAGGAGCCATGTCCACATCTGTACCTCTCTCCCTCCCACACCCTGCACACATACACACTGGTGCTGGATTTTATGTGAATATTAAATAAATGCTTGAGTGATTGAAAGCATGAAAGTATTAGCCAGGGAACGTGGGCATTTCAGGGTTGGGAAAGACTCCTCTAAGAAGAGAGAATAACATATACAAAAGGAAAAAAAAAAAAAGGCACGAGAGAGTTCCAGGAACTGGTAATAGACCAGTCTAGCAAGAGTCTAGACTAAGGAAGGAGATAATAAGGAATGAAAGCTAAACATGCCATTCTGAGTCAAAACACAACTCAATCCTTTGGCATCATGAACTTGTTAAATAAATTTTTCCCCTTCCCATGGACTGTGTTAGCATTCTCTAGCATGTCAATAAAGCAGTTAACCACCTTCTATGTTATTAGCTTTTGGGGGTATCACAACAAACATATCTACCATTTTTAATATAAACAAATATAATTATTTAGAATAAATAACCTATTCTAAGCTTTTCCTAATCTTAGTAACTTTATCTGAGATGTCATGGTTGGGAAGCTCATAAAAATCGTTCTACAATTTAAAAATACTGTTAATCAAGCCTGAAAATTAATATTTTCTTTCTTGTGCTTGCAGCAACAGTTTTGAGAGTTTCACTTCAATTAGATATGTCCAATTATAATAAATGCTTCTAATGAGGATTCAAAAGGATAGTAATAAAAGCAAAGGAACAGGAACTCTGAAGAGACAGTTCTAAAGGGCAACCATTATTCACTTTGTTGTAATTCCCCTCAGAATTTGTCATCTCCCTTAAAAGAAGGAAATCAGAATTATACACACCATATTGATTAGCAACAATTGGACCTTGGGAGCTTTTTCGGGTGGTTCACATAAATTGGAAAACAAGTGTATATGATGTCATGCATATCAGTCTGAGTACTTAGGGGTAATAATATTAATTTTAATATACACTAGGAAAAAAGTGTTAATTCTGCCCCATTGCCCTATGTCCCTGTTGTCTTAGTCAGGTGTACTTGTGAAAAATTTGCCAGAAGATAAATTGTAAAGGCAGTATTTATTCATTTTAATCTATGAGTACATATTTTAACTGTAAAAAAAAAATAATTTCTCTTAATTACCAGGACATTAACTCTGCCAGATATGGGTTTGTGTGACATAGATGTGAGCCTATTTCCTGACTAGACCTTAAGCATTAAAAATCAGGTGTTCTGGCTAGACTTTCTTGTAATCACATGAGTAGCGTTAGAATCAAAGTCTATTTGAATGAAACCTATAAGCACAACATTTTCTTTTATCAAATTCGCATCTGGCCAAAATGGAGTAGCACATTTCAGTTGTAAAATTGATGGTCTGAATAGCAGATAGATTTAAGCACAGAGGCAGGAGAAACTTTAACAGATTTGTCCCTAACTAATAATACTAACAAATTTTGCTCTGCTTTTGGTCATAAGAAAATCTAAAACCTTTAGGAAATTTCACAAGATGTCATGGAGTCAATATATTCTTATTATCTTAGATTTTTTAGTTCCATGGTTTAGTTTAACTCTCAGACTTCTTCGAGTTAGATAGGTTGGTTTTATCATCTTATCTTGCTAATAAACTTGACTAATGACACAACCAGGAGCAAGCAGAATTTGGATCCAAGTCTATCTAACTCCAAAGTCTCTGCTTTTCTTATGTACCTACAAAGTGCCAGTCCTATGTAAGCTTTTCAAAACATGAAGTTAGTGGCTTGGAATATGTAGCCACTTTACTCCTAGTTCTCATAAATCAGTATTATTCTTTCCTTCAGAATAAAAGAGATACTTTATTGTCATGGGGAAAAGTCTGAAATAACTCATTTCTATAGAAAAGTTTATGTAAAGTACTGAACAGAAGAGTCCCAGAATTAATATATTTGTTCTGTGTATTGCAGCTGGCACTTAAGTATCACTGTATAAAAAATTGACACCTATGATTCTTAATATAATCACAAAGCCAGAGAACATCTCCATCTTGAATATTAAACATTGTAAAGAACCTTTCTACAGGAATGTGGCTATTGCTCTAATAAATTAACCATCCATCCCCTCCTGTATTCCAATTATGGAAAATCTACCCCAACAAAATTCCAATGGAAAAAAAAATAATAAGGCACAGAATGAACTACAAATTTCCTCAGGAAAACTGGGGTAAGGAGGTGGAACTGCCGCATGGATTTGACATTTCCTTTTCTTCTAATCTCATTTAGGTCTTCTAACAACACAGGAGTTAGGAAAGCTCAGAGATGGTCACCTAAGGGAAGATTCTGCTTAATGAGAACACGGGAAGGGAAGAATAATGCCTCTAAGATTCTCATTGATAAGGTGCCCGTCTATATTCTTCCCAAACTCCACCCCTATCTCTCCAATAACTCTTCCTCCTTGTGGTTCTTCCCAGCTATTTAACTTCTGCACGTTTTGGAAATGTCTCAAAAGAAGAGCTATAAATAAGCAGAAGTAACCCCCACTTTCTGCCACATCCTTAACTAGATGCAGCAATGAGGTTAAGCACATGGACTCTGGCTTGGTTTTGTCTTCCTGTTTTGCCATGAACTTAGGTATGTTGCATAGGCCTCAGTCCCTCATATATAAAATGGGAATAATAACAGTATCTCCTTCACAGAGTTGTGGGGAAGGTGAAAAGTGAAATATTTATAACAGTACCTGGAAAAGGGTAGGTTTCAATCAGTGTTAGCTATGGTTAATATTTTGAAGAAGTAAGTTTAGTTCTCTAACTTATACCTATATAATTATAAAAATTCCATTTATACTCTCAGTTTAATTGTGAAAAACAATGTTTTTGTTCCAGCTTCATCAGACTCTTATTAAATATTCAGGGGAAACTATCCCATCTGTCTCTGAACAATATTTCAAACCTCACTGGTCACTAACTTCTCTCTACTCAAAGCTTTTCCATGCTCCTACACTTTATGATTATGTCTTTTTCATGAGTTGAAAGAGGAGCATCACATTTTGCCACATTTATTTCCTCCAGCTTTTAATATTAATAATAAATATTGTCATTTATCTATTAATTCACTTTTAGTCACAACCCACCTAATGGCATGCAAGTCATTCCGTGGGTTTTTTTTCCCCTGTATATACACATGGCCATTAAAACCAACAACTGTTGTTTTAGTTTCTTTTGAATCATATAAACAGTTAGATTTACAGAAGTTAACCCAGCAATCCCAGGTTTTTTGGAGACTTTCTAGATCCAAGCACTGAAAGTCCCAGGTACGGAGAACTCCTTTGATCCCGGACAAACTGAGACAGTTGGTATTTCTACATCATTCATATTGAAAAAAATGTATAGCCGTTGTCTTTAAAATATTCCAAACCATTAGAAAATGAAGCACAGTGAAAATGACTTTGGACTTTAGACTCAGAATTGCAGGTTTCAAATAACATCTTGTTGTGCCTTTCACTTTCTGAGACTTCAGCAAGTCAGTCAAACATTCAAGGCTGTCATTTATAAAATGAAATTGGAATGTTGATCTTCATTACACTAGCTCTGTTGTGAAGGTCAAATGTAGTAATGATCATGCATCCAGGAACTTGATGAAGAAAGTTTCATATATGTTATCTCATCTGATCTTAAAATTTAGTGCTAAATGGTGCTCTTATGAATTCATGGTAGTTACTAAAATTTAGAAGTTAAAATGAAGTGTTATACATGAAGTTTTTGTTCTTTTCATACAAATATCCCATATGCAACCATATCTGCAAACAATTTTACTCTATATTTAGTCAATATTAAATTCACGTAAGAATTCACGTCTTCTAGTATTCTAATACTCTCTGTCATGAAAGTCCCAAAACCCTCTGTTTAACATTTGTAATACAAATATCTTCTCAGTTCAAAAGGGATAAGTTAGAAAAGATCATTTTAAATACTACTGTCTCTCCAGTGAGCTTTTCACCTGTACTTAGAAAGATGTTCATCTAGGATGACCGTTTTTCAATAAGCTGTATGGTATGCTGTTAGGCAACCAGCTTCTGAGAACAGATTTATAACCATCCCTTTATGAGCCATATGATCTTGAGCCAGTTATGTAGCCTCACTCCACCTATGTCCCAGCATCTGTAAAAGGGGAATAATAATAGCACCTCCCATGTACGATTGTTATGAGGATCACATGGTTGGATACGGGAGGGGAGTGTAGAACAATACCTGGCACAATCAGTATTCTAAAAAGTGTTTTATCATCCTTATGACTTTACAGCCTTGGCATTGAGAACAAGCTATTGATAGAGTTGGTTACTGCCATCAGAAGCAGTATATGTTACAAATGCTTGAAGGCAGGTGATCCTGGTCATTGTGTCAAGCAAGGCTATCCTAAAGAATAACTCAGGAGGAGTTCCCGTCATGGCTCAGTGGTTAACGAATCCAACTAGGAACCATGAGGTTGCAGGTTCGATCCCTGGCCTTGTTCAGTGAGTTAAGGATCCGGCGTTGCCGTGAGCTGTGGTGTAGTTTGCAGACGTGGCTCGGATCCCGCGTTGCTGTGGCTCTGGTGTAGGCCAGTAGCTACAGCTCTGATTCAACCCATAGCCTGAGAACCTCCATATGCCACAGGAGTGGCCCCAAAAAAGGCAAAAAGACAAAAAAAAAAAAAAAAAAAAAACAGGAAAGCAGCCTAATCTAAATTTAATAGACTTTCCTGTTGAAAACCTTAATCCCAAACCATTTCCAGGTTTTAAGTGTGCGGAGTCTTCAGTAACTTCTCAATTTGAACATCAGGACCTTTGACATTTCAAGTACATACCAGGGTCAACGAAAATAGCCTCTGTCTCTACCTCAGTGCCTTCCATTCTGAATGTTTGAGTTAATAATTTGATTCTTCAGTGCTCCAAACCAAAAGATTCTTTGTTTTTATCCTAACCTTTTCATAGCTTGTCTTCTTCAAGGAAATGTTGCCAGAACATCAATATTTTCTCCATTAGAAGGCTGAAGAATTGGTTTCCACATAATTCAGTAAAAATGTGAGTGTAATTGAAAATGTCTCATTTAGACAGTTAAGCCAATAATTCCTCTGTCATCATCTGTGGTCCTGGTGACAATTTGCGACAGCACTCCCCACCCCCACCCAGTCTCTACTGTCACTGCTTTCCCACCCTCTCCTCCGTACCTCACTAATTGTGCAGTGAGAGTCACCTTTCACCACACAAGAGGAGATGATCAATGACTTTCTGCTCTGTACAGTTATTGAAAGTGCAATTACTACTACAGTATCTTCTGCTGAAATGAAGCCTATCATATCTTATTTGGTTTTATTAATTGCTGAAAATTTTCTTTAACTCTGTGAACAACATGGCACATACTACTCAGTTTTCTTCATTGGAAAAATAAGGTGGTGATTAGATCTTCTCACTTTCTTCTACCTTGTATATTTATTTATTACGGGCAAATGGGGATGACATCTAAGGCGTATGCAGTGGCTGATGAGAACCTTGCAGAGTAACTGCAGAGCTTGGTGCCCATGTTCCATCCCATACAGTTGTACCATTAGTCCTGTGATTCAGCTGAGCCCCATCACAACCCAGGATGCCTTCCTGATTTCCTTCATGGTCTAGTCCAGGTACCAGCAGAAGCATCATCCAAGAATCATAAGATCATAAAGTTGTATACAGGCTCGTATTTGGGTCCCTCCAAACAACTCAATCATTCAGTATTCCCCTTGCTTAAATTTCTCATTAGGGCTCTTCAGAGATCCAGGTTTGGCAATGTATCCTGGGTTTATTATGCTCATTTACACTCTTCTTCACCATGTTCCAGACTGCTTTATCATGTTTGGTTCTCCAAATTAATGTTCTCTATGTATGTGTACTATCTTCCTAATAGGAGAACTATTTCTTTATTTTCCTTAAATCCCTCATATTCTGGAGGCTAGAATTCACATCTCATTACTCTGTCCTTCCTTTGATTACAAGAGTAATCAGTTCCTGAGTTTTAATGATTCCTCTTCTATGGATTTTTATGCATCTTCCCCCTTTTAAAAAAATGTGTTTAATTGAAGTATAGTTGCTATACAATATTATATAAGTTACAGGTGTACAATATCGTGATTGACAATTTTTTAAGTTTTCCCTTTATGGTTAGTATAAAATATTGACTATATTCCTGTATTGTACAGTATATCCCTGTAGCTTATTTTATACCTAGCAGTTTGTACCTCTTACTCCCTTCCCCCTGTCTTGCCCCTCCCTCCTTCCCTCTCCCTACCAGTAACCACTATGTATGTGAGTCTACTTCCATTTCATTATATTCACTAGTTTTTTGTATTATATATATATATATAATATTATATATTGTATTATATTATCCTCATGTCACAATTCTAATAAGGTCAACAACAATAAGTGTAGTTTAAGGGAGATCTACTGTGGGTCAGGTACTTTATCCACATTGTCTCTAAATCCTCGTCACTTCCCACCATGAAATGAAGGGTTTATTACCTCTACTTGGTTTTTCTCTGTTTCACTTATTATGATGTGACATATGCATTTTTTATAGGTTTATTGGTTGCCTCAACCATTTGAATGTAAGCTGAGTACTGTATATGAAGTGTAATTGCAGTGTAGTGAGACTAATGTCTCACAAATGTGGGGGTATTTGTGCATCCGAGTGATGCCACTTCCTTCAAAGTGTTGTGGGAGATGAAGGCAGTCATGGTGGCTGCTCTAGTTCCAAACATTTGGGGAGCTCACATCTTAGAATTCGACAGAGACCGTGGCATCTTTTGTTCGTTGTTTGTTTGTTTTCTGGAGTGTTTTGCCACTTTCATGTGTGCTTTTTTTATTTTTATTTTTTTCCATCCTGCTTGGGTAAAGGAGGACCCAAAGAACAAGTCTGTTTTCTGCAAGAGGCCTTGGGGAGACCCAGATCTTGTGGTTAAGAGCTCAGCCTCCAGGGACAGAGCACCCAAGTTCAAATCTCAGCTCTGCTCCCATGAGCTGCACAATCTCTGATGAATTTCTTACTATCTCTTTGTCTCAATTTTCTTACCAGTAAAGTGGGGAAATCAAAAAGAGCTCTACATCATAGGGCCTAGGCCAGGGTTGAGGCTTTGGGTAGAGTTTAAGTTATTTTCCTTTGGGAATAATGTCCCTGGGAGCAACCAGAAAGGAACGTGACATTAGTAAACAAATAAGTATGGGCATTAAACTTCTATTTTTACCTCACGCAATATTCTTAACCAATTAAGTTAAATCTGAATAACTAAGTACTTAGTGATTTTTAAAAAAAAAATTATCACCTGTATAATTAATGTCTTACATCTTTTAAAAATAATATAATCTCAATAATATAAAGAAAGAGCAGAACAAAGTATTTCTAAATTAGCATTCCTATTTTGAAGCTAAATTAAAAGTTCCTGAGAAATTAAAGGGCAGCATCTAGTTCCTCATTAGCTTGCCTTCAAGACTGTTTAGTCTATGCTCTGTGCTTTGGAGTGATTTTACTGCCTCCCTTCAATAATCCAATGTTGTGTCAACCTGACAGGTCAAATGCAGTTTGAGAGAACAAATTGGAAAATAGAATCAGTTATTGGATAGTCTTAAAGATCTTCAAATTGTTTAATTACAGCCTTTACTGAATTTATTAAATCTATTTTTATTCCCCATTCATAAGAGAGTGGTTATCCCAAACCACCATGTAGAAACAAGACTGCCATCTGTTCTAGCTTGAAAGCCTTAATGCGATGGACCCCTCAGGCTCCATGACTCAGTCGGAGCCCAGGACAGCAGACCAATCCAGCATGTGGGCCATGAAACTGTTCACATGCTCCAGATATGTTCATTTGCAATAGAGTTTTACAGAGGTATGTGGATTCAGACTTGTATATGGCTATGGAAAAAAAAATAGTTTCAAGCAAAAGTATGCTTCTTTATTCCAAAGTAGATGAGGATTTGAAGAATTCAAGTAGTTCTTGGTTGCCTCTCTAGGCACTTTGCAACTCATGGTCACAGGTAGAATATTCTGATGACTGGCCTTGTCCATGGCTCTTTTATTCATTCTTCTTCAAAAGTGTACATTTGTTTATAGGCAAGATATCCCTGCCTATGCGACATGTGCAACCACTTTCTGATTCTGAGCATTGTACAAACAGCCCTTGAATCTAATTTATATGATGAGCTTGAATCAGACAAGAGGGATACCTTTATTAATGCACAAACAGAATTCTTTCACATCCAAGATGAAAGTCTGTGAAGTACATTTTTTTGCAATGGATTTCCACTATTGCTTTTCTTTTTTTCCTATTATTTGCTTTCTTTCTCCTGTTTCAAAGTGTTAATCTGATGCTTTGAGAAAGTTTCCTTAAAAAAATTTAAGATGCTCATTATGAATTCAATGTAGGCAGTTCAAAGGAAAATCTCTAGGACTCCTGTAAGTTGTATGAGATGCGAAGAGCACTTTTGTGTCTGATGTGATAGTGTATTTTGACCTTCAGAACAGCAACAGAAGTGTCAGTAAGAGGTAACACAGCAGACATACATGGATGTTATATGGGCATGCAAAAAGATAAAGCATTGTTTTCTAAAATGCATCCTACTCGACTAGGGCTTGAAATACACACACACTCACACAAACACAAGGTAGGAGAAGGGAAGAAGAAATTCCATGGTCAAAAACATCTGGGAAAATCTACACACTCTAACCCTTCATAAAAACTCTCAATATACTTTATTACCTTAAAAGGCATGAAAGTGTTCTCTGGTGAAGAAATCTGTTTACCCCAGGACTTCCCCAAGTGTTTGAACTACAGATTCCTCATCACTTGAGATTAGCAGGACTTGTGTTTTCAGTAAAACACTTTTGGAAACATTATCTCAATAGTCACCAGTTAAGGCCTATATCAAGAATTAGCTGATGTATTAATTTTAAAAATAATTATCATGTCAATGTTAGTCATATTTTTCCTGTGAAGTTATTTTATTTCCTCAAATGTCACTTGCGTTGGTTGAACCTCCGTAAGTTTAGTACACTGGAATGTTGAAGTTTTAGCTACAGAAGCTGGGAGACAAGCCTTGTTTAAATCAATAAATAATTACTTTTCTAACTGGATTACTAATTTGACAGTGGTCTTTGCCTCTTCCACTCCTGGCTAATCATCACAGTTGCCACTGCATGCTTCCCATGTGCCTGGTGTGGAGTGAATATTATTTCCCGACAATCGTACAGTTAGGTAATATCTTCCTCATTTTATTAAGAAGAAAATGGAACATCTAAGATGTTGAGGAATTTCACTAGTAAATAGGAGAGTGAAAAACTGAAACCAGATCCCTTTGTCTCCATCTGCTTTCCTCTGGACCTCACGTAGCCTCCCTCTACTGTGAGCTTACCTACCTTCTTCTTTTAGGCAGAATATTATGCTTACATCCAAAAGAAAAACACAGTGGTCCTACTGGTTTTAAAGGAAGAAAATGGGCTGTGGGCTGTTAACCTGAAACTAAACACTATCTGTACACACACACCTCTTTCATCACCATTATCACACTTGCACGATTAGTGACTTGCTCATGGCCTCCTTTACCAGTTTGTGAATGACTATGTCTTTTTGTCTCAGAACTTACCATAGGACCTTGCAAAATTACAAATACAATAATATCTAACACTATTGAGCAGTTACCATGTGTCAGACCTTGATTTAGATGCTTTAAATGTATTGATTCATTTTCTCCTCACACCAGCACCATAAGATAAACACTATTATTATCTTCGTGTTACCGATGAGAAGCCTGAGGCTCAGAGAAGTTAAGCAAATTGCCCAAGGTCACACCCCTGGTAAGTGAAAGGGGCTGTAAAAAATTAATAAATAGAAACCTCGATTAAATAGAGTTGGGAGACCAGAAGGGGGAACTCCCACACCCCCTGAGGAGAGCAAAACCCAACTGGAAGAAAAAGACTCTTCTGGAAACAACTCAGCCAATTTAAAGCCATGGACTCTGGTTACTATAGCCCTCCCAACTTCTTTTTCTCCTCTATAAAAGTGTCCTTTCCTTGCCATGTGGGGACTTGCACGTGTCTTACCATGGTTGCAAACCCTGAATTGCAATTCTCTGCTGATCCTGAATAAGTGCATCTTTGCTGGAAAAATATCTGGCAGTCTGTTTCAGGTTAACAGGGCCAAGGTATGAGCATAATAGGGACAAATGAACTCCCTGCTGAATAATTAACCAAAAGGCTCACCTTCCTTGAATTCTTATTCTGTTCTTTTGTACCAGTCTAAGAACTTTTTATGAATTATGGCTTTTATTCTTTCCAACAATTCTAGGAGATGGGTATAATAATTATCCCCCTGTTTCGTTTTGGTTTCTTTCCACAGAAAAAGATTGAGCAAAGGGAGCCTTAATAACTTATTTAAAGTCACAAAGCTTGTAAGCGATGGGGCCAGGATTAGAACTGACTCCAGAACCCAGGTTTTTTTTAATGATTTGAATGAATGAATAATATAATTAAATTTTTTAAAATGGAACTAACTACACCACAGCTCAG
This sequence comes from Sus scrofa, assembly GCF_054392235.1. Taxonomy (NCBI): domain Eukaryota; kingdom Metazoa; phylum Chordata; class Mammalia; order Artiodactyla; family Suidae; genus Sus; species Sus scrofa. Next base: position 28,519,899 of record NC_139386.1, on the reverse strand, counting down.
TAGAGAATCATCCACCTAAAAAAGTTTCCTATGATTCACATACCCATGAAAATCACTAGTCTCAGAAAATATCTGACATCATTTTTAAGAAGCAGTAAAAGGTGTTGTCAGTGGGCTCCACCATGAAATTCTCTAAAATGACACTTGGATTTTCCTAAGTTAGAATATTTTGGTACATCATTCTTTCTGATGGCTTGTACCTTTAAAATAAAATTAATGAAATAATGGAAAAAATAAAAATCATTATAAAATTTTTTTTAAAAATCCTGCTGTATAACACTGGGAACTATATCAAGTCACTATATCATGGAGCATGATAATGTGAGAAAAAAGAATGTATACATGTATGTGTAACTGGTTCACCTTGCTGTACAGTAGAAAATTGACAGGACACTGTAAACCAGCTATAATGGAAAAAAAATCATTATAAAATAAAATTTAAAAAAATTAAGATGATGATTCAGCCTCTGGGGAAAATTAATTTGCAAGATTTGAAAACAGTCATCAAAAAAGAAAACAAATTATCAGAAGGACAACTTCTAGATATTTTAAAAATTTCTCCCCCTCACAACAAATATCCCTCTGCTCTAAGCTCCCCTAAAGGACCAGAAACCAGAAATAAATGGGAAAAGTTAAATGAGGAGAGAAAATATCAAACATCATAAAAACAACTTTTTATTTTCATGGAGCAACTCTGGGAGGGCAGTTCTCTGCCGCCCAACAGCTGAATGATGTTCACCAAAATTTGCCTCTCTGGATTTATGAGGTATAAAAAATGGCCATCGTAAGATCCGAATATGACGAGACCAGTCCTGAAATCACGGCGTCAACATTTAGAAAGTGCCATGGAAGGCAAATAAAAATGATTAAATTTTGTGTGACAGAAGGTGCCGACACGCAAAGCACCGGCAGCTGTTTCCACAGGGAAGTATTTATCATCAATGGGCCATAGATGGTAGCCAGGGCAGGTGGACGAAAGGCAGCCTGTATTGCTTTGGTGACTGCCGAAGAAAGGAGGGGCCAGTATATTCCCACCATAAGTCACATTGGCTTTTTTCATGGATATCAAATCTTACGACTGACTTCAGTCCAATCCAACCATCACAAAGCATCTCCCCTCATGCCCCGAGGATGCCGAACAGCAGCCTGCTGGCCGAGGCAACCCACTGTCTGTTATTTTAGTGGCCCAGGAGCTAAGAGTAGTTTTTACATTTTTAAATGGTTGGGAAACAAAATCACAAGAAGGATAATATTTTGTGACACATACAATTCACACATTTGTATGCGATTCAAATTTGATTTCTCGTGAACAGCAGTGTGATTGAAACACAGCCCATACTCCTTTATATATTGCCCATGGCTGCTTTTGTACTGCAACAGAGAGGTAAGCAGTTACAACAAAGGTTAGTATGGCCTGCAAAACCAAATATGTTTATCCTCTGCCTATTACAGAAAAAGTTTTCTGGTGCCTGGTCTGTGCAATCTTGAGTGAGGGCTGTTGGAGGACTCTCCAAATCTGCCTTACCTAGGTGACAACCTGCTGTCCAAGCAACCTTCCTTTCCACCCACTGCCATCTGTCTCATTTTTCAATCTTTGCTCCTGTGTGTGAACCTGACACACTACCACATTTCTGCCATACCACCAATAGGTTAGCTTATTCTGTCTTGAAATAGTTGGGTAGAAGTATAAGCATGGCACACCAGCAAAACTAGATGAGGGTGTGCTACAAAATGAAACTAGAAGCAAAACTAAATTTCCAAAGTATAGTTATTGTGACTTTTAAAATATTTAAGGAGTTCCTGCTTTGACACAATGGGATTAGTGCTGTCTCTGGAGCACTGGGAGGCAGGTTCAATCCCCGGCCCAGCACAATAGGTTAATGAAATGGCATTGCTGCAGCTCACAATATTAGGTCACAACTGTGGCTAGGCTCTGATCCCTGGCTTGGAACTCCATATTCTGCAGGGTGAACAACAACAACAAAAAAAGAGCCAATGTTCCAGTGGGAAGGGAAAGAAATAAAATCTCTTATTTGAAATTAATTATATGGCTCCCATCAAAGAATAGAAGGTTAAACTATTGTCCCCAAAAAATGGTCCCTTCAGCTGATGATCTAATCACTGAACCTCCTTCACTGTGGCTCAGCGATTCTCGCCTGAGAATCAGAAAACACAAGTGAGTCACTTGCTGTATGCATGAAACAGCAATCAAGGAGGAAAAGCAGAGGTAATAGGGAAAGTAGTGCCTCAGCTTCCATGATCACCGGATTTCAGTTATCTTAATAAATGAATTAAAATCCATGTTTAATTTAAACATTAGTTTGATAAAAATTGCACCTGAATACTTCATGCCTGGCTTTTATCACCCAGGAATCGCTATAGCAACAGGACAGGAGCAGTATTTGGCATTTCCTTAACCGCAATTAAGGGGGTAACCAATAAAAGGTGAACTTACAACAAAAGAACCATGAAATATACATCATTAGACCAGTAGAGTCTTGTGTTTTCTCTTGTGTTAATATGCATTCCAGAGTCACAGAGAGCAGGAAGGTAAATATAATGATTATCTCTGAAGAGGAGATATTGCCCTGTGCGCTCAAGGGGATTTATCTGCATATGTATAGTGGGTTTAAAGGTCCCCAAGAACTTGATTCTTTGACATTATGTGGGTTTTTCTGCTCTGTTCCTTCATGCAGCTCTTAGCCTCCTCACGCTCCACAAGCTAGTGGCCTTATGTGTGTGATGCCCAAGAACTTGGGCCTTTTCCACACAGAGGTAAACCAACAAAGGCGAGCTAGATAGAGAAGCCTTGCAGGCTTCCAGTAAATGCAGTTGAACAGACATGTTAAAATACCAGAGGCACAACCAGAGGGCCCCACTTCCCAACCCAGGTCCAGAAGGCAGATTTGTCCAGCTGCAGAAAGGAAACTCACCTTTTCCACTTTGATTCCCTCAAGATGTCTGAATAGGAGACCCACCATAGCATGACACTGGACTACCTGAACCTTAAACATCCTTTCTTTTGATTCTCAAGAAGAGCCCAAAATACTCTCAAACATTTAAAACCGGAACATGTTAATTATCCCAACACCTATACGTTATAGATGAGGAAACGGAGATGCAGAGAATTGAAGTAAATTTCCCAGGGTTGTTCAGCTGACACTCAAGGCTTCCATTTCCACTATACACACACCTCGCCTCCCTGCTCTTCCAAGTGAGAAACCAATTCTTTTTTTTTAAATGACACTGGATCACTGCACATTGTACTGAACTCCAGTTTGCAGAAAGTTAATGTTGCTTGTTGAAACATTGTTAAAAGCATGAGTGTAGAATGAGAAGAAGATATTCCCATGGCTATTTCTGCCCTGGGAGGTGGTGGGCAGTTGCCTTAATCTAATTGATACAAGCAAGGAAAGTTGCTGCCTGCAGCATCTCCCACAAAAGGCAGTCAGTCAGTCAATAGAGTTTCGATCTTTGAGGTACACAAAGCCCCTAGGTAAGCCGATTCAGCCAGAATTTATTAGGGCCAGGCATAATATGGTAGAAGTTTTCTTTTCCCAGCTGCGTCAGTGTTCAGTTACACATACGCAGCGGAGCCTAGGGGAATGCAGCTATTTTGGCAAGGTTCAGCATGTCTTCAGTTATTAGGAAGATGTAGAAAAAAAATGTTTATTTCCAAAAACATTCTCATTACTAGGAAACATGTTAGTAAGTACATTAGGACAACCCATAGTTCTGTAAATGTGCTCTGCCCTGCCACCCCTTCCCTTTATTATTTTCTACATCATTTTTGTTGAAGTGTAGTTGATTTACAATGTTGTTAGTTTCACCTATACAGCAAAGTGATTCAGTTTTTATGTAGTAGTGTGCATATCTTAATCCCAAACACCTCATACGCCCCCTTCATGCCCCTAACATACACTCTTTTCTCAGCCTGAAATCCTCCTTCCTCTTCAGGTCCAGAATTGGCTTCTCCCTGAGCCTTTTCATCCTCCAGGCCAAGTTGGTGCCCACTCTTATATACAACTGAAAACTCATTTCTTCATGTTTTTATTGTTGAACTTTGAAGGTCAGATTTTGTATTTGCTTGTCTTTCCTACTGGACTGTAAACTACTGAAGAGCAAGGTTTTCTCTTTGCTCCCCACAATATTTGGAATAAGTGGATGCACAGTAAATATTTATTTTCTGAATGAATGTCTTGTGAATGGTTCTAAGTGAAGTTTTTGGTCATCTGCACATCTTAGCAGTTCACCATTTTTCTCTCCCTAAAAACATGCCCTTGAACACTTTGACCTCTTACTGCTTTAAATACACTTACCTTCCTCTTTCATTCTTAAATTGATTAAATCATTTGGCTAAAATTCAGAAGTAAGCTGAACATTAACACTGGCTGTGATTGCCAAGAGGACGGAAGGTCTGCAAAGCTAGTACATTTGCCCGCGGACACTGGGTTGGTGGGATTTGCACATCTTCTCTTCATCAGAGTGGCTTTCAGACTCTTGTCCCAGACTCACGTAAGCTGTTCATCTTATATTATCACCATGTATCCCGTAGCTTCTAGAGCCAGACTTCCAGGTCTGTCCCCTGGCTCTGGAATGTATCAACTCTCTGTCCTTATGAAGTTATTTAAGCCCTTGGATTTCTCACCTGCCAAATAGAGTTGGTAATGAGATTTATCTCCTAGGATTGTCATGAAAATTAACTGATTTATCATACATTAAAATTCTTAGAAAAATATCAGGCACTATAACAATGTCAGCTACTATATTATTACTTATATTTATTAAGGGAAACTAGAGGTTTATGAAATAATACTTACCCATATTTATCTGCAATCTAAAGAAGCATTTGTCGTGAAACTTGAAACTGATTTCACAACCCAATTTTGGGCCTCACCATGCGGTTTGAGAATAGCAGTGCATAGCACTTTCATTCTCTTCTTAAACATTCATTTAATACAGCTTGGTATATGCCAGTCATTTGGAGGATCCTTTAGAACAGACAGAGAGACTCTAAAGCTTCAATGAGAAAGAGTCATAAGAATGGGCATGCCAGTCCCCCTGATTTATTTCAGGAAATTGTTCAGCAAAAAAAGGAGCTACACTGTACAGTCCACTCATCATTAAATAGATCTGAATTCTGTATTTTCTCCGGCACTTCTTTGCCATACAGATGGGCATCCTGTCTCTGTAGATGGTCCTGCCACTTCTTGAAACCAATAAGTACTTAGCTGGGTACAACTTCAGAGAACCAGGCCTCAAAAATCACCAGAATTAGAAAACAGCCTTTTTCTTCTACTCTAAATATAGTAGCCATTAGCATTTACTCAGTACACTTTTATGTGGGCATAGTTCTAATAATTTTAACTATTACTTCATTTAGTCCTTAAAAAAACCACCCAACCATATGAGATAGCTATTATTATCCTTACTTTCAAATGGAGATATCGAGGTGTAGAAAGGTTAAAACAGTAAGTGACACAAACAGTAAGTGAACTGGGGTAAAAGACCAACTGGTCTGAGTCAAGAACCATGGGCTTTGGATATTTTGGATATGCTTTTGTAATAGGGCTCTATGTATGGCCAAGGATGGAGTCAGGCACTGTATGTGTGTTACAGAGTAGCATTCACCATGGGACATTCTCAGAGAAAAACATGGCACCTTCTGCTGTCCACTGAGAATTTTCTAGCCACAGAAACTTCCCTGTAACTGAGCTGGTTGATAGGGGCTATTTGTCCAACTCTTACTGCTCTTCTTTCTCCCGGGCCTGAGTCCCATTAACCTTCTCCTTGGTCTTGTGAAATTACTCCATACCTTTTCACATAGAATTAGTCACTCTGTACACCTCTAAAAATGTGTACATACCTCAATTATAGCTAACACACTGCATTATGATCGGCAGTTTGTATAAGTCACCCCTGCCCAGGCTGGGAGCATCTCTGTGCTTTTCATATTCACATTTCTATCTATTGTGTCTGGCAGAGAGCCTGTCAAATAATTGGCACTCGATAAGGGAGCATTTAAAAAGTGTGAGTGGATGTACAGGTGGCGGGACAAATGAACATTTACACTGAAGGTGAGAAATCACTCTGCGATGTTGTCTCTCAATTCATTCACCACACTTCTTTCCTGCCATTGTTCTTCAAAGAGGATTTCCCAAAAGACTGGAAAGTTTGAGAAAAATTACAATGAAATACTTCAGAAACATCTGCCTTAGAGGAAATTACTATGATGATTTCACAAACTGAAAATTTGTTCCACATTAATGCCTCTTTTTTTTTTTTTTTAATCATTTCTGGTATTGAAGTGGCCTCTGATTCTCTAAAATGCTATACTTTTGATTTTGGCAGGTCTTACTTCTCTCCTTCAAACAAATCAGTATTTGCTCTCACTGTCACTCCCAACAAGCCCCAACCACCTTCTCCAAGGGTTTGGGCCATGTGTAGAGTGTCAAAAAACATTTCTTCATGGAAATGTGGTCCCTTCTGTACATCGGTGCTCAGAGAATTTCATCAATAACATCAGCTGCCACTAATAGCCTAATGATTAAGCGACCAGATTTTATTCATAAACATTCTCTTCCTCTCCTTTTTTAAAATAATTATATACAATTTCAGTATTCTGTGCTCTTTTTTCTGCCTTAGTATACTATGTAAATAGTTCCTGATGACTAAAACAAACCTTTTTTTCAAGGTTTCACAATCATTATAATTTCAAAGATATCAGTAAGAATTTCAGTGCCATAGACTTCCTCATTTGTTATGAACATAATTATGGTGAATGAATAAACACTTGCATTTTGTTAATTAGTTCATAAAATTACAGAGGCATGAAAACATTTAATGTTATAGTTCACATTTACTCAGTTTTAGGAGAGTGATAAGACACTAAGATGTCCATAGAGATATATCGTAGCCAAACCACTAAAAAGCCCCATTAGATACAGGAAGGCATAGTTTATAACTTAGAAATTTAAAGGTGGCATGTGGTGGTTTAGAAAATTTAATGATACCAGTTTTATTTTCCATGAACACATTATATGTATAGAAAATAAATATAAATAACTCTTACCACGTGTCAAGAGCTGGACTTAGTGCTTAATATGTGTACTATGTCATTTACTCATCACATCTGTTCTATGAATTATATTTAAGTCAATCGTTTGGGAAAGTTAATTCAGTCATTATTGAACAATTTGCACTGTACACAAACTGCTTTTTTTATATGCTCTGTGCTGTATTCTCTCTGCTGCATGCTGAAGACACAAACACATAAAGCACAGTTCACTTTCTAAATATAGGGTTACTTTCTGCTTTGAACTTCTTATGTGTAGCCATTATGTAGATTTGTATGAAAATGAAACACTATGTAAATTCATATGAACATGGCAATCATTTTGGAAACATTTTAGTAACTTCTTAAAACTGTAAACATGTATAAATTTACATCCCAACAAATTCATTCTTGGAATTTGGTAATTCTTATCCAAGAAAAATGACAAATTGTTTCCACAGACATTTTATTTGCATGCATATTAGTGGAAGGTTTATTCATTATAACCAAAACCTGAAAATAATTAAAATATCCACCAACGGGTGATTGGGTAAAATATGATATATCCAAATATCCATACAGTGGAATATTATACAGCAATAAAAGGGGTCAAACTATTGATTCATGTAACATAATGGATAAATGTAAAAAAAAAATTATGCTTATTTTAAAAAGCCAGACACATAAGAGTATATTTTGTATAATTTCACTTATGTGAAACTCTTAAAGGATAAATATAGTCTAGAGTTTGAAAGCTGAACATTTACCAGAACACAGAATTGTTCAGGGGATAAAGAATTGAACAGGAAGGGCCACAGGAAACATTTTAGGATAATGGAATTTTTCTGTATCTTCATTGTGGTAATGGCTACAACATTCTATGTATTTGCTAAAATTCATAAAACTTTACATTTAAAGTGAATTATTCTTATTTTATGTACATTGTACCTCAGTAAAACTGATATACGTATCTGGGAAGCAGTGCTATGTGTCTGCATCTGTGCATGTAACACAATAAGAGCTGAGGAACTGAAGGCCAAATACAAAGTTGATAGGCTTAGTAGGCAAAGAAAGCGCTTTATTGGTAAAGTCTTACACATCTATTTACTTTTAAGGATATAAATTTGAACTTGAGATTCTTAGCAGCCAGAATATGCTATGGTCAGCTTACAAAATGGAATTTTATGATAATTACAGTAACTTTTAAAAATTATATAAATTTTTTAAAATAGCTTTAGTGTTCCATGAAGCATGCAACAAATCAAGATAAACACAAGCTCTGAAGTTTTGAATAAAATTCTTACTCTTCAATCTTTTGTGTAGGTCATGTTCCCAAGTGACACTTTGGGGAAACAGTTATAACTGGTATTAACCCTTCCTGACCATCCTTCACCGGACCTGAGAACAGACAGTACAGACTGCTGAAGGTAAGGAACTATGTGTCTGTGTTTTTTCATTTTAAAATATATTTAGGTTGAGTTCTACTCTACTTTATGTTTAAATCTAAGATCCTATTTTCTCTGCAAATGTGGACACTAGGAAATGGAAATATAATAGTATATATGGTTGAGAAATAAAAAGGAAGGGCAACTTGTACCAAAAATGCACAGTTTTTTTTTTTTTTTTTATTGGCCCACACCTGTGGCATGTGGAAGTTCCCAAGCTAGTCAAATTGGAGAGGCAGCTGCTGCTTTACACCACAGCCACAGAAATGCAGGATCCAAGCCACGTCTGTGACCTATGCCACAGCTTGTGGCAGCACCAGATCCTTAACCCACTGAGTAAGGCCAGGGATCGAACCCACATCTTCGCAAACACTATGTTGGGTCCTTAATGTGTTGAGCCACAATGAGTATTCCCCAAAATACACAGTATTATCATACAGCTTATTTACTTTTCAGATTCTATGCCTTTTCCAATAAGCACAAACACAATCTCATAATCCAGTTACATAAAGTATTTTCCTTTGTTGATCAACAGCCAACAGTTTTCTCTAGCTAATATTTAAATTTCAGGGGGAAAAAATGGATTTTGACATCTATTCTGTAAAGTTTTCCAAATGTTTTATTCTACTCCAGGCTCTGTGATGAAGTTTATACCTGAACAGAGGAAATTTTGAAAGATCCTTAGTTCAATGTCTAGATGACTCAGCATCAAACCCTGAGTTGATTTGTTTTGCAACTCCCAGAACCCAGACCTTCTATCCCAATTCCAATGACCTAGTCTTCTATGGTTTCTGTGTCTGAATTTCATTTTAAAAGACTGCACTACTCTATGCTTCTAAACCTAGAAACCTGCATAGTTTTCAATTTCTCTCAGGAACCAGACTCTGCCTGTTTTCTGTTGCCTCTGTTTTCTGATGTTGTCACCTTTCTGAATCATGGCCAGTGGCCTGTATATAGTTTACTTCATTTCCCTGGCCCTCCCACAGCCTGGGCCCCCACATCCCATCACTCTCTCACCTCCAGAGACCAATATTTGTTGGTGTAGCTCAGTAGATCTTTTTTTTTTAATAATGGTTTTTATTTTTTCCATTATAGCTGGTTTACAGTGATCTGTCAATTTTCTACTGTACAGCAAGGTGACCAGTTACACATACATATATACATTCTTTTTTCTCACATTGTCATGCTCCACCTCAGTGGATCTTAATTAATCACTGTACATAGCAAAAGTTAGGCTTCACTTCCTGACTGACTAAATAAGAATACCTGGGAAAGAGACCTAAGAATCTGTATTTTTTAGAACTCTCCAGATGATTCTAAAATTCAACCAGGGATGAATAGAGGGAGGTATGGAATTTCAGGAGGCTCAAAACAAAAATAATCAATTTATAACTCATATACTTCACTTTGACCATTTTTGAAGTGTCAAAATGGGTACGAAATAAACAATAATAAATAAAAGATCAAACTTTTAAGTAAAGAATCAATACTTTAAACAAGGCAAAAGGAAAATTCAGAGTATTGATGCTGTCTTTATTTAAAATGTTGACATTTTATTTCTCATAGACTTTTTGCATTAACTTTAATTTTTTAAAATATTGCATTAAAATATTGATGTTATTAGTTACTGAGATTTATGGCACCCCCTTAAATTCTGCCCTTGCCTCACCCTAGTCTGGCTCTTGCAGACCACTGACCTAGCTTAATGCTCTACACTATCTCTGACCCCAGTGCTGCTTGACTATAGTGAGCATAGACCTTCTCTTTCCCAACATTCCCTGACCTGCCAAGCCAAGCTCCAGGTGTGACAGCATGGACAGGGAGCGATAAATACAAAGAAAAACAAGTCAGCTGCTTTTGTCCAGAGCCCCAGTCTTTCTCAGGCCCTAATCTAATCTGAGGAAATACACCAAAGCACAAAATACTTAGGAGGGCTAAGCTGATATGTACATTTCTAAAACATCCTCTAGGTGATTCTGATTCATCATTGCTCTCCACCTCCCACACCAGAACTACTGAGCTAGATCATGTAGTACAGTATCACTCAATGTGTGGCCCACAGACAAGCAGCCTCAGCATCACCTGGAGTTTATAAGAAATACAGATACTCAGGTTCCACTGTTCAGCTACTGAAACAGCAATTTGGGGACAGTTTCATCCAGATTTTAATAAGCTCTTCTGGAGATCCAGATATGTGCTACCTAGACAGCTAAGATAAATTTTAGATACCAGGGTAGGGCTTTCCCGAATTCCTCTTATGTCGGAATTCATGTGTAGAATTCTTCTTGTGTGAAATCATCTCATCCACTTTGTCCCAGGGACAGAGACTTGGCTAAATAGATAATCTCCCGGGGGCATCCAGGAAAGGGAAAACCAGATACTGAGAGCAAGCTGTCTGGTTGGGAATGCCAAAGGTGGGAAGCAGAAGTGCTAAATCGTTCCTCAAGTGCAAGGGTCAAGACTGAGTCCAGCCAAGGGAAAAAAATGTCCCAGCTTGGCGTCCAAGGACATTCTCAACAAAAGAGCCTATAAGCGTGATGCTCATCTTCATTGTGGTATGCTCACTTCCAAGTGGCATGTGAGTGAGAAGGCCTGACCAAAGGCATAAGGTTGAAGGAAATGGGCAAGGCTGAGAGCGGGCAATGAGAATGTGTGCACCATCTACTTGCTGTAGCCAGGACTTAGCAGCCTTTTTTCAAAATTGATGCCACTGAACTCTTTTCAAAGGATGTATTTCTCTCTAGTCAGAGGTACTCAAAAGATATAAAAATTGCAGGTGATTAAAGTTTAAGGTGATACTGTGAGAAAAAAATCTCAATCCAAATGTAATGTTTAGTCTAGCAATTCCCTATTTTTGTTCAGGTCTTTACGCACAGGGAGCATCAATTAGCTATTACCTGATTGAGGTTTACAAACAACCTTCGTTATGAAATCAGTTACTTTGAAATTATAATTTTTCAAAGGCATGAATTTGATTGAAAACAGAGAGGAGGACCATCGTGGACAGGCAAGTATGAGATGGTGAAGGCAGAAGCTGGACTCTTCAGAGCTGAAAGAACAAGTTACAGGGGAGGGAAGGAGCCAAGGATGGTCTGAGTCAGCGCAAAAGGAAGGCTCCTTACTGCAAAAGCTGCCTGGTGGTCATCAGTGGTTGTCTCATCAGCAGCTCATACTCCTCACGTTCAAAGTAGAATCATAAAATCACCCTCGGCGGCTCTCCAAAATCCTTGCCATTTTACACAGCCGGGCCTTGTACGTCCTGTCTCCTCCAGTCAGAATATAGTCATTCATCCCATCAATCAAAAAAAAAAAAAAGCTGTACTTTTCTTCAAGACTGTTCTCAGATCAGACCACTCCCCCATCACCCACAAAGGCCTTCTCCTTCATAACTTAAACCTTCTCGATATATCTGTTCATATCTGTGACTGTTCATTAGTCTGCTTTTCCCAAGAGACTGCAGCCTATCTGAAGGTAAAAACAAAGTGTTATATATTAGGTACCTGTGCATAGTAAGAGTTTGATGATTAAGTGCTACAAGAATGAATAGAAACATAAAATACAGACTCAGAATGATGTCCCTGCACAGAAGTGCTGAAGAACGTACTATGATTTGGATGACAGTGGAGGAGTCGAGCAGATAGCACTGTGAATGTTCTCTCCCCTCATCTTTACTACCCAAGTATAAGACTTGATGTAAGGTCTCTTTGGGAGCCCTGAAATCTCACTAAAATCCTGTGGCAAATAAGAGAGGAAGATGTGCTTCATGAAGTGTGACTCTTCAAGAGGCCTTTCAGATTGGAGGTAGTGGGGCTGGGATAGGGCAGGGAGGCAATACCTTCGAAAGCATTTTCCATTCCAAAATGCAGAGGAAGAGACCAGAAACAAAGTGTTTAGAGTAATCTCTGTCCTCAGGGCATGGAGAGAAGTAAAGGGGACACCCATTACCTAGTCTGCTAAACCAGTTAGAGAAAAAAACTGGAATGTGGACAGAAATCCTATTCAGGATGGAAGAATTTTACATTTGGCTGGTACCATCTATTGTCTCTCTCAGGATCGTGAGTGTGAGATAGGGGTTGTTAATTTGTAAGTACAGATGATTTGGAAGGAGAAGCAGATACTCAAGGAGCCCTCAATGGTTCAGAGAGTAGAATTCACTCATGATACAGATCTTCACTTTCATCCCATTGTTACCTAGCCTTGAGCATGGTTTTGATACCCCCATGGTCCTGTCTACTCAAAATCTATTCTTCCATTGGCATCTTCTAATAAAAGAATATCTAAACTTCTTAAAATAGAGAATCAACCTATTCACCATATAGGGAATTAAGTTAGAGCTGTTTTTCATAGTCAGTCTAAAACAAGAGAGGACAAACATTAGCACTTGGTGTATTCAATTAGTGCCTGGAGAAGAAAGACATACTCTCTGAGATCCTATTAAAAAGTATAAAGATTTGCCCATGGGCTACCTTAGAGAACTAAAAATCATACAATCATGCCAAAAAAAATTTTTTTAATAAAAAATTTAAAAAGAAGAGTACGGGGGAGTTCCCGTTGTGGTGCAGCGGAAACAAATCCAACTTAGTATCCATGAGGATATGGGTTCAATTCCTGGCCTCACTCAGTGGGTCAGGGATCCGGCATTGCCATGAGCTGTGGTGTAGGTTGCAGACACAGCTCAGATCCTGGGTTGCTGTGGCTGTGGCGTAGGCCAGTGGCTGCAGCCTTGATTCGACCCCTAGCCTGGGAACTTTCATATGTCATGGGTGCGGCCTAAAAAGCAATCAATCAATCAATCAATTTTTTAAAAATCATGCTGAAGTACATTTTTCAAAAAAAAAAAAGATGGTATATAAAGTTTTGTTTCTGAGGTGTGGTACCCAAGTGGCCCTCATTTAGATTTCCAGTGAAGAGTTTTCCACCCAGAAATAAACTGACATAAAACACTGCTGGGTGGGTCATGTGGTGGGTGAGGAGGGGAGTGGCATCCAGAGCAATCAGAGAGATTCTAGTAAGTGATGCAGAGCCAGAGCTGAAAAACAAAGTTCACAGATCATATGTAGGTTTAAATTGATTGTTCTTAGCTCAAACAGGTTTTTTGAAAATAATCTTTATGAGTCTCAGAAGATTGCAACTGAAATGGTTTAAAATCAATTTTAACTCATTTTCCATTCATATAATATGAGAGGAGGGAGCCAGTTTCACTGGCTCACTGGAGAAAGAGTCTGAGGATTTTCATAGTAGAGAAAGAAGTTGATTTCAGCTTCTTTTTTCAGACAGATATTTCAGGTTCAAGGGCTGTGTCTGGATTGAGAAGGATTTGCTATCCCCAAAGTCCTATCAAACAGGGAGTGCAGGGCTGCTCAGATACTGGAGTTCCTATAGAACTTTAGATTATAAATAACTATAAGACCAGCTGCTTCTGGACCCCTTGCTTGTGATTTCAGCATTCCAGATTGAGAACTGTATCATTAGCACATTTAAAAGTAAATCCTTCAAGGGAAGAAGATTATGAATCAGCGAGGACTGACTGGCATTTGTGAGTGTGAGTAAGTGTGTGTGGTATTGTGTGTGTGTGAGAGAGAGAGAGAGGAGGGGGGGAGACATAGCGAGCATGTTCTCATTAGGGGACGATCTATGATTTGACAGCCTCTCTGCTGCTGCTCCTGCTGCTGCTTCTGCTGCGGCTGTATGGTCTGTCATCAGTTGGAAAGGGCTGTGAGGGTTTAGCGGAACCGCAGTTCTGAAGACGGAGCACTGCTAAGTGGTCTCCCAGTCAAACAAAGTAGAGGAGGTTTTCTGCAGGATTGGAAACTCTCACTTATTCATTTGCCTGGAAAAGCAGGCAGCACTACAGAGGAAAAGGTAAGAAAAGAAATTGTTCTCTGTTGGGTCTGTAAGCAGGGGGCATGGGGAGATGTAGGTTCAAAGGCTTGCTGTTTTGTAGCAGGGGGATCTCACCCTTTGAGAGGAAAGGAGGCAGATGCTAATTTTCTGTCAAGCTTGATCATTGAGCCTCTTGGCTCCCCCCCGCCCCCGCTGTCCCCTGCAACCCCTGGTATCTTTTTCTTCTTTATTGTACTTTTCCCAAGCATCTGAGAGATTTCTTTGTATTTATTTTTCAGATAGCAGATATTGTTTAGGTTTTTTCCATTGAGCACTCTCAAAACAGGGAGCATTTTCTGTGTCTTTTTTCTTGAGCATTTTTCTCCTGTAAGAGGAAACCGGTCCTTTTTATGGTAAGGTGGTCAAAACAGGTACTCCATCCTACACTAGAGTTTCAATAAATGGAGTTTTCAGGAGTACCTATGAACCCAATTACTGCAGATAAATGGGATATGAAAAGAGAGGATGTGAGAGTTACCTGTGACTTGATCTGAAACGGTGACTCTGTGAATGAATCTGGACTATAACTCTTCACAGGGGGAGAGAACCACTGCGATAAAGGCAGGGCGCTGGGAAGATGTGTTGAAAAGGGTTTCAGAGAAACCTCAAGCCACTAAAGATGGAAAACGAGACAGTAAGTGAACTGAACCAAACACAGCTTCAGCCTCGGGCAGTGGTGACCCTAGAATACCAAGTGGTCACCATCTTACTCGTGCTCATTATTTGTGGTCTGGGCATCGTGGGCAACATCATGGTAGTCCTGGTGGTCCTGAGAACCAAGCACATGAGGACCCCTACAAACTGCTACCTGGTGAGTCTAGCAGTAGCTGATCTCATGGTCCTGGTGGCCGCAGGCCTCCCCAACATAACGGACAGTATCTACGGTTCCTGGGTCTATGGCTATGTGGGATGCCTCTGCATCACTTACCTCCAGTACTTGGGCATTAATGCCTCCTCTTGTTCAATCACAGCCTTTACTGTTGAGAGGTACATAGCAATCTGTCACCCCATCAAAGCCCAGTTTCTCTGCACATTTTCCAGAGCCAAAAAGATCATCATCTTTGTCTGGGCTTTCACATCCATTTACTGTATGCTCTGGTTCTTCTTACTGGATCTCAATATTAGCACCTATAAAGATGCTATTGTGGTGTCCTGTGGCTACAAGATCTCCAGGAATTACTATTCACCTATTTACCTAATGGACTTTGGTGTCTTTTATGTTGTGCCAATGATCCTGGCCACGGTCCTCTATGGATTCATAGCTAGGATCCTCTTCTTGAATCCCATTCCTTCAGATCCTAAAGAAAATTCTAGAACATGGAAAAATGATTCAACCCATCAGAACAAGAATTCGAATTCAAAGACCTCTAATAGATATTTCAACAGCACAGTATCTTCAAGGAAGCAGGTAAGCAAATCTGAACCTCTAAGTCCACCAAGTAGGTATGGGAGAGATGGGATCCCTTATGACATGGGATCAACTTTGCCCTCCTTAGCTGATGGCAAAACCAGAATATAATCATGCAGATATTTCACAGTGTAAGCTTCTGCTTTACATATTAAATCCATCTCTAAAACAACTGAAGATCTAAAAATAGTTGGGAAACTTGATGGTACATCTGCAGGCACCAGTTCCAATGCCATTAAGGAATAAGGAAATACAAAAAGAGACCCGAGAATTCCACCTTTAAATGTTTGTGCCTCTCTGAGAAAAGTTCTGAAAATATTTAGACCATTTCTGGCTTCCATAGGGAACAGCTGAGTATTTTTAAGAATTCTATTGTCTGACAAAGATTTGACAAGATAGTTTGAGAAAAGATGAGTCAAAACAATAGTGAGAGTGAGAGAAGTTCCTGGGCTTTTTTTCTTTCCTTCTTTCTTTCTTTCTTTTTTTAATTTTAGTGGAGAAAGATTCTATCACCTTCTCCTCCAGGTCCCTGCAAACTGCCCCAGCCTGCAGAAGCTCAAAATATACTCTACTCAGGAAACATTCTAATAAAAAGGCTAACACCAAGCTCAATCTGTTACAAAGAATGATTGAATTTTTTAAATATTTGCTTTTCCTGCTAAGAATACCTAAAAATCTCTTTATGTCTCTGATCTCCTGAATGCCCAGGTGGTTGCAGTTGAATAGTGGTTTTACATGAATGAAGTGCAACTTTGTTTCAGTAGATAGGGTTCATAAGACAATATAGGAATAAAAGTACTTTTCTATCACATGCACATTTATCTATATTTACGTAATTGTTTTAAGTTATCTATGATCTTAGCTTTCCGTCCCTTTTCCTTCTTTGTTGAACAGAATAAACAAAGGATAAACATCCTCAGAGCTGAAAAGAAAAACTTGGAATCAACAATACTGGCTCTTTGGGCTGAATTTTCTCCTTTTTTTTTTTTTTCTTTTTTTAAATCCTGCAGGAATATAGTTCTTCCTATGTGCATAGATACAAACTAAGTGTAATTTTTAAAATATGCACATGAATCATCCATACTGTCACTCCCTAAACTCGAGATTAGTTGAAATATGAAAAATGTAATCAGACATTGGGCACACAGTGAAATAAGTTACTAATTAATGTGTTTTAGACATGCATAAAATGAATAATGAACTATCACTGAAAAGAAATGTATACATTTTAAATGATACCATGATACTTGATTTATATAATATTTATTATTAAAGATGCCTAGATGATAGAAAGGAAAGACCCGAGCAACTCTTGCCAGCTCTTAGATTTCTGTCCTTTGGGTCTAGCAGTGATACCTAATACAAGGCACATTTGGCCATCTATTACCTAAAACTTAATTAAGGGAGATTTAGAGAGATTTGTTGGCCATCTGCCAAGACAAACATTAACAAATACAATAAGAGAGTAAAGAATATGTACATCTCAATTAGAGACTAAACATGGGTTAATGTCTGCAGCAAAGAAGGTCAGAGAGTAAATTCATTCATTGGACTCTAATTTATATTCTTGTTATGAATTCTAAAAAATTGTTTGTCTGGTCTAATGTCTTCCCTTTCAATTACTGTCATTAGTACCTATCAGCATTACTAATGTGCTTTAAATTGCTAATTGTGTTACACATTCACACTCTTATTTGAAAGCTGTTACAATTAGGCTGTCCTTATAGAGGCTGAGAAGCAAAAGAAAAAGGCAAGGATTTGACTCCAAACAACTTGGGATTTAAAACGCCAGGGTTCTCATCAAGTTTGGATGTATGACATCGCATAAGCAGAATTCTCTGAGCCTCAGTTTCCTCATCTTTAAGGATGAGGATAAATAGCAACAAGGGCTGGCATGAGGGTTCAATGAAATATCTTATAAAAGACATCTAAAATGGAGCATTGGTACACCTGAGTGTTTAGCCTCTGAATATATGTATATTTTTTTGTCTTTGCCACACATGCAGCATATGGAGGTTCCCAGGCTAAGGGTCGAATCAGAGCTTTAGCTGCTGGCCTACACCACAGCTACAGCAATGCAGGATCCAAGCCGCACTGCGAACTACACCACAGCTCACAGCAAGGCCAGATCCTTATCCCACTGAGTGGGGCCAGGGATCGAACCTGCATTCTCATGGATACTAGTTGGGTTTGTTAACCTCTGAGCCACAACAAGAACTCCTTTCTGAGTATTTTAATCTGTTGGTAACTGTAAGGGAAATAGAGATTTATCCTTTAAAATATACATTCACCATTTAAACAGAACATTTATTGAACAGGTGTGTATATGATATAGTAACAGGTGTGTATATGATATAGGAACTTTTTAATAATTAGGCATTTGGAGTTATATTCAGAGCATTTGGAGTTGTCACAATAACATCACTGTCACTTAGCATCAGGAGCTGGGGATGCCAGATGTCCTGAAATGTACTAGACAGTCCTGCACAATGAAGTGCCCTATTACAAATATCAATAACACCCTCCTTATGGAACAAGGGATGCCATTATAAATCAATAGAAGTGCACTGAAGTAATATGCCTGTAATTCAGTCTTGATTATAGATATGATGGGAGTTCTGAGAAAAGAAAGGAATCTATTGAGCTAGAGGGATCAGAGGAGCCTTCATGAAAGAGGTAGAATTTGAGAAGGTTCTGGAAGGATGAAGGATAATTTGGAAACTAAAAGTCAAGAGGGATAGCACTTTACACAGAAAGGACACAGCTGGGATGAGAATGGTATAGATTTAGACAGGGGATCAGACTGCAATGTGTAGGGGGGATTTTTATTGTATGTAGTGATTTGGTTGATGAAAATGAATGATGTATTTGGGGAAACAGCAAAAAGTAAGATTGGATTGATCATGTGTGTGTGTGAGAGAGAGAGAGAGAATAAGAGAGAGGGCTATGGAGGATCCCAGGTATCAGGGAAAGGAGTTTGAACTTAGTACAAGGGCAGCAAGAATGTGAGTGGTGATCAGGGGGCATCGATGAGGAAAGTGATGTTTGGGGATGATGAATCTGACAGCTGTGGACATGGGAGATTTGGAAGCTGAGAGACTGGTGGCAGAGGGACCACTTTGAAAGTTGTTGGTAGTAATTCAGGCATGAAGTAGCAAGCCTCTATCAGGAGAATTTAAAGTAAGGTGTGAACCAGAGAGATGTTTCAAAGAAAGAGAGGGTGTTAGGTGAACATGTCAGATACAGAGGCTGAAGAGAGGACAATTCAGTGTGGCATCAGGCTTCTGAGTCTGGAAGAACATTAGTGCCCCAATGAATGAATGAGAGCCAGGAAGGGGAGTCAGTTTTGTCCAAAATCAATGACCCCTGGATCTGGCTTTTTCCTCTTCTGAAATGGTTCTTTTTTTAAATTTTCAAAAGGTTCTAACTTCCACCTCCTATAACCCAAGAACTTTTATTCTAATATTTTCTTTGCATGTTTTTCTTTCAGGCAAGTTTAATTTACATTTTAATAAATAGTCTGTTTCAACCAGGTCTTTCTAACCAAGTTATTAAAGTCAAATGTGCATAGCCTAAGAGAACTACATTTTAAGAGGAAATAAAAGAGTATTTATATGGAAGGAAAAATGTGAGGTTTCTGGTTGTTGATTTGTTTGCTTTTAACTATTTTCTCCTCTGCAGAAAATCCCAGCAAGAATCTTTTTTTCTTCCTATTATTCAGATTCAGTTATATTTTAGGAAACTAGCTAAATATTTGGTAAATTCATTGAAACAAATTAGTCTGAATAATTGTGGAGACAAAAGCGTTATCTGACTGACTAAATCTTTTGCTTCACAATTGGTTGTTTTGATATTGAGGAGACATAGTTTAAATTATCATGTTTGTCACATTTCAGCACCAGCTATACCTTGCCAAAAGATCACGCTCAGTTTAGTCAATTCAGGTTTTCAGTACTGTGTAGATAAAATGCCTTTATCACTGACTGTATATTTCAAAGGAATTGACTGGATCTTTTGGTATTTTGAAGACAGAAATACTTTGGTAAAGGTTTACACTATGGACAAACACATTCAATTCAAATATTTGCTTTCCACATGATTCAGGGGTGTGTGGAATATTTTATAGATCTGGCTACCAGTTTCATTTTCAGTCGAGTCACTCTAACGCACTTTTTTTTTTTTTTAACCAGTATACCTGGTGGCGCAACTGTGTAACATAGTCCAAGTAGAAACTCCAAGAGTTTATGGCCAAATTTTCATTTTGTGTTTTATTTGACTAAACAAGCCTTTAAAATACCAGTTTTGGTTTCCATAAATTTCTTAAAAGCAAGCCTTCAGCCTTACCAGAGGAATGGTGGTAGCCCGAGGACCAAAGCAGCTTTCCTTTGAAAGCAATACACGCCTTTTGTTTATTGCTGTTGTTGCCACTATTGCTGATGATAGTAGAAAAGCAATCGTGTGTATTATAGCAAACACAGAAAATTAGGAATAAGAAAAAGTCGTCCTTCACCCCATCTCTCAAAACCACAACTTACTAGCATTTAGTTGTATATTTCATGTTTCACTTGATCTTTATAGTCAAAAGATAGACATATAGTGTTATATGCTGCTTTTATACAAAATGTTGAAATTAATATTCTCAAAAATAGCACAGAGTGAAAGAAAATGGATAACATCATGATTCAGTTTTCTCAGCCTCAGTTTGCTCAGTAATAAAATGGGAATAACAACTCCTCCATAGAGTTATTCAAATCAAATGAGAAGCATCAGACAAAATTCATGTTTCTGTCTCTCCTCACACCTGTACCTTGAGCTGCCCTTGCTCACTTCCGTCTTTGTCAGTGCCCTCTGCTTCCTGAACCCCACCCCCACCCCCAGGAGCCTCCTGACTCTGCCTCTCTCTTAAGCAATCTTTAGTAGAAGGATGTGCTCATGGAAAATGAAGTCCTCGGATAAAGAAAGGGCTTAAATGTGTCTTTCCTCTTTTCCTGCCTCTCTTCAACTCCTGCTTCCGGTGTTATTTACTTTTTAAAGAAGAAATCTAACAAGGAAAAGCATGTAAGACACAAAGGAAAGGAGTCATCATGGTGGGATATCAGGCTCTAGGACTGACTTTTGGAAACGTTAAGTCCCTTAAGCTGTATGGGTAGCTCAATCGATGATTAACCTTCAAAGGCAAATTAATGATATTAAACTTTAGGATTAGGCCTAAATCAGAGGCTTCTGTAGTTTAATGGGACTCTTTTCACAGTGTTTTCACAGGTTCGCCCTTCATTTTTCATTGTTTTATTTTATTCATCTGGGTTAAGCTATATCCTTAATAGTGTAAAGATCTCAGATGGCAAAAAAAAAAAAAAAATGCAGTTTTTGTCACTTACCACAGAGATATCTAAGTGTGGCATTTTATTTTATTATTAAAGAAACGCTTTCCATTTTCCGATTCACATCCTATGTAAGGAAGAACTACATCTGCTGTGAATTGCCTCAGCGAAAGTGCCCTGCTGTTACATATTTTGTGTCCTTTGGTTAGATGAATGAACATTGTTTATTCCCAATTTTATGCTTGCCACTTTGAGACATAATTTCACCAGTAGAGAAAAATAAATTTTTCTATATGCCTACACAAAAGGAAGAATCTTCACTCCTACAGAATTCTCAATTTGACCACACACCAAAAAACACCTTAAAATCAGCTACCTTGAAAATGACTAAGTACTTTATATTTCTTTAGGTAGCCTCTTGTGGATTCTTCAAATTGCAGATATTCCAAGTTCCAGATGGATGAAGGCCATGTTCTTAGTCTCCTTTGCTTGTTCTATGTGTTGGGGAAAGGATGAAAAATATAAACCTTGAGTTATATCAACATTAAGCAGAATTTTACAATAGGTCACTTTATATTCAATATCCTATTGGATTTACTGGAACATTCACTCAGGAACCAAAAAGCATCTAGCACTCTCCTAGGTCTGGAGGCCACAGGGATAGATAAAGACAAACCCTTCACCTTTAAGGAGCTTGGCCATGTACACAAATAGGCCTGAGCAGACCATTATGTTCTGCAGTAGAGGACACAGCATCCATGAAGGGAAAAGCCATATGGGGGAGAATGGGGGAAGGCTCCAAGGAGTACTCGGCACTGATCTGGGCTTATAAGATGGGCAGAATCTCCAAAAGCAGCAATAAAGAGACTGGGAGAAAAGGAATAGAGTTCAACAGGAAAAGAAGCATAGATAGGGAGGTCTGGGCACGTTCAGAGAGAGAATAGTCTGCTATCATTGAAGTGGGGCAATGAAAGAGAATGTCTCCTGAGGAAAGTCTGAACTAGACTGTGGTCCTGCCACATCTAACTCCCATCTCTCCTCCCCAGCCCTGACCTTTGTCATTCCACCTACTTACATCCACACCTGTGGTTACAGCTCCCACCTGAGTCTCCAGCACACAGCTCTAGCAAACCATCTCCTGACCCACACACCAAATTGGGTTTTGGACATGTGAGTACCTCAAATCCAATATGTCTAAAACTAAACCCATTATTTTCCCTCATAAATCCCTACCTCTTTCTTCCTTTCTTTCCTATTTTAGGCTTCCAAGCCACAAATCTTGGAGTCCTTCTAAGTACCTTTCTGTCCTATGTACCCACCCCCAGTCTAGGTAATACCCAAGTGCTGGTGACTCTAGCTCATAACACATATTTGGCCTGCTTTGTCACACTAACATTGTCCTAGTTCACCATTTCTCACCTGCTCTATTCCAGAACACACCTCACTAGGCCTCTCTGACTCCTATTCCACTGTCCCCCAAATCACGGTGCACACTGCTTACTAAGGGGTTTCTCTAACAAACAGATATGTTATCAAAATGCTTTTTATAGTTCCCTAAGGCCTAGAGTTTAAACATCTTAGCATAACAAATAAGATTCTGGCTCCTTCATATGATTTTAGCCTCATCACTTGTGGCTCTCCTAACTGACACTTTATGCTCCAGTGACTGAATTATTTGTAGTTCTCTGAACTTGCTGTGTTCCCTCAGCTGGAACACTTTCATCTGGCAAACTCCCAATTATCTTCCAAGTCTCAGATCAAACGGTGCCCCCCATGCATTCCATCAAGCCTCCCCTGAGTTTCTCAGGCAGATGTATAAATCAAATGCCTAGCTATAACTATGTACGGTAAGTATTCTACCTGTGTTTCCACAGTACTTTGCAGACACTCCTGGTTTAGTCATTCTTGTATATCATAATTGTCACCTGTTAGTCTTCCCATTGTCACTAACATCTGTAAGATGTTAGTAAGATGCCTGTATCCCCGATGCCCTCAACACTGAATATGGCATGGAGTAGGCTCCCCAAAGTGTATTTAGACAGTCATGTGTTCCAACCAAAGAATACAGGCTTTGCAAGAGCAGGTGGCTGGCATGTCTTTCCAAATCTGTGTTCAGTGACATCACACAGGTTGCTTAAAATTGGTCATGGTTAGAGTGCTAACCTTGTATAAATCAGCAAATGTGACATATCAGGGCCCCTCCTGTTTTGTGAAGAGCCAGTTGTTAACTATTGGTCAGTAAATGTGTGTGTGTGTTGTGATAAATGAAAGTGTAAAAGAGTACATGCACGCATACTTTGGGGCACAGTCAATTCCAACACTCTCTTTTGCTCCCTGAAAAATTATTAATTTTTTATGTTTATCCTTCTCTGACTTACTCTGAAGAACAATGATAATCACTATCTCATGGATCTTTCTGTAAAATATGAAATATTGCCACTCAAAAACAATCAGATTAGTGTTTTGGGGTTACGTGTGTGTGTGTGTGTGTTGATATATACCCAGGAATGGAATTGCTGGGTCATATTGTATCTCTGTTTTTAGTGTTTTGAGAAACCTCCATCCTTTTTTCCGTAGTGGCTGCACCAACTTATATTCCCACCACAGTGTATGATGGTTCCCTTTTCTCCACATCCTCACCAACATTTGTTATTTGTGGCCTTTTGAATGATAGCCATTCTGATAGGTATGAAAAAACAAAAAACTAATTTGAAAAAATACATGCACCCCAATGTTCATAGCAGCATTATTTATAATTACCAAGATATAGAAGCAACCCTAGTGTCTATCAACAGTTGAATGGATACACACACACACACACACACACACACACACACACACACAATGAAATACTACTCAGCCATAAAAAAGAAGGAAATTTTGCCATTTGCAACAACATGAATGGAGTTAGAGGGTATTTATGCTTTGTGAAATAAGTCAGACAGAAAAAGACAAATACTGTGATATCGCTTATATGTAGAATCTAAAATGTACAACAAATTAGTGAATATAACGAAAAAGAAGCAAAAGAAACAGACTCACAGATACAGAGAACCAGTGGGGGGAGGGAAGAAGAGAGGGGCAAGATAGGGGTGGGGAATTAAGAGGTACAAACTCCTGTTTATAAAATAAATATCTGCAAAGATATATTGTATAGCACAGGGAATACAGCCAGTAGCCACTACTTTATAATAACTATAAATAGAATTATGAATTACCATATTGTACACCTGTGACATATAATATTGTACATCAGCTATACTAAATTTTAAAAATTAAAAAAAGTTGGAAAATATAAAATTAGGCTATAGCTCTACAGTGTGCACAAGAGGCAGCAAGGAACAGGTGAACACCGTACATAAGGCTGGAGAACAAACCCCCAACAGAGAGAGAAGAGTTACTTCTACTTCTGAAAAACAAGTAGGCATTCACTAGGCCAACATGAAACTAGCAGAAGTAGTCATTTACGTAGGCAAGTGGAGTCCAGGGTAAGACCTCAGAAGTCTCTGTATGTCATTGAAAACCTCTAAATTTGGTTCTAAGGCATCAGGGAACCACTGAAGGACTCTAACAAGAATAGTCACAAACAGGATTTGACTTTAAATTTTTATAGTGAAGCCAGCCCAGAACCAGGAGGCTTTTGGAATCCAAGCAGGAAGCAAAGGCGGCTCGAGTTAGGGCATAACAGGAGAAAAGACCAGAAAGGATGTAAACAGTAAAATCATGGGATTTTACTACTAATTTGGCAAATGAAAAAGAGAGAAGTTCTTAAAGGGAGTCCCAAGTCCTCAAATGGAATGGCTAGACAGACAGGCAGTGGTGTCAGCAAGCATGGCACCGGCAGAGAAGAACAGTGTTAACTATAATTATCCTTCCCCATAGGTGCAGGTGTGTCGCTTCTCCCATGTGTATCAAGCTCATTTATACTTTGCAACCTCGCGCATGTGCCTTTTCCCACCTGTAAAGCCCTCCCCACTCAACACTCCCACACCTCTCTGAAAAGTTCAAGTTCCCAGCTTAGGCTGCAGTTAGATCGAGAGGTTGCTTACCTTGAGCATCTCCTGGAAGGCAGGGGAGTGCGAGCTCTAGAGTCAGAGTCAGTTAAGTTCAAGTCTATTTCCTATCTCTGTAACTTTGGATAAGTTATGTTACTTCTTGATGCTTGGGTTTTTTTGTATGTAAAATAGGATATTAATGATACCCACTCATAGCGTTGCTGTGAGGAAATCCCCAGTACAAAATAAGAATTCAGTAATTCTTTTTTTTACTATATTTATATTTTAAAATATTATTTACCCCTGCCTTATTCATGAAATAACAAAAAATGTATAGACTGGTAATTCTTTCCTGAAGAAGACAAAGTGTAGAGGTTAGAATAGCTGTGGATCTTCCAGGTTCATCTAACAGCATGTTCATAAAGTCAGATTAGTAAATTTTTTGAGCTCCTGCTATGTGCCCAAAGAGAAATACCTTAGGCACATTAAGTTCATATGAACTAGCTCAATATATCTTCACAACAATCCTGAAAAGTAGGAACTAATCGTAGAAGATATGGAAGCATAGGCAAGCAAAGGGACCTGCTAGTTGTGGCAAAGCCAGGATTTTAAGCCAGCACACCTGTTCCATTTCAATCAGAGGGCAGGAGAAAATCAAATCAAGGTGAGA
Organism: Sus scrofa; assembly: GCF_054392235.1. Classification (NCBI taxonomy): domain Eukaryota; kingdom Metazoa; phylum Chordata; class Mammalia; order Artiodactyla; family Suidae; genus Sus; species Sus scrofa. Next base: position 28,494,123 of record NC_139386.1, on the reverse strand, counting down.
TGGTGAGGGTTAAAGTAAATTTCCTGGAGCTGGAGATTTGGTCAGGGTTAAAGAAACTGAGAGGAGAAAGGTTGTTCCAGTTAAAGGAGGGAGTTGGGAAGGATGTGACAGTATTATCAATAGGAGAAAAAAGCCCAAGATTTTAAAAAGTATGTTCTGTCTGAGGAATAGTAATGAGATTAGCTGGATGTGGGCCAAAAGTTTATGGAAAATAAATTGGGAGGCTGGGGGTGGATCAGTGAGGTCAGAAAACCAAGCATAGGACCACCGGCACCTGCCTTCCCAAGTCCCTGTGATGCTGTTGAGCAACACCAAGGAAACCCCAGTCTTTAGGATGCAGTTCACTCAACCTTGGTGTTTCCCCTTCCAATGGGCCCTCATTAACCTCTGCCCATCCACTTACAGAACCGTCACTGGTTCCCTTTTAAGCCATAAATGCCTTTTACTCTTCTCAAGTCATTACACCTGGATTTTTTTTTTTCATCTGAATACCACACACCCTCCCACCACATCCAACTTCTATTATTTCCTCAATTCCAGTCTTAACACTTCCTCTCTGCACTGTGGACCAAGAGTGTGTTCCCTCAGCCTCACCAAACTATTGCATGAGCTTCCTACTCAATCGCCCTACCTCTTAATTGCCCTCTTCCAGTTCATCCATCCCCCCGAGTGCTGCTAGAATCATCTAAACACAAACTTGAGAACATCACTCTGCTGCCTGATGTCTTCCAATACCCTTATTTCCTATAGGTTTAAATCCAAAGTCATTATCATAGCACACTGGGGCAGTTATGTTCTGCTTCATGCTTACTTCCCCAAGCTCATCTCCTTCCTGTCCCCAACATACTATTCTACAAGCAGTTTCTTCATCCAGCCACATTCTCTCCTGCCTCTATGCCAATATGATTCTCCCCTTGCTGCAAGCATTCTGTACAGATGCAAGAACAAAGTGCTGCAAGTGGAAGGAAGAAACATCCATCCCTGCCAGTAGAGAAAAGGAAAGTTTGCTCTAAGAAGTGATCTATGAGAGTGTGAATTGAAAGTAACAGGTCAGGAGTTCCCGTAGTAGCCTAGTGGAAACAAATCGAACATCCATGAAGACGTAGGTTCAATCCCTGGCCTTGCTCAGTGGGTTAAGGATCCAGCATTGTTGTGAGCTGTGGTGTAGGTTGCAGACATGGCTCGCATCTGGTGTTGCTATGGCTGTGATGTAGGCCAGCAGCTACAGCTCTGATTCAACCCCTAGCCTGGGAACCTCGTATGCTGTGTGTGTGGCCCTAAAAACACCAAAAAAAAAAAAAAAAAAAAAAACAAGAAGAAGAAAGTAACAGGTCAAAAGGGCCTGCACACATCATGTTGCTGTAGTAATTTATTCAAATGTCTCTCCTCCTCCAAACTGCATATCCCATAATGGCAGAAACATTTTTCCATTCATTTTTGTGTCCATAGTCCCTGTCATGGTGCCCAGGGACTGAACTAGTAAAGACTATAAAGGATGATGAAAGTAGAAAAATCAAATATGCCTAAAGATTTTTCCACGAGACTGAAAATGGTAAAAATTGTCGAAAAAAATGTTAAGGGAACTATGTGAAAAACACATCTTAAATCTTTAGTTTAAGATGGGGATATGGAAATTTTAGATTATAAGTATTTAAGTTTTAGAAAAATTTAGATCGTGAGTAGTCAGGATCAGATATTGCATTTGTGAGACATTGGACTAATGGAAAGAAGGTATGACCAAGTTCGGATTGATGATTAATCCTTTTTATTGAACTGAAGTTGACATACAATATATCCATTTCAGGTGTGCAATATAGTGATTCAACACTTATCAATATTATTAATTGATCCACTATAAGTCTATTACATTTATTAACTGTATTTCCTATGTTGCACATTAATCCCTGTGACTTATTTATCTTATAATTGGAAGTTTATAACCCTTAATCTTCTTTACCTATTTCACCCAATGCATCATCACCATGCCCTTTACTAACCACCAGTTTATCTGTATCTGTGAGTGTGTTTCTGTTTTATTTTTTTTTTTTTGGTTTATTTTCTAGATTCCACATACAAGCAAGTTTCATTTTATTGCCCTTGACAGGTATTGTAGTTTTTACAAATTGAAGATTTGTGGCAACCCTGTGTTGTTGGATGATAGTTAGTGTTTTTTAGCAATAAAGTATTAAGGTATGCTAATGTTATTGCACAGTTAATAAACTATAGTATAGTGTAAGCCAGAAATTCATGTGACTCACTTTATTGCGATATTCCCTTTATTATGGTGGTCTAGAACCAAGCCTGCAATAGTTCTGAGGTATGTCTATATAAGGAAGTTATACAGTATTTGTCTCTCTCTACCCCACTTACCTCACGTAGCATAATACCCTCTAGGTCTATCCATGTGTTGCAAATAGCAAGATATTCTTTTTTATGGCTGAGAAATATTCCACTGGAGATTATATATATATCAATCACCTTCTTTATCCATTCGTCTGTGAATGTGAATGGATATTTATGTTGCTTCCATATTTTGGCTGTTTTAAATTATTCTTCAGAGAGCATAAGAGTGTATGTTTCTTTTGGAATTAGTAGTTTTGTTTTCTTCAGATAAATACCCATAAGTGGCATTATTGGATCATACAGTAGTTCTATTTTAATGTTTTGAGGACCCACCAAACTGTCTTCCATGGTGACTGCACCAATTTATAGTCCCACCAACAGTGCACCAGGGTTCCTTTTAATCCAAAGATTGATATTTGCCAATGCTTGCTATTTGTTGTCTTTTTGGTAATAGCCATTATGACAGGTGTGAGGTATTATCTCAATATGGTTTTTTTGTTGTTGTTTTTATTGAAGCAAAGTTGATTTCCAGTGTTGTGTTAGTTTCTGATGTAACTAACAAAGTGATTCAGTTATCCATATATATATATATCTTTTTCATATTCTTTTTCATTATAGTTATTAAAATATATTGAATATAGTTCCCTGTCCTATACAATAGGACTTTGTCATTAATCTTTTATATATAGTAGTGTATATCTGTTAATCCCAAATTCCTAATTTATCCCTTCCCCACCTTTTCCCTTTGGTAACCAGAAGTATGTTTTCTATGCCTATGAGTCTGTTTCTGTTTTGTAAATAAGTTAATTTGTATAATTTTTTTGGATTCCACATATAAGTAATATATGATATTTATCTTTCTCATCTTATTATGGTTTTGATTTGCATTTCCCTGATATTAGCGCTGTTGAGGTTCTTTTCATGTGTCTGTTGGCCGTCTGTATGTCTTCCTTTGAAAAAGGTCTATTCAGATTCTCTCTCCATTTTTCAATCAGGTTTTTTTTTATGTTGGGTTGTACATGTATTTTGGATACCAGCCCCTTGTCAGATATATCATTTGCAAATATCTTCTCCCATTCAATAGGCAGCCTTTTCTTTTTGTTGATGGTTTCCTTCACTATGTGAAAGCTTTTTAAATTTGATGTAGTCCTATTTGTCTAGTTTTGCTTTTGTTGCCTTTGCCTAAGGAGGAAGATCCAAAAAAAAAATATTGCTAATGGAATTCCCATTGTGGCTCAGCAGTAATGAACCTGACTAGTATCCATGAGGACATGGGTTCAATCACTGGCCCCGCTCAGTGGATTAAAGGATCTGGCATTACCATGAGCTATGGTGTAGGTCACAGACGTGGCTCAGATCTGGCATTGCTATGGCTGTGGTGTAGGCTGGCAGCTGTACCTCAGACTTGACTCCTAGCCTGGGAACTTCCATATGCTGTGGGTGTGTCCCTAAAAAGACCAAAAAAATTAAATAAAATAAATGAAAAAATATTGCTAAGACTAATGTCAGAGTATATTGCCTACATATTCTAGAAGTTTTATGGTTTCAAGTCTCATATTTAAATATTTGATATACTTGAGTTTATTTTTATAATGGTATAAGTAAATGGTCCACTTTCATTCTTTTGAATGTACCCTTCTGGTTTTTCCCAACACCATTTATTGAAGGGACTTTTTCCCACTGTTTATTCTTTCCTACTTTGTCACAGATTGACCAAATCAGTGTGGGTGCATTTCTGGGCTCTCTATTTTGTTCCATTGGTCTATGTTTCTGTTTGGGGCCAGTACCATACAGTCTTGATTACTATAGATTTGCAGTATTGTTTAAAATCGGGGAGTGTGACATCTCCAGCTTTCTTCTTGTTTCTTAAGATTGCTTAGCTATTTGGATTCTGCTGTGATTCCATACAAATTTTAGGGTTATGTGCTTTACTTCTGTGAAAAATGTCACTGATATTTTGATAAGAATTGCATTTAATCTGTATGTGGATTTGTATGTTTTAATACTACTAATTATTCCAATTCATGAGCACTATGTATCTTTCTATTTGTTCATGTCTTCAATTTATTGCATTAGTATCTTATAGTTTTCAAAGTAAAGGTCTTTAACCTCCTTGGTTAAATTTACTCCTAAGTATTTTATTATTTTTAATGCAATTATGAGTGGGAGTGTTTTATTAATTTCTCTTTCTGATAATTTGATATTAGTGTACAGAATGCAACATATTTTTGTGTATAGATTTTGTATCCTTCAACTTTACTGAATTCATTTATTAGTTCTAATAGATTGAGATGAAACTTTATTGTATTCTACATATAGTATCGCATCATCAGCAAACAGTGGCAGTTTTAATTCTTTCTTTCCAATTTGGATGCTTTTTATCTCTTTTCTTGTCTGATAGTGTTGCCTAGCTAGAACTTTCAAAACTGTGTTGAATAAAAGTGGTGACTTGTAGAGGACATCCCTGTCTTGTTCTTGATCTTGGAGGAAAAGCTTTCAGCTTTTCATCATTGTGTATAATGATAGCTGTGGGTTTTTCATATTTGGCCTTTATTATGTTGAGGTTTTTTCTCTCTATACCCACTTTGTTGAGAGCTTTTATCAAGAAAGAATGTTGAATTTTGTCAAATGCTTTTTCTGCATTTATTAAGATTATCATGTGATTTTTATTCTTCAACTTGCTATAGCATATCATACTGATTGATTTGTGGATATCGAACTATCCTTGCATACTTAGAATGAATCTCATGTAATCATGGTATATGAACCTTTTAATGTATTGTTGAATTCAGTTTGCTAATATTTTGTTGAGGATTTTTGCCTCTATTGGCAATATTGGCATGTAATTTTCTTTTTCTATAGTTCCTGTATCTAATTTTGGTATCAGGGTAATACTGCCCTTGTAGAATGAGGTTGAAAGCCATCCTTCCTCCTTAATTTTTTGAATTAGTTTGAGAAAGATAAATAGTGTCTCTTCATTAAATGTTTGGTAGAATTTACCTGTGAGGCCGTCTGCTCCTTGACATTTGTTTGTTGGTAGTTTTTTATTACTGATTTAATCTCATTACCAGTGATTGGTCTATTCAAATTTTCTATTTCTTCATAATTCAATCTTGGAAAATTGTATACTTCTAGGAATTTATCATTTCTTCTAGATTATCCAATTTGTTAGCATGTAATTGTTTATTATTCTCTCTTATGATCCTTTGTAATCTGTGGTGTAGGTTGTAACTTCTCTTTCATTTCTCATTTTATTTGTGCCATTTCTCTTTTTTTCTTGATAAGTCTGGCTGAAGGTTTATCAAATTTATTTATCTTTTCAGAGAACCAGCTTCTAGTTTCTTTGATCTTTTCTATCTTTTTAGTCTCCCTTTATTTCTGCCCTTATATTTATTATTTCCTTCCTTTGACTAACTTTGGGTTTTGTTTGTTTTCTTTTTCTAGTTTCTTTAAGTGTAAGGTTAGATTGTTTATTTGAGATTTCTCTTGTGCCTGAGGGAGCCCTGTATCACATGAACTTCTCTCTCAGAACTGCTTCTGCTGCATGCAACAGATTTTGAAAAGTTGTGTTTCCATTTTGATTTAACTCAAGGTGCTTTTTGATTTCCTCTTTGATTTCTTTGGTTGTTTAAATGCATGTTGTTTAGCATCCATGTGTTTGTGTCTTTTCCATTTTTCTTCTTAAAGTTGATTTTTCATTTCATACTGTTATGGCTAGAAAAGTTTCTTGATATAACTTCAGTTTTGTTAAATTTATTGAGACTTGTTTGAGGCCTAACATGATGTATGCTAGAGAATGTTCCATGTGTACTTAGTAGAATATGTATTCTGCTCTTTTGGGGTGGAATGTTCTATATGTATCTATTAAGTCATTATGGAATAATGTGCCATTTAAGACCAATATTTCCTTACTGATTTTCTGTCTGAATGATCCATATACTAATGTAAATGGGGTGTTAAAGTCTCCTACTTTATTGTATTACTGTCAGTATCTCCCTTTATATTATTTAACATTTGTTTTGGGCATTTAGGTGTTCCTATATTGGGTGCATAAGTATTTACAGATGTTATATTCTCTTGCTGTATTGATCTTTTTATCACTATGTAATATCCCTTTTTATCTCTTGTTATAGTCTTTGTTTTAAAGTCTAGATTCCTGATTTAAGGGTTCTACCCTGACTGCTTTTTGTTTTCTTTTGCATGGAATATCTTTATCCTCCCTTCACTTTCAGTTTTGTGTGTCTTTAGATCTGAAATGAATTTCTTGTAGGCAACATATATATGTGTTTTGTTTGCTTATTCATTCAGCCACCCTATGTCTTTTGATTGGAGGATTTAGTCCATTTACATTTAAAGTAATTATTGATAGGTATATACTTGTTGCTGTTGGCAGTCACTTAATTTTTCACTTAATTTTTAGCACATTCTAAAAGCACTACAATTTTCTACACCCCTACATTGTATCTTTTTTACATTATATTTTATATCTTTTATTTTGTGTATTGTTTTACTAATTATTTTAAGTATAGATGATTTTACTATTTTTTGTCCTTTAACCTTCATGCTAGCTTTATAGGTGGTTGATCCACTACCTTTATTCTGCGCTTGCCTTTACCAGTGAAATTTCTTTGATAATTTTCTTGTTACTTATTATGGCCTTTTCTGTTCCATTAAAAAAAAAGTCCCTTTAACATTCTTGTAAGACTGGTTTTGTGGTGATGAACTTCTTTAACTTTTGCTTCTCTGGGAAACTATCTCTCTTTCAAGTCTGAATGATAACCTTTCAGGGTAGAGTATTCTTGGGTATAAGCTTTTTTTTTCCCCCAATACCTTAAATACATCATGCCAGTTCCCTCTGGCCTATAAAGTTGCTGCTGAAAATTTAGCTGATAGTCTTATGAGAATTCCCTTGTACATAACTAGTTGCTTTTCTCTTGCCACTTTTAAGATTCTTTATCTTTAACTTTTGATATTTTAATCATAATGTGTCTTGGTGAGGATCTCTTTGGAAACTCTCTATGCCTCCTGGACTTAGATGTCTGTTTCCTTTAGCAGCCTTTATTTCTTCAAATAGGTTTCTGTATTTTTCTCTCTCTTTTCTCCTTCTAGGACCCCTATAATGTGAATGTTAGTACACTTACTGTTGTTCCAGAAGTCCCTAAACTATAGCTATTTAAATGTTTTTCTTTTTTCCTTTTGCCATTTTGATTAATTTCTACTACCTTGTCTTCCAGAACACTGATCTATTCTTCTGTATCCTCTAAATAGCTATTGGTTACCTCTCTCTATATTTTTTATTTCAGTTACTGTGTTCTTTGGTTCCAATTAGTTCTTTTTTATACCTTCTATCTCTTTGTTGAAGTTTTCACTGAGTTCATCCATTCTTCTCCTGAGTGTTGTAAATATTGTAAAGATGTTATGGCTATTACTTTTAACTTTTTATCTGGTAAATTCCTAATCTCTGTTTTATTTAGTTTTTTTCCTGAAGTTTTGCCTTATAATTTGGAAGTTATTTCTTTCTCTTCATTTTGCCTAATTTTCTGTGTTTGTTTCTGTGTATTAGGTATATACCTAATATCAGCTATATCTCTCCAGTATTGAAAGGATGGCCTTATGTAGAAGGTGTTCTGTGGGGCTCAATGGCACAATATTCCCTGCTCAAAAGAGCCAGGTGCTCCAGGGGTATCCCCTGTGTGGGCTGTGTGTGCCCTCCTATTGTGGTTGGGTCATGATTGCTGTGGATGTGTCAGTGGGTAGGGCTGGTCCCCAGCCCAGCTGTCTACAAGGCCTGTCTGCAGCTGCTACAGGTACATTGATATGAGGGTTACCCCTAGTGCAACTGGCTGGGAGACTTAGCCTTAGTTGTCATGTTTGGAATGTGGGGTCTGGCCCCCTGGAGCTGAAGCCAACTTTGGAGGGGCCATCTGGGCCCACTGTGTTGAGCAGGGTGGGTCCTGGGGAATGCCAGGACAAGGTGTGTGGTTTTAGCTAGGTTGATGAAGCTAGCAGAAATGGCACCTGCTAGCACAAGACCAGCTAAGTGAAAGGAGTGTTAAAAAAAAAAAATATATTGCTCTCACCAGTGCTTTCAACCCCAGAGAAAGTGCCACCAGATCCCTGTCCCTCTAGACCCACCCTTGTATTAGTCAGTGAGTCTTCTTCAAGTGTGACCCAAGTTCTTATCAATCTGCTGACTCTGTGCTAGGACTCAAAGGGAGTGAATTTACACAAGCCTTTCAAGATCAGAGTCTTGGTTACCAGCCGTCCTGCACATAAATTCTTCTGGATTTCAGAGTCAAAGGTTATGTGGCCTCATCTTCCTAGTACAGGTCCCCTGGGCTGGAGAGTCCAATATAAGGATCAGACCCCTCACTCTTCAGTGGGTACTCTGTGGTTGTGATATCCCTCTACTTGTGGATCACCACTCCAGGGCTGTGAGTCCTGACTAGACCTCATCTCTGCCCTTTACCTTTCTCACTGTGGCCTGTTCTTTACAACCTTAGTTGTAGAAAATCTGCTCTGCTTATCTTCAGGTTGTTCTCAGAGATAATTATTTTATATGTAATTGTAGTTTTGATATGTCCCTGGGAGGATAAGAGCTCAGGAAGCTTCCTCCCCCACCACTTTGATACAGACTCTGGCTAGAGTTGGATTTTTTTTAAGAGAAGGATAAAAACTGAATTTTGGAGGAATGTGCATTAGAAGGCTGGAAGAGCACTGAAATCTTTACTACAGAGATAAAAATTGTTTTTTCCTCTCTTAGAACAGCCAGAGGGCCAAAGATATAGTTTTCATAAATGATCCCAGTTAGGAGAGAAAGTAAAGAAATAATGAGCCAAGGAGAGAGAGAAGGTTCAGTTAAATGAAGAAGAGGATTTATCTAAAACTGATAATTCATGGCCTTTTGCCTCTAGAGTCAAACAGCTCTTTAGAGCTACAAGGGAGGCACCTGGAAATAACCTGAATAAACTAAAATTTAAATGAGCTCTGAAAATTAAACAAGGCTAAATACATGTGCACATGGAATAGGATGAATAATATAAAACAACTGACATCCATATTCAGTTGAAATAAAAATAGGTAATATTATTTTGGAAAAGAAAATACTGCAACCTTTTCTAAACCACACTGGTGACTTTTAGCTATATCCCTTGGAAAAGATGGCCTGAACAAGTAAGTAAACCATCCTATGTCTCTCCTTGGATTCTATGCCTCTGTTGTTTGAGTTTTATGGGGATTTATGACTATGGGAGAACTCAGCATGCTTTCTGCAGGCAGCAGCTTTTAGCTTGGAAAATAAGGAAGTGACTCAGTGAGAGAGGTGGTGCCACCATGAGAATAAGAGAGGAAAGGGACTGAGTAAATGCACAGCACCCCATGCGTTTTTAAAGATCATTTGTAAAGCCAAGTGACTCAAGCCTCCATGTGCAGGAATGACACCCTGCCATGTTTCCTCTGATAAGAGGTCAACTTTGTGACTTATTCTACTTGGCAAACATTTGAAAGATTTCACATACAGAAAATCGGGGTAGGGAAGAGTGGGAGAAAAGAGTACACTGAGATATTTTCTGCTCTACCAGGGAAGATAGGAGTCGACTCAGATTCGGGGTAAATTTAAAGGAGAAATATATAACTAGAGACTATGAAAGTGCTACCGTGGACTAGTAGGAAAAAAACATGAAAGTAAACTGATCATTAAAGCTATAAAGAAATAAGTGTTATGAGAGGAAAAAGCACAGATTCGTGTTACCTGACCCCGATGGCTTGGGGAAAGGTGGGCACCAAAAGGCCTTCTGGAAGAGAAGGCTCCTAAGTTGAACCTTTTAAATTAATAGAAGCTTAGTGAGTAAAGAAGGGAAGGAAAATGGTTTATGCAGAGGGAATTATACAGGTGAAGGCCAGGAGTCCAGGAAGAACACAGTCAGGCCAAAGAACTGCAAGTAGCTCATTAAGACTGGGCAACAAAAAAGGAGACTAATAGGGTAAGCAGGGGGACAAGAAATAATGCCTTAATCTAGGATATTGAGGATTTGGACAATATTCTAAAGGCTATGAAAAGCCACTGGAAGACTGCAAGGCAAGCATTATAATTAGATTTATGCTTCAGCATGATCCTGTTTTCCATGTAGGCAAAGGATTAGACCAAAGTCAAGGGCATTCGTTAGGAGAGTGCTGCAAAAATATAGGTGAGATAATCCGAATAATTCTGCAAAGGCCTACCATGATAAGGCAAATAGCAGTAAGAAGAGAGAAAAATAGGTATATTTGGAATAGAATCGATAGATTTGATATATGTATTTGTGTAGAAAGGAGGAGAAAAAGGAGTCAAACACTTGAACCATTGAGAAAGAAAGTTGTGTGACAGTTGAGAGTCTGCATTCTGGAATCTCATGCCCATACAAGTGCCCGGAATATGGAAAAAACAAATGTTATTATTAATCAGATAGTATAATTTGCCTAAATGAAGGCAATTAGTAGAGGAATCTCTTTCAGGGGGAAGAGGTTGATCATGTTAAACTCAAGTTTTGTATTCCTTGTATTTAAATTTTTAATAGAATACCAGGGCACCATTAGAAATAAAGAACTAGAACTCAGAAGAAATATCTGGCCTTGATATGTAGATTTGGGAACAAATCAGGTTGGTTGAAGACTCCAGAGTAGGTATAATTACAGGAAGAAATTTTGAGGAATAGAAAGGAAACCCTGGAGTAGCTGGAACTGTAGGGAGAGTGGAGTGAGCAGCTATGAAACAAACAGGAGGAACTGCCAGAGAGGAAAGGAGGGGAAACAGGAGGAAACTGAGTCACAAAAGCCAAAGGAAGAGACTTTCAACTATGGTCAATAAAGAAGTCAAAATAAGAACCTAAAAAAGCACTCCAAAACAGACATCAGTAACCTTTGTGGGTAGCATTTTGATAAAAGTCTCAGGGGAAGTAGATCAGATTTCATGGAGCTGGCAAACGAATTGATGAAGGGAAAAAACTGGAACATAAGAGTAAACAGTTGTTGTAACTAACTTGATTATGAGAGAGAGAACCGTGATGACAGTGAGAAGTAAGATAGGATATTTATGTTGGTTTTACTTGTATTTTATTTCTTAATATGAAGAAAGCTGAGCCCTGAAAGGAAGAGCTGGTAGAGTGGGAGGAATTACTTGTAGATACACAAGCGAGACTGAGCATTGATAGAGCAGTTCCTGAGGATGCAGGAAAGGATACCATAAAGCATGTAGACAGAGCTGTCAGCCTTGGAGGGAAAGGGGCATCCTTCTTCTCCTTGTCAGCAGGGTATGTGTCTAATTCACTGACCCATTCACAGCACCTCGCACTGTGCCTGGCTCACAGAGTATCCAATAAATGTTTGGTAAATAAATAAATAGAAAAAGAAGTGAATTAAAGTAGGATTGAATGAGATACAAGGAAGAGAGATGAGGACGATCATGTTGCAGGTCAGTTTTAAGTTCTGGGGGCAGGAAGTGGTAAATTCTCATAAGCAGGACTCTGTGTTTGCAGTATCAATTGAGAATGAAGAGGCAGTGGCAGAGGGAGGGGATATAGCAGTTCATTGTGGGAAATGAAAAAGGCAGATGACAGGCTTCAGTCCCATTTCTGTTTAAAACAAATGAACCAGAGCAGTAGTAAATTGTAGGTGATCTAACTTCTTAGTGATGTCTGAATAATTGCAGTGGGCCTCTTCTGGGATTTATTCCCAGTATATGCATTCTCTAGCAGATTAGGAAAATCCATTCTTTTGTTTGGACAATCAGTTCTTTTTACATATGGTGCTCTATTTAGAGGAGCCATTTCATTGCCATCAAGGTTGTTTCCTTTTCTGTTATAGCAAGCCACATACCCACAGTCAGTTCAATTTCATTTTTAGCACTTCATTCCCCTTCACTGAGGCAACGATCTTATAATAAAGGGCCAGATTAGATCAGTTGCAATGCATTGTCACAGGGCAGGGATTTCTACATTTGCCAAAATTGCCGTCTGAAGCCTTGCCTCCAGGTCGATAGGAGCCAGGTGCCTCAATAAACCCCTCAGTCAAAAGCATTGTGAACAGGACCAGCTCATGGGCAGTAACCCCTTCCTCACCATCTAGAGACAGATCTCTCTTTTATCAGCATCCTCAGCTGAAATGCCTAGTGTTCATCCAGTTCTTCCTTCCCCTCAAACATCTTGGCTTTTGTCACTTTAAAGGATTTTGGAAACACGCTTAAACGCAATTAGCCTTGAGACAAAAGCAACACACTCTATTTTGTACAGGGTCCTTGACTTTAAGTTTTCTATTGACTTTATCTCAAAGAAAGAGGGTATCAAGAGGTGCAAACACCCTTAATAAACAGGGAATCAACACGATCAAGGGTTCTTGACACTCCTTGTTCAGATGCACACGTACTGGGTTCTTATGCCTCACTAAGACCCTTGAGATGCTAAAGGCAAAAGCCAGAGAGGCTCCACATAAGAACACTTTTTTAGTGAGGAGAGCACTACTCTCTCCTCACACTTCAGCATCACACAGAATGTTTGTTTATTCCTTAGGAGAGTTCTCCCATCTCAAGAAATCTGTGACAGCCACTCAAAATCCAATGCAGACCCAAAATTCAGACAGGTGGAAAACTACTGTTATTCACCATGGCTTTTAAGCTAATGAATAACAGTTTCTGATGCTGGCTCCACCCCAACTCCACCCATTTCCTCAGAATTATTAATTAAGAGATGTTATTAAATCACATCAGGCTTATTGTTTCCATCCCAAACATGCTTTAAAATGGGCACTTAATCATGCATATACCACAAATAGAAAAAGCATGAAGACTGAAACACCAAAAGAAAATTTAGGGTCCTAGTGAGCTCATTTAGTCCAAAGACAGGAACTTCTGGGCTGTGAATTATCTTCTCACATAATTTTTAGTGGCCATTAATAAGCTCTTTGTAGCATTTGAGGGAAGTACACTAATTTTGGCAAACTGGTATCTAAATGTAAACCCACTTTCAGATGACGCTATTATCTTTTTAAGTTACAGAGTAAAGATGTTATAATTAGGATTCTATTAATTCTGTGAGGCCATCTTTCTGCCTCAGCTAAATTGACCCAGTACAATCCCAATATTAAGGATTGAGCCAAATTATTTAGTAAGATGGAGGAATATAAGGTATTCTTTCAAAAACACCATTAACTTATCATAAAGACAACTTGAAGAATTGTGCTTAGCAAGGATAAAATTCACAAAAACATTTTGCCTAAAGAGAAATAGAAATACCTGCTTTCAGAAGTAAAATTTTTAGGTAGTATTCCTGGGGGAGATAGTCTGCACAAAAGCCTCTGTAATGTGTAGTGATTTCCTTGTGTGCTAACCTGTCTGTATTTTATATATGTGCCCTGTTTATAGTCATCATAAAGATTTGAACATATAGGAGTTGCCATTTGAGCTCATCAGTAATGAACCTGACTAGTATCCATGAGGACACAAGTTTGAACCCTGGCCTCGCTCAGTGGGTTAAGGATCCAGCATTGTCTTGAGCTGCAGTGTAGGTCACAGATGAAGCTTGAATCCCACATTGCTGTGTCTGTGGTGTAGGCCATCAGCTACAGCTCCAATTCGACCCCTAGCCCAGGAACTTCCATATGCGGTGGCTGTGGCCCTAAATTTAAAAAAAAAAGTTAAGATGTTAACATATTATATCTTAGAAATAAATTGTAAAATTATCAACCTTTTTTCCAACTCCCAAACCCCTGAGGAGCAATACGTTTTTCCATCAATAGCAGAAGCACATCCCAACACAAATTCTAAAGTGGAGGCAACATTGCCGGCTCTCCATGAGTATGGAGGGTTCTGAAAATTCCAAACGCTTCTTAAAGCCCTCCTCAAATCCTCCCCACCCCAGGTAAGTGTCATTGTTTAAAGATTATGGCTTAGATTCCTCACTTAGCATCATACCCCAGGCCACTCGTCTCATCTTCCTCCCACCAATGTAGGAAACAGTCTGTCCCACTTGTGAGATGTCAGTGGTTTATTAACTTTTCTGATAGGTAGTATTACTGAGCTCTCTCTCCACTGAGCCAGGCATGTTTCTTGGGATTTTCATATATCATCTCATTTGTGCCTATGACATAGATAAAATTTCTCTTCTCAGTTTTAAAGGTGAGGGGTCTAAGATTTAGTAACATTAAGCTCAGAGTCCCCAATCAAAACATGAGAGAGAAAAGAGTCTAATCTTAACATCCAAGCTAAACCTCTAATAGCAGCGCTACACTTTACCTCCTCACCTTCCTAGAATCTCAGAGATGAGTGGGCCTATCTGCCTAAGGGAAGGGGGACTTCTGTATGTGACAGTTAAGTTGATTCACTGACTCCACAAAAGGTGTTGAACACCTGCTTGAAGGTTCTAGGCAGTGTTTAGACCTTGAGAACACAGTGTTGAACAAATAAGACTAAAACCCCAGGCCTGTGGAATTAACATTCTAAGGAGGAGTGGGGGGAACAGGGAATAAGTACACATAGTATATAAACAAATACATATAGTGTATCAGATTGTAACGTATCACATTATAGAGAAAAATTAAGCAGATAAGGCAGATATGAAATACTAACTAGGAGGGATATTGTTTTAATAGGACAGAGATATAAAATAGCCCATTTTTGGAGTACAATGTTATTTTGATTCTATATGCAGGCATTAGTAAATGTCATTTATAAATCAATGCCTGAAACAACAGGATTTTTCCCATTGATGAAATGTGAAAACAGCCTAGCTGGCCTACATAAGCCATTTGACTTTTATACACAGAAGTACAGCATTAGTTGTACTATTTAATTATATTTCAGAAACTTGTATAACACTTATTCTAAAAGGAAATGCATTCTATGTCCTAATTCAGAAATGAAACATTTCCCAGCAGTGAGAATAGGGACCTCTAGGTAGGTCAGTGATGGAGAGAGTTTTGTGATGAATGTTCCTTTACCCAAATATGGTGTGAGGCCTCTTCGTTTTTGTGAGAGAAGGCATGACAACCTCTATCTGTTCTTCTCAACTGGAGAATAAGAAAGAGTTGTCTTTTTAGGGACTGGATATGAGACTTCCATTTTTTTTTTTCAGTGACAGCCAGAGTGGTTAAAGAACAGATCTGTATGAACCGCAAGTTTCAAATCCCAGTATTACCCCTTGAGAGTGATGTATGAGTTCCCTCATTTGTAAAATGAAATGATAGTACTTTCCTCACAATGCTTATGGTCAAGGTTAAAAGAGCTAATATGTAAATGAAGCACTTAGAACAGGACTTGATGCATAGTAAGTACTGTTTTCTATTATTAGTTTCAAAAATAGCCTTTGCTTTTCTAGCATTTGCTATGTTCCAAGCACTAGTATAAGCACTTGATATACATTGTCTCATTTATCCAAACAAAAGCCATGGGAGATAGGTGAAATTTCCTTCACCATTTCACTGAAGAGAAAACTGAGACTCAGAAATAGTCTCAGCAGGGCCCAACATCTAACAGTTGGTAAGCGGTGGGGCCAGGATTACCAACACAGAGAGACTGCTGTAGGAGAGGAGTATTTGACATTAGTAAATTAGGAGAGTTGCCTGTAAAAAAAACCAAGGGACTTGCTTGCATAGGGCAGGAGGGCCAACTACCAAGAAATGCGTAAATAACTGGCTCCTGGAGTAGTTTCTGTGTCGATCCCGACTTAATCACTCATAAGAGCGCACGTCTTCTGGAAAAGTAGCTCCCAGGATTATTGAAAGTATAGAGCTACTGTCACATTTGCAGGTGATATTTTTCAGAGAGGTCACACTAGCCATGACTCTATCATAAGAGAAATCAAATTTTACATCAAAATTATAGTCTACAAGCTAAGAGCCAGCACTAATCAGTTCATATTTCTCATAAGCTCTGTTAATACTTTGATGAAAAACTTAAGAACAAATTATTCATAAATCATAACAATAGTTTGAAATAGGTTATATGTCATTTGTTGATTTATTAAAAACATTCAATCTTTCCATTGGTTGGCAAACTATGGTCATGGACCAAACGCAGTCCTACTGCTTATTTTTCTATATAAAGATTTAATGGGGAGTTCCCGTCGTGGCTCAGTGGTTAATGAATCCGACTAGGAACCACGAGGTTGCAGGTTCAATCCCTGGCCTTGCTCAGTGGGTTAAGGATCTGGTGTTGCCAGGAGCTGTGGTGTAGGTCGCAGACACGGCTTGGATCCCCTATTGCTGTGGCTGTGGTGTAGGCCGGTGGCTACAGCTCCGATTCGACCCCTAGCCTGGGAACCTCCATATGCCGTGGGAGCAGCCCAAGAAATGGCAAAAAGACAAAAAAAAAAAAATTTAATGGAACACAGCCATACCCATTCATTTATGTGTTTCTCTGCCTGCTTTTGTATTACAATAGCAGGGCTGAGCAGTTGAAACACAGACTGTATGGCCCACAAAAGCTAAAATATTTATTCTCTGGCCATTAATAGTAAAAGATTGCTGACCCCTGAACAACTCCTCTTTAAAAGTTTATTTATAAAAATAAATACTTAGCACAGGCACTGGTAGATGACAGGTGTTCAAAAATAAATGATAAATGTATACCAAATAAATGCATTTGAATACCACAGGATTACTCAAAACAGGAAAGTTCAAGCTTATCATAGCCAGGCTAAGTTAGCAGCTAGTAGATCCCCTGCCTTCATCTTGACTCTGTATCCCCTAAAGAAAATGCTTTGTCCATTATGTGGAGAATCCTTGTTTTCAGTAGGTCTGAAAATACAAATTTAAGATGCAGAGTGACATCTAGAGAAATAGTTTTCTATAGCTTCATGAGTGACAGAGAAGCCACAGATGAATAAATGTGATAGCGGCAGATAAGACAGAACAAGAATGGCTATCAAAGTGAGATTTATATCTTTTAAAAGTGACTTCACCTTACTTTAGAATATATTAACAGAGTATCAATCAATGTCCAATAATGGGAAATGAATTCAGAATAAATCATATTGAGCTAGCATCTCCTTAGCTCTTTACATTTCCTAAGTTCTTCATAACAATATATCCAACAATTCTTTATTTCTACAGACTATTTCCTGGAAAATTTTCTTCAACATAATTGTGGTCTGATCTATTATGACCCTTTTGGAGATTGAACCTTTACACATTGATTTCAATATTTAACTTCAAGCATTTTTTGATGCCAAACCTTGCCTCAGGGGCTAGAAATAAAAAATATGCACTACCCGTTATTCCCACCAAGATTATATATACCAGGAAAAACAACAGATCCAAAATAAGAATGACATTCACCCTCAGGGCTGGAGGTATCAAAGAGTCACATGGACTTCCATAGAGGAAGCAAAACTTAGAATAGCATTAGTATATTGTTTCTTCATTTGTACATTCTGTTCTTTTCTAAACATTTTTTGCACCTATTAGGTGCCAGGCCTTCTTATTGTTCCCTATAAGGTGGGACAGGGATCCTCACAGAGCCATCATTTTAAGAATGAAGGAGATACCATAAACAAGCAAATAAAGCAAGAGGATCCTTTCAAGAATGTGATTATTAGTACAGATAAAATAAATAGGGAGAGGTGAGAGAAAGAAACTTAGAGGAGGGTTAGTACCCACCTCTCTCCCTAAAAATATTAACTTCTCTGGATCTCTGTTTCTTCATATGAAGAGAATACCTACTTCATAAATACTGTAAAATAATTCAATAAAGTCCCTGGCATTATGCTTATGAGATGGGAAATCTTACCACTCTAAGGGGAAAATCAGCTGTTTTTGAGAACCATATTCTGTGCTAATCCTTTACATAAATTATTTCATTCATTCTTTATACTTAGATCTATGTCACCGGAAGAGTGTACTGAAGCTCAGAAGCAGGCTGTCTTGCCCAGTGCTATACAGCTAGAAAGAGGTGGAACTAGAATCAGAATCCAGCTATGCCTGGCTCCAGAACTTGTTCCCTTAACCACTATACCAATATTTCCTGGACAATATCATCAAAAAGAGACTAAAGATGTAATAATCTGTGAGGAAGGCTTAGGCCTCAGAGCACAGGGCCAATATGCCCTGGTTTGCATCATACACTTTATAGATTTGTGTCGGTTTCTAGTCAAATGAGCAAAAAGCAGATAAATGCAAAATGGCTTTGCTCAAGCAATTAGGTCAATACAGGTGATAAAGCTAACACCCCTTACCAAGGAAGCAGATTTCAAGATAGAATAAAGAACATAATATCTCCTTTATTAGAAAGGTATAGAATATGTTACAGCATGTTCTCATGTCTTCCTTGCCATTAATCTTCACAACTATATCTTCCCATAACAAATGCAGACACCAGGGCTCAAAAAGCTTTGAGTGGTAATTAGTGATAACGTTAAGATTTCAGGGAGTCCCCATCGTGGCTCAGCAGAAACAAATCCTACCAGTATCCATGAGGATGCGGGCTCAATCCCTGGTCTTGATTAGTGGGTTAAGGATCTGGCATTGCCATGAGCTGTGTATGTCCCAGACGCAGCTTGGATCTGGTGTTGCTATGGCTGCGACATAGGCCGGCAGCTGTAGCTCTGATTCGACCCCTAGCCTGGGAACTTCCATAGGCCACAAGAGCGGCCCTAAAAAAGCAAAAACAAACAAATCTTCGAATTCTAAGTCCCACGTTTAACACATCAGAAATTTAAAGTCAGCGAAAAATGCTTGCTGAAGTAAAGATAAAAACCACTTCCATTTTGGCCGTCTCTGCGGGTTCTTTTAGGACAATGAGAAAATTAGCTCTGAAACTCCAGGCAGGCCCCAATCATGGTCAGGCTGCCTCTCCAGGCAGAGACACAGGTAGAGAAGGTGTTGGCTGCCAGGTGCTCTCAGCCCCATGAGGGACTTTGTCCAAGACCTTAAGAAGCAAGATGACCAAATGCCCACTCAAAGTTTGGCACCCCTGAGAGCTTCACTTCTATTTAGAGTTCACCTCCTCTCCCCTCCATCATTCATATTTTGCATTTTAAAATATTCTCATTGATTTCCCATCCCCTGCTGGGTGAGCAGCTGAGGGATCGCTTGTCTGTACTACAGTCTACAATGTCACCCTTATGATGCCAGAGGAGTACAGGAGAGAGAAGAGACTGGGAAGTAGCTCCCTCAAAAAGGATCAACATCTTCATAGAAGTGTGATAGCCAGTAACTAGACGAAGACTCAGAGCCAGCCAAGATGCCTCATTCAGAATTTCCAAGGTCTAGATCCAATGATAAAAAGGATCAAAGGAAATAAATATACCCTAGGCACAAAGGTAAGTAAACCAAAGCAAGCCTTATGAGGATAGGTTTTTCCACATGCTTAGCCCTTCACCAATAATCTGCCTGAAAGAAAGAACACTTAGAAAAGGCTAAATCAACCCACAGCAGATGAACTGCAACATTGTTCCAGCATGTCTCATGAAGGAATTCAGATTGACATTTTATTTTCTAAATTGAGATATTATAATTTGAATCCCAATTGTGCCAGCTGAGTTGTTTTCCTTCCCAGCATGTTTCCAAATATCTACCTCCTGTGAACAAGAAAACGTGCAAGCAACAGGAGGGAGGCCAGCCTTTCATCATCACAGTTATCAGACTCTTTAATCAATCTGGACCTCCATGCTACCATAGTTGCTAGTGTTGTGGCAAGTTTTACATTTAATCCTGGGGTCTAGCTGCAAGTGTTCCTTAGCACACAGCTGCTTTCTACTCTTAGCAGAAGAACCAGAAATCCAAAACATTCAAAAAACATGTTCCATCAAGACTTAGTAAATAGGAATATCTTTGTTAGGTGCTGAGACATAAACCCTTAAGAAGAGCTAAAAACTAGTTTTTCTTTCTTTCTTTTTTTTTATTAATATCATCTGGGCTCTTTTTTTTAATTGAAATACAGTTGATTTACAATATTGTGTTAATTTCCAGTGTACAGCAAAGTGATTCCAATATACATATACATTCTTTTTCGTATTCTTTTCCATTATGGTTTATTACAAAGTATTGAGTATAATTCCCTGCGCTATACAGTAGGAGCAAACTCTTCATTTCTCCCTTCCCCCTCCCCCGCTCTGGTAACCATAGGTTTGTTTTCTATGTCTGTGAGTCTCTGTTTTGTAAATAAGTTAGTTTGAATCATATTTTAGGCTTCACAAATAAGTGATATCATGTGGTATTTGCCTTTGTCTGACTTACTTCACTTAGTATGATGATCTCTGCATTCATCTGCATTGCTGCAAATGGCAATATTTCATTCTTTTGGGGGCTGAGTAGTATTCCATTGTGTGTATGTGTGTGTATATATCTATTCTTTATCTATTTATCTGTCATTGAACATTTAGGTTGCTTCCATGCTTTGGCTAATGTAAGTAGTGCCACTATGAACATTGGGGTGCACATATCTTTTTGAATTAGCAGTTTTGTCTTTTCTGAATATATGTCCAAAAGTAGGATTGCTGAATCATATGGTAGCTCTATTTTTAGTTTTTAAGAAAACCCCATACTGTTTTCCATAGTGCCTGTACCAACAATTTTCATTGCCAACAGTGTAGGAGAGTTCCCTTAAGAATTAGATTTTCATTCTCCCCACTCCTCTGCACATACAGCCTTCATCAATTCCACCTTTAAAACATGGGTTTTTGGGGTCCCCCCCACTTTTGAAAACTTCAAGAGAAAGGTATTTCTTCCCCAAATTCAAGGTATTGTATAGTAAAGAGGATAAGGAGATTTTGAAGTCAGATATACATGTCCTTAAAGTGTAACTTTGCTCCTCAGTGTATGAATTTTCTCAGCATCCATCTTATCCTTTGTAAAATGCAGATAAAGTAGGGCTATAATGAAGAAAATGCCAAGCAAATTGCCTCGTATGTAGTAGGCATTTCATAAATCTTAATTTTCTTCCTCTCCTTCATCTATCAACTCCTAGTGCTAGATTAGAACACCTTTTGTTTTCATCCAGTTTTCCTCATTCTAGTTTGAAACATGTTAAGAAATACTGCACAGCCCCCATCTAATACAGATTCTCAGAGATTCTCAAAAAGTGAGGCTCACACCAGTCAGGGTCGCTCTTACCTTGAGAGCCATTGGCGTAATTTTGCCCTGAACCCTAGCTCTACCAAATGGGACAGCTCAGTGTTCCATCACTTTTTCCCACTCCTCATGCATTTGTGCCTCTCTCTACCTTTGCTCTTGAAAGAAAGCACAAGCTTTGAGGGTTCATCTCACATTGAAGTTGGGTGCAGAGTTCTGCCCATTTCCACAAGAAGTCACTCACATTGGCATGGGATGATACTCCATATTCCTGAGAACTGGAGGGGTCACTGCAGAAGGGTCGCATGGTGTTCTACACAGAAGTAAGCCATCCTGTAACTCCAGCTCTCATCTGTGCTCTTGTTTCTTAACCACCAGCAGTGCCAGCTGTGGCTCTACTGGCACCTGCAGCCTCCCTGGGATGTGGAGTCCAGTTTCCCATCCCCCTACAATTGTCTCACTCAGGAAGCAGCTCTTCTTGATAGTTCTACCTTCCTCAACACCCCTAGGATTGTGAAGAAAATTTTTAGTTTCATTGGATGCACCACACTTACAAATGTATACTTCAAAAGCCTTATATCCTCATTTTTTCACTTAATCTCTATTTCTCCTTCCTCGGGATCAAATACAGTTTCTCTACCATGAACCTCTGCTGATATTTTATGAACCATTTTAATCAGAGTAGAGCCCAGAAAATACTCCAGCGTTTTTGCCAGAATGGCTCTTCTGAACAGAACATTTCGATATAGTACTTGACAAGTGGAGTCAAGAACCTTTGCATTAGCATCCCTGTGTGGCTTCTTGTCAAGAAATCTCTAAGTGATCCACAACACAGGATATGACAGTCCATGATCTCTCCACCATGAATCACCACTCAGACTTTATTCACTTTTATTATATTTTAACTGACTTTGAGTTGATTCCAAACTCCTTTTCCGGCCCCATCATTCAATTTTTAAATCCCATCGGTGATCTCACTCCAAGATATGAAGCACCCCACATTGATTCTGTCTTTTTGAAACTATCTTTGCAAACACTTAAGTCAAAACAAAGTGTAACAAGCTGAAAATGGAAAATTCCAGAGCCCCCCAATCAGTGTGGTAGATTCAGGTTTGTATAATTGTCTAGTCCAGTTTTTTTTCAATTGGCTCAATTAATGTAATAAGATGCAAAGGGTCATCGATCACATTGATTACAGGCTATCTGAAAGCAAAATATCCCCAGTAACAGAACACTTTCTAAATATGCAGCAAAGCAGGAGAACATGGATAGACTCCAAACACAGAACATATTGTTACCCTTCAAAGAATGGCATTAGAAGATTAAAGACTAACTTTTATATCCATTAACCAAGAAAATGTGTCCAGAAGGAAGTACACTTCTGAAGATGAGAATATTCCAGCCAGAAGCGTAAGAACTGGAGTACTTTGCTAATTTAAAGAGCCCTCACATACCTCCACAATTATATTTTAACACTTGCAAAAAAATAAGTACTCAGTGAAAATTAAGCTGCACAATGAACACATTACATCACAGGCATATGTACAAATGACTTCTTCCAACTTGTTGTATGATCCTATAAAAGTTACTTGTTGATTTATTTTGTTCATGAAGCCAAAAACAGGGCTTTAGCATTATAGAATGTGGGATCCAATATTGATAAAGAGCCTATTCACAAATTAAAGTTACTTGCTATAATGCTCTTGATGATCACTCATTATGAAAGTGGTAAATATTCTTCAAATATGTTTACTGATATGGTTGTCACCTCCTGTTATACGGCCATGCCTTTTTTGTTCTAAGAAAGCTTTTTCAGATTGTCTTAAAATTTATATATTTTGCCAGTAAATGACAGCCAAATGTTTGAGTGGGCTTTGGTATCTTTTACTAAATACTTTTTGTCTGGCCCTTCTTTTGGAGATGTCCATAGATTTGGTCTTTAAATTGATAGTACTCCTGGAAAAGGATTCAGGTATTTGCTTTCTTCTCAAAGTGATACCTCTATATCTTTCTATAACTCCATTTCTTCAACAATAGTTCAGTCATAGTGAACTTGAAAAGAGAAAATAATAGTAGGTCTGGAAGCCAGGGTCCTAGGTCTAGAGATACACCATGTTCTTAGTTAGCCACAGCAAATTAAAATAAGTTCTAGTAATTTCCTCAACACTTCAAGAAATCGTACCACCTCTGTGAATGCAGCAATTAAGATGATTACCAGCAATCACTGTGATTAGGCACCGAATCTCTTGCTATAGTTCATCATCATCTTGAGGGCTACATATGCTCCAGGTACTATTTCCCTCTGCTTGGCATTATAACCCCCAAATAACAAAACCCAATTATGTGAAAATTATCACAAACATGTCTGAATGTCGAGTTATTTGTAACATAAGTTAGATGCTCTTAGAATGTTCAAATTTGAGAGACTTTTGAGAGAAATCCAGGTTGTATGTTTATGGATTGGAATATGACAGTGAGACATTAAGTCATGGGACCTGCCCAATCTCCTCAAAGCTCAGAGATGGACTGTGGAAACAAGATGCTGGATTCCTGCTCCCTTTTCCAAACTCACTGCAGTTTGTCCCTCACAACATGTAGAAGGACTATGCCACAGCCTCTGTCTCCCAAGGGAGAATGTCTAGATAATAGCTAGACCCATGACCATGCACAGAAGTTTTTCTGAATCATATGTAGAATCAAAAAACTTTTTTTTTTTTTCTGAATTAGTTCAAGAATTCCAGCTAAATCTCCTGGAGTACTGAGATACCAGTCAATTCTCCATGACTTCCTAGGCAGACTAATAAACTGATCTCTGATAATTAAAGCAAATGTCCTCAGATTCTATGTAACTGCGTCCTCATAAATTATATTCTGTTACTTGGGCTATAACCCCAAAAGTTAAAGTTTCTGTTTTATTTCTTTATTCCATCTTATTACTTTCGCATTTTAAATTTTCTTATTTTTTTCCCTTGGAAGTAGATTGGTATGAAGGATTCCTACCTGCCTGTTACAATAATTTCCTTCTCCCTAATCAGTACTCTCTAAATCTAGCACTCCAGTTTCAGGCAAAAATCATGTGTAATTCCTGCCAACAATATTATCCTTTCCAAATATTTCATAATCATTATTTATGGCAATTAGAAGTCTTCAGCTTACTATTTATGTTGATTTTTGTAATTATATAGAAGGAAAAACCGTTCAATAACTAGCTTTGCTATTTAAGTATGAGCTGTATGATCTTATTTCTTGGCTTCTCTGAGCTCAGTTTCCATTCATCCGTGAGATGGGAATAATAACAACTGTCCTACAGATCTAGCAGAGTTATGAACAGAAAATGGTTTAAGGACAATGAAAATACTTTATTAATCCCAAGGAATTAAAACAGTTAACTGGTATCAGGACTTTATTCAGGATCAGGGTATTGACAAGAAAATGACATTTTCTCCTGGATTATCTTGATAGCTTAGATCAAGTGTGGCTAAGAAAACAAAGGAGCAGACACTGGAAAATTAATTTTGTGTCTACACTTGAGAAGAGGCCAACCTGCCACTTGTGCACTGAACTCTGTTCCCTACTCAAGGACATATTTCCCCCATTGTCTTCTTTCTTTTTCTTCGGGATCATAAAATTTCCCCTCTCTATGGGATTATTCCCTAAGCAAACGAAGATGCTGTAATATCTCTCATCTTTGAAAAAAGATAGACTTCATCCTCATCTGGCAACCCTTCTGCTTTTCTATTCCTTTTTCCAAAAAAAAAAAAATCTCTCAAAAGCCATGTTTATAATCACTATCCATTTTTCCCATCTTCTCTCGAACCCACTCCAAACAAGTTTGCCTGATAAATAAAAGTTATAATGCATATAGATAAATAATACTTTTCTCAAAAAACACCCATTTCCTCTTACTTATGCTTTTCTGTCTTATAGTTGTTTTCCAAGTTACAAGAGCAACCTACGAGGGTTGTCCCAACTGTTTTAGTTTTATCTTTCCACTTTATCTTTCTTGAATCCTAATGTATCTGCAAAAGTATTTAGTACTTTTTTAGGTATTATAGTAATAATTACCAGAATAACTTCATAATTATATCAAATATTAACTATTTAATATTCTTGAATACTCTATAACTTAAAAAACAATATGCAAATCATCAATTCCACTCCTATACCTATATCCAGAAAAATAAAAACATACACTCAAAAACTTATATACAAATATTCATAGCAGTATTATTCATTATAGGTGAAAAGTGGAAACCAACAAAATGAATAGATAAATTAAATGTGGTATAGTCATAGGATGGAATATTATTCAGCAATAAAAAGAAATGAAGTACTGATATATGCCACAATATGGATGAATCTTTAAAAATTATGCTGTGTGAAAGACAGAAGTCATACACAAAAGACAGCATGATTCGAATCATATGAGATGTTCAAATCTTGGAAACATAAAATATATTAATGATTGCTTAGGGCTGGGGAAAGCAGGGGGAAAGTGGAGAGTGACTGCCAATGGATGTAGGGTTTCTTTTCAGGATGATGAAATGTTCTAGAATTAGATTGTGGTAATAGTTGCACAACACTGTAAATATACTAAAAACCCCTGAATTGTACACTTTAAATGGGTGAACTTAATTATATGCCAATGATATCTCAGTAAAGCCATACACAAGGTTAACATCCATAATTGTAAGTCAGGTTGATACCCTGTGCCCTTGATGTGCTGTGTTAAGAGCAGTAGTTCACCTCTGTACCTTCCTCCAAAAAATCCCAAAAGTGTAAACATCAGCCAAACTCAAATTGAAGGATATTCTGTAAAATGCCTAACCAGGATGCCTCAAAACTATCAAGACCATCAAAATTAAGGAAAGTTAAGAGAAAATGTCACAGCCCAGAGGAACCCAAGGAGATTTAACGACTCAATCTAAGTGGCAGCCTGGAGAGAAGTGGAGCTACCTCTTTCTCTAGCAAGCTTGTGGAAACCATTACAAAGCCATCATTTCCTGTGGGGTGCTTGGCATTCCTTCTGCTAGGACAGAAGGAGAGATGCAGCTGCCAAAGCTGATGCAGAGTGTTGAGTTCTAAAAATGTCAGCTCCATGGAGCTAAAAAGTCATCGAAGGAGTAGGCAGCCATTTTTGCAGAGTATATTGAGGGCAATGAAAAGAGGTTGTAAAAATCAGTTGATTGAAACAGTGTTTAGCTAGAGAAACTACCTACAGAGATGGCTGAGGAGAAGAGCAGGGTGGGAATGGGAGGGTCTAAGCTGGACAGGCCTCTGTCCTTGGCCACTACAGTGAAGGATTATCTCTTTTTGTGAGAATCAGTTTGAAACTTTAAAAGCACCTAATTAAATTTTGTGAAGAGTAAAATGTATACAGTAGGGCTTGCTTTTAAAGTTTCAAACTGATCCTCACAAAAAGAACTCGGAAGAAGATAAATGTCTTGGTGACAATATGGAGATAACACAGTAGAAATCTCATTAATGAAAATGCAAAAGACTCACAGGGAGAGCCAGTTATAAGGGAAAGAGCATGGGCTTTGGCTTAAGCAGACTTAGGTTGAGTCACAGCTGTCACTTACTAGCCATGTATCTTTAAACAAATTACATATACTCCCTAAACCTCAACTTCTTCATGGGCAAAAGAGTCAGTTCTAGCTTGCACACTGTGAGATCAAATAGGATCATGTTTACCTATCTTTGTGATGAGCCATCACAAAGACTCAAATGTGGTACTAGCAATCCAATTGTAACTCAAGCCAGGGATTCAAATATAGGATGCTTAGTCCTTGGCAGGGAGTGGGAAGATGTTGGCAAGTGTGAAGCAGTGACCTGATGTCAGAGAACCAGGAGTACCAGGCAGGGGACAAAGGCAGGGATGTGAGTGATGATGATGACGACAAAGATGATAATTACTAGGGCTCCTTCCAAAGCTCAGAATGTTTGTCACTTTAATTTCCTAGGATCAATTAAAATATTTACTCATAATCTTAAAAGCCAGTTTAGGAAAAAGCAGGCTTCCATTAATCTCTTGTCTGAGTAAATCCTCCTTATCTACAGAGATAATTCAGAATCTCTGGCATGTTTTACCTGATAATGCATGAACCAATGTACAAATCATCTCTTCCCACTGAACAACTTCCCCACCCAAGGAAGCCAAATCTAAGGTATAATTATCCTGCATGCCCTGAGTCAGAAGTGCAGCGCAGGGAACAGTGAGGGAGGGAGACCAGGAGGACGTGGAGCACAACTTGGAGGTCAGGGAGAGCTTCGGGAACGTGATCAAAGGGCCCTGGAAGTAGAGGAAACACAGTAACTGAGTGGTGGACAGCTCATAGATGCCAATGCAAATTGTAGAAGTCATTTAAAAAAAAAAAAAAAAAAAAAGATAGTCATGGCTCAAAAAGAGGTACAGGCTACGTGTGCCCATAAGCCAAAAGTCTTAACGCAAATGATATTTGGAGAGTTGAGGAAGGAGGCAATTACTATAGAATAACAGTGAGAGGGAGCATTACCCCCACACAATGCAAGATGCATGGGGAGTTCCCTGGGAGGGAAAACATGCAGTTAAGGATAAGACAGAGCTCCAATTTCTGGGGCTAGTGGAGGAAAAGAAGGTATTCTAACTCAAAAGAGTAAGATGGATTCTACTATCAGGATTAAGTACAGGTGAGGGGCTGAATTTTTGGAGGTATAATGACAGTATAGATGCCGAGTTGTGGAATCCTTATTTCTTCACTAACGAATTTTAAAATCCCCCTCTAAAAACAGGATCGCTCTTGATGCAAGAATAGGATAGAGTTTTGTGGGGGTTTCAGAGAAATAGCTGGAACGTTAAGAGGAATGAAGGAGGAAGTATCAGCTTCTTCTATTTTGAGTAGTTTTCAAGTTCAGAACATCCTGAAAGTCTGGGCTGAGGAAGTTAAAAATTTTCAAACTCTGCAAGAGATTAAAGATAATTAAAAACTTACTTCAGGAGCTCCCGTTATGGCTTAGCAGGTTAAGAACCCGACTAGTACCAATGAGGATGTGGATTCGAGCCTTGGCCTCACTCAGTGGGCTAAGGATCCAGCGTTGCCGTGAGCTGTGGTGTAGGTCAAAGACATGGCTTGGGTCCTGCATTGCTGTGGCTGTGGCATAGGCGGGCAACTACAGCTCTGATTCAGTCCCTAGCCTGAGAACTTCCATATGCTACAGATGCAGCCCTAAAAAGCAAAAATTAAAAAAAAATAAAATTCAAAATGTAGGACATGTCACTTTTGAAAAAGTAAGTAAAGATGGAATTAGACCCTAGATCTCCTAATGCTAATCGCAGACACTTTTGGAGCCCTGAGTAAACCCTCTTAGCCAGACTGTGATTTCAGCCATGACAACTGCAGATGGTTTCTGCTTATAGAGAACATTGCCCTTAAGGTGCCCACTGTCCCCTGATTGTCTCTCCTCTTCTCTGCCTCAAGGTTCTCTCTAAAATCCCAGCAGTTTCCAGGCAGGAAGTATGGGGCATCCCTCAACAAACGGGAGATGGCAGTCAGTGGATAGATGCCTCAGCCTCCCTTTCTCTGGACAGATGATCCTGAAGTACATTACTTGGTCCAAAGTTGCCTACAGTGGGAGTTGTCTCAAAAACCCACATCCTAATTGGCTTCTCCTCTCCTGTCTCACTCTCCTATGTGCCTTTAAACCTGCTTCCTGGGATCCTCTCCCAAACAAACTGCTATCACATAAATCCTTGTCTCAGACTGTATCTCAGGAATTACAGGTTGGAGGAGGTGAGAAGGGGAGTTATTTTATTTTCATTTTTTGGTTCCATTTTGCTTTAATTTGTGTTTGCACTGCATTTCTTTTTCTCCATAGGTCACCAAGATGCTGGCCGTGGTTGTCATTCTGTTTGCCCTTTTATGGATGCCCTACAGAACTCTTGTGGTTGTCAACTCGTTTCTCTCCAGCCCTTTCCAAGAAAATTGGTTCTTGCTCTTTTGCAGAATTTGCATTTATCTCAACAGTGCCATCAACCCAGTGATTTACAATCTCATGTCCCAGAAATTCCGTGCAGCCTTCAGAAAGCTCTGCAACTGTAAGCAGAAGCCAGCAGAGAAACCAGCTAACTACAGTGTGGCCCTAAATTACAGCGTCATCAAGGAGTCAGATCATTTCAGCACAGAGCTTGATGACATCGCTGTCACTGACACTTACTTGTCTGCCACGAAAGTGTCTTTTGATGACACCTGTCTGGCTTCTGAAATAACCTTTAGCCAAAGTTGATTCATAGAGTAGAAGAAAATGTATGACAAAGAAAATGAGAATCCTGTGTGCTTATCACCCCAGGAGAGAAAATAGCCAATACTCATGTAAAGACAGAGCAGATAAAGTCTTTGCCGATGCTCTAACCAACCCTGGCCCAAGATACCTTAACCCAAGAGAATGATTCACATTTTCCTTCTCGTATCAAAAAATATATATCATAAAAAATTGAGCAGATCTGTGAAAGATCCAAATGGTAGAAACTCAAAGGGTAGCCCAGTCCATTTAATTTGAGAAATTTACTGTATTTTCCGGGGCTATGAAGTTTAGTTAAAATGTAGACATCAATTTGCCTTACTCATAATACTTTATCAAGTGTAATTTTTCATCCCCCCACAAATTATTTATACATTTGATAATGTACCAACATGCAAATTTAATGTTTGCATTTAGCATTTCATTTTAATGACATATATAGTGCTATTTCATGAACATCTGAGACTACAGGGAAAATAGGGAAAACATTTTTTATTTATTGAGTAAAAATGAGATTTCAAACGGATATGTTTGCTGTATGAAAAAAAAGTCAATGTCATAATGCTTATAAAATTTTGAGTTGATTTTTATGTCTTACAAAGTAGATTCATTCAACTTGAATGTAAATAGACAAAACCCCAAGTAGCCAAAAATGCAAACTGAGAAGACGTGTAGATTTGATATTTAGATAACCCACCTTTTCACGCTTCACGTCTTCTAAAAGATGAGTGGGACAAGAGAAATATCGAGATTAAATAACTGACTATGTATACTAACATATAATGAATATCGGAAAGTCTAACCAAGACAAATATTCAAAACAAGGTTTTACTTTTTCCTATGAAACTTTTAAGGAAGAAAATCCTTTTTGAGCATTCTTGTATATAAACCACTGAGCCATGTCGAGTGAATCCTTCTAGCTGAATCTAGCTTAAAAGTCTGAAACATTCTCAAAAGCTTAGTTGCTATTCTAAGTCAGACAAAATCTGACTCTCACACTTCAGATCAAGACTCCCCACTGAGCACTGCAGTCTATAGAGTTTAACTGGTCTGCCATTGTCTTTCCTTCCTGCCTGCTTGTCATTCGTAGGGTTGGTTTGTTTGTTTGTTTCAAATGCTAGTGATATTTTGTTTACAGATTCTAAAGCAAAGCGATGCAAAATTGTTTGCTTTATTTTCAATAGAGGTAAAACTGATTTCATCTCATTGTTAGTATCTCTATAGTTATGATGTAGATCTGCTATTCTATTCCAATGATTATTAGTGAGGTGTTAATGTGAATCTGTCAAGTCCTACTTTAATCCCTTTCAATCGACTCATCAAGATTTGTCCAATCAGTATCTTCAAATGTAAAAATCACCGGTGGTGTTGGTTCAGAAATAGCTAATTTTTAATGACTAGGTCAGAATGTACTTTTAAGCACCCTCTCTCAAGGGTATATTCCTATCTTGTCAATTTTTTTCTGAAACCTGATTACTAATGATAATTACCCACCATACACACACCCTCTTTATGAAGAATATGTGACTCTGTTTTGGAAACTTCAGTTTTTAAATGCTGCTTCGTGGAGACTCTGCCAAGCAGAACCTCAGTCCTGAATATGTTTTGGTGAAAGTTGGCCTCACCGACTCCATGAAGACATTCTTATCCTGTCACTGTGTCAGTAAATAAATGTAAGAAAATATTTGTTGGAAATACCCTAAAAGTCTCTATGCATGACACGAAAAAATCTATTTTAACTGCTTTTTCATCTTGGATTAAATGTTAATTTTGAAATCCTATAGGTAGAGCACTAGAATAACCCAACCCTAAATCACACACGCGTGTGTGCAGGTGCTTACAAACATATAAACAAGGATGCATCAATTGCTTAATGATGGGAATTGGAATGTATTAGATTTTTTTTTCACTACAGAAAAAGACTGATATCATTGAACATCTACTGTGTCTCCAGCATGCCAGTAGGTATTTAATCAACATTATCTTCACCATAATCTCATTACAGCTGCGATTTTTCTTAAAAGACCAGGGGTCAGGGATTAAGTCTCTAAATTGTGTAGATATTAGGGAGAGAAAAAGAAGAAATGTCTTTCTTTTTTCTTTTTCTTTTTTAAAGCCAGCATGCTGATTAAAATTCTTGTGACCTGATGGCCTAAATAATAAAAAAATACATATACTTTGCAGAGTGGTAATATCAGATGTTGAAAAAATTATGATTAGTTTTATATGTTATACAGAGAACACAATGTACTTTTCACACCTTTGGAATTTAATATATGGGCTCAGTTTTTCTGTTTCAATATTTTAAAAGTTACTTGCCAATAATCTGTTAGTTTTAGACCACGTGGGAAATTCACAAGAACGCAGTTCATAATGTTTCAACTCTAAAGCAAATGTCATTATGATACCGTGCAATATCCAATAGATATTTCGGTTACTACAGCAGAGATATAACTTTTTAAGCTATACTTTTTCACACTGTACTAAATCATAAAATATTGCTGTAAATAATTAAAACTTAACAAACCATCAAATGAAAAATAAAGACCTAGGTTAAAAATTGCTCACAGACTGAATTAATGTTATAAGGCCTTCCTTAATAAAATTCCTTGAGTTATGTTATTACTTCCAATTTCATTATTTGCTGAGTGTCTTTGGTTAGATCTTGCACCTAAGGTAATTAGGTAAAGGGCACAAATGATGAATAAAAGAAGCAAACATAAATTTCCTCTTAAGACTTCGCCATCAGTATTATATTTCTAGAGCTTCACTCCGATGCAAATATTCTAAATGCTGAAGAGAAATGAGAAAAGTGAAAACTCTACAGTCATCTTAAACAGACCAAATGCACAGAAGAATACATCTTGACAATATACCAAAACAAATGGCTTATTTGAGCTAAACAACTAGTTAAAGGAAAACTATAGCCATAAAACTTATGTTAATGTAACTAAGCCTTAAATGGATATCTGAAGTGTTTCATTTTTAGAAGAATGTGTTAGAATAACAATGACAATATGTCTTAATAAAGCTGAGTCCACATGGTTTTAGACTACTATTTTTGTTTGTTTGTTTGTTTTATCTTTTTAAGGCTGCCCCTGCAGCATATAGAAGTTCCCAGGCCAGGGGTTGAATAGGAGCTGCAGCTGCCGGCCTACACCACAGCCACAGCAATGCCAGATCCAGCCACATTTGCAAACTACACCACAGCTCATGGCAACACCAGATCCTTAACCCACTGAGCAAGGCCAGGGGAACTTGTGTCCTCATGGATACTAGTCAGGTTCGTTACTGCTAAGGCACAAAGGGAACTGCCTAGACTACTCTTAATAACAGAGTTATATCACTATGTTAAATTTGTAAGCATGACAGAAGAGAGAAAAGATTAACTTTCTGGAAGAAAAGGAGACTGTGTATAGTTTACTCATGCCTCTATGAATTCTATAAATAATATCGTCAACATTACTTTTGTCTCTCAAGTGCAACTCACCAAGGGGTTGGAATATTTGTTCACGGAGTAGGAGAACAGGATGGGAGTGAGGGCATCCACAACCTACCACACAGTCCAGGTTCAAAGAAAATTTATTTCCAATATCTGGAGTCACTTGTTCTCCTTGGAAGAAGCAGAAGATGAATCTCCAGCAACTTCTTTTCTGTTTATCTGTATTTGCCCACACAGTAAATAACCATCAAAACCAAGACTTGGCCAAGTGAATATAAGTTTTTAGAGTAATGCACATGAATAAGTCTTATAGTGCTCTGTGGTAATAAATATATTTTTCTCTCTCCCACCTCCCCTAGCAAACTCTTCTCCTTCCACAGACAGGGTTTTCCCCAGAGCAGCCAGTTTTATCTGACGTCATTCAAGACTAATCCTGGACATGAACTATTTAAAGTAAAACTGTAACTATTCTTTCATATATATATGTATGAACTATTTTATGAACTATAATTGGAAATATTAATTTATAACTTCATTGATCACACAGGAGGGAAAAATGTCAGAAAATATTTTTACGTTTGGCCTATAATCTCAAATTACTCAGCAGAAAAACTCATTGATAAGAGCGCCCACTGGGAAATAGTTTTGTTCCTGAGATGGTTAGAACCAAGTGGACTAGGCTGATATAAATTAAATCTGTATGTTTCTCATTTTAACATTCAAATACCCTCTTTAAGAAGAATTTCCAAGAATGTTTGTAGACAGTGTAGCCAGGCCTATTTACATTCTTATACACCAAACACATTTATGGCAAATCCAATATGAGGTGATTCATATTTTAGAAATTATGTCTGGAAAAAAAAAACAAAACTGGATAAAATAGTTCAACAGGGACCTCACAATGTCAAAACTGTCAACTCTGGATCCTAAAATAAAACAAAAGATAGTTTTGGAGTTCCTGCTGTAGTGCAGAGGAAAGGAATCCGACTAGGAACCATGAGGTTGTGGGTTCAATCCCTGGCCTTGCTCAGTGGGTTAAGAATCCAGCACTGCCGTGGGCTCTGGTGTAGGCCAGCAGCTGTAGCTCCAATTGGATCCCTAGCCTGGGAACCTCCATATACCACAGGTTCAGCCATAAAAAGCAAAAAAAAAGAAAGAAAGAAAAAACAGTTTTATGGGCAATAAACAGCAAATCCACACAATGATTGCTTTATATCCTCACAGAGGAGCATGTGGGTCAAATCCATACTACAGGCTCTCAACTGAAGTAATGGAAATGAAAGCACTTTGAAAATTGCAAAAATTAAAAGGATAGGATAAACAAGGGAGTTGACTAGATCTCCTGCAACATGTTTGAGCCCTGAAGAAACACCCAAAAGTGATTATTTCATTCCTCACAGAATAATGGACTTAATTGTCATGTTTATGGCCATTCTCTGGCTTGCAAAAAAGAGAGTATAAACTTTCTCAAGAATATTATGATCTGATACTGATAAACATGGTGACTTCCCAGAAAAGAAAAGTAAATACAACATGGCAGTAGAATAATATTGCACTTAACCACAGGTATGAATTCAGAAGCAAAATAAGAACATTTTCTGTATTCCTGAAATGGCACAAAATGCCTCAGTAAGGAGGCTAAATATTTATTCCTTAGCCAAGAATAATAAACCACTCCCACTTTTATATACATAAGAATTATCTGGGGAGTGCCCATCGTGGCTCAATGGTTAACGAATCCGACTAGGAACCATGAGGTTGCGGGTTCGATCCCTGGCCTTGCTCAATAGGTTAAGGATCCAGCGTTGCCATGGCTCTGGTGTAGGCCGGCGGCTACAACTCTGATTAGACTCCTAGCCTGGGAACCTCCATATGCCGTGGGAAGTGGCCCTAGATAAAAGGCAAAAAGACAAAAGAAAAAAAAAAAAAGAATTATCTGGAAGCTTATCTTAGAATGCATTTTATTTGACCTTGCTGCAAAATTTTTATTAGGTAATTTTGATGTCTGTAGTCTTCTGACACCTTGAAAACCACTGAGTCATAGTTCAAGGCTCTTATTTATCACATAATCCTTAATAAACTACATGAAAAACTCCTTGAGAATAAATGTATTTCATCCTTATATTTCTCAAGTTATCTAAACCTGGATGATGCTCCTAAGTATCTATTAAATGTAGGAATACATTTTAAAATTTTCTGATGATACCGATATGCTTCTAGATCTGTCTGCACAGTAAAATAACAAGTTCTGACTGGTTTTTATTTCTTTAAACCGTTCTCCCAGCTCAGTGAAAGGCACTGCATTAAGTGTGCCAAATGATGTTTAGGACAATTCTTTACGTATTCATAATGCTGGACAATATCAGTAGCACTTCCACATCCTAATGAAAGAGTTCACCTCATTTAATGATGAAAAATAAAAAAGATGAACACATTGTCTCCACCTTCAAGGAGATTACAATCTAGAGATAACATGTTAACACAAAACCCTAAGAAATACAGAATACAAAATTGGAAGCCAAATGGCGTCATTTCAGATGACAAATGACAGGAGGAAAAAGGGCCTTTAGGAGACTCAGAGTCATGAAGGAGGACTTTGTAGAGAACACAGGACTTTCTCAAGGAAATGATGATTTGGGTAGTAAAGAAAAAACAAGGTGCGTGAGAGAAATAAGATGCGAGAGGGCAGGAAGACACAAATAAAGCTTAGAGCGAGGTTCTGGACATTAGGGATATGTGTCTAGAGTAACTCCATTTCATGAGAGAGTAAGGCAAGCAGCTAGTCTAATATTTGCCACCGTTAATAAAGCTCCAAATAAAGGAAAGGTAAAGGAAATCGAGTACAATATAAAAAAATGGGTTTATATTTAGTGAGGAAATATTCACCCAAACACTAGAATATAGAATTTAAAAGCCTATAGGTCAGCTGTGTTTACTTTCTAAGCATTTCATTTATTATTATATATAGAAAATACAGTACACTATTTGTCTTATAAATGCTATAATTCTAAAAGTATTCTTATAGTCTTAATTTTTGAAGTGAAAAATATATATAATATATACAAATATATCTTTGTTTCTGTATCATGTGTCCTCATGTATTTCAAAGTATTGATACCTGTGTATATTATTCAGGGGTCCTTAAGAAACTCTGGATTTATCCAGTTATGCTAACCATAGAAATCAGAGCTAGCTCAGGGCCCTAGCCCTTCATGAATTTAAGCGTCAAGATTAAATATGAATTGAAAAGCACATAGTGATTAGCTTCAGATTACTTGTGACATCATGGGCTTGCATGTTGCTTTTGATATGCTGCTGAATGGGTTGACGTTCTTCTATCAGTTTTAGAAAGTTGTATGGCGACTCATTCCAACACTTGAGAATTAATTGCTGTCTCCTTGGAGGACAAAGTCTCTTCTTTAAGAAAGTACAGTGTTATGTGCTCTGCTGTGGGAAACTGTGTGTCTGTTCCAATATGTGTATTGTGAGCAATAAAGCATCAAACCGAAAGAACTGGCTCTTTAGTTTTCTTTGTTATCCAAATTACTTCATTCTTGGTGCAACTTGACTCTAAACTACTTGCCCAGAATAACTTCATTTCATCCAGTGGCACTCAACCTGCACCAGTGCGGATTTTTTTGAGATGATTATAAACAACATGAAAATAGACATTTTCCATTTTAATAAGTTTAATGTGTATTGAATAAAATATGGTCAGCTCATCAAATTCATGTCAGTGATGTTAATGAGACTGCTTAATGTTGATATTAGATAAGACAAAAAAAAAACCATGAAGTTTAAATAAGTGGCTAAAGTTTAGACAACAATGGAGTAATCATTTCAAGTATCTCTGTCCCTTTTGAACAGTAGCATTTTAAATAGCCACGTATGTCATTGCAAAGCAAATTGATCCGTTATCTCTGTAGTTCCAAGTAATCACCAACTTACCTGGACCAGGCAGGGCAAAAATACACAGACTATAAAGTCCAGCTCTTGTAGAAGTGGATTTGGCTCATTCCTGGGGCCACTGCTCTATTATACAGACTTCATTTGATAAAGCTCTTGCCATGTAAAAGAAAATGCTTGCTTAAGTAAACTTCAAGCTTTGCTTGAATGACCTCATTCTTTCAAAGTTCAATGACTTGGAGAACCTGAGGAAAATAAAATAAAATAAATAACATTTGAAGCACTGCAGCACTGAGTGAACAAGAGTGGGTTCTTTGAATCCTCTTTATTCAAGAACAAAACAACCTTGCCACCACTAACCCCGTCTACCTTCCAAAAACATCTGTTCTTATATTACGATGTGTAGTACCTCCAGCAATGTAAATTTTCCTCAATCCCTCTAGGTAATTTAGTGGGATTTTACCAAATAGCAAATTCCTCTTTCCCAGATCTCCTTAAAATTCTGTAAAAATCGAAGACGACACTTTTGCTCTTGCATATTTTGGTCAATAAAGTACAATGACTAGCACACTACCTGGCACATAATGGACTCTCCAAAAGTATCTGTTAGTGGACATGAATGAATATGTTTATTAAATAATTAAATTTAATGAACATAAAGCAATGTATACCACAGTTAATAACTACTTAGAGTATAGATTACACAGACACTGAAAGACAGGCCTCCTCAATTTCATAACCATCCACTTATGTACACTAACCTTAAAATATGTTCAGCTTCATGATTCAATATTGTTTCCTCTGACATGAAAAGCCACTCAATGTGATCACTCCATCTACTTTACAAAACTGGCAACTCCACTGATAGATTTGTTATAAAATATAAGGTAATAGATGAATCTACACAAATCAACCAGTGGTAGCAGCCTCTTTTAGAGCCTTGTATCACATCTCCTTTTTGGCTCCCATGATTTCAGCACAACTATGGTGGACAGTTCCATGCACAGTTCCTCTCCCATCTCCATCAGACCAAAGGTGACTATACTTTTCCACATCACAACTTTTTCCAAAGCTGTGGGAAAGCCACTTAGCTTGAGCACAGGTTACCAAAGATTTCAAGTGTGTTAATTTCCTTGGAGGAAAACATTAAAGCAGTGAGCAATGAAAATCAATGAACAAAAGCTCCAGCCTCTCATCTTCTGGTGGAATATTTCTGAGCATCTTCAAAACGGTTCTTTAGAAGGTCTTTAGAATGATTGAGCCCTCAGTCTCCATATGGGTAATCAGCTCAAAAGCGCATCCTTCATTAGCCTTTCTTCCTTCCTGTTCCACTTTCCTAAATTTCCCACTTCTGCTTTCTGGAATCACCTCCAAAATAGAAATTTTATAACCAAATCTTTGTTTGAGGCTCTGATTTGATGGTACCATCAGTTCTACAGTTTTTAAGTTGATGTCTAATCAATGGCAGATAAGAAACATAATCATCAGAAAGTAACACCAAGAATAGATCTCATTGTATTTCCAGTCAGATTGCCTTCTAAAAAATCTCAAGAAACTGATATATGCATATCTATATCAGAATTACACTTCTAATAAGGCACAAAATTTATGAATCACAGGCAGATTTTTTTTCTTTATACTACCATAAATGATCCTGTCATTTCAATTCATCTTTTTTTCTCTTCAGCCTCTCATATAATTTGTAGGTCTTGGACTCAGCATGTAATTATTGCATCTGTAAAACTTAGATAGAAACGTCTAATCCATGCATGAACTGTAAGAATTAAATTACACAGAAAAGTAATTATAAGATACATGACCCATGGTATGCATTCAACATTCCTAACAATTACTTATCAAACACAAGACAAGGAATTTCAGCCATATCAAATCACAGATACTCATTGAGAAATGCTGCATACAAGGTACTTTCCTAGATGCTGGGATAAGTCAAAGACAATAAGAATTGTCTCCAGAATCTTATAGTCTGGCTGAAGACACCAAATGCAAATATTTAAAATGTAAGTACACTTAAGTACAAGATTTAAGTAGCAGTTCTGGAAGCCAGAAAAGAAAAAAAAAAAAAAAGGAAGTGCATGGTGAATTCCTCAATTGTTAACAAAAACAACAATTACCAAGAAAGTTTAGAAGAGACAGAAGTCAATCCAGATTAAGCCAGCAAGAGGAGACTTTAAACAAGCAATAGAATATGAGCTGAATGCTAAATAGTAGTAAGCTACAAAGGAGAGATAAGATATGGGGTAGGGTAGATAGAAATAAAAGCATTTAAAAAATGTTTCAACAAAGGAGGAGGGATAAGATGGTATGGAGACACAGGAGTATGATAGACATTATGGAAAGATGTTTCCAATAGAATATGAAGAGCAGGGTAACAGAAGTTCCTGTTGTGGTTCATCAGGTTAAGGACCCAAAATTGTGAGGATGCGGGGTCTATCCCTGGCCTCACTCAGTGGGTTAATGACCCAGTGTTGCTGCAAGATGTGGTGTAGGTTGCAGATGAAGTTCAGATCCAGTGTTGCCTCAGCTGCAGCTCTGATTCAACCCCTAGCCCAGGAGCTTCCATATGCCACAGTTGTGGCTGTTAAAAAAAAAAAAAAGGAGCAGGATAACAGCCTAAATTTAAAGAGTGCTTATTTAAAAAGATTGTAGTTGGGCTATGGGTTTGTAGTCAGGCATGAAATATTTAATTTCATATTTGATTTTCTATAACATGTTATAGATTGAATATTTGTGCCCCCCCCCCAAAAATTCATATGTTGAAAACAACTCCCAAGTTAATGGTCGTTGGAGGTGGGGCTTTGAGGAGGTGATTAGGTTATGAGAGCAGAGCCCTAGGGAATGGGATTGGTGTTCCTATAAAAAGAGCCCAGAGGCTCCAGCTCCCCTTCTGCCATGTTAGGACACAGCAAGACTGTACACCGGATGCTGGATCTCTCTGTACCTTGGTATTGGACTTCCCAGACTCCAGAATCGTAAGAAATAAATTTATCTTGTTTATAATGCACCTAATCTATGGTATAAGTTAATAGTAGCCCAGACATACAAGACAAATAACGTTTTGTTTAACTTGTCTCTGGTTTAAAATAAGTAAAACAGTGGTACTGTCTCTGAATCTGTCTGTGAATATAGATTATTCCAATATAATAATTTTGCTTTTTTAAAAATACTGATTTGTAAAAATCAGTGTCAGAAGAAAAAAAAAATCTTACAACTGTCAAACCATAATTCAAGGGTAGGGAATTTTTTTTTTTTTTTTTTTTGGCAAGGAGATTTTTGGAGTTTTTTTTTTTTTTTTCTCTTTTTTAGGGGCACACCTGCAGCATATGGAAGTTCCCAGAGCTAGGAATCAAATCAGAGCTACAGCTGCTGGCCTACACCACAGTCACAGCAACACCAGATCCGAACTACATCTGCAACCTATGCCGCAGTTTGCAGCAATGCTGGATCCTTGACCCACAGAGTGGGCCAGGGATCAAATCCACATTCTCACGGACACTAAGTCGGATTCTAAATCCACTGAACCACAATGGGAACTCCTGTAAGAAGCTTTTTGAATGTCTCTCGCTTGAGTCTGTTAGCTTCATATTTTGTTATATAGCAGTAGATAACCAGAAAAGTCCAATCCTAACCCCAGATACAAACACACAAACACGCTCCCAGATTACAGAAATCGCAGAAGTAAAAAATAATTTAAAAACCAGAGTGGCCATAGGTATCTTTCTTTCTTCACTTCATCCACATTAACTATTCGTGAACTGAAAACGTTAGGCATCTACTACATGACTTCAGTCATTCACAGGTATGGAATGGACACTAGTTAACTCCAAAGAGTTTCTGATGACTCTGCCATTGCCAAGGTTCCCTCAGAGAAACTCAAGCACTGATGATTAAGATAGTGTTTCAGAGTTCCCATTGTGGCCATAAATATGATTAACAAAACTCACTACATTGGAGTTTCCGTTGTGGCGCAGTGGTTTACAAATCCGACTAGGAACCATGAGGTTGCAGGTTCGATCCCTGGCCTTGCTCAGTGGGTTAAGGATCCGGCGTTGCCATGAGCTGTGGTGTAGGTCGCAGATGCGGCTCGGATCCCACGTTGCTGTGGCTTTGGCATAAGCCAGAGGCTACAGCTCCGATTCGACCCCTAGCCTGGGAACCTCCATATGCTGCGGGAGCAGCCCTAGAAAAGGCAAAAAGACAAAGAAAAAAAAAGATAGTATTTCAGGTTCTACCCCACACTCTAGACCTTGAATATCACATATTTTATGTCTTCGGTTATTATGGCAGGTGACATGGGTGTGGCAGTTTCCAAGGTCTAAAAGAGACTAACTCTCAAACTGAAAAAAAAAAAAAAAAATTAGGTGACAGTAGCAACAGAACATTTGTCTGTTTGCTTAGCTTCTTAGTCCTACTAGCTATAATTGGACAGAGGTGTAGAGAAATATCTTAAAACATTATCCCAACAGTCAGATGAAGGAAAGAAAAATAAGAACAACAACAAAAAGGAAGAAAACAATGATTAAGAAATGTAAGATTTCTAGATATTGTATTCTGTGTTGGATTTATTGAAAGAAGTTCTTTCAGAGTTTAATATTCAGTATTTAATATGAGCACTGTTACTTCATGCACAATCAGTCATTTTCTCTGGAAAGAATATAATTGGCTACCAAAAGGGTTTGAGACAGATGAAAGAATCATGGCCTTTGCTTGGATCATTGAACACATTCTTCTTAATGCCAAGTTATGAAGGATGTGGAAATACTGATTTCCATAGCCAAATGGGGAACTATAGCTTCTTTCCACATTGAGCATTTGCTAAGTTTGCCCACATCACATACTGCTCACCTAGGCTCTACCTCACGCTATTCCTCTGCTCGCTGATCAGAAAGAGCAATGGATGTGATTAGTATGAATTGCTGTCCTTCCTTGTCTTAAATCAGTTACATATGTTTGGGATTTTACAAAAATTTATATTGCCATGTCTTTTTACTGGCATGATATAATCCATAGAATGACAGAAGATCCAGAGAGATTGGAATCCTGCATTAAAACTGCAGCCTGCCTATGGCAAGCAGAGAGAACGAAGATGAGGTAAGGGCCCGTCTACTTACGGAAACAGAGAGGAAATCCAGTCTATTAAGAAAAATGACATGCACATAATTCAATATAAGTCAACAAATGAGTAGTAAGCCTCCATAATGTGCCAACACTATGACTGGTAGCACACAGCTTATACTACGTATACCAGATATTGGGATGTCCAATGCAGTTCTTTACTGGCTTAGACAAGTACAGCACCTGAAAGAAATTAATGATATTCAGAGATCTAACTAGACAAATATCAGTATAAGTAATCAGAGCCACACTGCAGTGTGGGTGACTTGATGCTGCGGGGAGCAGTGTAGCCATGAGCCATAGGTTCTTACACAGACCCAACTGAGGTCACAATTTATTCAAGAGCCTGGAATGAGACTGAGCTTTCAAATGAGGTCAAGTGACCCCCGCCTTAGAAAGGAGACTGAAGAGATTCAAAGACCAGGGAGACCGGACCGATGCGAAGCTCCTGTTTTCTCCCCTGCTCGGACATTTTGATTACTACTCAGATGAAGGAAAATTTTGGTGTCTTTTCAGGGATGGGATGGGCACAAACACATTATTTTCTGCCATTTACGTATGTATTTGCCAAAGCAGAGCAGCTGAATTTGTGAAAAATTTGATCATCAATGTTTTAAATATTTTAAACAAAAAGATTTTATTGGGAATGGAAAGAAAATTAGTTACTGGTT
The DNA here is from genome assembly GCF_054392235.1 of Sus scrofa. Classification (NCBI taxonomy): domain Eukaryota; kingdom Metazoa; phylum Chordata; class Mammalia; order Artiodactyla; family Suidae; genus Sus; species Sus scrofa. The sequence continues at coordinate 28,451,313 of NC_139386.1, read as the reverse complement.
TTAAAATTCTGATTAACCACCAAACTAGGAATAAAAAATGTCCCAGAAACCAATAAAATTATTAAGATCGTGTGTGTGTGTGTGTGTGTGTACACGTGTGTGTGTAGTGGAAAGTGTGTGTGGATGTGTTGTGTGTATTATAACAAAACTGATCCCAAGTAACAGGATAAATTTCAATTTGGGATCACAATTTGCTGAGACCAGCTCAGCAGGATGCGGCTAAAGACTGGGTGCTGTGAAACCTAAGGGAAAATGTTAACATAAAACAAGCAAGACAGAGACATTTATCTTAAGTAAAGATGGGAACTGGGGGACTCAAGGTCTCAGCAACCCAGAGCACTGCCTCAAGAAACCACACTGCTTTTATTGTGCTCTTTAGGATTATGTCAAGTGAGGAGAGGGCTATAGGTGGAGGATATAGGGGTTTTTAATTATTTTATAAGTTTTTTATTATTTTAAAAGTCACTTCACTAGTAGATGGTTAAGCTTTTATTCTGACCTTAGGCATTTAACAATCATTAGCTTTTGAGTTAGCTATCTATGCATAGCATTTCAGAGAATCCTCACTGTGCTTCTGCAAATGGCATGCCTAGGTTTGCACCTTGGTTCTCTTTGCTAATGCATATTCTGCTAACACCTCTCATAAACCACTTGGCCATGAGGTTCCTCTTTCTCATTCTTTTGAGGACATATCATGCTTGTGCAAATGGCATGCCAATCTGCACAAGTCCAACATGCCTAGACCAATGCACCATGTCCTCATTCAGCTGACCCTATGAATAACTTATGCCTTTAGGTCTTTGTTCTCAAGCTTGTCATTTACCAGCACTGTGACTGTTTTTCAAGCAGGAAGATGGGGTAAAGTAAAGCAGAACAAGAGGGAGTTTTCAGCAAAGAAGCTAAGAAAATATTGTAGAAACATGTCTCACGACAACAAGTAGTGACACATACAGATTATAATAGAATAACCAAAAGGATTGTTTTGTTTTAGGATATTTTATATGCTGAGACTTATGTACAGTTTTTAAAGGAAAAAAAATGTTTTGGTCATTATGATGTTACGGCATATACCCAGCAGCCCTGTGCTGCAGCGTATCAGCTCTGGCGACAGCCCCGTGGCTGTAGCGTACCAGCTCCGGCAGCTCTGTGGCTGTAGTGGATCAGCTCTTTTACCCGGCGAGAAACCAAGCGAGCACTCGGAGAGTTGGAGAACTCAGGTTTATGACGCCGGCGGGCTCAGAGGAGATCTCTCTCCAGAGTCTGAGCCCGGAAGAAGGGTTTCACAAGGCTTTTATGGGCTACATCTTCTGGGTCCAAGCTTGGCTAGTTGGACTGGAGTGACGTCAGGCAAGGTAGTAGATGCGGAAACAAATTTACAGAAGCAGATGCATGGGGGAGGACTGGTTGGGGCAGTTGGCTAGACTTTGCTTAGTCATCATAGCTGGGGTCTCTCCTTTCTACATTTTATTGGGACATTTTCTCCTACAATGATGATAAAGAATAACCCAGGCCTCTAATCTGGTTTTCCAAAATAAGAGTGTTCCCGGAATTAGACCCTCTGGTTTTTTGGATCTCTAGTCAGTGGAAAAAAGGAATCAACTCAAAGGGTAGATAATCACAACATTCACCAGTTGCTACAAAAACTGATCAGTCCAGTCTTAGTGAATATCAAATCACAACATGGGAGTTTACTTTTGAGACTTTAGAGTAAAGCAGGTCTTAATTGAAATCCCACTAGTACAACTATTAGTCATGTTATCTCAGGGTGGCTGTGTAATCTCCCTGAGCATCTATAAAAATGACCAAACCAAAGATTTAGGTAAATGTGAGTAAGAAATGGGTGCAGTGTATCTAGCATGGTGATGCACACATTAGGAACTAAATAAGGGCAGAGAACAATAGACATAGTTATTATGAAAACTTTTTTAGACTTTCAAAAGAATTGAAGCTGCCATGTCCCATAAATTTATCTTTATGAACATCATGTAAAGCATAAACATTTCCAGTTCTCTTCCCCAGCCCCCCTTAATTTGGGTGGTACCATATGACTAGTCATGCTAAATGAGCTCCTACGCTACCACCTTCTCTATCATCTCTTTTTCCGACTCAGCCTCATTTTCCTCCCATTCATTCTCCTGGTCCTTCATAGAGCAAGGTCAGGGTGCTAAAACATCAGCATGGTTCATAGACAGAGACTCTTCTTATCTTTTTAGGGACTATGTCCTAGAAAAAATCCTAAGAGTGTATTTAATTTACCATTGTTTTACCAAAAAAAAGCAGCATAAGTCAGGAATTAAATATGTAGTTTTTAAAATCATAAACATAAAGCTGCAATTTCTGTTTCTGGTATATAAAATGAAGAAAATATCCTTATTCTATTGAAGATTGATACCATATATTTAAGGCAGATAGCTGAGTGGCTAGATAGATGATAGATCAATGGATGGATGGATGGATGGATGGATAGATAGATATTAGATGAGAGATAGATAGACAGATGACAGATGATAGCTGAGCAGCCAGAAAGATAGGCAGCTGCTTGAATATTGAAGTAGCTAATGGGTGACTTAAATTCTTTCTTTGAAATGATTAAAGGTTACTGTTGGCACCCTTCATCCTCTTACTGTTTTCATTGCAAGTTCACAATCTAGAAGTCTCATCAAAACTCCTGTATGTTGCCCTCCCCACATCCTACCTCCTCCATTACCAGCCCTCTGTATATAGGATATCATATACTGTCCTCTGCCAAGAGGCAGTTTTCATATTTGTTTGTTTGTTTTGTCTTTTTGTCTTTATAGGGCTGCACTCGCAGCATATGGAGGTTCCCAGGCTAGGGGTCTAATCAGAGGTACAACTGCCAGGCTACGCCAGAGCCACAGCAACGCAGGATCCGAGCCGCATCTGTGACCTACACCACAGATCACAGCAACACCGGAACACCGGATCCTTAACCCACTGAGCAAGGCCAGGGATCGAACCTGCAACCTCATGGTTCCTAGTCTGATTCGTTTCCGCTGCGCCATGACGGGAACTCCATATTTGTTTTTATCACCCCTAGGAAGATACCGCTTTCTGTAATCTCCTATTCATGATACAACACAAAACAAATAAAAAGTCCTCTCATCAGATTTTAGAAAAAGACGTCAAATGCAAATACACTGAAATAATGGAAGTGCAATAAAAAGATCATCTTGTCTGCCAGTAATTTGACATTAACTCAAAGTGCCCTAAGGCAAGAGCACCGTGTCTCTATTTCCAAGCAAATTGAAATGTGATGTCCCCAGTAGGTATTTGTGTCTAAAATAGAAGCAAACATATTCTGGTTTTTCCTAGGCTTCACCAGTTTATGGATACAAATGAAGTCACAGTAACATTAGCACATAATTTCACTGGCTGGTGAACCCACCTGCCTAACAAGAAGGTCTAGGCTGCCCCTTCAGTTATTTCTTGAAGACCCAGGGGTGTCTCACTTTGCTCAGGACCTGTCTTATTCATCTTCAAAGTCAGCTTCTTTACTGATGCAAAACGACCAGAGGCTGGCATCTCCTAGCTGACAAGGCTGCCAGTTCTCATCATGACAATGTAGATTTGCCCAAGGAAACAGCTCTTCTGATTTTAAGAGATGCAAAGCTTTGAGTTGCAAAAAACTGAACTTCTTTCCCTGCTCCATGTAAAATCTCCTCCTTTACCCTATTTTATATCATGTTTAGAAATAACCTTGGTCTGTATACCACTGCTTATGTTCTGTGTGTACCAATGATTCCTATAAAAAACATGCTCTCGGCTTCCATCTGTGAGTGCTCTTGCGCTAGATCAGATTCAGCCCAGGTGCAAGGCTGAGAGAAAAAGCACCAAGATAGCCTTTGCCTCTCCCCACCTGTCCTCTCAGACACTCATCACAAAACTTCCCACCTCTGTTGTCTTTTTGTCTCCGTTAGTATAAATCAGCTCATGAGTATAAATAATGAAGAGCACCAGCCCCCAGAGCAGAATCAGACTAAATTCCAGTTTGGGGTCAGTAAATTATTAGAGTTATATTGAAAACAGAGGAAGTTTGAGGAACAAAGCAAATGCGCTAGGTTATTTCTTCTTTCTGGAACATAGAAGAACAATGCTAAGGGAAAGAAAAACACAACGGATCCTTAGCTCACTTCAAATCTTAGTTCCATCCTGCCCAAGCAAGAATATTAACACTAACTTCAGACCTGATCATGCGTGGCTTCAGATCATATCTCAGCCAGCAGCAGCCTCGAGCATCTGAATGCTTGTTTGAAACATGTGAGAGGAAGGGCCAGGATGAAACACATTGATCTGTCATTAGACTGTAAATGATTAGAAAGAAAAAAATCTCCTTAGTTTGACCAAATGATATCAGATAAAAGTGGAATTTTTGAAATCAAACAGGGAGAGCTATATGCTAAAAGCAAATGTATTTGCATGATATTTATTCTCCTCTCCAGCTGTTCTTTTGAAATCCTATAGAAGGCAGGCACTGAGATCACAAAGCATTCTCCCCACCAAACACGTCCTGCTGGATTTGTTCAGTGCCTTTGCAGGGAGACCACATATTCCACACTCTATTTCCCCACAAAATCTGTAACTGATAGATTCACGAAATTTAGTTTTAAGGTGAAAGGCTGCAGGGTTTTCCTCTGTGGTTTAGAGACCATCCAATTATTCCTTCCCTTCTTTCACAGTGATATCAGGAGAGGATGAGGTCTAACTCTTCACCTCAGGTAAATACAAAACAGAACTTTCATTAGCAAGTGAAGAATGCAAACCAGAGGCTTAATTTTGGTTTGTACATGCTAATCACAGAGCAGCAGCTCAGCGAGGCCCCCTGAACCCAATAAGACCAGAGTCAAATAAGCATTCTTTAAATGGAATCCTGGAAATCGGTCTCCTTCTTTGCATATTACTTCTCCTGGAGAAAGTTCCCCAGCAATTAAAGGTGTTGAATTCACGCGGAGTGCCTGTTACACAGACGAAACCACACACGGAAAATTGGGAGACACATCACAGCATCAAGCACTGTAATTAAGCAAATTGTCTTTATGCTTTTCTATGAATATGAATGAATGACTAAATGGCTGAGCAACACAGCCTCTCATTACCATGAGAGGGGAAGCAGGGAAAGCACCTGGGTCTCCAAGAGATCTGAGAGGGCTAGAAGGACTATAGAGCCCGAAGCCAATGTATCTCAAATTATTGGAGCCCAGGTATTTGCAAAGAGAAGATAAAAATAAAGGCAACTTGCAGCTCATGCGCAGTCACTGAAACATTAGCCTGGGTCAGAAAGGAAATAGAGTTTGGAATATCGTGACTGAAAGGCACCTAGGGAAGGGTGGGGTCTGTGCTCTGAAAGTGGGTGTAGGTCAGACCACTCAAGATGGCTGTTCTCTTGTTCTTTGTACATCCACTCAAACAGTGCCTGCTTCACCTCACTCACGGGGCTGACCTTTCCACACGCTTGCCCCAGGCCCCAGCTAGTGATTGTGCTGAGCACAGGGTGGTGAGGGGCCTGGCCCTCTGCTGGTTTCCCTGGTAACTAATGAGCCAAGCTGACATGATTTCCCCATCATTAGCAATCCCTCCTTCTCCAGGACCTTGTTTCAGACGTGTAAGTTCCCACATCCATTAGACCACTGAGGTCTGTTACTGATCCCGGGCTCTTTCTTGAGTCTTAGAGCGGGACAAGTACAGGCCTTGAAGGTCTGTGGGTGCAGCCCAGGAGGGGGTTCTCCCCGAGTTTTCTGCTCCCCAGCTTCAGCATTACTCTCTATCTTTCCCGTAACTTCTGCCCTACTCATAACAACCTTAAGCCTTCCTCATGCTTCACAGAAAGCAGGGCTGGTGTAAGCAATTCCAAAAAAAAAAAAAAAGAAAAAAAAAAAAAAGGCTAAGGAAGAAAGAAGAGGGCACCTTGCTGGGCTCTCTGAAGCACCCCAGTCAGTGCCTGGGTGGAGAAACAGAGCAAGGCCCTGGTCAAGCGTCAGTCACCTGGGCCAAAGCAAAGAAGAGACACTAAGGTCGGAGGGAGTAGGTGTGGGAGGCAGATGGGGCCCAACAAGACCAGGCAAAGAAACAGTCAAGGAAGAGGAATGTAGGTCCATGACTTGAGCAGCGTTTGCCTTGAAAATGTTCTACATGGTTTTACATGGTTCTAACTCATTACCTCGCTGACAGACTGAGTGACGTGTTCCAAAATAGTCCCCAAATTCACTTCATCATGATCCTAGATTTCCCTGAGGTCGGCTTTCCAGCTGGAAAAGTTTATTTTAAAATGTTACCAGGAACGTTTAAACTTACGCATTTGGTGTTCATTGTGAGGAAAAATTTATAGTAAAGGAAAATTAGAGAAGTTCAGTATTAGAAGACTGACATGGTAACTTATGGTATTCTTCAGGACGGCATTCCATCGGAGCATTTAAATGATAGAGAACAACATTTGCATAACAATCTGACCTTACATACAGAGTGTATAATTTGAATATATGTTATATACATTTTAACATTCCTTTATCAAGTGAAGAATCACTCGCACAGCCGCCTTGTTTGTTCACGTGCAGGAAAGCAAGCACTCTTAGATTTGTGCTTTTTTAAACTCCATCAGGTCATGATCTCAGAGGAGTTACCTAGAACCCCAGAGGACTCCTGGGAGATAAAGTGTCACAGCCCTGACGCTGTTCCCTGAGGACAGAACTTGAGGACACACCACAGGGCTTTTTGGAATTGCTCCAAGCAGGTTTCGCGGACAAGATATGAGGCACCTGAAATAAATGTACCTTGACACAAATGGTAGCTATTTGGGCTTTTGACTGAGCCTTAACACCAGAGCCTACCATGTTGTGTGGAAGGGCTGATTCTGACACTGCCTGTGGCTGATTTTGTAAGTTTCTCTGGACGTAGCCCCTTGGGGCACAGTGGTTGTGCATTGGGAAAGACTGACTTTGCTAAGAACAGTCATCTTTGGACTCCAAGTGTGGAAGCAGTGTAGGGAAGACATGTACCACATCTCTCCTTTTTTTTTTTTTTTTTTTTTTAATGGCCATCAAGGAACGGCATCTGTTCTTTCGATTCAGAATTGGCAGAGTACAACCCAAGCACCAATGGGACCAACTCCAAGTGGCTCCATACCTACCACGCTTTATGACAGCACCACTCCCACGGTACAAAAAGCACCCAGGACATTCTTGGCTTCCAGTAAGTACTCAATAAGCTACAGCCCCTTTCCAATTGGGAGTTGATACTGATCACAAATGGATGCGTTGCTCTTTTTCTTAGAAGTGTGTGAGGTAGAAGCTTTCCTTCCACAGTTTTTTTTTTTTTGTTTTTTTTTTGTTTTTTTTGGTCTTCTTGCTATTTCTTTGGGCCGCTCCCGCGGCATATGGAGGTTCCCAGGCTAGGGGTCAAATCGGAGCTGTAGTCACTGGCCTATGCCAGAGCCACAGCAACACGGGATCCGAGCCGCGTCTGCAACCTACACCACAGCTCACCGCAACGCCGGATCGTTAACCCACTGAGCAAGGGCAGGGACCAAGGGCAGGGACCGAACCCGCAACCTCATGGTTCCTAGTCGGATTCGTTAACCACTGCGCCACAACGGGAACTCCTCCTTCCAGAGTTCTGAACAAGGTAGGATTTTTATTGTTCCATGTCACCTTCCCCCACCATCTCCCTGGAAATTGGTTCTTTGTGTGCATTGCTTATAATTTCTATCTAATTATTATGCAGTGTGATAACAATTATGTAAATCACTAAATGAGTTGGGTTAACTTTAAGTTTTGTTTGAGTACAACACAAAAGTCTGCGTTCTCAGTTTCATAATTAGCTGTTTCTATAATATATCTGTTGGTATGGTTTCAATTGCAGTCACAGAAGCCGTGAATCATCTAGGCTTAAACAATAAGGAATGTATTATATCACAGAACAAGAAGAGAAATAAACTGCAGGGTAATTTGATTCATGGGCTCAGTCTGCAACATCAGAGTTGCAGATTTTTCTATCTTTCTGCTTTGCTGTCTAGAGCGTTTGCTTTGTCCCAGGGTCTTTCTTGTTTTGGTTCTAAGAGGGCTGGCCGCAGCAACAACAGCAATGGGTTCACATACCGAAGAAGAGAAAGAGAGAAGTCACTGCCCAAGGAAGGAATATGTTTTTCACTCTAGTCTGGTTAAGCCAACTAAAGTCAGAAGCCCACCCCTGCATCAGTAATAGTCACCAAGAGAATGCTGTGTGATGATTCCTTTAGGCTAATTATTACCCACCCTTGGTACTGAGGATTATGTCAGTTTACTCTGTACATTGTGTGGTGCAGGGATAGATCCATGAAGAAAATCAGGGTTGGGGGAGGGAGGAGGAAGGAGTGATGAATGGCAGGCATCTGGCCAGCAGTCCTGGGCTCAGAGGTCCTGTGAGATTTTCTGAGGAAGTGGGAGAAAGAGAGAGGAGCTATGGACAAAGAGCCACCTGGGAGTTTCTTACACACTTAAAAAATTGCAGGGGCATCTCTATATTTTGAGCAACTTGGAAGTGCAACTTTCTAAAAGTCTAAAATTATTTGTTCTCAGTATGCAAGTAATGTGGAAAAGAAAAATGGTTATGGTCCCAGCTCATAGATAAATTAATTGATGCCAGGAGGGTTGGGCCAGAAGTCACAATCCTCATGAATTCAAAAAACCACATTGTACTCTCAGCAAGATTTCATTTCCTAACTTTTCCTTCTTCGTGGGTGAGCACCTCATGATGAGGCTTTGAGATCACCTCCAGAAAATCAATTGCCAATAACTCTATCCTGCCAGCCATTCAGACACAGCTGGATGTGCCTGATCCTGAAACCCTGTGTGGGTACACAGCCTAGGTTTCCATCCAGGACTCCATTATGTTAGCAGCCTCTAGCATCAAAAATAGAATTAAATCTGAATGACCAAATAGCCTGCACATGTCTAAACTCTTCTCTGCAGAGAATTGAATAAATGATTGTTCAAGCTAAAATCTATTTTACCCAATGGAAGTATTAATGTGATTTGATTAAAGCAAAGCCTGTTGAACTCCAAAGGCCAGTTTTTAAAATCAGACTTTGTGATCAAAGGCAATGATTCGAGTTTATATATCCTTCAGAAATCATCTGTGAGTGTTCACTTCAGAGAGTTAGCTCAGAATACCTTTCTCCAAATCATCGACCCATACCAATAGGAGTCAGTGAATTATATAAATAATGAAAGCTCATTTATTACATAGTAATTTTTTTTCTGGCACTCACCATGTGCCAGACACTGTCCAAGGTAGACCACACCCCTATTCTCAATTGTGAATTGACATAGGTACAGCTACAGTGAAGTAAGCTTTTTAAGCTAGAGATCTGCAGAGTACTCTGGGATCACACAGAATAAATAGGAAATTCTGAAGATAGCAGGACAGCTCTTACAAAGAAGGCAGTATTTAAGAAGTTCCTTAAAAATCAGTAAAAATTTCAAGATAAAGAAAAAAACTGAAATGCATTTTCAAGAGAAGGGAATTTTATGGGAGAGACATAAAATATGACAGGCATGAAAATGTCAGATTGTTAATGGGCAGAAAAATTGCTAAGACGATTTCAGGAAAGGAATGGATAGGTGGTGTAGGAATCAATAAAAACAGGATTAAGATTCTAAGACACAAGTTTGAACCCTTATTCTGCCACCTAATCATCAATCATGTGTAATCTACTTTAACTGCTTGACAAAGTGATCCCTGATCATGCTGCAACAGAAAGAGCCCCCGATCCTGATTCTGACCCACCAGCCAGACACTGTTACCAGAAGAAACCGTGGTTTTATAAAGGAGATTAAGGTTTCGTGCTATCCAATGAGCCATTCAGTCCAGATCCACTTGGAGGCAATGACAATACAAGTGACTCCAAGAGGATTTTGAGAAAGGATGGAAGAAGCCTCTTTGGGTAGGCAGATCTTGGGTTCCCCTTTCGTCATAGCCCGTTGAGAGCTGCCCAGACCGTCAATGCCATTGTTAACCATGCCTGCCATGAAAAACTGACTTCCTGATACAGCCTAATTCTTGCTCTGTGAATTGCTGCTCACTTAACTTGACCTGAATGTTTTTCAGACCAGTAAAAGCATCCATCTTTAATACAGTACACTCCTTCCCCTGATTCCTGATGTTATGACACCAAGAAGAAACCATATAATTAGTATGCTTTTTGGCAAGGTAAGCAACTCAGATTATTCACTCACTGAGGTCTTCTAAATTTCAGTTTCAGCCATAAAATGGAGATATTAATTCCTGCTCTCCAAGTCAGGGATTCGTACATATGTGCTGTGTGTATGGGGGAGTTAACTGAGTTATTGAGTTATAATTGATGTAAAATATATGTTTCAGATGTACTGCATGGTGATTCACAATTTTTAAAGATTATATTCCATTATAGTTATTATAAATTATTGGCTATATTCCCTGTGTTGTACAATATCTTTGTAGCCTATTTATATTATACATTGTATATTGTACTTCTTAATCCCCTATCCCTACCTTGCCCTCCTTCCCTCTTCCCACTGGTAACCACTAGTTTGTTCTCTATATCTGTGAATTTGTTTCTATTTTGTTATATACACTAGTTTGTCTTATTTTTTTAGATCCCATATGTAAGTGACATCATATAGTGTTTGTCTTTCTCTGACCTATTTTACTTGGCGTAATACCCTCCAACCTCATCCATGTTGTTTCGAATAGCAAAATTTGATTATTGTTTATGGCTGGGTACTATTCTACTGCGTGTATGCGTGTGTGCGTGTGTGCGTGTGTGCGTGTGTGTGTGTGTGTGTGTGTGTGTGTGTGTGTATGTATACATCTTCTTTATCCATTCATCTATTGATGGACATTTAGGTTGCTTACATATTTTAGCTATTGTAAATAATGCTGCTGTGAACATTAGGGTACATGTGTCTTTTTGAATTAGTGCTTTCATTTTTGTTTCAGATACATTCCCAGGAGTGGAATTTCATTACTGGAAAAAAAGGTGGGCTTGCATAAAGTATAGACTTTCCTGTCTTCTATTTGATTTGTTCCTGGACCTTAAAATGTAGAGGGATTTGAGGTACTTAGGCTCATACTATTAAATTCTCTCAAGGAGCACTTTTCTTATGTGACGAAATAAATATTGAAATTTTTCTGTCCACAGCAGGACATGGAAAAAGGAAGATAAGTACTTGAATATTTTAGAGCAAGCTAGAATGACAAATAATACTTCAAAAACTAACAAGGAATGTTTGACCTTTATCATGAATATAATGATTTGAGTACTTGGTTTCAGAGATCACTAATGAAAAATTCATTCTACATTGATATATTTGGATTAAGTATGGTTCGATCTGCTTCTTAAATCTTAAAACTCCCATTCCAGAGTAAACTTTTTAAGATTAAGATAAATACTAGAATTATAGGGTCTTCTCTTTTTCTATTTGTTTATTTTTAAAAAATAAGGAACACAAGTGAAAAATAATTATACAGTTTTTAAAAAGCACCTCTTAATGTTTCTTCACAGCAATTCAAGCCCTAAAAGTAGCCAGTATTAATAATTTGACATGTATTTTTAGTCTTTTCTATGCATTCAGAGAGAGAAAGAGAACAAATACATAGCTTGAGTTTGCTTTCTTTAAAAAAGTGTTGTATTAAACATGTAATTGTATAATCTGATTTTTTCCATTTAAGATAAATTTATGTCTTTAAATTTTGTAAATATTCTTCATGCAGTAATGGGAATTAATTTTTAAAAATCTCTTTGAAGAAAATCCATATGTGATTCAAGTTGGAGGACACTGCCTGCTATTCCATTGCTTGGCTGTGCCATGATTTAATCACATCTGTTTATCAGTGGCAGCTGGGCTGTTCCTAACATTTCATTACCACAAACAATGCTTCAAAGAGCATCATCAGGAAGATGTTTTTACATACAGCTTCCAGAAATATTAATAGGACATACGCCTTAAAAAGTAATTACTGAGTCAAAGGGCATATGCATTATAAATTTGAAGTATATTGCTAAATTGACCTCCAAAAAGACTTCACCTAGTCACATTCCAATCAATAAGACATGAGAGTAATCATTCCTCTACACTTTCACATACATTAAACATAATAATCTTTTAAGATTTTTCTAAATTGATGCTCCCAAAAAAACACATTGTTTTAAATTCCAATTATCTTATTACTGATAAAGCTTTCCTTCTGTCTACTTCTATTTTTTTTCTATAAGTTGACTTTTCATGGTCTTTGTTCATTTTCTTTTAATTTATTATCTTCTAACTGCTTTATAGGAGTTCTATGTATATTTTGAATATTTACTTGTGGTTATATTTGGAACAAATACTTCCTTCCTTTTGGCTGCTTGTGCTTTATGGTATCTTTTATTATACAAAAGATTTTAGTTATTTTGTTGGAAAACTTGTTAATCTTTTCCTTTATAATTTCTGTTGTTTTCTGCTCTGCTTAGGAGGGTCTTGCCCACATCAAGACAGTAAAAATATCCCTCTGTGTCTTTCTCTAGTGCTACCTTCAGAAAATCAGATAACTTCTCTTCCACAGCAGTTTGGGGAAAATTCTTTTGTGTTGATACCCTAATATTTAGAACATTCCGTTATAGTTGGGATGGATTCTGAACTGCACATCTGAATTATATTCTTTCTTGCCCTATCACCACTTTATTTGAACTACCTTACTTAGCTAATTTGGTAGTACAGTGTCACTCTTGTTTATACTTTACTGAATTTTGCTGTGCATGTTATCCTACAGAAAAATTGAGGATCAAGATATCAAATTCCATACAAACTTCTGTTGTGATTTTAATTGAAAATGAATCAGTGTTCCTGTTGTGGTGCAGCAGAAATGAATCCGACTAGTGACCATGAGGTTGCAGGTTCAATCCCTGGCTTCACCCACTGAGGTTAAGGACCTGGTGTTGCCCTTAGCTGTGATGTAGGTCACAGATGCAGCTCAGATCCTGAGTTACTGTGGTTGTAGAGTAGGCTGGCAGCTGCAGCTCCTATCAGACCCCTTAACTAGGAGGGGTGCAGCCCTAAAAAGCAAAAAAAAAAAAAAAAAAAAAAAAAAAAAAGGAATCAAGTCATGAGTTTGTGAACTTTTATAATGCCAAATCTCACCATGTATAAACAGGGTGTGCTTTTTCATTCATACAGGTCTCCCTTTCTGCCTTTCATTAAAGTAGTGTAGTTTTCTTCAGATAGGATTTGAACACATGTGATTGATTTTTTTCTAAGAAGGTCACTAAAGCAAGATTCTTTTCTATTGACTTCTTGAATTGCCTATTCTGGATATATAAAAAATGATACCAATATTGTATATTGTCTTTTAATGTAGAAAACTGACATTTTTGCTATTTTTTAGTTTTTCTAATTTTATATTTAAATAGAGATATACCTTCCATGTTAGTGTTGTAAGCGTTTATGGATATATATATATATATATATATGCCTATATGTGCTTCTTATATGGTTTTGAAATGATTATGATCAAGTCATCTTCTCATTTGTCTTTGTTTATAATTTAAAATTCTTTAAAATTTTCTCAAAGTATAGTTGATTTACAGTGCTTTAATTTCTTCTGTACAGTGAAGTGACTCAGTTATACACGTACATATACATATATCCATTCCCATATAGGTTATCACAGAATATTGAGTAGATTTCCCTGTGCTATAAAAGCAGGTCCCCATCAGCTATCCATTCCACATACAGTAGTGTGCATATGCCATCCCAAGCTCCCAGTCCGTCCCTTTCCCCACCCTTTGTCTTTGGTAACCATAGGATTATTTTCAAAGTCCGCAAGTCTGTTTCCATTTTATAAATAAATTCATTTGTATCCTTTTTTAAGATTCCACATATAAGTAATAATAATATCCTTTTAAGATTCCACATATATTATGATATTTGTCTTACTCTGCCTTAGTTCACTTAGAATGGCATTATTTTGTTCTTTATATGGTTGAGTAATTCTCCATTGTATACATGTACCACATCTTTACCCATTCCTCTGTCAGTGGACATTTAGATTACTTCCATGTCTAGCTATTGTAAATAGTGCTGCAGTGAACACTGGGGTGCATGTATCTTTTCAAATTATCATTTTCTCCAAATAAATGCCCATGAGTGGGATTGCTGGATCATACGGTAGTTCTATTATTAGCTTTTTGAGGACCCTCCATACTGTTTTCCATAGTGGCTGCAACAGTTTACATTCCTACCAACAGTGTAGGAGAGTTCTCTTCCCTGTACCGTCTTCAGAACTCATTGTTTGAAGACTTTTTGATGATGGCAATTCTAACTGGTATGCAAATCAAAGCTAATCAATGTAGCTTTGATTTGCATTTCTCTAATAATTAGCAATATTGAGCATCTTTTTCATGTGCTTTTTAGCCATCTGTATGTCTTCTTTGGGGAAGTGTCTAATTAGATATTCTATTTTTTACTGAGTTGTTTGGGTTTTTTTACACTGAGTTTCATGTGTTGTGTATTTTGGAGATTAATCTCTTGTCGGTTGCTGTGTTTGCAAATATTTTTTTCCCATTCTGTGGGTTGTCTTTTCATTTCGTTTATGGTTTCCTTTGCTGTGGAAAACTTTACATTTAATTAGGTCCCATTTGTTTGGTTTTGTTTTTATTTTCATTACTCTAGGAGGTGGATCCAAAATGACATTTCTGAAATTTATGTCAAGAGTGTTCTGCCTATGTTTCCTCTAAGAGTTTTAAGTATATGGTCTTACATTTAGGTCTTTAATCCATTTTGAGTTTATCTTTGTTTATGGTATTATGGAGTGTTCTAATTTCTTTCTTTTACATGTAGCTGTCCAAGTTTCCCAGAACCATTCATTGAAGAGACTATCTTTTTTCCAGTGTATATTCTTGCCTCCTTTGTCAAAGATTAATTGATCATAAGTGCATCAGTTTATCTCTGGACTTTCTATCCTGTTCTACTGATCTATATTTCTACTTTCATGCCAGTAGCATCATGCCAGTTTTACCATTTTTGTTCTATTAGGTGCTCTGATCTTTAAAATTCTCCTGAGACAAACAATCAGAGTGGAATTCTGAATGTCATTCTCATCTGATGACCTGTCATCCAAAACTCTTTTCTCTGAACTCTCTGTGCACATGTGTTTGTTTTTCTGAACTGTAGTTACATTATAATGAGTATACTGATTAGGATGTGTTAAATTGTCCTGTACCTTGAACCATTCTCCAACACACTTCAAAATGCTGTGGTTTGAGGAGGCAGAGTGATGAAATGAAAGTGCCTGGTTTTAGAATCATACACTGAATTTGCCACTTACTTTCAGTGAGCACAGCTCTGCATCTCAGGGCTTCCCTCTCTTAGTTAGGGGTGATCAAAAAACAAACAAATTCTGGTTGCTTTAAGGTTTAAATGAAATAGTGTATAAAAAGTGCCATAATCATAGAAATCAGTCAATAGACAGCCAGCATGTTAGTGTTTATTTGGTTTTCTATGAAACATCAAATGTCAAACAAAAGGTTAGGAGTTCTTGTTGTGGATCAGTGAGTTAAGAACCTGGTATAGAGTCCATGAGGACGTGGGCTGTGGTACAGGTCACAGATGGAGCTCAGATTTGGTATTGCTGTGGCTGTGGAGTAGACCCACAGCTGCAGTTCTAATTCTACCCCTAGCCCGTGAACTTACATATGCCACAGATTCAACCTTAAAAATAAAGGGGGGAAAAGTTCCCGTTGTGGCGCAGTGGTTAACGAACCCAACTAGGAACCATGAGGTTGCGGGTTTGGTCCCTGCCCTTGCTCAGTGGGTTAACGATCCGGCGTTGTCGTGAGCTGTGGTGTAGGTCGCAGACGCGTCTCGGATCCCACGTTGCTGTGGCTCTGGCGTAGGCCGGTGGCTACAGCTCTGATTGGACCCCTAGCCTGGGAACCTCCATATGCCGCGGGAGCAGCCCAAAGAAATAGCAAAAAGACAAAAAAATAAAATAAAATAAAATAAAATATAATAAAGGGGGGAAAGTTAAACTTTATTTTTTTCTAAGCTGATTATCAAATATACTAGATCGCTTCTGAAACATCTTTCATCAGAAAACAGAATTTGACCTTGGCTACCCACGAGGTCTAAGGACCACTGCAAGATGCCTTTTCATCAATAACAATTTTTATCCCTGTACTGCCTTCCAGGATATGTATAAGGAGACCGTGTTAGAAGTGGTGAAGCTAGAAGGGAAAGCATTTAGAACCACTCTGTAATGAAGACTTCAAATACTCATGCATTCTTTACAACTAATCTACATGGTATATGTTCTGTTCTGAGGCAACTCCATTTAACTGAAGAGAAGTAACCCCAAATTCCCAAAGTTTATCAGTGACAGAGCCAGGATTCAAATCAGGCCTGACTGAAAAGCCTACTATCTTTTCATCACACAATAATGCTACTAAGAGTCAACCTGGACAGGTTGGTCTTCTAATTTTCAATGTAACTACAGTTGAGAAGAACAAACACATGTGCACATGGAGTTTAGAGAAAAGAGTTTTGGATGACAGGTCATCAGATGAGAATGACATTCAGAATTCCACTCTGATCGTTTGTCTCAGGAGAATTTTAAAGATCAGAGCTCCTAATAGAACAAAAATGGTAAAATTGGCATGATGCTACAGAATATTGGTTTGGTAGCCATGGGAGCTGAATCTAATTCTGTTTTGTTTTGGTCCTGGAAACTATTTGTGAAACTGCTTGTGACATAGGTTCAAATTCTGTGTTTTCCAGTGAATGTTTTTGTTCCCAATAGTCCATTTCTAGATGCAATAGATGTTTTTTTCTAAATAACTCATTACTCAAAACTTAGAGAAAGGCTTTTGGGAATTCAGCTCCTTTGTCCTCTATTGCTAAGATTCAGAACATTCAATGTATATTTTATGGGGAGAATTTTGGTATTTTTTTTTCTTTCCAGTTTTCCCCATAAACCGGAAGGTCAGGACGGTATGTTGCATTCTGTCATTTATGCCCAATGCATCCCCTAGTCCCTACTCAATATTGATCTTCTGAGGGAGTGTTCATAAAATGTCCATGTGATCCCCCCCACCCAAAACAAGTCTTCCTTGTGGCTTACATTAAAATATCTAAAATTCCCGCCATAACATCCCCAATAGTAAAAACTTAAAGACAATTTCCATTACAAACATCTCCATAGATGTTCCCTAGTTCTCTTTCCAGAATGCATAATCTTTGATGTTTCATTATCAGAAATTCTGTTGACTAGGAATATCATAGGCCCATTCTTCATATTTGAGTCCTTAAAATTTTAGGCCAGGAGTTACCACTGTGGCTCAGTAGGTTAAGAACCCCCTACAGTGTCCTTGTCCTGTTCCTAATCTTAGTGGAGATGCTTTCAGTTCTTCACCATTGAGAATGATGTTAGCTGTGGGTTTGTCATAAATGGCTTTTATGCCCACTCTCTGGAGAGTTTTTATCAGGAAGGGGTGTTGAATTTTGTCAAAAGCTTTTTCTGCATCTGTTGAGATGATCATATGGTTTTTATTTTTCAGTTTGTTAATGTGGTGTATCACATCGATAGATTTGCAAATACTGAGGAATATTTGTACACCTGGAATAAATTCTGTTTGATCATGGTGTATGATCTTTTTAATGTATGTTTGTATGTGGCTTGCTAATATTTTGTTGAGATTTTTGCATATATGTTCATAAGTGATATTGGCCTGTAATTTTCTTTTTTTGCGGTATCTTTGTCTGATTTTGGTATCATGTGATGGTGTCTTCATAGAATAAGCTTGGGAATATTCCTTCCTCTGCAATTTTCTGGAAAAGTTTCAGAAGAGGAGGTGTTAACTCTTCTCTAAATGTTTGGTAGATCTCATCTGTGAAACCATCAGGTCCTGGACTTTTGTGTTTTGGAAGTTTTTTAATCACTTTTTAATTTCAGTACTTGTGATCAGTCCATTCATATTTTCTGTTTCTTTCTGGTTCGGTCTTGGTGGGTTGTACCTTTATAAGAATCTGTCCATTTCTTCAATATATCATTTTAAAACTTAGATATTATTATCCTTGTTTTACAATTCAATAAACTGAGAATTGGGAGATTATATAATTTACCTAAATTCCCACATCTAGTGAATGCACACCAATATGTAATTCCAAGTCTCTCTGACACCCTAGGTTCAGGTTCTCAACAGCTACACCATATTACCTTCCTAAGATTCAACATTTGTGTCTGTGTGTATGTGGGTGTGTATTTAATTGATATCCTGTGAACATCATTCACACTCATATAGCATGCCCCCTCAAAACAGTTCAAATATTTTAGAAAATGAAAATTTGGTAAAACTGAAATGATTTGGTGATTAAGGCATTAAAACCATTTCTCCTGCAATCAGGAGTAGTCCACATTAAAGCAATCAAAATTATTTGAATGTTTTTCTTTATCTGAGCTCTCATTCTTGCCACTGTCTTACCTTTTTACCAGAGCTGAGCTACAGTGCATTAAAAAAAAAAAAAATCCTGCTGATATAATATATGCAATCTTCATTTTGCATATATTTACAAACATTTTCTGAGCATTTACAACATGCCAGGCACAGTATTAGGACCTAGGGATACATGTGTGAACCCTACACAGTCCATATAAAAAAAAAAAAAAAAAAAAAAAAAACCCTAACAATTGTGAAAATTCAGGGCTTGCTCTAAATACTAAATGTTTAAACAATTCAGCATGCTATCCTTACCACAACACACCCTAATCACCATGCCTATACAGGACTCATTTGATCAAGAAATATTTGCTAAATCTCTACTGCATGCCAGGGATGGGTTAGGTGCTGGTGACACAATGGAAAACAGGTTAGACACTGCCCTTACCCTCACAAGGGTACAAAGAAATGAATGTGTTTTGCAGAGGTGCTACGATCCAGTCTGGAAGAGGGATGAAGACAGTAGCAGCAGTTAGTTGTGAGGCTGGAAAGAAGGGAATAAGCTTGTCAGGCAGCAGGAACATCCCCTTCCCACCTCGTGCAAAGGTCCAGAGCTAAGATAGAGCCTTAGGCCAGTATGTTTGCAGTACAGAGTTTGATATGAAAGAGAAAAGCAGAGATCTAATCACACCATCCATGCCAGCCATATTAAAGAGTTTGGACGGTATTTTGAGCACAGTGTGAAGTCATTAACAAATTTTAAGCATAAAAAAAAGAGGCATGATCAGATCTGCTTTAACAAAAAAAAAAAAAAAAAAATTTTGACCTGCCAACTAAAGAGTGAATTAGAGGAAATCTAGACTAAGGATAGAAATATTAGGTGGGAGACTATTGTAATAATGCAAAGAGAGATTTGCAAAGCCTTGACTAGAGTAATGGCAATAGGATTACTCCATATATTTCATAGATGTAAATGGAATACAGTCCACAGTATTGATATATGATTTGATGTACGAGAGATGAAGAACGCAGAAGAGTCATGATTGTCTCCCATGTTTTTGGCTGGGCTAGTGAAAAACTGTTCAATTTTGAACATTCATTCATTCATTCATTCAACAAATGCATATTGAGCACAAGCTATAGACCCACACTGCTTTGGGTGCTGGGGAGAAATTTGTAGACAAAACAAGGGTCCTTGCTCTGCTGTGGCTTACAATCTTTTAACGTGTGAGACATTTAAGCAGTAATGTTGGACAACTTTCCTTAGCATTCTGGAGAAAGAGCTCTGCTAAAGGGTGTTACTTGAGAAATTCCTCCACACATATTCTGCAACCTGACTGACGTCAATGTAGGTCTAATAATCACCAATCTAGGCACTGGGAATGCAGCCCAGGACAAGACAAATCCCCTTCTCTAATGGAGGTTGCATTCAAATGGGACAAGAGAGACAATAAAAAAAAATGTTGTGATGTGTCAAGTGGATATAAATACCATGTTCTCAACCCTGCAGCACACTTTTTTTTTTAATTCCATCAAAAGAAAGAGAAGACAAACCACAGACTGGGAGAAAATATTTGCAAAAGGCATAGCTGATAAAGGACTATTATACAAAATAGACAAAATCTCAAAACTCAGCAATAAAAAAAATGAAAAACCTGATGTTAAAATAGGCAAAAATGGAGTTCCTGTTGTGACTCAGCAGGAATCTGACTAGTATCCATGAGGATGCAGGTTCAATCCCTGGCCTCACTCAGTGGATTAAGGATCTGGCATTGCCACAAGCTGCAGTGCAGCACAGGTCACAGATGTGGCTCAGATCTGGCATTGCTGTGCCTGTGACATAGGCCGGCAGCTACAGCTCCAATTCAACCCCTACCCTGGGAACTTCCATATGCTGCAGGTGGGGCCCTATAATTAATTAATTAATTAATTGAATAGTCATAAATGCCTGAACAGATAGACACTTCACCAATAAAGATATATGGATGACAAATAAGCATATACAAAGATGCTCCACATAATATGTCATCAGGGAAATACAAATTAAAACAATAATGAGATATTGTGATACACCTATTAGAATAGCTAAAATCCAGAACACTGGCAATACCAAATGATGGTGAGAAGGTAGAGCAACAGGGACTCATGCATTGTTAGTGGGAATGCAAAATGATACAGCCACTTTGCAAGATGGTCAAACAGTTTCTTTCAAAACTAAAGATACTCTTACTATACAATGCAGGAATTTACTCCTTTGATAGTTACCCAAATGAGGTGAAAATTTACATCCATACAAAAACATGTAGACAGATATTCATAGCAGATTTTTTCATGATTGACAACACTTAGAAGCAATTAAAATGTCCTTCCATAGGTGAATTGATGAGTAAACCATAGCACATCCAGACAATGGAATATTCTTCTGTGCTTAAAAGAGCTATAAAGCCACGAAAAGACATGGGAGAAACTTAGAAACGTATTACTAAGTAAAATAAGCCAATCTGAGAAGGCTCAATATAGGATGATTCTAACTATACATTTGGAAAAGCTGAAACTATGGAGACAGTAAGCAGATCAGTGGTTGCCAGAGATCAGTGGGAAGGGCGATGAATGAGCAGACCCCTAATATTTTTAGGGCAGAGATGTATGATTCTGCAGTGTTGGAGGCATGTCCTTAAACATTTGTCCAAATCATAGAATGTACAACACAGGAGTGAACTACAATGCAAACTATTGACTTGAAGTGATAATGATGTCTCAGTATAGATTCATCAATTATAACAAATGTACATACAACTGAAGTATATGATGTTGGTGGTGGAGGTGGCTGTGCACCGTGAGGCCAGGGGTTGTATAAGAACTCTTTATACTTTCCGTTCAGTTTAGCTCTGAATCTGAATCTGCTCTAAAAAAATTAAAGTCTATTTAAACGGGGGAAAAATAATGCCCAGACCTCATCCTGAAAGATTCAAATTTAACTAGGTAAAAGTGGGGCCAGAGTTTCAGTATGATTTCACCAAAATTGACCAAGCGACCCCAAAGCACTGCCAGGTTAAGAACCACTGTGCCAAGTGTGCATGTCAACCAGGTGTTGAGCAGATAAATAATTTCTGGCTTTTGGCTTTCATGCTGAATTCTAATTAAATGAATATTTACACAGTTCTTTGTAATTCTCTACCAAAAGACATTCATAATATTTTCCCTTCTGTGGTACTAGCAAAATGCCAAGTAATCTCGCAAAAGGAGAAAAATAGGAAATTAAAATTTCAAACTACAAAATTAAGGCTGTACGTTTATGGTTTATGTCTTAAAATATCATCTATATTTCTTTTTGTCCTCATCCCCCTCTAAGGCTTAAAACCTATCCATTTGCATCATAGCATTACTTGAGGCTCTAAAAGTGAGTTGCAGTCTCCATTCTGTCATTTTACTATCAAAACTGAAGGATGTCAAAATAAACAAAAAATAATGATCAATAATCAAGGAACAATATAAATACAGCCATTGACGTTGGAGAGATCTCTTTGCCTGGGATGGGGGCTGAGAGGAGGAGAGAGACAGATGGCATGTTTTGATGTACACAGGGCATGAGGGTTGTGGATGTTTTTTCTCTTCCAATTAGCCATGTCTTCCTTATAAGGGGAGGGTCTGAGAAATCAGGTCAGATGGTGCTTTGGAAAATTCTTCAGTAATTTGACAGCTTGGCAGGATGAGTAAATTATTCATAACTTGCCTCTCTGTGCTGTGATGTGGCTTGCCCCAAGCCACTGTACTTCCTCAGACTAAATGCCTTCTATGCTCTAAAGAATAGCTAACCATGGACTTTGAAACAAGTACCTTAGGAATGTTCTCAAGATAAGAGTCTTTTGGATCTTGGAAGGATCCTGTTACTAATCAAGCCGAAACAATCCGCAGGCATTATAACATTAATAATAGCTAGGAGGAGTTCCCGTCGTGGCGCAGTGGTTAACAAATCCGACTAGGAACCATGAGGTTGCGGGTTCGGTCCCTGCCCTTGCTCAGTGGGTTAACGATCCGGTGTTGCCGTGAGCTATGGTGTAGGTTGCAGACGCGGCTCGGATCCCGTGTTGCTGTGGCTCTGGTGTAGGCCGGTGGCTACTGCTCTGATTGGACCCCTAGCCTGGGAACCTCCATATGCCGTGGGAGCGGCCCAAGAAATAGCAAAAACACACACACACACACACACACAAACACACAAAATAATAATAATAATAATAGCTAGAAATTCCTGGGCGGTTCAGTGGGCTAAGGATTCAGTATTGCCACTGCTGTGGGTCAGGTTGGATCACAGGTCCAGGAATTTCTGCATGCCAGGGTGCAGCTAAAAATAATAATAATAATAATAATGAAATATAATAATAGCTCACATTTATTGAATATCTATTATGTGTCAGGCTTCCTATTAAGCATTTAATATGAATCATCTCATTTAATTCTCATAACAACTATATGATGCAGGTGTTATTTTAAGCCCCATTTAATAGATCAACTAGAATAAGTTTCCTATGTCTGACTCCAGGGCCTTCATCACTCAACTATTTTGGTGGGCATCCAGTTTGTGCAGTGTACTACCAGACATGATTCAAAGCTGGGGAGTATATGTCAATCCTCTCACAATAGAAATTTATATCTAAAATAAGTTTCCCAGAGTTCCCGTCCTGGCGCAGTGGTTAACGAATCTGACTAGAAACCATGAGGTTGCAGGTTCGATCCCTGCCCTTGCTCAGTGGGTAAATGATCCGGCGTTGCCGTGAGCTGTGGTGTAGGTCGCAGGTGTGGCTCGGATCCTGCGTTGCTGTGGCTCTGGCGTAGGCTGGCAGCTACAGCTCCGATTCGACCCCTAGCCTGGGAACCTCCATATGCTGCGGGAGCGGCCCAAGAAATGGCAAAAAAAAGACAAAAAAACAAAAACAAAAACAAAAATAAAATAAATAAAATAAAATAAGTTTCCCCAACCAAGGTGATATAGGCCACAGAGGCAAAAACTTCCCTAGACTGCATGGAAAATCAATCCATCAAATTGAAAATCAAGGTAACTTTGTTGCATGCAAGACTCATCTACAGAATTTTAAAAGAGCGAGAGAGAGAATCTCTGGTCCCAGCCAGAGATCTGGTCCCAGCCAGAGACATTTAACTGATGTAGAGTGGGGCTCAGGCATTGGGATTTTTAAATACTCCCCAGGCAGGACCAGCTACATAATTTGCAGGGCTCATTTTTAAATGAAAATATAACACTCTTGTTTAAATTTAAGAATGTTAAGATGGCAACAGCAAAGCATTGAATGTGGGGAGCGAGTGGCCCCTCTTTGAACAAGGCCCCCGTACATTCCAATACGCATCCGTAAAGCCAGCCCTGACCCAAATGATGATAATTTGCTAAAAACTTTGAAAACCACTAGACCAAGGGATTCCCCTGGCCAGGCCCCACACCCATAGCTTCGGTGACTTTTCATCAGCATTTACTGTCATTACACGTATTAAGTAGTTTGTAAGCCTCCTGTAATCCTCACAATAACATTATGAAGGGGAAAAAATTGCAATTCCATCCCCATTTTTCAGATGAGTAAGTAAACTAAATTAAGCATTGTGCCTGGGGTCCCAGAGGAGTAGCCAGTGGCGCTGCCTGGGGTGAGCCCAGACCATGTACGTTCTGGATTCCACACTCTTAATCATCTACACTGCAGATCCTTGAAAAAGTTGTTATTCCTTTCTAATTCTCTGTGAGACCCCAGACCCAAAGAGGAAGGAAGACACTATGAGTGAAAATACGATTCATGCCCCCAAGTTCATATCCATTTATTCCTATGATATAACTGAATGTGTCTTAGTTTAGTGTTTTTTGTTTACTCATATTTTTATTTTGCTGTCGTATTGTGTAAACATTGGCTGGAAAATACAAAGGCATGAATATACATAGATAGGACTATAACTTGTAGAAAATCTACTGATAATGCTAAAAAAGGGAGTCAGAAGCCCCCAGATCTATCTCCAGCTTTCCCCTGTCAAAATTCCCTCTGGGGCTGATCGTGCATACAGAGTATGTGGAGCCTCTCTGTGACTAAGGGAGAAGGTGAGTTTTTTTAACTTTGACTCGGGGATCTTAAACAAACTTGTTCACTGACTTGGTTCACCCCAGGCTAAAAATGAAAGGAAGATCACCGCCATCAGCAGATGCTCATCCCAGGGATCAGTACCTCTAATTTCAACTTCAGGGAGACGTTCTCCATGTAGCTCTATTTCACCATTCCGTAGTTCACACTGAAACATAGTTATTGAGAGGGAGCTTGGTTCCTACAAGCTCTCTCAGATTAAAAGATAATAGACTTTCCTTCTCACTCTCCAGCCCAGGCTGTGTGTGTTACCTCTATATCCTATTATAGCCTTTATCTCATGGTCCTGCCATCATTTGGCTCATGAAGCCATACCATAGACCATGAATTACAGAAGTGCAGGCACGTCTATCCATTTTTGTATCTCTAGTTTTTAACATCATATCTGGCACATACTTGGCTTTCAGGGCTTATTAAGTGAATGAATATAAGCACAAATGAATATGTTTCTTTCAAAAAGAGTTAATTTTGAAATTCATACATTCAGCTACAACATAAAAATCCTTCAAAGACATTATCCCCTGCCCCCTTTTAATGACTTAACTCTGTAGCAACTTTCTATAACTTTTAACATTTCACTTGTTTTCACTTATATTCATCTGTAGGTTCTAAAATAACTCCTTATTTTGACCATCACCATTTGTATCTTATGAAAATTCTTCAAAGGGTTCACTTGTACAGTTTCACAGAGTTGTCTTTGAAACTACTGTGTGTCTTAGCTTTTTGGAAGGATTTGAACTCCCAGCACAGGGCTATGGTGTGGGGAAGTACAAATTATTACTATCTAAGCTCCTGATGGTGACTGAGGACTAGATTATTAGGCTCATTTTAGCTCGCCTTTCTAATTTTCATCCTCCTCTAGTCATAGTCTCTCCTATTTTCTAATTCTTATACTGGCCAGTATAATTTTTAAAGTATCAACTATCACATAAGGCAGAAATTTGAATACACATTCATAATCACATAGCATTTTCATTTATGTTGATTAGCCATATGGTCCAACTTTTTTGCAAAGTCATTTGCATATAAAGACCATATCTGGAATTAGTCATCTGCTTTTCTCAGCATTTTCAATACCTCAAACTTAGTTTCCACCCAGTGGTCATTGGTACATAAAACCCTGGGTTACAAATAAGACTGTTTATCCCCAGGGCAGCAGCAGCTTCCATGTCTGTGTTCATCCATTTCTGTGATTTTAGCATTGTCTGACCCTTTAAGTTTTTCCGTACTTTTCCATGAGCTGTGGCAGAGAAAGTTCTAACAGTACTTTAATCCACAATACTGCTAGAAGTCAATACTCTTCCGTAGTTTTAATTATAATCAGAATCCTTGTTTTAACTCTTTCTTCCTACCCAGTATCTTCCCTTTGGAATTTGCTTGCTTGCTTGCTTGTTTTGGTTTTGGTTTTTTGAATAACTCCTACTCATCCTTCAAAACCCAGTTTAGAAATAACCTCATATTGAAGACTTCCTATACAGAGATTTGATAATTTCTTCCTATACGCTGTTTCTAAAGTCATACAATATCTCCTTTTGCACTTACCATATCACATTATAATCTATTTGTTCACATGCCTTCTTTTCTCACTCAAGTGTAAGTTCTTTGATGGCAGAAACCAAACAATATCCATCTTTTTTTTCAGTTTCCTAGTATAGTACCCAGCAGACAATAAAGAAAGAAACTATTACAGAAAGGGTTAATGAAGAATTACCTTTTGTGAATCTTGAGAGATGGGAGATGGCCAAAGGAGAATAAGGGACCTCAGAGAGATACATAATTTCTGCACCCCTAGAGCAACTTAATCACCCACTGGGTAAGCACTGAGAGGGCACAAGTGGTTGTAAATCACAGTAATTAAAGTCATGAGCATTGGAAACCCTCTACCTGGGGTTACATTCTGGCATTGCCCCTTATTAGCTGTGTGGCCTTGTGCAAATTATCACTTCATAGCTTAATTTCATCCTTTATGCTTCAGTTTTATCCTCTGGAACATAAAAACAATTGACCCTTGAACAAAGCAGGATTTAGGGGTGCTGAACCTCCACCAGTAGAAAATCTGTGTAAATTCTGTGCTCTGGGGCAAGTCTGTTAAAACTCTCTGAGGCTCAGTTTATTAACTTGTAAAAAATAAGTTAATATGTGCCTCAAGGTTACTATGAGCATCAAACTAATGACAGGCTCTAAAGCACTTTGCAAACTATCAAGTGAAAAGAAATTGAACTGCTACTGTCAGTTTGGAAAAAAGAAAGTTTTGTTCATAGCACTAAAGAAGGAAACTTTGACTCCCACCTTATTCAAAAATGTCTGTATTGCATCTTCTCATCAAATTGTTTATTACTTTGTTCATAAAGTCTCTGTTTTTGATACATTTTATCCCTCCTAAAGTCTGAGTTCCTGGGCCTGTTAAGTAGATCCATCACTTTTTATCTCTTGATAGGAGCACAACTTCTTCACAGTGCCCCCAAAAGTATATCAGTTGCCCTCTCCGTCAATGCCAGCTCTGCCATGGGGTGACAAAAAGAAAAGTAGTCTTCGACTTCCGGGAGCTGGCCTGGTACTCCCAACTAGGCCTTGGTGCTCTCCTGTTGACCATAAACAATTTCACAGGATGACAATATATCAGATGAGGCCACTCTGTGACCAGGATGGATCAATACAAGTAGGACCATTCTGTAATCATGTCTAAACCAACAAAACATGAACACTGTCCAAAGCACAAAACACCAAACATCCACCTCTCCCAGTTCATATGAGTAACTGCATCTTCTTTATGAGTTATGGCTTTATTCTCTACTTTCCCACCTCCAAAATAAGATTTTTTAAGATGCAAAATTATAGAAGTACCCCTGATTCCAACAGCATCCAATCAACAGCAAAATCCTGCTTCTTTAATCCCTCCTCAAATCACCTAACACAAGCCAAACTCCTATAAGTTTCACCTTATATCCTTTTACTGCAACACCCCATGGAGTGTCTCCTTCCTCTTGTCAATAATTCATAAATCCAGCTTGAACTTCAGGCATGTTCCTGTGGTGTTTGGCTAGAGAGAACTGGCTGAGATGCCTTGAGTTAATGGTAAGCAAACGTAGATACTCACTTTATCCTAAAGCTGATATGTCCACATGCATTAGAGAAAAAACAAAACATCCTAAGGCAGGCAGGTGAGAAGGAGGAAGAAGGGAAGGAAAGAAGATATCCGTTACTCCTAAAAATAGGTTGGAAGAGAGGTTGGCTTCCATCCTATACTCCTGCTTATCCAACCCTCCTGCACACCAGGCCTCACTGAGCGGTTCCCTGAGGCTTGGACGAGGCCCGAGATTCTCAGACAGTTCATAAGAGAGCTTCAGTGAGTCAGTGACCTGCATCCTCAAATAGCAAACGATCCAGACACCAAAATCTTCTGTAGTGCCTGGCACTTCAGTAAATATTAAAGGTGTACAGTCAGTCAATTGAGGAGTGTATTTTAGTGACCACTCTGCGTGTGTGTGTGTGTTGTGTGTATATAGGTACACACAACCCTCACGCCAAAGCTTCTAGAAACATGTTGTTTATCAGTATGAGTCTCTAAGCTTTGCCTTAGGAAATATTTCCTGGAGTTCCTGTCGTGGTGCAATGGTTAACAAACCCAACTAGGAACCATGTGGTTGCAGGTTCGATCCCTGCCCTTGCTCAGTGGGTTAATGATCCGGCGTTGCCATGAGCTGTGGTGTAGCTTGCAGACGCGGCTCAGATCCCGCGTTGCTGTGGCTCTGGCATAGGCCGGTGGCTACAGCTCCGATTGGACCCCTAGCCTGGGAACCTCCATATGCCGCGGGAGTGGCCCAAGAAATAGCAAAAAAGACAAAAAAAAAAAAAAAAAAAAAAAAAAAGGAAATATTTCCTAAAGATTTTCTGGGTTTAAGGCAATGTTCTAGTTGCTGGGAAAATGGCGGGGAACATGGCGGATATGGTCCTTGTGCAGAAGAAAGCTGTAATAGCAAATTTGACATGTCTATCCTTAAATAGGCCTACTTGCAAAGTTGACCCTTGTCTGGCTTCAGAAAATTTGGCTTTCAGAGTGTCCCCAGTCAACAGTGAACTGATAAGGGCTAGACTGTGGCTAAAGAGTTTATGCTGCAAACACGCTTTCCTTCTGGGGGCATGGAATTTTGTTGTGTGCTGTGTGGACAATGCCTATGGAACCACTCCCATGAGAAATCCTGGGCAGTGTGTCTCTAGTGGGCCTCCTGGGCAGAAACATCACATATGGTTTGCTGCATTTTCATTGCTGGGGGAAGAGCTTATTCTGTGTGAGAAGTGAGAAGGCACATAAGGAAATCACTCACATTCATTCATTTAATGTATATGGGTTCCTGCAGAATCTGCCTGTGTCTTTTTCCCTTCTGATTTGGCTGTGTATCATTACACAGTTGTAATAAACCTTAGCCATGAGTACATCTATCTGAAGAGTCTGATGAACATTTCAAAGGTTGGGGAGTCTTCAGAGCTCCCAACACGATGTTTCACGAAGTTTATAATCTGCTGTACAAGACAGGTAGGTAAAAATACCCTGACATTGTGGTATGAGATTTCTATGATAGGAGAGCTATGGGGCACATGGGAGGTTACCCTCATCTATCCTGGGACCCTACCTTTATAGGGTCAAAAAAATCTCCCTGGAGAAGTGAAGCTCATACTGAATCCTGAAGAAGGTGCTAGCCACATGCAGTTGATCTTAAGATACTGTTACTTTCTCAAATATAATTTTATATAATAGCCCTTAAAGTATCTCTCTAAACCATGATGGTCAGGACACCTAAGCTTTAAGGGTAGCAGAGGTATGCCCTTTCACCACAACAGGGTCTTATCTAGTTCAAACAACTCTCCAAGGCAGCAAAAACTCAATCAATTATTGTCCCCCATTGGTTTAGAATGGTTTGTCCATAGACATGGACTTTGAATTCCTCATCCTTGTATTTCACATTTTTTTCCCTCTGACACACTCTCCAGACTTTCTGACCTCTGCTCTCTCCTGGCTGAGTTTTATCTCATAGATAAGTAATAGTTATCTCTCTATCAGTCTTAGAATAACTTTATTTTATTACTACCCTCTTCATGCATTAAACTTATAAGAACCTTGCCCCACTGTAAGTATTGAGATTGAATATTATTTCTTTTTTTAACTAGAATATGGTTGATTTACAGTGTTGTGTCAATTTCTGCTGTACAGCATAGTGACCCAGTCATACATATATACATTTTTTTCTCATACTATTTCTTAAATGATTCATGCCGTATACATCATCACATGCATACTCTAGAATACATCCAGCCACACTGCTCTACTTTTATTTTCTATCCTGGAGCAAACAACATCTCCTCATAATCTAAGACAGTGATCTCAAAATTCAGTGCACATCAGAATCACCTTAAAGTCTAAAACACAGATTTCTGTGCCGCACTTTCAAAATTGCTGATTTAGGAGTTCCCACTGCAGTGCAGGGGAAATGAATCTGACTAGTATCCTTAAGGAGGCAGGTTTGATCCCTGGGCCCTGCTCAGTGGGTTAAAGATCTGGCATTGCTGTGAGCTGTGGTGTAGGACAAAAACACAGCTCGGATCCTGTGTTGCTGTGGCTGTGGTGTAGGCCAGCTGCTGTAGCCCTGATTTGACCTATAGTCTGGGAACCTCCACATGCCATGGGTGCAGCCCTAAAAAGCAAAAAAAGAAAAAAATGTATGACTTAGTAGGTTAAGGGTGAGGTCTAAGAATTGAATTTCTGCAAACTCGCAGA
This sequence comes from Sus scrofa, assembly GCF_054392235.1. Lineage (NCBI taxonomy): Eukaryota > Metazoa > Chordata > Mammalia > Artiodactyla > Suidae > Sus > Sus scrofa. Next base: position 28,420,970 of record NC_139386.1, on the reverse strand, counting down.
TGATGTAGATGCTGTTGGTTTGGGGACTAACTGTGAGAGTCATTGGTCTAAAAATTAAAGGAGAAAGCTATAATTTCTCAAGTTGTGAACATCTAGAGATCAAAAAAAAAAAAAGCCTCAGGAGCACTCTATAACAATTTTGTTTTGTGTATTTTGATAATTAGCTGAAATAAACGAATATAAATTTACTCTAAAACATCTAGATAACCACCTTATTGCTGTTTCTTGCCATATAATTTCAGCGCCCATGTTGCATTTATGATTATAATTACATCAATACCAAGCAGTTTTACTTTAATTGTTACTAATAAGACTAGCTAATGAGATAAAAACAGGAGGGGACTAAATGCTTAAATGATGCATTCTTATTCAGTGAAGACCAAATGAAATTAAAAATGCTATTTGAATAGAGATTTAGCAGTAATTTGAATAGAAAAATGTGCTAGAGAAAAAAGGATTGGCACAATTGAATCATTCCAAGGCACAAGAAAGAATGCACAAGTCAGATTCCAAAGAACTCAATAGTAGTCCATATGATGGTTTTTTCACAAATGGTGTCTTAGTTTCAGAAAAATGTCAGTGGTTGCAGAAACTCGATAGTATTATTATGAATTACATTAGAGTTGAGATATTGTTTGAATCCGGGTAAATGAGTGAATACATCACTTTTCATTAAGATGTTTTGGCATAACTTAGAAACAGCCAGAACCCATAATCTTTTCAGCCTTATCAAAATCTTATCAGTTAACCTGTGGATAAACTAGAGGTCAGTCTTTGTGGAATAGAGGTAGATCTAAGCCACTAATATTAAGAAGCTTACTACTTCAAGCTTAAGTTCAAATGCAAGGGAAATTTAATATTTTAATTCTATGAGGTGACAAAAGCTAAGGAAGGGGAATGGATTTTAAAGAAAAACAAGAAGAAATATGAATTGCAAACAGAGGAAGATGGAAAATAGGAGAAAATGGGAGAAGAGTGAGAAAATGACCAAAAAAAGACAATAAAACAGAGGAAGTCAGTGGAAATATACCTAGAAATAAATAATACATTTCTGGAAAGGTCAAAAACATATTATGCCTTCTATTCAATGAAAATGTAAAATCTAATTATTATGACAAGGTTTGTACAAGAAACCCATGAATCTTTTTCTTCCTGCTATGCCAGAACCATTCATCAAAGTTAACTATATATAAACTTTATTTAAACAAGCTTAAAACCAACAATGTCAAACTGAGTAAACAAAATACTTTATTTAAAAAAAACAGATATATTTAAGCAATTGAACAATTCACAAATGTGGTTGAGGCCTTACTATGCCCCAGCAATGGTGCCAGGCATCAGACATACAACAGGAAATAAAATATACATAATCCTCATTTGAATGGAGTTCACAATATTGAGGGGTTATATGCAACAAGTAACTGAGAAATTACAATACTCAGAAATCACTTAGATGGGAAATTATGAAAACATTAATAGAGACACATGTTCAGATTTAGAGGGTCGGAAATGCTTACATTACGAAGTTGAAAAGAAAAGGATTACTTGCAAGTCTGAAATCTAGTTTTTTCCTCTAAGGGATGCCTAGCAAGACATGCTACAATCAAATTCCTTTGTAAATATGACAACATGGTATTTTCTAGGGGGAAGTGGAGGAGTCATTTCTAAGATAGAGTCTAACTATGGTCTATCTAGTTTGCTCATTGTAACTAAACTTGGAATTTATAGGTCACTAGAGAATGTCAGGTAAGCTATGTGTTAGCAGGGAATCTAAAGGAGATGTTCCATAGCTGAAATGGCTCCCTTTGTGCATCATTCAAGCACCATTGAGAACTTTACCTGTTCTAATATGCACCCTAACCTGGGAAGAACAGGCTTGAGTAATTTTGTTGGACTCAAACTTTTCCACATTACACTCGAGTGTCATTGCTCTGAATTTGACAATTCAACCTTCAGTGTGATCCCAGAAATGGCAAGTTGTGACTTAATAAGTAGGATCTGGCCAGATGAAATCATGGTGAGGGTAGGAAGGAAGAATGGATTACAGCAGAGAAAATAGTTTGTGAAAAAGCACATTTAGGAGAGATGAACAAGATTTGGCCAGAGCAGAGTGAAAGGTGCAGGAAGAGGAAGCCAAATCATTAAAGGCCCTACAGATCAGGTAAAGGGTCTATAATTTATTCCCAGAGCAATGGGACACAACGGAAGTGGTTGAAAAATAGAAGTGACAAGAGTTCTCTTGTGGCTCAATGGGTTAAGGATCTGTTGTTGTCACTGTAGCAGCCTGGGGAGCTGCTGTGACTTGCATTTAATCCCTGGCCCAGTGCCTTGGGTATGGCCTATATGTCTACATAGATATATATCTATGACAGAATCTGGTTGATTTTTTTAAATGAGTACTCCCTAATATAGGAAGACATTAGAGAAAGGCAAGAAGACAAGATAAGAAACTATTAAAAGAATAGTAACATATCTAGACTAAACAATCTGATTAAAAGGTAAAGACTGCTGGACAGAAATGCAGACCAGCTACCGCACAAAATTTATGAGCCTGATTTTAGAATCCAATAAAGCCTGGAAACAACCTACCTATCCATCAACAAGGAAGTGGATAAACATACTGTGAGATACACATGCAGTGTGGGACATCCAGCAATGAAAATGGATGAACCACTGCTATTCACAGCAACAGGGACAGCTCCCAAATGTAAATTTGAGCTAAACGGGTCAAACACAAACAACACGCCCTCCATGACTTTATATAAAACTGCAAAACAGGCAAAGCCAGCCTATAGTATTAGAAGCTGAATCAGTGGTGACCTTGGAAGGCAGAATACTCTCTGGCAGGGGCTGAGTTCCTGAGGCACTGGTCATGTTCTATTGCTTGATATAGGTGGTGGCATCACTGGTAATCACGTTGCAGTAAGCCAATTAACTGTATTATTATTATTATTATTTTTTGCACTCTTCTATATGTTTGTCAGGTTTCAATGTCAAAACTACTTAAAACAGGAGTTCCCCTTGTGGCTCAGCGAAAACCAATCCAGCCAGTAACCATGAAGACTCGGGTTTGATCCCTGGTTTCGCTCAGTGGATTGAGGATCCTGCATTGCCGTGAGCTGTGGTGTAGGTCACAGATGTGGCTTGGATCCCTCATTGCTGTGACTGTGGTGTAGGGTGGAAGCTGTAGCTCTGATTTGACCCCTAGCCTGGGAACCTCCATATGCCGCAGGTGTGGCCCTAAAAAGAAAAAGAAAAAAAAAAAAAAACTACTTAAAACAAAACAAAAAGCGTAGACCATAAACATAAAGCTGAGGTTTATTGCCCTAGTAGACAGTAAAGTGATCCAGTAAGAAAAAAGTGTCAAATTTGGGAATTTTTGTTCCAAAATCATCTTGAAAGCAAGAGCCAGGCAATTGAAAGACAAAATGGTTTGTATGTGACTTGGTTTTTCTGTGGGAAGTTGCTGGTGGACTTGGGGGAATTTTAAAAGCATGTCTTTACTGATTAAAAGTGAAGCCTGGAAAAGTGAAAACATAGAGCAGGGAAGAATGTGTGATGGCACCAGAGCAGCTTTGCTAACACCCAGACAGGTGATTAAAACCTTTTAGAGGCTTTGGGGGAAAGGGGAATTTGGCAAAAATGCACAAAGTAAAGCAGAAGAGTTAGATGTGCCTGTGGAACACCCGAGCCTCTGCCACACTCCTCAACTCCTTTCTCACCCCAGATGGCAGACCAGTTTAGAGGAATCCTGGGGTACAGGGGGCAAAGCCTTTCTGCCCCAGGCTCAGCCCAAACCTCTGAAAGAAACCCTGGATCCAGGCAGCTGGAGAGTGCAGGAGTAATGGTGTGGGCTAGGCAGAAAGAGAAAGCAAGCCTGATACATCCCACACGTCTCCTTCAGATCTAAAGTCATAGGGCAAAGCACCCAACAGTTCTTAGGTCCCAAGAGAGGCATAGAAATGAACAGTTGACTGAAAGAAAACTCATGGCTGACATAAGACTGGCACAGATGATGGCACCCCAGATAACTGAAGGCTGTGGAGGAAACAACGCCCTCAGCAGATGTTGCAGTAGCAGATCCTGACCCCACAGGACCTGCTGGGACCAGGCACCCATCAGGACAGGTGAGCCAGGTCAGAAGACTGCCACGGAGTCCCCACCTCACCCCACACCATGGTGTTACATAGGCCCTAATCACAGATGCCACTCAAGGAGATGAGGGCAAGAAAGGGGAGCTGGACACTACAGAGGCTAAGCATGAAATGGAAATGATTGAGTTTCTCCAGCCTGGCAAAGGGATGTTTTTCACCATCAAGCAGAAATGAAGAATGAGGCTTTATTTATTTATTTTCTTTTTATGCACCTGCAGCATATGGAAATTCCTGGGCTAAGGGTTGAAGTGGAGTTGCAGTTGCAGGCCTATGACACAGCCACAGCAATACCAGGTCCTAAACCCTCTGAGGGAGGCCAGGGATCAAAACCCACATTCTCATGACACTGTGTCCAGTTCTTAACCCACTGAGCCATAAGGGGAACTCCTTAAGTTCTGAGGTCCCTGTTGTTATTCCCTACGTGTGCAAAAAGATACCCCTTCCAAGGTATGGGGAAAGAAATGATGGGAAGGAAGCGTCTGTTATCTCTAAATCAGGAATAATTATCCCAACTCACAGTGTTATCATAAGGATTAAGGAACATGATGAAAGCAACTGTCACCAAGCAAGAATCAGTAGATACTAATCCCTTTACTTGTGAAATGAAAGGCTTGACAGGGACTTCTCGGGGGGCTTCAGGCCCAACCAGAATACTCAAGGCAGACCATTGTCCAACCTAGGTGTATAGATTTCAGTCATGGAAATTCTGTGATCCATGCTAGTCCATCTCACAGAATAGAGTCAGCAATACTTCCCAATTCCTTCCTAGCAATTTAAGGCATTTCTTTTCATTAAAACCCTTGTGGAAAGAGAATAATTAGCTATGTCCTTTTCTATAATTTCCTTTCACTGGAAAATTGTCATTATCACTTAATCTTCTTTTTATGGAAGCGAAATAATTGCAACTCATTTAACCCTTCCTCACTGGTCCTGTTTAAGATTTCATTGTTTTTTATTCTTAGCACTAAAAAATTTTTTAAATGTGCAGATCAAAACGCTTTAGTAAGCAGGAAGATTACTTCTTGATGTCTATGACATAAACAACAATGTTATTTTCCGAAACAACAAACATTGATAATTTGTAGAAATTTCATATTTTTTAAGTGATAACTGTGAGTTGGATTCCACTCTGAAGGTCACTTCTTTAACAAGAGAGGAAATTGAGGCAGGAAACATCAGTGACTTACCCATGTCCAAACCACCTAGTTGGTGCCAGTTAGTGTTAGAGCTGGAGTTCTAATGCCACCTGCTCTCTCTCCTATTCCCATCTCTGGGCTAAGATATATCATTTCTCACCTGGACCACTGCGGTAGCCTCTTCACATCCAGCCCACATCCATTCTTGCTCTCCTTTAGTCCACAGACAGGAATCTTTTCAAGAAGAGGATGTCAATGCCTTGGTTAAAACCCTTTGGTGTTTTTCCAAAGTGTATTAGGAGAGTACACAGGAATTCTTCTCAGCGCTTCTTTATTTCTGACGCTACAGGATGCTCTAGGCTTATTGTGTATATTGCCTGTCCCAGTTCTATAATCAGCTGTTTCTCTAAGGAATCCTAGTTCCTTTTAGTGGAAATTTGTATTAGAAACCAAGATCTGGGTGCTAGGTGTGCTTATGCTGTTGGAGTATCAGCTTCTAGGCCCTCTCGGCTGAAAGAGTAAGAAAATATAAGTGGACATACTAGCATATATATTAGCCTGTGTATACACACCCACACATGAGTACATACATATATAGAGCCATCTGTATCTCTAGTACATGAGTTCATACTGCTTTCTCCCACCCTAATCCATTACCATGTGGATCATTCTAGTCTCTTCTTCTCGATTATCTATAACCTCCCACTAGAACAGTGAGAAACCCAGATCCCACCATCTGCCATCCCTTCACGTAATTGTTCAGTTCCTTTACACATGTATGATGATATTAGAATTTTTTTGCCTTTAATCTTACAGATTATACTCATTTTCACTGCTACTTAGGTCAGCCTTTTTTTCCTAATCCCTTCAGGGAAATTGTTTCATACTTTGTAATACTCATAGAGTTTCCATTCCATCCTGGGATCTGTTGACCTCCTAAAGGATTTCTTTAAGAATTTCATGCATTAGGGAGTTCCTGTGGTGGCTCAGCAGAAATGAATCTGACTAGTATACATGAGGATGCAGGTTCGATCCCTGGCCTCGCTCACTGGGTTAAGGATCCAGTGTTGCCATGAGCTGTGGTGTAGGTCATAGATGCGGCTTGGATCCTGTGTTGCTATGGCTGTCGCATAGGCCGGCAGCTACAGCTCCAATTCAATCCCTAGCCTGGGAAACACCATATGCCACAAAAAACAAAAAACAAAACAAAACAAAAGATTTCATGTATTAAAGTTTGTCAAAATCACCATTTAAACGTTCATACCAGTTTAACGTCTGCTTCAGGTAAGCAGATTTCAGTTCTGACTCTCCAAATTCACCTGTCTCTCCAGATTTCAGCATAGCACCTAGCCCTGCGACTTCATTTCTCTGACAGATCTAAGAAAAGTCATTAATGTTCAGTTTGTTCAGCTTTATCTTGTTGTAGTGATGGGAGCGAAGAGACTTTCAATCCCTTTTCTTGTTGGAGCTAAACAATATATTTACTTTTTAATGACTATTTTCTTTCTAACCTAAGCCCTGAAAGGATAAGACTGTGTCAGAATTACTCATCATTGTATTCAATGTATACACCTAGTTCAACTTCTGGCACATAGTAAATACTCAACAAATATGTGTTAAATGCATGGAAAAAATGAATACAAGTCCAATTACCTTTCTTCACATATGCCTCCCTGATCTTGTTATGTCATTAGACAGTCTTTTTACCAATCCATATTGTTTGTTTCATAGTACCCCTTTCAGGCTCCAGTCACTGCTGGTCGTGGGTTCAATTCCTGGCCCAGGAACTTCCACATACCAGAGGCGCAGCCAAAAATCCCTCAAAAAAACAAAAACATAGTACCCCTTTTAGATATTTATAACAGTGGAAGAAATAAATTCTGTATTAATGACAATTCAAGTCATCATTCAATGTCCTTTTAGGAAAGGGAATGTCGAAACCTCTCTCAATATCCTATTTCTATTATTGTCATTAGTAGGATTTTTTTCAGGCAATAATAATTTATCAGATTCACTGGGAACATTCGTGCTTTGGCCTCATAATGATTTTAAATGAACAATAAAAAAACAGGTTTTAGGACTTCACATTGTGGCTCAGCAGTAACGAACCAACTAGTACCCATAAGGATGTGGGTTCGATCCCTGGCTTCACTCAGTGGGTTAAGGATCCGGCATTGCCATGAGCTGCTTTGCAGGTCACAGATGCGGCTCAGATCCCACACTGCTGTGGCTGTGGTGTAGGCCAACAGCTGTTCCTCTGATTCAGCCCCTAGCCTGGGAAATTCCATTTGCTGCAGGTGTAGTCCTGAAAAGCAAAGAAAACAAAAAATAGGTTTTCTTCTGTGATGTGTAAATAGTTTGCCTCCCTAAATCTGTCTGCTTCTGCTACTCTGACATTCAAGTTAGTTAGCAGACTTTCTTCAAAAAAGGAAATAAGCCAAACTTCAGACTCTGCAGCTTGGGTAGCTAATCAAAGCTTCAAAATATCTAGATGCTGAGAGCAAGACATGCTTTCATGTGTGGCAGAATAATTATCTTTCCTGGTTTGCCACAAATCAGTAGATATTTAAAGCTCTATCTATAAAGCCTATGAATACAGGAGTCATGAAGAGACTACTGAGCAAACCATAAAAACCAAAGTTCTCTACAATTTCCCATCTAGGAAAATACTACTTACATGTACATTAATCGGTATGTAATTTACACACCCTCTTACTTCGAACACAAACTTCTTACCAAAGCTTGGTTTGTTAGCATGTAATCTTGTAAGGAGACTCTCATATACTACTAGTGGAAGTGTATATTGATATAGCCTTTCTGGAGGTTATGTAGCAAAAGACTTAAATATTGACCCCGAACTATCTCTTCTAGGAGTAATTTCCAAGGGAATAATTAAGCAAGTGTGAGAAGATTTAGGTACAAATATGTTAATAATATAGTGTTTGGAAATCTAAAAAATTGAAAACAAACATCCAGCTACATTGGATTGACCGATTAAATTGTGACTCAATCATACAATGGCATATTCTGCAGCCGTTAAAGATTATGTTGAAGATTTATTAATGTGGAAAGATGTTCTTAAGGAGCTGGAAAGCTAAACTTTAAATTGCAAAACAGTTTGTATTATATAATTTCAAAGATAAATTTAGATAGAGATATACAGATACCCAAAATATTCAGTTATTTATGAGCTATGATATGTATCTTCTTTCTTATTATATTTTCTCAGTTTGTTTTTAGGTGCATGTATTTTATGATTTTTTAAAAAAGAAGTGCTCAATCTATAGTCATTATCGTAGCACTCTGATTTGGTCATATTGCAATTTCCAGAGGCTACTAGAGCGCCTTGAAGGCCCAGGATGTTGCACAACCAGAAAGAATACAGTGTCACTAGAGACCCTGAAAATGAGGTTGTGGACAATACCTGTTGAGGAAAAATGTGACTAGAACTAGCTCTTTTGTTCCTTGTTTTTCAAACATGAAGCTAAACTATACAGAGCAGGATATAGAGCAAGTTTGAATAGTTGACCTAAAAATTACACACCACCCAAAAGCTGAGAGTTAAGTTTTATTTGGGGAAAATTGAGGACTATAGCCAAGGAGGCAGCATTACAAATAGCTCTGAAAAACCACTCTGAAGAGGTAGGGGGGAAAGTCTGTATATATGTGATTCTGGTGAAGATGGGAGGTATATGCAACCAGGCATATCTTTTTACAGAAGGTTGTTGTTAGTCCCATGAATGTTATTGCTCATCACAGGTAGCAAAAATCATCATGAAGGATTTAGTGCTTTTAGTTACAAGGAGATGCAAGAATTGGGCTCATAAAATCTCCTCCTCAAAATAGCTATCTCTCTAAAGAACTATTCTGCCAGGTGTCCCAGAGCACAGAGTGCCTCACTCCTGATCTCCTCCCTGAGCTCTCAGGCAGTGTTGAAGGGCAGCAGCCACAGTAGCTCATGATTTAATCCGTGTAGAGGCAGATGGCAAGTGCCAATCTCCAGTCCATAGGGATATCAAACTAAGAAAGCAAAGTCGAGATAACAAAATTTCCATGGTATAAGCAAAGGTAGGATTGAGACAGGAGAGGTTAAGATGTGGTCTTCAGTCGTAGTATAATTTTGAGCATATCTGTTTTCAGGTCCTCAGTTTTCAGGGGTACTTTTTCCTATCATCCAGAAAATCCCCTTCCCCGTACTTTCCTTTTCAAAAATAGCTCTTCCTTCTCCCATTTTATACCAGAAAAACATCCCCTTGACTCATCCTGAATCTAAAAATGTCATTATTCTAGGTTGTAGAACTATCTAGGCACCAGCCAAAGACAATTAAAATAGTGGAGAAAGTGTCCTTTGTTGATTAATCAAGATTCTGTCTTCCTATCTTCCCTGTCCTACATGTTTCTGATAAAACGTATTTCTGATATGGCATTAGAAATATAGTGATATGTTGACCATTGTAAGATTGTTATATATAATAGAGTAGGCAGTCTTCAACTTCTTTCTGAGGCATGCATTGCTCCCTGAGACAGAATCTGAGGACAAAGTGAGGAGAGCACTGCTAAGAAACACTAAAAGCTAAAAATTGCTTTTATAAAATGAACATTTTTTTCAGATATCACAATATTTATAAAAGAAAAATACCTTTTTGCCAAAGCAGTATAGCTTGGTGATGCTGATTCCAGTTATAATGGAAGGTACATCACACAAATAAAGATTTTATGATTCCTTTTAGATTAAGGTGCAATATTCAGTGCAGTCATTAATGTTCAGCTTATCAAATTCAACCATAAAATACTTATTCTAATTGTATATTAGTTCACCTTTTAAAGTGGTTAATATTTTCTATCCCCTATTACAAAAAAATAAAAATATTTTTCTTTCATAAAACACCTAGACAAGTGCTATCATATCAAAAAAATTAATAGAGTTCTGAATATTTATATACAATTCTTTATTTAACATTTCCCTGAAACTGATATAATATATGCTTAAAAACCCATTTAGGTTAAAAACACATTATGTTTGATTTCTTATACTCCTCCTGATTACTTATTTTAGCTATCCATCACACTGCATTGATAGAAATTAAAAAATACAAAAGTAACACATAGCTGCCAGTTTCCAGTTCTGCATGCAAGGAGCTTGGAAGTCACCACTCCTTTACAACAATATGTAAAAAATTAAGCAAACTGAAAAATCAACAACTCTTCTTAGATTTGTAATAGAAGGGAGGTCATAGGGCAAACTGCTGCCCCCAAATCATTGAGACCATAGGCAAACACAGAGACTGCTTACCAGAGGAGAAACACATGAGCTGAAACATCTACGTAAGCCAGTGCCAGGATAGGAAAAGCAGAACATTCAAAGTGGACAGGTCTGAGAGATAAAATCTCTAGGGGAAAACAGTCTTAGAAGGATCTCTCTCACTTTTGTGTGTTTACCTGCAATAGTTTGATCAGGTTCTCAGAGTAAACGTTAGAGAAAAATTCCCTCATACAGAGAAGAATGAATCACTTTGAGATATGCTGATCTAAACATACCAATCAAAGGATGCAGATTGGGAGTTCACAGATAGCCTAGCAGTTAAGGATCCAGCACTGTCAGTGTTGTAGCTTGGGTTTGATCCCTGGCCTGGGAATTTCTGCATGCCACAGACATGGGGAAAAAAAAATGCAGATTGTCAGAGTGAATAAATAAACAAGACTAAAGGATATGTTATCTGCAAGAAACCCACTTTAAGTATAAGGACACGTAAGTATTTAAAGTAAATGTATGGAGAAAGATATACCATGCTAACATTAATCAAAAGAAAGCAGAAGTAGGTGGATTAATTTTAGAGCAGACTTCAAAGCAAGAAATATTATCAGGAATAAAGAGGGAAATTACATAGTAATAAAGGAGTCAATTTTGCAAGAAACCATAGCAATCCTTAACATGTACGCTCCTAACAACAGAGTGAAAAATACATGAGGCAGAAACTGATAAAATTGCCAAGAAAAATAGATGAATCCACTCTTAGAGTTGTATACTTTAACACTCTTCTATCCAAAAATGGACAGATCCAGAAGGCAGACGATCAATAAGGACATAGTTGTACTCAACAACATCAGTCAACTAAATGTCATGGATATCTAGAGACTGCTTCACCCAACAACAGCAGAATAGACATTTTCCTCAAGTTGACATGGAACATTCAGGAAGATAGATGGCATTCTAAGCAATGAAGCCCATCTTAACAAATTTAAAAAATATACATAAGTTATGTAATTTCTTGCTGTCAGACCACAATGGAATTAAATTAGAAATCAATAATAAAAAGGTATCTGAGAAATTCTAAAACTTATGGAGATTAAACAACATATTTCTAAATAATATAAGTATCAAAGAAGAAATCTCAAGACAAGTTGAAAGTATTTTGAATTAAATTAAAATGAAAACATAACTTCATATGTGGGATATCTCAAAAGCAATGGTTAGAAGAAATTTATAACAGTGAATGCCTATATTAGAAAAAAAGCATAATCCATTTTGAAGGATTGATAAATTGGATTTCATTAAAATTAAAGATTTCTGCTCTGCACAAGACACAGCCAAGAGAATAAAAAGACAAATCATAGACTGGGAGAAAAACATCTGCAATAGAAATATGTGATAAAAGACTGTTATCCAAAACATACAAACTCAATACTAAGAAAACAAACAACTCAATTTAAAAAATGAGCGAAAAAGTTCCTGTGGTCGTTCAGCAGGTTAAGGACCTGACGTCATATCTCTGAGGGTATGGGTTTAATCCCTTGGGTTTGCTTAGGGGGTTAAGGATCTGGTGTTGGTGCAAGCTGTGGAATAGGTCTCAGATGCAGCTCTGATACAACGTCTAGCCTGGGAACTTCCATATGCTGATATGCGGCCCTAAAAAGGTAAAAAAAAAAAAAAAAGAGCCAAAAAACTTAATAGACAATTCACCAAAGAATATATATAGATAGAAAATAAGCATATGAGAAGATGCATAATATATCACATGGATATGCAAATTGAAAGAACAAAGTGATAGTATTATATAACTATTAGAATGGCCAAAATCCAGAACACTGACAGTGCCAAATGTTGGTGAGGTTGTAGAGCAACAGAAACTCATATTCTTTATTGGTGGGAAGGGAAATGATACAGCAGTTTTGGAAGACATTTAGGCAGTTTCTTAAAAAACTAGAGAGTTCCCTTCGTGACTCAGCAGTTAACGAACCTATCATCCATGCCGTGAGCTGTGGTGTAGGTCAAAGATTCAGCTCGGATCCTGCGTTGCTGAGGCTGTAGCTGTGGCTGTGGCCGGCAGCTGTAGCTCTGATTCAACCCCTAGCCTAAAAAAAAAAAACTAGGATACTCTTAGCATATAATATCACTATCATACTTTGTATTTACTGAAAACATTTCCACACAAAAACCTGCACACAAAAATCTGCACACAGATGTTTATAACAGCACTAAAAAGAAAAAAGCTATCAAACCATAAAAATACACAGGGAAACACAAATGAACTTTAAGTGAAAGAAGCTAATTGCAATGTATCATTCCAATTACATGACATTTGGAAAAGGCAAAAGTATAGAGATAGTAAACAAATCAGTGGCTGCCAGAGATTAGTGGGAAGTGGAGGATGAGTAGGCACAGAGGACTTTAAGGACAGGGGATTCATGTCATTATGCTCTTGTCCAAACCTATAGTCATACACACCAAGAGTGAATCCAAATGTAAACTGTGGACTTTGGGCATTAGTGACACATCAATACTGGTTCATCAGTTACAATAAATTTCTGCCAATAAGGACAGACATTGCTCATTAGGTTACAGAGTGGAAATTTTTGATTAACTGAATGAACTAAAGCTGAAGCCCCAAGGTTTTGACAAAAATAAATTTAAAGCATATGACAGAACATTGTAAATTAACTATAATAAAAAAATTTTTAATTAAATGACCAAAAAAATCACATGGATCTGTGGATACAAGCATTTTATCAAGCTATTATATTGACAGTGTATATTGAAATTATTACTATTTCATGTCTCAGTTCTTTCTGAGAGGGTCGGGTTAAACTATATACCCCACAGTGCAAAACAACAAATATAATAAATAGCCATTTAAAAAGTATTGGGGAGTTCCCATCGTGGCACAGCAGAAACAAATCCAACTAGGAATCATGAGGTTGTAGGTTCAATCCCTGGCCTCACTCAGTGGGTTAAGGATCCGGTGTTGCCGTGGGCTGTGGTGTAGGTCGCAGACATGGCTTGTATCTAGCGTTGCTGTGGCTCTGGCATAGGCCAGCAGCAACAACTTCAATAAGACCCCTAGTCTGGGAACCTCCATGTGCCATTTGAGCGGCCCTAAAAGGACCAAAGACAAAAAAAAAAAAAAAAAAAAGTATTGATAAAACATTTTGGTACAGTTCCCCAAAACTGAAAAAATGAATGTCTACAACACCTGGATAACAAATCTTTGCAAGTGAGTTGATTTTCATCTTTGCTTTCAGCAATAGAATATCTGGTTTAATAGATCATTAAAAATGACTTCTGCTGCTAGAACTCTTTGAGATGTTTGGCATGTAACTTAAAGTATTCAAAGTATAAAGAAAAACCACTTTAGCAAAATCCCTTTCATTCTCATCTACTTACCTATGTGAATTGATGCTAAACCCTCCCTGTACCACTCAAGCAATAAATAATATGCATCTAGGGTTAAATTAACTATTTGGGGGGATGCCTAAGGTTGTTTCCATGTCTTGGCTATTGTGAATAGTGCTGCAATGAACATACAGGTGCATGTGTCTTTTTCAAGGAAAGTTTTGTCCAGATATATGCCCAAGAGTGGGATTTCTGGGTCATATGGTAGTTCTATATTTAATTTTCTGAGGCACCTCCATCCTGTTTTCCGTGTTGTACCAATTTACATTCCACCGACAGTGTAGAAGGGTTTCTTTTCTCCACACCCCCTCCAGCATTTGTTATTTGTAGACTTATTAATGATGGCCATTCTGACTGGTGTGAGGTGGTGCTTCACAGTAGTTTTGATTTGCATTTCTCTAATTATCAGCGATGTTGAGCATTTTTTCATGTGCTTTTTAAATAACTGCTTCTGCCCTGGGTCCTGGAATGTGTGAGGTTTTGTGTGCACCCTTTAAGAGTAGAGTCTCTAGTTCCCTTAGCCCTCTCCATCTCTTGAAAATAAGCCCTGCTGTGGAGTTCCCATTATGTCTCAACAGAGCCTGACTAGTCTCCATGAGGACATGGGTTTGATCCCTGGCCTCGCTCAGTGGGTTAAGGATCCACAAGCTGCAGTGTCAGTCGCAGATGCAGCTTGGATCTGGTGTTGCTGTGGCTGTGACATAGGCCAGCAGCTCTAATTTGACCCCTAGCCTGGCAACTTGCATATGCGACAGGTGCGGCCGTTAAAAAAAAAAGAAAAGAAGCCCTGCTGGCATTCAAAGCCAAGTGTTCTGGGGGCTTGTCTTCCCAGTACAGGACACCAGGCTGGGGAGCCAGATGTGAGGCTCAGGCCCCTCACTTCTTGGGGAGATCATCGGCAATTATACTTATTCTCTCGTTTGTGGGTCACCCACCCGGTACTATGAGTCTTGACTATACCACAACTCCACCCCTCTACCCATCTCATTGTGGTTTCTTCTTTATATCTTTAATTGTAGAAGATCTTTTCTGGTAGATTCCAGTTTTTTTTTTCTTTAATAATTTTCCTGTAAATATTAATTTTCATATGCCCATGAGAGGAGGTAAGCTCAGGGTCTTTCTACTTTGCATCTTGGGAACTCCTCTTATTTATTCAGCTCTTAATTCATTAATTAACTCAGTAAATATTTATCAAACATCTAGAGTTCAACAGTGAACAAGACTTAAGTCTTATGTCTATGGGTAAGCACTGAAAGAGTTTGTGAAAATAAACAACATGATACATGCAAAAAGCTTTGAGTTTCTAAGGAATAAAAATTCTTTATCGCTTGGTTAGAAGGCAATTACTATTTTATCGGGTGCCTGGCACATTAAGTGTCCTAGTCCTTTTATATACTTTATCATATTAACTACTCACTATAAACTGCATGATACATATTATCCTTAAATTATTACTATTTGCATTTTAAGGTAATAGTATACTTTCAATTCTCTTGGATAAACACCCCAAAATGGGAATGTTGGATCATGTTTTTAACTATTTTTTAAATTTTCATATTTTTTCTATGGCAGCTGCACCATTTTACATTCCTACCCGTAGGGCACAAGTGTTCCAATTTCCCCACATCCTCACCAACACTGGTTATTTTCTGTGGGGTGGAAAAGGGGAGATAGGGATTTCTTTATTTAAATAATGGCTATCCTAATAGCTATGGGGTCATGTCTCATTGTGGTTTCGATTTGCATTTCCCTAATGATTAGTGATATTGAGCACTCATTTCTGTAGCTATTGACTATTTGTGAGTCTTCGTTGGTGAAACATCTATATATTAAGTCCCTTGCCCATTTTTAACTGGGGCATTTGGAGGCTTTTGTTGTTGTTTTTGTTTTCGAGCTGCAATCGTTCCTTATGTATTTTATTTTATTTATTTATTTATTTATTTATTGTCTTTTTGCCGTTTCTTGGGCTGCTCCCTCTGCATATGGAAGTTCCCAGGCTAGGGATCTAATCGGAGCCGCAGCCACCAGCCTATGCCAGAGCCACAGCAACGCGGGATCCGAGCCGCGTCTGTGACCTACACCACAGCTCATGGCAACGCCGGATCCTTAACCCACTGAGCAAGGCCAGGGATCGAACCCTCAACCTCATGGTTCCTAGTCGGATTCGTTAACCACTGCGCCGCAACAGGAACTCCTCCTTATATATTTTAGATATTAGTCCCTTATATTTTCTCCCATTCCATAGGTGGCCTTTTTACTTTGTGGATTGTTTCCTTTGCTATGTAGTAAGTAGCTTTTTGGTTTGAGGTAATCCCACTTGTCTATTTTTGCTTTTATTGCCTGTACCTTTGGTGTCATATCAAAGAAATAACTGCCAGGACCTGGAGGTGATTTAGTTTTCGAAATAATGTGAACTTGCTTAAAATTGAAAGTCAAAAGTGAAGAGCACACCCCCCTCTTTCCTTCTCTGCTCCCACTATCGCTTTTGCTTTTGCTGTCAATCAAGACTGTGGAGACATTTGTTTTTCGATTGGCTGTAGTCGATCGCCCAGTGTCCAGGCATTACCTTCACGAGTGATGCATGCATACTGGGCATCCTTTTTCCAGGTCCAGGCCCAGAGGTCCAGAAGCAATGGAGTTCTATCTCCGGCAGCAGTAGCAACACCTTCCAGATTGTAGGCTCTTCTGACTGGCAAATAGTGGTTTGGCCTGAAACCAACAGCTTCCTGACCACAGAAAAGGCAGCAACATTTTTAAAAGTCCAGTTTTGCATGTAGCTTTGGGATTCATTCTGGAAAGTTTAACATAGAATATATTGCTTCATCCCACCCAACAATTCTGTAAGCCATCTGATACCCTAGAATACTTTCCTACATAATTTTTAGCCAGAGTAGATTCTAGCTGTGTAGAATATTTTTTTTCACAACAAGCAAGACAGCCATTAACATCACTACCTGGATTATAAATGTCCTTTTTGCTTTATTCTTCTTACAGTAGAACAAAAGGGTGAGGGGTATGCAGAAAAGGATTCCTCTCTGGTCCCTAGGAATTCAAATGATGTGACCTTCACACCTCCGCAAATCTAGCATGACCCTCTCCATCCCCACGTACACAAATAGACCTCTCCACAGGGTGCCCAGGGGAGACAGCTGGTAGCCTGGCCTCACAGAGACAAATCTACACTTAATAACCAAGGAGCTATGGAACAGATATGCTGACTATATTTAGATCTCACCAAGCACAGCAGGAGCGTTTAAAGTGAAGCTATGAAACCAAAATTGAAAGGCTATTAGTTTTCTAACTTAGTCATTTTATCCAGATGCACCACCTGCATGCATCCAAAAGGTTCTTGTTCTGTTAGAGATTTTGTGTTTAAGTTGTTTGTGGGGCAGGTATGGAGGTAGACTGGCAGCGGTAGGACTGGAGTTATGGGAACAGGTGGGAAACGGAAGGGAAGGAGGTTTGTGTTTTCTGGCCTTGCTGCCTCCAGTTTCTCGTGGCTGCTTTTATTTGTGTCCTGTCTCTTGATCCCAGCTCCCCTTTTCCTTCCTCATTGTTCTCCCCTAGATGCCCGTTTTCACTTCAGATTATGCCTCAACCCCACTGTTCCCTTCTCCTTCTTCACCCCCCATCTTTATCTCTTTATCTTCTTCTCAGTCTAAAGAAAAAAGCAAAGTGGCAAAACAGGGATGTCTGCAAAGGAGGAAAGGAAGTCCTACTCCCATATCTAATACCTGATTCTCTTCTCTTCTGTTATATTTAATCATTTTACATCTAAAAAAATGACACAAATGAAAGTAAAGGAAAAGGAGAAAACATAAATGAGAAAAAGAAAGTGGTCTTTAAATGATATTTTTTATTTGCATCTATAACTAGAAAAGAATAGTTATTTGAGGAGTTCCCTGTGGCTCAGTGAGTTGAGGATCTGGCATTATCACTGCTGTGGCACAGTGTAGCTGGGGAAAAAAGGAATACTTGTTTTGTCATTATTATTATTACTATTATTAATTAAAGTCAATGCAGGATCATTTGGCAACATTTATTCCATTCTTGCTCTAACAGTGGGTTGGAAACTAAGTAGAAAATGATAAACAAGAACCAGTTTCTGCCCTTAATTAGCTAGTAAGATAAATATATTAATATAACTATGATTAAATGTGATAAATTAATACTCCAGTTTGAGACAGAAATCTCAGAGTCATCTTTAATTCTCCTCTGAGAAGTTTAAGATTTGCCTTAAACCTCCCCATTCCTATTTAAATGTAGGGGTTTTTTTTTTGTTTTTTGGGTTTTTTTTTTTTGCTTTTCAGGGCTGAACCTGCAGCATATGGAGGTTCCCAGGCTAGGGGTCAAATCAGAGCTATAGCTGCCAGCCTACACCACAGTCACAGCAACGGCAGATCTGAGCTGTGTCTGCGACATACACTACAGCTCACAGCAACACCTGATCCTTAACCCACAGAGCAAGGCCAGGTATCGAACCTGTTCCTCATGAATGCTAATCAGATTCATTTCCTCTGAGCCACGAGGGGAACTCCTAAATATAGTTTATCGAAACTTCTAAGTAGAGATCACTGGGCTATGACCCTAGTTCATATCATCCCCTTATTTCCACTCTTATCTCCCTTCAATCCATTCTTCACACAGTAACCCAAGTGATCATTCTTAAAACATAAGTGTGCACATCACTCTTCCATGTAAGACCCTCCAATAATTTCCTATCATACTTTTTTTTTATTTTGCATGTTTTATTATTTACTTTAAAAAATTGTTATTGTAGTTGATTTACAATGTTCTGTCAATTTCTGCTGTACAGCAAAGTGAGCCAGACATACACACACATATATATATTCTTTTCTTCACATTATCTCCCAACATGTTCCATCACAAGTGATCAGATATAGTTCCCTGTGCTATACAGCAGAATCTCATTGGTTATCCACTCCAAATGCAATAGTTTACATCTACTAACTGCATTTTTTTTTTTTTTTTGGTCTTTTTAGGTCCACACCAGTGGCATGTAGAAGTTCCCAGGCTAGGAGTCGAATTGGAGCTGCAGCTGCCATCCTACACCACAGCCACAGCAATGCCAGATCTGAGCCGCATCTGCAACCTACACCACAATTCAGGCAACACTGGATCCCCACTCTAGAGCTGGTCAAGGGGCCTAACTTGCCTCCTGCCACTACAAAGTCCGTGTTTCTTTTACCTTCTGCAAGTACCTTGGCTGCAAAGCGATTTTTTATGTCCAAGGGTAACATTTAGGATGCAAGTATTTGGTGATTTTGTTGTTTAGGATTGTCACTATTTTCACTGAGCAGAACTACTAGACAAAGGAATGCTAGCATCCAAGGAAATGCCCTGCATTCTAAACATAGTCCTTCTGAAAGATGAGAAGTCATATTAAGATCATGGGAAGAACACTCCAGGGAGAGAGAGAGGCCCTTTCAAGTCCATATACATATCTTTCCTTATCTTCAATTTTCCACATGTGTCCCTGAGGACCTCATCACCTGGCCAGCCCATTAGCTCCTGCCCACAAATCAGTTTAGGTCTGTAATTCTGGTGCTCTGTTCCCACACACAGTAAGCAACCAGGCTCACCTAAAGTTATGCCTATTGGCTCAGTATATATACACTTTCACCACTGTCTTTTGGGGGCGCCCTTAAGTGCCGTCGCTGTTCAACAGCATTCACCCTGCCTGGTGCCAGGATCCCATGTAGATACATCAGTAAGTCAAGTCCACATTTTTTCCTCTCTTATGAGTTAGGCCCAGGAATTCTCTGTGAAGCCAGAGATAAGAGTTGAGAAGAGGCAACAAAGCAAGAGCAGCACAGAAGTCTGCACCACCTGCTCATGCAGTTTCCCTGGGCCTCTGGACCTCCTCAGATCCAGTATCTATTAGCAATTCCCATTTTACATTGGACTGTTGCTGATCCCTTTCAATTATATGATTCAGCAACTCAGGTAACACTAGTTAATAATGTAAAAATGTGCAGTCCAGGCAACAGAGTCACATCATGTTCTGTGATCAGACTTCAGCCTCTACCTGAGCCCAGTAACAAGCCTATGAAGTAGGAAATATTATTGCCATTTGCAGAGGTGAAGAAATTTGCACAGAGTTACATCTAGTTTAAGTGGCAAAGCCAGAGTCCACACTCTCATTCAACACAGTATATTATCTAGCAGCATTTTGATTTGGACTTTGAAATGTGGTAAAGCTTAAGCATTAATATTAGTTTAACATTTTTTTCTTTACATCATCACTAAGTCCCAGGAAATGTACTGAATGCTTTTCCTTTATTATCTCATTTAATGCATACACACTTATATGAAGTGGACACTATTATCATTACAGTTAACCCTTGAAAAAGCAACGGTTAGGGGCACCCACCATCCCTTCAGTGAAAAATCCACTTAGAACCTTACAGTCAGTCCTCCATATCCACAGTTGTGTGTGTCTGAGGATTCAACCAGCCTCAGATGGTGTAGTATTATAGCATATATTTAGTGAAAAAATCCACATATAAATGGCCCCACACAGTTCAAACAGTGTTGTCCAAGGATCAACTGTACTTTCTTACACTTGAGATTATTATTTAGGTTACATGACTTTCTCATATCATTCAGCTACTTAGTGGTAAAACAAAGATTTCAACCCAGGCATTCTGACTCCAGGTCAACGAGATAAGCTCTCTCAAACAAAGTAGAGTAGGAGAGCGCTTAGACAGACTGGGTAATAGCAGGAAAACTTGAGAATTATTAGGTTGAAGTCATTTTCTAAAGAGCCTTGAATGTAAAGATTAAAACGTTGAACTTCATCCCAGGTAATAATAGGGAGCTACTGAAAAGTCAATTAGGAGTTACTGTCCATAGCGGAACCTCTAGGTAAAACTAGTTAATCTGTTTAAGGTCGAAGTTCATGCCTAATTTTCTCACTACTCCCTGGTCATGGCTATCAATAGTAAGATAAAAGTAATCCTGGGAGATGTGAACAGGGCTGAGACAAACACCTTCTGCTATGGGATGACAACTCAGTGTATGGGAGGCATGCTCTAGACAAGAGCAAACAGTGCTAAAATCTTTAATAAATAGTATCAGCCTTGAGGG
This sequence comes from Sus scrofa, assembly GCF_054392235.1. Lineage (NCBI taxonomy): Eukaryota > Metazoa > Chordata > Mammalia > Artiodactyla > Suidae > Sus > Sus scrofa. Next base: position 28,399,899 of record NC_139386.1, on the reverse strand, counting down.
AGCTGGCCATCTATTTGGGATAAAACAGTTATTCGTCCTGGTCATTCGTACTATTTTTGACATTGAAACTCAAGATCCTCCTTTTCAAGAACTTAATGATGCTTGACCACCTAAATGTTTCTGACTCAGAATAATCTTTTGAGCATCACCCTCTTCCCTGCTTAGACTATAAAACCCACCGATCTTTTTACTCCATCCCTGCCTCTTTGAACATGACGTTTCACGGACCGTCTCCAACATTGATCTTCCAGATCCTTTCTGGTCCTGATTTTTCCTCATTGGCCCCAAGCTGCCTACCTTCTCTCCTGATTATTTTAGAATATTAATGATGGTGGAAGTAATACAACAGGCTGGAGAAGGGAAACACATAATAGAAGGAGGCTAGATGGGAAATTATTGTTGTTGTTCACATGCAAGGTAAGAACTGCAACTAGAATGATGGCAGCATGAACAGGAAGCTGCCAGAGATGCTTTAAAGAAACAACAGGGTCACCTGGCTAATGAACAGAGGTGAGAAGGGATATGCAGAATTCAGGGGTGAATTTGCAGTTTCATGTCAAGGTAATCCGGAAAATGGTACCATGGAAATGTTAGATCGGAAGGATGGGTATTCAACTGAAGACATGCTGAGCTTTAATGTGGTCATTGAACATCCAGATAGTCACTGGTCAGTTGGGAATGCAGGACCTAAGCCCAGGAGTGAGGTCAGAGCTAACTACTGATTAGGAATTGTTTACACAGTGAAGGTCAGAGAAGCAAGGAAAAGGAAAGAGCTCCTCAAGGGAAAAAATGTTTTACTTTGTAGATCCTCTTTGTCCAGTAAATAAAACACAGTAGGCTTCATCCTCTTTATCTCAATTGATATCTCTCACTTTTGAGGCTTAGATACAAGTGTATGAAAAAAATGTTGATAGAGATAATAAAAAGAATAATGCTTCCTCTAAAAAATATTTTCTCCATAGAATGCAAGTATAAATCTTATTGAAGCACGTTTCCACTTTTGGTTAGAATATTGATAGTAGGAAAAAAACTCTCATTTTTAATCCTCTTATGTTTATAATGTACTAGTTATATATGGAACAGAATGGAGTGATCTAGTTATTCAACCATTCATTACAGAATGATTATTTACATACATGGATTAATAATTTTGAAGAACTATAAAATCTCAAACTCATACATATAAGAAAGCGTAAGGCATATCATTTAATTTCCTTTTGATAATTCAAAAGGCACACAGGGAATTTAAATTTATCAGGTTCATCACTGAAGCCATAAATTTTCATTGGACTAGGAATGTATCAAAGCATAGGATTCATTGGATTTACTGGTATTAAAAATTCTAGACCATCATTTATTCTCTACCTGATCAAAGCAGACAAATGAGTCTGGCTACAAGAATTTCCTAAGTAGGAACAACAATAAATCCTCTAGAAATGAAATGCATTTATAATGAAGGTAGCTTTTGCTATATATAAGAATCTATTTAATATGATTATCAGAATTCTATCACTTTAAAATTTCATTGCCTGACACCCCACTAAACACAAAAACTCTTAGTAAAATTTTATGGTTAATTTGTTGGATTGACTGATTGATCATGCAATATCTTTTGAAACATCTCTTGAGTATGATTGATTACAACATATGGCATTTTTAAAAATTATCTCAAGTACAAAAATAGATGTTTTTTGAATTAGTTCTGCCATCTTAAGTTTCCTTTGATAAGAAGAAATGATAAAATAACAAGCCTAAGGAAGCCCAAGTGGGCCTCCAAACAACTAGTTGGGCAAATTTCTGCCACCTTCATCCTGGGGGAAAAAGTGAAGTTTCTTTGAAACTTGGAAAACTTCACAGTTTTTCTTCTGAAGTGGAATCCTTTCCCTAACGTTTCCCCAGCAGAACAAGGCACACTAAATCAATACATGGGAACAAAGAATTTTAAATTTGTGCATAGAAACCTCAGATTATAAACAACAAATATACAACTGAAAGAACAAAATTACTGTCTGTACATACTTCTACACAGGGACTAGAAGTTGGTCTTTGCCTAAGAAATCAAAACTATAAAAGTACTACAGGGAGTCCCAGCTCAGTTACCAAAACCATGTACAAAGCGAGTGCACCATTCCATATGCACAAGTATGATTTAATACAGTGCTGTGCAAATCAAGAACTGCCTGTATTTCGAGGAGATCTAGGATCTGAGTCAAGGGCTAGAGAAGGCTGGCTTGCTCTACATAATCAAATTGGATGAATTTGTTTCCATCTGATTTCTTTCTCCTTTGTACCTGAGAACATAGGGAGGGAAGAGAAGAGAGAGAAATCAACCAGATATCCAGAGGATGTCCGCAGAATGCCAGGGCCTTTAAACAATTTCTCAGGGAAAAGACTTTGGGAAATAAAAAATATCTGTTAATTAAATTCTAGTTGTGAAATTTATTCTTCCTACCTCTTTTGACAATGAATCCATTTTGGTGTATAGCTTCTATGGTAATTGAAGTACTGGGGAGTTGAATGGGAGAAAAAAGTTTTATGAGATTAAAGCCTAGTCATGGCAATGCCCTTTGGTCAAAAACCACAAGGAACTACTTACAATTGAACAGATTTGAGTTTATTGACTCGTTCTAAGAGGAAAATTACACACCATGGGAAACTAAGGCACAGCTCAGTAAAGAAGTCTTACAAAGGACCTATAGAATTTGATCTTGTGTTAGGTCTGTTCAAGCAAGTATTGGGAGCATGTGTTGGGAATGTCCAAGCAAGCAGAGCATTGCATTGGATGCTTTCTAGATGCAAAAGTAATCTATGACTGGATATTTTAATAAATCTTATCTATAAGTTGTAAAGAATGAATCATGGCTAGATAAATGATTAATAAAGAAGTAGTTTGGAATTCCTGTTATGGCTCAGCAGGTTAAGAACCCACACAGTGTCTGTGAGGATGCGGGTTTGATCCCGGGCCTCGCTCAGTAGGTTAAGTATCTGGTGTTTCCATAAGTTGCAGTGTAGTTCACAGATGCAGCTCGGATCAGGTGTTGTTGTGGCTGTGGTATACACCTGCAGCTGCAGCTCCAGTTTGAACCCTAGCCAGTTTTGTGCCCTCTTACCCCAAAAATGTAATAGTCACTCATATCATTTTGCTTGAACAATGCTCATGTTTTGTCTGTGTCCTGATGTGATTACAGAGTGGTCTTATTTTTGTCTTGATTAATCCTGATCTCAAAGTGGTCTCGTCTGATGTATCACCTGCTGCTCCTAAGTAATACATATAGCAGAGGCCCCAAGTTACCCCTCCCGCCACATTCAGTAAAGGCTTCAACTCAGTGGTGGCCAAGTAGAAGTCTTGGGCCAAATCTGGCCTGAAAATATATTTTTTCTGGGCTGCCCATTATCTTTTAAAAATTAAATTAGTTGCCAATGTTTAAAATTGGGAAAATTTACACAATATAAATCCAAATATTGGGCTTATCTCAAAAAAACCCATAAATCCTGGCAATACTGGGTCCACATTCCTGCCTGGGAGCATTCAGTTGGAGCTGAGGAATAGGCTTTCACGTGGCCTGGCTTCACTCATTTACATGATCTGAAAGATACTTGAGTTTGATCTTCTACTTTACTTTCTTCCCTTCTATTTCTGCCCCTGTCATCACTCTCAGGGGTTTTAATAGCCTTTAGATGACCCAAATAACACCTCAGATCCAAGTTTCCTGTCTGTCTCACAAAATGATCTTTGCTCCCATCCTATCTATCTCAGTTGCACACTTCTACGTTAGGGTTAGGGTTAGCACCTTATCACCAGTAAATGCACCACCTTCAAGAGGATTTGACTTTTTTTCCTTTTTAACTGCCGTATCTGCAGCGTATGGAATTTCCCAGGCCAGAGGTTGGATCAGAGCTGCAGCCGCCCACCTATGCCACAGCCACAGAAATGCAGACATCTGTGATCTACATGGCAGCCTGCAGCAACACCAGATGCTTAACCCACTGAGCAAGGCCAGGGATTGAACCTGCATCCTCATGGACTCGGTCAGGTTGTTAACCTGCTGAGCCACAACAGGAACTCCCAGATCTGACTTTTTGACTACAACCCCTAGTCTTCCAACTACCTCACTCTATAACTCCTACTGAAACTCTTCATTTACTGCATCTAGACTCTGAATCTTTGAATCTCATCATTTCCCCCCTACCCACCTTCCTTCTCTTATTCACACATCATTGTCACTGCCGCCCACTCAACTTAGATTCCATGACCTATCATATGGTTACTCATTTGTAAGTCATGGCTCAAAAGCCAACTAACCACTTAGCCTCTGTGCCTGCACTAGACAGCTGAATGCTAATCGAGAATCACACAACTGGACAAAAATTAATGACACTTTAAATTCATTTAAAACCCACAGCAAAGCATCAGAACATTATTAGATTTCCCTAGAGTGTTTTTTCCTTTTCACTCTCTTTTTAAACCCTCCTCGTCTCCTCCCCAACTCAACAGCCTCAGGTAGTAACCTCACCTCAAATGCCCTAGAATGAGACTCCAAGAAAGCAGGAATTTTGTATTGTTCGGTGCTGTTGTTTAGGCTAGGAGTAAGTAATATAATGCCTGACACATAGTAGGAACTTAATAAATATTTGCTGAAAGATTATTTGATTTTTTTTTTTTTTTTTTGTCTTTCTGCCTTTTCTTGGGCTGCTCCCTTGGCATATGGAGGTTCCCAGGCTAGGGGTAGAATCGCAGCTATAGCCACTGGCCTACACCAGAGCCACAGCAGCGCAGGATCCGAGCCGAGTCTGCGACCTACACCACAGCTCACCATAACGCCGGATCATTAACCCACTGAGCAAGGGCAGGGATCAAACCTGCAACCTCATGGTTCCCAGTCAGATTCGTTAACCACTGTGCCACCACGGGAACTCCTGAAAGATTATTTGAAAATGAATACTTTTCCACCATCAAATCCACTGACACACTTGTATATATCCTCATGCTTCTCTGCACTTGCTACCATTCAATGGAAGAGGTGTCTCTTCTCACACCTGTATTCTACAATTAGGGCTTCCACTGTATATTAACATACTTAATACGAAGTTTGATTGAATTTGAAAATCCATGTCATCATAAGGTATTTCAACATAACATTTGTTGAAGCCTGGTAATAGACAATCTTTCTATTCAAAACATTTTATGATGATGATTATAATCAGAGCTAACAATTATTGAGCACTTGCATTTGCTAAGCACTGTTCCAAGTGTCTTCATATACCAGCCTGTTTAATCTTCACAAAAATATGAAATCAGCACTATTTTTTTTATTCCCTTTTAACTGAAGTACAGAAAAGCCAAGTAACCTGCCCACATTCTCATAGTCTAGGGCAGAGCATCACTCTTATCCGCTATGTTCTATCGCTTCCTCCAAAAAATATTTAAAGGTGAAAAATTAGTATGAACTGTCATAGTGATGTAAGAACATTACTGAGATAAAGAATGGAAAACAGAGAAGGGACAAAGGGGACCTTGATGCTTCTACCTCTAAAATCATTTCAAACCTCTCTTCTTCTTTTCCTCTCCATTGCCTAGTCCAATGCCACCATCATTTTCCACCTAGGCTATTACAACAGCCTCCTAACTTTTCTCTGTGACACTTTCCTCTTCTTAGCAGCCACAATCAACTGTTTAAAACAGAAACTAGATCGTCAAAGGATTTCCACTGCATTTTGCATAAAATCCAGACTTCTTGCCATGATCCATCAAACATTGAATATTTTGGTCTCTGCCAGAATTTCCAACCACATCTGATCCAACAATCCCACTGCCACACTGAGGAAGAGGAGCCTTCCTTTTTCAATTCCTGGAACACTTCCCGTTTTTCCTGACTCAGGGCATTCGCCTGGAATGCTCTTCCTCCTGGATCTGGCCAACTAGCTCATCTGCACGTGCAGATCTCAGTCCCAAATGTCACCAATCCCCAATCATCTATGTGTAGTAACTTCCTCTCTCAAGTTACTTTTTATCACATGACTCTTTATCACCTCTACAACTTAGTAATAGCTGAAAATGCTTTGTTTATTCATTTAACTTGTATATCTTCCCAACTGAAATGTAAGCTTCCTGTCTTTCTGTCACTATGTCCTAGGCTACCAGGACAGTGTCCAGAGTTTGATTGGTGCCCAATAAGTATATTTTGAATAAGTAAATGAAATGAGGTATTGCATGTATAACTCTCAGCATAGTTCCAGTGTCCCTACTTGAATCACATTGGGTAACAGTTGATTAAATTATTGATTTCCTAAAATAAGCCAAACTAGTTTCTCAGTGTAATTTTATCCAACAATAGCTCTAGTTAAGCCCAAATCTTCAAGTCTTCTTGCTCTTAATTTCTTGATGGTTTATAAAAGGAAGTTGCCCTGTTTACTTCATCATGTGCCTTGTCTTCTCCAGTCATACATTGGTTTGTTTTTTTTTTTTATCATTTTTCTTGTTGGTTTTAATTTACTGAAGTCATTGTCAGAAGATGATATTTTCCTATGACCATCTCCTCAAATATTATATATAAGGAGTAAGATCTCTTAATTGGTTATTTCCAAAACATTTGCTTCAATTCAGAAGCAGTCAACATGCCAACATCCTTTTTAAAAAACTTCTTTAGGAGTTCCCTTAGTGGCTCAGTGGTTAACAAGCCCAACTGGTGTCCATGAGAGAACGAGTTCAGTCCTGGCCTTGCTCAGTGGGTTAAGAATCCAGCGTTGCCATGAGCTGCAGTGTAGGTCACAGATGCAGCTCAGATACCATGTTGCTGTAGCTGTGGCGTAGGCTAGGCCGAGGGTTGTAGCTCCGACTCAACCCCTAGCCTGGGAATCTCCATATGCTGCAGATGTGGCCCTAAAAAGACAAAAGGCAAGATTAATTAATTAAATAACTAATTAAAATTAAAATTGCTTTATTCTCTAAGAAATAAAAACAGAAATAATCATCTTCATTCTGAATAATTCTGGCTGTCTATAAATAGTTATTTGGGTACAAGAGAATATCTACAGAGAATGAGTAATGTTTTACTTCAAGTCCCTTTGTCAATTACTACAATTTTAAAAAATCAAATGCCAGGCTTTTTATATTTAGGATAAAAATAAACAGAGTTCCTCTAAATTGTCCAAGATTATTTACCCCAAATCTTTATTTTTCCACAGTTTTGTACACTCAAATACTTTAGGATTTTTAGGAAATACAGTCAGTTTTTCAAGTGCTACAATCTCTGCACTCAAAGTTTACCTGCAATCTACATCATGAAGTCTTGAATGTCTAGTTCATCCAGAAAATTTGTTTTTCTGTGCAGGATAATTTTTCAGCACATGGGAGTTTGCCCCACATGTTAGATGCATGATAGCTAAGTGATTACACAGATTTTCTTTGGGGTCATCACCATTCAGCTCATAGCTAACATGAGTACTTTGGATAGAGCTGGTCATCATTCAAAGAGTCACTTTTTCCCATTATATTCACTATATTTGCTTTATATTTGTTAAACATATTAACTCAACTAAACTGTTTTGCTTTTTTATCCATGCTGGTTTTTTTCAATTTGCAAATTTTTACCCTGGCTCCCTTTTAGTCTGCTGAGGTTGGAAATCTAGAAAAGACCAGAATCATCACACCCACCACCCTTCTTATCCCATGACTCTGATGGTGCTATAAGGTTAAACTGAGCATCCAGGTTCGATTCTTTCCTTTCTTCTTCTTTTACAGACAGTTGTTGATTTGGAGGCAATAATTAGTATTGGGAACACTGTGTCACCCACTACCAGCTAAGTCAAGAGGTAAAAAAACTATTTTTGCTAAGACAAAAGAATGAGACAGAGAGCAGAAATTTTCTTTTTGACTTTCATAGGTTGAATTTATCACTCTGCAAAGCAAAAAAATTGCCCAGTGATGCTGTAGCTTCTCTAAACACACACACACACACACACACACACACACACACACACACACACACACACAATGCTATGAAGAATTCTGAGCTGGAGTACAGTTTCTTGCCGATCTGGAGCTATGCTTCTGCAATTTTATTTTTTGATAATCAGATGATCCTTAGCAAATCAGCTTCATTATAGAAGGGTTGAGGAAATTAACTGAACCCACATTTTGAACAACACTGAGAACAGCAGTAGAAAGAAACCAGGAAAACAAGCAGGATGTGCAGCTGCTATTATTAACAGGTGGTGGGACGAAAGAAGCCTCTGCTTAGCAGTAGTTCTATTTAGTGCTCCAAACATGTGATGACCACCAGGGATGTGGCAAGACATGAGGGCAGCAGTCTACTTTTGCTTAATGACCTCAGACAAGGAAGCAGTTTGTACCCATGCCTTGCAGCATATACAACAGGAGATACAAAGTGCTGCTTTCAATGTACAAAGCCTTAGCTGCTTCTGGCTCCTCTTACATGGCACCAGCAGATCAAAATTAATGGAGGATTTTTGCTTTCAGGCAACAGCTCTGGGGATTTGGGTTTTGCAAAGATCTATTTTTGGCTTTATGTTATTTGGACTTCAGTTGCCAAAATATTTGCAGCCCATTTTCATTTTCCAAGATGAAGCTCTAGTCTTGTGAGGTAAAACAAATGCAAGAGATTACTTGGAAAAGTATTTTTTGACAAACTCAAGGAATCACATGTTTTTCTTCCATATACTTCTTCAGCATATGCCTCATTCATTCCTCCCCTTCTAAACCAAGATTCAAGAAACAGTGGATCCACTTTTTAATTCTACTTCTTTACTTCCTTTTCATTCCATAATCCATTGATTTTTTTTCTACTTTCACCAAGATACTGAAACTGACGAATGTCACCACTGACCCTTTCATTGCCTTTTCAGGCTATCCTGCTGCTTCTGCTCTTGGATTTCTACCTTCCTTGAAATTCTTCTGCTCTGCAGACTTCAGTAACACATTCTGGATTTCCTCCTACTTCTTTAATTATTCCTTTTTAGTCTCTATTAGTCCTCCTTTTCTTTCTACTTTCTAAAATACTTCTGCCCTCATTTCAGTTTCTTTAATCAACCATTTTAAACTACTTTAATTGCTTGAAACACCACTTAGGCAATACCAATCCACAAGTTGTATTTCTAGGTCTGCCCCTCTCTGTGAGCTCAGATTTAAATATCCAACTGCTAGTCAGATACCTCAGTATGGTTGTCCTATAGAATCTCAACCTCTGCATATGGAGAAACAAATTCATCATCTTTTAGTCCTCCCTTTTACATCTGATTTCAATAAATGCTGCCAAAATATACCCAGTCGTCCTAGCCAAAGCCTTTAGAAATTTGTTGAGGCTACCTACTACTTCATTTTCCATCTTCACCATTTTTCCATACATACTTCTTCTTTTTTTTTTTTTTTTAATCTTTTTAGGGCCATAACCATGGTACATGGAGGTTCCAAGGTTAGGGGTCCAATCAGAGCTGTAACCACCATCCTACTTCAGAGCCATGGCAATGTGGGATCCAAGCCATGTCTTTGACCTATACCACAGCTCATGGCAATGCTGGATCCTTAACCCACTGAGCAAGGCCAGGGATCAAACCTGAGTCCTCATGGATGCTAGTCAGGTTCATTAACCACTGAGCCACGACAGGAACTCCCTCCATACATACTTCTAATGAAAAGCAAACAAAACCATCAAGACTTTCTGATTCCACCTGCAAAATAGTTCTACTTTCTCCTCCCTCACTTGTAGAAAAGGCAATTGATTGATGCCAATGCCACGATAATACAGATGTTAGAATTATCTGAAAAAGATTTTGAAGCTCCAACCAGAAATCATACTTTTTAAATCTGTCTACTTTTTAAATCTATCAGTTACTGAAAGAGATATGTTAAAATCTGCTATATTGTAGATGTGTCAACAATTGGAATAAATTCTAAGCGGATAAGAGACTTACCATAAAGAACTGCAAAACTATAAAATCTATAATAGTTATTCAGTTTCTCCTTGTTTAATATGACCTTGATATTTTTAAGACACTGGTCAATTATTTCTACAATAGCCCTTAAATTTTTCTGTTTTCTCATGATTAGATTGAAACAGTACATTTTTAGCGAGAGTATCATAGAACTGGTGTGCTCATGTTTTCCTTTATAATTAATATCCTGACAGGGAGCTTACTTTAAGACTATACAAGTATTTTGTATCTCCTCAAACATTAGAGCACAAATTTGATTGATGGTTTTTGCCTGCAACAATTGCTGCAGTGCTCTCGTGATGGTTTTCTATTTTTTCATTCTGTCTACAGTTATTAATTGGAATTCTTCTGTAAGGAAGAGCTTCTCCCTCATTTATTTATTTATTCAGGAATGTATTTTTATCAGTATGAACTCATGTACTTTTATTTTGTTCTTTAAAATATAATCTAATCCTAGTGTTATTTTTGGTTGCTTAAATTGTTCCAGCTCTGGTCATTGGATGCTCTTTTAGACTGGCTTCAGTGTTTTTCAGCATGACCCTCCCCTCATCCTTTATTGAGTATTTATTTATTTTCTGCCACCATAAGATACTCCATATTCATCCTGTATTTCCCATATCCCAGTCCTGAAATCAAGCACTTTTACCAGAAGTCCTGGTTCCTTGTATTGGAGAATGGCATATACAAACCAAGATTAGATGCTAAGTATAATCATTATTACTGGTTGTCATTGATTCTAGACCCTCTCAGCAGACAAAGCTTAGACACACACACATAAATACATGGATATATACATATATATCAAATTTATTTCTGTATCTATTTGAATACATATATTGAAAAACGTTCATACCAATACCTCAGATTTCAAAATATTTATTCTACCCTTCCTCCTTTCTTTATTTATAACTTTTTTCTCCAACTATGAAAAGTCTGATCCTCTTTAATTACAATATAGTTACTTATTTATTGATCCTCACGATATACATAGTTTTGAATTACCAATATATACCCCATTAGAACCATTCACTAACTAAAATACTGAATTTCTGTGCAATTTTTGTATGTCTTTATCCAGTCAAAATACTGTTTTGCAAAGTAACCTAGGTTACTTCTTAATTTTCCTATCCATCTCAATACAGTTATGTTAACTTGTAATTCAGTAAGTTCATTTGTTATAGTTTTTTGGGGGGGTTTTAGCGATGCCCACAGCATGCATAAGTTCCCCAGCTAGAGATAAAACCTGTGCCATAGCACTGACAATGCTTGATCCTTAACCTGATAGGCCACCAGGGAACTCTATGTTTATTTATTTATTACAGTTTGTATTTCCTTTTTACTTCCTGTCTCATTCTAATGGGGGCTTTTGTGTGCATTTGTGGTTTTGGTGGGATTTATTTATTTATTTTAGTTTACAGAAAGTAAAATTCACTCTTTGTACCATTTTTGCATATACTTTTGGGCTCACCACCACGGTTGTGATATAAAACATTGAATCACCCCCAAAATTCCCTCACAGGGAAGTGTTTTTAACAGAAGCAATTTTTTTTTTTTTTTTTTTGGTCTTTTTGCCATTTCTTGGGCTGCTCCCATGGCATGTGGAGGTTCCCAGGCTAGGGGTCCAATCAGAGCTGTCGCCGCTGGCCTATGCCAGAGCCACAGCAACACGGGATCTGAGCCGCGTCTGCAACCTACACCACAGCTCATGGCAATGCCGGATCCTTAACACACTGAGCAAGGGCAGGGACCGAACCCGCAACCTCATGGTTCCTAGTCGGATTCGTTAACCACTACGCCACAATGGGAACTCCCAGAAGCAAATTTTTTAAAAAGACTAACCATAAATGAGACAATTGAAAAAATTCAGCTCCTAAATATTTTCTCAAGTTGTTGGGTTTTTTAATTGGCCTCTTTCATTTTTAAGATTTTCTCAAATATCATATTTGATCTTATAGTTTTATAAGCCTTTACTGGGATAAATTTGAAATTAAATTTTTTGAGATATAATTTATAGAAAAAATAAGATGCATTGATTTAAAGTATAAAATTCTATGAGCAAGAGGCGGAAGAGGTGATGGGGAAAAAGGAGAGAGACAAGTGTGAGAAGGATTTAACCATGGCCTTGAAGATGAAGAAAGGGATCTCTAAGACAAGGAATCCCAGAGGCCTGTAAGAAACCGAGAATGACCTCTGGTCAACAGCCAGCAAGGAAACAAGGAAATAGTTTTACAATTACATTACTTACAACTGAATTTTGACAACATGAATGAGCTTGGAAGCAAATTTATTCTAAGAACCTCCAGAAAGGAACACCCCTTACCGACACCTGGATTTGCTCACGACAGAGAAACCTACTGAATCCACCAGAATTATGAACAGGGTTTATTTGGCCAGTTTCAGTTGGAATACACCAATTTCGAAAATGGACAAATCCTTGTACATTGTTGGTGGTTTGTAAATCGGTACAACCTCTATGGAAAACAATATGGAAGTTCCTTAAACAATTAAAAATAGAACTATCATGGAGTTCCTGTTGTGGCGCAGCAGAAACGAATCTAACTAGGAAGCATGGGCTTTCGGGTTTGATCCCTGGCCTTGCTCAGCGGATTAAGGATCTGGCGTTGCTGTGGGCTGTGGTATAGGTCGCAGATGCGGCTTGGATCCTGCATTACCGTGGCTGTAGTGTAGGCTGGCAGCTGTAGCTCCGAATGGACCCCTAGCCTGGGAATCTCCGTATGCTGCAGGCACGGCCCTAAAAAGCAAAAAAAAATTGAACTTTCATGAGAACCAGCAGTCACACATATGGGTATCTAGCCAAAGAAAATGAAATTTATCTCAAAGAGTAATCTGCATAATTCACAATAGCCAAGACATGGAAACAACCTAAGTGCCTGTGGAGGTGTGAATGGGTTTAAAAATATGATATGTACGTATGATATGTACATAAAAAGATGAGGAATATTGTTCATCCATGAGAAAGAAGGACATCCTGCTTTTTGTGACAGTGCAGATGATGTTTGAGGACATTATGTTAAGTGAAATAAGCCAGACATAAAGACAAAAACTGGATGGTATCACTTATATATATAAAAACTTAACGGAGAGTCAAATTCATAGAAACATAGAGTAGAATAGTGCTTGCCAGAGGCTAGGGGGTGCATGAATTAGGGAGAGGCTGGGAAAAGGTTCAGACTTAGTCTGAGGAGCTAATGTTGATAACACTGTATTGAACAACTGAAATTTGCTAAAAAAGAGAGTAGAACTCACATGTTCTCACACGCAAAAAAATGTGTGTGTGTATAAATGTGTGAGTAAAGGATGTATTATTTAACTGGATGGAAGGAATCCTTCAGGATGTATACATGTATCACATTGTTACATTGCACACTTTAAATATTTTATAATCCTCTTTGTCAGTTATCCCTCAATAAAGTGAAAATAAATGTTTTTAAAATAGAGAGAAGTCACTTTAAAAAATGTCATGAACTGAACCATAACTACTGAATTGAGAACTAGGATATAATTTACCATCTGGTAAGGAGCTATTCAGTGTGTTAAAGAGAGAAGCCACATATCAGTGTATGACGAGGAAAATGAAAAAGAAAGAAGGAATAGTGGTTATTTATTTGGAATTTTTATTAGTAAAAAAAGAAAAGTCACAGGAAGATGAAAAGAGATATAAGGAGCTCCCGCTGTGGCACAACGGAATTGGCAGCGGCTTGGAAGACCTGAGATGGAGGTTCATTCCCTGGCCTGGCACAGTGGAGGCAGCATGGCTGTGGCTCAGTTTGCAGCTGTGGCTTGAATCTGATCCCTGGCCCAGGCACTCCATATGCCGCGGGATATGCCGCGGGGCAGCCAACAAAAAGAGATGTAAGATTTTACTGAGAAACTAATTTTCTGGTCCAGCTTTTGAAATAGAATTGATCCTCGAGGCCTCCAAGCCTTTAGAACCACCCCATTCTAAAGGCCTCCCTGTTTAATTTAATACCACACAGGTCAATTTAGTCTATACAGCTAACCCTAGCACAGAGACGTTGCCTTATCCAGTCAGGTTTATCCATGGCAAAATTTAAATCACAGACCTACCACCAATTCAAACCACTTTCCTCCAGCCTCCTGTTAATGTGTGCTCAGGGAATATTAACCTAGGTAAAATGGAGTTTGTATGAAAAACCTGTCCTCTAAAATTAAACAATATTATGCCAAACTTTTAGGCCATTTAGGAGGCTTTAGAGCGTGGTAATAAATAGCAGAGGCCCTGATGATGGACTCTGGTGGTGAAGTCCCAGTGGCTGCATTTACTAGCTTGGTGACTTTAGAAGGGTTACTTAACCCATCTCTGTTTTGTTTTTCTTATATGTTAAATGGAGGTAATAATAAATAGCTTATTCAGACGAGGAAGTAAATACACCAGTTGCTACGCAGTAGATAATAAATGATACACACAAAAATACAGTTGACACTTGAACAACATGCTTTGAACTGCACAGTTCCAATTATGTATGGTGGTTTTTTTTTTCAATAAATATTATAGTATTACACAATCTGATCAGTGGCTGGTTGAATCCACACACTGTGGATATGAAGGAACTTGAGTTTAGGGAGGGGTGATTATAAATTATTCTCAGATTTTCCACTTCATGGAGAACTGACACCCCTAACCCCTGCATTGTTTGAGGATCAAGGGTATTTCTTAAATTGTTTTACACATAATCTTCCAACCAGCGAGACTATGAAAAAGACAAGTACTCACTGAGTTTAAAAAAAAGAAAGAAAGAAAACAGAAAGACAACTACTATAATTAAGGTAATTTAAACCTTTGGAAAAAATGTATAATTTTTTTGTTGTATCATGTAACTCCTTATCTACTATTACTTAAAATCAATCCAGCATGCATAATAGCTTCCCGATAACTAATGGGCTTATGCATAGTTCTTATTTTATATTTGGTTTCCTTCTGACATTTGTTCTATTGCTTCATACTACTTTAGTGTTTTGATAATATGCCAAGGATATAAAAATCTTTTCTCAAATATAAAGAATTTAGTAATACATCCCATAAAGATTAGATTTATTTTCTTTCTCATTTTCTGTCCTTTAAAAATGCCTGTACATTGCTACTGGTTTATAGCGAAAACTAAACAAGTAATTGCAAAAGAAGTAGACAATATAACTTAAATTACTGTCAACTTAAATTCTCTAAGTCTGGATTTTTACACTCTCAGAAAATTTCACTAAATTTGTTCTGTGTTTTGGAGTTCCTGTCGTGGTACAGCAGAAACGAATCTGGCTAGCATCCATGAGGACACAGGTTCGATCCCTGACCTTGCTCTGTGGGTTAAGGATTCAGCATTGTCATGAGCTGTGGTAGAGGTCGCAGATGAGGCTTGGATGCCACATGGCTACAGCTGTGGCATAGGCCAGCGGATACAGCTCCAATTTGACTCCTAGCCTGGGAACCTCCAGATGCTGTGGGTGGGGCCCTAAAAAAAAAAAAAAAAAAAAAGACGCAAAAAAATTCTCTAAGTCTGGATTTTTACACTCTCAGAAAGTTCCACTAAATTTGTTCTGTGTTTTTATATTTTAAAAAATATCCTTACATGAAGACTTTTAAAAGCAGTAGGAATAGCGACTCTAACCAAATAATTTAACCCTATATTTTTAGCAAATCCCTTTCACATGTCTCAAATACCCCTAAAAAGACCAAGACAAAAAAAGAACATCCATCTCTATAAATTTAATTCATTTAAAAAGATTGTTAAATCTTTTCAGATATTCACTTGTTTTTCTAATATAAGTACATCTGACATGAATGTAAAACATTCTTCAATTCTCTTAACTGTAAATTCTCTCTTAAAGAAAGAAATTTTCTTCCCTCATTCACTTTACTTCTCTGGGTGTTGGCTTTCCCACTATAAAATGATAAAGATTAACAAGTTTCCAGTGCTGTTTTTAGCAATAAAAATGTAACAGCTATAAACCAAAACATTTCTTCATTTCACTTGATCCACATTGTTTCTGAGTTTTGTTGTTTCTATGTTTTCTCTTTGGTTTCCTTAAGAACTTCTGTTCATTCTTACTTAAGTCACATACACCGTGGTTACTCATTGATCATGTAATCTTTTCCCCGGTAGAGTTCATAAAGATCAAAGAAACTAATATTTTTTTTAAGAAATTTAAGTATCATCCACTTGCCAGATTAAAAAAAAAAAAAACTGCAACCAAAAAATGAAATCATCTTTCCAAGGTTATGCAACTAGAATTGGAGGAACTGATCTGGAATGTGAACACAGCATTTGGGATTCAGAACACTGCTTTCCCTATTACTTTACAGAAACCACCCCCCCTTCCTCTATCAAAATACTTGTTTTGAGCATGCTTTTCTCCCAGAATGTCAACCACAGTAACCGCTGCATATGCCCTTTGTAATGTGACCTGACAGTCCATCTGGAAGAGGATTCACTCTCCACTTGATTTTAGGGGACGCTTGTGACTGCTTTTGCCAGGAGAGCACAGGGAAAGTAATGCTGTATGATTATAGGGCTGAGTCATGGCAGTGATACAGCTTCTTCTGGGTTCACAGAACCACTTGAGCTTGGAGTCTTGTAACCATCTTAAGAAGTCTGACCACCTGAGACCACCATGCTCTGAGAAAGCCACACCACATGAGAGGCCATCAGTGGGTACTCTGGTCAGTTGCCCTAATCTTCTGTCAACCCAGAGACTTCAGCCATAGATGCGAGTCAAGGACCCGCTTCATGATTAGCCTCCAGCAATCAAGTCTCCCAGCTGAAATACCAGTCACTGTGAAGAGTCATCAAGTCAGCCCATTATGTCCTGACTGAAGTTTTAAACCTTGGAATCCATTAAAATCATAAAATGGGCTTCTTTTTTTTTTTTTTTTTTCTTGGTCATCCCACGGCATATGGAGTTCCTGGGCCAGGGGTCAGATCCGAGCCACAGTTGTAATCTACACTGCAGCTGCAGGAAAGCCAGGTCCTTTAAGCCACTGTGCCGGGCCAGGAATCAAACCTGCATCCTGGTGGGGCAGAGATGCCACAAATCCCCTTGTGCCATAGCAAGAAGTCCAAAATGGTCATCATTTTAAGCCCCTACATTTGGGGGAAGTTTTTTTATACATCAGTCATAGGCAGGAAAAACAAAACAAAAAACAAAAACCAAGAATAACAGATTCACAGAACTCTTTAGCTACGGGATCTAAAATTGTCGTCATGCTAAACATCCCTGCAGGTAAACAGTGCCAGTAGTCTCTCCTTGAATCTTGAGTGTAGCTTTACTTTTACTTTAAGGTGCCCCACAGGGATTCAAACTGAATTCCATGTACACCATTTGAGCTATATTTCAACATCAGATCCTGGCAGTCACACCTTTCATATTGTAACCACTATGCCATTTAAGGTAATACTGGGAAAATCTCAAATGTTTATATTTGCTTTGGAAAATTACTCATATTTCTCCTCTTGCCCCACGTATTTCATTTGCCCCATAGACATTTACATGCTCTCTGTAACCAGGACTGCGATCTTCCCATACAGATGGTTGTGCCAGTCTAAGACCCAAATCTACCACTTTACGCTCCACTCTATGTATTGTGGGGCTAGGACCCTGCAAACCGCACTTCCATATGGCCTTGTCATCTGCCGTCATTTAGATTATACTAAAGCAGGGGTTCTGCAGCACTATTAGCATTTTCAGCTAGATAAATAGTATTTGTTGTTGTTACAGTTTTATTGAAATATAGTTACAGATAGCATTGCATAAGTTTAAGGTATACAGCATAATGGTTTGACTTATGTATATTATGAAATGATTACCACAGTAAGTTTAGTTACAATTCATCATTTCATACAGATACAAAAAAAGAAAAAATATTTTTTTCCCTTGTGATGAGAACTCTTAGGAGCTACTGTCTTACAAATTTTCAAATATGCCACGCAGTAGTGTTCACTATAGCCATCCTGCTGCACATCACATCCATGGTACTTATTCACCTTCTAACTGGAAATTTGTACCTATGGACACCTTCCTCCAATTCCCCTCCTCCCACCTTCAGCCTCTTGGTAACTACAAATCTTATCTCTCTTTCTGTGAGTTTGTTTTGTCATTGTTTCTTGATTAAATAACACATAAAAGTGAGATCATCCAGTTTTTATCTTTCTCTGTCTAATTTATTTCACTTATCATAATGCTCTCTAGCTCCATCTATATTGTCACAAACAGCAAGGTCTCCTTCTTTTTCATAGCTGAATAATATTCCACTGTGTGTATGTATCTGTGTGGGTCCACTTATATGTAGAGTTTTTCCAGTAAGTACTACAGTACTGTCCAATTTGAAGTTGGTTGAATCTGCATGTGTGGAACCTTGGATGTAGAGGCCCAACTATAAAGTTAAATAGATTTTTGACTGTATGGAGGGCTGGCACCCTAATCCTCACATCATTCAAGGATCAACTGTGTATATACATGTAGTTGTGGATTGTGGATATGTTTATCATATGGCAGTTCTATTTTTAATTGGCTGAGTAACCCCCATACTATTTCCCATAGTAGCTAAGACCAACAAATATTCCCACCAACCAGTGTGCAAGGGTCCGATATTCTCTACATTCTGGTCAGCATTTATTATCTCTTGCCTTTTTTTTTTTTTTTTTTTTTTTTTGCTATTTCTTTGGGCCGCTCCGGCAGCATATGGAGGTTCCCAGGCTAGGGGTTGAATCGGAGCTGTAGCCACCGGCCTACGCCAGAGCCACAGCAATGCAGGATCCGAGCCACGTCTGCAGCCTACACCACAGCTCACGGCAACGCCGGATCGTTAACCCACTGAGCAAGGGCAGGGACCGAACCCGCAACCTCATGGTTCCTAGTCGGATTCGTTAACCACTGAGCCACGACAGGAACTCCCTCTTGCCTTTTTGAAGATGACCATTCTAATAGACATGAGGTGATATCTCAGATAGTTTGATTGACATTTCCCTGATAATTAATGACATTGAGCACCTTTTTGTGTACCTGTTGGCAAATTCATATATGTATCTTATTTGGAAAAATGTGTATTTGGATCCTTTGCACATTTTTTAATTGGATTTTTTTTCTTTTTATGGCCACATCTGCAGCATATCTAAGTTTCCAGGCTAAGGGTTGATTCAGAGTTGCAGTTGCTAGCCTATGCCACAGCCATAGCAATGCTGGATCTGAGCCACATCTGCAAACTACACCCCAGCTTATGGCAATGCTGGATCCTTAACCCACTGAGGGAGGCCAGGGATCAAACCAGTATCCTCATGAACACCATGTAAGGTTCTTAACTCACTGAGCTATAATTGGAACTCCTTTAATTGGATTAATTTGATTTTTTTTTCTTTTTTGCTGTGGAGTTGTACATGTTCTTTATATGTTTTGGACATTAACCATTTATTAGATGTACAGTTTGCAAATATTTTTTCCTACTCCATAGATTGTCATTGCCCTTTGTTGATCATTTCTTTTACTGTGCAAACTTTATTTTGATGTAGTCATACTTGTTTATTTTTTATTTTGTTCCTTGTGCTTTAGATATGAAGTTTTAAAAAAAGTCACTGCCAAGAGCCATGTTAAAGAGCTTTTTCCTATGTCTTCTTCTAAGAGTTTTTTGATTTTCAGTCTTACATTTAAGTCTTTAATCAATTTTGCATTACCTTCGGAGTGGTTTTAGATAGGGGTCTAATTTTGTTCTTTTACATGTCGATACCCAGTTTTCCTAGCACCTTTTATTATAGAGACTGTCTTTCTATATTGAACATACTTGGCTATCTTGTCAAATATTAGTTGACTATACACTCATGGGTTTATTTCTGGGTTCTCAATTCTATTCCATCAGCCTATGTAATTTTTTATGCTGGTACCATAGTGCTTTGATTACTATGACTTTACAATATAGCTTGAAATAAGGACATGTGATGCCTTCCACTTTGTTCTTGTTCTGGATTTTTTTTTGGTTTTTTTTTGGGGGGGGCAGTTGGTGTCTTTTGTGACTCCATGTAAATTTTAGGATGTTTTCTCTACTCTGTAGGCGATATCATTGAAATCTTGGTAAGGATTGCATTGAATCTCTAGGTAGCTTTCAGAGGCATGGATATTTTAACAGTAGTAATTCTACCAATATGAACACAGGATACCTATCCATTTATCTGTGTCTTTGATTTCTTTTATCAGTGTCTTATAGTTTCCAATATAGATAGATAGGTAGAGAGATAGATAGATAGATAGATAGATAGATCGATCGATCGATAGATCCTTTACCGATTTGGTTAAATTTATACTCAAGTATTTTACTGTTTTGATGCTATTGTACATGAGATCTTTTGATTTGTTTATTTTCTAGTTTATTTGCTGTTAGTGCATAGAAACATTACTGATTTTTGTACATTAATTTTGTGTCCTGCAAACCTGTGTTCAAAGCAGCATTGTTTACAATTGCCATGGTATGGAAGCAACCCAAGTGTCCATCAACAGATGAATGAATGAATAAAGAAAATGTGCTGTACATACACGCGCATATATACATATAGACATATACACACAATGGAATGCTGCAGCCTTAAAAAATAATGAAATTTCGCTATTTGCAGCAAAATAGATGGAATTGGAGGGCATTATGCTAAATTAAATAAGTCAGACAGAGAAAGACAAATACATCGTGATATCACTTATATGGGGAATCTAAAAAATACAACCAACTGGTGGAGCAGACTTACAGATAGAGAAAGCAAACTAATGGTTATCAGTGGGGAGAGGGAAGAGGATGGGGCAATAAAAGGGTAGGGTTTTTTTAAGGGTTATTACGGGATTATATGAAATTATGTGTCTGAAAATTTTGAATATTACAAAGCACTGCAGAATTTTTTGTGTGTGTCTTTTTTGTCCTTTTAGGTCTGCACCCACAGCATATGGAGGTTCTCAGGCTAGGGATCTAATTGGAGCTACAGCTGCCAGCCTGCGCCAGAGCCACAGCAACATCAGATCTGAGCCGCCTCTGTGACCTACACCACAGCTCATGGCAAATCCGAATCCTTAACCCACTGAGCGAGGCCAGGGATTGAACCCACAATCTCATGGTTCCTAGGTGGATTCATTTCTGCTGTGCCACAATGGGAACTCCATATAGAATTTTTTTTTAAAATAAAGTTATCTAAATATTGACAGGGAAAAGTTTGTATGCTGCAGTTTTATTGAATCCATTGATTAGATCTAACAGTTTTTGGTGGAGTCTTTGGGAACTTTTTATATATAGAATTATGTCATCTATAAATAGAATGAATTTTACTTCTTCCTTTCCAATTATGATGACTTTTTATTTCTTTTTTTGCTTTATTGTTCTGACTGAGACTTCCAGTACTATATTAAATAGGAATAGTGAAAGTAGACACTCTTATTCCTGATCTTAGAGAAAAGCTTTCAACTTTTCACTATGGAGTATGATGTTAGCTGTGATTTTGTCAAGAATGTTTTTATTATATTGAGGTACATTTCTTCTACACCTAATTTGTTAAGAGTTTTTATCATAAATAGATGTTGAATTTTGTCAAATACTTTTTCTGCATCTATTGAGTTGATCATATAATTTTTTTCTTTCATTCTATTAATATGACGTATCACATGCATTCATTTGCATATATTGAATCATCCTTGCATCCCAGGAATAAATCCCAATTGATCATAGTTTATGATCCTTTTAATGTGCTGTGGAATTTGGTTTGCTAACATTTTATTGAGTTGTTTATATCTACGTTCATCAAGGATATTGACCTGTAGTTTTCTTTCTCCTAGTGTCCTTTTCTGGTTTTGGTATCAGGGTAATGGTGGCCTTGTAAAATGAGTCTGGGAGTGTTGGATATTCTGGAAGAGTTTGTGAATGATTGGTATTAGCTCTTTTTTAAATGTTTGGTGAAATTCACCAGTGAAGCCATCTGGTGCTGGATTTTTCTTCTTTGGGAGTTTTGTTTTTGTTTTTGTTTTTTTGTTTGTTTGTTTGTTTGTTTTTTGACCATTTTAGGGCTGCACCCAGGGCATATGGAGGTTCCCAGTCTAGGGGTTGAATTGGAGCTATAACCACTGGCCTAGCCACAGCCACAGCAACGCAGGATCCAAGCCGCATCTGCAACCTACACCGCAGATCATGGCAACACTGGATCCTTAACCCACTGAGCGAGGCCAGGGATTGAACTCGCATCCTCATGTATCCTAGTTGGGTTTGTAAAGCCTCTACAGAAACTCCTTCTTTGGGAGATCTTTAATTACTGATTCGATCTCCTTGCTAGTAACTGGTCTGGTCAGATTTTCTATATCTTCCTGATTCAGTGTTGGTAGATTGTATGTTTTTAAGAATTTTCAAGTCTTCTAGGTTGTCTGGTTTGATGGAGTATTGTCATTCATAATAGCCTCCTCTGATCCTTTCTATTTCTGTGGTATCAGTTATAATGTCTCCTTTTTCATTTACAATTTTGTTGATTGGGGTCCTCTTTCTTCCTTGGTTAGTCTTGCTAAAGGCTTTTTTTTTTTTTTTTCAAAGAACTAACTCAGTTTTTAAAGCCTTTTCTATTGTTCTGTTATATTTCATTTATTTTTGCTCTAATATTTGTTTTCTTCCTTCTGCTAAATTTAGGCTCAGGTTGTTCTTTTTCTAGTTCCTTGAGGCATAGAGTTAGGTTGTTTATTTGAGATCTGTCCTTGTTTCTTAATTTTAGCATTACTCTTACAAACTTCTATCTTAGAACTGCTTTTTCTGCATCTCATAAGTTTTGGTATGTTGTGTTTCCATTTTCACTTGCCTCAAGATACATTTTTATTTTCCCTTCCAGGTGTTCTGGCCAGGCTTTCAAGTCAGGCAGGGCCAGGAGTTACACTCAGCAGTGCGCAGGGCTATGAAATAGCTCCCCTGCCTGAGAAGAGAGTAAGGCCCACCCCCATGCAGCCTACCAGGTTTTCCCAATTAGGCTTTCTGGTCAGGAGGGGCCTGGGAGCTGCACTCAGCAATGAGAGGGACCATGAATTATCTCCCCTGCCTGGGTGGATCAGGGGTATGAACTCCAAGCTCAGAAAGGCTCTTTGTGGTCTTGCCTCCAGCTGACCTGCTTTTCAAGATCCCTGGCTGAACAATGCCATTGGCTTTGCTCTGGGGATGATTAGCTCTCGCTGCAGTACTCTCTGTTTGAATGTTGCTGGGCCACTTAGCTTCCAGGTGTTTCTACCAGGCTTTCGGGTTAGGCAGGAGCCAGGAGCAGCACTCAGCATGGGGCGGGACTATGAATTAGCTTCCCCTGCTCAGGGCAGCATGGAAACTGAGTTCAAGCTCCAGAAGGCTCAATGTTTCTGCCCTTGCCGTAACCCAACTCCTCAAGGGGTCAAGCCAACCCACTCAAGTTCCCTGGCCCAACAGTTCTGCTGGCTTTGTGTGGGGCCATAATCTCTGCCTGCCATGCTGTTTATGACTCCAGTGTTTCCAGGAGTTCTCACCAGGCTCTCTGATCAGCCAGGCCCAGAGCTTCACTCAGCAGAGGGTCAGATGTTGACTATGTAGTTGGCTATGCAGCTACACTCAGCAGTGGGACTAGGACTATGACTCAGCTCCCCTGCCTGGGCAGGAGCAGGCCAGGTTCCAGGGCCATCTACCAAGACTTCATCTGAGGACCCAGATCAACTACCCCACCAAGTTCCTTGGTCAGACTGAACTTCCATCTGGACTCTGCAGATGAACAAGGCTGCTGGGAAGAACTGCTACTTGGCCCTGCAGGTAGGAACTCAGTCTGCCAAGATCTGAGTGCTGGTTGTTGCGAGACCCTCCCCCACTACTCCATCACATTTAGATTCCCAGTGGCCAAGCCCTGAAGATTCCCCAGTAATCCCTGTGTGGCAAAACCAGATTGGGGGGCTCCCAAGAAGTGTCCCAAGATGCCAGGGGAACAGGGTGTGGGGGAGGGTGTTTACATGCTCTAGGAATTTTTCAGTGGTGACTTATCTATGGATAGTTGTTTTCTTTGTGCCTGGGAGCAAAGTCAGGGACCATCTGTTATCACCACCTTGATGCCATCACATTCCTGGGCTGGATAATTCTTTGCTGGGGTGGGGGTGGGGGGGGTTCCTGCTGCCTAGATGGAGCGGAGAACCCCGGATGGTAGAAAGCTTAGCAGTTTTCCTGGAAAAATGTCTCCAAATGTTGCCAATGTCTCCTGAAGAGCAAAATCACTTCCAGCTGAGAAACATTGTGTTAGAGGGAGGCTGGAGGGAGGAACAGAGAGGGACTCCTGTACTTTGTTCCCATTCTGGTCAGCATTGCCTCAGTGATAGCAGTTGCTCTCTAACTCCTCCTGGCCCCTGCTCTGAGTGGCAAGGTAACCCCAACTGTGCT
This sequence comes from Sus scrofa, assembly GCF_054392235.1. Lineage (NCBI taxonomy): Eukaryota > Metazoa > Chordata > Mammalia > Artiodactyla > Suidae > Sus > Sus scrofa. The sequence goes on along the minus strand of NC_139386.1, from coordinate 28,375,541 downwards.
CATTGTTTCTCTGGTTCTAGGGGGAAATGGTGGCGTGGCTTCTTTCTGGAGATATTACTTCTGGCTTGCCTCGGAATCTCCTTGCTGTATTAAATCCCCTTTGTTTGAAATATCTAGCATAGGTTCTGCTTTCTGAACTGGCCTTTGACTAATAGAGTGAAAAAGACTATAACGTTGATGTAAGCCAAGCACCAGAACTGTCAGAAGCCTGGATGTTTTTTTTATTCAGCAGATATTTATTGAAATCTATGAATAGACAGGCACTGTACTAGTCTTTCAGAATTAAAAGCTAAGAAATATGCCATCCTTCCTACTTGGGTGATAATGAAAGGGCATATCAAGAGCCCACTGTAGAGGGGTTAAGTACCTGAAGTATGGTTTGATAATCCCAGTTTTTAATCCAGTACCTCACTTGGCAACCCACAGATTGGTGTCAAGAGGTGCTCTGTATTATGTTGATCTTAATTAGTTTGAATTGTTTGGGGGAACATGTCCTATTTCTTTAGTTTGGTTTTTAAATTGAAAATATATTCATCCTGACACACACTTTTATTCTTACCAAAAATGCAAGTAATCAAAACATTTCATAGTTGCCAAACCATCAGCAAAAGTGGAAAGAGGTTAGAAAATGTACATTTTTGTTCTTTGTTCAAACATCTTTGTTACAACTTGGGGAAATAAGTCAGCTCTATATAAAGAACGGGGTGGAGAGAGAGGGTAAGATAGAAGCTAAAAACCAGTCATGATAAATGTTTAAAATGTCACAAAATCTGTTAAAATTTACTTGAAACGTCATAGGTTGAGTAGTGGAGAATTTGTAAACTTTTTTAAAAGATCTCCTGGTTTTGTGAGAATGAGTATTTGAAGTAAAATTCCAAATTTTCTCCTCTTCCTGAATATGCCTGTGAGACAAGGAAAGGGCCTTATTTAGTCACCATCTTTTCTTTTAATATATTTTAAAAATTTTATTTTTATTAAAGTATAGTTGATTTATAGTGTTCTGTCAATTTCCACTGTATAGTATAGTGACCAAGTCATAAATGTATATGTATATACATACATTCTTTTTCTCATATTACCTTCCATTATGTTCTATCCCAAGGGATTGGATATATAGTTCCCTATACTCTATATATATAGTGGGATTTCATTACTTATCCATTCTAAATAGGATAGTTTGCATCTATTAACCCCAAGCTCCTGGTCCATCCCATACCCTCCCCCTTTCCCCTTGGCAACCACCAGCCTGTTCTTCATGTCTGTAAGTCTATTTCTGTTTTGTAGCTGGATTCATCATATGGTATTTGTCTTTCTCTTTCTGACTTCACTTAAAATGAGAATCTCTAGTTGCATCCATGTTGCTGTAAATTGCATTATTTTGTTCTTTTTATGGCTGAATGGTATTCCATTGTATATATGTACCACGTCTTAATCTGTTCATCTGTTGATGGACATTTAGGTTGTTGCCATGTCTTGTCTATTGTGAATAGTGCTGTAATGGACATAGGGGTGCCTGTATCTTTTTGAATTATAGTTTTGTCTGGATATATGCCCAGGAGTGAGATTGCTGGATCACATGGTAGTTCTATATTTAGTTTTCTGAGGAACCTTCATACTGTTTTCCACAGTGTTTGTACCAATTTACATTCCCACCAACAGTGTAGGAGGGTTCCCTTTTCTCCACAACCTGTCAGCATTTGTTATTTGTAAACTCATTAATGTTGATCATTTATGGCCATACCTACAGGGTATGGAAGTTCCCTGGCCATACGCTGCAACCTAGGCCATAGCTGTGGCAATGCCAGACAGATCCTTTAACCCACTGCACCAGGCTGGGGATCAAACCCACACCTCAGCTGCAGCCTGAACTGCTACAGTCAAGAATCTTAAGCCACTGCACCACAGCGAGAACTCTTAGTCACTATCTTAAATTCTGATCTTATTTGTTTTAAGACCAATAACAAATGGCCTCTCCTTCTTTTAGTTCTGCTGTAATGTGGCCCTGCTAATGCCGTAAGTAGGACACTTGCTAGCAAGTACCAGCAGCCAATCTCAAGCTGACAAAAGCCAAAGAGAGACTGTATTATGAGAATGTTGGGGGCTCTCACCAACATACTGGGTTTGGGAAATATTGGAACAAGTGTCTTGAATTTCATTAGGATCCGATATTTTCTCTCCTTCCTACGCATCAATGTCATTCTTTTTGGCTCTTGTTTTTTCTAACCAAAACATTCAAATTTTATAGTGTCCAGCTTCAGTCACCAGAAAGACACTGACACAATATCTTCTGCCCCCATGTCCAAAACTACGAGGGGAGAATCTCAGGTTTTAACCCAGCTTGTGACCCATTAGACGTCACCTGGAGATGGAGTCATATCAGAATAATTACAGAGCTCAATTAATAGAGCAGTTAGTAATTATGCAGGAAATGGTGGTAGAGGTCATTTCACTAAAGCATTTAAGGGACGAGCGGAAGATTGCCAGAAGAAAGGCAAACCAGCATCCAGACTGAAGGAAGCATCTCTACCAATGTGCCGGGGCCTAGGAGGGTCTGGAGTATTGGTGGAGTTGTTTTCAGCATGATTGGAGCATAGGGTATCTGAAATTAAGCCACAGAGAGGTTTCAGCTAGTTTTCAACTGGTTTTATATGCTGTTAAGATCCTCATATGCTGTTTTATTAGAGATTAAACTCAATCATATAAACGACAGGGAGATAAAAGAGGTCTCAGGTGAAAGGCTCTCTCAAAAGTCTCCAGATTCTAGTCCAAGACAGTGATTTGTAGCTGGGGGCACTTGTGTCCCCTAAGAAAACATCTGGGGATATCTAAAGAAGTTTTGCATTACATTCTTGGTGGCAGGCTATTTTCCTGAGGCCAGGGATGCTGTTAAATATCCTATAAAGCACAAGACAGCCCCTATAATGAAGAATTTTCTAGTCCAGTAGTTCTTGTTGTGGCTCTGTGGGTTAAGAACCTGACATAGTGTCCATGAGGATGCGGGTTCAATCCCTGGCTTCAGTGGGTTAAGGATCCTGGAGTTTCCATGAGCTGTGGTGTAGGTGGAAGGTGCTGCTCAGCTCTGGCCATTGCTGTGGCTGTGGCATAAGGCAGCAGCTGCACCTGTGATTTGACCCCTACCCTGGGAACTTCCATGCACTGCAGGTGCAGCCATTAAAAAAAAAAAAAGAAAAAAAAAATTTCCACTCCAAAATGTGCCGAGGTTGAGAAGCTCTTGGCGGACTGTGGGGACTCTAAGGCTATTGTAGAGATGCTTTCAAAGTGGGTTGGATGTAGAGTTAGCTGTCTCTGGAGCTTGGTGGCTACTGATGCCATTAACTAAGAAGGAGTGAGGCAGGGCTTTGTGGAGATGATGATGAAGCATTTGGCTATGTTCTTGTTTGTCAACAAAAAAAAATCCACAACCTAAAAGTTGAGAATTATGTTTTATTTGGTGGATTACTGAGGACTTTAGCCTAGAACACGGCCTCTCAGAAAGCTCTTGGGGACCGTTCCAAAGAAGTAAGAGAGAAGCCAGGATATAGAGGAGTTTTTGCTAAAAAAAACAAAAACGAAAACATATAGTCAAATATCAAAAGACACTACATGGAGTTCCCATTGTGGCTCAGTGGGTTACAAACCTGACTAGTATCCGTGAGGATGCAGGTTTGATCCCTGGCCTCACTCAGTGGGTTATGGATACTGCGTTGATATGGCTGTGGTGTAAGTGGGCCGGCAACTGCAGCTCCAATTTTCACCCCTAGCCTAGGAATTTCCATATGCCTCAGGTACAGCCCTAAAAAAGTCACGCACGCGTGCGAGAGAGAGAGAGAGAGAGAGAGAGAGAAGAAAGAAAGAAAGAAAGAAAGAAAGAAAGAAAGAAAGAAAGAAAGAAAGAAAGGAAGGAAGGAATGGCAAATCACAAAAAAATAGACATTTCAAGTAATGATTTGGAGTGCTTTACTATGTATGAGAAGAAGCAAGAGTTGGGGCTTATTGAAATGATTTCTTTGCTATTGACCTTAACTATCTATGGATCCCTATCCTCTTTTTCTCCATCCTGAGCTCCCCAGTGGCTGATGGCTTTGGGGTCCATATTCTTTGCTTACTAAAATGAGTGTTCTTTGTCCACATGTGCCATTGCTATGATGTGTCCATCCGCAAAGAGAAAAAAGTTAATCAGCCAAAGGGGAAATTGGGTGCTATTTGATTATATATCATCTCTTCCAATGGTAATATAGGGAAACAGAAACTTTGTTAATTCTTTAGCCTAAACATCAGCTTAGTAGGAGTGAATGATGCCCACGGAATATTGATCACCAAATGGCTAAATGAGATAACTCTTAAATCTTCCAGAGAGATGATACTTAATACCACCAACATATATTTAAATTAATAGTATTTATGCTGTTTCTGCTCATCTGGTTATTATTTCTTGGTTCCCAGACTCTGAATAATCTGCAATGAATGTCACCCCTTGGCTGACTCCAGCTGGAAGCTGGGAATCTGGGAAATGCCGTCTATAGGCGTCAGCCCACTTGTGATACAGAGCAGAGGGAGGACAAGGAATGGACCTCAGGCTGGACAGCCAGGCACAGTGGTTCATTCAATATTTATTTAATTGGGATCCCACTCAGTAAAGTATTATTACTTGCTTTTACAGTTAAGGAAAATTAAGCTCATTAAGTGACTTGCTCAAAATCAGGAGGCCCATCAGGGGCACTTTGGACATTTTACCAAAGTCTGTCCTAATCCAAAGACCCCATGCTCTCTCAACAGAGCCTGTGCATTAGAGCTGGGCTTTCCAGGCTGGAAATATTTTTTTTTAAATAAAGTTTATTGGAGTATAGTTGATTTACAAAGTTGTGTTAGTTTCCAGGCTATACATCTTGAACAAATCTGAGGAGGACTGATGATCCTCCTGGGAAACAAAATAGGGAAATTATTTAAGTCACAGAGAGACATTCCTGTAATGCAAGGCGACAGGACCTAAAAGAGCAGCTGTAGACCAGGAATCTTTTTATTGAACAAAACGAAGATCCTGGCCTAACTTCTTACGTAAATCATTATCTATGGGTTCTGCTTAATGGGGCTGCCATAAACCTAATCACCCAAAGGATTTGCAAGCATTTCGATGACAAATACACTGGCTTTTAGAGGAAAGTAATTCTGCCCAGGGGCCCAGAGTTTGGATACAAGGGAGATTTATCCTTGCAGTCAACAATGGGCTCTGTTACCTGGGCAATGCAACGCATTAGCACACAGATGAGTTTATTTGATAAGCTGCTGCCAGCAAAGTGCAGAACCTAACAAACCAGTGGAAGGGAACAGGAGAAGTGGATTTTATGGAGGATGACAAGAGGAAAGGGGGAGGGGAGGGAGGCTGAGTTGTCTTACAGTGAGATAAAGGCTGCCTGAAGAATAATGGAATTGCTAGGGAAGTTTATCGAGTTCGTTTAGCAGATTTCCTATGTTCTTATTAATATGTATTGCATGACCCTCTGGTGGCCAGTCTATGTTAGAAAGCTTCCTTGTGCGGTTTTATCTGGTTAAGTAATGTGGGCAACTCTTCTTGGATGCTTGTAGAACAGGTGTCCACATTTTCTGATCTCCACAGCCCGATGGGTTAATGGGCCGCAGAGAGTCCATGGTTTCAGTCTTTTCTCCTGGAGCCAACAGACAATTTTTTCAATTCCTGCTTTACAATGTTTTGGTATTCTCTGTGTTAACTTTGGACATTTTATTGCTTGCCGTGTTGTGCTGTGGAGAAAAAGCTAGGTTCGGAATTCTCCAACGGGCTTTGTTTGACCTCCTGTAATCTGTATCGGGCCTGATTACCACTCTGCAACTGAGTTATTGGAAAAACTCGCTCTTTCAGCCACAACAATTACGAGATGGGTGCACAAACCACGTCAAGCCCAACCGAGGCCATTGCTGGGATTTTCCCAACTCGAGCTTATCATGAAGCTGTTAGGATGTAATACTGTAAACTGTTGACAATCACATTACAGTGGATGTGAAACTGACAGCACTAACAGCCAGAAGCCAGCCTAAATCCAGATTGGGACTTAAATCCATGGTTTTAAATTAGAATCACTCACCCTGTGTCTGGACTCACTGAGGTTCAGGTTCTTCGTGTCTCTGTGCAGAAGGAATCCAGCGAGAGACAAAGTGGCAGGCAAGAAATAGATTTATTAGGATAGGACGCTGGTAAGAGATGAAAGCGGGCAGGCAAGGAAGCTCTGCCTCAGGATCCAGTGGGCTACAGTTTTATCCTCCAAGGAGAGTGGGGGTTGGAAAAGCCTGCCTCTTCCTTTCTGGGAGGAGCAGCTCCTCCTTGGGATCCTGCTAAGTGGCTATTCAAATCAGCAGAAGGGCAGTCCTCCAACTCTTGCCCTTGGTCTGAATTTGAATGCAGGCCTAATCCCTTCCCCCACCCAATGACCTGAGGCAATTCTCGCCCTTCCACTAGTCAAGCAAGCCTGCCTTGTTCTGATGGCTTTTTTGAGCAATTTATTTACTCACAGTGACCTCCCAATGTCCCCTAAGTTTCCCTCATTATCTGTGGTCCTTTATTGGGACTTCTAAAACTACCTGTGCCTACTCCATCCCTATCAGATGGAGAAATCTGATGAGCAGCAGGAGAGAATGAAGCTGACTGGAAGGAGAGAGGATGAAGATGAGTGTGTGTGTCAATGATGTTTAAGTCCTAGTTCAAACTTGCAAGTCCCAGATAACCCCTGGTTCATGTAGCTCAGATCCCTCCAATAAGTGTTTCTGTTGCTTACAGCCAAAGCCCTTGCTTGATATGGTTTGTAATGTAGGTATAATTCTGGTGATTAAAATGTAGGTGAAATTTCCTAAACTCTCCTTCTAAACACATCACCTGTGGGAACCAAAGCTGCCCCCTCCAAAGACTTTAGCTAGTTCCTGGGAAGTTTACCTTATCCTTACCACTCCAGCATCCTTGCACATTACCACATGATGAAAAAAAGCACACAACCTCACAGCCTCCTCTGCAAACAGCCTTCACAAACATCATATTATGTGAGTTTAGGAGACTGTTCTAAAGGGTTAGCAGAAGCTATGTCCTGAGGCACAGCTATCTCATATACCTCAAGGCTTCATTCTCTCCCATCTTCCAGCCATTTGTTTCTCTGTCTTTCTCTGCCTTTTCTGAGTAGCAATACAAAAAAACTTTTTAGTCTATTTTTCTCATACATAGACATTTAGTAAACGTTATCTGTTACCTATATAACTCAATATTTCAACTCAACCCCAAGTGTCCTAAGATTTCCTAATAAAATTTTCAAATTCCAGCTAGAATTTTATTGTATTACATAACCTTTCTTCCTTCCTTCCTTCCTTCCTTTCTTTCTTTCTTTCTTTCTTTCTTTTTTTTTTTTTTTTTTTTTTATCATTTTAGGGCTGCATCTGCAGCATATGGAAGTTTCCAGGCTAGGGGTCAGATCAGAGCTGTAGCTGCTGGCCTACACCACAGTCAGAGCAAGGCAGGGTCCAAGCCACATGTCTGCAACCTACAGTACAGCTCCAGGCAACATTGGATCCCCAACCCACTGAGCAAGGTCAGGGATCAAACCTGCATCCTGATGGATACTAGTCAGATTTGTTTCCATTGTGCCACAACGGGAACTCCCCATAACATTTTTTTCTTGTCTTTGTAAAAAGTAGATACAGTTTTAGATATTTGAGATAGTAAATTACATCTAATTTTATATTCTGCCTTTTCACCTCACTTTAGACCAGTTGCATTTTCCCATGTGCATAAAAACTCTTCAAAACCATGATATTTAATTTCCTCAGAGTATTTTATTATATGAATTATAACTTACTTATAATTCCCCTAAACTTTTAGTATTTAGATAATTTTAGATTTCACTATTGTAAATAGCAGTTCTTTATGGGTGAATATATTTTTGATGCATCTTCTGGAATTGTTCCCAGGAAACAAAATTATAGCCTCTGCTGAAAACTCCATCTTGTCCTGCTTTACTATACCCCATATTCCTGCTTGAAAAACAGTTGCAGTGCTGGTAAATGACTTAAGAACAAAGACCTAAAGGCATGAGTTATTCACATGGTCAGCTGAATGAGGACATAATGCATTGGTGTAGGCATGCAGGACCTGTGCAGATTGGCACACCATTTGCACAGCATGGTATGTCCTCTTATGAATAAGAGAAAGAGAAACTTCATGGCCCCAAGTGGTCTATGAGAGGTCATTAGCGGAATATGCATTAGCAAAGAGAACCAAGGTGCAAACCTAGGCACACTGGGTTGCCAAAGATAGGCATGATGTTTGCATAGATAGCTAAGGCCAAGCTTCCTCAAATGCTAATGATTGTTAAATGCCTAAAGGTCAGAGTAAAAGCAAAACCATCTACCAGCCATGTGACTTTTAAAATAGTAAAAAAAAAAAAAAAAAAAACTATATCCTGCACCTATAGCCCCCTCCTCACTTGATGTAATCCAAAAGAGCACAATAAAAGCGATGTGGTTTCTTGAGGCGGGGCTCTTGGTCCCTGAGACCTTGAGTCCCCTGGTTTCCACCTTTACTTAAGATAAATGTCTGTGTGTCTTGTTTTATGTTAACTTTTTCCTTAAGTTTCACAGCATCCATTCTTCAGCCCTCACCTGCTGAGCTGGTCTCAGCAATAGCATTAGAGATTTTGAAAAATCCTAAAGCTCTTAACCAAATCTCTCAATTGCTTTTTCAGAAGATTGTGTAAGTTTAAAATCTCTCTGGTGGTGTATTAAAAAAAGCGTTTCTTTCATTTTACCCTTGTTACCTCTGTAAACTTGGTTACAAAGTGTTTAAAGATCTTTTTAATCTATAAGTGAAAAAGAATTCCTCATTGTATTTCTTTGATTACTAGTGAGGCTAAGAAATTTTTATATACATTTTAGCCTTTTCTTCTTTTGTAAATGGTCTGTTCATGACCTTTGCCACTTACATCTTAAAAAGTAAGGTCTCCCATCCCACCTTTCCCTCCATTAGAGAAAAATTCATTTAATGTTAGAACTTGTTCTGGTGGTTTTCACCGTAACTGTGTAAAATGCTCAAACTACCATTTCTTGTTTTATCAAATTTAGACAATATAAATGAGTTCCCAAGTATGAAAAAAAAAAAAAGGATTTGAATCACATTTTATAGTTTTAGTTTGGTTCCTACTAAAGACAGACCCCGAGAGAAGAATTTATATACAAGCAGTTATTTGGGAAGGCAACTCTGGGAAGCACGGTGAAGGAGTGAGACGTGTAACTCCGAAGGGAGACAAACCAATGAAGGGTAGATTAATGAGTGAGGTGCCTCTGGGTAACTGGGGTCAGTATCTCTGGGTGATACCAGAAAGATGACACCAGAATCCATGTTCTTGTTCACGGCAGTCGAAGAATGAACTCCAAGAACACACAAGCAGCAAGCAAGCAAAGTCTTTATAAAAGCAAATAGCTCCCAGAACAGCTGGGAGGGGAGAAGAGCCCCCTTCTCTATTGTCCGATAGGGATTTTTACCTCTTAAATGTGGAGAGGGGTACCCACGTGGGGTCCAGAAAGTAGTGGTTTTTCTCCCATTGGCCTTGCTCAATTACCTATATCAAGTCCTTGTCCAATAGGGGTTTTAGGGTTGGAAATGTCCCAAAAGTTTTATGGGATTTTTTGGTCCTTTTCTTTCCTAGATTAAGTCACCATTCCTCTCATTCCTTTTTATATATTTATTTATAAAATGTTCTTGTTTTTGTATTCTTTTTTTTTAAATTGTTATTTCCCCAATACAATTTTTTTTTCTACTGTACAGCATGGTGACCCAGTTACACATATATGTACACATTCCTTTTTTATCAGTTGAGGAGTGAGCTAGAGGTTCGCATTTCCTATACTAAACAAATTTCTGTGGGGAATGAGCATTTCCTATAATAAAAGAAGGCCTGTGGAAGTGTTACTCCCTGGAGCCCTTAAGCCACAAAGGTTAATCAATATCCATATCAAAAGAATGTATTGGAGCCCCTGCTCCTACACTAACTACCTGAGTTAGTATTCTGTCTCATGGGGACTCTAAAAAGGTCCCTTTCGAAGTTATTGAGAACAGACTCATCCTCAGTGGTGGAGGGTTATTCCTGGGCCATCTTCCCAACACTTCTGGCCTGTCCAGCTTGCAGGCCAATCTCGTTCCAGCAGAGAGAGAGACACAGAGGCTGTCAGGTCAGTGTGTGCAGGAACTGGCTGTGGTGGCCTCCAGGGTAGGCTACTGGGATATGGGTAAGACAGCAAGGGCACCTGTTACATCTTCACTCCTAAAGTATAATAGTCATGATTCAGTTATTTTTTTAATTGTTCTCTTGGTTACCTTGATAATTTAAAATAGCACACTCCAGATACTTTTGACATTATCTCTTACTGTCCCCACTTTGTGAGTTAAGGGGATTAGCCCCAAGCTCTGCTCAGCCATTGCTCAATTTTTTCCCTCTCTCTTTCTGTATCCTACCCTCTCTCTCAGCTACATCTTCACAAGGTTGTTAATATTTACATTGTTTCTGGCAACTGCAGTCAAGCCTTCTTTGTCCTTTGACTCTAAAAATTGAGACCTAGTAAACAACATTTCTTGTTTATGATTCTATATAAACATCATGAAAAAACCAAGTAGGAGTTCCCATCATGGCTCAGTGGAAATGAATCTGACTAGTCTCCATGAGGTGCTGCAAGTTTGATCACTGGCCTGGCTCAGTGGGTTAAGGATCTGGTGTTGCTGTGAGCTGAGGTGTAGGTCAGCTGCTACAGCTCCTGTTTGACCCCTAGCCTGGGAATCTCCATATGTCGAAGGTGCAGACCTAAAAAGACATAAATAAATAAATAAATAGCCCAAGTTATGCGTTTGAATTGGGTCTCCTCCTTTGTGAGTACAATAGCTTGACATAAGCCACTGGAAGAGAAAACTAAGATTAATAAGCTTAACTTCATGCCATGTATGACCTACCATCGCATATAAACCTTGACTTTTTTCTCGAGTTTTTTATTTTGCTCAGGAATTCTATTTGCAAGTTTCTCTCTTGCTGTGTTTGTATTTAGTTTACTCTAATGCTGAGATTTTTTCTAATTCCAAACAGATTTTATTTTTAGTAAGCTCTTCCTCTCAGAGCCCTCTGTCCTTTTTTTTCCTAAACGGACTGGTTGATCTTACTCTGCTGACACTGACTTCATGAGACCCTTCTTACTACTTTATTTGTTGCTCCCGCTGTGTTCAGTGTTTCATATGCTTCCCTTTCTTGATTTGTTCTCTCATTTTGTTGGACTATATTCTTACTAAGCAAATTGTTAACTCTCTGAGACTTACATGCAAGAAAATGTATTGATAATTTATTGGATACAAATTTCTAGATTGAAAATAATTTTATGACAGATTTTTTAGTTTGTTTTGCAATGATTTTCTATGTTCTAGTATAGTTGGGGAAAACAATCCCATGTCAGTATGACTCTTAATTCCTTGCAAGTGATTTTTTTTTTTTTGTCTTTGATGTTTTTAGGATCATCGTTTTATCTTGGTATCTGAAAGTTCATGACACTCTATAGGGGTGGGTTTTTCTACATTTATTTTCCTGGACAGTTGGTGGGTCTTTCTGACCTGAAGACTCTTCTTAAGTTCTGGCAAATTCTTTCCTATAATTATTTGGTGGATTCCCACCATAACCATTGCACTATAAGTTGTCCATTTTTCTTTAAAACAAATGGGCAGATTGCCACTGTGAATTTTGGATAACATTGTGTAACTTAGCCCCTTTGCTGACCAGATCTTTTCTCCTGCATAAAAGTTTTGACTGGAAACTCTAGTGAGGAAATTCATGGGATGACAGTATGACTCGCCTTATTGTAAGCCATCAGAAAACCAGTTGTGAGGCTACAAATCTGCCCAATTTCTAGAATGAGAAATGCTTTTCTTGAGAAATTTAAACCTTCATAAGAAGTCTAAGTTGTCTCTAGAGAATCAGTTCTGTTTTTTGTTTTTTTTTTTCCCCTTGTTAAAAAAAGGTGACAAGTATTTTGCCTTGGAAAATACCATCTGCTTCTGCTTCATGAGCAGGATAGAGAACAGGAGTCTACAAATCTGCCCGGTTTCTAGAAAGAGAAATACTTTTCTTGGAAGCTCAAAAATCTTCACCAGAAGATTTTGCTGTCTCTAGACAATGAGTTCTGTTTTGTTTTGCTTTTTTTCTTTCTTAAAAAAAAAAAAAAAGGCAACAAATATTTTGCCTTGGGAAACGCCATCTGCTTCTGCTCCATGAGCAGGATAGCGAATAGGCCTAGGTACAGTTGACCCATAGAGAGATATTTAATTAACCTCTCTGATTTCAGTCTCATTCATTTTCCTACCTGATCCATCTGATCCCACAGCCTCAATGAAGTTCCATTTTGGTAAAAAGACTCCTGTACCTTCAGCAGCATCCTCATAGTGTATTAGAATTACCGTTTTCTCTACCTATTTTATCATCAATCCACTTCCAATTTCTGTTTTCCAGAAATTGTTTTGAAATGTATGTAATCTGTTATCTTCCTATTTCTTTGATCTTTAGGTTTTTATGACCCATCTATGTGAGCATTTTATATATGAGTTTTTATCACAATTATAGAAACTATCTTTACTAGTTTTCCCTTTTTCATTTTTTTGGTTCATACATTGCCTCATTCAAACAAGATTTTAGAGACTGCTTTATATATGTGTGTGTATGTGTGTAACAAAAATAAAATAAAAATAATTTTGAAATATTGATAGAAAATTCCATATACTCTAGATAGCAGACTGTAGACAGTTGTAGTAGATTAGTGCCCCCCCCTAATCTCCAAAGATGTTTACATCTTAATCCCCAGAAACTATAAGTATGTTACATTACAAAGCAAAGACATTATGGTTGCAGATGGAAATAAAGTTACTTAATCAACTAAGTTTAATAGGGATATTTTCCTATTAAAAAGGGATGGACCCACTGTAATCAAAAGAGTCCCCAAAAGTGGAAGAGGGAGAGAGAAGAGTCAGTGTCAGGGTAATGCAGCAGGAGAAAAACTGTACCACCATTGCTGGCTTTGAAGATGAAAAAGAGTCTGAGTCAAGGGAAAGCAGGCAGACTCCTGACGCTGGGAAAGTCAAGGAAACAAATATCCTACACCTTGATTTTAGCCCAGTGAGACCCATCTGGGACTTCTGACCTCTAGAGCTGTTTAGATAAGTTTGTATTGTCTTAAGCCACCAAGTTTGTGTTAATTAATGACTTCAGTATCCTACAACAATAAATATACCAAGTTAAAGAATCATTTTAGGATTCCTATTACCACTAAGATTCTAGAGTTCAGAATGGGCAAAGCCAGCTTGACAGTACTACTCAGAGAATGCTGTCCTTTGGCATATTAGTTCCATTTAGGTGAAAGAAGAAGAATAGTATCAACATGTAAGAGTTTTAATGCAATTTTCAGTGCAATTCTTGAGAAAATTAAGGAGTACACTTGCCAAAAGCTTCTCATCTCACAACTTATATTGCTTATGGCAATGCTGAATTCTCCTGTTTATTAAAAATAGCATTTCCTACTCAACCCATTATATTTGGTGTCAATAATCATAAACCAACTTTGGTTTCTAATTTCACATCCATTTGGAAAGTTGGCATTACTTGCCTTCATACTGCTGTCAGACCTGGAATCAATGTTTTTTAACACAAAGGGAGAACATTTGCTCAGGGAAAGATGGCTTGCACCACTCCTTTCTTTAATTCTCTACAATGATTCAATTTTTGTGAACCATCATTCCAGAGTCCTACCAGGAATTCCATGGAAACCACTAGTTAAAGCCCTACCAGAGAAGTTCTCTCATCTCACAAATCTGTTCCTGCGGCTGGCTCCACAGTTGGCACTTGGCAAATAGGTCAACAGGCTTTCCTGCTTTGTTATAATGACTCATGGACACCAAGTAGATCAGAGAGCTTAGGTGGCTGTTCTCTTTATAAAACAAAGTCTTTGGGTAAGTAAACAAGTACTTTTAGCCCAGAATTCAACACTGGTTGAAGGGATACCTTGAGAACGAAAATATATCAGGGGAGCTTTAAAAACAAAAGGAGCCAAAACTTGGAGAAAAGAGAGTCCAAAAAACTGAAAAAAGCACTGCCGGAAAGAAGGTTGTTCAGAAAGAGTTGGATAGTAGTTTTCTTACTCATCAGGCCAAACTATAATAACCCTTTTAGGCCTAATTAGGAATTATCATACAGCTGGGGTCACTCAATCATCACCTCACTGGGAAAACCACTAAAAAGCATGTATTTGGAAGGAATTCAAAAGCAGTGCTATGGAAACCACATGGAAATTCTCTAAACCCACCCCACCAAGCATGGGGTGAAATCATGAGTTTCTAAAATCATAAACCAAATTTTCCCCTTGATTTGAATATTTTAATTACTCACTTTGCCAGAGCCTCTGTCCCTAAAGATAGTGAATACTGACAATAGAAGAAAAAAAAAAGGCAAAAGAAAAACGACAGTTGAGAAACACAAGCATTTCTCAACCAACTCCATCTGCTTAAAATCCTAGAGATGTAAGACATCACCACCACCACAGTCATCAAAAAGTTATGAGGACAAGTCCCTACCTGTACATGCAGAGTAGATTTAAAAAGTGACTGCTAAAAGCTCATTGGAGTTTATACTCCTTTGTTTCGAATTCAGCTTCAGCCACTTAGACTCAGCTTCTGTGTCCCAGTTTCCTCTTCTGTGAAATAATAATAAGATTGTTATAGGAAAGAGTTAGTATGTTAAGTGCTAGAACAGTGGCTGGTACATTGTAGGTTCTATTTATGTATAAGTTGTAATTGTTATTACCTTTAAATAATAGGATTTTGAAATGCCTGTGGCTCCTATGCAAAGATGTCAACCTCTCATTAAAATAAGTATGTAAATTTAAGATCATATTATTAGTCCATCTTCTTTTCCAAGATACCAAAGGTGTTTTTTGTTGTTGTTACTGGTTTTTTGTTTGTTTGTTTGTTTGTTTGTTTATTTTAATTTCTGGCCACCTCCACAGCCTGTGGAAGTTTCCAGGCCAGGGATTGAACTTGTGCTATAGCAGCAACAATGCTGGATCCTTAAGCTGCTGAGCCACTAGTGAACTCCTGGTTTTTGTTTCTGAAGGGAGAATTCTGTCTTTAATTTGCAAAAAAATGTCAAAGAAGATTAAAAGATTGAACTTTTAACATGTCCCACATTAAAGACAGTGTTTTCCTTCTACAACTTGCCCCTAATCTCAACTGTGAAGTAAAAGAGAAATATGAGGAGTTCCCATTGTGGCTCAGTGGGTAATGAACCCGACTAGGATCCATGAGGACGTGGGTTTGATCCCTAGCCTTGTTCAGTGGGTTAAGAATCCAGCATTGCCATGAGCTGTGGGGTAGGTCACAGACACAGCTGGGATCTGGAGTTGCTATGACTGTGGCATAGGCCAGCAGCTATAGCTCCAATTTGACCCCTAGCTGGGAACTTACATATGATGCAGGCACGGCCCTGAAAAAACAAAAGACCGAAAAAAAAAAAAAAGAGAGAGAGAGAGAAATATGTACTATTCTTCCTCCCTCTCCCTGTCCTCTAACATGATCTGTCTCTCCTCTCTTCTTGCCTCCCACTGTCTTACCAGCTCCATTTCTCATGAGCTCTTTCAGGTATAATGGCCCTCTTGCTGGTCTCAGGCCTCCAGTTTCTCCATTGCTTACAAACTTTTACAGATGAAGTATGCAGACATACTTTTAAGCACTAATTTAATCTCACTTCTCTGGGAAAAAATCATATGAAATGCCCACTATCAAGCTGTTTATATCATTTCTTATCAATTGTATATTCTTTAAGATACTATAAAACCTTTTGGGGTTCCCACGGTGGCTCAGTGGTTAATGAATCTGACTAGCATCCGTGAGGACGCAGGTTCGATCCCTGGACTCACTCAGCGGGTTCCAGATTTTCCGTGAGCTGGTTGTAGGTTGCAGACACGGCTCAGAGTTTCTCTGGCTCTGACGCAGGCTGGCAGCTGCAGCTCCGATTGGACTCCTAGCCTGGGACCCTCCATATACCATGGGAGCAGCCCTAGAAAAGGCAAAAAGACAAAAAATAAATAAATTAAAAATAAATAAATAAATAAAACCTTTTGAGGAAACTAGCATACCTTGAAAACTATAACCCTCACCATAGCTCTCTGGGGAATGTATTATTGTCCCCATTTTGCAGAGTAGTTATTGGAGAAAATCTTACTCCTTGAATCAAAATCAAAACACCTTGAAGATCCGTGTGTATATTACGATCATTCTCAGCACCTGGAAAAGTTACCTGGAAACATATCGTTGCTACACAAGAAATATTGGATCAATGTACCCAAAGCTTGCTCCAACTTAGGAAATAGCACTTTTTGAAGAATATTTAATTATTTCCCTACATATAGTAGCTATGATGCCAAGCACAGGTTCCAGCCATTATCACTAACAGATACATCTATATCCATAGACACAGATATCTTCATAATTTTGCGCAACAAAAATTATCTGAAAGCAGTTTCCTCCCACACATAGTGTAAAAGAAAGCTGATTATGTAATTATGAGATCAGGCCCTTTTGTCATCAACCTCTTTCGAACAGTTTTTCCCCATACTCTGCTCAGACGTCAAGCACCTCTTATTACCTAAGACCTTCACCCTCTATTATAGGAGTGTTGTTGGTTATTTTTTTTGTTTTGGTTTTTGGTTTTTGGTTTTTTTTTACAGTGGTTTTGAAATGGGATGTTTTATAAAAAAGAATTGTCTTTGTTAACAGAGGTATCAACCAGTAAGTCTTATCATTTATGCATTAAGGATATGAACTTAATAGATCAGCAATCAAATGCATTCTCTTGACTTTTCTCTTAGTGCTGACAGATTTTTCATTAGATGTTGGATCTCTTCTGGCAGGTGTATAGCAGATGAGTGCCTCAGTGAAGAGAGGAAACTTTTCTGAGGTTGTGGCTGACATTGGGGGTGAGGGTTGGGGAGAGACACACAGAAAGAGACAGAGACAGAAATGAGAAGGAAGGAGGAATGTAGGTAGAGGGAGGAAGAAAAGAGAAAATTAGAAGTTCTGGATCATGAGAAACTAGCGCATGAGCATTCTCACTAGTGCTTTTCCCTTGTCCAAAGGGCCTTAGTAAGACCCTCATATCCTCACATATAATTTGTGATATTTCTTCTAGGCCCCCACAGTGATTTTCAATACTAGACTTTGGATGTTTAAGGAATGGTTTTTTCATTATTGGTCCAAATCATTCATTACCAAAAGTGTATAAATGATAAACTCAAATAGAGATGTTCTTTTTTAAACTTTAAAAAAGTTCCGAAAAAAATTTACATATCAGAGTCTACTCTAGGAACAAAACCGCTTAGATAGCACATGTGGTCTTGAAATCAGTAGACAGGTTTTGTTTCCTGGATGAAGGGTTGGATACTTGTAATCTTGGAGACTCTGATCCTCAACCAGAAATGTATTGTGGGTTTCATAGACTCTCTATGCTATCAAGAACAAAAAAATGCTAATAGTTTTCCATCAGTTTATAAAAAACTGGTGAATCTATAAGATTTATATTTATAAAAATATAAATATCAGCAGAATATCACAAAAACCCCAAAATAAAGAAGGTTCTTTCATCCAAATATCTCCTCATAATACTATAGGAAAAGTGTTCCAGCTGAGAGATTTTTAGCAAGATGGAGTATCACTACTTTATCCAACCAGCTTCCCCCAAAAAGTTATATGAACAACTTGATTTTAACATTTGGTGGCTTATACTTTTTGGCTATTATGAATTATGCTGTTATGAATATCAGCGTACAAGTTTTTATTTCTCTTGGGTACATACCTAGGCATAGGATTACTGGGTCAGATGGTAACTCTATGTTTAACCTTTTGAGGAACCGCCAGACTGTTTTTCAAAGCAGCTTGCATGTTGTTTGTAGTTCTCGATTTCTCAGTTTTTCTCCCATCTGATTCTAACTGGGCTCCTGAAGCACCTGTAATGAACCTCCCAGGAGACCCTATTTTATCTACATTATGGAAGAATACACATCATAATTTTATTACCTTGCACCTCCACTAAGATATCCTCACCCTCCTCTTTTTTCCTCTAGTGAGGTGTATGTTTGTAGAGAGAGAAAAAAATATTGAATACATATTTGCTATTTAGTAAAGGACCTGAGAATATAGTTTCCTTAAAAGTTCTTCGTTTTGTGATTCTAGTGCCTGAATTAATGTTGCGTGCTGGACTATATTTTTCCCGGAAAATATAAAGATGGCAGATAAGGGAGCAGAACTTGTTGTAATGTCAAGAACATTCTCAATTTTCCGCATTCACCTGGTACCATTATTTCAGGAGTAAGCGGTCTATGCTGGATATTTTGGAAAATATTGAAAGTAAATCTCAAATACTTAAAAAAAATCAGTTGTAGGAGTAGAAAAATTTTAAATGTCTTAAAAGTATTGTATGTTACAGATTGTTTTTCTCTTTTAGAGTAGAAGATTTGTAGGGCATATGGAAAATGGCAGTCAGAAAATACCATTTCAGAACTGAAAGATCCCATAAATCTTTTACCCTTGTGCCCTGTCACCAAATAAGTTACTTCTAAATTTACTTTTATAAATATGTATTTTTGAAGAGAGTAGAAAAACTTTAGAACAGAAAAAAATTCCCAATTTAAAAAAGATTTATAATTTATTAAACCCCTTATTACTGCTGCTGTTGATAAAAATGTGGCTTATATCATCCATAAACTCTGATATAACAACCTAAAATACAGACCCAATCTTAATGCAAAGTTAAAATATTTTAAACTATTAAACATTTTTATTAAAATAATTTTTTCTTCACAGAATCAGGCCCCTCTTGAACCAATTGGCTTAAAATAGACCTTAATGTTCCATGTTACTTGAAAGTCCAGTAATAGATGTAGCATTTAAAAGCATTGCTAGGTAGGACCCGGTGATATTATCAAGGTCCATTTTCTCTCTCCTGCTGATGGATCCATATTTTGGGAGGTTCTCACCACAAATTTTAGAATAACAAATTTGGTTTTGTCTATATCCCTCCATTCTCACACCCAAATGGCAAATTTTTGTCCCAGAAATCACCAGCAAATGTTCATACATCAAATCATTGGTTTTAAGTGAGTCAAGTGCCCATCTATGAAACAATCACTATAACCTGGGAAATGCAAAATACAGATTGACTTAGCCTTAAGTAATGGTGCCAAGAAAGGAGCCAGCAACACACAAATATATGGTCTTAGAAAGAAATTATGGTATAGCTACCAAATTAAGGGGGAATGGATGCTGCTGCCCACAATATAGGAAATGTATACTCAAATGTTATTTCTATATAAAAGTTTTTGTTTCATTTTTATTTTTTTTTGTCTTTTGTCATTTTAGGCCTGCACCTATAGCATATGGAGGTTCCCAGGCTAGGGGTCGAATCAGAGCTGGAGCTGCCAGCCTACGCCACAGCCACAGCAACACTAGATCCAAGCCATGTCTGTGACCTACACCACAGCTCACAGCAACACTGGATCCTTAACCCACTGAGCGAGGCCAGGGATCAAACCTGCAACCTCATCGTTCCTAGTCGGATTTGTTTTGTTTCCACTGCGCCACGATGGGAACTCCTATATAAAAGTTTTTAACAAAAGCAGGTATATAATGAAAAACATGATTATATCAATAGGAAAAATATTTGATGAAATTCAACACCTAATCCTTAAATTAAAATTTTAGTAACAATATTGAGGATTCATTGACGTAAAATAAAGTACATGTTTATAACACACTGTTTAATAAAGTTTGAATTTTATATACACTCATAAAACTATCAACATAATTATATAATGAACATATGCATTACCGAAAATGTTTCCAGTATCCCTTTATAGTCTTCCTTTGACCCCTCCCATTCAGCAAACAATGATTTGTTTCCTAAAAAGATATGGTTTCTGGAGTTCCCGTCGTGGCGCAGTGGTTGACGAATCCGACTAGGAACCATGAGGTTGCGGGTTCGGTCCCTGCCCTTGCTCAGTGGGTTAATGATCCGGCGTTGCCGTGAGCTGTGGTGTAGGTTGCAGACGTGGCTCGGATCCCGCATTGCTGTGGCTCTGGCGTAGGCCGATGGCTACAGCTCCGATTTGACCCCTAGCCTGGGAACCTCCATATGCTGCGGGAGCGGCCCAAGAAATAGCAACAACAACAAAAGACAAAAGACAAAAAAAAAAAAAAAGATATGGTTTCTGGTATAAATTTTTTGGTGCTTTCTAGAATTTTATATAAATTGAATCATACAGTACCTATTTTGGCTTTTTTCACTCAACACAATTATTTTCTGACTCATCCATGTTCATGGTATTAATAGGTTATTACTTTTATTGCCAAGTAACAGTCTACTGCATATAATTATCCATTCACCTGCTGATGGACATTTGGCTTGCTCCCAGGTTTGGCCATTACAAATAATGCTGTTATGTACAAGTCTGTACATAGATACATGCTTTCATTTTTCTTGGGTGAGAGAATGGGTAAGTGGAAAGGCTGGGTCATATGGTAGATCTAACATTTTAGAATATGATATTTGCTATTTTTTCAAAGTGATTCTACCATTTTGCATACCCACCAGAGGTGTAGGAGATTTCATTTGCTCCCCATCCTTGTGAAAACTTAAATTTGAGGCATTTCGATAGCTGTGAAGTGAGATCTCATCGTGCTTTCATTTGGCAATTGTATAATGACTGATAATCATATTTTCATGTGCTTACTTACAATTTATGTATCTTTAACGTGATGTCAGGTTTAGTACTTTGGCCCATTTTCAAAAGTTTACTCACTTGATTATTTTCTAATTGAGTTTTGAGAGTTCTTTATGTATTCTGGATTCTAGTCCTTTATTATATGTGCTTGCAAAAGTTTCTCCCAATCTGTGGCTTGTTTTTCTTAAGGCTGTCTTGTCAAGAACATGATTCATTAACTTTGACAAAGTTCAATTTATCAATTTTCTTTCTAGTGGATCTCACTTTCGGTATTACAGGCAAAAAATCTATGCCTAGTCTAGAGCTGTAAAGATTTCCTTTTATGTTATCTTCTTGAAATTTCAGTTTCAAACTTTACGTTTAGATCTGCAACCCACTTTGAATTAATTTAGGTAATAAGCTGATTCATATGTCTACTCTAAAAAATTACCACAAAATCTGTGACTTAGAAATATTCTCTCATAGTTCTGAGGACAGATGTCTAAAATTGGGGTGTCCGTGGGGCCATGTTCTCTCTGCATCTTTTGGGAGAGAATTCATTCCTTGATTCTTCTGACCTCTGGTGGCTGTCACATGTGGCTTCGTGGACCTATCACTCAAGTCTCTGCCTCCATCTTCACAGGCCTCCTCTGTGTGGTTATAATCCCCTTCTCTCTTATAAGGACACTATAATTGGATTTGCGGTCTGGCTAGATAATCCAGGATAATCTCTCAGGTAGCTAAGCATCCTTAATGTAATCCCTTCTGTAAAGTTCCTTTTTCTTTATAATGTAGATTTACAGTTTATAGGGACTTGAAACTAATATCGTTGGGTAACCATTATTTGGTCTACCACAAAGGCAAAAATGGATATCCAATTATTCCAGCACCATCTGTTGAAAAGATTATTCTTTCTCCCCTGAAATATCTTCAAAATGTGCCTAAAATTAATTGACCATGTGTGTCCATGTATGCACCTATATATAGACTCTATTCTGTTGTATGAATCATTTTGTCTATTTTGATGCCAATACACATAGTGTCCATTATTATAATTTTATAATAGGCTTTAAAGTCTGGTAGTGTATGACCTCTTCGTTGCTGTTCTTGGTATTCTAGGTCCTTTGCGACACCATATCTGAAAAACAAAAACAAATACACAAAACCTGTTAGGACTGATTGATTACATCGTATCTACAGATAAATTTAGGAACTTGGGGAGGCATCTTACCAATACCTACTCTTCTGATTTATGAACAGAGTGCTATTGTAAATGCTACTTTAAAACTAATATCAGTTTCTGATTGTTGCCAATATATAGAAATGTGATTGGATTTTTATATTGATCTTTTTTCCTGCAACTTTGATAAATTCATAGTTTTAGTAGTTTCAGATAAATTCCAAAGCATTTTCTTTATAAAAATGATCATGTTGCCTATGGATAAAGACAGCTTCATTTCTTTTCTACTCTGGGTTCTTTTTATTTTTCTTGCCTGACTGCACTGGTTAGAACCCTTAATGTTGAACAGACGTGCTGAAAGCCGACATTCTTGTCCTGTCCTCAACTTTAAGACGGGAGGGAGGAGGTGGGAGATGGATGATGTTTAGTCGTTGCTCATAAAGTATAATATTATCTGTAGTTTACTGTAGATGCCTTTTATCAGATTGAGGAAATTCCCTTTTGTTCCTAGTTTGCTGTGATTGTAAGAAATAATGTTGGACTTTATTCAATAACTTTCTTTACATTTACTGAAAGAGCTTATTTGTTTTTTCTAGTGGTTGAAATGATAAATTTCATTGAGATGGATTTCAAATATGGATTTCAAATTTGAAACTTTTCAGATAATCTCCATCTGGTCATGATATATCATCCGTTTTATTTCCTTTATATAATCCTTTAATTTGCTAAAATTGAGTTCTGAATTTTTACATTCATGTTCATGCAGTATATTGGTCTGTAGATTTCTTTTATTGTAATATCTTTGCCTGGTTTTACTATCACAGTAATGTTATCCTCATAGAATAAATTGGGCATATTTCATATTTCCTCTTCAATTTTCTGGAAAGGTTTATGTAAAAATTGATATTATTTCTTCTTCAAATATTTGGCAGAATTTACCTGTCATGCCGTATGGTCTGTGAGTCTTTGTGGGAAGGCACTTAACTATAAATTCCATTTTTAAAATAGATATAAGCTATTCAAGTTATCTATTTCTTCTTGACTGGTCCCTTGTCTTTCTTTAAAGAATTTGTATTTTCTAAGTTGTCCAAATTATTGGTATAAAGTTGTGCAGAATATCCCCATATTGTTTTTAAAATATCTGTAGAATTGGTAGTGAATTCATGTACCTCTCTCATTGTTGATACTGGTAATTTTTATCTTCCCTCTTTTATTCCTGATCAGTTTGGCTAAATATTTATCAATTTTATCAGTCATTTCAATGAATCAACTTTTAGTTTCACTGATTTTCTCAATTGTTTTGTTTCCTATTTCATTGATTTCCACTCATTTTTATTATTTCCTTTTTGCCATTTACTTTGGGTTGAGTTTGCTTTTCCTTTTCTAGTTTCTTAAAGTGAAAGCTAAGATTTGAATTTCTCTTTTTCTAATCAAAGGATTTAGTGCTTTAAATTACTCCTTAAATATTGCTTTAGTGGCATCACAAATTTTGATATGTGTTCTTATTTTCACTGATTTTGAATACTTTCTAATTGCTGCTTGATTTCTTCTTTGACTTATGTGCTATTTGAGTGTGTTATGTAGTTTCTAAATATGTGGTGATTTTCAAAAGTTTTTTCTGTTAATGATTGCCTATTTAATTCCATTTTTCTCTAAGGACATACTTTTTATGACATTTTTGATTTATCAAAGTTTGTTTGATGGTCCAAAATATGATCTATCTTCATAAATGTAATATTTGCAATTAATGTTTATTTATTTATTTTTTTTTTTTGTCTTTTGTCTTTTTGTTGTTGTTGTTGTTGTTGCTATCTCTTGGGCCGCTTCCGCGGCATATGGAGGTTCCCAGGCTAGGGGTTGAATCGGAGCTGTAGCCACCGGCCTACGCCAGAGCCACAGCAACGCGGGATCCGAGCCGCGTCTGCAACCTACACCACAGCTCACGGCAACGCCGGATCGTTAACCCACTGAGCAAGGGCAGGGACCGAACCCGAAACCTCATGGTTCCTAGTCGGATTCATTAACCACTGCGCCACGACGGGAACTCCTAATGTTTATTCTTAAGATTAAATATATTGGCTATTCTGTTGGCATTGGATAGTGTTTTCTATAAATGTCAGTCAGATCAACTTGGCTGATAGTATTGTCTGAATTTTCTGTATCCTTTCTGACTTTTTGTCTACTTGTTTTATCAATAATTGAAAGAAGGCTATTCAACTCTTCAACCATAATTGTTGACTTGTCTGTTTATTCCTGCAGTTTTATCAGTCTTTTTGTATTTGAAGCATTGTATTTTAGGGGTATAAACATTT
Organism: Sus scrofa; assembly: GCF_054392235.1. Classification (NCBI taxonomy): domain Eukaryota; kingdom Metazoa; phylum Chordata; class Mammalia; order Artiodactyla; family Suidae; genus Sus; species Sus scrofa. Next base: position 28,351,235 of record NC_139386.1, on the reverse strand, counting down.
AGAACTATGTCCTCTTAAATGACTAATCCCGGTATTATCATGAAATGGCCTTCTTTATCCCTGGTATTATTCTTTGATCTGAAATTGACTTTGTGTGATATTAATATGGCCAAGTCAACTAATTTTACAGTGGTCATTTCATATAAATGTACATGTAATATATATTATTATTAGAGATGAATACTTTTACATCAAAATATATATTAAGTACATTAAAAACTGATCCAGCTGCACATGTTAAATTGGCATAGTTTATTGTATGCAAAGTATACCTCAATAAAATTTATTTGAAAAGCTGATACAATGATAAATACATATGTACATTTGAAATAGTAATAGTTATAAGTTTGGGGTCTAAACAGCCTAGCACATTTTTCTAACTTAAACTTTCAATAATTTTGATTTTATTGAGAAGTATACCATTTAACTGTACTTGGCAGTCTTTCGATATATGCACATAGGCTTTGTATGCATACATATGCGTGCACTTTATAGACTTTACATCAGTGTGCTACACATAGGTTACTAGTTGCCTAGAGATTTCGGCCCTTGGATAGCCAAGGTCACTCCTGGCCAAGAGCAACCTCATTCTTTTGCCTCACTGTGCCATGTAAGTATAATTTTCTGCGTGCCATGAAGTGGGGCAGGGGGAAGTTTACAAATCTGTGATATTCGTTGGCAATAGTATGGATACATGTGGTAGATTTCAGAAATGGTTTCAATTTTCCACCTGAGAGATTATCCTGGATTATCTAGCCAGACCGCAAATCCAATTATAGTGTCCTTATAAGAGAGAAGGGGATTATAACCACACAAAGGAGGCCATGTGAAGATGGAGGCAGAGACTTGAGTGATAGGTCCACGAAGCCACATGTGACAGCCACCAGAGGTCAGAAGAATCAAGGAATGAATTCTCTCCCAAAAGATGCAGAGAGAACATGGCCCCACGGACACCCCAATTTTAGACATCTGTCCTCAGAACTATGAGAGAATATTTCTAAGTCACAGATTTTGTGGTAATTTTTTAGAGTAGACATATGAATCAGCTTATTACCTAAATTAATTCAAAGTGGGTTGCAGATCTAAACGTAAAGTTTGAAACTGAAATTTCAAGAAGATAACATAAAAGGAAATCTTTACAGCTCTAGACTAGGCATAGATTTTTTGCCTGTAATACCGAAAGTGAGATCCACTAGAAAGAAAATTGATAAATTGAACTTTGTCAAAGTTAATGAATTATGTTCTTGACAAGACAGCCTTAAGAAAAACAAGCCGGAGTTCCCGTCGTGGCGCAGTGGTTAACGAATTCGACTAGGAACCATGAGGTTGCGGGTTCGGTCCCTGCCCTTGCTCAGTGGGTTAACGATCCAGCGTTGCCGTGAGCTGTGGTGTAGGTTGCAGACGCGGCTCGGATCCCGCGTGGCTGTGGCTCTGGTGTAGGCCGGCGGCTACAGCTCCGATTCGACCCCTAGCCTGGGAACCTCCATATGCCGTGGGAGCGGCCCAAGAAATAGCAACAACAACAACAACAACAACAAAAAGACAAAAACAAAACAAAACAAAACAAAACAAAAGAAAAACAAGCCACAGATTGGGAGAAACTTTTGCAAGCACATATAATAAAGGACTAGAATCCAGAATACATAAAGAACTCTCAAAACTCAATTAGAAAATAATCAAGTGAGTAAACTTTTGAAAATGGGCCAAAGTACTAAACCTGACATCACGTTAAAGATACATAAATTGTAAGTAAGCACATGAAAATATGATTATCAGTCATTATACAATTGCCAAATGAAAGCACGATGAGATCTCACTTCACAGCTATCGAAATGCCTCAAATTTAAGTTTTCACAAGGATGGGGAGCAAATGAAATCTCCTACACCTCTGGTGGGTATGCAAAATGGTAGAATCACTTTGAAAAAATAGCAAATATCATATTCTAAAATGTTAGATCTACCATATGACCCAGCCTTTCCACTTACCCATTCTCTCACCCAAGAAAAATGAAAGCATGTATCTATGTACAGACTTGTACATAACAGCATTATTTGTAATGGCCAAACCTGGGAGCAAGCCAAATGTCCATCAGCAGGTGAATGGATAATTATATGCAGTAGACTGTTACTTGGCAATAAAAGTAATAACCTATTAATACCATGAACATGGATGAGTCAGAAAATAATTGTGTTGAGTGAAAAAAGCCAAAATAGGTACTGTATGATTCAATTTATATAAAATTCTTTACCACTTTGCAGTGTACTCCACTCTGAGATAAACTATGTTATTTGCTGGCCAATATGATATCATAAAATGTGACACAAGCAGAAACTTGAATAATGCCTGTGCAATTTGTCTTTTCCTCTTGCATTCTGACACATAGCCATAATACATGCTTAGGCTAATCTGGTGGAGGAAAAGACAGATAGGACGGAACCTTAGGATGGATGTGGCTGGCAATGGCTCCAACACAAGTTACTTCTCCTGAAACATGACTTGCCTGCTTTTAAACCCAAACTACTTGTTCAAAGCAGCAAAGTGAAAGGGTGGCTGTTTTGATTTTTCCTTCCCAAGGCAGAAACTTTGGAACCCAGTTGATATCAAATCAGTTTTCTTTCTTCCTTTGAGGCAGTAAGGGTGTTACCCTCTTATTTTCTAATAGATACATTTTCAATAGTTAAACAGCAGAAAAACACATTTTTTATGAACTAAGTCTTATAGGAGTAACTGTTTTCTTGGAAAACAGCACGCAAACCTTTAAAATGCTGGTATGGGAGTTCCCGTCGTGGTGCAGTGGTTAACGAATCCGACTAGGAACCATGAGGTTGCGGGTTCGGTCCCTGGCCTTGCTCAGTGGGTTAACGATCTGGTGTTGCCGTGAGCTGTGGTGTAGGTTGCAGACGCGGCTCGGATCCCTCGTTGCTGTGGCTCTGGCGTAGGCCGGTGGCTACAGCTCCGATTCAACCCCTAGCCTGGGAACCTCCATATGCCGCAGGAGCGGCCCAAGAAATAGCAACAACAACAACAAGAGACAAAAGACAAAAGACAAAAAAAAATAAAATAAAATGCTGGTATGTTACAATTTATCTCCATCTTTCTTCCATGAGAAAAGGGCAAAATATTACTTACATAATGAATGTAGGAAGCTTTCAGGCCCAGAGGGATTTAACCTAACTCTTCTTATAAATACTAATATATAGCATTCTCATATAAAAATACTTCAATTTAGTCACTACCCCCGAGGGTCATTTAGATTCCTCCAAATTTTTATTACACACATTGTTGCTTGCATATTCTGATATTGATTTCCCTGTGTACTTTTGAGGGTTTTTATGTTCTGCTGGGATTATAGAGAATGTAGTTGTTATTATTTCAATACATGCTGCCAAGTGTCCTTCACTTGTACCTATTTACATCCCCACCCCCAACAAGTAGGAGAGTTCCCGTTTCCTGGCCAATATTTCATGTTATAAAACTTTAAAATTTTTTACCTATTTCTCTGATGATCTGGAAGACTAGCATATTTTAAAAATTGTGTTGGTCTTCTTTTCCTATTAATTAACTGTTCTTTCTTTTGTCTGCTTTTCTATCATGTAACTTGCCTTATGTTTTTATTATTAATTTTTGTTCTTTTTATTTTCTAGATTTTAACCCTCATATTATGTACTGACAAAGATCTTCTCTCAGTCTGTTATTTTTTACCACTGTTAATAGACAGTCATAAAAAATTATACATTTTGTAATGATCAAATTCAATAACATTTTCCCTAGGGTTTTTTTTTTTCTTTTGGCTTTCTGAGTCTTAAGGCTTCTCTTGAGATTATAAACATTTCCTTCTAATGTTTATTTATTTAGTTATTTATTTAGTTTGTTGGTTAAATGAAATGTTTGTTTACTGATATATTACCTCATTTAATTACTATCTCATATTATATCTTGATATCTAGTTGGCTTGGATGTTTTTGCTTATTTTTCCTTCATTTTAGAAGGGCTTATTTCTTATTCTTTTATTACTCCAACATTCCAACTTTAGGTCTAATTTTCACTAGCTCAATTATTATTCCTTGTTCCATAAGACACACTTAGTACTAAGAGATTAAAATATTAAAATATTCTTCCAGTTATCAATACCAGTTTTATTTATTTGCCACACAAACTTATCATTTGTTCTCCTATGTACTGATAATGACCAATAAAGTGTTAGAAAATACCATGCAGTGATGGGTTAACCTGCCTAAAAATTTTCGTTCTATGTAGAAAAGTGATGGTTACATTTATTTCAAAACATTATTTAACACTGTTAATCATTCTCAAGTCCTTTTTTAAAAAGTCAGTTATTTAATACATTTATTAAATGTTCATTACACATTCAGAACTGTATCAGGCCCTGTATGTAAAATGGTGAAAGAATTCCCTTAATCATCACGTGAAACTTTTAGTGGTTATCAGAAAAAACAAAGCACAGCTAGATGGCAGTCTGTGAAGAAGAGGCAGAGACTGTGAGTGAGGAAGGACTGCACCATGAGGAGGTGGGTAGGCAGGAACTAGACCCAAATGGTGCCAGTCCACAGGTAGCTCCCCAAACCCTTCCAGTTCCTATACTTCACATCCCAAGGACCCCACTGCAGTTCCTACTTTTGCTACAGCGTGTTGCTGACCTGTGTCTTCCTGGTGGGCTGGGGCCAGGAAGAGATGGGGTCTCTGTGGAGTCCATGTAGAAGAGACCCCTCGGAGAGCCCACCTCAGTGGCCATTGTTCCTGCCCTGGGGTCATCTCTCAGGCCCTGTATTCTTTTTTTTTTTTTTAAATAATGTGGAAGCTGAACTGTGACTTTGTTAAATATTCTGCAAATTAATTTTTTCACACTCATTTTTTATAACTGACATACGTTATATTAGTTTCAGGTGTACAGTGTAACAATTTAATTTGCATAGCTGCAAAATGATCACCACAGTACAGCTAGTTAGCATCTGTTATACATATTTACAGTTTTTTCCTTATAATGACAACTTTTAAGATCCACTCTTTTTGCAAGTTTAAATAAAGCAATATGGTATTAACCATAGTTGCCATTGTGTACATTTCCACAACTTATATATTTTATAAATGGAAATTTGTCCCTTTTGACCCCCTTTCACCCATTTTGCCCACCCCACCCCCTACCCTCTGCTTCTTATGGTAACCACCATTCTGTCTCTGCATCTGAGTCCTGTTTTGGTGTTAGGCTGAAGAAAGATCATTTGTCTTTCTCTGACTTATTTCACTTAATGCCCTCAAGATCTATGCATGTTTTCACAAATGGCAAGAGTTCCTTTTTTATTGCTGTTATATATCTTTTATATATATATATATATATATATCTTGGCTATTGTGAACATGGGGGCACATATCTTTTTGAGTTAGTGTTTTTGTTTCCTTCAGATAAATATCCACAAGTGAAATTGCTGGATCATATGGTAGTTCTACTTTTAATTGAGAAGTTTTTAGTGTTTTCTATACTGGCCACACCAATTTATATCCCCACCAATACTGTACTAGGGTTCCCTTTTCTCCACTTCCTTGCTAACACTTGTTACTTCCTGTCTTATTCATGATAGCTATTCTGATAGATGTGAAGTGTTATCTCATTGTGGCCTTGACTTGCATTTCCCTGATTAGTGATATTGAACGCCTTTTCATGTATCTGTTGGCCATCTGTCTTTGGAAAAATATTCTGATATTCTTATTTTTTAATTGGATTTTTAATTTTTGAGTCATATGTTATTTTGGATATTAAGCCCTTCTCAAATATATGATTTGCAAATATTTTCTCCCTCTTAGTAGGCTGCCTTTTCATTATGTTGATGTCTTTTGCTGTGCTATTTATTTTTTCTTTTGGTATCAGATTTAAAAAACAAAACAAAACATTGCTAAGACCAATGTCAAGGAGATTACTTACTGCCTATATTTTCTATAGGAATTTCATGGTTTCAGGTTTTCCAACAAGTCTTTAATCCATTTTCTTGCCAAAACTACTTACTGAAGTGTCTGCCCTTTCCCCTTTGTATAGTCTCAGCTCCTTTGTCATAAATTAATTGAATATATATGAGTGGGTTTATTTCTGGGTGGTGTCATTGAACTGTTTCTGGTTTTATGCCAGTACCATACTGTTTTGATTACCTGAGCTTTGTAATCAGGGAGCATGATGCCTCCACCATTGTTCTTTTTTTTTTTTCCCTTTATTTTTGTTTTTCTTTTTCTCCACCATTGTTCTTCTTAAGATCACTTTGGTTTTGTGGTTCCACATAAATTTTAGGTTTGTTCTATTTCTGTGAAAAATCCCACTGGAATTTTAATAGCGATTGCATTAAATGTGTAGATTGCTTTGAGTGGAAGTTGCTTCCAAGCCATCAGCATAATGAATACCTCTCTATTTGTGTCTTAAGTTTCTTTCATTAATGTTTACGGTTTTCAGTGTAAAGGTCTTTCACCTTCTTGGCCAAATTTAAGTATTTTATCCTTTTTTAATGCAATTGTGATCTGACTTTATCTCATGGTTTGTTATTAGTGTATAGAAACTCAACAGATTTTTGTATACTGCAACTTTACCTAATTCACTAGATTTCAAGTTTTTTGGTGGAGTCTTTAGTGTTTTCTATGTATGTCGTCTATAAATAGTGGCAGTTTTACTTCTTCATTTCCAACTTGGACACATTTTACTTTCTTTTGTATAATTGCTGTGGCTAGGATTTCCAATATTATGTTGAATAAGAGTGGAGAGAGTTGGCATCTGTTGTCTTTTCCTGATCTTACAGGAAAAGCTTTCACTTTTCGCCATCGAGTATGATGTTAGCTATAGGCATTTCATATATGATCTTTATTTTGTTGAGAAATGTTTCCTCTATATGCACTTTGTTGATAATTTTTATAAATGGATGCTGAAATTTGTCAAATGCTTTTTCTGCATCTATTGAGATAATCATATGATTTTTTTTTCCGTATGATTTTTATCCTTCATTTAATTAATGTGTTATCATGTTGACTGATTTACAGATGTTGAACCCTCCTTACATCACTGGAATAAATTATGGTGTGTAGTAACCCTTTTATCGCTGAATGTGGTTTGCTTATATTTATTTTGTTGAGGATTTTTGCCTCTGTGATCATCAGAGATACTGGCATGTAAGTTTCTTTTCTCGTGGCATCCTAGTATAGTTCTGGTATCAGGGTATGCTAGCCTTTTCAAACGAGTTGGGATGTGTTCCCTTCTGTTCTTTTTTAGAAGAGCTTGGGAAGAATTCGTATTAATTCTTTAAATGATTCATAGAATTCACCAATGAAGCTGACTGGTCCTGGTCTTCTGTTTATTGGGAAGTTTTTGATTACTCCTTACATGTAATTTGTCTATTCAGATTTTCTATTTCTCCATGATTCTGCCTTGGTAGGATATGTTTCTAACCCTGTTACAAAGTTGTTGGCAATATAATTGTTCACAGTAGTCTTAAGACCATTTGTATTTCTTGGGTTAATCCTCGAACTCTATTATCCTCTTTCTGACCCTTCCCATTAGCAACCCTTCTGCCTGGGTTCTATCCTTGGTTAAATGTCTTTCTAACAGAACAATGACTCCACCTATCTCTACCTACTTTTTCACTCAAAGAGAAATTTCACCTGGAAATCAGTAGAATGCAGACTTTTTGTCTCTAACTTAACACTGCAATATCCGTAGCATTGAAAATAGGTCATGGAACACAGCTGGTACTTACTAAACATGTTGATATAATGATTGTTAAATGACTCAATATGAAAAACACAAAGTACTACTTTATTACTATCATATTTTATAAATTCCCATTTATAACATGATAAAAATCAAAGCACAAGGTGCTGCATTCATTTTTAAAAGTTCAGAGCAAGGTTTAAGCTGAGTTAAATGTTTGTGGAGTCCTTAAAACATTTCAAGAAAACATGGCTAGGAATTAATGCTCTAGACCTATTACTCTCTTAACATAGATCATATGCAACAATACTTAGTACTAATTATCTGGATAGGTTTCAATTCAACATTAACCATTAAAAATCACATGTACAAAATAAAAAATTGATTACTATTTGGAAATTTGCATTATGTACATTGTCATATTGTTAATTAAGCACCATGTTAATCTGCATTTTTCTTAGATTCCCTAAGAGGGTATCTTTGAGGTAAAATTTTTTAAAAATTCAAATGTACTGTCACATAAGGGCTTTTAATAGCTTACTCTCTAAGTAGTCTTTTGTTTCATTAAATTTCGCAATGACACTAAAAGGCTCTGGAAATATCACTGTTTTGTTTTTTGGTTCAGTCATACTTTTTTTTCTCTATGTTCATGATCTCATGATGCTTAATTGCTATCTAGTCTATCACTTTCCTAGTATTAACAAGAGTACTATTAACTCCACTGTCGCCATCAGTTCTCACTACTGGTGTTTCACCAGTAGTTTTCTCTACTTTCAATCTAGCATCCTAATACTTCTCTCTAGGAAACTGCATTCTGACCTGGTGTTTAAAACACACGTGTAAGCCCCATCTTTCCCTTCCTTTTCTGTCTCTCAAACTTATTTTTCCTTCTCTCATTAAAATTTAATTTAGCCAAATACTTGTCTAGATTGGCAAGAAATATATTAGGAACAAGTGTTTCCTATCATATCTCTTTTCTTCATTTTCTGCTTCTTAATGTCTCCATTCTATTTTAATACAAATTTTAACTCAAAGTTTATATAAGAAGCATACAAAAATAGTATACAAGTAAACCCCTTTCCAAGTAAATGCAAACCAAAAGAAATGCAAGGAAAATAATATGAGAATCTAAAATTCATGGCAAAACCTATTTAATGTATCAACAGGATTAGAAACACAAAGAGAACTATAGGAACAAATGATAATCTGTGTGGCAGACTACTACAGTAATGGCTCCCAAGGAATCAGACCACCTGCTATATGAATCCTTGCATACTCCTCTCTCACCCTGACTCTAGACTTGGCCATATGACTTGTGTTGTTCAGTGGAAGATGAGCAAATATGATGCAAGTACAGGCTTGATAAACTTGTACATTAGAACTCGCCCTCTTGGAATGTTTTCTCTGTCATGGGAACACACACAGAATAGCCTTCTGGAAAAGGAGAGGCCATGCACAACAGAGACAGCAGAGATGCTCAATCATGAAAAATTATACGACATCCTGTAATAAGTGATTTGTTACAGAGCAATGGATAAGAGTTACACTTTGCAGAACACTATCATCTCTCTTTACCTATGTCTGTGGGAGACCAAATGGATAAAAGTTAAATAAAGCTATCCTTAATTTGAAAAAACCCTTAAGGTCTCTCAGCAAACTCTAACAATAATAAAGCTGTACTCCTGTTATACATACTTCCTCCTCTCCCCCCACCCCCGTTCAAGAGTAATTTATAAAAATCAACATTTTAACCATTATTCTATACATTCTGTAGGTACAGAAGTAGAAACTATATCAATGGACAAACAGTACATGATAAATACTTTTATTTTTAAACAATGAATTGTACATCTTTCATACAAAAGATGAGATTCTAGCTACTGTTTTTAAAAATAATTATAATTGCTAATACTATCTTTAGTTTCTACAGAAGCTAATTTTCTCTAAATTTGCACCTTCATTCCATAGCTTTTACAGATTCATAATCTCTTGAATATATTTGTAATATCCTTTGAAAAATAAATTCATACAAGATAATTTTATTTAACACAGTAAAATTTAAAAGGTTACAGCACAAATGCCCAACCTTCCAGCCACCACTGAATACTTTTCCAGTACAGAGAAGCCAACATGTGGAGTAATTAATTTTCTGTATTTACCTTTATTAAAAAGAGGTTTTTGGTAGTGAGAACAAATAATCTCTCATTTGTTGCTTGAAAGCCTAAAATAGGATCATTGGTTTCTAGGCTTGCTACTTGCTGCTTAGCAACCTGCCCTACTTGCCTGCCTTCCTTTCTATTGTAGAGTACAGTGGACATGGGAGTGGGCTGACGATAGATGAAAACTCGTCGAAGGCACTCGCAAAGGGCTGCATAAGAGTAATTTGGAGCACAGGCAAAAAATTTTTTGTCTCTCTTTGATGCTTGGACATAGCCTGTCAAGAAATAAGAGACGAAAAAAAAGAAAAACAATATATTTAACAGAAGGGAAAAAACAGTGATCTAACGTTGCAGTGATTAAATTATTAAATTTATGATTAAATGATTAATTATTAAATTAAGTATAAATATTAAATTATGTACTAAACAATGGTTAGACTCTCAATCATTAATGACTAGCCACAGTCTCTCCCAAATGGTGTAAAAATAAAGTATTAATTTCTAAGGAATAAAAGAGCTTCATCTTTTCAATTAAAGCACAACATAGACCCATGTAATTTCTATGAATAATTAAAATGCTAAAAATCTAACATAATAAAAACATGCCAAAATATCTTTAAATGCCAGTTTAATAACTGGGTTCATCAATCACAGATATGGCATTACAGCATCTTTTTCTTTTTTCTTACCAAATAAATGGAAAAGTGCTTATAGGAGATTATTATAAAGTTATTTCAGGAGTGTGTAAATAAAGCAGACCCCCCTCCCCGAAGGTACTAAAATATGCACAATGCATTCTCATATTTTCTGTAATGTTAGTGGTATTTTTATATACCAATACTGTAATAAGATTAGTTGTACTTAACCTCCCAGAAGTAGAATCTTGAGACCACTACAAGCTTAAAAGAAAATGCTAGTATCTGATTTAAAAACTTCATTAGGATATTCCTTGAAAACTACCTAAACTTTGAAAAAAAATCTTCACATCTTTTTAAAAATTATCTTTACAGTCTAAAATGGCATTTATGTTCTGAAATATAAATTAAAATTTTCAGACTGGAACATGACTACTGAATGTTATAACACGTATGAGGAAGTAAAACACTGAGGTAAACTGAGATCCCTCAAACAACAAAGAACCATTGAGCACAGGCAGATTAATGTTGGTTTGTTTGTTTTTAATATTAAGCAGGGCTTGCTTGAGGAGAAAAAGTAAAGAGGATGTAGCCTCCTATTTGAGTAGCCTAGAGTTAGTTCTCCAGGCTAACCTTGACAAAATAATGTATATAGCTAATGTAATGTTGATTAAACTTAAAGTCAAGCATTATAGAATTCTTCTATACTAGAGGATTTGGGGACACAAGTGGAGGATCTTAGCACATGAAAATTATGATAAAGCTTTTCTTATTGAAAAAGAGGATAGAAAATAAACTTTCTCAAAAGGCTAGAAATTATGTGGCTAAATTAGTCAATGAAACTTTATTTCAGGTCATAAAAATATACTTGGAGTCTGAATCAACCAGTTTAGTGACTTATATTACTAACTATAAGGGATGATTGAAAAAAAACTCCTCTATAAATAGGGTTGTGCATATATACAGCAATCAGATTGCAGAATTTTACTTGATGCTGCCAGTTTAAAATAACCTTTTTATAAAGTAGTAACTGTGGTTAACTTATATAAAAATGTCTCTCACACAATACTAATATATTTTGACATTAAGTCAATTCTTGCATAAGTATACAATTATGTAGCTCAAAATGTTTCAAGCCCTACTTTTAAAATCTTCAGTTTCCCTTTTATCCTACAGAATAAATTTCATTTCTGCTTATCATCTTCCTAAATGTTTTCATATAATAGTGCTGTTTCACACTTAAGTTCCATGAAAGATGTCTCCTAATGTGCTTTACCTTAGAGCAATTCTATGATTACTAAAGATTACTCTAAAGAAACCTGAATACAAGCTCCATGTTGTCAAGCTCCTTGGCTTGTATTCTGACGACTGTACCACTTAGTTGGAATAAGCAAATAACTGATTAGAATGACAACCACTTTGATTTCTCTCCTGTGTTGATCTTCTGCACAAGCACAAAAAGAGTATTCCTACTGTTCCAAATACTAACATTCATCAGCTATGTACAAGCAATGAAATTACAGTACAAATCAATCAAAGAGTAATCAGGATAGCTCAAATTTAAACAAACCAAAGAAAAGAAACTTAAAAAAAAATGATGACTGTAATTTTTGATATAACAGAAAAGGTTGTCAAAAGCTTGCTTATACCTAAAGCATTGAAAGTTGCAATATGCTCCCACATATCATCTTGTGTGCCGGAGTGTGGCTGCCAGAGTAGGGCATCAACATCATGGCGCAAACAGAAGCAGGGCATTTCTTTAGGATCCACTATGACAGAGAAAAGGTACTGATTGCTTCCAAGATTCACCTAAAATAAAAAGTGACAAAAAATAATTCACACAACAAAAAAAATTATTATTAATAATGAGGATGACAAACAGAACCTACGTGTCAGCAACTGTTCTAAACTTTTTATATGCCTAATCTGATTAACTCTTCGTAATGCCCTAGGAGAAATGTGCTATGGTTAGGTCTGTCTTAAAGTTCAATAAAGTGGTACACAGGGCATTTAAGTAACTTGCCCAGGGTGAGCCTGGTAATATGCTGTAGAGCTGAGATTGGAATCCAGAGTCTATGTTCTTAACCACTACACTAAACTACTTCTCAACTGTTAGTAATTTGTTTAAAACACAACATAAAGTACAATTTTATAACAGAGTATTTTTTAAACCTCAGCATACAAATATGAAGTTTACAAATGCTAACTTGTAATAATAATTACCAAGAATAATGACAGCTATTATGATACATTCTATATGCCAGGCATGTTATAAATGTTAATCTCAATAAACCACAAGGCTGCTATTATCTCCATAGATGAAGGAATACACTTGAGAGAGCTAAGTAACTTGTTCTAAGCTACACAGAAAAATCACAACGCTGGGATTCAAACACAGATCTGTTTACCAATTACTTAACTTTGGTGTATTGTATTTACAATAAAATGTCAAGGATACTTGTGTTAATAATGTTATTGCAATATTAATGGCTAAAGGAATTCATTTTAATACAAACTCATCAAGTTGAGATTCATAATTGGATTTCATCTATAGTAATGTTCCTTTTAATGGAAGGAGATGGCAGTGATATTCTTTATTAAAAATGCTGCTTATCAGAGTTAAAAATGCCTAAATACCGATAAAAATCACATCAAATACAGAAAACATAAAATATACATAGTACTTGATAAATACGGAATTGCTCCCATGAGCTTTAGAGCAGACTGGAGAATTAAAATGTTAGGTGAAAATGAAAAATGGACATCTGAGCTACCCTCCAGAGCGAAAGTTGTGAAGTGGCTTCTCCAGCACAGGCTACTGGTCACAGGAGAATACAGACACAGGGCAACCCGATTTTGTTGCTCCAACAGTGCCAGGGGAGAGATAGGACTTTTGGGTGGGGCCAGTGCTTATTCTCTAAGACAAGGGAACAGACGGGCACACAGTGTTCACAGACATTTCTTCTCTCCCTTTGCTCCTGATAATCACTGCCTAAGTTAGGTTTATTTTCAAAATCACTGCCAACTAACTGGCCTTTTATATAAGTTTCATTGTCAAATTCAATTTTTTCTGTAGTTTAAGTTGTATTCCCATTGCCTTCAATTTTATACTTTCCTATAATATACATGTTTCAGCAAATAGACTGTGGCTCTGCCCCCCAAAAAGTGAACATATTTCTCTTCAAATAAGATAGGGATGCTTTAAATAAATTGAACCAACTTCCTGGAAGTTTCAAAAGCAAATTATAATTAACCAGTCTGATGGAATTAACTGAAAATAATAATTTACTATGAGACAAAACACTTCCTTTAAATGAGATAGTTTAGACTTTTTTCTTTCTGGTAGCAAGAAACTGTGTGATAATCATTAAATAAATTTTAGCCTCCCTATTCTTCATTTTACAACTAAGTATTCCATACAGCTAAATAAAAAGAATTATGCCTTTCAAATGTATTATTACTTATTATGTTGGTCAGTGGTCAGGTTAGAAAAATATGGTTATAATTCCACTCGAGGGTTGCAAGCTAAGGGTGGATAAAGGAAATGCATATAAAAACTGCTTTTAAGGTAACACCTAAAAAGTGGTCTCGTTTTTCTCATGGTGGTTATTGGAATCTCTTGATAATTCTTTATACCTTTTACTACTTTTTCTTGCCTCACTGTACCAGCTGGGAATTCCAAAATAATGCTGACTAGGAGTAATGAGGGCAAGCACCCTTGCCTGTTACCTATCTTAGGGTGAAGAACCGTTTTTTTTAATTTATTTGTTTTTTTTTTTTTTTTTACCATGAAGTACAATTTTAATCCTAGGTTTTCTGAAGAGGCAGTTACCTTCAACTAGTTTGCTAAACATTTTTATCATAAATGGATGATAAGTTTTGTCAATTCTTTTTCTGCAACAATTAGAATGGTGAAATATTTTTCTTCTTTAGTTTGCTGATATGCTGAATTAGGTTTACGGATTTTTGAATGTTGAATCAACCTTGAATTCCTTGGGTAAACTCTAATTGGTCATGATGTATTATCCTTTTTACTTATTGTTGGATTTTATTTACTAATATTTTACTGAGGATTTTTGTGTCTATATTCATGAAGGACATTGTTTTGTTTTGGTTTGGTTTTCCCTGTTTTCTTGTTATGTCTTCGCTATCAGGGTAATGCTAGCCTCATAAAATAAGATGGAAGGTGTTGTATCCTCTTTTATTTTCTGAAAGTTTGTACAGAATTGGTATTATTTCTTCTTCTGGTAGAACAAAGCAGTGAAGCTAGAGATTTGTCAGAAGGTTCCTAACAATAAATTAAGTCTCTTTAACAGATATGGAACTATTAGGTTATCTATTTCTTCCAGAGTGAACTGTGGTAAATTCTTGTCTTTGAGAAATTGGCTTCACTTAAATTGCCAAACATGTAAAAATAATATTCCATTATTACACCTTAGTGTCTTCTGGACTTGTACTGATGTATTTATTTTAATTCTTGATATTGGTAATTTGTGTTGTCTTTCTCCTTGGTTATTCTGGCTAGAGATTTATCGATTCTATCTTTTCAAAGGACAAGTTTATGGTTTTATTATTTTCAGTTTTCAATTTCACTGACTTCCGCTCTTCGTAAGTTTTCCTCCTACTTGTGCTTTAGACTTGGTTTGTTCTTTTTCTAGTTTAAGATGGAAGCTTAAACTATAAAATTGACTTTTTTTTCTCTTCTAACAGAACATGTAATGCTACAAATTTCTCTCTAAGCATTGCTTTAGCTGCATCCTACCATGTGCTGTATTTCATTTTCATTTGGTTTAAAATATTTCCAAACATCCTTTGGGAGCTCCACTATGATTCACGGGTTATTCAGAAATGTATTCAATTTCCAAATATTTGCAGATTTTCCAGATTTTCCCATTATTAATTTCTAACTTAATTCAGTTATGGTCAGAGAGCATTCTGTTTATGATGGAATTGCTAGAGGATCTTCCTCAACTATACTACTACTTCTTCCAAATTTGTCAATGTTTATTTTATGGCCCCAAATAAGGTTTATTTTGGTAAATGTTCATGTCCCTTTTGGGGTTCCAACTATATGTATATTAGACCATTTAATACAGCCCTCGAATGCTCGCCTTTTGTTTTTGCTCCCACCCCATCCCCACCCCTCTTTGGTTTTAGTTCTGCTAGTTTTTACTAATCTATCTTCAAGGTTACCAATTTTTTTATTTTCCTCAGATGTAGAGTTTACTGATGAGTTCATTAAATATATCTTGTTGCTGTGGGTTTTTTAATTTCTAGTATATTTTAAATTATAGTTGATTTACAATGTTGTGTTAGTTTCAGGTTGTATAGCAAAGAGATTGATATATATGTGTATGTGTGTGTATAAGTCTTTCAGATTCTTTTCCCTTATAGGTTTTAACAACATATTGATTATAGTTCCCTATGTTATATGGTAGGTCCTTGTTGGTTATCTATTTTGTACATAGTATTGTGTATATGTTAAGCCCAAACTCCTAATTTATCGCTGCCATTTCCCCTCTGACAGTTTGTTTTCTGTGAGTCTGTTTCTGTTTTTGCATATAAATTAATTTGTATCTTTTTAAAAAATATTCCACACTTGAAAGTGGTATTTGTCTTTCTCTGGCTTATTTCACTTAGCATGATAATCTCTATGTCCATCCATACTGCTGCAAGTGGCACTATTTCATTCTTTTTTCTGGCTGAGTAATAGTCCATGGTACAAATCTACCACATCTTCTTTATCCATGTATCTGTCATTGGACATTTAGGTTGCTTCCATGTCTTGGCTATTGTAAACAGTGCTGCAATGAACACTGGGGTGCATGTATCTTTTCAAATTATGGTTTTCCCCTAATATATGCCCAGGAGTAGGCTTGCAGGATAATATGGTAGTTCTATTTTCAGTTTTCTGAGGAAACTCTACACTGTTTTCCATAGTGGTTGTACCAAGTTACATTCCCACAACAGTATAGGAAGTTTCCCTTTTCTCCATACTCCCCTTCAGCATCTATTGTTTGTAGATTTTTTTTTTTTTTTAATGGTGGCCATTCTGATCAGTGTGAGGTGATTTTCATTGGGTTTTTGATTTGTATTTCCCTAACAGTTGTGGAAAGTAACAATGTCTTTTCTATCAAAGGAAATCTTGGTTACTCCATTTTGCTCTGGTTTCAGCTGAAACAACCCTGTGACCCCCCTTCCTCTTTACCTCTTTTCCCAGCAACGTTTCAACTAGCTAACCGGGAAGAATGTGCGCCCTGACCTGACCAATGGGGAGGGGACAGGTAAATCACCTGTGTTTGTTAGGGATAAATAGGGGAGGGTCCTTTGTTTGGTGTGCGCCCTTTTTGGAGCACCCATGCCTTTCTGCAGAAGTATAGAGCCTTGTCGAGATTTCTCCTTGTCCACGTGTCTCACTTTCCTACACTGACGACCTGAGCCAGAGTTATCTTAATTTCCAGCACAGTGATGCTGAACATCTTTTCATGTACTTTTTGGCCATCTGTATGTTGTTTTTGGAGAAATTCTATTCAGATCTTCGGCCTATTTTTGATTTCTAGCATGTTCATCTTTTACAGTGTTTCTCTGCTAGAATTCTGTATTTATTCATCTTTTCTATTAGAGCCTTTAACATAGTAATTACAATTATTTTAAATCCCATGGGTGGAAGTTCCAAAGTAGGGGTCATCTCTTAGTCTGATTACATTATTTGCCTTGTTTCTTGACAGCACAATGTTTTTCCTGTCTTCTTTTTGTGTGTCTTGCAACTTTTGATTGAACAATGGATGTATAAAAACAGTAGAGACTGAGGTAAGCAGTATTTATGCTTGGAGATGAACACACTTTTGTTAGGTCATTAGTGTGGGTGTTATGACAGAGGGAGGCTGAGAAAGGGTTGATCTGAGTCTGAGTTCTGTTGTTGCTATTGTCACCTTCAATGCATCACCAACTGCAAATTCTTCAGTGTTACTTTGTACTCTGGTAAGGATGGAGTTGCTAGAGGATCTTTCCTCAACTATACTGTTCTACACCTAACTTTAGGCTTTCACCATACATCCGCATTTCAGAGTCTCCCTATGCTCTTATTCCTTCCCAAATGGTAGATTATTACGGCCTGTTATGTGGTGCTGGAGGAGGATATAGGCAGGGAGTTGTCTACTGTTTTAGTTCAGCCTCACTCAGTTTTGAGCCTCGTGTCCTTGGCTATCAGGGTTTGGGCCTTTTAGTGATACTGCCTCATCTCCAATGGTAGGAAAATTGTAATAAGTCTCCCCTTGATCCTTCCTCCAACCCCCGGCATGCAGAGAGATGATGTTTTAAAAATCTTTGATTTTTATTTCCCCTCAACTGTAGTGGGTCTTCTTCTGAACCCTCAGGATGCTAAGATTTGATGCTTTTCCCTCAGCAGCTTGAGGCTTTTGCTACTTAAGGAAAAAATCCAGGCAGGATTTTTCCACAGCAGCAGATACTTCTTCTCCAACCCTGCATCAAGGTGGCTTTCTTCTTGTCTCTTCCCTTGCTCCCAGTCCATAAACAGGATCTGTGAATCCCATCAGATCTATAATTTCTTGCTAGCCCCCACTAGAGGGCTTTAGCAGTTTGCTGAATTCTTTGTACCCACTGGTAATCTTTCCATGTTCCCATGTTCAGATGAACCAGTTCTCCTATCCAATCTCTCCTTGGTGGCACTTGTTTTTCCTTGGATTTCCTCCCCACCCCCCATTTAGGAAAAAAATATTCTTATTAAAGTATAGTTGATTTAGTGTTTCTTCAAGTTCTATTGTACAGAAAAGTGACCCAAACACACTCATTTCCCTGTACCGTACAGTAGGGCCCTATGACCTACGCATTCCAAATACAACAGCTGTATCCGAAAAAACCCCCAAATGCCCATCCATCCCACTCCCTCCCCTTTACCCCTGGGAACCCCAAGTGTTCTCCCTGGTCATGATCTGTTTCTGTTGTTTTAGATAGGATCATCTGTTCCATATTTTAGATTCCACAAACAAGTGATATCATATGGTATTTTTACTTCTGTCTTACTTCACTTAGTATGAGAATCTCTAGTTCTATCCATGTTGCTACAAATGGCATTAGTCTGTCTTTTTAATGGCTGAGTATTATTCCTTTGTATGTATGTACATCTTAATCCATTCATCTGTTGATGGACATTTAGGTTGTTTCCATGTCTTGGCTATGTGAATAGTGCTGAAAAAGATACATGCATCCACATGTTCATTGAAAGGAAAATTTTGTCTGGATATATGCCCAGCGATGGAATTGCTGGATCATATGGTAGTTCTATATTTAGTTTTCTGAGGTACCTCCATACTGTTTTCCATAGTGGTTGTACCAATTTACATTTCCACCAACAGTGAGGAGGGTTCCTTTTTCTGCATACCCTCTCCAACATTTTTTATTTGTCGACTTGTTAATGATGGCCATTCTGACTGGTGTGAGGTGGTATCTAATTGTAGTTTTGATTTGCATTTCTCTAATAATTAGTGATGTTGAGCACTTTTTCATATGCCTGTTGGCCATCTATTTGTCTTCTTTGGAGAAATGTCTATTTAGGTCTTTTGTCCATTTTTCAATTGGATTGTTAGTATAATTTGGAGATTAGGCCCTTGTCTGTTGGATGGTTGGCAAAGATTTTCTCCCATTATGTGGGTTGGCTTTTCATCTTTTTAATGGTTTCCTGTACTGTGCAAGCTTAAGTTTAATTAGGTCCCACTGGTTTGTGTTTTTGTCATTATTCTAGGAGGTGGATCACAGAAGATGTTGCTGTGATCTATGTCAAAGAGCATTCTGCTCTTTTATAGTTTTATAGTATCTGGCCTTATATTTAGGCTTTTGATACATTTTGAGTTTATTTTTGTATATACTGTTAGATAGTGTTCTACTTTCATTCTTTTACGTGTAGCTTTCCAATTTTCACAGTACCATTTATTGAAGAGACTATCTTGTTCCACTATATGTTATTTCCTCCTTTGTCATAGGTGCTTGGGTCTACTTCTGGGCTTTATATCCTGTTCCACTGATCTATATTTCTGTTTTGTGCCAGTACCATACTGTTTTGACTGTAGCTCTGTAGTATCATCTCAAGTCAGGAAGCTTGATTCCTCCATTTTTGGTTTTCTATTTCAATACTGCTTTGGCTATTAAGGGTCTCTTGTATTTCCATACAAATCTTAAAATATTCTGTTCTAAATTCTGTGAAAAATTTGATAGGGATTGGTAATTTGATAGGGATTGCACTGAATATGTCCCAGCACTCCAGAGACACTGCTGATCCCATTGAGCCATAGCAGGAACTCCTAATTTAATTTTTTAAAACATTCCATTACCTTCTGACTGTTCAAGGCTATACTTCATTTGATCTTTATAGATCAGGGCTGTCTGGGTAATAAAATGCAAGTCACATAATTTTAAGTTTTCTAATAGCCACATCTAAAAAAAGAAGTATATTAATTTTAATAAATTTATTTTATTTAATCAAACATATCCAATTATCATTTCAGCATAACCATTCATATAAAAATCATCATTAATTATATATTTCGTATTCTTTTTAAACTAAGTTTTCAAAATCTGGCTGTATATTTTATACTTAGAACACATCTCAACCAAATGAGCCACATTTCAAGTGCTCAAAAGCTATGTGGCCAGTGGCTAATATTTTGAATAGCAAAGCTTTAGATAAAAGCAAAAATAGGAGTTCCCCTTTGGTGCAGCGGAAATGAATCCGGCTAGGATCCATGAGGTTGTGCATTCAATACCTGGCCTTGCTCAGTGGGTTAAGGATCTGGCGTTGCCATGAGCTGTCGTGTAGGTCGCAGATGAGGCTCGGATCTGGCGATGCTGTGTGTGTGCCGTAGGTCAGCAGCTGTAGTTCTGACTAGAACCCTAGCCCGGGAATCTCCATATGCCGAGGGTACAGCCCTAAAAAGGAAGAAAAAAAAAAATTATCTTCAACTGTATCTGAATTCTGATTTAAGCTGTATACCCCAATGAATACATCTTATTGGTTTTCTTTTTCAGTTCTGATATTTAATATTTCTCTTTTATAGTGACACCATATGTATTCATTTAAAATTTTACTTTCCAAATACAAAATTCTAAATCTGCTTTACATTTCTTTCAGGAAATTTAATATTTTGGAAAACCTGTCATTTACAATATAAAGTTCTGACCTTTGTGTTACAGTATTTTTTTTTTTTTCTAAAACTAGGACATACACTAACCTTTCCATGTACAGGAAATTTCAACTGTACATGTACAAAGATGTAACAAATGAAATCAAGATGATAAACTTGAAGTAAACATTGCAGAAAGGAGTATAAATTATCCATATAGCATTATTTGATGCCTAAAATGGCTTTACCACTGAATATCTACATTATACCTCCTACATTCCCTTTCCCAGTGACAAGCCAACTAGTACTTTCTCAGGCACACCAAGAAACTCTTTTCAACAAGCTCCATTTGACCAGCTCAACCTTAACTTTCATGCAATACACTGACATACCAAATCTGCCTTTAGAAAAAAAGATGGACCCAGTACTTATCTGTTGCAGTTTCTGCAGTTATTACCACTCCACTTATTCCCAAACATCAATGTTTATGTATTTTTTACTTGACAGAATTTTTCTATATTTATAAGAAATGATTAACAATAGAAAAATCAAAGTGCTTATCATTGTAAAAAGAAATTGGGCCCAACTGAAATAATCTTTAGGAGGTTCTGGTTTAAGAGTGGCAATGGAGAAAGGTATTGAAGTCAGCTCTTCCCATGGAAGAGGGGCAGGCATTTAATTCAGCACTCATCTAGGAGCCTACTGAAATACACTTCAGGGACAGAGGTCAGTAGGTGTCATCTTTTGCATTCTCCCTCTGCCTCATACCTTGTACACACACACACACACACACATCTGGTGCCCTGGCCCTGGTTTTTGCCACCTAGGGAATGCTCCCTGACTGCCTGGTTCTTGTAGTCAATGAGGTCTTCATTCCTGGTGCCATGGGACTATAGCACTTAGAGGCAGTTCCTGGCTGATTACCACTACCAGGGCTCAACACAGATGGTAGACCAAGATATATCCCCAGTCTTCCTATGAAAAAGGCCTCTTCGCTTGTCCCAAAGCTTCCGAGTAGTGGCAGGCCTTTAGTGTGAAACAAATCTAGAGTCCTACTGAGGTGCTCTCTGGGACTGAGGCCAGTGATCGCCAACTTTGCACATTCCCTCTACTTTACTCCGGGTCACTGGGTATCTCCAGGAAAGGGGCTTGTATACTCATCTGGTGCACCAATTTTTGCAACTGTCACCCAACGTACAGCTCTAGATCATCTGGCTCTGGGAGATGGCGGGACTTATGCCTGCAGTCCCAAAGGACTGTACATATTTACATATTCCATTCACCTTGAATTCAAGCACTGAGATCTTCCCTTTTGGGACGCTGACAGGTCTTGGCACACCCTCAACTACTGGGAGCTCCCCAGAAAGATGCCTGGACAATCACAAAGTTTGAGAGGCAACCAGGAAAGACCTAAATGCAGAGTTGAACAATAAGGCTCATGTCATATACAAGGTCACTTTTTTAAGTGGGAGAGGTGGCTGCTTCATATAATGGATAGAAACCAACACAGCAAGTCAAGGAAAATGAGGAAACAGATCTGTTTTAAAGGAAAGAATGAGATAAAAACCTCAGAAAGAGACTGTAATGAAACAGAGATAAATGATTTAACTTATCTACAGTTGAAAATAATGGTCATAAAGATGCTCACTGAGCTTGGGAAAAGAATAAATGAACAAATTGAGAACTTCAATGAAGAGTAAGAAAATATAAGAAAGTATCAAATGGAAGTCACAAAGCTAAAGAATGCAATAACTAAAAGGAAAAATAAACTAGATATACAAAATAATGCCAATTAATCACTGAATTTAAAGTCAGAACAGTGAAATTCACCCAATCAGAGCAGCAAAAAGGAAAAAGAAGGAAAAAAGTGAAGCAGCTATGGCATTATGGAGCCACAGAAGGAGAAGAGACAGTGGCAGAAAACTTACCTGAAGCTAGAATGGTGGAAAATTTCCCTATCCTGGGGAAGGAAACAGGCATTCAGACCCAGGAAGCCCATAGGGTTCCAAATAAGAGGAATCCAAAGGGACCCACCATAAGACACAATGTAATTGTGCCAAAGCTAAAAACAAGAAGCAAGTGAAAAACAAATTTTTTACATACAAGGGAACCCCATAAAATTATCAGATTTTTCAGCAGAAACTATGGAGGCCAGAAGGAAGTGGCACAATATATTCAAAGTGCTGAAAGGAGAAAAAAACTTATAACCAAGAGTGCTCTACCCAGCAAAGTTGTCATTCAGAATGGAAGGAGAAATAAAAAATCTTCCAGATAAGCCAAAACTGAAGTAGATCATTAGACCAGCCTAATAAGATATGTTCATGGGACTTCTTTAAGCTGAAACAGAAAGCTAATTAGAAACGGAAAAATACAGAAGAGTGTAAATCTCACTGGTAGATGTATAATATATAATAAAATTCACAAGCTGTAAAAGTAGTGGGATAAGCTAATATGACAAATGTAGTAAAAATAAAGATACAATTATTTGCAGAGGGATAAATAGGATTAAAAGACATAAACTGTGACATCAAAAACGGAACACACAAAGCAAGGGAATGTAGAGATTTAGAAAGTATTTGAATTTGTTATAAACTTAAAATTGACTGCTGTGAATATAAGCTGTTTTATATAGGCTTCATGGTAACTTCAAATAGATACAAAGAAGATATAAAGAGAAAGGAATCTAAATACACCACTAGAGAAAAGAATGAAATCACAAAGAAAGAGAGTAAGGAAAGAAGAAAGCAATAGAGGGACTACAAAACAGACAGAAAAGAAGTAATGTGGCAATTAATACGTACCATTAGTAATTATTTTAAATGTAAAATAATGACTTCATGTAAAATAAATGACTAAAATAATATCTTCAATCAAAAGACATAGAGTGGGGATCAGATCAAGATGGCAAAGGAGTAGGATGTAGAGCTCACCTTCTCCCCAAAATATATAAAAAACTCACCCACAAGTGGAAAGATTCTCACAGAACATCTACTGAATGCTGGCAAAAGACCTCAGGCTTCCAAAAGAGCAAGAAAATCTCCACATAACTGGGTAGGACAAAAGGGGGGTGGAGGAAGAGAAGAGAGAAAAAGGAATTAGGACTGGACCAGCGCCCCTGGGAGGGAGCTGTGAAAAAGGAAAGGTTTCCATACACTGGGAGGCCCTCTGACTGGTAGAGAGGTCAGGGGGACAGAAGGAGAGCTTCAGAGCCTTTGAGAAAATAACAGCAGCTAGTCTGAGAAGGGCAAAATGGAGAGAGACTGACTCAAAGATGGTCAGTGCTGCCTGGCACACCCCAGATGGAGACACTTGACTATATGGTGTGTGTATGTGTGTGTGGGGAGCAGGATATGATGCTAAGTCTTGGGATTTAGAGGTCATTCCCAAGGAGAGGACTAGGAATGGCTCCATGGAAAACAGCCTGAGGGGGCTTTAAAGTGTGGTGTCCTACAGCCAAGGTAAGGTGGGAGGAGGCCTCCACCTGCTAGCAAAATAAGGCAACATTGTTGAGGAATGTGAGAGGAGATAGATAGAACTGCCATAGGAATTTCACTTTTCACATCATAGACTCTCAGGCAGTGGTGCACCACTTGCACAGGCTATGGGGGCAGGTACAAGCCACAGCAACCACCTCAGACTCCTGAGATGGGTGTGGCCAGCTGCTACTGAGGGTGCAGCAACTGGGCACCAGTCATCACCACCTCCCCAGAAGCATGCATGGCTCGCTACCACCTCTACCAACGGCCTTGTGAGTGGGTGCTGCCAGTCGCTCCTACCTCCATGAGAGTGAGCATGCCCCACAGCCACTGCTGCCGAGGGCCCTGCAACAGAGTACTGCCCATTGCTACCATCTCTCTGGGGGTCACCAATGTTGCTTAGAGCCCTGCAACAGAGTGCCACACAGTGCCCCCGGCACCTACATGGAAGTGCACAGAGGCTGTGCAACTAAATACCCCCTAACAAGGGGATAACACTCAGCACACGCTGAGGAAAGAGACAGCAAGCATTCAAACCAAAAGTAGCCCTCACATCAAAAAGAAAAAAAAAAAAAAAAAAAAAAAAAAGAAATCCACACAAGCTAACCAGGGACAATCTCACATACAGATAGTCCTCAAAGACTACAGCAGATAACTGTTTCCCCTAAACTCACAAAGAGAAATATAGGCAAAATGAAAAAGCGGAAGAACCATTCAAAGTTAAGAGAACAGAAGAACTCCCCTGAAGGAGCAAAGAGTGAAAGAGACCTTGTTGGTCTAACAGACACCAAGTTCAAAAAGGAGACAATGAAAATACTGAAGAAATTAAGAAAGGCTATTAACAGAAATGCAGATTACAGTAAAAAGGAACTGGACACTATAGAGAAGAGCCAAGAAAAATTAGAAAATTCACTTCCTGAAGCAAAAGCTGAGCTAAAGGTGATAAACAAAATTAATAATGCAGAAGGAAAAATAAGTGAATTGAAAGACAGAGTAACAGGAATCACCCAATCAGAACAGCAGACAGAAGGGCTAATGAAAAAAAGTGAAAGAAATAGAAAAGATCTATGGGATAATATAAAGTATGCCAATCTACAAGTAATAGAGATTCTAAAAGAAGAAAGAGAAAAGGGGATTAAAAATGTATTTCAAGAAATTATGGCTGGAAACTTTCCAAATATAAAGAAGGAAACAGATATCCAGTACAGGAAGCAAAGAGGGTCCCCAACTAGATGAATCCAAACAGACTTACTCGGAGACCTATTACAATAAGAATGGCAGAAGATAAAGATAGAGGAAAGAAAGATAAATGACAATATATATGCTAAAAGGGTCAATACAAGAAGAGGATTTTACACTCATCAACATACATGCACCTATAGTAACACCCAAATACATAAAACAAATGCTGGCAGATATACAGGGAAATATTGATGGGAATACAGTAAGAGTAGGAGACTAACACACCATTTACATCAATGGACAGATCTTCTAAAGAGAAAATCATTGAAGCAACAGAGATCCTAAATGCAACAGGTAGACCTAATTGATATTTTTAGGACATTACATCCACCCCCCCCCAATATACATTCAAGTGCACAAGGAACATTCTTTAAGGCTGACCATATACAAAGGCGCAAAACTAACTTCGACAAATTTAACAGTAAAGAAATTATTTCAAGCATCTTCTCTGGCCATTTTGCATGAAAACTAGCAATCAACCAAAGGAAAAGAAATGAGAAAAGAACTGACTACACAGAGACTAAACATGCTACTAAAAAAAACCCCAATGGGTCAACAAGGAAATCAAAAAGGAAATTAAAAAATACTTTGAGACCAATGACAATGAAAACACAATCATACAAAATCTATGGGATGCCACAAAAGCCATTCTTAGAGGGAAGTTTATAGCAACACAGGCCTTCCTCAAAAAACAAACAAAAAATCTCAAATCAACAACCTAACTTAACACCTATGAGAATTAGGAAAAGAACAAACAAAACCAAAGCAGAATGAAAGAAATTGTCAAGAGAGGAAATAAAAGAGAGACTAAAATAATAACAAAATAATCAATCAAACCAAATCTGACCAAGGAGGTAAAAGGCTTATACCCTGAGAACTATAAAACATTAATAAAGGAAATTAAAAGGGAGGCAAAGAAATGAAAAGATATCTCATGCTCTTGGATCGAAAGAATTAACATTGTTAAAATGGCTGTACTTACCCAAAGCAATCTACAGATTTAATGCAATCCCTATCAAATTACCCATGACATTTTTCACAGGACTACAACAAATAATCTAAAAATTTATATGGAACCATAAAAACCCTCAGAATTAACAAAGCAATCCTGACTCTTCCAGACTTCAGACAATACTACAAAGCCACAGTAATCAAAACAGTGTGGTATTGGTATAAAAACAGACATCCAGATTAATGGAACAGAAAAGAGAGCCCAGAGGTAAATCCACACACCTACTGTCAATTAATCTTTGACAAAGGAGGAAAGAAGTATCTTCGGCAAGTGGTGCTGGTAAAACTGGTCAGCTGCATGTAAACAAATGAAATTAGAATATACCCTCACACCATGCCCCAAAACACAAAAAACAGAAAAACCTCAAAATGGCTAAACAATTTAAACATAAGACATAACACCATAAAACTTCTAGAAGAGAACAAAAGCAAAACATTTTCTGACATACCATACATAAGTTTTCTTAGGTGAGTCTCCCAAGGTAATAGTTAAAAATAAAAATAAACAAAACGGGACCTCATCAAACATACAAACTTTTTGCACAGCAAAGAAAGCATTAAAAACAAAACAAAACAAAAACAGAAAACAAAATGAAACAAAAAGACAACCTACGGAATGGTAGAAAATATTTCCAAATGATGCAACTGACATGGGCTTAATCTCAAAAATAGACAAACAACTCATACAACTCCACAACACACAAAAAAACACAATCAAAAAATGAGAAGACCTAAATACATATTTCTCCCAAGAAGACATAAAAATGGCTAGAAGGCACATGAAAAAATGCTCAACATCCCATTAATTACTAAAGAAATGCAAATAAAAAGTACAATGAGGTACCACCTCACACTGGTCACACTGCCCAGCATCAAAAAGTCTACAAACAACAAATACTGGAGAGCATGTGGAGAAAAGGGACCCTCCTACACTGTTGGTGGGAATGTAAACTGGTACAACCACTATGGAAACCATATGAAGGTTTCTTAGGAAAGTAAGTATAGAACTACCATAAGATCCAATAATGCCACTCCTGGACATATAGCTAGACAAAACTGTAATTCAAAAAGATGCATACATTCATAAGTTCATAGAAGCACTATTTACAAAACCCAAGACATGGAAACAACCTAAATGTCCATCAACTAGATCAGCATTACCTTGATACCAAAACTACACAAGAATACCACAAAATAGAAACTTACAGACCAATATCCATGATGAACATAGATGTGAAAACTCTTAACAAAAAATTAGCAAACCAAATTCTACAATATATTAAAAGGATCATACAACATGATGAAGTGTAATATATTGCAGGGCTGCAAAGACGATGGAATACCTGCAGATCAATAAATGCAAGCATATACTACATTAACAAATGAAGATAAAAATCACATCATCTCAATAGATGCCAAAAGCACCCGACAAAATTCAACATCCCTTTACTTTAAAAAGCCTCAGTGAAGTGGGTACAGAAAAAACATACTTAACATAACAAAAATCATATATGACAAGCCCCCAGTGAATATCAGACTCAATAGTAAAAAGTTGAAAACTTTCTTCTAAGATCAAGAAGATTCCCACTCTTGCCATTTTTAGTAAACATACTTTTGGAAGTCTTAGCCAGAACAATCAAGTGAAAATAAGAAATAAGACACCCAAATTGAAAAGTAAGTAGT
This sequence comes from Sus scrofa, assembly GCF_054392235.1. Taxonomy (NCBI): domain Eukaryota; kingdom Metazoa; phylum Chordata; class Mammalia; order Artiodactyla; family Suidae; genus Sus; species Sus scrofa. The sequence goes on along the minus strand of NC_139386.1, from coordinate 28,323,193 downwards.
AAACACAACTGTCAATTTACAAATAGGACATGATACTATACCTACAAAACCTTACAGACTTCATCAAAAAACTATTAGACCTAATAAACAAATTCAGAAAAGGTGCAAGATATAAAAACAATATACAGACATTTCTTGTATTTCTACACACTAATAATGAACTATCAGAATGAGAAATTGGGGGAAAAAACTCAATTTACAATTGTACCAAAAAGAATAAAATGCCTAGGAATATATTTAACAAAGGGAGTGAAAGACCTGTACACTGAAAACCCTAAGACACTGATGAGAGAGACTGATAACATTAAGTCAATAGAAAGATATTCTGTGCTTATGGATTGGAGGAATTAATATTGCTAATATTTCCACTCTACCCAAACCAATCTAAGATTCAATGCAATCCCTATCAAATTCCAATGGAATTTTCCACAGAAATAGAATAATCCTAAATTACGTATGGAACCACAAAAAAATTCCAAACAGCCAAATCAATGCAGAGAAAGAACAATAAAGCTGGAGACATCATGCTCCCTGATTTCAAACTCTACTGCAAAGCTGTAGTAATCAAAACAGTAAAGGACTGGCATAAAAACAGATACAAATATCAATGGAACAGAATAGAGAGGCCATAAATAAACCCACCTATATTTGGCCCAGTTTTTTTTACAACAAAGGAGTAGATGAATACACCACTGGACTTGAGCTAGTAACAGTAAACTCCAATTAAAAAGTTTAAAAGTATATATAAAAGGCTGCAAATATTTAATCAAATACTATCTATATAAACTATGGTGGAATGAGGGATTGTTTGTATGTTTCTTAAATTTCTGAAGACAGACCTGCTTCCAATAAGCTTATCATTCATGCTTTTTAGGAATACATTTTATTCAGAAGTAGGAACTGACTATAGCACTTTAGAATTTCCAAATTATAATTTATGATCTTGGTATTTAGGGGAAATTATGGTGAAGCACACTGGAAACCCACAGATCTAGTTCCTAATACTGGCTCTGTCTCTGATCTCATATAAACCTCATCAACCTTAGTGTGGCCTTACATATCTGTAAAATAAAGAAGATGAAATATAGTTCTATAGATCTAAAATTTCTTCGAAGTTAAAAGATTGCCCCTATTTATTATGTATTATACTTCTTCCCCATTCCTGATGTTTCTATGACTGAGCAGATCCACAGCTATGACATTTCACCTTCTACAGATCCCTATGGAGTAAAGTAACATTTGGTCAGTTAATATAAGAAGAAAATTCTGAGTATTTCTTACTCAGTTCTATCAACTTCTTCCTCTAGGGAGTTAGAGGCCTCAGAGAATAAGATGCTTCCACTGCCCCACCAGTGTTAGCCACTTATGGTTTGGCACTGCCTGTGACAAAGGTTATTAAATTTGCTAAATTTTAGGAAGTGGTTAGCAGATAAGGCTTTCGCATACTAATTTATCAGTAATAAAGGTTTTATTTCAGTCTCCTCCTATTACTTCTTGATTTTAATTTTTAATATGCATAAACATTGGAAGCTCTGAAGACTTTAACTTTAGGAAGGGCAGATTCTTCATTTCAAGAATAAATCTACAGTTAGTTAGATTCAAGAGTCTTTATTAATGACATTTAAGAATGATTCTCTAGGAGTTCCCGTCGTGGCGCAGTGGTTAACGAATCCGACTAGGAACCATGAGGTTGTGGGTTCGGTCCCTGCCCTTGCTCAGTGGGTTAACGATCCGGCATTGCCGTGAGCTGTGGTGTAGGTTGCAGACGCGGCTCGGATCCTGCGTTGCTGTGGCTCTGGCGTAGGCCGGTGGCTACAGCTCCGATTCAACCCCTAGCCTGGGAACCTCCATATGCCATGGGAGCGGCCCAAGAAATAGCAACAACAACAACAACAGACCAAAAGACAAAAAAAAAAAAAAAAAAAAAGAATGATTCTCTAAAATCTAATTCAAGGCAGTAAGAGTAATTGTGTAATGGCTCATCTTCACTCACAATTAAGGAAGTTATCTATGGGATTACATCAGAACTAAACAATATCTAAGCAGCAAATCTCCTAGAAAAATCTAATAATTTTGATTAATGGGATCAGTGCCCAGACTGCATAAAATAATCTACCCAGGAACTTTATTTACTCTTCAGTTAAAGGCGTGATTGAGAAAGAAAGGGAGATATTAAAGTGCATACAAACTACTTGAGATCCAAGGTGGATCTGAAATAATTTTTATTTCTACAATTGTCACCAAGAAATCAGTCTAAAAATATTTTTTAAGCACTACATATAAAAAGCCTGCCCAGGAGAAAAAAAACCCACTGAAAGACATCAATATGCAGTCGTACTAAACACTGTTTTACTAAGGGTAATGGTATGAAAACATAGCTATTTTAGGAGGTGAAGAAATTTATTTTAGGAGGTGAAGAAATTTATGTTGTAGCCAGTAACTGCCACTCAAGCTCTTTTTGCAAAATAGTGCTTAGTCAATCAATTACCATTTCTGAATACCTTTTATTTATTCATATTTTTAGAAATATGATTATCAAGAACTTACCACGTGAGTAGTTTTTAATGTACTGCCATCAAATCTGCATAAACTGGAGCTCTCTTCAAAGAAAATATCACATTCTTCTAACTCCTGAGCATTGCAAGGGGGTTTTTCTTTATCAGGATTTGGATTCTTATACCAGGAAAAAAAAATAAACAAATAAAAGAATGAATTTTTTCATACTTAAAGATGTTAAGATTACAACAATATTACATTTCAGACTCATTACTAATAAAAATTTTAAAACATTCATAAAAATGATAGAATCATATACAGCTATTATATACGTTACATATACTCAGAGATGTAAAGAAAAACAAACATGTTGAGAGATATGGAAGACATAAAAAATAACCAAACTGAAATCCTACATATGAAAATACAATGTCTGAAATGGAAAACAGATGGGATTGACAGTTGATTAGACATTGAAGAAGACCAGTGAGTGAGCTTGAGTCTATCTAAAATGTAACAGTCTGTCTAAAGTAGTAATAGAGACTCTCTGTAAGAGACAAGATGAAGTAGAAGAGCTCAAGCACCTCTCCTATCATGAAAATGCTAAAATTACAATTAACTGCTATACAACCATCAACAAAATAGATTGGAAGCAATCAAAAAAGATATCCTATACCCAAAAACAAAAAAAAGACACCACATCAAGATGGTAGGAGGGGCACTTTCACAATATAGACAAACCTATACCTTCTGGAAGGATGACCATCAGACTGGGAAATAACTGTATCATAGAGGCTCTCCACAGCAGTGATAGTTCTAAACTCCACAACAGGTCCCTCAGCCTGGGGGTCTGGCATTGGGAAGAAGAAGCCCTGGAGCATCTGGTGTTAAAGGCCAGCCGGGTTTAAGTGCGGGAACTCAACAGGACTGGGGGAAACAGAGACTCCCCTCTTGAAGGGTACACAAAGAGTACCCAGCAGAGGCTCCATGAGGATCTGGGTCAGATCTATCTGTGGGTCTTTGAGGGGCTCCTAGGAAGGCAGAGCATGGCTATGGCTAACTGTGGGGGCAGGATACTGGAGATAGAGATCCCAGAGAATAATCATTAGCATGAGCTCCCCTGGAGGTTGCCATTTTAGAAAAATCTGGCTCCACCCATCAGGAGCGAGAAACTCCAGGCCAAACAACACACAGGGTGTGAACACAACCCCACTCATCAGCAAACAGGCCACCACCTCAAGTCCTCCCAGACACACAGCTGCCTCTAATCGTGCCCAGTGACAAAGCCTAAACCCTAACCCACCAGAGGGAAAAGATTCAGCTCCACCTGCCAGTGGGCAGGCACCAGTCCCTTCCTACAAGAAGCCTGCAACAAGCTCCTGTACCAACTTTACCCACAAGAAGGCAGACACCAGAAGCAAGAGAGGCTACAATCCTGTAGCCTCAAAAAAGAAGTTCACGCAAAAAGCTATACAAAATGAAATTGCAGAGAAATATTAGCCAGATGAAGGAAGACAAAACATCAGAAAAATAAGTGAAATGGAGATTAGCAACCTACAAGAAAAAGTCTTTAGAGTAATGATAGTAAAGATGAGCCAAGATCTCAGAAAAAAAGTGGAGGTAAAGACTGATAAACTACAAGAAACATATAACAAAGAAATAGCAGATTTAAAGATTAAACAAACAGAGATGAAAAAGAGTAACTGAAATTAAAAAAAAAAATGACTAAAAGGAACCAACAGCAGGAGTTCCTGTTGTAGCTCAGCGATAATGCAAATATTCAGTAAAGAAAGCTATACATAGGAGTACCCATTGTGGCTGAGGGGTAAGGCACCCAACTAGTATTCATAAGGACGCGGGTGCGATCCCTAGCCTTGGTCAGTGGGTTAAAGGATCCGGTGTTGCCGTGAGCTATGGTGTAAGTCTCAGAAGTGACTCAGATCTGGCTCACATCTGTGGCTATGGTGTAGGCTGGTGGCTACAGCTCTGATTCAACCTCTAGCCTGAGAACTTCCATATGCTGCTGGTGCAGCCCTAAAGAATAGAATAAAAATAAAATAAAAGGAACCAACAGCAGAATACAGGAAGCAGAAGAACAAATAAGAGGTGAAGACAGGCTGGTGGAAATCACTGATGCAGAAGAGAATTAAGAAAAAAGAATGAAATGAGGATGGTCTACACGAACTCTGGGACAATTTAAACATACCAGCATCCACATTATAGAGCTGCCAGATGGAGAAGAAAGGGCTGGAGAAAATATTTGAAGAGATTGTAGCTGAAAACTTCCCTGATATGGGAAAGAAGTCACTCATTCAAGTCCAGGAAGCACGAATACCATATAGATTAAAACCAAGGAAGACCATCCCAAGACACACAGTAATCAACGTGACTAAAATTAAAGATGAAGTACTGAAAGCATTTAAGGAAAAGCAACAAATAACACAGAAAGGAACCCTGATGATGTTATTGGCTGATTTTTCAGCAGAAACTCTGCAAGACAGATGGGAATGGCACAATATACTTAAGTGATGAAAAGAAAAAAAACCTACAACCAAGAATACTCAGCAAGGCTCCCACTCACATTTAAAGGAGGAATCAAAAGCTTTGCAGACGAACAAAAGCTGAGAATTCAGTACCACCAAACCAGCTTTACAATAAACAATAAAGGAACTTTTCTAGGTGGAAAAGGCCACAACCAGAAACAAGAAAATTACAAATGAAAAGTCTCATCAATAAATGCAAACATATATAGTAAAGGTAGGAAATCATCCACACACAAATATGATATAAAAACCAGCAATCATGAGGAGAGTACAAATGTAGGGTATTGGAAGTACATTTGCAATTAGATCAGCAACTTAATACCGTCCTGTTATATACATTATATCAAAACCTCATAGTAACCAGAAACCAAAAATCTATGATACACACATAAATAAGAAAAAGCAATCCAAACACTTCACTAAAGATAGTCATTAAACCACAAAAGAAGAGAACAAAAGCAGATGGAAAGAAAAAAACCAACAAAAATCAATCCAAAATAACTTACAAAATGTTAATAATATCATATATATCAGTAATAACCTTAAATGTAAGACTAAGTGTTCCAACCAAAGGACAGACTGGAGGCAAAATCAAGATGGCAGAAGAGTAGGACATGATGCTTACCTTCACCCACAAACCCATCAAACCCCTCCCCCCCAAAAAAAACTACATGTAGAGCATTTCACACAGAACATTTACTGAATGCTGACAGAAGAACCACAGACTTACAAAAAGGGCAAGAAACAATCCATGTAACAGAGTAAAACAAAACAAAACAAAACAACGAGACAGAGAAAGAAGAGAAAAAAAAAAATCAGGACAGGGCCAGGACTCCTGAGAGGCAACCTAACTGACTGGGAGATCAGCAGGGATAGAGACGGAGCCTCAAAGCCTTGAAGTGCAGCAGTCTGTCTGAGGAATGCAAAACAGAGAGATTCAGAAACCATTAATAGACTACCCCATGCACCACAGCCTGAGACACTCGGGTAGGGGCTGGGTGCTGAGACTCGGCTACAGAAGTCACTTCTGGGGGTGAGGACTAGGGTTCCTGTATGGTAACTGCCTGAGGAGGCTAGGAAGTGGTGTAAAACAGCTGAGGAAACACAGGAGGGGTCCTCGGCCCACAGGAGAAGCAAGACCCCACAGTTCAGGAGGGTGAGAGGAGGATGGGTGGGACCACCATAAGAACTTTCTCTGTGAGCTTGTGGACTGGCAGGCTGAAGGGCATCTCTTCTGTGGCCTATGGGGGTGAGTGCAAACTCCACAGTCATCTAAGAGTCCTGGGAGGGCATGGCCCACCACCACTAAGGGTCTTGTGAATAGGGACCACCTGTGGCCCCAGTATACTCAGTGGCTGCCACTGAGGAAAGCCCTGCCTGCAAGCAAGCACCTTCCATTGCCCTTGCCTCCCTGGGATCCCACAGCTCCCCTCCCCGCCCCGGTTCCTGCTGTTTAAAGGCTCAGGGTGCCACCGTCACCTGAGGGTCACTGCCACTGCCCAGGGCCCTGCAAGTAGGGCAGCCTGCCACCCCTACCTCCTTGTGGATCCTTGCCAAAGCTGAGAGCCTAGCAACAAGGCAGAGCCCACAGGTGGCTGCCCATTGCCTCTACCTCCCTGGAAGCATGAGCAAGCTGTACATCCACTATCAAGGGGATAATGGACTGCACACACTGAGGAAAGAGACAGAAAGCATCCAAACCAAAGGCAGTGCTCACCTCAAAAAAATATCAAGTCCTCACAAGATACCCAGGGATGCCCCCATATATAAATAACCCCCCAAGATTACAGTAGATAACTGTTTTCCCTAAACTCATAGAATAAGAAAAATATAAGCAAAATGAAGAGGCATAGGAACCACTGCCATTTAAAAGAACAGAAGTCCCCTGAAGGAGCAAACAATGAAACAGACATTTGTAGTCTCACAGACACAAGTTGCAAAAGGAGGTAATGAAAATACTGAAGGGAATTAAGAACAGATACCAAAATTAACGTAGACTAGTTTAAAAAAGAACTAGAAAATATATCGATGACTAGTTTGGAAATCCTAGCCATGAGAATCGGAGAAGAAAAAGAAATAAAAGGAATCCAAATTGGAAAAGAAGTAAAACTATCATTGTTTGCAGATGACACAATACTATACCTAGAAAATCATAAAGACAATACCAGAAAACTGTTAGAGCTCATCAATGAATTTCATAAAGTTGCAGGATACAAAATCAATACACAGAAATAGATTGCATTTCTATATACTAACAATTAAAGATCAGAAACAATTAGAGAAACCATACCATTTACCATTGCATCAAAAAAGAATAAAATACCTAGGAACAAACCTACTTAAAGAAACAAAAGACCTGTACTTTGAAAACTATAAGATGCTGATGAAAGAAATCAAAGATGACATAAATAGAGGGAAAGATATACCATGCTTTTGGACCTGAAGAAACAATATACTCAAAACGATACTACCTAAGGCAATCTACAGATTCAGTACAATCCCTATCAAACTACTAGGGACATTCTTTACAGAAATAGAACAAAATATTTTAAAATTTGTATGGAAACACAAAAGACCTTGAAGAGCCAAAGCAATGTTGGAAAAAAAAAAAAACAAAACAGAACTGGAGGAATCAGGCTTCCTGACTTCAGACTGTACTACAAAGCTACAATCATCAAAACAGTAAGTTATTGGAGTTCCCATCATGGCTCAGCTCAGTAACAAACCCGACTAGTATCCACGAGGATGTGGGTTGATCCCTGGCCTTGCTAAGTGGGTTATGGATCTAGCATTGCTGTGGCTGTGGTGTAGGCCAGCAGCTGCAGCTCTGATTAAACCCCTGGCCTGGGAACTTCCATATGCCTTGGGTATGGCCCTAAAAAGAAAGGGAAAAAAAAAAAAAAAACCAACCCACCCCCCCCCCCCCAAAAAAAAACCACAGTACGGTACTGGCATAAAAACAGAAATAGAGATCAATGGAACAGGATAGAAAGCCCAGAAATAAACCTGAGCACCTATGGTCAATTATTCTATAAAAAAGGAGGAAAGAACATACAATGGAGCAAAGACAGTCTCTTCAATAAATGGTGCTGGGAAAACCTGACAGCTGCATGTAAGAGAATGAAGTTGGAACATTTTCTAACACCATGCACAAAAATAAACTCAAAATGTATTAAATGTAAGGACAGATACTATAAAACTTCTAGAGGAAAACATATGCAGAATGCTCTTTAACATAAATCACAGCAACATCTTGTTTGATCCACAAGCTACAACAATGACAATAAAGGCACAAATAAACCAATGGGACCTATTTAAACTCAAAAGCTTCTGCAAAGCAAAACATTAAAAACAACAAAAAAAAGTCAACCCATAGAATATGAGAAAATCTTTACAAATGATTCAACAGATAAAAGTTAAATCTCCAAAATATACAAACAACTCATACAACTCAACAACAACAAAAAACAAACCAAAAGAAAAATGTGAAGACCTAAATAAATATTTCTTCAAAGAAGACATACAGCTGGCCAGCAGGCAGATGAAAAAATGCTCACCTACAGGAGTGAGAGTTTTGAGCCCTACATCAAACCCTCATGTGTGGGGATCTGGCATGGGGAGAAAGAACCCTGGAGCATCTGACATTGAAGGCCAGTGGGGCTTGTGCACAGGAGCTCCACAGGACTGGGGGAAATGGACCCATTCTTAAAAGGCGCACACAGACTTTCACGTGCACTGGGTCCCAGAGCAGAGCGAGGTCTCCATAGGAATATGGGTCAAACCTGACTGCAGTTCTTGGAAGACATCCTGAGAAAACAGGGGTGAATGTGGCTTGTTGTGAGGGAGGGACATTGAAGGCAAAGCTCTCAGGAATATTCAGCAGCTGCCTTTCTCTGGAGGTGGCCATTTTGGGAAAATCTGGCCCCACTCGTCAGTCAGCCTGAGAAGCCCCATGGCAAACAACAAACCAGGTGGGATCACAGCCCTGTCCCTGACAAACAGGTTACCTAAAGACCCCTCAGGCACACAGCTGCCTCTAATCCCATCCAGAGACTAAGCCCCACCCACCAGAGGGATAGGAATCAGCTCCACCTACCAGTGGGCAGGCATCAGCCTCTCCCATCAGGAAGCCTACAGCAAGCCCCATTCTGACTTCAGCCACAACAGGGACAGACACCAGAAGTAAGAGAGGCTACAACTCTATTATCTGTTAAAAGGTCACCACAGCAAAAACCTATAAAAATGAAAAGACAGAGAACTATAACTCAGGGAGAAAGCTGATTTTCTGGGGTTTTTCCTAAGTGATCAGGAGATTCTTAGCCCCCAGGAAAAAGACTTTAGATTGTTGATGCTGAAGATGATGCAAGACATTGGAAATAAACTGGAGGCAAAGATGGATAACTTACAGGAAACACTGAGCAAAGAGATACAAGACATAAAACTTAAACAAGTAGAGATGCAAAATACAGTAACTGAAATAAAAAATTCACTAGAAGCAGCTAACAGCAGAACACAGGAGGCAGAAAAATGAATAAGCGAGGTGGAGGACAGATTAGTAGAAATTACGGATGCAGAACAGAAAAGAGAAAAAAGATTGAAAACAAATGAAGAGAGTCTCAGGGAACTCTGGGACAACATTAAACGCACCAACATCCGTATTATAGGAGTGCCGGAAGTAGAAGAGAGAGAGAAGGGGACAGAAAAAATATTCCAAGAGATAATAGCCGAAAACTTCCCTCACATGGGAAAGGAACCACTCACTCAAATCCAGAAGTGCAACAAGCACCATATAAAATAAACCCAAGGAGGAACACCCCAAGACACATATTAATCAAACTAACCAAAATTAAAGACAGAGAGAAAAATCTTGAAAGCAGCTAGGGAGAAGAAACATGTAACATACAAGGGAACCCCAATAAGGTTATTGGCAGATTTTTCAGCAGAAACTGCAGGCCAGAAGGGAGTGGAATGATATACTTAACATGATGAAAGGAAAAAAACCTCCAACCAAGATTACTCTACCCAGCAAGGCTCTCATTCAGATTTGAAGGAGAAATCAAAACCTTCACAGATAAGCAAAAGCTGAGAATTCAGCAACACTAAACCAGCCTTACAACAAATACTAAAGGATCTTCTCTAGGCAGAAAAGACAAGACAGCAACAGAAAACAAAAATTCCACAAATGACAAGGCTCACCAGTAAAGGTATATACACAGTAAAGATACGAAATCATCCATGCACAATTATACCACCAAAATCCAAAATCATAAGAAGAGGTGGGTACAAATGCAAGACACTGGAGATGAACTTGCAATTAAGAGAACAACAACTTAAAACATCTCATATACATATAGACTCGTAAAACTTCAGAATAACTGCAAACCAAAAATACAATTGAGGAGTTCCCGTGGTGGCACAGTGGTTAACAAATTCGACTAGGAACCATGAGGTTGCAGATTCGGTCCCTGCGTTTGCTCAGTGGGTCAACGATCCGGTGTTGCCATTAGCTGTGGTGTAGGTTGCAGACGCGGCTTGGATCTTGCATTGCTGCGGCTCTGGCATAGGCCAGAGACTACAGCTCCGACTCGACCCCTAGCCTGGGACCCTCCATATGCCGCGGGAGCGGCCCAAGAAATAGCAAAAAGACAAAAAAAAAAAAAAAAAAAAAGAAAGAAAGAAAAAAACAATTGATGCACAAATAAGGAATCTCTGGAGAAGAAATATTTCTCATAGTAAATAAGTGCATAAGTCACCATGAAGGGGGTCATTTGACATCATTCTTGGAATGCTGAAGTCTCCTTAGATCTGATTCTGATTTCCTCTCCATCAAAGAATTTATGATAATTATAATTAAATAATGCAACTGTACAATTAAATAATACAGTTCTACAATTGTATTATTAATAATCATTTCTCTCCATGGTACAATGTAAGGTATATAATGTCTTGTTTATCACATCACCTAGAATGGTGTAATGCCTATATTGAAGAATCAGTAAGATGTAACAAATTGTGAGGACATATTTATATAGTTATGTTGTTTTTTAACCAATTTATGCATTTTATATTTTACTTATTTTCAGAGGGTGTATTATTTTTGTTATTCTTACCAGTTAAGTTATTCTTTTTATTATGCTATATAAAATATTTAATGGGAGTTCCCGTCGTGGCGCAGTGGTTAACGAATCCGACTAGGAACCATGAGGTTGCGGGTTCGGTCCCTGCCCTTGCTCAGTGGGTTAACGATCCGGCATTGCCATGAGCTGTGGTGTAGGTTGCAGACGCGGCTCGGATCCTGCGTTGCTGTGCCTCTGGCGTAGGCTGGTGGCTACAGCTCCGATTCAACCCCTAGCCTGGGAACCTCCATATGCCACGGGAGCGGCCCAAGAAATAGCAACAACAACAACAACAACAACAAAAGACAAAAAGACAAAAGACAAAAAAAAAAAAAAAAATTTAATGGCACATAAGGCTTTCTTTATAAATTTTAGTTGCACAATATAACAATTTTAATGTAATGCTAATTTTTAAAGAAAAATTGAAATGTAATAGATAATACTAAATAGTAAGGATGAAAGCCATACAAAATGGGATAAAGTATAGAATAAATTTCCTATTTGTCTCAGCATATTTTCCATTCCACTTCTCCAGAGGGAGTCACTTAATCTGTTTCTTAAGATCCATGATATAATTATCTGTGTGAATGTAATTGTGTTTAAATGTATGTATTTTATTCCGTAAAAAAATAAAAATAAAAATTTAAATGTCCATCAACAGATAAATGGATTAAGATGATGTGGTACATATATACAATGGAATATTATTCAGCCATAGAAAGGACAAAACAATGCCATTTGCAGCAACGTGGATGGAACTAGACTCTCATACTAAGAGAAGTCACAAAGAGAAGGACAAACACCATATTTTATCACTTATATGTAGAGTCTAAAATAAGGCACAAATGAGCTATCTACAAAATAGAAACATCATGGACATGGAGGGCAAACGTGTATGTGCCAGAGGGTATGAGGGAAAAAGGGGGGCTGTGGTTGGTACATGCAGATTGTTACATTTGGAACAGATGGCTGATGGGGTCCTGCTGTATAGCACAGGGAACCGTATCCAGTGTCTTGGTTAAGAACCTAATGGAAAATGAAAAAAAAAAGAAAAAAGGTGTTTATGGGTGGCTGGGTCACTTTGCTGTATAGTGGAAAGTGAAGAACATTGCACATCAACTATATTTTAATAAAAAAAGAAAGAAAATATATAGATAAGCCAAGAAAAATTAGAAAATTCATTTGCAGAGCTGAAAACTGAGTTAAAGGCTCAGAGCAGAATGAATAATGCAGAGGAGAATGAATAATGCAGAGGAGTAAGTAAAATAATGCAAAATTCATTTGCAGAGCAGAATGAATAATGCAGAGGAGTAAGTAAATGACTTGGGAGATAGAATAATGGAAATCACACAATCAGGACAGCAGACAGAAAAACCAAGCTGTGGTGTGGGTCACAGATGCAACAACTCAGATTTGGTGTTGCCATGCCTGTGGCATAAGACTGCAGCTGCAGCTATGATTCATCCTCGAAGGTGGGAACTTGTGTATGTTGTGGGTGTGGTCAAAAAAAGAAAAAAAGAAAAGATTAAGAAGTATAAGACATTCAAATTGGAAAATAAGAGGTAAAATTGTGACCACATGTAGACACTATGATACTATATATGGAAAACACTACAAAGTCCATGTAAAAACTATGCAAAGTGATACCTGAGAAGTATAAAACATTAATAAGGTAAAATAAAGAGGATGCAAAAAACCAGAAAGATATCCCATGCTCTTGGGTTGGAAGAGTTAATATTGTTAAAATGATCATACTACCCATATCAATCTACAGATTTAATATGATTCTTAGCAAATAACCCATGACATTTTTCAAAGAACTAGAACTAATGCAAAAAGTTATATGGAACCACAAAAGATTCACAATTGCTAAAGTGATCCTAAGGAATAAAAAACAAAGCAGGAAGTATAACTCTTTCAGACTCCACACAATATTATAAAACTACAGTAATCAAGACAGTATGGTACTGGAATAAAAACAGACATATGGATCAATGGAACAGAGGAGAGAGAGTACAGATATAAACCCAGATACCTGTGGTCAAGTAATCTTCAAGAAAGTAGGCAAGAATATAAAATGGGAAAAAGACAGTGTTGTCAACATTTAGCACTGGGAAAACTGGACTGGTGCATGGGAATCAGTGAAACTAGAACACACTCTAACACCATGCACTTCAAGAAACTCCAAATGACTAGACTTAAATATAGCACAAGACACCATAAAACTCCTAGAAGAGAACACAGGCAAAACATTCTGCGACATCAACCATACAAATGTTTGCTTAGGTCAGTCTCCCAAGGCAACAGAAATAAAAACAAAAGTAAACAAATAGAACCTAATCAAATTTATAAGCTTTGGCACAGCAATTGAAACCATTTAAAAAAAAAATGAAAAGACAACCGATGGAATTGGAAAAAATAGTTGCAAATGATGTAACCAACAAGGGCTTAGTCCCCCAAATATACAAACAATTCATGCAACTCAACAAGAAAAAATAAACAACTGAATTAAAAAATGGGCAGATAAATAGACATTTCTCCAAAAAAGACTTACAGATGGCCAGGAGGCACATGAAAAAAATGCTCAACATCATTAATTATTAGAGAAATGCAAATCAAAACTATATACAAGGTACCACCTCACTCCCCTCAGAATGGCCATCATTAATAAGTCTACAAATAACCAAGCTGGAGAAGTTGTGGTGAAAAGGGAACCCTCCTTCACTGTTGGTGGAAATGTCAACTGGACAATCACTATGGAGAACAGTATGGAAGTACTCAGAAAACTGAATATAGAATTACTTTAAGATCCAGAAAGCCCACTCCTAGGCATAGATCCAGACAGAACTTCAATTACAAAAGACACATGCACCTGTATGTTCATAGCAGCACTATGCACAATAGCCAAGACATGGAAACAACCTAAATGTCCCTTACAGATGAATGGATTAAGGTGTGGTACATATATACAATGGAATACTACTCAGCCATAAAAGAGAACTAATGCCATCTGAAGGAACATGAATGCAACTGGAGATCTTATACTAAGTGAAATAAGTCAGAAAGTGAAAGATAAATACCATATAACATATATGTGGAATCTAAAATATGGCACGAAGTAAATTGTCAACAAGACAGAAACATTCCCCGGGACATAGACAATACACTTGTGGTTCCCAAGGGGAAAGTGGGTTGGAGAAGGATGGACTGTGAATTTGAGGTTAGTAGATGCAAAGTTAGAAGGAATAAACAACAAGATTCTACTGTACTGCACAGGGAACTACATCCAATCTCCTGGGGAAGACTGTGATGGAAAAGAATATAAAAAAGTACATGTAGGAGTTCCCATTGTGGCGCAGTGGTTAACGAATCTGATTAGGAATCATGAGGTTGCGGGTTCGGTCCCTGCCCTTGCTCAGTGGGTTAACGATCCAGCGTTGCCGTGAGCTGTGGTGTAGGTTGCAGACGTGGCTTGGATCCAGCGTTGCTGTGGCTCTGGCGTAGGCCGGCAGCTACAGCTCCGATTTGACCCCTAGCCTGGGAAGCTCCATGTGCCGTGGGAGTGGCCCAATAAATAGCAGAAAGACAAAAAAAAAAAAAAAAAAAAAAAAGTACATGTATATACATATAACTTAATTTCTGCTGTACAGCAAAAATTGCCACATTGTAAATCAACAGTCCTTTAATTAAAAAAATTTTTGTAAAAAGACAGACTGGCTGAATGCATACAAAAACGAGACTCCTGTATCTTGTCTACAAGAGATCCAATTCAGTTCTAGGGACACATACAAACTGAATGTGAGAAAATGGAAGAAGATATTCCATACAAATAGAAATCAAAAGAAAGCTGGAGTAGTAATGCTCACATCAGACAAAATAAGACTTTAAAATGAAGGTTACAAAAGACAAAGGAGGATGCCACATAATGATCAATCCAAAAAGAAGATATAACAATTTTAAATATATATGCACCCAACAAAAGAGCACCTTAATATATGAAACAACTGCTAACAGCCATAAAAGGAGAAATCAACAGTAACACAGTAACAGTGGGGGACTTTAACACCCCACTTACCACAATGGACAGATCATCCAGGCAGAAAATCAATAAGGAAACATAGCCCTGAAGTGATTCATTACAGAAGATGGACTTAATAGATATTTATAGAACATTCCATCCCAAAGCAGCAGTATATACATTCTTATCAAGTGCACATGGAACTTCTCTAGGATAGATCACATTATGGACCAGAAATCAAGCCTTGGTAAATTTAAGAAAATTGAAATCATATAAAGCATCACTTCTGACCACAAGCTGTAAGACTAGAAATCAAGGACAAGAAAAAAACTGCAGAATATAAATACATAGAGACTAAACAACATGCTACTAAACAACCAACGGATCACTGAAGAAATCAAAGAGGAAATCAAACAACATCTAGAGACAAATGAAAATGAAAACAGAACAATCTAAAACATACAGGACGCAGGAGTTCCTGTCATAGTGCAGTGGTTAATGAACCTGACTAGTAACCATGAGGTTTCAGGTTCAATCCCTGGCCTCACTCAGTGGGTTAGGATCCAGCGTTGCCATGAGCTGTGGGGTAGGTCACAGACGCGGCTCGGATCCCGTGTTGCTGTGGCATAGGCTGGCAGCTGTAGCCCCAATTTGACTCCTAGCCTGGGAACCTCCATATGTTGAGGGTGCAGCCCTAAAAAGACAAAATAAATAAATAAATAAATAAAATAAAATAAAAAAAAATCCTACAGGACACAGCAAAAAGAATTTTAAGAGGGAAGGTTACAGCAATATAAGCCTACCTCAGGAAAGAAGAAAAATCTCAAATAAGCAACATAACCTTACACCTAAAGCAGCTAGAGAAAGAAAAAACCCAAAGTGAGTGGAAGAAAAGCAATCATAAAGATCAGAGCAGAAATAAATGAGATAGAGATGAAGAAAATAGAAAAGATCAGTGATGAAACTAAAAGCTGGTTCTTTGAAAAGATCAACAAACTTGATAAACTCTTAGCCACACTCATCAATAAAATTAGAAATTAAAAAAGAGAAGTTACAATAGACATCATAGAAATAAAATCGTAAGAGACTACTACAAGCAACTATATGCCAATAAAATGGACAATCAAGAATATACAAATTCTTAGAAAGGTATAATTTTCCAAGACTGAACCAGGAAGAAACGGAAAAGATGAATGAACCAATCACAGGACCAGTTAGCCTTACAGGTGAATTCCATAAAAAATTTAGAGAAAAGCTGGAGTTCCCGTAGTAGCGCAACAGAAAACGAATTCGACTAGGAACCATGAGGCCATGGGTTCGATATCTGGCCTCACTCAGTGGGTTAAGGATCCAGCTGTGGTGTAGGTTGCAGATGCGGCTTGGATCTGGAGTTGCTGTGGCTCTGGCATAGGCGGGAAGCTACAGCTCCAATTCAACCCCTAGCCTGGGAACTTCCATATGCCATGGGTGCAGCCCTAAAAAGACAAAACAAACAAACAAAATTTAGAGAAAAGTTAACACCTATCCTTCTGAAACTGTTCTCCAAAAATGCAGAAGGAAGACTCAAACTCATTATATAAGGCCACCATCACCTTGATACCAAAACAAGACAAAGATACCGCCAAAAAAAGAAAATTACAGGCCAGTATCACTGATGAACACAGATCCAAAAATCCTCAACAAAATACTAGCAAACTAAATCCAACACTACATTAAAAGGATCATACACCATGATCAAGTGGAATTTATCTCGTGGTTGCAGGGATTTTTCAATATCTGCAAATCAATCAGTGTGATGTACCATATTCACAAATTGAAGAATAAAAAACATATGATCACCTCAATAGATACAGAAAAACCTTTTGACAAAATTCAACATTCATTTATGATTAAAAAAAAAAAAAAACCTCCATAAAGTGGGCAAAGAGGGAACCTTCTTCAACATAATAAAGGCCATACTATGACAAACCCACAGCTAACATCATTATCAATGGTGAAAAGCTGAGAAGGCATTCTTGCTAGGATCAAGAACAAGACAAGGATGTCCACTCTCACCACATTATTTAACATAATTTTGGAAGTCCTAGCCACAACCATTAGCGAAGAAAAAAATAAAAAATAAAAGGAATCCAAATTGGAGAGATAGAAGTAAAACTATCACTATCTGCAGTTGACATGATACCATACCTAGAAATTCCTAAAAACACTACCAGAAAACTGTTGGAGCTCATCAATGAATTTGGAAAAGTTGCAGGATACAAAATTAATACACAGAAATGTATTGCATTTCTATATACTAACAATGAAATATCAGGAAGAGAAATTAGGGGAAAAATCCCATATACCATTGCAGCAAAACAAATAAAATACCTAGGAATAAACCTACCTAAAGAAACAAAAGACATGTACATGAAAGTTCTAAGAAGCTAAAAGAACACAAAGATGACACAAAACATGGAAAATATATACCATGCTCTTCAAATGGAAGAATCAATATTGTCGAAATTACTACACTGCCCAAGGCAATCTACACATTCAATGCAATCCTTATCAAGTTATCAATGGCACTTTTCAGAGAACTAGAACAAAAAAATTTATTTTATTTTTCCTTTCATTATTATTTTTTCTTACTTAATGAACTTTATTACATTAATAGGTGTACAACAATCATCACAACCAAATTTTACAGCATATCCATCCCAAACCCTCACTACCATCTCCCACACTGACCCCCCCCAAACTTTCTCATTTGGAAACCATAAATTTTTCAAAGTCTGTGAGTCAGCATCTGCTCTGCAAAGAAGTTTAGTCTGTCCTTTTTACAGATTCCACATGTAAGTGATAGCATTTGATGTTGGTATCTCATTGTCTGACTGACTTCACTTAGCATGATAATTTCTAGGACCATCCATATTGCTAAAAATGCTGCTATTTCATTCCTTTTAATGGCTGAGTAATATTCCATTGTGTATATGCACTACATCTTCTTGAACCACTCCTCTGTCGATGGACATTTAGGTTGTTACCATGTCTTGGCTATTGCAAATAGTGCTGCAATGAACGCTGGAGTACATGTGTCTTTGCGAGTCATGGTTTTCTCTGGATAGATGCCCAGGAGTGGGACTGCTGGGTCAAATGGTAGTTCTATTTGTAGTTTTCTGAGGAATCTCCATACTGTCTTCCACAGTGGTTGCGCCAATTTACAATCCCACCAACAGAGTAATAGGGTTCCTTTTTGTCCACACCCTCTATAGCACTTACTGTTTGTAGACTTTTTGATGACAGCCATTCTGGCTGGTGTAAAGGTGCTACCTCATAGTGGTTTTGATTTGCATTTCTCTAATCATGAGTGATGTTGAACATCTTTTCATGTGTTTTTGGCCATCTATATGTCTTCTTTAGAGAACTGTCTCTTTAGATCTCCTGCCCATTTTTTGATGGGGTGGTTTGTTTTTTTAGTATTGAGCTGCAGAAGGTATTTATAAATTTTGGAGATTAATCCCTTGTCAGTTGATTCATTTGCAAAGGTTTTCTCCCATTCTGTGGGTTGTCTTTTCGTTTTGTTTAGGGTTCCCTTTGCTGTGCAGAAACTTAGGTTTAATTAGGTCCCATTTGTTTATTTCTGTTTTGACTGTCATTACTCTAAGAGGTGGATCTGAGAAGATGTTGCTGTTTTTTATGTCAGAGAGTGTTTGGCCTATGTTTTTTTCTAAGAGGTTTATAGTATCTGGTCTTATATCTAGGTCTTTAATCCACTTTGAGTTTATTTTTGTGTATGGTGTTAGGGAGTGTTCTAATTTCATTCTTTTCCATGTGGCTGTCCAGTTTTCCCAGCACCACTTATTGAACAAGCTGTCTTTCCTCCACTGTATATTCTTGCTTCCTTTGTCATAGATTAGTTGACTGTAGGTGCGTGGGTTTAATTCTGGGCTTTCTGTACTGTTCCACTGATCTATATGTCTGTTTTTGTGCCAGTACCATACGGTTTTGATGAATATTGCTTTGTAGTATAGTCTGAAGTCCGGGAGCCTGATACCTCCTGTTCCATTTTTCTTTATCAGGATGTCTTTGGGTATTCTGTGTCTTTTGAGCTTCCAGACAAACTTTAAAATATTTTGTTCGAGTTCTGTGAAAAATGTCATTGGTAATTTGATAGGAATTGCATTGAATCTGTAGATTGCCTTGGGTAGTATAGTCATTTTGATAATATTAACTCTTCCAATCCAAGAGCATGGTATGTCCTTCCATCTATTTGTGTCATCTTTGATTTCTTTCATCAGTGTCTTATAGTTTTCAGAGTAGAGGTTTTTTGTCTCTTTAGGGAGATTTACTCCTAGGCATTTTATTCTTTTGGATGCAATGGTCAACGGGATTGCTTCCCTAATTTCTCTTCCTGGTATTTCATTGTTGGTATATAGAAATGCAGTCGATTTCTGTGTATTGATTTTATATCCTACAAAATTACTATACTGCCCAAGGCAATCTACAGATTCAATGCAATCCCTATCAAGTTACCAATGGCATTTTTCAGAGAACCAGAACAAAAAATTTTAAATTTGTATGTAAATACAAGACCCCGAATATCCAAAGAAATCCTGAGAAAGAAAAATGGAGCTGGAGCAACCAGGTTCCTTCAGACCATACTACAAAGCTACAGTCATCAAAACACCATGGTACTGGCAGAAAAACAGAAATATCAATCAACAGAACAGGACAGAAGTCCACAAATAAACCCATGCACCAATTGGTCAACTAATCTATGACAAAGATGACAAGAACATACAATGGAGAAAAGACAGTCTCTTCAATACGGTGTGCTGGGAAAACTGAACAGCTACATGTAAATCATTGAAATTAGAACACTAACACCATACAGAAAAATAAACTCAAAATGGATTACAAACCTAAATATAAGGAAAACATGGCAGAACACTCTCCAAAATGAACTGCAGCAATATCTTTTCAGGTTCACATCCTGGAATAATAAAATAAACAAGTGCGAACTAATTAATACTTAAAAGTTTTTGCACAGCAAAGCAAACCATAAACAAAATGAAAAGACAATCCACAAGTGGGGGAAAATATTTGCAAATAGATTGACTGACAAAGGATTGATCTCCAAAATATACAAACACCTCATTCAGCTCAATATAAAAAAAATAATAATAAAAAAATGGGCAGATCTAAATAGACATTTCTCCAAAGACAACATACAGATGGCCAAAAGGTGCATGAAAAGATGTTCAACATCACTATTAGCAAAATGCAAATTAAAACCACAATGAGGTATCACCTCACACAAGTCAGAATGGCCATCATCAAAAAGGTCTACAAACAGTAAATGCTGAAGAGGGTGCAGAGAAAAGGGAACCTTTCTATACTGTTAGTGGGAATGTAAATTGGTACAACCACTATGGAAAACAGTATGGAGGTTCCTCAGAAAACAAAATTTAGAATTACTATATCATCCAGCAGTCCAATTCATAGGCATCTATCTGGAGAAAACCATAATTCAAAAAGACACACGCACTTTAATGTTCATTGCCATACTATTTAAAATTGCCAAGACATGGAAGCAAACTAAATGTCCATTCCTGCTGACAGAGGAATGGATAAAGAAGATGTGGTACATATATAAAATGGAATAGTACTCAGCCATAGAAAAGAATGAAATAATGCCATTTGCAGCAACATGGACAGACCTAGAGATTAGCATACCAAGTGAAGTTAGTGAAAAGCAAACATCTATAATATCACTTATATGTAGATTCTAAAAAAAGGATACAAATGAACTTATCTGAAGAACAGAAACAAACTCACAGGCTTTGAGAGCAAACTTATGGTTACCAAAGAAATGAAGTGGGGGCTAGAGATGGACTGGGGGCTTGGGACTGGCATATACACACTGTGGTATATGGAATGACTGGTTAATGGGGACCTGCTGTATAGCACAGGGAACTCTATCCAATATTCTATGATAAGCTATATGGGACAAGAAACTGAAAAAGAATGGATGTGTGCAGGAGAAATTATCACAATTATACTTCAATAAAACTTAAAACAAACAAACAAACAAAAAAAAACCCCGTGAGCTGTAGAACAGTATCAAATGGTCCAACACCTCAGTATTTAGAAGAATGGAAAAATTTTTGAAGAAATAATGACAAGTTTTTTCAAATTTGATGAAAACTATGATCCTAAAGATGAAGTTCAAAGAACTTCAAGTACAACGTTAAAAATACATCACAGCAAATCACATAATAATAAAATCGCTGAAAGAGAAAAATGAAATTATTCTCTAAGTAATCAAGAGAAAATTCCTTCCTTCCTTCCCTTTCTTTCCTTACCCTCTCTCCCACCACCCTCCTTTTATCCCTCTGACCCTTCCTCTCTTCCTTCTTCCTTCCTTCACCCATGGCATGCAGAAGTTCCTGGGCCAGGGATCAAAACCAAGCTATAGCAGTGACAAAACCAAATCTTTAACCACTAAGCCACCAAAGAACACCAGCTATAAAGAGGAAAATCTTAAAGTGATCAGAGGAGGAAAAAAAAAAAATCACATTACAAATAGAGGAACAAAGTTACAAATGACAGTTGATTTTTCATCAGAAAGCAATGAAATATATTTGAAGTGATGAAAGGGGAAAAAAAAAACGCTGTAAACATTGACTTAAATACGTAGCAAAACTAGTTTTTAAAAAATAAAGACATGCATATTTATAGACAAACAAAAGCTGAGAAACTTTATCTAGGAGACTGACACTACAAGAGATCATAAAGGAAATTGTTTAGCTAGGAAAATAATGACACCAGATGGAAATCTGAATCAATTCAATGGAATGTAGAATAGAGGAAATGACAAATATTTGGATCAATGTAAGACTTTTTTAACTTGCATTTTTAATCTCTTTAAAAAAAGTGACTGACTAAAGTTAAAATAATAATATATCATAAAGTTTATAAAATGTAGAAATGACAAAAATAAGACAAAAGATTGAGAAATGGAAATACCTTTAAAAGTTCTTAAGTTATGAGTTAAGTGATATATTTTGAAGATAAATGGTGATAAGTTGAAAATGTATACTATAAACTCTAGAAAAATCACTAAACACACACACACAAATATCCACCCAAACAAAAACACAGAAGTATATCTAAAAATAAGCCAAAGGTAGAAATAAATGGAATCATTAAAGTAATTTTAATATGTTCCACTGCTTGAATGCAAAAATCAGTTAGGTCTTACATTCCTCAAAGGGTAAAAAAGGATCACTTAAGTGATAAATTATATATATTCACACACATGTAACAGAAATATGATTCTATAACAACTGATCAAATGTCCACACACACATAGTCTGCCAAATGCAGTCATGTAATTGAGAACTTCATGAAAGGATCTGAGACAGTCTGTGAAACTAAATGTCTGGAAGTTACAGACACTATCAAATATGTCCATGTTGCACCTGGGATATGGAACTAGCTAGCTGTGGTTCTCTGCTCCATTCTAAATATCAATGGAAATAATTCTAGTTTCTGTTACTAGCTGAGAAGGTAATTCCAGTAATTAAGTGGGGCCATTTTGTCACAGTGATTCAAGAGGATATACACATCCAGCAGAACAGAAGGCACCCAGGCACCACTTCCCATGCCTCCCTCACTTCTCCTTTCAATTCTCCATATGTTAGAGATAGAAGGACAAAAATTAAAAACTACTATCAAGGCAGCCAGTACTTAACAGGACATCACTGCAGAGAAAGGGCAATACAGAAAAGAAAAGAACCACAGAGCTATGCACTATTTCAAGATGAGCTGAAAAAGACAAGTGGAAAGCAGCACATAGGGGGTTAAAAAGCTGAGTTTTGATAATTATCAAAGTGCTTGGGAGACAAAAATTTGACATCAAGGCCTACACAGTAGAGAAGATCTGATAAACATTCTAGACTTTCAGATGAGATTCATGGAAAGTTCTGCCCTAGGAGTAAGAATAAACAGGGAAAAAAATCAGCCATGCAAGAAAACTGAAATCCAGTATCAAATCAAGTCAATCACTAACAGGATTAAGAAAACAGAAAATTTGGGAGATGCAGCTCATGTATTTAGAAGAAAGGGTATAGCATTAAATACTTGCATTAGAAAAAGAGCAGAAAAAAATCTTAACCAAGCAAAAAAGAGAAAGTAATAAATGTAATAACAGAAATGAATGAAATTGAAAACTGAAAAGGGAAAAATAAAGTCAACTGAAATAGATGAGCAAAACAATCTTCTATTAAAGAAACTAAATTCATGGTTTAAAACCTTCCAAAAAAGAAAACGCCAGTCCAGATAGTTTCATTGAAAATTCTATGAAACATTAAAGAAATAATGCCAATTCCACACAATCTCTTCCAGAAACAGAACAAACATTTCCCTACTTATTTTATGAACTCAGCTTCTCAGCATTACCCAGACACCAAAAGCAGAGAGTAAAAAGACAAAACAAAAAATACAAGTCCCAATATTCCTCGCAAACATAGATGTAAAACCCTTCAATAACACAATAGTAAACCAAAACCAGTAATACATAAAAGAGATAGTATTTCATGACCATCATGATAAACACTCTAAGCATACTAGGAACAGAAGGTAATTTCCTCAAAGTGATAAAAAGAATCCATTATGCTTAATGGTGAAAATTCAATTCTTTTTCCCAAGATCATGAGTAAGGTAAGTTGAGTATCTGCTTTCACTATTCACCATTCCTATTTTACAGAGGATTAGAGACTCTAAACATTGCAGTAAGGGAAGAAAAAGTATAAAGGTTTGAAAAACACAAAAGTGCTTTCAGTTGCAGACAACAAGATTCTTTGTTGCTGTTGTTTTAATAATGTAACAAGCACACTAGTGTTCAGGCATAAATACCTTACTCATATACACCAATACTCATTTGAAATCAAGTTTAAAAGACAGTTAATAGCAATTATCTACAATTTCAAAACAAATCTCCATTACTATCACTATAATTACACCCCAGAATTTTATCATAATAAATACTTGCTGAATGAATGAACATAGGGCAGTGCGATCTACATGGCTTGTAACAAGAAGATACTATGAAATCAAAGTTCTGTAGTCTTACACATAAATTCTAGTGACTTTTGACATTGTCAGTTATGCCAGAAAATGTGAAACTTGGTTTCTCCATTTTGGTGTATTTTCTTTTGTCAGAGACATTTACTTTCAATATTCTCATCTTTTCTTTTTACTTTAGGATGCAACTAAATCTATAAATACTTCTTTACATAATCTTCCTCAATGCTATAACTCCAGATGGTAATAAACCAAAAATCTTAAATGTGGTGTAATAATTTTTGGTAAATGAATATAACTGAAGTTCTGGTGTATTGCTCTATTTGTTCAAATTCTGAACATTATCTTAAATATTATCAGAGTAGGAACATAGTCAAGAAAAATCTCCCAGCTGTATGTAATTTATACACCCCTTTGTGACATTTTAGTATCACCTGGAAAATTTCAATGATTAAAAGTAGATTATTAGCAAGGTAAGGTGTAAAATCATAATTTTTGTCTCTGTCAGCAGCGGTCAGTCAATTCTTCTAAAGGAGAATACTGAAATACAGAGAGAAAGACAAAGCTGATACTTGAACATGGGTTTGAACCAGAAGGATCCACTTAAAATACATACATACTACAGTAGACATAGAGGACCAACTATAAAGTTATACTGGAATTTTTCAGTGAATGAGGGTTGGCTCTCTAACCCCCAGCACTGTTCAAGTGTCAACTATTTATCTCTCTTTCTCTCTCTATAAACACATACATTGAGAGAATGAGAGACATATATACACTACATACATGCATACACACCCTCTATATATCACATGCCCTCAGACACATATATATTCACATAGTGTAAGGAGTAAGTAGTAGAATTTCAAGCTATATTCAAATACTAGTCAGTAATACCTAATCTGTCCTATACATTAGGAAAAGCAAAGCAATGTTTGAAAAACATGGTATAGGAGTTCCCGTCGTAGTTTGACAGTAACAAATCCGACTAGGACGCAGGTTCAAACCCTGGCCTCACTCAGTGGGTTAAGGATGTGGTGTCACTGTGAGCTGTGGTGTAGGTTGCAGATGTGGCTCGGATCTGGCATTGCTGTGGCTGTGGTGCAGGTGAGCAGCTGCAGCTCTGATTCGACCCCCAGCCTGGGAGCTTCCATATGCCATGAGTAAGGCCCTAGAAAGATTTAAAAAAAAAAAAGTAAGAAGAAAAAAGAAAAAGAAAACCATGGTATAATCCTCACATACTTCTGGATCCTTGGGAAATCGCATTACTATTACAGTTGCTTACCAGTTCTTCAGAGGTCAAATGCATCAAACGTTCAGCTATTGCAGCATACTGGGCCGAGTCTCTTATAAATTCCCCTTGTTTATCACCGACTACTAGCTCTGGCCATGTCAGTCCCTCATTCTTCTTAATCAAACAAATCTCCAAGCTAGAGGTTTAAAATGAGAAAAGTAATGTTACAGTAAGCAACTATGCAAATTATGCAACAATTCCAGATAGAAGAATCTTTCATAGCAATTACCCTTCTTGTGTCCAGAGGGTATTTTAACCAAAAATTATGTTCATTTTAGCTATGCATATGATGGATAACCTATAATCCAAAGGTAAAAATATAGCTTTAATAAACAAGAAAGTACCACGGGAGTGTTTGGGAAGAGTAATAGGACCACTCAGTAAGTACTGCTGTAGTTCAGGTGTACCTAAGTAACAGAAATCCAAGCAGCATGAATCTATGAACTTTTTCACTGGGAAATGGTTGGTGGCGGGCGGGCGGGAGGGTGGGGAGAGGATTGGGGATATAAATTCAACTGGAAAGGGCCTATAACTAAAAATTACCTCTTTTTGAGTGGTGCCAAAAATTACCTTCATTTTCACAAACTAGCAGCCATAATATGTGATTATTAATCTAAAGATCAGGCAGGTTGACTCCAGACAAACAATAATTTTGAAAATAATAGATTATAAAGCATTGAAATATACAAATTAGAAAAGATAAACTTGATAATACAGGAAAAAAGTGGTTAATACAGTCTTTATCAACTTACTTAAAATTTAATTTTGTTAATTTAAGCCATTAAACACAAATTTCAAATGTACTAAAAGGGACAATCAGGGAAACTCTAGATTAAGGATTGATACAGCAGGAAAGAAAGGAGTTGAGTCAGGCCAGACTGTGGACATGGGATAGGGAGCTGCCCATGTGCCTGAACAGGAAAGAAAACCCAGGTAAGCTGTCTGTTGCTATAATATAGAGAAAAGTGGGGTATGTTAACTGTTCCATAGCAAAGTAACTTTTTACATGTGCCATCTGTGGTACACGTGGGCCATACTAACCCACGCCCTAAAACACAATTATAAGGAAACAACTGCAAAACATAATAACTATTATCATTACTGTCAAATAGAACATGCAAACTTATCAGCTATTCTTTTTCAAGACTATTATCACCACTTCATGAATTAGAACACTTAAGAATTTTCTAAAACTAATTGTATTTTAAGAGACTATACAAAATAGTGTCTTTCTTACATAATGAGTTCCTATCATTAGCATTAAAAATTACCACCACAATCAATAATGCCCAGGTTTAGTTACATTTTCTAAGGAGAAAGCTAATCTTGAACAATGATGATGATGAAGATAATGATAGTTAACAAAAATAATGACAGCCTCTTACACTTACCTAATGCTTACCATATGCCAGGTGCGATCTGAAGCACCCTACATGTTTCAACTCATTTATTGCTCACCACAAACAAATAAGGTAAGTACTACTATCATCTCCACTTCATAAGTAAGAAAAAAAAGCACTGAGAGGTGAAGTAACTCACCAAGGTCACAAGCTAATAAAGCAGTCTGGCCCCAACTCCATGTTTTTCACTACTGCACTATTATGCCTCTCTGAAAAAACATATGTAAATAACTATTAAAGAATTTGTACCCATTGACCAGAATGTATAAATACTGTTCTTAGTTGCTACCTAAATAACTCCATACAGTCTCAGTTATAAAGAATTTATGAACCACCATTAAATTTGCATATCTAGTTAATGTGACTCTTAGCATAAATGCATTTTGATGTTTTGAAGCTAGTGTAACATCCTACCATCCAAGCAAAAAGGAACATAAAACCCCAAACGTAATAAACAAGAGACTAGTTAACAAATCCTTCCAAAGAGAGGGAACATTAAGTACTTGAAATTAGATAAATAATACAATCAAGTGCAAAAAACCATGCATTTTTAAACCAATGATACCACCTACATATTATTGTAATTTTCTCTTGTAACATAAAATAGTAACCAAGCACCTCAAATTTAATGGAAAAACAATACTGGTTTATGTTCATGTGTTAAATGCTGAAAATACTTGCATAAGGTCCAACTTTTCTAAAGCTTGGCTGGGTTACCGCTTGATGATTTATAACAGTATGTTCTGACTGATCTGACAATTTATGAATGCTATCCTCAGATCTCACATACACTAGTAAAATATGTTTAAATAGATTATCTGGAATTATAAAAATTTTTAGAAGACCCTTTTAGATTCTGAGTTTTTAAAATAATATATTAAAAAGTCACCAAGTTTCTCCATTAATAAGATGAATTCAGAGTATCTGCTTAATTTAAAGCTTAAATGTTTTTTGAAATAGATGTATTTCTTAGGGACTAATTTTATTAATCCAAATGATTAGGGAATAAAGTATCTGAAACAGATTTATAAAGAGGAATGGAGTTGGGGCAGAGGA
Source organism: Sus scrofa (assembly GCF_054392235.1). NCBI lineage: Eukaryota > Metazoa > Chordata > Mammalia > Artiodactyla > Suidae > Sus > Sus scrofa. The sequence goes on along the minus strand of NC_139386.1, from coordinate 28,295,201 downwards.
TTATGGTTTTACATGACACAACCTTTTTTTACCTATTTTACATATTTTTTTCATTGAGGTGTAATTTATAGATGAAGTCCACGGATATTAAATGTACAATTCACTGTTTGACAAATGTATACACTTGTAGAACTCCATGAAGATACTGACAGATCCAGAAAGTTCCCTTGTGCCTTTTTCTAGTCAATCACCCTGCACCCTTGAGGTAACCATGGTTCTGATTTCTACCACCATAGATTAGTTCTGCCAGTTCTAGAACTCTTTTTGTCTCTGGCTTCTTTCACTCCACATACTTTTGAGATTCATTCATGTTGTAGTTATCAGCAGTTCACTGGATTTACTCCAGGTTAGCATCCTACTTACTGTACGACTTCACCATCATTACCGTCACTATCCTCACATGTGGTGATTCGTTCACCTTTTCATAGACCTCTGAGTTGTTTCTGGTGTTTGACTTGTAGCAATAAAGTTGCCATGAATATACTCCTATGACTATTTTTGGTGTTGTTTTATTTTTTTTTAACATATGTTTTCCTTTCTTTGGGGTAAACATCCAGGAGCAGAATTTCTGGGTAGCAAAGTTGGTACATTTTTAACTTAACTTTCTGCTGAACAGTTTACCAAAATGATTATATCATTTTTTTTTTTTGTCTTTTTGCCATTTCTTTGGACCGCTCCCTCGGTATATGGAGGTTCCCAGGCTAGGGGTCGAATCGGAGCTGTAGCCTCTGGCCTACGCCAGAGCCACTGCAATGCGGGATCCGAGCCGAGTCTGTGACCTACACCACAGCTCATGGCAACGCCGGATCCTTAACCCACTGAGCGAGGCCAGGGACCGAACCCGCAACCTTATGGTTCCTAGTCGGATTCGTTAACCACTGCGCTACGATGGGAACTCCGATTATATCATTTTTGACTCCCACCAGAAATGTACAAGCTGCTGGTGCTCCACATCCTAACCAACATTTGATACTGTCAATCCTTTTAGTTTCAGCCATACCTGGCATTTCGTTATGGTTTTAATTTGCATTTCCCTAATGATTAATAATGATTATTTCTTCATGTGTTTACTAGCCATTCATATCTTCAATTGTGACATGCATCTATTCAAATCAGTTGACCTTTTAAAACTGGGTTATCTTTTTATTATGAATTTGTAATAGGATTTTATTATATATTGAGAATATAAGTCTATTGTTTGATATGAGTACTGGGAATATATTTTTCTAAGTTCATGGCTTGCCTGTTACTTTAATCATGTCTGTCTGTCTGTCTGTCTATATTTATTTTCTTTTTGACTTTTCTAGGGCCGCTCCTGTGGCAGATAGAGGTTCCCAGGCTAGGTGTCGAATTGGAGCTGTAGCTGCCGACCTATGCCAGAGCCACAACAACGCCAGATCCAAGCCGCATCTGCGACCTACACCACAGCTCACGGCAATGCCAGATCCTTAACCCACTGAGCAAGGCCAGGGATCGAGCCGCAACCTCATGGTTCCTAGTCGGATTCATTAACCACTGAGCCACGACGGGAACTCCTTTAATCATGTCTTTAGAAGAAAAGATATCCCCTTTCATATTTTTGGCGTCACGAACACACAATACACAAAAGAAGTGAAATGGCTAATTTTCATAAGAAAAATATTTATTTTTTGCAGTTTTCAAAGAAATATTGATTATTCTACCTGTATTTATCCCTCATATATATATATTCCTACATATGTGAAATTATATATAAATTATATGCATAAATGCATATATTTATAATTTAAACATAAATGAATATAATAATACATATGTACAGAAAAGTTACTCAGTGTAGCAAAAGATAAAAATCATCTATAAGTTCCCATAATGGCTCAGCAGTAAAGAACCCGACTAGTATCCATGAGGATGTGGGTTCAATCCCTGGCCTCGCTCAAGTGGGTTAAGGATCTGGCCTTGCCGTGAGCTGTGATTTAGTTAAATGAGGCTCTGATCTGGCACTGCTGTGGTTGCAGCCTAGGCTACAGCTCTGATTTGACCTCTAGCCTGGGAATTTCCATATCCCGTGTGTGTGGCCCTAACAAAAGAAAAAAATTAAAAATTAAAAAATAAAAATAATCTAAATGATCAGCAATAGAGGACCAATTTTAAAAAATGACACAATTGATAAAGGAAAATATTATCAAAGTATAAAAGAAGATTAAAAAAGTCTGGTATTCCTTAAGGAAAGAAAGCCAAAATTTATTGTTGAAAGTCAACAAAAGCAAGCTGTTCAACTGTGTATGGTATGTGTTAAAAAATTGTATTGCTAAAAGAGGAAAAAGTATATGTGCTACTTGAATATGCATAAAACACTTCTGGAAGGAAACTATTAACAGTGGTTATGAGGAGTGAGGGAATGGGTGACTGGAGGGCCTGGGATGGAGGGAGATTTCTAGCTGTGTACTCTTTTAAAGATCTTAAATCTTCAAGCATAGCACTGTATTACCTAGTTAGTGCATTAAAGTTAATAGAAAAAAAAATATTTCTATCACAAAGTTTAAAAAGTGCACATTTAAATAAATAACCATTTTAATCCATTTATTATTATTACTGTTACTGTTATTTTTATTGTTGTATCCAGAGCTGGGAATGAAAAGTACTATGATATAATGCAAACAATAACTATACTAGTATCTTTAGCCTTAACTACAGTTGTGCTGACATAGTAATTCCATTTTTAATTTATCTGAAGAAAAATAATCAGAAATATGGATAGACCTATTGTAGTAATCCCGTATGACATAACCACTGTAGAAAGAGTAAAAATAAAATAAAAAAATAAAACTTTAAGTAGAAATAAAACTATAGGAGTTCCTGTCATGGCTCAGTGGAAATGAATCTGATAGTAACCATGAGGATGCAGCTACGATCCCTGGCCTCACTTAGTGGGTTAAGGATCCAGTGTTGCCGTGAGCTGTGGTGTAGGTCACAGACGTGGCTGGGATCTAGCATGGCTGTGCCTGTGACGAAGGCTGGCAGCTGCAGCTCCAATTCGACTCCTAGCCTGGGAAACTCCACATGCCGTGGGTACAGCCCTAAAAAAGAAAAAAAGAAAGAAAGAAAACTATAAAAATACCTGTTATTCTCTTTAATTATCCATGTACTGCTTTCATGATCAATAGATGAATACAGATTTCCTTCTAAAAATCTCTGACCCTTCAGCACAATGTTGACATGATCAGGCAAAAACTGTACTTGAATATCTTCCTTGGTACTATCTTCTGGAAGCTGTATTGTTACTGTCAAATCATCTTCAGTTTGTTGCCAGTAATACAGAGGTGCTATTGGGAAAAGAAAAATGCAATGTGTGATAAAAAATCAGAGACTAGAAAAACAAAAGAGCAACCAACTTAGTCTATTTTCTGGTCATCTTCTTACAAAAAAGTAATTATGAATAAACACAGACCTCTCTGGGGAATTTTTACTCAGAGTTGTAGCAATTTCACCTGACATTTTGCGGTTTCAAGCTTACATAATGCTTCAGGAGATACACAATCATAATGTGCAAATCATAGCAACCCTTTAATCCCCATTCCTTCTCTCCCTGTCTCCTGGTATCCTGACTTCCCTCCTTCTCCCTTCTCTTACACACACACACACACAACACACACACACACACACAGTGGGTCCCTAGTTCAAAAGCATACCATATGTCATAAACTTGTCACACAGCCTTGATTTGCCAATGCTGGGGCATATTTTCCTTACACAGGTACTGGTTATTCTACCTCACAACATGAAAGCAATTTCATAGCAAATTCCAGGCTGTCAGTATATTTGGTCTAAGTTCCCAATAAGAGAATACTCCCTTCACTTCCTTCTCTATCTCCTTGGCCTGTCTCCTAAAAAGCTATCTACTAAAGAAATACCTTCAATCCCATCATACTAATATCCTGGAAGTAAGAAAACAAGGCTTAAATGCAAAATGAATACTTGCTTAAGGGCACCATGAACATTAATCTGTCCACCTGTTCATCCAAAGAGAATGTAACATTGCTGTTATGAACTAGTGCTCCAGAGCTGGCTAGTCTTGGGTCTGAACCCTGGTTCAATCATTTAATAACTGTGACATATAACTGTATCTCTAATTTTCATTTTCCTAATCTGTAAACAGGATAACAATATTACACACCTCTTAGGTATGACTGTTGACATTTAAATGAATTAATGCATATGAAACATTTAATATCATTTCTCATATCTAAATATATTAAAACTCTCACTAAATGTGGGTTGTTACTAGACTTTTACTTTTGTGTGGTTTTATGTAAATGCCTCGGAGGGTACTTGATATACTCAAAGATACAGCATAAGTATGGTGTATCTTCTGGAAGGGTCACTTTTATCTGATGTTAAAAACTTTCTTTTAACAATATTAGAAATAAATATAAAACATGTATTAATTTTTAGAATAAAATCATTACTTTGGGGTAATTTCTAATTTGCATCACATTCCTTTAAGTATAGTCTCTTAGATCCTCTATCTTTTCCCTTTAGAAGTGCATTTAATATAAACAATGAGAAGGCTTGAAATACAGCTTAAAAGACTGATGCTATTAGCTCTCTGAAGTAAATAATTTGTTTTACTCATCTTTTGTCTCCCACAAATGTTAGCAAGGCAGTTTCTACAAAATAATCACTCAACAGCTAATTTCTGCCAGATATGCGGGTAAGAGGAGTTTGTAAAATCATATGAGCTTTTAGTATAAATGAAGACTACACAGACTAAAGGGAAAGCCAGAATTTTTTTAATCCTCTCAGCACCAACACTATACAAACACCTAAATGATTTTTTTTTCCATTGCTGGTTGCTTTCAGTACCTTCCCATATCTCTGGTTAGATCCTCAAAAGAAAACATCATTCACAATGTCATGACAATACCAAATAGGCAACAGATGCTATCAGACTTCTTGAAGATTACAGTAAATACAACTATATACTCAGAAGAGTACTCAAAAGAACATACTATAAATAACCAAGTATCCAAAATTTTTAAAACTATAACACTTTTCTTACTGTGGAAGTCCTAATGATAAAATAAATACAGAAGAAACTTCCAGAAGAAAGTCAGTTCAAGACACTAGGCTATTAATTAAAAGGAAAACAGAAAAATGGAAGGGACCTAGGGTTTACATTAAAGGGGAAGAATGAATTCAGGAAGAACTCAAAATATAAGATGCCAACAAGAGAAACACCTGACTAGTGGTTGGTGACTTAAACACATGATGTGTCCCAACTATCAACTCCAAACCTGTACTGGGAGCACATGGTCCTAGCTTCTAGGTAGATCGGTTCCAAGGATTAAGACACTCTTTTATTTCTCCACAACTGCTCACCAAAGGAGTACTTAAAGGGCACGTAGTCTAGAGATAGGAACTGCTACTCTGGCTAAGCTCTAGGACAATTTAACTTTATAATTAAAACAGGATGGTACAATTTACTCAGAAAGGGATCTTACAAATCACATTACATGTGAGGAAACCAAGCTATTGAGAAGCTAAACAGAGCGTTCTCTGGTGGCATAGCAGTTAAAGGACCAGACATTGTCACTCCTGTGGCATGGGTCAATCCCTGGCCTGGAAACTTCTCTATGCTATGGGTGTGGCCCAAAAAAAAAGGGAAGAGGCTAAATAAAAGGCCATCAAGCTCAACTCTTATATTCAGAGGTGTACATACTTATAAACCTGGAGAAAATATTTTTCAAATATTTATTACATTAGTATTTTCGAATACTTTTCAAAGGATTCATTTTTTAAAAAGCTATATAAAAAGTGGAAAGTAATTATTATTTTTAAATAATTAAATTGTTCAAGTAATAAAAAAGAAAGAGACAAATAACATATATCACTTATACATGAAATCAAAAATATGGCACAAATGAACCCATCTACAAAACAGAAATGGACTCCCAGACATAGAGAACAGACTTGTGGTTGCCAAGGGGGAGGCAGGAGGGAGTGGAATGGACTGGGAATTTAGGGTTAGTAGATGCAAACTATTATATTTAGAATGGATAAACCAGAGTTCCTGTCGTGGTGCAGAGGAAACGAATCTGACTAGGAACCATGTGATTGTGGGTTTGATCCCTGGCCTCACTCAGTAGGTTAAGGGTCTGGTATTGCTGTGAGATGTAATGTAAGTCGCAGACACAGCTCAGATCTGGCATTGCTGTGGCTGTGGTGTAGGCCGGCAGCTGTAGCTCCAATTAGACCCCTAGCCTGGGAACCTCCATATGCCATGGGTGCAGCCCTAAAAAGCAAAAATAAAATAAAATTAAAAAAAAAAAAAAAAAAGAATGGATAAGCCAATGAGGTCCTACTGTATAGCACTGGGAACTATAACTGATCTCTAGGGATAGACCATGATGGAAAGCACCATAAGAAAAAGAATGTGTATATATGTATGACTGGGTCACTCTCCTATACGGCAGAAATTGGCACAACACTGTAATCATCCTGGGAACTATGTCTGGTCACTTGGGATGGAGCATGATAATGTCACAAAAAAGAATATATACATGTATGCATGGCTGGGTCACCTTGCTGTGCAGTAGAAAATGGACAGAACACTGTAAACCAGCTATAATGGAAAAAATTAAAAAAAAAATACACATTGTAATCACCTATACTTTAATTAAAAAATAAAAAACAGTGATATGTATAATTGTTAAATATTGTGAAAATTCTTGTTAGGTAAAATATATTATTCTCTGGCTATAAACATCAGAAATATGAACAGTAATGATTACAAAGATGTGTTCTCTTGAATATTTTTTAAAGAATATGTATTCTTTGTATACAAATATAATTTTCTTCTGAAAGACTTTTTTACTCTTTTCATTCTAAAACATCTTCATTCATTCATTCATTCACTCAACACTGAGAGAACTCAGGGATTCTACTCCCAAGGAACTTTCAGTTTAGTATGAAAGGTAAGAACATAAAATTAGCATACTTGTGATGAACAGAGGCTAGCTATTTTTTTAAGTTAATATCTTTAATACTAACATGCTGGCTTTTCAAACACCAATGACAAATAGACACTAGTATTTGTTTACTCATTCAATAAGTACTTATTAAATATTTAATCATGTAAGCTAATGTAAATTACCAAAACATTTTTGGTAATTACAAAAGATTAAATTATCCAAGTTCACACTATTTAGGTGGTATACATTATAAAGAAATATTCTGGGAGATATTAAGGAAAATAAAGAAAAATTAAGCATCTAGCTTGACTTGGTAAAACTCAAAATCTAGCCAAGAGGACGAATGAGATACATATATGAATATAGATAAGGCTCTATGAAGATTAAAAGTAAAATTACCTTTGATTTTCTCTGACATGTTTTCATCCTGACTTTCTTCAAGATCCTGATCAAGCTGAACAAATGTGAAGGACTTGTAGGAGACAATCATTAGACCATTCCCATCAGGCTCAAAAGCAGCATAATGAGGCACTGATTTTCCACGCAGAATATCACGCTTAGTAATTTCATATTTTTTATTATCTGTAAGAAAATAAAGAATCATAGAACAAAAAATCACAAATGAAAAACTATATTATAAAAACATTTGAAAATATTTGTATATTAATTCTAATTTAAATATTTTAAATGTACTATTAAAAAGCACATGACTAGGTACCTTTTTTATAGGGATAAAAACAATTTACACCCTAGGAGTTCCTGCTGTGGAGCAGTGGGTTAAGTCACTGCAGAGGCATAGGTCTGATGCAGTGGGTTAAAGGACCCAACACTGCTGTAATTGCAACACTGGTTGCAGCTGCAGCTTGGATTCAATCCCTGATCCAGGAACTTTCATATTCCATGGGTGCAGCCATGAAAATTTTAAAAAAATTTACCAACTAATATTCGGTAAATAAATGCTTATTTTAAAATGCGGGGTCTGATGAAATTTGTTGTAGATTGTAGTGTCCAATGTGCCAGCCACTGGCCACAAATAACCATCGAATTCAAATTCAGTAAAACTTGAAATTCAATTCCTTAGTCACACTAGCTACACTACACTTCAAGTGCTCAAAAGCCACACATGGTTAGTTGCTATCACACTGAGTGACTCACATATAAACATGTCAATTCTGGAAAATTTTCTATTGGACAGCAGTGCTCTAAATCCTAAAAGTGACTTGCCTACCTGAAGTACCAACCTCTGAAAAATCTACATGTTCCTTGACTACAGCCTGTCTACTTTCTCAGCCAGTATATGATAGTTATCTTCTGAGAAGAGCCACAAATGGATGATTAACAGAAAAAGTGTAGTGTGAGCTATTTTTCTGCTTGTTCTAACTACTGATAAGGAGTTTTCTAGAAATAAGTTTATGGTAGAAATTATTTTTACACACATCCAGATACAGACCTATCTGCCTACTCTAATCAAATTTAAATAATTATTTGATTAGTTTTTAAGACATGAACAATTGACTGTATCTTGAAAGTTTCTGATAAATTAAAATTTATTCTCCTATGAAAAAAAGTTCTATTTTTGCTTTAAAAAGTACCCATTCAGTTGAGTCTATACCTTTACTTACATTGTTACTGTATTACTGTGGGTAGTACCTGTAAGCTTCACACCGAGTAGCCAAAATCATAACTCAATGTCCTACGAGTTATACATAATACAGTCTATTCCAAAACATCTGGCATTGTTTTTTACTTCAAATCCTCACCTACATTCACACATTACTTCATACATATTTAAGAGTAGACTTTTCATTTCATGAATGAACTAAAAACTCCTATTTTTCCTCCACAGGTATATGCAAGGCAAAGAGTTTTACCTCCCTCTAGAGATTCAAACTTAGACACTATATATTTTATAGGGTGGGTTTTCTCAACGTATGGGACAGAGAACAGTAGGTCTCAAGTGAATTCTATGGCTAAATAAGTTAGGAAATGCTGGATCAAAATTAAATTTTCTTTTTTACTCAAAATTTTTAGAAACTTTAATATGCTTAATGTGAAAAGGGGATATTGTATGCACACATTTTGAAACTTACTAGACCACAAAATATAATTTATCAAATGTTCTATTCAACACAATTTAGAAATGAAACATTCCTGTTATGTTTATTAGAAAATAAAAAGTTACATAATAATATTAGCAATATGGGGAACAAAGGAACTTCGATACTAAGAAAAAATTTTAAAGTGAACCACAGAAAGAATATTTCTATGAGAATAATGATTAAAATTATTTGGGGAGAAAAAAGAGGTGAGCCTAAACCTAACTGTTCAGCTGTGTTAGGGAAATGAAAAAGAAGGGAATGGGGAGTTCCTGTCGTGGTCCAGTGGTTAACGAATCCAACTAGGAACTATGAGGTTGCATGTTCGATCCCTAGCCTTACTCAGTGTGAGCAGTGGTGTAGGTAGTAGACTCAGCTCGGATCTGGCATTGCTATGGCTCTGGCATAGCTTGGCAGCAACAGCTCCAATTACACCCCAGCCTAGGAACTTCCATGTGCCGCAGGAGCAGCCCTAGAAAAGGCAAAAAAAAAAAAAAAAAAGAAGGGAATGGAAGTGATGGAGCTAGAGCTGTGTCACTGTGCACTGTGGATAGGAATGAGCTAAAGCTATCACAGAACCAAGTGTCTTAGAGAAGAGGAGGAGGAACCTGTATTACAATTTCTCCTATAAGATGTTGAGTTATGTACCTTCATTAAAAATTAGGGAGTTACCATTGTGGCTCAGCAATAATGAACCCAACTAGTATCCATGAGGATGCAGGTTCAATCTCTGGCCTTGCTCAGTGGGTTAAGGATCTGGAGTTGCCGAGAGCTCCCAGACGTGGTCCCAGACGTGGCTCGGATCCCGCATTGCTGTGGCTGTGGTGTAGACTGGCAGTTAGAGCTCCAAACCCATAGCTTGGGAACTTCCATATGCCGCCAGTGCGGCCCTAAAGAAAAAAATAAAATAAAATAAAAATTAAAGCTTTTATTCTAAAGCAGAGATTTGCAAACTATGACCTGTGGGCCAAAGAATGAATTATATTTTTTAATGTTTCAAAAACATCAAAAAAATAATATTTAAATACGTGTAAAAATTATATAAATTCAAATATCAGTGTCCCTAAATAAACATTGGAATACAGCTATACTCATTCATTTACGTATTGTCAATGGCTACTTTTGCACTGCAACATCATAGTTGAGAAGTTGTGATAAAAAACATATGGTTACCATCTAGCCCTTTACAGAAAGTTTTTTAGCACCTAAAGTTTTAAGTTACTGTGTTCCTCCAGAGATAAAACTACAACACTGAGAAGAACAAATTACATTATATACACATTAACATATATTTTTGTACATATTAAAACTATATACTTTAAATTGTTCCAAAATTAGGTAACACTGTCTCCTTTTACACGAAAGGCATGTCTAACTGTGGAAGGACATCATTATTATTTTTTACAATCCATACCTACTATAAATACTCATACTGGGTGGGAGATACTAGAATAGTAACACAATGCCTAAGAAGAAACAAACAGGATTACAGGAACAGCTTTGTATTTCAAAACCTACTAAATTATGGCAACCACTAAGGAGAGATCAGAATTTTATGTTATTTTTTTTGTTTACCTTTACTTTTCTTACTAATAGTGATCCACTCCAAGGAAACATAGAAACCACTTCCTTTCATATCCAATTCCTCTTTCTCTATTCGAAGAAGAAGGGTAGCTATTGAATGTTCTTCATCTTTCAACAATGAGATACTGTGAATTATGATAAAAGGATTCCCAAGCTCTTCATTAAACATTATCTACAAAAAAGAAAAAAGATGACACTCGCAAAAATGTATTACTTGAATGCACATAGCACAGAAGGAATATGCAGAATTCTATTTTGGATACTATTTTACTACAAGGATACAAAAATGAAAAAGAGCTCTTAAATAAAGCTTGCAAATTTAAATCACACTCCTTAAAGAACTTTTAGAAAATATCTATTTGTTTAACAGCAAAAATTCATCAGTACTTCATGCTTAAAAACAAAGAAAACAACAGTGCATCCAAACAGCATCTAAAAGAGAAAGGGAACTAGAAGCAGTCTTCTAGAAAAGAACTGTCAGGTGAAAAGAGTGCTCTGTACAGAGGACATGAATAGGTCAATACTAATTATTCCATCTCTCCCCTGTCTTACATCTGATTTACTTCTGCTTTCTTCCTTTTAGTTTCTGAATACCGTTCATGTGTGTTTGCGTGTGTCTATGGAAATTTGGAGAATATGGAATATTCTGCCCATCATTTTCCAAATTCCAGCTGTTTCAGGTAGCAGTGCTATATACCACATTGCCTTTTTATAAAGAAAGAGAGAAAGAAAGAAAGAGAGAGAGAGAGAAAGAAAGAAAGAAAGAAAGAAAGAAAGAAAGAGAGAGAGAAAGAGAGAGAGAAAGAGAGAGAGAGGGACAGAGGGAAACAGGCAGGCAGAAATAAGTTATTACCAGAGGCTGAAGGCCAGAGAAGAAAATGTCACAACATCCAATTGTGTTGTTGTTGTTCTGGTAATTTACTGTGTTTTTTTTTTTTTTTGTTTTTTAGTTTTTTGAACACACTACAATTTGGTACTATAGCATTTGGTATAACTAAATAAGAAAAGTAAACCACTAAGGCCTTCTTGGTTTTTCTTAAATTAAAGCCTAGTCTTTGCAGGCATTTGTTGGTATGATAAAAATACTTAAAAAGACATAAAATATTAAATTCATATCTCCTTAGTCAGAAGTAAAGGCTATCTGCTGAGATTTAAATGGTAGCAATATCACATTATACTTACTAGCACAACTCAGTGTCATTCTTGTCTACTTTCAAAAACTGTGGCTATAGAGAAATTAATTCCATACTTATCACTATTAAAATCTTAATCTGCTCCTCATATTTAAGTCTTACATTGCTTTTAAAAACCGAAGTAAAAATGGCATCTTAGAGACTGGTACATAACTACAGTTATTTATGTTATAGCGTATTTTTCTAAGTAGGGAACACTCTGATAAACTTACTATTTGACCAGATTAAATAGACAAGATAGTTAGCAGAGTGGCACAGCAGAAGCATGATGGGCCTATAAACATACCAGAAAAATCTAACAAGATAGAGGAGAAGAGACATGCCAGTGTAATTTTCTGGCCAACTCTTTAAGAAGGCGGCAGCAGTGTCAATGCTTAATGCACTGCTTTACACATATTAAAGCACTCAATGAGTACCTGCTGAAAAACGAATGCAATTCTTGACAACTGTATTGACTCCAGATCAAAACAGGAATGGCTAACATATCAGTGTTGTAAAAGATATGAATTTTATAATGTATATTATATATATTATATATTTATATATTGTAAATGTGTATATATATTTATGTTATAAATGCATAATATACATTAACTTAGAAGATATGTATATCCTTAACTTAAAAGATACCCAAAACATTATATATTATAAAAATCAAGAAGTAACATGTAAACTATCCCTAAAAAGTGTTATTTCAAAATCATTAAGTCTAATTTTACTTTCCAGACTTTGCCTAAGTCTAAAGAAAGGAAAAAAAAACACCTCACCTCCCATTTTTCAGAAGCACTATTTCCTCGTTCACCTGTTCCAATGAGATACAATCTTCCAGTTCCATCTGACAAGGCAACCCAGGTAGAAGATGTGAAATGGATGGATGCACAAAGGCGATTGTCGCATGCTGTCAAATCTGTAGGAAGTCGAAACACCTCTCGTGGTTTTCCTAAGGCAGTGTCCTAAAAAAGAGGCCAAACATTATAAATTCCTTCCTCCTCCTGCCCATACACACAGAGAATAAATATCTGCAGTGTAGCAGTTACTCTCCTCTTCAAGAGCAGGTGCCTAATTCCTCTGCCCTTGAGAATGAGCTGTTGTCCACTTACTCACTTCTGAGAAATAATTGTGGTAGAAGTGACGACATGTGACTTCTCAGACTAGGTCATAAAAGACTTTACATCTTCTGCCTTGCTCTTTCTCTCGGATTGCACATGACAGAACCACATGAGGCAGAGTATGTTACAGCACGTTTTTCTAAGTAGGGAACACTCTGATAAACTTACTATTTAAGTTACAATAGTAGGTTTACATTTAAAAAATATATTTATTACATATATATTTATATATAATATAAACATTCCATATTCCAGATAGATTAATAATCTAAATGTTTTAAGGGAAAAACAAAATAACTTTTTAAGAAGATTAATAACTTTTTAATAAACTCAGGGTGAAGAAAGCCTTCCTATGCATAAATAAAAGACATGTAGGAGACAAGAGAGAGAAATATTTGCCACAAATATAACACAGGACTAACATCTATAACATCAAGTACCCTTAAAACTCAACAAGACAGACATGATTATAAAAGATTTTTCAGTAGGAGAAGAATACAAACTGGAAAAACTATGGTTTGTTTGTTTGTTTTTAAAAAGATACCCCCATTAGCCAGAAAAAAACATCTTAGATTGTTAATGTCTATTCTTGGCTAAGGTACCTTGTTGATGTGAACAGAAATAATTACAGGATTTTCAGCAATGATTATAAATCAAATTTTATGATGCTTTACTTACCCTTAATACAATTCCACAACTAGGTAAGAATACTTGCATATGTACACAAAGATCCATATAACAAGAATGTTTATTTTAACAATGAAAATGAAAAATTGTGACAATAAAAACTAAGATACAACCTATTTTTTTTTACCAATAGTAATGCAAAAGCAGCCCTGACATCCCAGAGCCTTGTCAATTAAGCCTTGCTTTTGCCCTGAGCTAATGGCACTAACAGCTATGTTCTCCTGGTGAACACAATGTTCATTATCAGCCAAAGCCACTATGTGACCTGTGTCACCATGACAGAACAAGACAGAAACAGCATCACCCCGCAAAGATATCTGAACACAGATTAAAACATGAACATTGTCAAAGCCACAAAAAGGACCCTAATCCAAGCCAATATGATTAATCATAGTTTGAGAGTCTTGGTCCAGTATTCTTCCCTCCTTCTAGATAAGACTTATTAAGACATCCATCATGGAATTATCTATTTTCCTGACAGTATCAACCCAGAGTAGAACTCCAGTTTGTTAAATCATCTCCTAAAATCATTTAATTGAAGCCCAATCCTACAATAAGTTTTCCTAACATCTTCTTACTGAGAAGAACCACCCTATGGATCCCCATGGTATGCATTCTCCTATGCTACAAACAGTAATAAATCTAATGTGTTTGACTACAGATGTGTACCTGGCATCTCTGCTTGGAGCACACTAGCAGAGGAATGGTTAATGGTGGAATACACAAACTTTGGTATACCAAATAACTTCTAAATATACTGAAGTAGATTTATAATACATAAAAAGGTCTCCAAGATAGTAACTGGAAAAAAAGAGGTATTCTATGTATGAATCCATACTTGCTGAAATAAATAAAACATTGTGACATGACAACACAGAGTAAGCTATCGACACATGCTATTCTGTTAATAGTGGTTACTGTTAGAAAAGAAAGCATGATCAAACTGTGAATGAGATAAATGGGAGATAAATGGGGAGATAAATGGGGTTAACAGGGAACATTCCATTATTGCCTCAAATACACTGCTTGACTTTTTTTTTAAACATCGATAATTTATGTATGATATACATACTTAAAGGATAGGAATAAGATAAAATAAAATGGAACTTCTTCCTTAAAACAGTTGTTTCAAAGTAAAAGTTTCTAGCGGTCTCCTTTACTATATGCCCTTTACTACAGCTAATCTAGGGAACCATTATTAAGGAAGCCACTATTTTTCATTTCATACTCAATTACACAGGTGCTTTTAAACCTTTTTCTTTTAAATACAAGGTTCCACACGACTGACATGCTAGACATCTAATTATCAGATAAATGAGGCAATATCCGACAGAATGATTAAGATAGTCAAGAATATAAATATGAAGCCAAAATTAATTAAAATACAAAAAACACATAGTATTTCAAAGTTAAATGATAGTTTATGTGAAAGAACCTAAAAGTTCCTGATTTTTCAAATCTAATTCTCAAAGAGAACATTTTAATCTTAAATGGACTGTTCACAATAAAATATTTTCTTTTGTAAATCAAATTAGAGTACTAAATTATTTTTTAATAACCTCCACTGACAGTTTTATAGTATCCTGATAATAAAGCTTTATGTAATTGGCATCTAAAATGTCCTGGTCGCAGCCAATCATTTTCTCCTTCTAGTCAAAAAAAAGTTGATGTAACTATGTTCGAAGCTGTCATTCTGAGATAACATTTCACAGCTGAACTGCAAAAGAATTAAAATTTCATTGATAAATGGTGCACTTATTGAATGACTACAATGTACAAGTATTGTATTAAATAAGTGCTTTGACTTTTTGCCATCTCCTTTAATGATTACAAACCCTATGAACTTGAAATTATCTCACTTTAAGAACTTGAAGAGGAGTTCCTGTCATGGTGCAGCAGAAATGAATCTGACTAGGAACCATGAGGTTGCAGGTTCAATCCCTGGCTTCGCTCAGTGGGTTAAGTATCCGGTGTTGCTGTGAGCTGTGGTGTAGGTCACAAGACACAGCTTGGATCTGATGTTGCTGTGGCTGTGGTGTAGGCTGGCAGCTGTACCCCAATTCGACCCCTAGCCTGGGGACCTCCATATGCCGTGAGTGCAGCTCTAAAAAGTGCAAAAAAAAAAAAAAAGATAAAGAGCCTTTGTCAAAAAAATTACACAATTTGCCTGGAACTTCACTGCTAGATAATGGCAGGACTGATATTCAAATCCTCATTGACTGCATTCCAAAAGTTCTTCTTTCCTGTATTCCACACTTTCTTGAGATGAAACTGTTACAGCAGCTGCCCAGCAGCTCTGTGCCGCAGCCTATCAGCTCTGGCGACAGCCCTGTGGCTGCAGTGTGCCAGCTCTAGCGACAGCCTTATGGCTTTAGTGTACCAGCTCCAGCAGCTCTGTGGCTGCAGCGTATCAGCTGTTTTACCTGACGAGAAACCAAGCGAGCACTCCAAGAGTTGGAGAACTCAGGTTTACACTGGTGGGCTCAGAGGAGATCACTCTCCAGAGTCTGAGCCCCAAAGAGGGGTTTCACAAGGCTTTTATGGGCTACCTCTTCCAGGTCCATGCTTGGCTGGTCAGACCGGAGTGAGGTCAAGCAAGGTAGTAGATGCGGAAACAAATTTACAGAAGCAGGTGCAGTGGGGAAGGGTGGTTGGAGCAGTTGGCTGGATTTTGCCTAGTCATCATGGCTGGGGTCTCTCCTTTCTACCTTTTTATTGGGACATTTTCTCCTACAAAACCACTTCTCGGAGTTCCTGTCATGGCTCAGTGGTTAACGCATCTGACTAGGAACCACAAGGTTGCGGGTTTGATCCCTGGCCTTGCTCAGTGGGTTAAGGATCTGGCGTTGCCATGAGCTGTGGTGTAGGTCACAGACTCGGCTCGGATCCTGTGTTGCTGTGGCTTTGGCATAGGCCAGCGGCTACAGCTCCGATTAGACCCCTAGCCTGGGAACCTCCATATGCCATGGGAGCGGCTCTAGAAAAGGCAAAAAAAGACAAAACCACTTCTTAAGTTTTTCGAAACAAATGATACCTCAGAATGCAATACAACTATGGACTAACCCTCATCCCCCCAAAAAAAACCCCAGTATGAATGGAATTATCATACTCAATTTTTCTTTGGGGCTAATGAACAGTATTTTAAATTAGATTCCTGAGCCAAAAAAACATAATAAAAACATTTCAATGTCCATATCTTTTATATAAATGACACTCTTAAATGAACAGTAAATAAGTACTAATATAGACAGGATTAAGATGGCAGAGTAGAAGGACTAGAGCTCACTGTCTCCTATAAAAGCAACCAACTGCTGAACAACCTTCAACAAGATAGACGACAAACTATCAACAAAGACATCCTACTCCAAAAGACAAATAGGAAGCCACATCGAGACAGTAAGAGGAGTGATTATGGGATATAAACAATGCCATACATACCAGGCGGGCGGCCCACAAACTGCAAAGTAACTATTTGTAGAGGCTCACCCACGGGAGTGAGAATTCCAAGCTCCACATCAGGTTTCCACCTCTGGGGATCTGGCATTGGAACAAGGAGCCCCCAGAACATTTGGCACTGAAGGCCAGTGGGGCTTGCATACAGGAGCTCCAAGGGAATGGGGGAAATGGAGACTCCACTCTTGAAAGCTGCACACAGGCTTTCATGTGCAAGGGTCCCAGAGCAAAGCAGAGACTCTAAAGTAATCCGGATCAGACCTGTCTGCAGTTCTTGGAGGATCTCCTGGGAAAACAGGGGGTGACTGACTCTTTGTAGGGAAAGTACTTTGGATGCAAAGGTCTCAGGAATAATCATCAGTGTGTGCTCTTCTAAAGGTGACCATTTTTGAAAAATCTGGCCCCACCCATCTGGGCTGAGAAGCCCCAGGCCAAACAACAAACCAAGTAGCCCCACCCATTAGCAAAAAGTCTCCCTAAAGACTCCCCAGGCACACAGCTGCATCTAATCACACCCAGAGACAAAGTTCCACCCACCAGAGGGATAAAAATCAGCTCTACCTACCAGGTGGCAGGCAGCAGTCCCTGCCATCAAGAAGCCTGCAGCAAGCCCCAGTATCAACTTCAAGCCACAAAAGGGGGCAGATATCAGAAGCAAGAGAGGCTACAACCCTATTGTTGGCAAAAAGGAGACCACTCCAAAAATCTATAAAAAATGAAAAGGCAGAGAATTATGACTCAGATATGGGAGAAAGAAAAAATACCAGAAAAACAGCTAAGTGATTTGGAGATTATCAACCTCCTTGAAAAAGAATTTAGACTAATGATAGTAAAGATGATTCAAAATCTTGGAAATAAACTGGATGCCAAGACTGATAAATTACAGCAAATGTCAACAAAAGAAGTAGAAGATTTAAGGATTAAGTAAACAGAAATGCAAAATATAGTAACTGAAATAAAAAATTAACTAGAAGCAACCAATGGCATAAAGGAGGAGGCAGAAGAAAGAATAAGCAATGTGGAAAATAGACTAGTAGAAATCACTGACAAGGAACAGAAAACACAAAAATGATTGAAAAGAAATGAAGACAGTCTGAGAGAATCCGGGACAGTTAAACACACCAATATCCATATTACAGGGGTGCCAGCAGAAGAAGAGTGAGAAAGGGCTAAAGAAAACATTTGAAGAGATAATAGGCAAAAACTTCCTTAACAAGGGAAAGGAATCACTCATTCAAATCCAGGAAGCACAAGTACTATATAAAATAAACCCATGGAGGAACACCCTGAGACACATATTAATCAAACTGATCAAGATTAAAGTCAAAGAGAAAATACTGAAAGCAGCTGGGGAAAAGAAACAAGTAACATACAAGGGAACCCTGATAAGGTTGTCAGCAGGTTTTTCAGCAGAAGCTCTGCAGGCCAGAAAGGAGTGGCATGATATATTTAAGTAAAGAAAGGAAAAAACCTCCAAGCAAGATTACTCTACCCAGCAAGGCTCTCATTCAGATCTGAAGGAGAAATCAAAAGCTTCACAGATAAGCAAAAGCTAACAGAATTCAGCGACACTAAACCAGCCTTACAACAAATACTAAAGGAACTTTTCTAAGTGGAAAAGAAAAGGCTGCAACTAGAAACAAAAATATTACAAATGACAAGGTTCATCAGTAAAGGCATACATATAGTAAAGGCAGGAAGTCATTCTACACACAAATATGCTACCAAAACAAGAAATCATGAGAAGAAGATGGTACGAATGCAGGATACTGGAAATGCATTTGCAATTAAGAGACCAACAACTTAAGACAATCTTGAGTATCTATAAACTCCAATATCAAACCTCAAGGTAACTGCAAACCCAAAATCAACAACAGATACACACACAAATAAGAAAAAGCAATCCAAATACAACACTGAAGATAATCATCAAATCACAAGAGAACAGGAGAAGAAGGGAAGAAAAAAGACCAACAAAACCTAAAACAGTTAATAAAATGGCAATAAGAACATACATATCAATAATTACCTTAAATGTAAATGGACTAAATGCCCCAACCAAAAGACATAGACTGCCTGAATGGATACAAAAACAAGTACCATATATATGCTGTCTTCAAGACACCCACTTCAGTTCTAGGAACACATACATACTAAAAGTGAGAGGATGGAAAAATATATTCCATGCAAACAGAAGTCAAAAGAAAGCTGGAGTAGCAATACTCAGACAAAATAGACCTTAAAATAAAGAATATTTTAAGACACAAAGAAGGACATTACATAATGATCAAAGGACAATCTAAGAACACATAAAAAGTGGAAATATATTTGCACCTGACATAGGAGCAGGTCAATATATAAGGCAACTGCTAACAACCTTAAAAGGAGAAACTGACATTAACGCAGTAATAGTGGGGGACTTTAACACCCCACTTACAGCAATGGACAGATCATCCAGTCAGAAAATCAACAAGAACAAGAGCCTTACATGATGCATTAGACCAGATGGACTTTATAGAACACTCCATGCCAAAGCAGCAGAATACACATTCTTCTCAAGTGCACATGCAACATTCTCTGGCATAGATCACATTCTGGGACACAAATCAAGCCTTGGTAAATTTAAGAAAATGGAAATCATATCAAACATCTTTTCTGACACAATGCTACACAAGTGGAAATCAACAACAAGGAAAAACTGTGAAAAAATACAAACACGTGGAGACTAAACAACCAATGCATCAATGAAGAAATCAAAGAGGAAATTAAAAAATACCTAGAAGCATGGAGTTCCCGCCATGGCTCAGTGGTTAACGAATTCAACTAGGAACCATGAGGTTGAAGGTTCGATCCCTGGCCTCGCTCAGTGGGTTAAGGACCTGGCATTGCTGTGAGATATGGTGTAGGTTGCAGACGAGGCTTGGATCCAGCATTGATGTGGCTCTGGTGTAGGCTGGCAGCTACAGCTCCGATCAGACCCCTAGCATGGGAACCTCCATATGCCTCAGGTGTGGCCCCAGCAAAGACCAAAAAAAAAAAAAAAAAAAAAAAAACCCAAAAAACAAAAAGAAACAAAAAAACAAAACCTAGAAGCAAATGACAACAAACACACAACAATCCAAAACCTATGGGTTGCAGCAAAAGCAGTTCTAAGAGGGAAGCTTATAGCAATACAAGCCTATCTCAGGAAACAAGAAAAACCTCAAAAAACCCAACTTTACACCTAAAACTTTACACCTAAAGAGAGAGAAGAGCAGACAAAACCCAACATTAACAGAAGAAAAGAAATCATAAAAATTAGAGCAGAAAAAAATGAAATAGAAACAAAGAAAACCATAGTAAAGATCAATGAAACTAAAAGCTGGCTCTTTGAAAAGATCAACAAAATTGATAAAGCCTTAGCCAGACTCATCAAGAAAAAAAGAAAGAGGACTCAATAAAATTAGAAATAAAAAAGGAGAAGTTACAATGGACAACACAGAAATAGAAAGAATCATAAGAGATTACTACAAGCAACTATATGCCAATAAATGCACAAACTAGAAGAAATGGACAAATTCTAAGGAAAGCACAATCTTTCAAGACTAAACCAAGGCAAAAATAGAAAAGATGAATGGGCCAATCACAAGAACTGAAATTGAAACTGTGATTAAAAAAATTACAACAAACAAAAGTCAAGGACCAGAGATGGCTGGACTGACAAATTCTATCAAAAATTTAGAAAAGAGTTACCTCCTATGCTTCTGAAAATATTGCAAAAAATTGCAGAGGAAGGAATACTTCCAAACTCATTCTATGAGGCCTCTATCACCCTGATAACAAAACCAGACAAAAATACCACAAAAAAAAAAAAAAAGGAAAATTACAGGCTAAAATCACTGATGAACATAGATACAAAAATCCTCAACAAAACTAGCAAACCGAATCCAGCAATACACTAAAAGGATGGTACAACATGATCAAGTGGGATTTATCCCAGGGATGCAAGGATTTTTCAATATCCACAAATCAGTGTGATACACCACATACATCAGTGTGATAACAACAAATTGAAGAAGAAAAACCATACAATCCTCTCAAGAGATGCAGAAAAGATTTTGACAAAATCCAACACCCATTTCTGATAAAAACCCTCCAGAAAGTGGGCACAGAGAGAACCTCCCTCAACATAATAAAGACCATATATGACAATCCCACAGCTAACATCATTCTCAATGGTGAAAAGCTAAAAGAATTCCTGCTAAAATCAGAAACAAGATAAGGATGTCTGCTCTCGCCACTAGTATTCAACATAGTTTTGGAAGTCCTAGCTATGGCAATAGGAGAAGAAAAAGAAATAAGAGGAATCTAAATTGGAAAGGAAGAAGTAAAACTATCACTGTTTTCTAGTATACCTAGAAACTCCTAAAGACACTACCAGAAAACTGTTAGAGCTCATCATTGAATGTGGTAAAGTTGTAGGATATAAAATCAATACAGAGAAATCAACTGCATTTGTATATACTAACAATGAAAGATCAGAAAGAGAAATTAGGGAGATAATCCCATTTACCATTGCATCAAAAAGAATAAAATAACTAGGAATAAAACTGCTTAAGGAGTCAAAAGACATGTACTCTGAAAACTTTAAGATGTTAATGAAAGAAATCAAAGACAACACAAACAGATGGAAAGATATATCATGCTCTTGGACTGGAAGAATCAATATTATCAAAATGACCATACTACCCAAGGCAATCTACAGATTTAATGCAATCCCTATCAAATTACCAAGGATGTTTTTCACAGAAGTAGAACAAAATATTTTAAAGTTTGTTTGGAAGCACAAAGGACCCAGAATAGCCAAAGCCATCCTGAGAAAGAAAAATGAAGCTGAAGGAAGCAGGCTACCTGACTTCAGACTATACTAGAAAGCTAAAGTCATCAAAACAGTATGTTAACTGCACAAAAACAAATATAGATCAGTGGAACAGTACAGAAAGCCCCGAGTTAAACCCACACACCAACAATCAACTAATCTATGACAAATGAGGCAAGCATATACAATGGAGAAAAGACAGCCCCTTCAATAAGTGGTGCTGGGAAAACAGAACAGCTACATGTAAAAGAATGAAATTAGAACATTCCCTAACATCATACACAAAAATAAATACAAAGTTGATTAAAGACCTAAATATAAGACTGGATACTATAAAACTCTTAGAGGAAAACATAGGCCAAACACTCTCTGACACAAACACATCTTTTCAGCAGTTCTGAGCAATATCTTCTCAGATCCACCTCCTAGAGTAATGACAATAAAAACAAAAATAAACAAATGGGACCTAATTAAATTTAAAAGTTTCTGCACAGCAAAGGAAAACCTAAATAAAATGAAAGGACAACCCACAGAATGGGAGAAAACCTTTGCAAATGAATTGACTGACAAGGGATTAATCTCCAGAATACATCAACACCTCCTGCAGCTCAATACCAAAAAAACAAACAACCCATCAAAAAATGGGCAGAAGATCTAAACAGACAATTTTCCAAAGAAGACATGCAGATGGCCAAAAAACACATGAAAAGATGTTCAATATCACTTATTATTAGAAAAATGCAAACCAAAACTACTAAGAGGCACCAACTTACACCAGCCAGAATGGGCATGATCAAAAAATCTACCAACAATAAATGCTGGAGAGGGTGTGGAGAAAAGGGAACCCTCTTACACTGTTGATGAGAATGTAAATTGGTGCAATCGCTATGGAAAACAGTATGGAGAGACCTCAGAAAACTAAAAATAGAACTACCATTTGACCCAGCAGTCCCACTCCTGGGCATCTATCCAGAGAAAATCATGACTTGAAAAGATTTATGTACTCCAATGTTCACTGCAGCATTATATACAATAGCCAAGTCATGGAAGCAACCTAAATGTTCATCAACAGAGGAGTGGATAAAGATGTACTACATATACACAATGGAATATTACTTAGTCATAAAAAGGAATGAAATAATTTGCAGCAGCATGGATGAAATTATCATGGTAAGTAAAGTTAGACAGTGAATAACAAACGTCATATGCTATCGCTTATAATTGGAATATAAAAAAAGGATTCAGGAGTTCCCGTCATGGCGCAGTGGTTAACGAATCCAACTAGGAACCATGAGGTTGCGGGTTCGGTCCCTGCCCTTGCTCAGTGGGTTAACGATCCGGCGTTGCCGTGAGCTGTGGTGTAGGTTGCAGACACGGCTCGGATCCTGCGTTGCTGTGGCTCTGGCGTAGGCTAGTGGCTACAGCTGTGATTCGACCCCTAGCCTGGGAACCTCCATATGCCGCGGGAGCAGCCCAAAGAAATAGCAAAAAGACAAAAAAAAAAAAAAAAAAAAAAAAAAAGGATTCAATGAACATCTTTGCAGAACAGAAACTGACTTACTGACTTTGAAAAACTTATGGTTACCATAGGAGACAGGTTGTGGGGGTAGGGATGGGCTGGGGGTTTGGGATGGAAATGTAAAACTGGGTTGTGATGATGGTTGTACAACTATATATAATAAAATTCATTGAATTAAAAAAGTACTAATATATGAACTGTAGATATTTATGAAAAACATCTCAAAATATTTTGGGACCTCTTAGTGACAGCCACAAAAAGACAAGCTTTGAACTAATGAAGCATTTTTCTAATTCTTTTACAGTATATGCTACTGAAGTTTAAATACAGTGGTCAAGCTAAATTAAATAAATGCAATTTACCAGTATTATTAGATATTGACATTTAAAAAACTGCTCTTTTAAAACAGAGTGATCTTTTTCTGGAGAAAGGCTTTCATCACTAATAATTATTAACTTTTAATTGGAAGAAAAAAAACCCTTCCTTATTCCACCTATTTTTTTTTTGCTAAAGCTTTAAGGAAAGCTGTTTTAAATTAAATGCAATTTGATCAAGTAATGTCTCTATGTACCGTGAAACTTTCAATAATGCATTAAACACACACAGTTCCAAGAACTTACTCAATTTTCTTTAACCAGATAAATCACTGGCTCCCTATTAATAAACTCAATATAGAAAATAAGCTGAGATTCAAATCTAGAAAGGAACATACTGGCATACACTTGAGCTAAACTAACAAGTAGTTATAACCAGTCACTGTAAGACACAGCCTCACAAATGTATGATTCAAATGGAATCCAGTAACTCCCTACTTTACATGCAATTTAAAGAGGCACCACAAGATGATGCTCTTCTTTAGTAGCAGAAACAAATGAATTTTTCAGATTAAACAGAAAAATAAATTAGGGCAGAATTCATTCCGTAAATATTATAAAACAGAACACATTATTTTAAAATAAGCCTTGCCTGGAGTTCCCGTCGTGGCTCAGTGGTTAACAAATCCGACTAGGAACCATGTGGTTGTGGGTTCGATCCTTGGCCTTGCTCAGTGGGTTAAGGATCCAGCATTGCCCTGAGTTGTGGTGTAGGTCACAGACGTGGCTTGGACCCAGCGTTGCTGTGGCTCTGGCATAGGCCAGCAGCTACAGCTCTGATTAGACTCCTATCGTGGGAACCTCCATATGCCATAGCAGCGGCCCAAGAAAAGGGAAAAAGACAAAAAATAAATAAATAAAATAAAATAAGCCCTGCTTATCATAATAAAATAATAAAGAAACAGATTTTAAACTTTTTTTTGCTTTCCTAATGAATTTTCTATTTCTTAAGTGTACTTCTGCCCAGTTGACGTTTCTCTAAAATTAAGGATTGTAAACCACAAGTTAAAATGACTGGGAAGTATAATGCCTCTATAAACCTGTGTGTTGAACTGCTGCCACCTGCTGGCTCCTCACAAAATCTAAAGGTCAAGCAACTTGTGGATTTTTTTCTTGGGGTATCTAGCCTTCACTTTTGGTTACAACAGTGTTTAGCCCAGGTTAACATCTGCAAGAAAAAACATCTCTTGGATGTGATTTCCATTGATGCTGATCATAAAGCTTCTTAAAACTTTGTCCAAACCACAAGCAAAATCATTTGGATGTTCAATAAAATGCAGATTCCCAGACCACAACCAACCCTGACAAACTGAATCAGAATCTTGGGAACCATAACCTGAAATTAATATTTTGTTTCAGCCAATTACTCCAAGTAATTCTGATGTGCAATACAGTTTGAAAACCAAAGACAAAAAGCTGACTTAACTAATCCAAAAACAAAACTAAAACAACACCTAAACATGGTTCTTTAGATATAAAATAATACTAATATCCTTCTAAAGTTTGATTAAGGAAAAAGAGGAAAACGGTAACAATATATATATATATTTTTTGTCTTTTTAGGGCCACACCCATGGCATATGGAGGTTCCCAGGCTAGGGGTTGAACTGGAGCTGCAGCTGCTGGCCTACGCCACAGCCACACCAACTCTGGATCCAAGCCATGTCTGTGACCTACACCACAGCTCACAGCAACACTGGATCCTTAACCCACTGAGCAAGGTCAGGGGTTGAACCTGCAACCTCATGGTTTCTAGTCAGATTCATTTCCGCCACAACAGGAACTCCTGATAACAATATTTTGCACAGCAAAATATACATTAAAATATCATCAAAATCTGACAAATATAGAACTAAAAACAGAATTACCATATGATCAAGCAATCCCACTCCTGGGACTATAACCAGACAAAACTGTAATTCAAAAAGATAATGCACTCCTATGTTCACAGCAGCACTATTCACAATAGCCAAGACATGGAAGCAACCTGTCTACTGACAGATGAATGGATTAAGAAGAAATGGTATATACATACACTGGAATGTTATTCAGCCATAAAAAAGGAATGAAATAATGCCATTCACAGCAACATGGACACAATTAGAGATTATCATACTAAGTGAAGTAAGTCAAGAGAATGACAAATACCCTATGATATCTCTTATACACAGAATCTAAAATATAATACAAATGAACTTATTTACAACACAAAAACACTCACAGACACAGAAAACAAATTTATGGTTATCAAAGGAAAAAAGGGTGAGGGGATAAATTAGGAGTTTGGGATTAACAGATACACACTACTATGTATAAAATAAATGAACAATAAGGTCCTACTGTATAGCACAGGGAACTGTATCCAATCTCCAGGGATAGACCATGATAGAAAAGAATATTTTTAAAAGTATGTATATGCTATACATATATATTATATGCATACAAACATATTATATATTATATGTATATAATTAAATCACTTTGCTATATAGCAGAAAATGGCACAATGCTGTAAACCAACTATACTTTAATAAATTTTTAAAAAAGATTGTTCAAGCAAAACAGTACTTTATATAGTACAATATAAACTATTAGACAAAACCAAATCTGACAGGCATCAACAAAACCAAAATAAAAAAACTAATATAACTTGGAAAATAAATACAAATATTCTAAAATAAAATGTCAGCAAAGAATCCAATAATGTACCAAAAGAATAACACAGCTTTTTTTTTTTTTTTTTTTTTTCTTTTCAGGGCTGTACCTGTGGCATATGGAAGTTCCCAGGCTAGGGGTTGAATCGGAGCTGCAGCTACTGGGCCTATGTCACTCACAGCCACGGCAATGCTAGATCCAAGCAGCATCTGCGTCCTAGGCTGCAGCTTGCTAGGTCACAGCTTGCAGGAATGCCAGATCCTTAACCCACTGAGCGAGGCCAGAGATCAAACCCACATCCTCATAGATAACAGTAAGGTTCTTAACCCGCTGAGCCACAGAGGGACTCCAAAGAATAACACACTCTTACTTGAAAAGAATTTATTCTAGGAATTTAAGGAACTAGGAAATTAAGAAATTTAATAACTATATCAATTTAATTCACTACACAGATAAATTAACAAAAAGCACACAATCATTAACATTAGGTAGGTGTTGAAAAAGCATGCAATAAAATTCGGCAGACATTAATAAAAACATTAAATAGAAACAAAGTAAAAGAAGCAACTTTAAAACAATAAAAGCTATTTATCTATAAAGCTGACAGCAAGTATTCTCAAATACTTAAATTTATAAGCCATTATAATTAAATGCAAAAGCTAAAAAGTGATACTTGTAATCCCTGTTATCATTCAACACTGTCTCAGAGGTTCCATCTAGTAACACCAATAAGACAAAAATGAAATGACACAGGAATTCTATTTCCACTTTCATAAATATACTGGACAAGGAGAGAAGAGCCATTTCCTTTTGCTAACAATGGAATTGTCTACTATGAAAACCTAAACGGGAGTAGGTAAAAATTACCAAGTTATCAAATAAAGTGGTTTATACAACAAATAGTCTTTATCAATAAAGAATATAGAAAAAAATAGTCTATTAATGAGAGGCAGAAACCATAACATATTCAAGAAGAAACCTGATGAGCATTAAAAAAAAAAATCTTACTTGACATAAAAGAAGATCTAAATAAATGCTCATACCCACATTCTGGGGTGGGGAAAAAAAAAAAATTACAAAAATGCCAATTCTCTCCAAATCAATAAAAACTACCCATCCTAGGGAGCTCCAATGTGGTACAGAGGAAACAAATCCAACTAGTATCCATGAGGATGCAGGTTCGATCTCTAGCCTTGCTCTGTGGGCATTGCCATGAGCTGTGTGTGGTGTAGGTCGTAGACGCACTGCTGTGGCTGGGATGCAGGTCAGCAGCTGTGGCTCCGATTTGACCCCTAGCCTGGGAACGTCCATATGCCGTCGATGTGGCTCTAAAAAGCAATAACTACCCACCTTAGCGAAAAACTGGAGATTTCTCTATTGAATTTTTAACTAGACTGACTCTGGCCATCCGGCTCAGCTAAGCACAGGGGTAAAGAACATGACTGAACGAAAATAGGGGAATTATCGAGTGCCCACTTATTAAAAGATGAGACTACAAACTCTTCTTTCCTTTGAATCCCGTAAAGCTAGGATCAGGCCTTATCTCTCTCAGACAAGAAAGAACAGGACTCCTCTCTCTGGGAACACCTGCCAGACCATGAGATATGATCTGCAAAAATTCTGGGTGAGTAGTTTCTCACTCAAACAGGTGTTACTGACTGCTTGAAAAAAAGGTATATTATTAGGTCTTTTCAAAAGAAGATGTAATAAACTATTTTTAGAGTTTATATTATGCCTTTTCAATTACACAATTCAAGGACTTTGTAAGTCAGATGCTAAAGAGAATACGAATACCTATGAAGCGCTAAAAGAATTCAGGGATAACAATGATAATTGGGAACTAGGAAAAAAATGCATCTCTTAGAAACTTACCCAGAAGTCATGCATTGCAAGTCATGGTTTCCTTACTGCTTTCTAATGACGAGGGAAAAAAAAAAACTTTCTAATTTTCTAGGAAGCTATATAAATGTACACTATAGAGAAAGATGTACATGAACATGTACAAACATGTACAAAAAAGAGTTTCATTTCAATGTCAAGTCCAAATTGAAGAAAAGAGGTAGGAAGTGGTTCACATTCTACTATAAATAAACGGGAGGACTCTTTATTTTGTACACTGTAGCATTCCTAGTACCTACAATAATGCATAACATATATTAGGTATTCAATAAACTTTTTGAATGTCGAGTGAATAGTATAAATTAGACTACGTGACTGAGTTAGGTGCCATAAATCACTATACTTAAATATATAAATTCTAAATGTCTTCCACGGAGTTCCCGTCGTGGCGCAGTGGTTGGCAAATCTGACTAGGAACCATGAGGTTGCGGGTTCGATCCCTGGCCTTGCTCAGTGAGTTAATGATCCGGCGTTGCCGTGAGCTGTGGTGTAGGTTGCAAACGCGGCTCGGATCCCGCGTTGCTGTGGCTCTGGCGTAGGCTGGTGGCTACAGCTCCGATTCAACCCCTAGCCTGGGAACCTCCATATGCCGTGGGAGCGGCCCAAGAATTAGCAACAATAACAACAACAACAAAGACAAAAGACAAAAAAAAAAAAAAAAAAAAAGTCTTCCTAAACAATACATAAGAGAATCTTAAAAAACATAAAAGCCTTTAAATTCAAGACACAATAAAATGCAAGTGATGTATATGCAGAGCATGGATATGTATGATCACATGTGGGCAATACAGTACACATGCATGTGTACAGGGCAGCTGGCTTGTGTGTACACAATATCAAAGTATAAAGTGCATATAGAGTATATTTGTATACAGGGGTAAGCACAGGGGTAAAGAACATGACTGAACGAAAATAGGGGAATTAATGAGTCAGAGAGAGACTAAACCAAATAAGAAACTATATAACAAGTTATTTTAAGGGGTCCACAGACGCTAGATGATAGAATAAGAAAAGGAAACAAAGACATATTAGCCTTTCCATATCAAGTAAGGTATCAAAAAATAAATTACAGGAAAAAGTTGTCAAAATTATTTCCCAGGGAAACATCTCATTAGAAGAAAAATATACATATACTAACCAGTCCACACTGCTTATCTATAGCATTTCAAATGAAGTCATGAAACATTCATTCCAGATTTCCAATCTTATTTAAATTGGAATTAATATCCCAAATACTGATTATCAATTAGTAAAACAATAAAACTGAGCTTTCGGCCCTAAACTGTGATCGTATATATATGCCTCTCCCTGCCAAGCATAGTACTAAACTGTTTCCTCTGGAGTGCCCCTCGTGACTCAGCAGAAACGAATCCGACTAAAATCCATGAGGATGTGGGTTTGATCCCTGGCCTCACCAAGTGGGTTAGAGATCTGGCGTTGCCATGAGCTGTGGTGTAGGTCCCAGACTTGGCTCAGCTCCCACATTACTATGGCTGTGGTATGGGCCAGCAGCTATAGCTCTGACTCAAACCCTAACCTGGGAACTTCCATATGACGGGGGTGCAGCCCTAAAAAGCAAAAAAAAAAAAAAATTGTTTCCTCTTCCATACTATTTCTTCATCTTATCCTTACTCCCAAGGTGACATGTAATCAATTTATTTGTGTGTGTGGCTAATAAAACATGCAGGAGCATTCAATAAACATTTGCTGAAGAAAAATAATTACTTCTTATTCAGTAAAATTATTTGATCTCAACAAACCAAAGACTCATACTTGTACCTAAAGGAGAAATAATATAAAGATCCTATCAAGAATGGAAAGCCAACTCCAAAGAGTAAGAACAAGACTTAAACAATGGTTATCCACTATGTAAACATACTGATTAAGCCTTCTGCTGGCTGCTAGGATTATATGAATATTAGACCCATATCCCTAGATCAAGAGTTGGCAAACCATAGTCCACGAGCTAAACTGCTTCATAAATAATTTTTTGGAAGGCAGACACACTCCTTGTTTACGTATCCTAACACTACCACACTACTACAGCAAAACTGAGCAGTTGCAAGCTAACACTCTCTGGCCCCTGAACCCTTTAACATTTATCTGGCCCTTGCAGAAGGCCCGTAAGCCCCTAGCCTAATGAGAATTCAGTCTATGAAGATCTGAAAGCCAATGGTATGAATATCCCTGGGGAAGAGAGCAAAGGGAGGATGTCAGGGCAGGCTTCCTGGGTGAAATGGTTAACTGAAATTAATTGACTGGGAAGCAGCCTGACACAGAAATAACAGAAATGTTCCAAGTAGAGTAAATTATGTGGGAAAGGGCTGCAGGCAAAAAGATACAGGGCATGTTTCAATAACTGCCAAGAGTTCGGTACTATTAGAATGTAGTGCACAAAGTGGTGAAAGACAAGGTTGGAGAAGAGGTCTGCACTTGCCAAGGTGAGGTGCTTGTATTTTTTTTTGGTCAACTTTTGTCTTTTTAGGGCTGCACCCAGTGCATATGGAGGTTCCCAGGCTAGGGGTCCAATCAGAGCTGTAGCCGCCAGCCACAGCCACAGCAACCTGAGATCCAAGCCACATCTGCTAACTACACCACAGTTAATGGCAACGCCAAATCCTTAACCCACTGAGTGAGGCCAGGGATCGAACCTGCGTCCTCATGGATGCTAGTTGGGTTCGCTAGCCACTGAGCCATGAAGGAAACTCCTGAGGAGCTTGTGTTTTTAAAGAATATATATCACTTTATGTGTACACCTGCCAAAAAAAACAAATCAAGCAAGCACACAAAAAAACTCAACCCACGTGTGGGAGAAGATACAAGAAACTAATATAAAGTTATAGAGGGGGGAGTTCCCATTGTGGCTCAGTGGTTAACGAATGTGACTAGGAACCATGAGGTTGCAAGTTCGATCCCTGACATTGCTCAGTGGGTTAAGGGTCCAGCATTACAGTGAGCTGTGGTGTAGTTTGCATACATGAATTGGATCCTGCATTGCTGTGGCTCTGGCGTAGGCCGGCAACTACAGCTCCGATTAGACCCCTAGCCTGGGAGCCTTCATCTGCCATGGTTGTGGCCCTAGAAAAGACAAAAAAAAAAAAAAAAAAAAAAAAAAAAAACCAAAAAGTTATAGAGGGAAAAGGGGTAGTGAACACAGAACAGATGAAAGTGGGGTCAGAGATACTTTACTAAATATATTTTAAAAATTTGTTTTTTAAATCATAGAATACATTACCTATTCTAAAACTGCATATTAAAAAGTGTGTACTATGTCATAAAGGAAATATTTAAGGAATTGAAATGAGAAATGATAAAGTTAGGCAAACAAATATGAAAGATTATTCTATAGATGCAATGTAGAGGAGGGCTAGAACGAGCAGAGAGTATTCAGGAAGCTACTACTGATTATTTAAAGCAAATAGATTAACAATGTATTGTGGAGCTTACAGCATATAAACAAGTAAAACATATAACAATAGGAGTTCCAATTGTGGTTCTGGGTAACGAACCTGACTACTATCCACGAAGACACAGGTTCTATCCCTGGCCTCGCTCAGTGGGTTAAGGAACTGGTGTCACCGATAGCTGTGGTGTGGGTCACAGTTGTGGCTCAGATCTGGCATTGCTGTGGCGTAGACCAGCAGCTCCAGCTCTGATTCAACCTGTGGCCTGGCAACTTCCATATACTACAGGTGTGGCCCTCAAGAAGGAAAAAAAAATGTTTAACAGTAGTTCAAAGGATGGGAAGTAAAAGGAATTACATTATTGTAAGATTTTTTTCCACTGTCTTTAAGTGGAATAACATTAATTAGAGGCAAAGCAGTATAAATTAATGATGAATACTATAATCTCTATATTAATCATTAAAAATAATCAAATAGGGTTGGATTAAAAAGCAAAAAGAGAAAACTAAGTTGAATTTCAAGAAAAATTTCTTAGGAGTTCCCACTGTGGCTCAGCAGGTTAAGAATCTGACTAGTACCCATGAGAATGAGAGTTTGATCCCTAGCCTCATTCAGTGGATTAAGGATCCAGAGTTGCCTCTAGATGAGGCACAGGTCGCAGATGCTGCTCAGATCTGGGGTTGCTGTGGCTATGGCATAGGCCGGCAGCTGTAGCTCCAACTGGACCCCTAGCCCAGGAACTTCCATATGCCATAGGCGCAGCACTAAAAAGGCAATTTTTTTTTTTTTTAAACTGCTGAATTAAAAAACAAGTAAGAATACAGAGGAGTTCCCGTTGTGGCGCAGTGGTTAACGAATCCGACTAGGAACCATGAGGTTGCGGGTTCGGTCCCTGCCCTTGCTAAGTGGGTTAATGATCCGGCGTTGCCGTGAGCTGTGGTGTAGGTTGCAGACGCGGCTCGGATCCCGCGTTGCTGTGGCTCTGGCGTAGGCCGGTGGCTACAGCTCCGATTGGACCCCTAGCCTGGGAACCTCCATATGCCGTGGGAGCAGCCCAAGAAATAGCAAACAACAAAAAAAAGACAAAAAAAAAAAAAAAAAAAAGACAAAAAAAAAAAAAAAAAAAAAAGAATACAGACACAAAGGAAAAAAGAACAGATGGACAAAACAGAAAGGTTTGGCAATGGTAACATAAAGCCAACCGTATGAGTAATTCCATTAAATATAAATATACTAAGCCAATTATTGGACAAAGACTGTCATTCTGGATAAAAAACAAGACCCAAATGTATACTCTTTATAAAAGACAAACCTGACTAATAATAACACTGACAAATTCAAAGAAAATGATAGAAAAAGAAAAATACTGGAGTTCCCACTGCGGTGCAGAGGAAATGAATCTGACTAGGAACCATGAGGTTGCGGGTTTGATCCCTGGCCTCGCTCAGTGGGTCAAGGATCCGGCGTTGCCATGAGCTGTGGTATAGGTCACAGACCTGGCGTTGCTGTGGCTGGCAGCTATCACTCCGATTAGACCCAGAGCCTGGGAACTTCCATATGTTGCAAGTACAGCCCTAAAAAGACCAAAAAAAAAAAAAGAAAGAAATTATTCGCAGACCCCAGAGGAAAAGAGGGATATTTCATAACACTACAAAGACCAATCCACAGCATACAAAACAATCCTAAAAGCCTGAACCCAACTAACATACTTAAAAAATACATGAAATGAAGGAAGTTCCCTTGTGGCACAGCAAGTTAAGGATCCAGTGTTGTCTCTGCAGTGGCCAAAGTCACTGTTGTCGAGCAGGTTTGATTCCTGGCCCAGGAACTTCCGCATGATTCGAGGGTGGGCCAAAAATAAATAAATAAACAAAGTAGAAATTAAAAGGAGAAAGACAAATCCAGTCATAGAGTTAACAACTCACACAGAAAAAACAGACATGAACAGTTATCATCACTATTAAGATAAAAAACTCATTCTTATTGCTGGAAGTGGAGGGAAGTAAATAAGTGTAAGTAACAGAAACAAAGGGAAAAATTAAAATTGTATTAAACAAAATAAAGCCTAATATAAACCTATAGGATTCCATATATTAAAGATATGCACACCTCAATTCTCTAGACATCATATTAAAAGTGAAAATTAAGGATCAAATTTATTGGAAAATTCTACCACTACAGACTTTTTTTTCTTACCAGCATCACTGTTAAATTCATAATTCTTCCAAGGTTATCAATGTAGTAGACACTGTCTGGATACCATGAATCACAGTGTAGGTAATTATACATTCCAAAAGCATGCATGTGCTCCAGTGTATATTGATCATCTCGAAGTTTTACTTCTGCCACAGCTGAAATGTAAGAAAAATAAACATTAAGTGCTCTGCCTCAGATTGTTCTTTTCTGAAGAATGCCAATAAGGAAAAAAACAAAAAAACAAAAAAAAACAGAGAATGTAAATCACCAAGGCCTTCAGGACTATATTACTATTTGAAAATAATTTCTGGGCATCTACCAGGCAGTGTGTGCAGAGCATAAACAGTGGGTAAATGGACAAAGCCCCTGCCTTTCCAGAACCTAGAACATAGCAGGCACAGAGCTTTTCATACCACGTTTTTTTTTTTTTTTTTGCTTTTTAGGGCTGCACGTGTGGTATACAGATGTTCCCAGGCTAGGGATCTATTTGGAGCTGCAGCTACCAGCCTACCCCGAGGCTCACCACAACGCCGGATTCTTAATCCACTGAGCAAGGCCAGGGATTGAACCTGCGTCCTCATGGATACTAAGCAGGCTCGTAACCCGCTAAGTCACAACAAGAGCTCCCATACCATTCTTTTAAGTACCCTTCTTTATAATTATGAATACAAAGAACACAGAAATTCTAAATTTGGAAAATTTCCTGTCTTCTGGGTAATATTAAACACACATTATAAAGTGTTTTTATACTTTTTATCTCTGTTATATTATATCTCTATTATCTCATTCATTTTTACCACATGAAGAAATAAAGACAATGTTTTTATTGTAGCATTATACAATTACGGAAATAAATGTAAGCACAAACGGTAACTTCTCTGTTATATACCACATCTTTCCCAAGAGTACAAAACAAAACAGTATCATATCTGGAATGGAAACAAAGTTTCCTACTTAAATAACAGTGCTTTTTTCACTACGGCATTAGCAGCTTCCATAATTTCACTTTTTTCCACCTTTACTGACATATAATTGGCATATAATATGGCATACGTTTAAAGTATACAATGTAATGATTTGATGTATGTATGTATTGTGAAATGATTACCAAAATAAGCTTACTTAACACATCCATCACCTCACATAGTTACAACTGTTTTTCTTGTTCTAAGAACTTTTAAGATCTACTTTCCTGAATTCTGTGATGGCCTAGCGATTAAGGATCCAGTGTTGTTCACTGCTATGGCATAGGTTCCATCCCTGGCCCCAGAATTTCCTCAGGCCATGGGCATGCCCTCCCACCCCCCCACCCCAAAAATCTACTGTCTTAGCTGCTTCCATAATTTTATTTTAATTTATTTATTTATTTACTTTTGCTTTTAGGGCTGCACCCATGGCATATGGAAGTTCCCGGGTTAAGAATCGAATTGGAACTGCAGCTGCCAGCCTACTAGCCACAGCAATGCAGGATCTGAGACATGATGGGAACTTCTGCTGCTTCCATAACTTTAAATCTGCCAAGAGTGATGTCTGCCTCCATTTCTCCTTTCCTTCTATGTAGACAGAAACTCTTACAGTTCAGGGCTGCCAGTGACCTAGAATTAATTTCTGCTCCAACAGGAAATACAGTAGTCGGTTATGCTGGGTCAATACTTTATCCTAATTATGAAACACATTTTACTACAGTCTGATCCCAAATACTTTCATCTTTTCTCCAGAATGCTCACCTGTGTTATTTCTATTATCTGTCTGGAGTCCTAAGTTGTATTTATTCATTCATTTATTCAGCAAATATCTTAATAGGCACAAATGATATGATGAGCAAACAGTATAGAATCTATC
Source organism: Sus scrofa (assembly GCF_054392235.1). Taxonomy (NCBI): domain Eukaryota; kingdom Metazoa; phylum Chordata; class Mammalia; order Artiodactyla; family Suidae; genus Sus; species Sus scrofa. Next base: position 28,259,379 of record NC_139386.1, on the reverse strand, counting down.
TTCTTAGCCTTATGATCCAATGGGGAAATGGACACTAGTCAAATAATCAAATAAATAAATACATAATCAGGGAGTTCTCATTTTGGCACGGCGAAAATGAATCCAGCTAGTATCCATGAGGATTCAGGTTCAATCCCTGGCCTTGCTCAGTGAGTTAAGGATCTGGCGTTACTATGAGCTGTGGTGCAACCTGCAGACACGGCTTGGATCCACGTTGCTGTGGCTTCTGATTCAACTGCTAGCCTGGGAACTTTCATATGCTCTAAGTGCGGCCCTAAAAAGCAAAAAAAAAAAAAAAGTGCAGCCCTAAAAGCAAGAAACACACACACACACAGTGAGAATAACAATGGAGCCTGATCCACTTGGGGAGATTAATGAAGGCTTTCAAAAATTTGAACCAAGCTGCAAAGGATAAAGTACAACTTAAGAAATATTCCTACACCCTCATTCGCAGGCGCACATGCACCTCTGTACCCCTACTTATCACATGGAAAAGGAGAGTAAGCAAAATTAGATGGAAAAATTTGTGTTAAAAAAACCAAAAGTTAGCCAAACTGGCTGAAATGCAGAGCAACAAAGAGAACTGTATAAGGAAAGGCTCAGGTGAATGAAGCTACAGAAATGGGCAGAAGATGGATCACAGAAGGCCTTGCCTTTATTTTTGTTGATAAACTCTATGTAATAAGAATTATTTTAAGAGCTTTTAAGCAGGATAGTAAAGACCAGGTTAGAATCTATAGGTTACTTATAACTAAATATGGAAAACAGATTAGAGCAAAGCAAAGCAAACCCAGGAAGATCTACAAGGAAGCTACTGCAGTCATCCAGGTAAAGGATGATTGAAGTTTGCAGACCAACAGGAAGTAAAACCATTGTAACTTTATGATGGATTTCTTAGAGGCTGAGGAAATTGTCATTATATAACTCGAGGAAATGTTTATTTCATAAGGAAGTTAAAAATATATATACTCCACTGATTAAAAGGGAAACAATCTTCAATTCTTGGTTTTCTAGCACCACTGTGTGGATTAAACTCGATACTACAGGAAGTGTACTTGGTAAAAATAGTGGCCCAAAGCAGGAATACCAGGCAATGATACAATAAATAAATTTTCTTCACATTTGTGCCAAAGAAGCCTGGACAATCTTGAAAAAGCCAGGGACTTCTCAGCCTTAGTACAACACTTCATCTATGAATATATGGATCTGGAAAACCATTTACAGGAAACCATGAAACAGCCTTAAGTCTACAGCATGCATTCTGGTGAGATTAATTTATGTAAGGTATTCGGATATAAATAAAGGCCCATTACATATATACTGTTTTGCAAAAGCTGGTAAGTGTATAGAAAAAACCTCTCTGACCCCCAAGAGAAAGGAAAAGTCACTGTATTTATCATGATAATCATCTTGAGTATATGCAGGGAGACAGAACAAATGAAAGAAGAAAAGCAGTGTCCAGAAAGTGAAAGAACGGAGCCACTGACAGGGCTCTTTCAATAGAGCCTAAGAGAGGGGTAGACAGCAGGAAGTCTCAAATCTAGCTTAGATATTTGAAATGACTAAAGAGGACTCTCTTTAACAGAGGGCTAAGAAGCCAGTGCAGTAAAATATTACTTAACATTATCTTGCTTTGGGTACCACCTCACACCAGTCAGAATGGCCATCATTAATAAGTCTACAAATAACAAATGCTGGAGAAGGTGTGGAGAAAAGGGTGCCTTCCTACACTGTTGGTGGGAATATAAATTGATATACCCACTATGGAAAACAGTATGGAGGTACCTCAGAAAATTAAATATAGAACTACCATATATGACCCTGCAAAGTCAGAAAGAGAAAGACAAACACCATATGGAATCACTTATATCTGGAATCTAATATATGTCACAAATGAACCTTTTCACAGAAAAGAAATTTGGACTTGGAGAACAGACCTGTAGTTGCCAAGAGGGAGGGGGAGGGAGTGGAATGGACTGGGAATCTGGGGTCAATAGGTGCAAACTATTGCCTTTGGAGTGGATAAGCAATGAGATCCTGCTGTATAGCACTGGGAACTACATCTAGTCACTTATGATGGAGCATGATGGATAATGTGAGAAAAAGAATGTATATATGTATGTGTGCCTGGGTCACTTTGCTATATAGGAGAAAACTGACAGAACACTGTAAACCAGCTGTAATGGAAAAAATAAAAATCATTAGAAAAAAACACATTATCTTTCACTGGAAATAAAAGAGCTTTGCTGAAAAATCCTTTTCTCTTAATCCTTTAAAAAGAACTTACAGCCTAACAAGAAGGGACTCTCCCTTAATCTTTACCTAAGTTTCTTATAAGACATGCATGAAACCTCAAAAACCTATGGTTTTTCATTCACAAAGTATTTACTGAATGTCTACTATGTGCCAGACATGTTGCTTGGCATTGGGCAGATACCAGCAAATAAAACAGACATGACCCCTGTCTAATGGCACTAACAATGGTCATGATTACTGCTTCTTGTCCTTTCAAAATATACAATGATGTTGAACCACATGAAATTGTCAATATGCAACTCTTTTGACACCAATTAAATATGATTCAATTGGAGTTCTTGTCATGGCTCAGTGGTTAACGAAGCTGACTAGCATCCACAAGGACATGGGTTCAATCCCTGGCCTTGCTCAGTGGGTTAAGGATCCGGCATTGCTGTGAGCTGTGGTGTAGGTCATAGATGCGGCTCAGATCTGGAGTTGCTGTGGCTGTGGTGTGGGCTGGCAGCTATAGCTCCGACTGGACCCCCAGCCTGGGAACCTCCATATGCCACAGACAAAAAATAAATAAATAAACATGACTGAATCTAATACTTACTTAAGCAAAGTACAGTAGGTTTTTTTTTGTTTCTTTTTGTTTTTTTTTTAAATGAGGGAAGAGGCAAAGAACATTAACTTACAAAGGTCACTTCTTAGACCATTTATCTTCTATAATCAACCCAACCAGCTGTCTTCTTTTCACCTAGTTTCTGAGTTTGTTATTTGCATACAAAGATGTAAAAAAGCAAGAGTACAAGTCTGTAGAACTAGTTCTGAAGCAAAATCTATAGAACAGGGCACGGCTAGAACTAGCAGCATTGCCCTTGCTAAACTTTTTTACAACACTTCTGCACATGTTACACACTGATCAGCTTCTCTTCCCCAAATTCTCCCCCAGAAGAGCAGGCTTGAATTTTATAGTAAACTTAACTTACATAGATGCAATGATTATATGGCTCCTCTCTCCCTTTACTCCAATTACAGCTTAAGTTTTGGCCAGTTTTTATTTTCCTGCCCTGAAAAAACAGCCCAGAGAGGTCACATAGAGCATTAGGTAAAGCACAAACTTTAGGATCAGATTTGCCACTGATTAGCAGTTTAAGTTACCTACCGTTCTACCCTAATTCCTCATCTGTAATAAAAGTTAATAATACTTGGAGTTCCCATTGTAGCTCAGTGGGTTAAGAACCTGACATAGGCTCCATGAGGATGCAGGTTCGATCTCTGGTCTCGCTCAGTGGGTTAAGGATCCAGCACTACTGCAAGCTTCGCGGGGTAGGTGGCAGATCCTGCTAGATCCTGAGTTGCTGAGGCTGTGGTGTAGGGTGGGAGCTACAGCTCAAATTCCACCTCTAGCCTGGGAATTTCCATATTCCACAGGTGCAGCCATTAAAAAAGGAAAAACAAAAAACAAAAAAAGTATCCTATAAATTTATTGACAAGCTTAAATTAAAAACATGTCAAGTATTTGTTAAATGACACCTAAGAATAAATTAATTTAGCTGTTTCTCTTCTTCCTTTCAAGGGTAGTTCTCACACAGCTGACCATAATTCCATTCTCTCCTGCCTTTTAGGCCCTTCCTCAAGCGATCTCTCCACTAGCCCCTTCTCCTCAACTCAAACGTGTTGAAAACTTATCCACTCGCAAAACAAGTGAAAAAGGTTTCCTCTTCTCTGTCCTGCACTCAAAGCAGAGCTCTCTCCCACCCTATACTTCTCAGACTTCTCTAAAAAAGCCCAGGAGTTCCCGTCGTGGCGCAGTGGTTAACGAATCCGACTAGGAACCATGAGGTTGCGGGTTCGGTCCCTGCCCTTGCTAAGTGGGTTAATGATCCGGCGTTGCCGTGAGCTGTGGTGTAGGTTGCAGACGCGGCTCGGATCCCGCGTTGCTGTGGCTCTGGCGTAGGCCGGTGGCTACAGCTCCGATTCAACCCCTAGCCTGGGAACCTCCATATGCCGCGGGAGTGGCCCAAGAAATAGCAACAAGACAAAAAAAAAAAAAAGCCCATACTCTCATTTTCTCATTATCCTCATGAACCCATTTCAATTTTGTTTCTAGCACTACCATTCTAAAGAACTTACTTTTTCACTTAAAATATGTATTAAGCAGTCAATATAGAATAATAGTCAACAGATTTTATCCTTCCCTCAGAATCAACCAGTAAGGCAAAATAAAATAAACTGGACAAAACTAAACAGTAATTATCAAGACATAAGACAAAAGGCAACAAAGGATAGTGATTCTTAAAAGAGAAACAAATGAGGTGAGCTCTACTACTGCCCTAGCCTAGTGCTTAGGTTCCAACTCACAGTACAAAGAGCAAAGTGAGGCAGTACCTGGCCATCTCCCTGGGTTGAGGAATCTGAGCTGAAAGTCTGGAGAGACTAAAGCAGCTAGAGTTCATCAGACAGAGTACCAGAGAGGAGAGAGTCATGGTGAGAGAACTCCAGAGAGCTACAAAGCACCTCGCTAAAATGCAGCAGAGAACTAATGGCATACGTTGGAGGAAACTACCCCAGGCCAGGGAAAGAACCATCTGAAAGGATTAGAGGTCAGTATTGGGTACTCACACAAGCTGTGACTGTTCCCACCGGGCAGACCAGAGAAAAACCCTTATTCATAGGTAAGGTACACAAAAAAGTCTTGTCTCAGTAGTGGGGAATAATTAGCCCTAGGTGAGTACTGCCCCAGACCAGCCTAAAAAAAAAAAAAATCATAAAAGCAAGACCCAGTGGAATTAATCTGTTTCCAAGTAACTCAATCAAATCCCAGAACAGAGTTTAAAATTTTTAAGAATACAAAAATGTCTTATACCCGATAGGGTAAAATTCATAACTTCTGGCATCCAATTAAAGATTACCAGGCATGCAAAGAAGACAGGAAATAAAACCCATAATGAGGAGAAGCCAACATGTAACTGAAACAGAAGCTATAATTAGCAGAACAGAACAGAAAAATATTTATTAAAGTACATTCCAAATGTGCAAAATGATAACCAGAGACATGAAAGATGTTAAAATTTAAATCAAACTGCTAGAAATGAAAATTATAAGATGAAATTTATTTATAAGATGAAAAATATGGACAGAATAGACATTGTAAAAGAAAAAAATTAATGAAATTAAAGGCATGAAAATAGAAACTATCCAACATAAAACACTTTTAAAAAAACGCAGGAGTTCCCGTCGTGGCTCAGTGGTTAACGAATCCGACTAGGAACCATGAGGTTGCGGGTTCGGTCCCTGCCCTTGCTCAGTGGGTTAACGATCCGGCGTTACCGTGAGCTGTGGTGTAGGTTGCAGACGCGGCTCGGATCCCGCGTTGCTGTGGCTCTGATGTAGGCCTGTGGCTACAGCTCCGATTAGACCCCTAGCCTGGGAACCTCCATATGCCCTGGGAGCGGCCCAAGAAATAGCAAAAAGACAAAAAAAAAAAAAAAAATGCAAAGAGCACTAATGAACTGGGGTTAAGGTCCAGTAATCTAAAAACGAGTAACTGAATTCCTCAAAGTAGAAAATTTAAAATAAATACATATTTAAAAAATACTGGAAGAAATAATGGCTAAAACCATTCCAAACTTGAAGAAAACTATACATCCATGGACCTAGAGGTAGAACAAATATACCAAGCACAAGAATCATGAGGAAAATCACAGTAACACAACATATTCAAACCACACTAAACCAATATGAAAGAGAAAAATCTTATAAGCAGTCAGAGAAAAAGGAGATGTTATGTACAAAAGAACAAAGACAGGATAACATATGATCTCTCATCAAAAACAATACAAGTAAGAAGACAGGGTAACATCCTTAAAGAACTGAAAGAAAAAACTGTCAACCTAGAATCCTGCACGTGGCAAAAATGTCTTTAAAAAAATCAAGGCAAAATAAGCATGTTTTCAGACATACAAAAGCTGAAATATTTCATCACTGTAAGGTCCATACTATAACAATTATTAAAAGTTTTTCAGGCAGAAGGAAAATTTACAGATTAAAAATAAGGATCTACATAAATGAGTAGCATGAGAAATGGCAACTACAGCAGTAAATATATAAGATTTTTTCCCTATCATTTACATGTCTTTAAAAGAAAATTAACTTAAACAAAAATAACAACAATGTATTATGTAAAAGCAAATAGGCAATAATAGCATAAAGGAGAGAACTAGAATAGCAAAACTATACTTTTGTAAGGTTCTTACACTACACATGAAGAAGTATATCATATGAATATATCACATAATAAGTTAAAGATAACAATCAAAACAAAGCTTTGGAGTTCCCATCGTGGCTCAGTGGTTAATGAATCCAACTAGGAACCATGAGGTTGCGGGTTCGATACCTGGCCTTGCTCTGTGGGTTAAGGATCCGGTGTTGCCGTAAGCTGTGGTGTAGGTCGCAGAGGCAGCTTGGATCTGGCATTGCTGTGGCTCTGGTGTAGGCCAGCGGCAACAGCTCTGATTCGACCCCTAGCCTGGGAACCTCCATATGCTGTGGGAGTGGCCCTAGAAAAGGCAAAAAAAAACCCAGCAAAAAAACAAAAGAAAACCAAAGCTGCAGTGACTATCTTAATATCAGACAACAGAATTCAGAACAAAGACTATCACACCCAGGATATAAAGAAGATTATTTTATAATGATAAAGTGGTCAATTTATCAAGAGGGCAAAATAATAATGTTTATACAACATAAAAGAACTTCAAAATATACAAAACAAAAACTGATAAAACTGCAAGGAAAAACAGAAACATCCACAATTATAGCCAGAGATGTCAATACCCCTCTCTCTTACAACAAGGATAAATTCAAAACAATTATGCTAAGTAAAAGATGCCAGATAAGTCAGTATACACTGTATAATTCTAGGTATATAAAACTCCTGAAAATATAAACAAATCTACAGTGACAAAAAGATCAGCAGTTGTTTAAGGATTGAAAGGGGGAGGGGAGGAACACGGGGCTGGTTATAAGCTAGGAGGTAGGCACCGGGCTGAGCAGCTGAAACTAGTTTACAGATGCGTCTCAGGCTAAGCAGCTGCAACTGCTTTACAAACAAGTAAGATGACTAGCCAGAGATAACTCAGAAAACTGCCCCCACGTAAGCAACCTAAGCAGCCCTTACTGTGCTTAACTCACTTCAAGTTCACCCGTGTGCTCTTCCACACATACTTTGCGTCTAATAAATGCTGTCTCTATTTAACAATCTTGGCCTCTTTGCTGAATTCTTTCTTCAAAAAAATCCAGAACCAAGGTCCTTCCTCCAGCTGCTCCATCATCAGAATCAGTTAGAGATAGGCACAAGGGAACGTTTAAGGATGATAGCTAAGTTTTTCACCTCGATTATGGTGACAACTTCATGAGTGTATATGTACATGTGAAAACCTGTCAAATTCTACACTTAAATATGTATAGATTTTTGTCCATTATATCTCAACAAAGCTGTTCAATGCTGTAGGTGATGTAAATTTAGTCATCAGTCAGGCTCCAGCCCTAGAGATGAACCTTTGAAAAAGAGAAGGGTACAGGACCCTCATTACAGAATAGTCTTAGCAGAGAAAACAGACACACCAAGTGCTACAAAGTGTCATAAAGTCTATGAAGAACCAGGTACTATGGAAAAGTACAGATTCTAATTTGTACAGATTCTGTAGTATAGACTCTAACTATACAGTCAAGAAAGGAAACACTAAGTAATATGTAAACCAAGATCAAATAATGGGGTATGAGTTAGCTAGGTGAAACATAGGAGGAAAATACATTTACTGAACGAAGAGTCTAGGGAAAAAAATGAAATGGAATTGTTGGGTCAAAGGGCATTAAAATTTTATATGAGTTTTTTTGCTTAGTTCTTTGGAATGGAAAAAGACAAAGTGACATTTACTGCTTATGCAGCAGAGGAGATTCTAAAACAATATTTAGGGCGAGAATAAAACTCACTGCTTCAATTTGAGACCAGACACCACAGCTTCATTCACACGCCCCAAATGCAAAGCATCATACAGGTGTCCGCCAACAGTTTGTTGAATTAATATGAACTCCTTGGGTTGGTTATAAAAGATATCAAACTATGAGAAGGAGCAGCTCAATCATACCTCACAATATCTCTAGAAATGAGTTTTAATTTTTTTAAAAATAAAAAAAAGAATTAAAAGAATTAACCTGTTCTTCTTCATCACCCTCAAGAAATTAAACAAAAGCCCCTCATGTTAACTATTACAAAGCTTCCAAACTGATCCCTTTGTCTCCATTCCCCTCATCTCCATAGAGCCTTGGAGCAAACTATTCAATCCCCAAATCTGTCATTTCCCTTCTATAGTTAAAATCCTAAGTGGCACTTTATCACCTCCGATTGTGCATCCCAAACAGACTCCAAGACCAACAATGGTGAAAAGAGGGGAGAAAAAGAACAACTTAGTTTCTCATGAAGTTAATGTATTTAATTTAGAGAACTTTTCATTGTGAGATTTTGCTGTTTTGGTGTTAAAATATCCTTCTGTTTATCAAAGGATGGGTGAGTGCATATTTTTTTTAAGAACCATCTCCACTTAGTAACTTAAAAAGTTGGCAAATCTATGACAGCTGAGCTTTATTTTTTATTGTAATGGTCCTTGGAAAAGTCTGGGAAACACTGACTTAAAGGATAAAGTCCAAAAGACAAAAAGTGCCCTTACCTATCTAAGTTCTCTCACTTTCCCAGAAGACTTTTTTGCTCTGGAAATATAACATTGCAATAATGCCCTGCACATGACCTAATTTCTTCCCTTTGCTCACACTTCCCCAGGAATGAAATGACCTCAAACAACTTCTCTTCTCCACTCAATCTACTAACTACTCACTATGCCAAGCACTACGGCAGTGAGTGGTTTTAAAAAACAAAACAAAAAAACACCACTGTAAGCATGGAGCTCACAGCCTAGTGGAGGAAACACATATGAAATGAATGAAGAATCAAAAATTATGATTTAAGTACTATCCTTCAGAGAACAGAATGAAGGAGCCCAAAATCAAAGGCAGGAAGCCTAGTCAGGAAGGTATTACAGCTCCGGTAAGAAAGAACAATTTGAACAAGGGAAGAGGCATAGAGAAGTTAAGATTTTGAGTTGACTGGATTTGCTGAAAAACCGAATAGGGGATAAAAGAGAAGAAATACACCAAAGGATGACTCCAGCATGAGCAACTACGTCCACCTGAACTAGCAGTCCCAATTTTTTATGCTTCCCTGGATCTATTATGCCCTTCGGTTTGAGCTTCCCATACTGACTCTAGGCTGGATTATAAGACTTGCTTTGGCCAATGAGACAACAGCGAACATACTGCAAGCAGAGCTTTACAAAGCTCTTGGGCACTGCTTCTGGTCTCTTGGGATAAGCCTGTGCCAGCCTGATGAAGGATGAGACACCACTTGGAGGAAAGCCAAGCAGAGAACATCCACAATCATCCTAAAACAGCCTAGAGAACCCCCAAATATATGAGAAGGGTGTCCATTCATGACTAAAACCACCTAGTTGACCTTATGAGCAATAACAACTGCTTATTGTTTTGAGCCACGGAGTTTTGCGGTGATTTTTTTAATGCAAAACATGGTGGTATCATTTACTTAAATGGAGTGGGAGAAAGGGAATGAAAAGAAATATCAAGATCATTCTCTGACCCTGATTAACTCCTACCTATCCTTTAAAGCTCAACTTAGATATCACCTTCTCCAGGAAGCTTCCCCAGATGTCCCAGGCTGGTCTGGGAAAGATAGTGAAACACTATCATTATGTTTTATTCATATCCCTATCAATGCCTTACCATACTGTCCTATAATTATCTGCTTACACTTTTCTTCCTAAGTAGACAGCATTTTTATGTTATCGACTGTGCTATACTCATCTTGATAGTATCAGCATGTTACATAAAACAAGCTCTCAAAAGAGGTTTCTTAATATATAGTAAATGAATAGACTTGTTTGATGCTAAAAAAATCTATTAACTCTAGATTATTTCTCCAAGTGTGATCCACTGACAATATACATCAAAATCAGCAAGACTGTGTATTAAAAATGCAATTTTGGGGTTATCACTAACAAAAATTGCCATCCATTACGTTGTAAAAGCAAGGCTGAATATTCCCGCCAGCTACAGATAAACAAGTAGCAGGAGTGTAGGTACTAACCCAACTTTTCTTCGAAATTTTCTCCAGATGTAATGTACGTGAGAGTCCTTAGTCTGATGGCCCATAAGTAAGTGAAAATGCTCCTAAGTATAATAGAGTTTCTCTTCTAAGAATTGGGTCTCGGCCAGAAAAAACAGGAGCAGAGGATCCTCCAAAGAGGCGTGGCTTCTCAACGCACCGGTTTACAGAGGATGCTCCAGGAGGAAAGCCTGTCCTGAGCTTTCCCCGCAGCAAGGGCCACACCAGGACCGACAGGCAAGCGGAACCTAGGCATCACCCGCGGACCTCGGAGCCCTGGGAAGCGAAGCCAAGGGGCGGCGCAGGGTCCCACCGGAGGAGCCAATCAAAGGCGGCTCCTTCAGGGTTCGGGGATGGGCTTTCATTTTCCACAGGCAGCCACCCGGGGTCCACCCCAGCCCAGCAGGCCACGAAGAAGGCCACGGTCCCCTGGCTAGCCACAGCCAGCAAGGAAGAAAATGCGGGAAGAGTCGGGCCAATGGCAGCCGAAGGGGGAAAAGAACAGAGTGCGAGGGGGCACCGCCTCGTCCCACCTGCGTCAAGTTCCAGCTGGTAACAGGGCAGCGGCTCGAGCGAGAGCTTGTAACCCTCGAAGCGGGGATCCAACAGAGGTCTCTTCACCCGCAGGGAGCAATTAGCGGCCACATCCATCGCCTTGCGAGGTGCTAGCGTGAGAATTAATAAAGCTCTTGTTGAAAGATCCGCGCTCCCCTCGTAGCACCGAGGCTGGCTGGCGGCGTGGTTCCCATCCCAGAAAACACTGCGGCGTAGCGTGCCTTCTGGGAAATGTAGTATCCACGAGAAAGTTGGCTCTGTTGCATGCTGGGATATGTAGTTTTCTAGGCGCTTAATGCCCGTGCGAAAGCAGGATCTGGACTCTCTTACCCAGAGGACTGAGCAACCAGGAGGCGGCCCGCGCTGGTTAAATTCTCACATTATAGGCAGGGTGGCGAGACCCCGCCCCGGAAATGCGTGTGCTAGCTTTCTGTGTGCTTAGGTGCCCGAGCTACTGAGGGTCTAGGTCCGGGCAGCCGAAGAGTGTGGTAGGTAACGGTCGTCAGCGCAAGGGTCATTTCGTCGCTGGGAAGGGACGGCCCTCGCCCGCGGTGATGGTGGTGAGCTATGCCCGTGGTCCTCAGGGCCGGGACCCGGGCCCAGCCCAGGCTCCTTTCGATGTGCTGTCTTTCGTTAGCTTCCCCGACCCGCGCTCGCGGGCCTGTAGGGCTCTCCGACAGGGCGTGCTACCGGAGTTGGCCTGAAGCCAGTCCTCGCTTTGTTTTCTGGCTCCTCCCCTCCCGCCTCTCCCGCTGTCTCCGCCCTATTCTATTTTCCCAAAGAATGTCTGAACTGGGAGGGATCCCCTAGCGCCCTTGTTTTACCAGTGAGAAAACTGAGGCCTTTAAGAACTGACTTGGCCAAGGTCACTATCCGTATTTTAGGGGCCAAGGCAAGATCAAGTTCAATATCCTAGGACTGGTACTGACTAGATCTTAGTATTACTTTGAAAATGTTGCCCTCCAACGTCAAAAGCGAACATTTCTTACTACGTTCTCAACCTCTCCTTTCTCCTGTTCCATTAAAAAAAATAATAACTGAAAACTCACTACCAGTCTGAGTTTCATATGAGCAACGAGATGGGAGACAACAAAAGTAGTCTAAAGTTAGTGACAGATGAGCGGAGTAACGTTAGCTTATTCCAAGTTGTACAACCCAATCTTCCTCTCCTTTCTACACCGTTTTGGTTGTCTGTTTTTCTGAAAATTGAGAATTTTCTAAGTTAGGAATTAGTTTGAAATTTGTTTTCTCCTTATCCCAACCGGCAAGCTTTGGTAACGAATACACATATACTTACTGTTAGTTTGGCAGTTATAATTCTGGGTACATCATAGTGAAAAGCGAAGTAAAGCACTTAGGAGCCTTACCGGGAAATTTCGTTTTTCACCAATTGTGCTTAATCTTTTATCGATATTGGGGTATTATAGCCAAACTTTTGCATGCAGTTAAGGTGCCAAAGTGATTAGCAATCAATTATGGTCTGGGGACCTCTGGGGTCACAGTACCTGAGTTCAAGTCTTGCCTTCACTTTTTTATCCTCGTGCCTCAGTTTCCTCATCTGTAAAATACAAATTATGTTAATAGTACTTACATAAAAGAATATGATCTGGGAATTAAATGAGTTAAAAACTCAGTGCCTTAAGTCAGTGACAGGCACACAACTGTTTAGTAGATGTTACAATAACTGTTATTGTCCAAAGACTCGTTAATAAAGGGTATATGGGGAAGAAAATTCTAAAGTTCATGATTATGACTGCTTGGGATGCAGTAAATAATATTAAGAATAATGATACTGTGAACACATCAAAATTTATCACCCCTTCAGCTGACAGACACTGTTAAATATATTGAGGTGCTTACCTAGAGGATTTAGAAGAAAATGCTTTGTAAGTGTTCTGTATCTGAAAATACATGTTGATGTTCAGGTTAGCAAGATGAACAAAGATGCGCAGATGAGAGCAGCGATTAACCAAAAGTTGATAGAAACTGGAGAAAGAGAACGGTAAGTAATAGATTGTGTTAATAAATTACATTTAACATCTTTAAATTACAGTTATGTTTTAAGAATCTAAATATCAAGTAACAAAACTGATGTCAGTGGAAATAATTACAGAAAATTGAGATTATCAAAAGCTTGAATTCCTAATATCTATAAAAAGTGGTTAGATCTGTTCAATATTGCAAGTCTTGGAAGTAAAAATGTAGAAAGATGAATAATAAGTGACTCTCCAAAAATGTGCAGTCTAACGGAGAAGAAAACTATGTGCCCAAATAACTACAAATGCAGATCCGATGTTACCTGGTTTTTAAGAGGGAAACAACATGATGAAACCAGTTTCAGTAACCAGCTCTCTTAACCTCAGAGAGCATATACTCTTCCTGCTCTCTGAAACATTCTTCTTTCTTCCCCCATCTTTAACTAATTCTTGCTCATCATCAGGCCTTAATTTAAATATCATCTCTTTTAGAAATCTGTTATCTCCCAAATACCTTGTTCTGTCTTAGCAATTAATCACCTTATCTTGTAATCACCTACTTTGTTTGTATTTATCCTCCAGTGTAATCTGAGTTCCTTGACAGCAGAATACTACTGTATACTGAGTATCATGCCTAGTGCATAATTGGCCCAGTAAATATTTGAAGAATGTTTGGCACTACAGTGGAGGGGCTAAGGAATCAAAAAAGGCTTCCAGGAGCAGGGTGATAAATTGTATAAAATGAGAGAAATATATATTAAGGAACAAGATGGATCTTTCAGCTCTACCTGGGGATTAAGGTGATCATTAAAGGTCTCAGAGCAGAGTAGGTATGGTACTGCAACTGGAAGAGAAGCATTAGCAGTTCCCCAACCCAGTAAAGGAGAGAGGATGGTCTAGGCAGATGGAACCAAATATGCAGTCAGAGAGATATGTTACAATATGATCATATTCTGGGGAACTGCACAATTAAAATGTGAAAGACAGTAGACAGGAGTGTGGCTTTTGTATCATCAGAAATCTTTCCATGGAAAATTATAAACTTGGAGTTCCCGTGGTGGCGCAGTGGTTAACGAATCCGACTAGGAACCATGAGGTTGCAGGTTTGATCCCTGGCCTTGCTCAGTGGGTTAAGGATCCAGCGTTGACGTGAGCTGTCATGTAGGTCGCAGATGCAGCTTGGATCCTGCGCTGCTGTGGCTCTGCCGTAGACTGGTGGCTACAGCTGTGATTCGACCCCTAGCCTGGGAACCTCCATATGCCGTGGGAGCGGCCCTAGAAAAGGCAAAAAGACCCAAAAAAAAAAACAAAAAAGAAAAGAAAAGAAAATGATAAACTGAACTCTATAAATGGCTCAATCAATGGAAGTATGTTAGCTTATGTAGGAGCTGCAGATTAAGGATCTGACATTGTCACTGAGCAGCTTGGGTTGCTGCTGTGATGCAAGTTTGATCCTGAACCAAGAACTTCCACATGGCGGCCAAAACAAACAAGATCCTGTAACTAAAAGTTTAGTGCCTAAAAGTGCTCTAGGCATCAGTGGATCCAGGCACTCAAAAATTGTTGCCAGGAGTGTCATTTCCTCTCTCAACTCTGCTTTCCTCCTTGTTAGCCCTATTCTTGAGAAGTCGCTACCCACAAAGTGGAAGAAATTAGCAGTTCAAAATTTATATCCCTCCAGCTGAGACTACCTTTCTCCTAGTGGTTTCAGCAAAGGACCTAGCTTAATTACCATCATATCTAGGTAGTAGGCTATTCATGACACAGCCTTGCCTAGGACGCATTTCCATTGCTGGAGCCCTGCTCCACACTTGTGTTTTTATAGTCAAAGAAACACTGGGAAAATATGTGTTGTATTAGCAAAATATCTCTTGTTGACTTTATCCTTGGGTGGTGAGAGTCATTAAAATCTTTTAAGAAAGGGCCTGAGTAGGTCACATTTGCACTTCAGGAATGTTATTTTGGCAATATGGAAGATGGACTCAAAGGGCCAGAGATAGATTGCAGAAGATGCTACCAGGTTAAAAGTAAAAAAACAGTAAAAATGGAAGGGAGAACTTAGAATTTTTTTTAAAGTAAAATCAGCAACCCTTGGTATGAGGAAGAGGAAGAAGAAAGCCTCTAGAACAGTGCCTTGGGAAGCTGAGAGCACAGTATTGCCAATAATGGGCATAGGGGATTATGTATTAATTGTTTTTTTATCTGTATTTTCATTCAGGCAGCCTAAAGTTACTGAGTTTCTACCATATGCCACATCCTGTCTAAGGTGCTGGAGATATAGTCAGTTCTCTTTTATTCAGCTTATATTCTGATGGGAGGAGACAGGAAATAAATGTGTAATGTATCAGATGGTGATGAGTTCTATAGGAAAAATAAAGCAAAGAATAATCAGGGGTGTTATGTTAGAGAAAAGAGAAAAAAAAAAGCTTCACTAATAAGAGGTCAGAAGGATATGGGGGGGTAGGGGGAGTAGTTCTGAAGTTCCTGTCCTGGCATTTTGAGGAACCCAGGGAAACTAATGAGACTGAGTCAGTTGGGTGAGGGACAGAAATGATAAAGTTAGAGGCATAGCTGGAGATTGGCAGGCCATGGATGGTCACTTAGGTTGTAGTAAAGACTTGGAATTTTGTTCTGAGTAAATTGGGAAGCCACTGGAGGGTTTTGAGCAGTGTAAGGAGAAGGCAGTGTACAGGGGAAGAAGCAGGGGGACAAGTTAGGAGGCTTTGGCAACAATCCAGTCAAAAGAAGATGGTGGCTTGAAGTAGGTAGTGATGTCATAGGCAGTGAAAAAAAATCTGGATTCAGGTATATATTTTAAAACTGGAATCAGTGGGATGTGCTTATGGATTGGATGTTAGTGTTATCAAAATTACTTAATGAAGGATGCTGCCAGGGTTTCTAAGAGCCTGAGGATGTAGAATAAAGGAGTTGCCATTCTGATTAGAGCAGCTTAAGGTGGAAGAAGAAGAGCAGTTTAAGGTGGAAGAGGAAGAAAAGTAAGAGTTTGGTTTGACTCTATTAAGAATAAAAGACTTAATTAAACATCAAGATGGAAATGTCACATAGTGGACATTAGGAATACTGAAGTGGTTTGGTTCAGGAATTGATATGTTTAAGCTGAGAAATGAGATGATTTAGGTTGAAGATTGAGCTTTTGTAGAGGTTGGTATGGCAAAGGGATAAAATATTTTATTGCATCCATGGTGCCATTAGCAGTAATACATACCATTATTTTTTTTTTCACCAGTAACAATAAAGAAAATACTGCCAATAAAATTATGATAAGGCATACCAGTTACCGAGTTGTTAAAATGTGGGAAAAAGCAGTCTTAGAATTAATGAAATTCTTGGAACTAATGAAATTATTATAGAAGTTAATGAAATTACATATTAACCATAGTTAATATATAATTTAGAAGGTTAATGGGGAAAAGGGAGGGGGACCTCTCTGAGATTAGAGAGAGAGAGATATTATGGGGCAGTAAGATAATAAATAAGATAATAAAGGGTAAAAATTTGTAGTTAAAGAATGGATTTTGGAGTTGGAGGGTTTCAAAAATGCATCTGCTTCAAACTCAACTAATACCCTTTTGCAGTTGTAAGAAGTGTTATATCCCATCCACTTCATTGAATTTTACTGATGACAAAAATGAGGCCCAGAGTTTAAATGACTTGCACTAAGATCAAAGAACTTTTTAGTGATAGAACCAAGATTAGTCCATAGTTAAAGTTTTGTGACTGGAAGGTAGATTGTTAATTGAACAGTTGAACCTTTGCTACAAACATTCCAATCTAAGATATTGTGCGCCCTTGTAGTTTAATTTGGAAACACTTTTTTTTCAACAGCCTCAAAGAGTTGCTGAGAGCTAAATTAATTGAATGTGGCTGGAAGGATCAGTTGAAGGCACACTGTAAAGGTAATCAGTTTCATTTAGAAGCTAAGCTAATTCCATTGCTCTCAACTGTGTTGGTTTGGAATTCACTAGAAGAATTATAGTCAATATTTTAAGGTATATTGAGTGCTTGAGCATAATTTTAAACAAGTAGAAAATTGAATCTTGTGGTGATCATTGCTTCTTCTCAGTGATAATGTGTAGACCTATTCTTTAATTTTTAGAAACTTTGTGTTTCTGTTTTTAAAAAGTGAGGCAAGATTTTTGTCCGACATGGAATATGGAGTCCCATCTTTTTCAGTGTGCCTGTTCAGTGAAACATGAATTACTTCTAGTGTGTCTTAATGTAGCACATTGAGCACTTTATGATTGGCAGACTTATAGGAGTTATATCTCCTATTTCTAGCAGTTATTTTTGAAAAATTCATGTATAAAATCTCTTAGAGAGTTACACCTATTTTTAAACTTGTAGAAGTTGTTAAATTGCTGAGTATTGATGACAATGCCACTAGATAGATTACATGTGTCACTAAGATGAGCCTCCTTCCTTTCTGGCTTAGCTTTTGGTATAATGGAATTCTGGATATTTAGAATGGATTCTCATTGTATTGTAATGGTTTCTACAAATGATAAGAGACTATTGATCCCATTAACCCTAAGAAGTCAACGTGGCAACTTAGTAAAAGCATAGACTTTGAGGTCATACAGCCCTTCACTGGTAAGACCGAAGCTGGATTTCAGGTCATGTGGAAGTGAGTTATTTAATCTTTGAGCCCCACTTGTCTTACCTCTGAAGTGGGAAAAATGCCCAGCCCATTAGATTATTGTGAATATTAAATGATGCAAATCACCCAGCAAGTAGTAGGGGTCCAGTGTTAGCTGCTTTCCGCCTTCTCTTTCTTTCAGCCCAGCCTAGAGAAGAGAAAGGAGCTAAGGAATTGTTCTATATTTTAATCTTGGGCTGTAAAATAACAAGTAAGACTCAAATAATAGCTTATTCCTTTCCATACATTCAAGAGCTAGTATGTTTATCATGAAATACATCTGTGCAGTTGCAGGTTTCCAGCTTTTTACAAATACTAGATTGAATTTATAGTTCAGATTCATTCTGAGTGTTGCAATGTTTTGTTTTTGATCTGGCAAATACGTACTGTGTTTAAGGTTGAATTAAATCTCCATTAGAAAAGAAAAAAAGAAGTTTCCTCTTTTTTTTTTTTTTTTTAAAGACCAGTCTGTACTTTAAAAACATGATCTTAACCCTTCCTCTATGAAAATCTTTCTTACAGATAATGATTTTAAATGATATGATTTGTTTTTTGCTTTTGCATAAGAGGTAATTAAAGAAAAAGGACTAGAACACGTTACTGTTGATGACTTGGTGGCTGAAATCACACCAAAAGGCAGAGGTAAGGAATACAAATTGTGTGAAAGGAAACTTGTGCTAAGACATGATTTTTTTTCCCCCCTACTAGTTCAGCTTTTCTTCTTTTTTACAGGGAAAAACACTCTTTCCAAAATTAGGTGGGTGCTTGCATGTCATCGTTAGGAAGAGTTATAGTTGCCTTGCCAACTTTCTTGCATGGTTTTGAGAAACAAAGAGGTGTAAAATGTTTTCTCATTCTTAAAACAGTATACAATTGTAAAATGATTACAGATAATTTTTAAAATACAGGATTTTCTAGAGGCAAGTATTACCTGAAGCTAGGGTTTATATACTTTAGCCTAATATTTAATAATTAAAAGTGTTCCTCCAGCGCCTAAGTCATTGCTCTCTCCTTTTCCTTATTAAAAATAAACAAAACTATCTTCTTGAATGTCTGATTAAGAATTCGATAGCTCGGAAACTTCACGGTCAGGAAAATTCATATATAAGACCAACACTTCAACTCTTTCTTAATTTCTCCCTTTAATGCCTTTGAAAGAAAGAAAATAGTTTATTAATACTGATGATATATAATGACCATTAAGTCAGGAATTACATCATATTATTAGGTATAACTAGATTATTTTCATTTATTTTGAGGAAGTGGGGCGGGGGTTGTAGTTATAAGTGGAAGCAGGTAAATTAGCTGACCCATAAGTTTTTCCTCATACAGAAATAGTAAAAAGAATTTAGGTGTACAAGTAAATAACTTTAAAATTATTACAAGGGAATACAAATTCCCTGAACTGCTACCAGCTGGGAAGGAGCTACAGCATCCATGGTCCTTTACATCCATCTCGTTAAAAGGGATGTTTCCAGCTAAACAACATGACTTTTTTGGTCAGTCATGTCTCAGGACAGGAGGGGTGGGGGAACAGTATTTATTGCCCCCCACCCCTACCCCCACCTCCACCCCCATGGATTTGTATTTTAAAACAAATTTCTATAATTCCTTTTTCTATGTTTCTTCCGTTATTTATGCTTATTTAATCTATTAACATTTCAGAACTGGTTATACAGGATAGAAAATATCCTCTGCTTCTCTTTTAATGCTTGTGTTGGACATTTCAATCCGTCATAGCTCCCCTGCTAGAGAGTGAGCAAAATAAGGAAAGAGCAGTAAAAATAAATCTTTTGTTTGTAGTCTTTGTTTTATTATCGAGAAGTATTTATTTTTTAAATTAACATACAGTAAAATTGACCCTTTTTTAGTGTCAGTTCTTTGAACTTTATACATATACATAGATTCATGTAACTACCATGCTAAAAAAAGACTCCCCTCAATCTAGTCCTATATAGTCACACACCATCCGTAACTCCAAAGCAACAGATCTGTTCTGTCACCATAATTTTGATTAAAGGTATATTTTATGTACGCATTAATCACATTTCCAGTGGACTTTAATTATTTATGTCTTTCTAGGCCAGCTTAAACTAAATTGATAGAGAAATATCTGTCTTATTTGATTTCTGTACTTATTTGCGGAATTTTTTTGTAGAAACATTAAACTAAATCTGAAGTTTTCATTTCCTCTGATTACAAATAACATTAGAAGTTTATTTTAAGTTACTTCCCTACTGTCATTTTATTAGTAGCCAAAAAGGTAAAAATAGTGTAATTTATTTATTGACATTTAATAATAGTTTAGATTTCAAAGAGCAGAGTTTTTTCTCCCATTTTAGTTTTAATATTCTGAATAGATAATACATTCACATGATTCAAAATTTTTAAAATTATAACATATAACTACTGGAGTTCCATTGTGGCTCAGCGGTAATGAAACGGGCTACTATCCATGAGGGCATGAGTTCGATCACTGGCACCACATCCTCATGGATACTAGTGGGTTAAGGATCTGTTGTGGCTGTGAGCTGTGGTGTAGGTCTCAGAAGTGGCTTGGATCTGGTGTGGCTGTGGCTGGCATAGGCTGGCAGCTGCTGCTTCGATTCAACCCCTAGCCTGGGAACCTCCATATGCCCCAGGGGCAGCCTTAAAAAGACAAAACAAAACAATATATATATGTAATTATATTTTTTATATATATATGTAAAACTACTGTTGAAGCTTTTGCATCTTTGCTGATTCAGTGATTCAAGACAGTATATCTATTTATTTCAATACAGTATTGCCAAATTACCTTCCTAAAAATGTTGTATCAGTTTATTCTCCCACCACTAATATGAGAGTGCCAGTTTTCCCTCAGTCTTGGCAATACATATATTATGGACCTTTGGATTTTAGCCAGTCTGATTGGTAAAACATGCTATGTGAATGAGGTTAAACTCCTCTTACATTCAGGAACTATGTGCTTCTCTTTTCATCTCCTTTTGTTCATTTTTCTGTAAGCCTGCTGATCTTTTTCATATCAAGTTGAACAAATTATATAGTAGAAAGATTAGCCTGTTTTTTTAAGATTGTTTTCTTAGTTTTAATTTTTTGTCTATGGTGATGATTTTGACAAAGCTTATTAAGTTCTTATTGCATTTGAATCACATTTATCAATCTTTTACAGCCTCTGCTTAAAAGAGGCCTTTTCAACTCCTAGTTTAAAGAATTTTCCCACATGCAATGTATTTTTAGGTATTCGCTCATTCAAATAATGCATTGCAAATCTTACTTTTTTAGATATCTTTTTTTTTTAATTGAAGCATGAGGGTTACTTATACGATTATTTGGTTGGTAATCCTGAATACAGCATCAAAACTCAAATTAACATATTAATTGGAATTTTCTTACTCTTATATTTTTATTTTTATGTTTCAGCCCTGGTACCTGACAGTGTAAAGAAGGAGCTCCTACAAAGAATAAGAACATTCCTTGCTCAGCATGCCAGCCTTTAAGATTGAATTAGATTGTGTCGTTTTGTGGTTTTATTTCTGAAAGTAAAACTTGCCATAAATTAGGAATCAATTTCCCCAAATAAAATCCTTTTTTGTATGATGGTATACAGTTTTCAGTAATGATGTATACATTGTATTGATTTTTTTCCCTAAATGTGTTATTTTAATAAATATCTCATGAATGAGTTTGAAGTTTCCTTGGGTTTTGGAATAAATGGGACTTTATTAATAATTCATCAGATTTGTTGAGAGAAAAAGTCAGCAATTAATATAGTTTAAGTGTTAAATATGTAAATGTTAAGTAAGCAAATATCTGTACTAACAACTGAGAAGTAAACAGCGTCTTCTGATTGTTTGGATGTAGTGTATGCCTCTTGAATCCCTATAATATTTTATAATATATGTCCCATCTTGTACTACAGATATCTTATTTGTTATTAATGCTGAGGTTAGGACTGGGTCTTACTCATCTTTATGTGCCTTCCTTATTCCTCAAAGAATTTACCATCTTATTGGAAGAGAGAACATTTGCAAACTGGCTCCATACCAAGCTCCTTTCACATACTCATCTGAACTTTGAAAGCAGAAACTAAATTGCATCCCCACATACTAAGGTCAAGAAAGAACTTAATGGGAAATAATCTCCGCCCATAGCTTTACTCTGACATCAAGATTGCCAAATCCATGGACTTTTGTCTATTCTTACGTGACCTCTACTGGAAAAGGAGAATGTTGACCATCCTGCCACTTGGAACTCTTCCCACTCCTCACGTTGTTTATACCTACCACTGGAAGCTCCTCCTATTTCTTGTGGATAACTTTTGCTGTATGGAACTTTAAATAATGGTGTTTCTTAGTGCCCCCTCTGGGCCCTCTGCCTGATAAAATTTCCTGGGCAAATCCCAGGAAACTTGGGTCGGACCATGGCTTCAAACACTAACAGGTTGACAAATGATAAACTGCATCTCCAGCCCAGCCTCCAGATCCATATACTCAACTGCTACGGATCAGACTCCTTGAATGTTCCATAAACACCTCAAACTGACCACACCTAAGAGTGATTTTTCTGTTTCCTCCAGTAACTTCCCTTACTGTGTTTCTATTCTCTGAGTGGTGCCTCCCAGATATACAGATTACCCAAGGAACTTGTTAAAATAATGATTCTAAAGGTAAGGGATATGGCACAAAATTCTGTATTTCAGACAAGCTTCTCAAACATGCTTATGCTGCTGATCAAGGCCAGTTTGAGTGTAGCAAGGCTGTGTGTTGCTCATTCCCTGCCCTCTTAGTTGGAGTCCAGATTAGTGCAGTAGGCTTTTAGTATTTCCTTGCTCCAGTTGCCCCATGCCTCCTCCAGTATATCTTCCACATTATTGCCTAAGTGACCTTACCAAAATTCAAGCCTGATCATTTTATTCTCCTACTTGAGATTTCTCAATGACTTCCTAGTTTGCAGGGTAAAATTCAAGTTCAGCCATAGCACCTAGACACTTCTTGATCTGCCATTCACTAATTTCTCTGATTTGTCTAAAGAGTCCCCCAGAGTTCTTTCATCTCTAAATAATTTGAAAATCCATCAACCTAGAACGCATTCTACCTACCTCATTCCCACTTGCCCTTCAGAATCCAGCCTGAGTTGTTGCTGAAATATTCTGATGTTTCTTGTTTAGATTCCCCACTACTGTTTTTCTTTAAGAAGCACCTGTGTGTAATTTCAACTCAGTGGTTTTCCAACTTTAGCCTGCATCTTCTGGAGGGGAGGAAACCTGGCTTTGATTTTTATTTCGTATGAAACTTATTTGTGGATGAATGGATGAGGGAATGAATATATGAATGAACTATTGAACATTGTTGGAGCAGAGAAGTTTACAATTGAGTGTAGCTGAGGAAAGCCTTTGTTAATTTTTGGTTCATATTCTAGGGATAAAACCTTCTGATGAATTTACATTTTAAGTGTAGTCACTGAACCAACTGTACTTAGTTATGTAAATTTTGAGTCCAAGGCACACACAAAATCATGAAATTACCCCAAAGAGTTTTTTGTTCACTTCATGTCATAAAGCAATGATACAAAGTAATGATAGCCATATTCATCATTCTACTACCAATTATCAAAAAGGAAACAATCTCAAATGGTATATAAAAAATGTTTAAAACAAGTCGTTCTTATTTCATTACTGTATGTGAAAGCAAACCAAAAATTGCTCATAGACTATTTTAATAGCTCAAAAGCAAATACAAGGAAATGGAGAGTAAGTTACAAAAAATTTTGTAATGGAACAAAAAATAACAATAAAAAATAACAGCAATTCAAAATACTAAAGAACATAGCTTTAAAATGATAATGCCGAAAACTCCCCCACCGCCTCTAGGTTTTTTTGACATCTTAGAAATTATCTTACAGTTTGCACCTAGAACCATTGATATCTTTCAAATAAATCAACTTTGTGTATACCTTGACTCACATCATTGATTTATGTAAACTAGGAATACATTCTTCAAAAATCTTGCACCCTTTTCTGCTCAATGTTGGAAATTCAGTAGGAGATTACTGTTACATGACTGCACTGGTGAGTAAAATACTAATTAGGATTACTATAAGCGCCTCTTGTATAGGATTAAAGAAGACCCAACTAAATTATTTATGTAATCACTTTGCTCTGGTATTACAAGTGTATCATTTGGTTGAGCAGTGCCAAGCCAGGCCTGGGTGATGCTGGGGATTGGTAATTGGATATGGGCCATTTCATAACTTGAAAAAAGACTCCATTCCCACTCTAGAGAACTGTGACAGCTGCTCAGTAGGTGATGTTAGAAGTGACTCAGTGTGTGTGTGTGTGTGTGTTTTAACCCTTCCTGTAAATGGCTATCTCATGTTACTCAGTGACTTCATAAACCCCCTCATATTTACCATTAGAAACCAAGCAAGAGTCATTGGATGAATCTACCAAGGAAAGTAACAGGTGAAATCAGACAGTTCGAGTTGTAGTCTCATTAAACTGAATTATCAGGTAAGGCTGCCTCAGTTTCCTCATCTGCTTAATAAATCTGATAATTCTGATCTGGAAAGAATGAAAACAATTTTTAAAACTACACATTATTAGTTGGATAATTACAAAAAACAATCTGGATAATGAGAAAAAGAAATATGGATTCATGTCACTCCTAGGAAAAACTAGAAATAGGTAATTATTTACTCTGTTTTCTAGATTTATTTAGATACATGAATTACACTTGCGTGGAAAATAGCTGTTTTTATTTTTGAGGAATTTCTAAATAAATATTAACTACCATGAAAATAATTACAAAAATAAAGACCAACATAACTTGATCAAAATAGAAAAAAAACTCACTGTAATAGCACTTAGGGAGAGTTGAAATTATCTTTTTACTCTCATTTTACTATGATACAAACTGTATCCCACTTACATTTTAGTCAGTGCTTAACAGTATATATTTCTTTCAAGGTTTGGAATTCACAGAGTATATTCTTGAAACCTTTTAATTGAATGAATAAATAAATGGCAATAGAGAAAAACTATTCCAGCCTTTGAATTATATTTGGTTATTCTGCTTGTCAGCCACCAGGGGGCACTTGAAGCCTGTGTTTTTTATTTTCTCTGGGCCTCACTGAAATGTGTTAATCATTTCAACAGGACCCAGCTGCAATTTAGGCCAGCTTTTTCAAGATGGAAGTGTAATTGAATTAAAACTTAACTTGAGGGCCTCAGAATGTGCTTCTGGTAAAAATTAAGATGAAGCTATAGTGAGATATTATTTTACTGGAATAATAATAATGTAGATATTATTTTACTGGTATCATTTTCTGAAACCAATTTAGTAATTCAGGCAGCAAGTTGATTTAAATAGCATATACAACTGAAATAATTCTATTTAAGCTATTTTATCAAAAAAGAACAGTATGTAAGTTCTTAATAAATAAAATTATTTCCAGTTTCTATTTTCCCTGTCATTATGCTCCTCTCTCAGAAAGCCTTTTAAAAGGGAATAATAGTTTTATTTTGCTTTTTCATACTATGTCACTTTATATATATGTATATAGAACATTATATACTGCCATACCCTGTGATC
Source organism: Sus scrofa (assembly GCF_054392235.1). Lineage (NCBI taxonomy): Eukaryota > Metazoa > Chordata > Mammalia > Artiodactyla > Suidae > Sus > Sus scrofa. The sequence continues at coordinate 28,234,128 of NC_139386.1, read as the reverse complement.
ATCCAATGAACAGTGGCTTATAATGACAGTGGTGGAGAAAGCCAGTGAATGAAGGCAGATAGAATCTGCACTCATGGTGCAATGTTGCTCATAAAATAGTTTTGAGTAAGGAGCTGGTACATACCACATCCATAAATGCTTTGGCTCTGTGCCTGGGATCACCAGAATTAAGTGATAATAAATACCTTTCAGTTACTGAACACCTTTATATTCTAAAATTATTTGTGAAGGGCACAGCTTTGAGCTGTTTATCTTTTTTAAACAGCTACTTATATCAAAGTTGGGCTTTGATGGGGTTAGAGGCAAAAAGTAGAGTAGTCGAAATAAAGAAGTCCATTAAACCACAGCCTGTGCAATGTGTGGGTGATTCTGGTAGCGATACACACAGTGTAATTCGGGGAGTATTCAGTTTGGCTGATACAGTATGTAAGTGAGGGCTCTGGGCCTCTTAGTTCTATCATTATTTGTGCTTACAGACTTCACTGATTACTTAAATGTTCTACATGACAGTTGCCGATCAACAACACATCTCCTTTCTGATGGATAACGGGAATATAATCAAGTATGAGAATTATGGGCACTCCTCTTAGGAGGAGTGACAGAAAGTCAAAGTTACAGTAAAGGACTTTACAAGTCCTTATATATATAGTTTAATTTTCTCCTAGTAATGGAGCTCATAAAGCAGTTTGTGTATGGAATCCATCTCCCATATTTTACTCATCCGTAAACATCAGGGCTTCAGCAGACCTAGTTCATGAAAAAGCACAGATGATTTCACTGATCAGCTGCATTTCCTTTGTTCCTAATATAATTCTTTCACTTCATAGAGACTTTGTAGAGACCACCAGTCAATCAACGATGCCTTTCTCATTATTATCCATCACTCCCTTCACTATCTACTTAGATTTTGGTTTATCAGTCAAACTCCCTTATAATCACTCTTCTCTCTTCTTTTATTCTAATTACACACAGTCCTGCTTAAACCTAATTACCCTGAGAGCTTCCTTGCTGCACGCACCTGACCACCTGAACTTTGTTGAGGAAAATCACACAACCCTTCTGTAAGTCCCATTCTAAAATAACAACATAATCAAAAACTGGCATGAATTTTTCAAAAAATGTTAATGTCAAGAAAGGATGAAAGACTAAAAAAAAAAGGAAAAAAGGAAAGAAAGGTGAGGAAATGTTCTTTGTTAAAAGAGAATGAAGAGACAGCAATTAAAGCAATGTTTAAATAAACAAACAAACAAAACACAACTATTGAAAACATTATTAGGACAACTGGAGAATTTTATTTTATTTTATTTTATTTTTTATTTATTTTTTTATTTTGTCTTTTTGCTATTTCTTTGGGCCGCTCCTGCAGCATATGGAGGTTCCCAGGCTAGGGGTCGAATCGGAGCTGTAGCCACTGGCCTACGCCAGAGCCACAGCAACGCCAGATCTGAGCCGCATCTGCAACCTACACCACAGCTCATGGCAACGCCGGATCGTTAACCCACTGAGCAAGGGCAGGGACCGAACCCACAACCTCATGGTTCCTAGTCGGATTCATTAACCACTGCGCCATGACGGGAACTCCAGCTGGAGAATTTTAAACATGCACGGTGGTATCCCTGCTAAAAGTCCTGCGTGTTACTGTTTGTACTCAAGAAGACTTACCTTGTTCCATGGTGATTTAGGGGTGAATTGTCACATTGTAACTAACTCTCAAATGGTTCATCAATAAGAATGCATATATTAAATATGGAGAGAGAAAGAAATATAGAAAATGAGAACCTCAGAATAGAAGATGTAGGTGTTTATTTCAGATACGATTGAAATTTTTCAAAGTAAAATTTTGAAAAGTAATAACCACAAATCTCAATGAACACTGTTCACTGCCCGACAACTCTGGTATATACATGTTCCCACTCCCCTGAAATGCCTATTTCACACTCCTCTCCTGCATTAACATCGCCTCATGTTTTATTAAGGAACAGCTGCAATCACTCAAGAACCCAGCATTACCCCATCACCAAACCTACCACTCTTCCCGAATCTGGACTCACAGGTCCAGCCTTTCCTCTACCTGTGCTCTGTGCTTCTCTCTTTCTCAATGATTGCCCTCCTGCAGTTGTTCCCCCCTCTCTTCTATCATAAGTTTCTCCTTTTATTGCATCAGCCCTAACAGCATAATCACTTAATGCAGTAGCTCCCTCTTTTATAAAAACCATGTCTTGATCACAGATTTCTCTCAAGGGACCACCCCATTTCTCTGCTCCCATTCAATGCAAGGAAGGCTTCATTTCTGAAGCTATGATCTCCACTTCTTCACTTGCCACTAATTCATTCATGGAAATTACATTCCAATGAAACTATTCACGTCAAGGTCAAGAGAGATGTCACTTTCACCAAACTCTTGTCAGCATTTTAACAAGTGGCCACTCTCCTTCCTTAGACACCTTCTTCCCTTGATTTCTGTGCTACAAAACTATCCAACTTCCCCCCCCCCCGCCGTCTTTCAGTCTTGTTTGCTAACTTCTCCTCTGCTAGACCCCTAACAGTTAAGAGTTCCTCAAATCCCATTCATGTGACTTAATCTTTTATCCATTTGGACTCTCTCCCTAAATCAAGGGTTCTTAACTCTTAGCATTACTCTAGCAGTAAAGTGAAACCTATGAATTCTCTCTCAGAATAATATATTTAAATGCACAAATTAAAATTCTTAGAATTACACAGGAAACTATCATAAAATATAATTATAAAACAATTCAAAATAAACACATAGTATTCCTTTTTATTAACACAAAAGTAAGCAATGAATTGCAATTACAGGTAAGCTTCATGTCTTTTTTAAAAATAGTGTAAATGTTTATTCAAGTTACCTACTACTTGCACAAGAACATTAAATTTTGGGGTGGTGTTCAACAGGATATATTCATATATTGAACTTTCCACCAATTTAAAAGCTTTGTTTTAATGGGTACAAGTACCAAAACTCTTGATTGGTTAAGGGGTGTGTGTGTGTGTGTGTGTATCTTTAACTCCACATATATACGCAAATGGAGCTAAAGCTTCTTTACCTCACTTTACAAGTCCAAAAAAGACTTGTCTTAAAGAATACCAGAATTCTCAAAGGCTTTTTGAGTTTAACTGTAATAAAATTTGGTCCTAAGATCAAAGATCATAAGCTAGGACAAAATCTTTGATAGAGTTTATATCAGAAAGAAAAGGTTTACAGTTCTATAGTCCAGCTTTAATACCATCAAGATAGAAGTAACTTCATACACAATGGAATACTACTCAGCCATAAAAAAGAATGACATAATGCCATTTGCAGCAACATGGATGGAACTAGAGAATCTCATACTGAGTGAAATGAGCCAGAAAGACAAAGACAAATACCATATCATATCACTTATAACTGGAATCTAATATCCAGCACAAATGAACATCTCCTCAGAAAAAAAATCATGGACTTGGAGAAGAGACTTGTGGCTGCCTGATGGGAGCGGGAGGGAGTGGAAGGGATCGGGAGCTTGGGCTTATCAGACACAATTTAGAATAGATTTACAAGGAGATCCTGCTGAATAGCATTGAGAACTATGTCTAGATACTCATGTTGCAACAGAAGAAAGGGTGGGGGAAAAATGTAATTGTAATGTATACATGTAAGGATAACCTGACCCCCTTGCTGTACAGTGGGAAAATTTTAAAAAATATTTAAAAAAAAGAAAAAAGATAGAAGTAACTTCAGAAGTAACTTCTGAAATAGTTTCTAGGTGTCCATAGGTTTCTCTTTTTAAAGAAATTGATAGTCAACACAGGATAAAGCATTCAAAGCATTTCAAAGTTTGGAAAGGATGTCAGCCTCTACTCTAGTTTTCCCTTTCAGCTGTTAATCCTAGAAAGCTTACAATGTTTTAATTTTAAAGTAGAAACCATAATTGGCTTGCAATGAAAGATTTATCTTATTCATATGGTTCAAAATAACTGACAGGTGAGCCAGCACATGGATAAATTATTCTTTTCAAGGAATTCTGAGTGTGGAATTTCTTTTCTTTCAGAAAAATTACAGCAACTGTCTTTAATTCCAACAAGCATTTAAGTCTTGTTCTCTGAGAAAGCCTGTGAACTATTTGGTAACGATGTATTTCATGTCCTGGTCCTCTTACTGACAATTTTTTAAATGCAATGATTCAGAGGAATCATCAGAGGACACTGCTGATGACTCATGATTGTTGGCAAAGCTTCTCTCAAGATTGTAAGAACAGTCTTAATTCCTGGTGCATGTCTGTGTAAAAAAACAAGTGAAGAGATCATGAGATGCTTCCTTGTCCATTAGGGTAGCAATACCAGACATATTACCAAGCATAGCTGGGATTAATCTTGTAAGGAGTATGTGGCTTTTTTTTCCAGTTGAAGATTTTTTTGAAAAATTAATTTTTAAAACAGGTCAATAAAACAGCTTTTCACCATTTCCAACATGTCCACAGCCATGATGGTTTCCAAAAAAAAAAAAAAAAAAAAAAAAAAAAAAAACAAGACAGACTCACAAAATAAGAATCCTTCTTCCAGGTGCATACTTAAGAGGAATGGTGAGGCTATCAATTCCTCCATTGCTTGTTTCAAAATGCTAAGATATTTTGATAATTCTACAATGAATCAAAACATTTGACATTATAACTTTCCTAAATTTCTATTCATGTCAAACTTTGGGAGCCACTATATATATATGGCCTTAACTAGATTCAGTCACATATTCAGTCCAGATGGTCTCACCAACACCTTACTTTCTCAAAGCTGCATCCTTGAAAACGGCTCCCACTGTGAGAACACTGGGGAGAATGTATATTCCAAGGACACAGGTAAGGTGAGGAGCCTCTAATTGCTCAGGTCCACCTTGAGGGTCAACCACTGGTAACCAGTGATCATGTGTTTGATTCGATGACCTCTTCCAACAATTTCTGCTCCGTTTCAGTCCAAAAGTCAACTTAAACATTTTCAGTGCACATGGTTGAACTAAAGTCTCTCCCACTTTATAAGGTATTAGAGAAAAGAATTTCGTTAAATGGCAAATCCAAGTTTTGGGAGTATCTTAGCTCTTCACCTTGAAATCTTCTTGCATGAAAAAGCCTGGTATTTATTTACAAGAATGTTTAAAAGCATTGTGGTGACACAAATGATAAAAGAACTAATATATGACCTGGAATTCATTCAAACTTAACATTTCTGCCCTGCAAAAGACACTGTCAAGAGAATGAAAACATAAGCCACAGACTGGGAGAAAATATTTGCAAAAGTTATTTCTTCTAAATTGTCTTATATTTTGGATTCCAAAATATACAAAGAACTCCTAAAATTCAACAATAAGAAAATGAACTGGAGTTCCTGTCGTGGCTCAGTGGTTAATGGGCCCAACTAGTATCCACGAGGACGTGGGTTCGATCCCTGACCTTGCTTTGTGAGTTAAGGATCCGGTGTTGCCGTGAGCTGTGGTGTAGGTCGCAAACGTGGCTCGGATCCCGCGTTGCTGTGGCTGTGGCTGTAGGCCGGCAGCTACAGCTCCAATTTGACCCCTGGTATGGGAACCTCCATATGCTGTGCAGGGGCAGCCCTAAAAAGACAAAAGACAAAAAAACCCCAAAGAACTGATTTTAAAATGGGGCAAAAACCTTAACAGATGCCCCACCAGAGAAAATATACCATTGGCAAATAAGCCTATGAAAAGGTGCCCTACATCATATGTCATCAGGAAAACAGGTTAAGACAATAATGACATACCACTACCCATCTATTAGAATAGCCCAAATCCAGAACACCGACAATACCAGATGCAGAGGAAGATGTGGAACAACAGAAACCCTCAACTTATTCCTGGAAGGAATACAAAATTGTACAGTCACTTTGCAAGACAGTTTGGTGATTTCTTACAAAACTAAACATACTCTTATCACACGATCCAGCAATCACATTCCTTGGTATCTACCCAAAAGAGCTGAAAACCTACATCCACATAAAAACCTGTACAAAATATTTAGAGCAACTTTATTCGTAAATGCCCAAACTTGGAAGCAACTAAGATGTCCTTTAGTAGGTGAATGGATAAATAAACCATGGTACATCCAGACAACAGAAGATTACTCAGTGCTCAAAATAAATGAGTTATCAAGCCATGAGAAGACATAGAAGAAACTTAAATCCACATTATTGAGTGAAAGAAACCAATCTGAAAAGGCTGTATACTATATGATTCAAATTATATGATATTCTGGCATATGCACACTGTGGTATATGGAATAACTGGCCAATGGGAACCTACTGTGTAGCACAGGGAACTCTGCCCAATATTCCATGATAACATATATGGGAAAGGAATCTGAAAAAGATTGTATGTGTGTATATGAATAACTGAATCACTTTGTGTACAGCAGACATTATCACAACATTGTAAATCAAATCTCTTTCAACAAAATTTTTAAAAATGAAAAAAAAGATATGATATTCTGGAAAAGGGAAAACTATGGAGAGAGTAAAATGATCAGTGGTTATCAGGGATTGGGGGAGGGAGGGATGAGTGGGAGTATAGTGGATATTTAGGGTAGTGAAACTACTCTGTATGAAACTTCAGTGGCGTATACATGCCATTATAAATTTGTCCAAACCCATAGAAGTACAAGAATGAACCCTAAACTATGGACACATGTGATTATGTGTCCACATAAGTTCATCGATTGTAACAAATGTATTACTCTGGTGGGGAATGTTGATAATGGGGGAGGCTTTGCATATGGAGGGGCAGGAGGTAAATGGGAAATCTCTGTACTTACCACTCTATTTTGTGAACCACAAACTGCTCTAAAAAATAGTCTTTTAAAGTATAATACCACTGCAGCCTTTATGTTCCATCACATTAACTGACGAACAAGTGTCTGAGGCAGGACTACGCTTGTGGTCATGTGTGGTCTTATTGTGGGTCTAATTTCCGTAAGTAGGGATGAGCGTAACTGATGTTTCAAGATATCTCCAACAATTGTAATATCATATGAAAATATCTCTGCTTTCCTCAGGTGACAAGTCACACATACTGATAACAGTACCACAGTTTGCCGTCTATGTTAATAATTGAAGGGAATGCAAATTTTCACTTAGAGGCAAGAGAAGATAAATCTGTAATTTTTTTTCCCATCCAAGTATATGCACATCTGCCCTCAGGGTCTTGGCCATTCTAATGGATTTAAGATGGGTAACTCTTCCATTTTATTTGTTCACTTACTTGACATTTACTCTTGGTTTGTAAGAATAGTTAGCATTTGTTGAGGGCTTACCATATACAGGGCACTACTCTAAGAATTTTACATTTACTAAGTTTTACATTTACTTCTCAAAGCAACATTATCAGGTAAGTTCTGATATTCTCATTTTGCATAAATAGAAACTTAAGGCCCAAAGGTAGTCAGTAGCTTGTCCAATGTTTCTGGCTGCTGAGTGGAAGGGTGAAGGATGCAGCACGAGTCTGCCTTTCAGATCTGTGCCTTTAGTCTCCAAACAACCCTTCTCCTAGCCAGCGCCCTGAATTCAAGATGGACAAATCAGGAGTTTGGATCCCCTAACCCAGCAAAGAACCTCCTCCAGCCTTTCCACATCATAGCAAATGGCACCACATCCATGAAGCATTAACACTCAGAACCTACAACATCCTAGTCTTCACTCGCCCTGTGAATCCACTCCCAAATACAATTCCAAAAGTTAACAGCAGTGCTATCTCCATTCCACTGCCCATTTCTTATCAATTCCAATATTGCCGTTCTAGTTTCATCTTCACCATCTCTAGTTCTGACCACCACAACAGCATCCTAACTGGCCTTATTTCCACCCTTACCTCCAATTTAATCTATGCAGCCACAGTGCATTTTCTGAAACACCAATAAATTAAGTCACCCATCTCACTTAAAGCTGGACAGGAGTTCCCACCGTGGCAGAGCAGAAACAAATGAGGTTGCAAGTTGATTCCCGGCTTTCCTCAGTGGGTTAAAGATCTGGTGCTGCGTGAGCTGTGGTGAAGGCTGCAGACATGGCTCGGATCCTGTGTTGCTGTGGCTGTGGTGTTGTAGCTCCGATTTGACCCTAGCTTGGGAACCTCCATATGCCACAGGTGCAGCCCTAAAAAGCAAAACAAAACAAAACAAAACTGGACAATTCCTTTCTTCAGTCCTAAAAGCTTTCCTCACTCAAACTTAGTTGCCATTTATTTTAAAAGGGAGGGAAGAGGGCAATCAGGATAAATTTCAAATCATCATATAAAGTCAAGATTAAAAGCCTTTTGTCTACTTCAAAACATCTGTGTATTACCCTTCGACAAGGGCTCATGGCATGTTGACTTGACTCAGTTCTGTACTAGGAAAAGTTTTCTCAACTAGGATTACCATGTAGACAGTTATTTGAGGAAGGGAGGCTTAATAACTTTGTGTCTAAGAAAAGTTGGGGGTCAATATAGCTTCCATATGTAAATTTACATAGGGTTTTGGAAAAATGAAGAATTACCAAGTGATTCAGCCCACCAAGAGTTAAATCATTTAAATGAATTTGTGCCACCTTATTAGAACATTTTACCCATTGTTGCATTTTTCAAAATGATCTGTCTCATTTTCCAGGTCTTTCAAATAAGTTATACTGCAATAAAGTGATTTTTTTCTTTCAACTTGTATATAATAAAAAATAAGCATGCACAACAAACTTTTGAGCCACAATATAGGACTAGTTTCTACTATTGGTCTATGCAGCTAGGTACCAAAAGGGTTCATTCATTGTTACAAATGCTAATTGGTTTTCCAAAACTTAAGAAAGTTGTATTTTTGCTGTAGAAGACAACAATGATGACATTGCTTGCTACAAATATCAAGAACATGTATTTATATCAAACATTGCATCGTGGATATAATGGCAAGCCTTTTCCATCCTGCCATTAACAAAATGTGAAAATAAGAGAAATAAAGAGAGGAGAATACAAAAATGCCCCTCCCCCCCAAAAGTATGATTTACTGATAAAAATGTTTCTAACTTTTGAGGGGCTACCAACAACAACTGACTGGCAAACTAAAGCAAAAGGAAATTGATAGGAAGAATATCTAAAACTCAGATTATCACTGGGAAACCTGGCAAATCAAAATCTGGGACACTAGTAGGAACAAAGGTACTTCCTAAAACCACAAGGAAAGAATCTCGGAAACAGTCCCTGTGTGAACAGTTTGGTTAGGTCACCTCCAAGGCAATGAACACACTCCAGAATTCATGCTCTCTTTGTTCCTCTGTTCAAGATTCACTGTCCAGGGAGAATAAGATTGTCCTAGGCTGGGTCACTCTCCTCTCCACCATTCCCACATACATACCTTCACTCAACAGACTACATCTAATGGGGAAGAGATTATTCCACAAAGGAGAAGTGGGGTGATATCAAAAAGGAAAGAGTGCCCCCCCCCCCAAATAACAACTGCCTACTACAAACAATGGACACAAAAATCCCCAGGGCATCAAAAACCAAATCCAAACCCACAGGCTTGCTTGAAAACAACAGTTTGTTCTATCAGTAGGTTTTAGAACTTCTTTACCCCTTCTTTATTTCCTGACTTTTTATGTGAAAATGCTGCTGCTCACAGTGTCATCTTAGTGTAGGCAAGTGATTTTAAAGTCTGGTGAGTAAACCACTAGTTTCCAAAAGCTGCCTCCTCACGTGACTGCAACTGCACGCCTTAAGCAGCTAAGGAAAAATGCTACCATTCTGATTTCACTTTAACTCAAGATCACCACCCTTGGTTCCCTGCAGCGACTTGATTTTTTTCTGGGCTATTGAGTCTCCAATTCTGCTGGTTTATCAAGATAGGTAGATTCTAGGACGATCGCCAAATATCTCTGCCTATTCTTTCAGCAACCCACTCCAATCAGGATTTCACCCCCACCACTTTACAAAAACTGCTCTTAACAGTCTCCAATAAATTCCACGTTGTTAAAGCCAAAGGCAATTCTCTGTGCTCTTCTTGCTTGACTGAGCAGCAACAATCGATGGTTATTTCTTCTTCCTCTTTAAAATACTCCTCAGCTTGGCTTCCTGAATTTTCTGCACTCTCTTTGACCACCCCTACTCAGTCAGCTTTGCACATTTTTCTTCATCTTTCCTACTAGTAAATACTGGAGTTTCCCAAGGTTCAGTCTTCAGATCTTTTCACGTTTCCACCCATATGCTACTCTCAAGGTGATCACATTTGGTCTCACTGTTTTTAAGATGTATGCTCATGATTCTCAGATTGAGATCTCCCACCTGGATTTTCCCCTGAACTTCAGATTCAAAAAACAAACTTGCTATTTCACATCTCACTTGATGTCCTAATAGGTCTTAAGCTTGCTATGTACAAAAGTGAGCTCTTGACACACTCTCCCAAATCCACCCCTTCAACATTCTTCACCTGCAAATTGCCCCCATACTTCTGAGTATAGAAGCCAAATCCCTGCAGTAGTGACTGACTCCTTTTTTCTTAATCTTATCATCCATACTCCTCGTCAGCAAATTCTATTAACTCAGCTCTTAAGTATATTCAGAATCTGACCACTTCCTACTACCAATACTCTTACAATCCTAGTCCAAGTTATTAGTATTCTTGCCTGGATTATCTGCACTGACCATCTAATCGGTCTCCCTGTGTTTTCCCTTGTTCAGTGCAACAAAAGAGCAGCCAGTGTTTCTTTGAAAAGATAAATTGGAGTATGTCATATTTCAGCACAATATCTACAGTGGATTCCCATCTCACTCAGAGTCAAACTCATGCTACAGGATCTTCCCCTCTTCCCATTACTTCTCTAACCTCACATTGTCTAACACCTGCTTGTTCTCACCACTCCAACCACAAGCAGCTTTCCTGCTTCTCACACACCAGGCACACTCCCTCCTCACTCACTGGCCTTTGTTCTTCCAGTTGCCTAGAATGCCCTCCTCCCAGATGCTCACCTGGCTAAGCAATTCACTTCATACCTTCAGACCTTTACTCAAATTCACCTTCTCTGGGACAACTTCCTATTCACCCTATCTAAACACATCACACCCCTCCCATACACACACTCATTCTTTTCCCTATCTCTCTCTCTCTAGTATATATTACTTTCTAACATATTATATTACTCATATTTTGTTGATTGTCTATTTCCACTAAAAATATAAATTCTATGAGAAGAGATTTTTTTTTTTAAATTACTGCCATCTCCCGAATGCCTAGTACCCTGAATAACTGTTGAAAGCAAACTGTTGTTTTGCAGGTGCTTCATTTTGTTCACCATCTCTTACAATTAGGTCTAGATTCAAAATCAGGCCTAGACAACAGCTCATTTTCCAAGTTAAGTGAATTCAGTAGCAAATTCCTTATTCCTTCTAGTTCTGCAAGAGTTATTACTTTTTCTTGTGACTTTTAAATCAAAGGATTAACAAATTTAAAACCTGTCACTTTCTTCATCATAAGGGCAAGCAGGACTAGCTACGTAATTGTAAGATCCCAGACAAAATGAACATAGGGATTCCCTCATTCAAAAACTATTGAGGATTTCAAGATGATGATAACAGAGCATTATATCAAGCATGGGGCTTTATGAAACCGCAAGTCATATTCCCCTTATGCTGGCCCCATAGGCAAGTTTTTGTTAGAGGTAGACTAAAAAAAAAAAAAAAAAAAAAAACTTACGAAGGTTTGGTAGGTGGGATTCTCCTTTCCATGTTTCCCCATGTCCATGTTCCATGACGAGTCTGTATTGCAAAGATTTAAAGATTCTAAAGATGAATACAATTTACATTATTAGTTTTGTAAGCTATGTAACCACCTTTTCTGGTTCCAACTTGACATTTTGGTTATATAAATTTCCATCTAATTATAATTACTTACTGTTACTTATGTTAATTTAAGATTAAAAATCTCCCTGCTGGAGTTCCCGTCATGGCTCAGTGGTTAATGAACCCGACTATTATCCATGAGCACAGTGGTTTGATCTCTGGCCTTGCTCAGCGGGTTAAGGATCTGGCAGTGCTGCAAGCGGTGGTATAGACTGCTGATGCAGCTCAGGTCCTGAGATGCTGTGGCTGTGGCGTAAGCCAGCAGCTCCAGCTCCAAATGGACCCCTAGCTTTGGAACCTCCATATGCCATGGGTGCAGCCCTAAAAAGATAAAAGACAAAAAAAAAAAAATCTCACTTGTGTGATATTTTTCAGGACATTGATTTATTGCATAAATAAGCACTATTTAAAATGAAAAATGTTAAAGATGCTCATTCATTCAAAAAGAGTTGAGTAAAAATCTATAAACGGGATTTCTCTTGTGGTACAGTAGGTTAAGGATCTGGCATTGTCACTGAAGCGGCTTGAGCTGCTGCTGTGGCCTGGGTTTGATCCCTGGGCTGGAAACTTCCACATGCCCAGAGTGTGGTCCAAAAAAAAAAAAAAAAAATCTATAAATGTAAATTACAGTGCTTTGGCTCTTTAAGAAATTTAAACATTATATGACAGGAAAGAAGCTACTTGTTGAAATATCAATTTTCCCAAAGCTAATTAATCAAATGATCAATTTGCTGAATGACTAATTTGCCAAGCTGACTAAATTAAATGAATGCAGTTTAACATAAATATTTAGCAGCTTGAACAAGTTTATTTTGATTAATGATGGTCAAATATATAGAAAAATATATACATTTTCATATTATAACATGTGATATCTATAATAACATGTACTACATATGGACATATGTATATATTATGTACATACACACACATATAAATGTATTATATACATATATATATACATATATATATACTTGTAAATACATACAGAGTTAATTTGTTATAAAAAGACTAGCCATAAAGGAGGTAAAGATAACTGGAAGGGACTATTAAAATCTGAAAGGGGCTATGTGGTTAGTCTAAGGGAAGTAAAAAAATGAAATAAAACACAATAGGAATAGCCTCATTATATATTAAATATTGTATGCAATTTGGTGGTGAATATACTCAAAGAATTTTGTAAAAGAATCTTTTACAAAATTAAATATTAAAGTTTGGCAGAAATCAACATTAAAAAGGTCCCTCATCACTTTATTGACATAGCCAAAATTTAGAACACTTTTCCTTTTGTTATAAGCAATATAGATTCTTTTTATAAGTTTGCTTAGTTCAATGATTCGTAATTAGAAATCACAACTTCAGGAGTTCCCATCGTGGCTCAGTGGAAACAAATCTAACTAGTATCCATGAGGACCCAGGTTCGATCCCTGGCCTTGCTCATTGGGTTAAGGATCCAGTGTTGCTGTGGCTGGGACGTAGGTCACAGACTCGGTTCAGATCTGGGGTTTCTGTGGTTGTGGCGCAGGCCAGCGGCTACAGCTCTGATTGGACTCCTAGCCTGGGAACCTCCATATGCTGTGAGTGCAGCCCTAAAAAGACAAAAAAAACCCAGAAAAAATCACAACTTCAGTATATTATATGGGACAAGATTTTTCACCTACTTCCGACTTCATAATACTTTTGAATGACATTTTCTACTTTTTTAATATTAAAAGCATTTTAAATATTCTTTTTAGTATCATTTAGCTTATGCCTCATACTCCATTTAAATTCATAAATTTAAAAGTATCTGAAAAAGTCAGCATTTTGAATAAAATTTCATTTAAATTTTTAGTGATGTCATCTAAAATTTAATTAAGTTTAATTTGAAAGCACCAGAAAGAAATCAAAACAATTACAAATAGAAATTCCCACATATAAATTTTATTTTTATTGTTGATATTGAAATATATACTTTTACTCATTTCATAGCTAATAATCTAAAGTGAATATTTCCGTAATGCTGCTAAATTATTATGACATGACTATGATTAACCAAATCTCACACAATAAAATTTTAACTCCAATGAGATAGATATAAACTCCCGAAAAACAAGGAACTAATTTCATTTATTTTACTCATTTTAGTTCTCTTTTCTATTTCTCATCCCCCCACCAATTAGAGTTGTCAGATTTAGTAAAAAAATAAATAAATAAAATACAGAATGCCAAGGGAAATACGAATTTCAGATAAATAATGAATAATTATTAGTGTAAGCATATCCTAAGCGTTGCACACCCTCACTAGAAATTCGCCCACCAGTCTGGGGCAGTGGAGGGGATCAGAGTCCCCTCCCCGTAGTCCCCCTGCGCTTAGGTGTATGGCCTTAGGCAAGTTACTTAACCTTCACCTTAGTGTAGGGCTTGTAACAATGGGGATAATAAGAAGAGAAACAGTCCTTTAAGTTTGGGAAGGTGCCCAGAGATCAATAAACCTCAGTATGATTGTCAATTAAAGGGACGGCATGAACTTACATGAATCTGAACGGGGTAATGTGCAGGGTTTGTGTATTAGGTGGACCTTGAGGCCCACCTGGGGATGACTAATAACCAAGGCAGACAGGCAGATGAAAGTACACAGGTCCAGCAACGGGGAAAAAAGAAAGAGGAAGGAAAGAAAGGAAGAAGGAAGGAGGGGGCAGAGATGAGGGGGGAGGGAAAAAAAGGCAGAATTGACAGAAATGTTGCCCATGGATGTTTTACAAAAAAAAGAGGGGGTGCTGTTACACCTTTGAAGACAGGTTTGGGGCATTAGCACCAAAGTTTCAGTGTGGAGGTTTAATACAGAGTGGCTGCGGCCCGCGGGCCTCCTGAATGGAGGGGTGTGCGTCTGCGCGCAAGCCCGGGGGCGCAGCGGCTGGCGGGGGCGGGGCGGGTCCTGGGGCGGCAGAGTCTGCGCGCGCGTGGACCAACAAGGCGAGGCGGACGCGCAAGCTAGCGGAGACCCGGAGCTGGCAGCGGATACGAGCGAGCGTCGGGCGTGGACTCTGTTGAACTGGCGCCGCGATGGAACACCTGTGGCTTTGGGGAACTTGGGGCCTTTGGGGGCTGCTGCTGTGCGTCGCGTACCCCCGCACAGGTAACCCAGGTGGGGCGCCAGGGAGGCAAGCAGAAGTCCGTGTAGAAACAACCCCTGCTGCTGGGGTCCCGGTAGAGGCGGCACCGCCTGGCTCCAGCCCTGGAACAGGGCTGCGGATGCGCTGCATGGAGATCCTGGGAACCTGGGGATCAGGGGGCAGGCTAACACTGAGACAGACAGACCCATGCACACAGTCATAGAAAAACAGAGAGATAACTGCTCTTGCCACCAGGGTTGCTGCTTGAATTATGGAACCTCACCCCTTCCATCCCAAGTGACTCAGTTGAAAAAGAACCACATTTGGCTGCGGGTGGGATACACAACCGAAGTCCTTTTCTCACTCTTCTTGGGTCCCTTCTCCACTCAGGGAGGACAACGTCTCCAACTAGGACAGGAATGGAGCTTTGTGGCAGGTGTCAGTCATTTCCAGGGGCAGCTGTCCTGTGCCTTCAAAGTAATACCCAGGAGAGGGCTGGGGAGAGACTGATAAGATAAGAAATTGGAGTTGTCCATGGAGATAACAGGGAGGATAAACCTGAGATAGGTGAGGAGCAGCGTCTATGAGATAGGATCCAGCTCCCTCGCTGGAGTTTCCTACTCTTGGCTGTGGGCTGCTCATAGTTACAAATGTGCGCCAAGCAGGAACAGCCTTGGAGCTCTTGGCAAGGACAGACCTGAAGCAGCGTCATTGGGTGTGTGTGTGGGGTTGGGGGTGGGTGAGGGCAGGTAGCCTTCTTTATGATGGAGAGCTTTGCCATTGTAGGTGAAATCCACCCTAAGCTTTTCTCAGGCAAGAATGAACTAAGTCATGATTTCTTTAACTTTATCTCATACATCCATTGCAGTTTCTGTGGCTTTTCTTTGTGCCCCCACTTAAATTCTTCCACCTATTCTGAGAATTTGCTGCTGGGTTTAATAATTACCACATCTGCATAGTTGAAGCAGTAAATAAATCCTTCTTTGTTTTAGCCACTGTATATCTTTGTTTTAAAGCATTAATTTCAGTTTTTCAGAGAAGCTGCTCACTCAGCAGAGGCTTCCCTTTAGCTTTCCTACAGTGGGTTAGGTCTAGCTAATTCTTGTTTGCTCTCCAGATGCAGCAAGGACACCATTCTTTCAAAAACCAGTATGACCTAAGCAGTATGGGTGAAGTGTCCTTTCTTTGTAACCCATGGCCCCATGTGGTCTCTTCTATCACTCTGTACTGTCTAAGCTGAGCTTTTGGAGAGTCGAGGCTGTTACACATTTTTATATCCCCAGGAACCTAACACTGTTTGTTGAATGAAATAGGACCCTTGCATTAAGAATCACTATCATTCAGGAGGCTAAAAAGGTCCCAGAAATGATCTTTGTCACAGAAAACAGTTTTTTCTCTAAACACAACATTCTTTTTTGTACCTGGACTGTCTTTCAACTTACCTGGGTTTGCATTTCTTAGAGGCTTTTACAATGACTCTTCTCCACAGAGTTATTTCTCCAGCATTGTCTGCTGCTGTGTGGGCTGTTAGCTGTAGTTGTGGAACTTCATGCAGCTAGTAGAGTACTCATGAAATTAAGGGTTTAATAAATGTTTTATAATATTTAAGAATGACGAATAATCATGCATTATTCCTCTTCTTTGTAGCACATAAGAGAGTGCTTTGCATGATGCCAATGAGTATTAAATGAGTTAATGACTTAACTCCTTGTCAAGTCATTGGTTAGCAGTAGAACCAAAAGTAAAATCTGGGTGTATTTCCTTCAGTTCTATAATCTTCATGATGTTTGTCTTACATCATTGTAATTTGTGGTACAAAATATGCTGCTTAAAATGAAGTACTTGATGATTTTACTTCTACTGTACTTTAATATCTTTCAGATGGCTCTAAAGTAATTCCCAAAGTCACAGAAATAATACCTAAATATGGCAGTATAAATGGAGCAACAAGGCTGACTATCAAAGGAGAAGGTATGGTTGCCTTTTTTTTTTTTTTTTTCCACCAAGGTTGAGGTATTTTAAAGACTTTAACATTTAGAAATTAATGTTTTTTTTGTTTTGTTTTGTTTTGTTTAATACGCTAGAGTTACTTCCCCATTTGGCCAAAGTAGCTCTTTGGCAGTATTCTCTTTGGTAGCTGAGGGAATCTCTTTGGTAGCTGAGGGAATCCCCAATAGTTTCTATCAACCTGACCATCTGAATTTGTATTATAATTACTTGCTTAACTCTAAGATCTAGACAATAATGACTGAACTGAAAGGAACATCTTTAACCCAACCCTGCAGTTACTTTGTTCTTCATGTGTCTAATAACCTTTATCTTTATAATAAATAGAACTTTTTGGGAGGTTGGGGAGTTGGATGTTTGTAAGAGGGTGTGATAGAGAAGTAGAATGATAATGAAAGGAGAAAGACAATTGAAAGCTAAGCTTTGGATCACTTCTGCCACCCACTCCTTATCACATACTTCATCAAAGCATGGGTTATGTATGACTCCTTCTCTTTGCCTGGTCTTGGGATGAAAACAAAGTAGGCAGTAAGGGGATATATTTAATGAGCAACCGTTCCTAGGATTCAACAGAAATATGTGGTTCTTGTAGCTGTTAGGCCTTTACAGTATAAATGATAGTAGTATTGAGATACTTATGAATTTTTGAAGGATGAGAAAGTAATTTTAAAGAATATTGATAAAAGCTATTATTTAGTCTTTAGGAAGAGCAATGAGAAGTTTTTGGAGTCAGAGAATGGACAAAGCAAGATATTTAGTAATTCTGTCATGTATATTGAAATGTCTTTTAATACTTCTCAGTAAAATTTCTATCGAATTTAAACTCGCAATGATGTTCTTGAAATGGTGTGTGCCTCTAAACTGTAAATGATATGTTTTGGATTAAAGTGTTTTGTTTGTTTGTTTGTTTGTTTTTACAGTTAGACACCTGGTGACAATGTATTTGTTAAAGACTGTTTTTTAAAATTTCTTTATGCAAAATTCCCTTATATTGAAAATTGTTCCTAAGATTTTCTTATAGAGTGTGCTTGAAAGCTATTGGGTATTTAAAATAATTTTTTTGAAAATAGTTGACTTACAATATTGTGTTAGTTTCAGGTATACAGTGAATCAGTTATGCATATACGTATATCCATTGTTTTTCAGATTCTTTTCCCTCATAGGTTATTACAGACTATTGAGTAGACTTCCCTGTGCTTCTATCCCTTCCCAAAGCATTTCCCCTTTGGTAACCTTAAATCGATTTTGAAATCCAAGTCCATTTCTTTTTTGTAAATAAGTTCCTTTGTATCAATTCTTGCCCATATATAAGTGATATCATATATTTGTCTTGTTTGCTATTGGGTGTTTAAACAGAGATTTAAATGCCATGAGAGAAATGCCCATATCAAAACAAAACAAAACAGTAAAACCATTCAGCTATTTCCTTCTGCCTCAACATCTGCACCTTTTCTGATCCAGGAGTTATGGCTTGAGTTTAAGTATGTAGACTCAGATCATCCCTAGTTAGAAATAGGAGAAAACAAAACAAAACATTCCATTTTTAAGACATTTTGGAAGAACAGCCTTCTTAATCTAGCTATAACCTTTGCTCTTTTGTGGACTTTCTGAGGTTCTTAAGCTCAGGAGTAATCCTCTTACTTATGAAGCAAAAAGTGTCATGGTGAATTTCTAGTTTTTCTATCGTTCTGTATTTCTGGATGCTTTGGGCAGAGAATTTTAGGATAATTAAATCCTACTTGAATTGCATATACGTGCACCCCCACCCTGATCTATCTTCTCTCTCCTTGCTTTTACCCCTGCTGTAGGTGTCTAAAATTATGATAGCTTATTCTTTCTCAGAGGCTGAGTCTAAATACCTTTTTATATAGGTTTGGTGGGCCCATGATATATACAAAATGTGTATAAAGCAATGATAATGAATTTACGAAACACGCCAGACCTCCAAAGCTGCATGAATGTGATACTTTGACAAAGTTTATTTGGAGGAACTATGTTCGCATAATTTGTCAGTGCTGTCTCTGACCCATACTCTGCGTTTAGAATTGAATACAGGAGTTCCTGTCGTGGCTCAGTGGTTAACGAATCCGACTAGGAACCATGAGGTTGTGGGTTCGGTCCCTGCCCTTGCTCAGTGGGTTAAGGATCTGGCGTTGCTGTGAGCTGTGGTGTAGGTCGCAGACATGGCTCGGATCCTGCGTTGCTGTGGCTCTGGCATAGGCCGGCAGCTGCAGCTCCGATTAGACCCCTAGCCTGGGAACCTCCATATGCCGCGGGAGCGGCCCAAGAAATAGCAAAAAAAAAAAAAAAAAAAAAGGAATTGAATACAGAAATAATTTATTAAAATCACTGAACACTTTCCAAGTGGAATTGTAAATCCTGGATTTCCTAAATGTTGGTCCCATATGACTTTTAAAATGTTTTATTTTTGTAAAAGTCATAATGAAAAATATATAGAAACGTTTGACTTGAGTTCTCTGAAATTCCACCCTCTGCAAAAATCTATTGTTAATATTTTTGTGTTTCCAAATGACTTTTGTCTCTTTCCACACATAATGAACTTTATCAGCAAACATTTTCTACTGCATTTACTTTGCTCTAAAGGCCGTCTTCAGGAGCCAAAGATACATCATTTTACAGTTATGCTGCCCAAGGAAAAGTGTTTTGAGCCATGGCATGATTGTGGAGATAATTGTATCTCCTTCTAAGATGACTCATTTGATGAGGAGTCTTATCATTTCATAACTTCTTATTCTTAAGTAACATAAGTTCTGGGGTGTTTTTAACTTTATTGAGTTGATTACTTTATATTCATACCTTGTATTTCTCAATTGTCTTCCTTGATTTTTCTCTTTATTTAAAAAGATCAGTAAAATAGAGGGAGTAACATTTTACTTTGCACATATATTTTTGTTTAGTTGGAGTGGTAAATTATATAATTTTTATAATATTATGGAAAGCACATAGACTTTAGTTGGGTCTAACTGGCTTTTAGCTCCATCTTTGCCATTTCCCACTATGGGACTAGGGCAAGTGTCTTCTTTAAGCTTCAGCTTATTCATCAGTGAAATGGGATTATTAACGCCTAGCTGTTGGGGCTATTGTAAATATTGAAAAAGATGTTGTATCTAAGGTATTCATATAGAGTATCTGCTCCATCAGTTAGAGCTATTTTTTTTAATTTATTATAGTTGCTTTACAATGTTTTGTCAGTTCAGTTAGAGCTGTTTTATTTTCATTATTCTTTTGCATTCATGTTATAGGAATGGCTTCATTTTTTCTTCCTTCATCACACTGTACCTTTTTTTCCAATAGTTTTCAATATTACAACTTTTCAGTAGGTTTATACACTCTCAACTCTTGTGGGTTTTTTTTTTTTTTTTTTTTTTGGTTTTGTTTTTAAACTAGAGAAACCAAAACAGCCTGCATGTACATGACAACTGCTGGTTTTAACAACACACATTTTCTATGATAGCAGCACAGGCTGCTATCAGGAAACCCAGGTCTGCGTGCCTGGCAAGACTTGTCTCCAGTTTTTCTGCAAAAAACAAAAAAGTACATCAGCATGTCAGGAATTTCCATCTGAAGCCTCCACCTTTTCTGTTTCCAGGGTACACCCAACCTTTCCTGTAAGCTTTGTGCTGTGGAGTATCTCCAGAGGAATCTTCTTTATACCAAATTTTTTATTTAGAGTATATTTTTAAACTAAAATTCTTTTTTAAAAGGTGATTCCTTTCTGTTTCTTTTCTTAACTCTTCAGAACTAGCTATAAAGTTAGAAATATTCCTATAGTTTTTTCGGCAAAATTTGTAATGAGAATATTTTTGAATGTTACTGATTTGGTTTTCCCATAGATTTTACTCCTAGGGTATACATGTAAACATTAAAACAACTCTTAAGCTGGAAGTTCCCTTATGGTGCAGCGGGTTAAGGATCCGGTGTTGCCATAGCTGTGGCACAGGTCGCAACTGTGGCACAGGTTTGATTCCTGGCCTGGGAACTTCCACATGCTGCGAGTGCAGCCAAAAACAAAACAAAACAAAACCCCTGAGCTGAAAACAATATCATCTTTTGTTAGTATTTTTTTTTATAATTGTGTTTGTCTTAGGAATGCTGAAGAACAAATCTGTGTTATTGTCCCATCATTGATGTGACATGTGCCTAATGGGGAAATAAATACATGTATCACATCCTGAGCCACACCACAAGTAAACCTTCTATTCTTAAGTTAGTTGCCAGCAGCCCTTCTGTATGTTCCAAACTCAACATGAATTACAGGGATAAGCAAAAATTGGCAAAAGGAAGGAGTGGCTTTACAAATAGTTTGCTTTTCTGTGTTTTCATGTATCTTCTCACAGTTCCATTTGAGCAGTAACTGTCTTCCTAGATTCAAGACTGCAAACTCAATGCTAAAATCTTTCACATGTTAAATTGATATGTTCAGGCTTTAGCCTATGCTGGATGACTCCTGTTTAGTTACGTTTTAAGTTTCAAAGAGGAGAGGGAGTATTTTTTAAAATCCCTACCCTTTGTTGAATTTTGCTTACTTTTTCTACATATAAAGAATAGGAGGGGAGCTAAGAACATAGGGTCTGGAGGAAGTTACATTTAGTAATGGAATAGCTTTGTCCTTAAACCTACTGAGCGGAGCCAGGGATAGAATTCGAATGCTCATGCATACTAGTCGGGTTCATTTCCACCGAGCCACAATAGGAGCTCTGCATTTTTTTTTTTAATGCACCTGCATCATATGGAAGTTCCCAGGCCAGAGGTCAAATCAGAGCCACAGCTGAGGCCTACACCACAGCCACAGCAACATTGGATTCCAGCCGCATCTGCAACCTACACTGAGCGAGGCCAGGGATTGAACCTGCATCCTCACAGAGACAACACCAGGTCCTTAATCCACTAAACCACAATGGAACTTCTATAATGTGCATTTTTAAATATTATTTTTCTTTAGAGTTCCCGTCGTGGCACAGCGGAAACGAATCCGACTAGGAACCATGAGATTGTGGGCTCGACCTCTGGCCTTGCTCAGTGGGTTAAGGATCTGGCATTGCTGTGAGCTGTGGTGTAGGTTGCAGATGCGGCTCAGATCTGGCGTTGCTGTGGCTCTGGCATAGGCTGGCGACTACAGCTCCGATTAGACCCCTAGCCTGGGAACCTCCATATGCTGCGGGTACGGCCCTAAAAAGACAAAAAGACAGTATATGTTAAGCATTTGTGATATTCAGAGAAAAGTTATACTTAAAAATACATATATTTGTACAACTCAGAATTTGGGAATTTTAGATTCCCAAAGTATCTGGGCAAAAACCATTTGTTTACTAATTTGACTTTGTTCCAAAAAATATAACCTGGACAACTTTATAGATTCACTCTACCTACTAAAATAGTATTTAATACCTTTTAAACGTTTTCAGAAGAGAATACTTAAGTTTAGGATTTAATTAATAGAACATTATTTAATCTTCAGGTTTATTTCAAAATGGAATGTTGTTTCAACAATATGAAATTCTTTCATGTGGTATTAAAATACTTGATTGATGTTTACTTACAAACCTAGTTTGAATTTTCATATATTTATAGTATATTAAAACAATTTTCTGCTCTGTTTCACAGTATCCATTCTCTGTTTCTGTTGGCTTATACCTGTCATCATGCAAAGATACTGTTATTTCCCCCACCTGAAAAAAAGCAAAAGCAAAATTAACTGTCCCCTTGATCCACACACCCCTCCAGCTACTCCAGTTTTCTGCTTCCCCTTCCAGTAAAATTCCTCAAAAAGGTTATCAATTTGCCCTCCATCTTCTTTTGAACCCATCCATGTCAAGCAACCATTTATTCATTTTTGCTCATCGAATTAGCATCTTCACGCCAGCCCCCAATCTATTCTCACCTTGCTCCCATTCTGTTCTTGGAATAGCAGCTAGTGAGTCTTGAAAAAGTGTAAGTTAGATAATAACCATTTCTCTGTTTTAAAGCTTCCAGTGCTTCCCCACTCATATAAATAATCTAAATGCCTCCACTTCTAGTCTCAACTCCTGCTACTTCTACTCACTCATACTGATCCAACATACTTGTTAATTCTTGAGTCCACAAACATGCTTCCCCCACAGGGCCATAGAACATCCTGTTCTGTTCTAACTAAAATATTCTTCCCATAGATATTCTTATGGCCTATACCCTCTGAAAAGCTTCCATGACCATCTGTGTTCCATGCCTGCTGTGTCTCACTTCACATCTTCTTGGCATCACCTCTGATTTCATAAATGTTGCAGTGTATTCCCTGGACTCTTGACTTACTTTCCATCATCAGCCTCCCTGGTAGGCAGAGCTGTGTGTAGTCTACATGGTTGGTAACTTTGTAAGGAGGAAAATGTGGGCCAAGGTAAAGAGAGCCATCAGCTCCTGGGCTCTGCACATGACTTGATTAGTGGGTCAGGGGCTGACAGAAACAGCATTAGAAAATGAGAAATAGGGAGTTCCCGTCGTGGCGCAGTGATTAACGAATCCGACTAGGAACCATGAGGTTGCGGGTTCGAGCCCTGCCCTTGCTCAGTGGGTTAACGATCCGGCGTTGCCGTGAGCTGTGGTGTAGGTTGCAGACGCGGCTCGGATCCCGCGTTGCTGTGGCTCTGGCGTAGGCCGGTGGCTACAGCTCCGATTCAACCCCTAGCCTGGGAACCTCCATATGCTGCAGGAGCGGCCCAAGAAATAGCAACAACAACAACAACGACAAAAGCCAAAAAAAAAAAAAAAAAAGAAAATGAGAAATAAGAAAGTCTTGGAAAGAGGCCTGTGAATACACAAGACAGTGAGGAAAAAACATGGAAATCTATAGGTCTCAAGCTAATTTCCACAAGGGAGTATCCCTGTCAGAGGAAACAGAACAACTAGATTGACTGGACAGCTCATTCAGGAGCTTTTCTGCTTAGCCACCCAAGTGCTTGTATGGTGAGCCTGTGAACAGAGGGCCATGGGAGAAGGCTGTGCCTGGGCCAATACCACCAGCTCCCTTCCACTAACCCTAAGCTACCCCTCACTGTTGCTGAAGGCTTTCCCTGTCAGTAGCAGAGGCCAACACTGAGCTCTCAATAACGACCGTCCGTCAAGAGGTCCACCCAGCCACTCAGTGACAAGTTGACTGCATCGCTCTCCTTTCCTCCTGGACAAGCAGAGATTCATTATTGCTGGAACTGACACCTACTCCAGGTGTGGGTGTTTCCTTCTTCCACAGTGCCTCTGCCAGCCTCATCCTCTGGGAATATATAGAGCCCGATTTACTGCTGAGAGATTCCACAAAATGGTACCTCAGAACAAGAAACACATTTTATAGTGGAAAAATTGTGGTGATGGGCATATGACCATGAATCCTGTGTCATCCTGAAACATATGGCTTAATGGAGTTATGGGCCAGCCTACAAAAGGCAACACCAACAGCCCAGCTTGCCCTGTAGAACAGGGCACTGTCCCCCATCATATGCCATGTACACTGAGCCAATGGCAGATCCATACTGTTTCCAAACAGATGGAATACATGGAGCTGGGAACGAAGTGTTGCTCCCTGTCATTATCACTCCCAGGGATCCAAAAACTGAATCTGTTCATTCTGTCTTTGCAGTTTTAGGTTCTGCTGGATTCTGGGTCTGAATTCCCAGAGAGAGAATCCTTCTGCCAGGGGGTCCAATATGGGTTCCCCTGAATTGACTCCCACCACTAGTTCATCAGTTTGAATTCAGCAAACATATGTAGTAGGTTGCTAGAGATAATCAATTCTGATGATCATGAAGAGGTAGGGTTGCTTTTCCCTATGCAAATGAGAAAGAATTTGTCTGAAATTCATGGTATTCATGGGACAACTCTTGGCTTCCATGTCTAGTGATGACTGTGAGTAAGTAATAGGGACAAACACAACAAACATGGGCAAAGCAACTAAGGGCTCAGATCCTCAGGACAAAGCTTAATGTCGCTCCATTAGCCCAAGTGCCAGCTAATGCTTAGGGAAATTGAGAGGGAACATGAATAATAATTATGGCCTCAGGAGCAGTTGCTTTACTCGTAGCCTGTTGCTTGTCCCGCTAACCCTCTTGTATTAAATCTTTAGTGGAGCTCTTAGTTGTCCACCGTCTTGTAGAACTGATAATGGATTGTACCTGAAAGGTAGGGCTTGAGCATGTTTGTATGGTACAAGGAGTCAGCTGTATCAGAGGCCTTTTTGCTCAGCCTCACATCCTCATTCTCACCTCTTAATTCTTCCCCAGCAGTGGCAAAAATTTCCCTATGGACTTTGACTCAGTCTGTGCTTCCAGCTCTAGCCTCCAGTTCTCACAACATACCTTTGTCCCAGGGCTTCTCTGATGCAGTGGCTTGGAATATTAGAACCCAGATGGCATATACCTATGTGTGGACTAAAAGTGCAAGAAAAGTCATTTCGTCCACAGGGAACCCTCAGCTAATGGGACTGGATCTGAATGCATTAACATTTCTTCCCATTGATTCTTTGATTCTGAGAGCCTTGTCTATATTTTCTTAGACGTTCTCAGCAAGACTGAGCCCCAGCTGTCTTTAGGGTACCCAGGTTTGCTTCTTCAAGTTTTCTTCTCTCTATCCCTAATGGATCACCACCCAAATAAACTACTTGCAAGTCCTCACCTCAGATTTTGCTTGATAGGAACTGAAAGTAAAGACTCCATGCCTTATAAAATCCCTTTGTCTGCTCTTCCTATGCCCTTTAGCCTGCTGTTTTCGTAGTAGTTATTCCCACCAGACACAGCATCTGGTGGGATATATTTGTGTATGTTTTTTTCCTCCACCCCACCTCACCCTATCCTTGGAATATAAGCCATTTGATTCCAATGCAATTAACAACACCTGACAGATAATAGGTTCTCAGGCATTGTTTTTACGAACAAATTTATTAAAGGCTAATTTTTATGTTCTAAAGAGGACTACAATCATAGAGATGAATATGAAATAGGTTAACTTCCTATATCACTACTATTCCTTAGTATTTATTCAGTGATTCAATACTAAATGATAATTGTTAGGTCTTTGAAAACAGGATTCTGTTAATAATAATTGAGGTTTTTTTTTACTCTTCCAGGTTTTGCTCAAGCAAACCAGTTTAACTATGGAGTTGATAATGCTGAGTTGGGAAACAGTGTGCAATTAGTATCTTCTTTCCGATCAGTTTCTTGTGATGTAGAAAAAGATTCAAGTCATTCAACTCAAATTACATGTTATACTAGGTATGTTTTAAACTATCTTTAATAACATCGTTTTCTTCATATCAGAATCATAGTTATGCTTATTAGTGTTGTAATAGTTTTATCATTCTGGCTATTACAATAATGTTTTCTGATTAAGAGCTATTATTTTTAATTTCAAGATATTTAGACTATTATATACCTTTATTATATTGTTATAATACTCTTTCCACATATTGACATGATCAAAATATATTCTATATCCTTTCCCAGATTATTAGAGCTATTATTTTATTATTATTGATCTCTTTTAGGAGATAAATGGCCACTATTAAATTGTAATGATGCTCCTCAAAGTATGAAAATTATGCTTTCCTGTCCGGTTTGATTAATTTGGCTCAGAATCTTGACATAGTCATTAAGATTAAAGATGATCGCTTCGTAGATTGACATTTCAAGTTCTTTCCCATCAGTCCAAATTGATGTTTGTTATTAGCAACTTAGGGGGAAAATTAATCATTTTAAATGGCAACTTTCAATGTTGAGACAGGCAGCACATGTTCCAGAGGATTCCATATACATTAGGCTTGTTGGCCATTTTTCAGCTTATTTAGGGAGAAATTTGATTAAAACTTTTGAAAAAACAAAGCATAGAATAATTGTACCACGGTGACATGTTACTGTCTTAAATGATTATTATTAATTTGGTTTCCTTTTCAACAAGTACCAATGGATTAGTCAGGATAAGCATTTGCCTGGTGTCCATGATGTTAGAATTTGCAGTACAGAGTTCACAATGGAGATCATCCTTTTATAATATAAAATGGTATTTAATTATACCATGATTAGGTTTTTAGATACTTCTTTTCAAAAATGCCATGTAGTCTGGGGCAACATTTTTCACTAATGCTATACATTAAATACAAGAGTTTTGCACTCCTGATGTGTTCTTCATTTGCCTTTCAGAGCAATGCCAGAAGATTCCTACACTGTTAGGGTCAGTGTGGATGGGGTTCCTATTACAGAAAATAATACCTGCAAAGGTCACATCAACAGCTGGGCCTGCAGCTTCAATGTATGTAGCATCTCCTCTCTAACTTACATATAAATGATCTTACACTTTCTTTCTTGCAGAACTGTGTTTATATTTTTTAATTTTACAGGTTGTTATCTATTTCCACATTAAAAATTTTACTAGCTGGAGTTACTAGTGGATGGTCTAATGGTTAGGATTCAGCTCTTTTACCACTGTGGCCCAGGTTCAGTCTCTGATCTGTTAACTGAGATCCCACATCAAGCCACTGCATGCCACAGCCAAAAATTAAAAAAAAAAATATATATATATATATATATATAAGAAATAAAGATGTTAATATATATAAAAAGTCACTAGCATGTAGCTAAGGATAATTTCACCCAGTTTTAATTATCTTCTATAGTAATGGAATTTTTTATCAATCCATGTGTCACTTTTTTAATTTATTTCATTAATGAATTAAACTTTTATACTTTCGAATTATTTTCTTGTTTACACTATTTTTTCTCTTCATTATTATTCTTAGTTTGATTTCCCTTTTTCTGTTTTCATCAGACTTAGCTTCATTATAAATAGAAACACAACTACTTTCCCTTTCTTTGTACTTTCTAATGCAGTTGGAATAAATGTAACTTCATGTAGCACAGAGTCATTCAGATTTTAGTTACTCTAAGTGTAAGTATTCACAATAGTTCATTTCCTTCCAAGGACCATCCCATATATATTTTAAGATATATTTGTGTTTTAAGTTGTCAATTACTGAGTGCTATGATGTTATAATGTAAGAAGAAATGCTAAGGAAATTAGTAATGACTTCCATCCTCAAGAAGCATGTATGATTCCTCAATATCTTGGCTCCCTTCTCTCTCCCTAAAAGTGGAGCCGTCTTTTTTTCCTAGAATAATACACCTAAATGGACCCAAAGCAACTTAAATTCAGCAAATCTCACATTGGACTTCTCATAGTCCTCTGTAAGCCGACTTGTCTGATATTTCTCATGCATCTCAAGCCAGAAACCTGTTATATCCTTGGTTTCTTCCTTGACTTCATCTTCAGCTCCCCATAGCTATTCAGAAACCAAACCATGATGATCCTACCCTCTAATTAGCTCTGAAGTTCGTTGTCCCCTTATCTTCTTTCAGAGCCTTGGTTTTGATTCTGGTCTTATCATTTGTCACCCTTTATCACTGTAGCCTGTTGGTCTCTCTACCCTTCTTCATTGCACTGTTCAGATGCACCATTCAAAACCATACATATTATGTCTTTCCCCTGCTCAGTATCCCTCCTTCACCCATCATCTAAAGGTTCCCTTTATTGTATCACAGCCTGGACTCAGATGTTTCCAGCAGTGTCTTCTAACACTCTCCTTGACCAAGGACCCATACTTCTTACTCATTTCTGCTTAGTGAATGAATCCTGCTCTTTGCTCAGGACTCTTTAAATTCCCCCAAGCAGAGAAAAGTGATTTCCTCCACTGTGTTCCTCAGTTGTATAGTGACTTATTGCTAGGATTCAGGCTTCATATATAGGCTTCATCATTTACTCTGACATGGTCTCAGTGAAACTGTGCTTCAGTTTCTTCATTTTCTGTAAAATGGAGTTTATTTCACAGCATCATGTAAATGGAGGGTTAAATGATATGAATAAGAACGCAGCATACAGGAATTACCATATTTTAGTGTTTTTAATCTGTATATTCCATTTATTACTAATTTAGCACCTAGTCTACCATATAGTGATTATTTTTAATGTGTTATTTAATGCGTTCTGAGTTAGAGAGTTTTATTCAACTTTGTGTCCCTAGGACAAGCTTAACATTTAGCATTAGTAGAAGCATGGGTTTTATTTGCTGATTGATGCTCTATGTTCTTTCTCCAATTAAGAGAAAATTAAGGAAAAAATGTAATGCCATGCAATTGAATCTTCTTAAGTTATTTTTCTCTTTTAATAAATTCTAATTTTAGTGGGATATGGTCTGAAAATATAATATGGAAAATTAAAATTTTTTGTTTAATGAAGTTATACTTGTACATAATGAAACACCGAACTGGTTCTACAAATTAAAAAAATAAGCAGCACCTCCTTGACCACTCACTCCATCTCATTCTCATTCTCCAGGGTCCTCCACTTTCAGTAACTTTAGCTATTTATTGTGATATTTCTAAAGAAGAAATATATTGTTTCTAATGTATGTACAAATAACATTTTATGTGATTTATTGTGATATTTCTAAATAATAGGCTTTTAGATAGAAATATATTTATTGTTATTTCTGAATATTTATAGTTTAACTCTTATCTGTTTAATTTTTACCCTGGAAGATGAGAATTTAGCACCTATATTCCTACATTTGTTAGCTAGTACTATGTACTCCCAAACTTAGTAGTTTCAAGCAGCAACAATTTATATTGCTTATGTATCCGTGGATCTGCTGTGTGGTTCTTCTGTTCTGAGCAGAGCTAGACCGATCTCTTTTGGGCTTCTCATATGTCTGTGGTCAGCTGGTTAGGTGGGAGGCTTTGCTGTTCATGGCCAAGTGCTTTTACACTTGTGGGGGCTTCAGCTGTTACAACCAAGCTGAGTAGGCTTTGTTCTATATAGTATCTCTACCCTCCAGAAAGTAGTCCAAATGTTTTCACATGTTGGAGACAGGGACGCCTCAGAAGAGCCAATGTAGGGAGCCTTTAGGCCTGTGCCCAAAATGTCATGCTACTTCTTCCACATTCTAATGGCTGAAAGAAGTTCCAAGGCCAGTTCATATTCAAGGCTCCATTTCTTTTTTTTTTTTTTTAATTTTTAATTTTTTTTTTGTCTTTTTACCTTTTCTAGGGCTGCTCCCACAGCATATGGGGATTCCCTGGCTAGGGGTCTAATTGGAGCTGTAGCCACTGGCCTACGCTAGAGCCACAGCAATGAGGGATCTGAGCTGTGTCTGCGACCTACACCACAGCTCACGGCAATGCTGGATCCTTAACCCACTGAGCAAGGCCAGGGATCTAACCCACAACCTCACAGTTCTTAGTTGGATTTGTTAACCACTGTGCCATGACGGGAACTCCAAGGCTCCATTTCTTGATGGGAGGAGCTGCAAAGACACGTTACAGGTGAGGATTCAGGGAGGGGAATATTACAGCCATGTTTGAAATGAAGCTGCTACCCCTTCCACCTCTAATACTCACAGATATCTTCCCACCCCTTCTCTAAATTAGATATGCCCCAATTTTTGGTTAGATTATTGTTCATAACATGACTATGTCTATATAAGTAATATTCAAAGCTAAATATTATACTATGATTACATATTTCTCCTATAATATTTTGTTTTTCTTGGAGTTAATAATAGGCTTTTTATATGTGCATGTATTTGCCTAATTATCTCTGTATCAAACCCTCCACCAGAAGTATGATATTTTTTCCATATGATCAAACCATTAGATAATATATCAAATCATCTTTTCCTAGAAGACATCACTCCTGAATCCCTCTCTGTACTTGGACACGCTGTTCTCTAGATATGTAACACAGCAGTTATTCATCATGGGATCTCCCTTTATCAGCTTTCTGAGGACTTCCTGCCTCTCTTCTTCATTTAACTACTGCTTCCTAAATCCTATTTCTTCCTCTTTCTTTATTTTCTGTTCCCTCATATTAGTGGAGCAGTGTGTACTTAGAAAATGAAGTCCTTCTACTAATAAATTAAAATCCTTCCAATATTAAAACTTCCATGCGTTTGGTTGACAGTTTAGTTGGGTATAGAACTCTGGCTTGGAAATAAATTTCACCTGGAATTTTGAAATCATATCTCCATTTTTTTCCTAGCCCTGTGTTTTAAACTACCCATGGTTAAGGATCAGCTTTTTAAAAATTCCAATCTGCTTCAGATCAATATCATGTAAATTACAATAAAAGCTTCACAACAATGTTCAGTTGCTTTAAAAGTTCCTAAGTGCTTAGTTTTATTTTTTGTTCTTATCAAGGACCAATAATTGACATTTTGCACACTTTCATTGTATTGTTTAAAACCCTTTACAAAATTACATACCTGTAGTATCTAATCCTCATATAATTTTCTAATTTTATATTTAATACTTTTTATCATTATTCTTGGCTGCTGCTGTTATTCAGATTAAGTATTCTTAATTTTAAGAACCATCCTCCTCCTTTTTCTATTTTCCATGAAATAATTTGCTCCATCATCTTCACTGATTCTTGTCTTCTTTGAAAATGAGATATTTAATTAATCTGCTTCTGATCTGGTTCCTCAAATTATAATAGTAAGTAGTGTGTTGTTTAATCTGCAGTCTTCAGTTATTTTGGGGCCACAGGTATAATTTCTATGAGGACGTTGTGTCTTAGATTGATTTGTGCACAACTTGTTAGTTCCTCTACATTTTCTTTTATTTTACCTTTAAAAGTAATATTTTGTCCAAAATCTGTTTGACTCTATGTTTACTTTTACGTAGGTTATTCATTAAACATTTCTAATGAGTCTGAAATCATTCTTAACCTCACATGTCAAAGTTTATCTGTCTTCTTGATGGTATGTAAAAATTTGTCCTTTGAAGTAAAAATCTGGACATCTTTCTTTGAGGTTGTGCCTGAATGAAAATTGGAGGGATAGCTGACATTTACTGAGAATCTACTTTGTGCTAGGTTATTTTGCTTATATAATTTTTGTATTGAGGCACAGGCCATCTTTTTCTCTACCAGCAACCTTCTTCCTTCAAAAAACTTCAGTTATTCCTTAAAATACTGCTCATGCTTCTGGCCTCTTTTGTTTTCTGAGGCATACTTGTGTTTCTGCAGATGGACTGTTCTTGATCTGTTTCTACTTCCTTTCCTCCTACATTATTTGTTTTTAGATGTAGATGTTGATCTGCATGTATCCCAGTTATTGAGGAATCTTTACTTGCCTATCAGATCTGCTTTTTACCTTTTTAGAATCAGTTTTGGTTTTCAATTATATTTCCCTTTTGTGGTAATTATTTCTCATTTTGTCTTTAAAAAGAAAAGTTGGCATATGTTTACTTGAAAAATAATATCCAAAGGTTAATATAATGTTGACTATCAGGTGTTGGTGTATTTTTTTGTATAGTAATGCTAGAAAATTATCATTAGCTTAGTTACTAAAGCTTACTTTGATGACCTCTTTCCAAGTTTTACTTGTATGTTTTTGAAAAATGATATTTTTTTCTTTATAAACTTAAAACTCAAAATAGGGTTTCTTCAATTTACTTCAGCAAATTCTTAAGTCTTTACTAGAGATCCATTTATTACTGTGGTTTGATTTACATTTATCACAAAAGATGATGAATTTTAGAATTCTAAGTAGAAACACTTTGAAATGAAAGAGAATTTTTAGAGAATAAGGAAATGATTTTGAATAATTAGAGTAATTTTCTAAATTTTATTTCTTATATGTGAAAAGGAATATTTTGAGTCATATTATGGATATTGTTTAAATATGAATAAGAAGCAGAGATTTTCATAAAATTAGGAACAAAATAGAGATAAGACTGCTTATCAACAGTATTATTTTACAGGCAAAAAGTTTCAGAACTCCAACAATAAGGAGCATTACACCTTTATCTGGAACTCCAGGTCTGTTATATATGACAGCTGAAATATCTTTTTTGGTTTTTATTAATTAATAATTAACTTTTAGTATGTAAATTTGTTACAAATTCTGTAAATTTATAAATAGCAAATTCTAATTATAAAATAATCAAAAGGAA
Organism: Sus scrofa; assembly: GCF_054392235.1. Lineage (NCBI taxonomy): Eukaryota > Metazoa > Chordata > Mammalia > Artiodactyla > Suidae > Sus > Sus scrofa. The sequence goes on along the minus strand of NC_139386.1, from coordinate 28,201,192 downwards.
GTTAAAATGCTTTTCAATAACTGCATTGAATCTATTATAATATATTTAATTTGCCCTTTGTCAGACTTTGGCTGGCTTCCAGTGGTTATTACAATAACTATAATTATAGCAGTTTATGGTTCCAACAGGCACATGTGAAAATGCCCTTTTCTGTAAACTTGACAATTCTAGGTACTCATTTTTTTAAGAATTTATGTGAAAAATATAGTAGGGGTTTTTCCTATTTTTTTCCAACTTGATTTATGTAATTAATTTTGTATTTATTAACTGTTTGTATTTCTCCTTTTTGTAAATTATCAGTTCATCTCTTTGGTAATTTAAGGCTAGTCATTTTTTTTCCATATTAAGTTATAAGAATTCTTTGTGTTTTGAGAATATTAACCATATATATGTCATGTAGATGGGAAATATTTTTTGAGTTTATTATTTGCTTTTAAAATTTATTAATGATGTTCCTGTGATTCAGACAATTAATTGTTTTTATCAAATCTATAGATCTTAACCTTTGTTATGTCTCCCATTATTTTTAATGCTGTGGAAGATCCCATCATACAAATTATATGAATATTATATAAATTTTCACTTACTTTTCAAGAGTTTTTATAGTTTTATTGTTTACATTTTATTTTTATTTCACCTAGAATTTATTTACATTTTTTCAATTAAATCATCCAAGGACCAATAAATATTTATTGAATAATTAATCCTATCTTTTATGAAACACCTCTTTAATCTATAAGTACTTATAGGTACCCCTTTTATGCTCTAAATATTTATTTGTGGTTTGTTGTATTTGTTGGAACTTTCAGAACAGTGCTAAGCAATAGTGTCAAACACAAGATATAAGTGTCTGGATGCTGGTTTTATTGGGAAAAACCTCTGAAGTTTTAATATTAAATATTAATATGGATAGATATTCTTATACAGAGCTCTTTCTTTTGTGTTTAGGTACATTAATAACAATCCAAGGCAGAATCTTCACTGATGTCTATGGAAGTAATATTGCACTAAGCTCAAATGGGAAAAATGTTAGGATCTTGAGGTAAATTTTTGATGTGGAAACATATTCTTATAACTCATAGATGAGGTATGATATCTCAAGAATAAAAACCACTGCATACAATAGGTGGGGTTATCTCAGTCTGCCTTAAAAGACCCAAACTCCTGTTCACTTCCTATAGAAGGAAGTATAGCATCAGTATCATACCTTTCAAGGTGTTTCACGCTTATTGAATATGTATAAAATGGATAAATGGATGAAGTAAATAATAATTAAGATAGCACACATACATGTATCTATGAATTTTATAAGACATGTAATTTGAAATATTTTACTCAATGAAATAAAGATGATTTATCAGGCATTCTCAATTAAATGAAAATAGAGGTAGAACTCTCTATTAAATCACATTTGTGTGCATCTGCAATATTTTGAAAATATTTATATTGATTCCTTATGTATAATAAAAGAACTACTACATAGAGAAACAAATATTTAACATTTTATATGGACAGTTTAGTATAAGATTTTGGGAATTCCTACTGTGGCACCGTAGATTAATGATCTCTCTGTAGCGGCTTAGGTAGCTTCTGAGGCACGGTTTTGATCGTAGGCCCAGTGCAATGGGTTAAGGATCCAGCATTGCCACAGCTGTGAATGGGATCCAACCCCTGGCCCGGAAACTTCCACATGCTGTGGGTATGGCCAAAAAAATAAATAAATAAAATAAAAGAGATTTTGTCTATAGTTGAGTTTTATGAATAGCATATATTCTAAATCTTAGATCCAGTTTTCGAAGTCATCCTTTCCATAATGATGCCAGGAAATAGAAAGTTAACTTTCACAGTGATTCCTTTTTTCCCCACTGTAGCTGAAATTTACTTCTGTTTAATACAAAGGGGTGGATAGAAATTATTTCATGGAATCACAGAATCACAGTCAGAAGAGACCTTAAAGGTCAGGCTACCCAGCCATTATCCTCTAGGACCCCTGAGATACCGTGTATAAATATGGGGAAAAAAATCACAAACCCATTAGCAGGGAAGGTGAAGGTTTTAGAGCTACACTAATCTCACTTCTGCCACATTCATTGTGACAGTAGAGATCCCAAGTTATCTCATTGTACCTGAATTCTCTTAACAGAAAGCAGGGGGCTATACCTGGGCAGGAAGTCAGGAGACCCAAGTGCTCAAGCTTCTTCTGCTTCTCACAAGTCTTGCCAATTTGGCCAGATTTCCATATGCAGACTAGATACAAATAATAGAGGACATGAAAATTACTTAAGGACCGAGTGCCTACCGAGGAGCTTTTGGTCTAAATGATTAGTTGAGAAAACATTAAAATATATGTATTTAAGGCCAAAAGATCATCCCAGACCGCCGTGGAAATTATTGGATGTGGTTAAGAGCATACACCAGAGCAGAGGTGTCTTAGTTTGAATTCCTACTCTGCCCCTTATTGGCGGCAAGTTTGGGCAAACTATGTAACCTCCCTGCCTCACTCTCTTCATATATAAAATAGGAGGATAATTGTTACTAACCCATAAATGTAGTTCAGTGCCTGTAAATGTTGGCTGGTAAATTTATTATTTAGTTGCAGTGAAGCAGGAGGTTAGGAAGAGGATATGAATTCATAAATCTCTATAGTGGGCGCAGTAATTCAGTTTACATTTTATACTACCTAACATAATGATCAAAGGAAAGAATTTGTGTGTGAAAGTATATTAAAAAGTTTGGGAGTTACTGATGTGACTCAGTGGGTTAATGATCTGTCATTGTCCCTGAGGCAGTGCAGGTCAATACCTGGCCCTCCATATAGGGTTAAGGATCCTGTGTTGTCACAGCTGTGGGGTAGGTCATAGCTGAGGCCTGGATTTGATCCATGGTCTGGAAACTTCCATATGCCATGGGTGCAGCTGGAAGAAAAAAAAAGTTCAAAGTTCTCTGTAAATAGAAGTTTCTATTTTTTTTATAGTTCAGCTTTGTTGTCTGGCCTTATTTTATTGGGGGGTTATTCTGGGGTTGCAAAGAATGCAGTACCAGTCAGTTACCAGCAAGCCTCCAATCTCATTGAGTTCTAGCCTTAAAGCAATAGGTCGACCTAATCAGCTGGGGAAATGGGAAGGCAGATTTTCTTCTCAGCTTCTAATCCTTCTCAGCTTCTTGTTCCCATTTCATTAGCACTGATGCTGTTAAACATTCTCTTCATCCTGATTACTTTGTTGGACCTCTTCTATGGACCTTGTTTAACCCCTATGGCAATTAAGTATAAAATTCATTGAACTCCAGATGGAAGAGTTTATCTACATTTTCTATCCCTCTAGTATTTACCACATTCTGACACACCAAATGTATTATGATTATCATGTTTATTGTCATTTTCCCCCAATTGAAATGTCAGTCCCATAAGGGCAGGGATCTTTGTTCTGTTCACTGATGTGTTCCAGTACCTAGAGCAAGAACTGTAACATAATAAGTAATCAATAGATGTTTGTTGAATGGGTGAGTGATGTATATTAATAACTGATTGATTGGGAGAAAAAAAGGTAAGGTGGCAATAAGCTTAGTGGGAAGAGACCATTTGGAATCTATATATTAAGTACGACTTGATCTTTTCCAATAAAATATTTATACAGAGTTTATACCGGAGGAATGCCCTGTGAACTTCTCATACCACAGTCTGATGATTTGTAAGTAATTCAAACAATTTGAAAGCTTTATAATACAGTATGAATTATAATATTTTCTGTAGTAAATTATCAGTCATTTATATAGTTAGATGTAACCTGATTCCCCCTTTCTCTGGTATGGTATGATATGAACTATTGTTTTCATCATTATGAGAAAGACATTTGAGAAATGTCTTTATCAAATAATTGTTCTACTTGGTGGTGGTTTAAATTCTTTAAAAGGAATATCAATGGGGATAGCCAAATTAATTACAAAATACTTAATTGTTAAATGAAGTTTTATTCCAATAACTTCAACCAAGGCTAGGATATCTTTTCATTTTATAAAAATTTAGTTGTAGCAACAGCTTCTATCCTGATATATATTCTGAAATTCGTAAGATATTTTTAAGGGAAACACCACATTTTAAAACTTTAGCATCTATATAAACTTTTAAAATAAGCAAATAGGAGTTCCCGTTGTGGTGCATCATAAGCAAATCCAACTAGGAGCCGTGAGGTTGCGGGTTTGATCCCTGGCCTCGCTCAGTGGGTTAAGAATCCGGTGTTGCTGTGTGCTGTGGTGTAGGTTGCAGATGCGGCTCCTATCTGGCATTGCTGTGGCTGTGGCATAGGCCGGCAGCTGTATCTCCAATTAGACCCCTAGCCTGGGAACCTCCATATGCCGCAGGTGCGACCCTTTAAAAAAAAAAAGCAAATATATTTTATTAGGTATGGACTAAAACTGGATCACCCAAATGGAGACATGGGTTCTATGGTTTGTAAGACGACTGGAACTTACATTGGTAAGTGTTGATCATCATTCTTCACAGATCTCAGAGATCCCTGACTCTCTTTCCTTGTATTTTACTCTCTTAGACTTTCCTGTAGCCTCGTCCCTTTTTTAAAAATTAGCATTTCCTCTTTACCTTCACTTATTTTCAGTGTCAGTTAAGCATGTATAAATTACCTTTTTCCTTAGGTTTACATTGAAAGTAAGCATCTTCAAATTTCTTTTTTCTTTCCTTCTGTCATCTGGGTGATGCCATTACTAATTTAGCTGTTTTCCCTTAGTCTTAATTTTACTGTTTGGTTTTTTTCCCCCTTGCTCTATGTACTTGAGACTCATAAACCTTTTAGCTATTGAATGAATTTTATTCCTTCTGTCTCAGGGCCTTTGCAAAAACACTGAGAATTTCAGATAAAATGACATGTCTTCAAATAAGCTGTCCTTGATCCCCAGCTTTACATTCTCAAAGTTCATTCTCCTTTTCCTTGATAGCTTTATCGCAGTGTTCAGTGCTCTGTGTCATTGCTTTTGACTGATTCTGTCCTCCAGTTGACAGTGTGCTCTGTGAGAAGAGCAAACTGTCTGCTCACCCTGCATCTCTCAACACATAACCAAGTGTCTGATCCAATTAAATAGCTATTAAATGAGTGAAATAAAATTGAGGGCAACATGGTTACATATATGTACTTTTATTCTTCTTCATTCATTATTATATTTTTTTCGGATTTTCTTTGTTATAACCTTGAGACATCTTATTTTGTATATTTTAAAGTACTAGGTACTTCTTTAAGAAATTTCGATTTTCATTCTTTGAGGATTAATAGAAGTTGTATAATTACAGTTTAATTTTATATTTCTTCTCCTTGTTTTTAAATCAGCTTTGCAATATATAGTTATTGCTCTCCCGTGATTGAGAATTTAATTGATTGTGTAGTTTAATTAATTCCAGGTCATCACAATGTCAGCTTCATCTTGGATAGTGATTATGGAAGGTAAGTCATTTTGTAAATAATAATTTTCATAATTGATTCATCTGGGTAAACAAAATTAAAAAATGTATATTTACCTTCTGCTATAGATCTCAAGATTTTAAAATTAATCACTTTTTCCCCTGTATTAATATTTAAGAGGTATGTAACTCCCTTTCACTCATCTGTGCCTCAGGCATGGCCTTTCAATAGCTGGAAAATCTAGCATTACCTAAAATAATAAATTAAAAAAATCTTTAATTGTAATATTGAAAAGTGTCATTTCATGTTTCATGGCTCTTATGTAATTAAAATTGTTTTGATAACTAAGTGATTAAATTTTGGTTTGAACTAAGGTCAGAATAAATAAAATCTCACGGTTACTATTACCTGATAATGGTTTTCTTTTAAAGTATCAGAGTTTCACACAGAGTTGTGAAAGATGGTAGTTACAGCTTTTAATTGTTCATATTAACAGCAGTGTTAATTGACTTGCCTTTATGATTTTTAATAAAACTAGAATTTATTTCCAGACATCCTACATCCAAATTTCAATAAGAAAGGCCATCACACGATGTATAAAAATATCAGAATATGCAGATCTTAACACATGTTGCATATTTCATAGATAATAATAATGAACAGTTAGTGGCAGGCATGGTGTTAAGCACTTTACATATATTATCTAGTTTAATACTCCCACAGAACCTATAAATTAAATGTTATCATCCACTCCGTATCACACATTGGGAAAATGAGTCTTAGGAAGATTAAATAATTTGCCCAAGGATATTCAGCCAGTAGGAAGCAGAGCTAGAATGTGAACCCATGCAGTCAGACTCCAGGGCCTGAGCCTTTCATTCCAGTGCTCTGCCATGACTGATGGAGACTTTCAGTCACAGAACCACATCTCATCACTGTTTACCATCCTGACCCAGGATTCTCTACCATGGTGGGATCACCCGCCTCCTGGGAGCATGTGCAGCTGTGGTGGGGAAGGGCATTTGTTGGCTGTACCAATAACTGGGGCATGTGAATGGCCTTTTATGGGTAGGATCACAGTGTGCCAAACCTAAGTGAATTGTTTTTCCCAAAATGTTATAGCCTCTCCCATTGGAAAAATGAGCTAGTTGATAGAAATCTGAATAAGTCACGTTATTTAGCCATCCAAATACTAATATATCTGTAGCAGATCAACAATAAAATAGGTCTGTTGATTTCTTTTTTGTCTCTGAAGAGAGACTCAGTGGTTAGAAGTTTGGAAGGAATGGCAATATTAATTAATTAGCTTAATTATCAAAGTAAATGTCATCCCTGTCCAGTGTTTGTGGACTGCAAGAGAAGGATGATATTTGGTCCCTGCATGGATGGAAATGCAGTTGAGCTGGTGAGACCAAATCCATTATCATTGTATTTATAGATGAGCTAATTCTAGACACCTAGAGGCAATAGCTTTACAACCAACCTATAAACCTGGGCTGGATACTTTATTATAAAACAATATATACTGTACCAAAATCATGAAGAATATTATAATCCAAGGAAAGCCAGAGTGGTGATATGTAAACTGTGCTAAGATTTACCTTCATGATTTATATGGGGCAAATGATTCAGAGTCCAATGACTTAACTGTAATTTTCTGCAGAGACTGCCTACTTACATATATCTTGATGAGAGAGGAACATAGCATTTTATTGAAAATATTAGAAAAACATGTTAGAAGCAACAATGATGGAGTTTTAAATAATTTCCTGAACTATGTGTAGTTCTTTTATACTCTCAATGTTATTCTTCCTAAGGTGAGAAAAACAAATTCTTAGTTCTGAGTCTGTATGAAAGGTACTAATTGCCAAATCCATTATATGTCTCTCAGAGAAATAATTATCCAAAAATAGAAGATTTGAGTGATCAAGCTAGAATGTGATTGATAAGTATGCATAAATCAATTTGCAGCATTAACATGCCCCAAATTTTCAGTTTTTAAAAGTCAGCAAATTTGCACATACATAGGCAAAATATTGCATAAAGTTGTTAATTCTGTGATCCTAAGTTATAATCCTTTTTTTTTCCTTTTTTAAACCAATGGTTTTCCTTTTGTATTAATGTCTCAGAATTGAAGAAATTGTGTTTCTGTATTAAACAATCTTATAAATTTTACTGTTAAAAGTATGACATTAACTACCTAAAAGCCTAGTTTTCAGATTGCATGGCATTTTTTAAATGTAAAATCATTTTATAAGTTATAAAATCCATATTTTACAAATTTCAGGAGCATTCTTTAATATCAGGTGAACCAGTTGAAGACCATTGTGGCACCCATTCTGTGTTTCTTTTAATAGTTAACCTTCTTTCTTCTATTATCCCAAGTTCAAACAACAGCTGTTCCAAACTGATAAGGTTCAGATGAAGCTGCCTTAATTGAGAAATGCCTAGTCATTATCAATGAATTAGTGAAAATCACCTTAGTGTCATACAAAATAAATTACATTTAAATTTTATTTCTGGAGGCAATTTGCACTCCAACTTAAAAAGCAGTTAATTTTTCAGATGCAGAATCTGTCCACAGACAACATTGTTGGAACTGGCATCATTTCAGATCTTTGAGAAATTGACTGAAAAGCCTATAGCATAAAAATATAAAATCCAGTATGAACTTCTTAAATAACTAATAAGCATAAAATATTGTATAGGATGCTTTAGTTTTGCAAATGCACATTATAATGCCTGCATTAGATTTTCAGGGAGTTAACTGTCTCCATCACAAGATTTGCCTTATCCTTTTCAGTTCCAGTTCAGGGCATTATAATTTGAATTTCTTAACTTTTCTAGTGATGAATTTCATGAGGTATTTTAGAGAATAGCATTTACTTTCTAGGACCAGTTTCCTTCCCTTCCTAACCCTCCAGGCTATGGAAGTGCAAGTATGTATCTATCAAAAATACAAATAGGCTCTGTGTTTACTGAAGATTGTTGTGAACTTATCCTCATGCATTTGTATTCTCATGCAAGTTAGTGGCAGGAGAGGAGAACTCTAGTACCCAGGGCTCTGGACTCACACTTCCTGGCTTCAAATTCTGTTTCTGCTACTGCTTACTCTCTTTATGATCTTGAGTAAGATAGGAAAATTGTCCGAGTTTTATCTACCACATAATGTAAAAATTAAATAGCATAATAAATTAAAAGCTTTAAAAATCTTAGCTTCGAAGATTAAACGACTTAGCATGTTACCTGATAAGTGTTCAGTGATGTTAGTTATCCTGATACTAAATGGGTTATAAGAGCATAGAGAGCCCCAGACTGGTCAGCAGAAGAGCCTAGCTTTTATGAAGGGCAATCCTCCTGGCTGTTTATTTTTTTATGTTAATATAAATTCTTACATTATTGAAGTATAATTTGCATATACGAATGCACAAATTTTAAGGCTGCAGTTCAGTGAGTTCTGACAGATGTATATTTGTGAATATGTCTATTTGTGTAATCAATAATCAAATCAGGATATAGAACATTTTTATCTTCCTCAGAAGTTCTTGCCTGCTCCTTTGTAAATTATGATTTCTATCACTCAAAAAAAAAAAAAAACCCACCAATTTCCTAAAATAGAGGTCATTTTTAAAGCAAGAATTTTTACTTTTAACAGGAGTTTCCCAGAAAAAATGGCATATTTTGTTTCTTCTCTCAATAAAATTTCAATGTTTCAAACATATGCAGGTAAGTGACCTGTGTGTGTGTGTGTGCGCGCGCGCGTGTGAGAGAGAGAGAGAGATCCTTGATTTTATCAAATCAAATACAACAATGAGTGTAAAGTGTACTATATTATTTTATGTAATTCTAAGAAAGGAAAAACACCTAAGTTGAGGAGTGTAGTAGGAAGCCCTGACATTCAGCTGGGATCCTTGAAAACTACATTTCTGGTGTAAGGTTGATTGAGAAATAAGCTTACCACACTAAAAGAGACAGCAGGGAAATATGTGCATCTCAACTTGAGCTGTTGGTCGATGGAGGGAAAAAAAAAATCTCTGCTGTTAATTTAAACCAGAAGCCATAACTCTCTGAGATTTGTCCTCTCAGTGGGGTCCAAAAGAATCCTCAATCAGATCATAATTTATTTTAATTTAAAGAGATCTCAGGGTGAAAGGCAAGTGTCAAAAGAAAACCCAAATCCTCCTGTAAGAATTGTACTTCATTCCAGGTCTGAGGTGAATCAGATTTCAAAGATGTTCAAATGAGGGGGGAAAAAAAATGTATGTCCTGAATTCAGTCAAATATTTTGGATTTTTATTTGGGTTTTTCTCAAAATTTACTTAATGTAAAACTCATATGTAAAATTACATAGAACTTTGATAGATTGAACTAATAAGAATAAATTATAGAATCTACCCATATCATTCACCAGGCTATTTTACCAATATACCTAAGACTTTTATATATAAAAAGCCACAAAGAATTCCAGTCATGGTTAATGTATTGTGTGAGAAATATGTAAATATAAGATGTTGGCCCATAGATACAAGGTTCATTCTTCAGGAGCAGAGAGGAGAAGAGGCTATTCTGTCTTCCTGTTTTCTTTTGGAACCAAATATCTATGTTCAGCCCAGGTTTTCCTTATTTCCTGCATCCTTCTGTTACCAGTGTCTTATTAATACCAGTTATCACTAATGCCTGGTCCGCAGGAGATGAAGTCTCTGTGAAAGCCATGTTTATTGTCCTCTTTGCAGGACTGTATCAGAGACAAAAATAAGGAAACACCTGATTCATTCATTTGGTAATCCAATACCTATGCTGTGCTATGTACTATGGCTAGGTAATTTGGAAAATTTGTAAAAATCAAACATTTGGGGAGTTGCCATTGTGGGAAACAAATCTGACTAGGAACCATGAGGATGCAGATTTGATCCCTGGCCTTGCTCAGTGGGTTAAGGATCCGGCGTTGCTGTGAGCTGTGGAGTAGGTTGCAGTTGCGGCTGGGATCTGGCGTTGTTGTGGCTCTAGTGTAGGCTGGCAGCTGTAGCTCCGACTAGACCCCTAGCCTGGGAACCTCCACATGCCGTGGGTGTGGCCCTAAAAAGACAAAAGAAAAAAGGAAAAAAAAATCAAACATTTGGGTTTGTGTGCAATATTCATGACATTTTATTTCATGTGTTTCCCCTCCCTGCCCTACTAGAGGTCACTACGATTTCACCTTCACGAGGGAGCATTCAAGGCGGCACCATGCTAACAATAAGTGGACGGTTCTTTGATCAGACAGATTTCCCAGTCAGGGTTCTAATTGGAGGTATTTTTTGTGATTTTTTAATGTATTAGTTTATAAGAACAAAGTCTGTCTTTTCTTTAACAATATGTAAGGAGAATAAGTCTTCTCAATTAATGTCTTAATTTAAAATTAGCTTGGTATTTTCAGGTGGGCATTTGGTGCTTTTCCCACTGCAATTTACCAGTTAGGACCATTCCTTGCAGCTTTATGTGACCAGGATTAGAGCTCTGAGGTCAGCACCAAAGGATGGTGCATGGCAGCATCGTGGCTGCCATCAACAAATTCCTCACCGCACTTGCTGACACATGTACCTTCTGTTTAATACACTCTTAAATGCCCTTTTGAACTGTCATTATTTCTCAGTGGGTTAGCTAACTTTGGGGAAATTTAAAGTTGTTCTTAGGGATACTCTCTTCATCCTCTTGTCGTATACTGTGCCTTGTCTAGTTATCAATAGTTACTGATGACACTGGCCTTGGAAAGAGCATTAATTAATGTGTTAGACGTTCACAGATGCACTTAGGATTTGATTCTCTGGTTATTCATCAGTTTTGTAAGTCTGGTCCAGATCTGTTCAGAGGTAGGGAGCTAGGCAGCTCAAATGGAAGGTTGGGGATGAATGTAATAGTGGAGATCTTCCCACTCAGTTACAATGACCTTACCTACCTTGATGGGCAGGGGACAGAATGTCTGCCCAGGCACCTGGCACATATTTCTTCTGATAGAGCCCTCTGCTCAGGTACTTTCAAGTTTTAAGGAATCTTCCCATGAGCTAGCCAAAATGTGATTTCAGGAAAAGAAATTCATATAAAGCAACCTCATGTAACATTTATACAACATCTTTCCTATCCCCGTGAATCCTTGCTGGCCACCTGCATAAATATTAAAACTTAGGTCAAAGATTTTAAAATGTCAGAGTGCCCGTCGTGGCGCAGTGGTTAACGAATCCGACTAGGAACCATGAGGTTGTGGGTTCGTTCCCTGGCCTTGCCCAGTGGGTTAGGGATCCGGCATTGCCATGAGCTGTGGTGTAGGTTGCAGATGCGGCTCAGATCCTGTGTTGCTGTGGCTCTGGTGTAGGCCAGTGGCTACGGCTCTGTTTCAACCCCTAGCCTGGGAATCTCCATATGCCGCGGGATTGGCCCTAGAAAAAGGCAAAAAGACAAAAAAAAAAAAAAATTTAAAAATGTCATATAAGATGTTATTCTGATCAGATATTATAAAGTATTAAAAGCAGGGACATAAAATATTTTAAATTTATAGGATGTGTTTTATGATCTCATATTATGATACAGCTGATATGTAAAGAGGCATTTCATTGCCATTAATGTGACAACCAGATTTGAAATTTTAAATCCTCAATAATTTCTTGAAAATAATGCTTGGTTTATGTATCTTTTCTTTGCTCCAAACAAAATGAGCTAAGTTGGTTTAATATACTGTTCAAATGTACTGTTTTCTAGTTCAGTTGTCTTGCCCCACAAAGCATTCACAATAGTGAAAGGAAGTGTCAAGGTATAAATGTTCCAGTCCACTAAACAAAACTTAGCAAAAATACCTTTCTCCATTTCTCTTGCTTCACTCTTCGTGGGCTGAGATTTCCATTTCAGTCAATAGTCAATGAGGGCTGACCTTACATGAGGCACTGTGAGGGACACAGGGGGCCTGAGATGTAGACTCTTCCTCAAGTCTAATTTGCTTATGTAGAGGTATAACCATTCTTCTTCAGACCCTTGTCTGTTTTGGTTTTGATCTTTCTATGAAAATACCGTTTATAAATTATTATCCCTTTTGTTTCCATTTGAAAAACTTGGACAAAAACTACCATTAACCTAAGAGGACTCTGATCATCTACTTCTGTAAATTCTGAATGTCTTGGATTATTCAGAAACTTTTCTCCAAGGAACAAAATATAAGGCTTCACTATGAACCCAGATAAAATCTTTTACAGTGACATCATTTAATCAAATTTTTAATTTTTTTTCTCAGAAATTATGAAATATTCTAACTCAGACTTGTGAGATTTTGCCAGGAAAAATGTTGCCTTGTGAAAGTACAACAATTAATGTGTGATAAAATTTTATATAAAAGAAATGAAGACCCAACTTTGCCTCTTACTTGTACAACTTGGTTTTAATTGAAAAAGCACTTCAAGATAGGCTGGAATGATGTGCATTCTGAAGCTCTGTAGTAATAGTTCTGCTCTTGATTCTCTGTAGGTCAAGACTGTGATGTTTTGAATGTCACAGAAAATAGCATATGTTGCAAGACACCCCCTAAACCTGATATTCTCAGAACTGTATACCCAGGTAAGTCACTGTACGGGAGGACCATTTCTATATTTGCATCAGAAGAATACTATTGATAGATATCTTTTTTTGGCCTTGCCTGCAGCATGTGGAAGTTCTGGGGCCAAGGGTTGTACTTGTGCCACAGCAGTGACCCAAGCAACTCCAGTGACAATGCCAGATCCTTAACCCACTGAGCCACCAGGGAACTCAAGTTTTAAGCCATTAATTGAATAACTTTTATTAGAATAATTAAAGCGAAGGTAATAATTATGTTTTTTAAAGCACTTACTAAGTACTATGTATTTTACATGATACCTAATCCCCATAGCAGCCAAGCAAATCACAATATTACTCTCATTTCACATGTGTAGAATCTGAAGTACAGATATGTGAAATAATAAGTACCTTGTAGGCTGTTTTAATAACACTCTATCCTCTAGGTACAGATAGAAGTAGAGGTATGTGTAATTGTTTTGTTTATATACATGCTTTAAAAATGTGAATAGGGAGTTCCCATCGTGGCGCAGTGGTTAACGAATCCAACTAGGAATCATGAAGTTGCGGGTTCGATCCCTGCCCTTGCTCAGTGGGTTAACGATCCAGCGTTGCCATGAGCTGTGGTGTAGGTTGCAGACACGGCTCGGATCCTGCGTTGCTGTGGCTCTGGCGTAGGCAGGGGGCTACAGCTCTGATTCAACCCCTAGCCTGGGAACCTCCATATGCCGTGGGAGTGGCCCAAGAAATAGCAACAATAACAACAACAACAACAACAACAACAACAAAAAAAGACAAAAGATAAAAATGTGAATAGAAATATCTATAATCACAATCCAAGTAAGAGGCATTGAGATACTGCATCAAAATTCCAATGAATGTCTTCTTTTATTTTGTTATGTTCAGGTGGGAGAGGCCTAAAGCTTGAGGTATGGAATAATAGCCGGCCATTACATCTTGAAGAAATACTTGAATACAATGAAAAAACTCCAGGGTACATGGGTGCCAGTTGGGTAGATTCAGCTTCCTATGTTTGGCCAATGGAACAAGACACATTTGTTGCACGCTTCAGTGGATTTTTGGTGGCTCCAGATTCTGATGTTTATAGATTCTACATCAAAGGTGATGACCGTTATGCTATTTATTTCAGCCAGACTGGACTTCCAGAAGATAAGGTATGGAAGCCACAGAGGACTAACTGATATTATGGAAAAATATGATAACCTTTATATGTATCCCATTTATTCCACACTAAAACCAATGAATATATTAAAAAATTTATGTGGTAGGTTCTTGGCTATTTTAATACATGTGATATGAACTCTAAAGTCATTATTATAGAAAATCCAAGGCCTAAAAGAAAACACTTTCCCATTTTCTAAATTTTCTCTAATAAAGAAAAAAAACACATAACACTTCAACATTAAAGATTGATTTTATTATGAAAGAATTATAATCACACATAGGAAATTTGGAGAAGAGTGCAGATATTTTTTACTAACCTACTAGATCTGTTTCACTGTTATTTGGCCATAAGATTAGTCTATTATTTTTTTTCTGTATTTTGTTTTTTACACAAGTAGGGTCATGCATCCAATTCATAGTCATTTTTTGTCATTTATTAGTATTTTCATCTATTATTAAATAGTGTATATAACACCCTTTTCATTGACTGAATAGTATGTTATTGCATGAATTTAATAAACTTAGGTAACTTACCCCATACTGATAAGTTTTTAACTTACTTCTGTTTTTTTTTTTTTTTTTGGCTGCACTTGCAGCATGTGGAAGTTCTGGGGCCAGGAATCAAACACACACCACAGCAGTGACCAGAGCCGCAGCAGTGACAACGTTAGATTATTAACCCATCAGGGAACTGCTACTTCTGATTTTTTTATGACCACAAATAATACTCTATTGAACCTTTGTGTTCATTAAATTATTCTGTATTTTATGTTATTTCTTTAGAACAGTTTCACAAATATAAAACCAATGGACCAAATCAAAAGAATGTTTTATGACTCACTATACGTATGGCAAGGTTGTCTCCCAAACTGGATGAACAAGTTTAAATTCCTGCCTGTAATATATGAATTCCAAATTTACTGTAGCTTTTCGGCATGTTTCCTTTAAAAATGGTATAGTCATTTCTAATGGGAAGTCCAAAGTCTTTTCTTTCTAGTTTGCAGACCCATTTGGTGATCTTTGTCATCTTTCAGACCTCCTTTTAATGACCTCATTTGGATTAAGTCCACGGAGTAAAAAGAATATTTTATTTAACAATAACAACCTTCCTCCCAGTATGGATCTTTAAATTTCCCATTTTCAGTGCTAATTGTGGAAGAGCTATGCTCTATGTGTATTCATGGAACAGTGAAGTTGATGTCAGTTAAGGATGGAAGAAGTGAAATGAGTTTTGATAACTTTTTAAAATTCCATTTCATCATGAATAACAGTTATCAGAAGAAAAATATTAACTATTTGTATATTTTTCTATTCATAAAATTCTAAGACTGACAAATAATAAATGCTATAAAGTTTTACTAATAAGTTCTTTCTCCCCAACCCCACCCCTGCCTCTCTCTCTCTTTGTCTTTTTGGGATAAGGTAAGGATTGCTTATCATTCTTTCAATGCCAACAGTTATTTTTCCAGCCCAACACAAAGATCAGATGACATTCATCTTCAAAAAGGAAATGAGTAAGGTTTTTTCTTTTCTTTAAATTATTGTGTAGTATTTTAAAACTATAAATTTATATCTAAAATACTTCCAATTTGAAAAAAATTTATGAAAAAAAGGAGTTTGCCTAGTGGCTTAGCAGTTAACGAACCCGACTAGCATCCGTGAGGACACAGGTTCTATCCCTGGCTTCACTCAGTGGGTTAAGGATCCAGCAGTGCTGTGGGCTGTGGTGTTGGTCGCAGATGTGGCTCAGATCCAGCGTTTCTGTGGCTGTGGTATAGGCTGGCGGCTACAGCTCTGATTCAGCACCTAGCCTGGGACCTCCATATGCTTTGGTTGCGGCCCTAAAGAAACAAATAAAATAAAATACTTTCCATTTGTTTTATTGGTAGAAGTAATATTAGTTTATTGGTTTAATTTATAATTGGTCATTCTCTGTAATTTTTTTAAGTTTTGTTTATGTATTTTAAAGAATAATGACATTGAGCCAGCTAGGAAAATTTGAATCTAAATTATTCCTTTTGCAGAAATTACAATTTTGTGAAATTTACTTAATTTTCTTACTAGGACCTTTTAATCAAACCTTTTAATCAAACCAGCCATATTGTTTCTCTGCTTCTCTGCTCCTATTTTCTCTATTACTAGAGAAAACTCATAAAACCTCATGAATTGGTGACACAGTTAATATATATTTAATAGTCACTGATTTATTCTAGATCCTAGGCCAGGTACTGGAAATTTAATACACAGGATATTAAAATATATTCCTTGAATTTAAGAAGTACATTGTTTAGTGCTGAAAGGTCAATTCCAGGGAGAAAATGTAGATATTATTGAAATAGCTAATAATTGCATTCAAAAAGCCATTCAGGATTCCTATAAAACAAGGAGGTAAAAGACATGATATATGCAAAATAGCTAAGTTACATGGAGAACATCAAAATATGCATTGAAATAATCTTCCATTTACCATTTATGTCTGTTAGATTTTGCTGTATAAGAAACCATTCCCCCAAATTTAGTATCTTAAAGCAACCTAATTTTTGATTGGCTGTATAGTTCTTTTAATCCTGCTACTTTAGGTGGGGATTGATGGTCTAGGATGGCCTAATTCTAGAGCCTCCATTGTTGTGGTGTGACTTAGATATCTGGGATGTGTCACTCCACGTGCTCTCTTATCTTCAAGGAGGCAAGCTAGCTCAGGCTTGTCACAGTATCCTAGCAATCAGGAAGGTGATTCCTATTGCACAAGTAGTTTTTAAACTCAGCTTGTATCACATTTGCTAATATCCCATTGGCCAAAGCAAATGGTTGAACTTAGATTCAACAGGTGAATAAATAGACTTCACTTCTTTTTTTTTTTTTGGTCTTTCTAGGGCTGCACCCGCAGCATATGGAAATTCCCAGGCTAGGGGTCGAATTGGAGCTGTAGCTCAGATGTGAGCCATGTCTGTGACCTACACCACAGCTCACAGCAACACCAGCCAGATCCTTATCCCACTGAGCAGGGCCAGGGATTGAACCCATGCATCCTCAAGGATACTACTTGGGTTTATTTCCCCTGAACCATAACAGGAACTCCAGACTTCACTCTTGATGGGAAGTTTTGTTTTGTTTTGTTTTAATTCTGCCACATCACCCTTCCAGATATTGATTAGATTATACTTAGAGTCAGCACCATGAGGATCTGATGGAGTTGGACAGAGAGGGTTGGGATCAGTGGTACCTGAGAACAGTCACACTTAGTGTTCATTTAAGTCTTAAGAGTAATAGTATAAGGAAGGGATTCCATTTCTTTTTTCTTCTGCCTATTCTCACTTCTTTATGTATTTAAGCATTTTCTTTTTTAACTAAGATCGCTGGGCCAATTCAGAGTAAATGGAGTACCTTGTCAATTCCTTATTGCCATTGTTAATACACCTTCAGGCTTTGCTTTGACCTTGGAAAGTGAGTTCAGTTTACCTTCTTGGGGAGAGCACAGAAATTGCATGAAGGTGACTTGTGATACAACTGTTGCCTGGCATCTGTGCTTCTGCAAACTAGCTTGGAATTTACACTTAGAGTGATGGCTGTGAGTTCTGAAATTGAGGCCACTCTAGCTGGTTTATTGTATCGTGGTCCCTGGAGCCTTTTCAAAGGTAGCTCATGTTGCCGGTTCATTCTACTCAAATAATAGAGCCCCACTTCTAAGTGCATATCTCTTTGGTCACCCCCTTTCTACTTTGAATTCTATCTCAGTTACTGATTTTTAAATAATTTTCAGTCTTTAAAACCTTAGTCTCTGTTATTCATATGAACAACCAT
This sequence comes from Sus scrofa, assembly GCF_054392235.1. NCBI lineage: Eukaryota > Metazoa > Chordata > Mammalia > Artiodactyla > Suidae > Sus > Sus scrofa. The sequence goes on along the minus strand of NC_139386.1, from coordinate 28,183,244 downwards.
AATACATATTTTATGAAGATTAAGTAGAATAATGTTTGTGAAGTGCTCAGTGTCTAGAACACAGAAAGTGCCTTGAACTATTTTTAAGCTGTCAGTAAGGATACAGAATTTAGTGGTTCTTCTTCAAATCCTGCTCTCCCTAATTAGTATTTTCCACCTTGATTTGACAGAGCTGGCAAGTATGCCCCTAGAGCAGCCAAAAGCCTGATGTTATCCTCCAGTATCAGTTCTGTGAAGGGACTGACCCAAAGCCACATCATCCTTGCCAGATGGGTGGTGATAAATACCCCCCATTCACAGTCTTTGTGAGCTGTGGGTACTTATTTTTCATATACAAGAGTATCTGTTGAGTGATGTGAGGCAGTTTAGAGGAGTTCCCAGCTGGCTTTCCAAAGATGGCAGCAGTGGTGTTATTGATAGAGATTTAGGTAGGGAAGCAGGAGCACCTGCATTACTGTACAGGTAGTACACCTGTAGCAGCTGGCTAGAGAACATCTTATCCTGGATAGGGAGTTGGATGATGGACAGGGAGCCTCAAATCAAGAATTCCAAATATAAGGTATGAATCCCATCCAGCTTGTTGGAGGGCTATAGTCACTAATCAGTAAAAGTTTCTTGAGTGAATGTTTTATTTCCTAAGTTACAAATGAAGACAGTGTTTAAGGAACATATGGTAGGGACTTTCTTCCCTGACAGGTACAACCACTCAGATACAAAATATATGATATGTCTAAGTTGGTCTGACATTTTCTCACACATATTAAAGTATTTAACCTCTGCATGTGCTTTGTAGTCTTATGCCAGGGAATTTGTATTATAAGCTACAAAGTCATTTTGTTTTAAGCTCCTTGAAAATAAAGGGTCTTATTTTTTCAATCAATATTTATTGACAAAACTGAGTGAATTAATCATGAATGGAAACAACTCTCTATCTCTAATGCAGATATTTTACACAATTCATTTTATTTTAGCAAACTGCTATGAAACTTTTGATATTTTAATGGTTAAAATCAGGGAGACTAAAATATAAATCATTTAATAGGCAGGTGTTTTATATAGTGTTGAAATTTGATTCACTGAAAGAAAAATTTATGAGAAGTGCTCTGGAGAAAACCAGTCACATTCTTTAGTTATTCTGTTTTCCAGATATTACATTGAAATCTTGCTGCAGGAGTACAGACTAAGTGCTTTTGTTGATGTTGGACTGTATCAGTATAGAAGTGTCTATACTGAACAACAAACGGAGGATGCAGTAAATGAAGAACAAGTGATCAAGTCCCAGTCAACAACTGTCCAGGAAATACAGGTTGGCTATAATTATAGATCCACTTTAAACCAAGTAAAAGTCAAAGGTAGGAGCTCGCTTTGGTTATTAATTTTATTAGGTAAGATCATGTTTGGAAGGGAAGTGGCCATGGAAAATTATTGAATTGTGGCTTGGAATATTATTAATTACAAACTAAAAAAAAACCCTGTTATTTGATGACTTACACTTTAAAATAGTTGATCATTTTCAGTAAAATAGGGCAATATGGAAGCATGGAATAGCTGACTTTTGATGCTTTTAAAATGTTTTTTCCTCCATATAATAAATATATGCTTTTTAAAATTGGGGAATAGGTTATAACATTGGAAGACTGGGAAACAACCAGTGCAACTAATGAAGTCCAGAAGATCATGGTAACCAGTCCATGTGTGGAAGCTAATTCATGTTCACGTTACCAATATAGATTAGTTTATAATATGGAAAAAACTGGTAAGTTGTAAATAATAAAGGAGATTTTATTTTTTTTCATGTATAGAAAAAATATTAACAAGTATTTGCTCTAGTCAAATTCTACTACCTGGAAAATATAATTTTAATAGTATGCTAGACAAAGTAGCAAAAAATATATACTATGAAGAAAAATCTTCAGACTGGGATAGAAAATGCATCTAAAAAACAACTTCTGGGTATATAGTAACATTTTCTTCTACAAGGATCATGGTAAATGCATATCTAAGTACACATAAGGAATTTACATATCTGTGACTCACAGTTGTAAGTTAATAGGAGTTAGATTCATCCTTATAGAGAGGTAAACATTTCTTTCAGTTTCTCAAATTGATAGGTCTGTGAGACACTAATTGATCTGTTAATAAAGACATTGTATTTCTATATTTTATAATAAACCCTGAAAAGATAATTTTTGATACTTTTTTTTTCAGTAAGTAAATATTGATCCGTGCTTACTGTTCGCCAAATACAGTGCTTATTACTATGGAAACATTAAAACAATAAAATATGAACCCTATACTCAATAGATCACAATCCAATTAAATAGTCAATATTATTGAACTTGAATCAATTTCAGAACATAATTTCATTAAGTGATAACTTATGGTAAAGACTATAGGTGCTTTAAAAAATTCAAATGTAAGACATCAGTGCTGACTGTGGTAGTACAGGAATTTCAACCTGATTTTTTTCTGATTAAAGCCCCTAATCATCTTATTTTATTTTTCTTAATTCATCCAAAAGTCTGGCTACCTGCCGATGCTTCTGACTTCATACTGCAGTCAGCCTTAAATGACCTCTGGTCTGTAAAACCGGATGCAGTTCAAGTAGTAAGAACACAAAATCCCCAAAGCTATGTTTACATGGTAACATTTATATCAACTAGAGGTAAGCATATATTTCATTTTGCAATTCTGTAAAACTTTTTTCCTAGGAAACAAATCTGTGTCCTATTCAACTCCACTGAAAAAGGTGAAGAGTTCCGTAAAATGACAGAGGAAAGGAAATGGATTCATAGCCTTGATCAACTTTAGGAGAAGCAGATGTAAATGGTTTATTTTTTTTTCTATTGTAATTTAAATTTCAGTTGTATTTCAAGGAATATACAACTCTAATTCAAGAGATAAATACTACTATATATCTATGTGTTGTATGTATAGTAGTATATATACTACTGATACACAAGCAGTATGATATCCTATTTCACATTTAGGAAAAATTTGTGAAGGTGTTAATTCTGGAAATGAAATTGAAGTAAATCAGTATTTCTCAGGAGACATTAGTCTGGCCGGATCTTGCCTGATGAAAGGATTCACTGGTCAAATCCATGTGGGAAACACTGCCTACCACAGCTCTCCTTGAAAATTGATAGAGCTCATTAGAATATTAAAAACCCCAAGGAATCCTGCAGAGAGGAAACAAACAAAAACAATAATAAAAACAATAACAACAGAAAAGCAGTGTACCTGTGTTTAGTGCAGTGTTTTCCAAAATTATTTGACCTCTTTACCCTTTTCAAGTAGTAGCTGTTAACTTGTTATGTTTTCAAGTCTTAACATTTTTAAGTTTTGGAGCTAAGTTTAGCAACCAGTTTAGGTATTTGAGATATTTAGCTCATGAAATAGGTCCCTGAATATGTGTTTGCTTTCTTTGAGCAATCACTATTTTCCTATTCATATAAGTAAAATGTTTTTTCAATGTTTATGTCTCATTCTATGATATTGTTAATTTAATTGTTGAGTGAAGAATGAAGCATATTGTTTAACATGAACTGGAATTCTATAACTTCCCAAAGTTTAGATTGTCAGAATGCTTTATAAATGAAGAGTTGGTTATCCTTGTTCTCCCTGAAACATGTATTTAGATCAGAGGGAAAATTTAAGGCTTCAGCAGAGACCTTGAGAAATATGGTACCAAAATCATAATGGGCAGTCTAGGACTTCACCAAACAGAGAAGGTCAAGGAGATTCCACTGTTAAAGCATCCTCCCAAAGAAGAGAGACATCTGAGGACAAGGCCTTATTTCTCTCAACGTGAAATTATATAAATAAGTCTCACAGGCATGGGGTGGTTTCCTGGAATTCATCTATTTATGTCTAAAGAAAATAACAGATTCCTAGCCCAGCCCTTTACTCTTAGATGATGGAACTGGAACAAACCTAAAAGAATTTTTGTAGTGTTCTGTTGCTCATTGATCTTTACCTCATGGTCCCAATACTAATCTCGATTTAGCTTATAATACTTCCTTTAAGCCACAAAAACAGAAACTTAAATGTATAGTACTTTATCTGCTGTTTTGTATTTCTGCTATAGCTAAATCTCAAGTTCAAGGATCTGCATCTTCCCCATTCATCCTTTTTTTTGTTTGTTTGATAATACAAACTCCAAATAAAACCAATTTTGTTAAATCTGAGTTTCTTCTCTTTCTTTCTTCTTTCTTTCTTCCTTTCTTTCTTTCTTTCCTTCCTTCCTTCCTTCCTTCCTTCCTTCCTTCTTTCCTTCTTTCTTTGGCCTTTCAGGGCCACATCTGCAGCATATGGAAGTTTCCAGTCTAGGGGTTGAATCGGAGCTGCAGCTGCCAGCCTATGCCACAGCTGTAGCAACGCAGGATCCAAGCCGTGTCTGTGACCTACACCACAGCTCAAGGCAACGCTGGATCCTTAACCCATTGAACAGTGCCAGGGATTGAACCTGCATCCTCATGGATACTAGTCTGGTTCGTTAATGGCTGAGCCACAATGGGACTCTAAAACTGAGTTTCAATTGTGGATATATTGGTATTTAATTAATTATCTTCTTCGCATTCTGCTTGGTACTTCATTGCAGGAGACTTTGATCTGCTCAGTTATGAAGTATTTGAAGGGAACAATGTCACACTGGCTGTTACAGAGCAAACCAAAGGAAAACCCAGTTTGGACACATTCACACTGAATTGGGATGGGATCATGTCCAGACCTCTTATGCCACAGTCATCAGAAGCTGAAGTATGCTGTTAATTTTTTAAACAGAAAGCCATCACCCTTCTATAAAACACATTTTAAGGAGTAGTAATTTATCTCTTCCTTGGTATGGTGGGTTGAAGCCAACTCATAGAAAGTGCGGAAGGGAGGAGATACCACAGTGACAGAGGAAATGAAAGGGGAATTCTCAGGTCTGTGCCAACAGGACGCAGGTATCTGCTTATGGAGCCACTGTCCAGAAGGAGTGTTTGCTTGTGAGTTAGTGCATTTCAGCTACTACCTGTACAATGAGTATGAGTTAATATTTGATGACTAAAGATCATGTGCTTTCTCAGGTCCTTAATTCTAAACACCAATTGTAGTTGTGCTTTGCCAGAGAAGTAGATGTGGAAATTACAGACGTCATCAATGTGTATTATTTAGTATTTCTTAATAATGAATACAGTATTATAGTAATGTATCTCTTCTTTTGAGAAACAGAATGCAGTGGAGTATATAGTTTTTCCAGTTAATTTTGCATTAATTGGAAAAACTATTTTGAATCTGTTTAATTAGGTGTGGATTCATTTAATTTTGCCTCATTGCTGTCTTAAAAAAACTACTAAGCTAATATGCCTACCCTTTGTAATAATAAACAAGCTAAGATCAGCCAGATGGATGTACCTATTATCATTCTAAAATAAGTCTTGAAACAGTTATTAAATGCTGAAATTATCATATATTAAGTTAAAATTACTTAGTAAATGACCTTATAATTATGCTAACATGAGAATTAGGAAATTTTCTTTTAAAACTTACTAATAGACTTAGTAGTAAAATTACTAAATGTTCCAATTCTTCATAAAGAAGTTACTAAAGCTGATATTGTTAACTTAGTTTCAGGCAGCAGTGGAAGAAATGGTTAGTGCCAAGTGTCCACCACAAATTACAAATTTCGAAGAAGGATTTGTTGTGAAGTACTTCAGAGATTATGAAACTGATTCTAACCTGGTATGGAATGTTTAATGAACCGTGAAGCAGCTCAAATAAGAATTCATATAAATGTTTAGAATTTTGTCATTTTTTGGATTTAGCATTAATTCCTTCATTATTGAATGTCAAGTTGCAAGCATAATTTTGTTACACATTTCTTGGTAAAGCCTGTTCTAGCATCTTTTTGCATTATAAAATGATTCATTTGTAAATTTCTACCACACATGGATTTTCTAAAATCGAAAGAAAGTAGCCAAGACTGTGAGATCTGTTGGGGTTTTGTTTGTTTTCTTCACTTGGATGAAGAATATATTTTTCTTCCTCATTGGCTTCAGAGAATACAGTTTTTAGTAGAGCATTATATAGTGAATTTACTTCCCTTGCAAATAAATATGGTCAGTATGTATTGACATTTTTCATACAAAATGTACCAGGAAAGAGAGGAAGGAATGATTCATTTCAGACAATTAGGTGCAGAAGGATTGAGGAAGATTTCATAGAAAACGAAATTAGTATAATGCCTAGTCATTATTTATTTCTTAGTGAGATACAAAGATTTTTTTTGCTGTACAGTAAGAAACACTTAAAATACCCTTATCTTCCTAATTCTTATTTTGAAGACTTGAGGAAGCCAGATAGTCACCATTTCCAAGTGAATACCCCAAGAAAAAGAAATCTATAGTCTAGTTATTCAATTCAGATCAATACCCCAGAAATAAATGAATCTTTGAAAATATATATCATGTCATGTTTTGTGTGAACAGTTTTGTTAGTGAGGAAAAAGGAACATTATTTAAGGGCTCCATTTCAACTTTATTTAATAAATATATGTGTATTGGGGTTCTCTTATCCTGAGAGAAGGGACTTGAATGAGTAATTTACATTATACGCCTTTGCTTCTTCATCTCCCATCATCATCACAGCACACATTCTTGGCTCCACATTACCTTGAACCTGCATTTTCCAGAACCACTCTCTCAGTCCCTGCTTCTTTGCATGTATTTTACCCAATGCCCCTTGACTCCCTTTTCCTTTTAAATAGCTCCTGTTTATTCTTAAAGACAATTCATTTGTCGCTTTCCCCTGAGTCATCTTTCCTGATGCTTTATGTGAGTTAGATGCCTTCTTTCAGCTTTGGTTTTATAGTCCTTGGTTCCTTTGTCCCAAGCCAGTAGGCTCCTATGTTTAGGAATAGGGTTCTTCACTGCTTGAACCCTGAAGATTAAATGAAAAACAAGTAAATGAGCAAACAAGTAAAAACCTCTCATGGATTGAACACTAAAAAACGTTTGTGGAAGGAATGAATAAATATACTTAAGGAGTTTGTAATAGAAGGGGAACAATGGGACTTGGGAAATAGTCATATACAGGGACAAGGGATTATATGAGTATGGATCTAAATGAATGATAGAGGATGAGAGCCTTAGAATTTTAAAGAAGAGAGAAAACATTTCAAGTTAAAGTGGCTTGGGAAGCAATGAGATCTGAATTGGAACTTGAATGACTTAGGTGAAGATGTTGGGGAATGAAGCAGGGCAATAAATCATGTTTCCATTTGAATTATAATTGTTTCCGTAGGAACATATTAATAGAGGGCAGAGGACAGCTGAAACTGATGCTTACTGTGGTCGTTATTCCCTGAAAAACCCAGCTGTTCTTTTTGACTCAGCAGATGTTAAACCAAACAGACTGCCATATGGAGACATTTTATTATTTCCTTATAATCAGGTAAGCTCAACAAAATGATATGCTAATTAAATTTATAAAATACCTTGGTAATAAAATTTCATGAAATTTTAAGACAAGGAAAAGTGCTTGTCATGAGAAATCACATCACGTTGGACAGGCACCATGGTTCACATGCTGGGTGCTTACAATTTCCTCTTCTGTTGATTCTCAAAAGAAGAAATTAAAAAAATAGTAATATTTATAATATATGTAATATAGCGCCATGTATGTGTGTCCTGTTTTATCTCATAATTTCTGAAAAAAAACGATTTGGGTGCAAATATAAACACTAAAACAAATAAAAATATATAATCTCATCAATATTCCTTCATTAATTAAGAGGAAACAAAAACAACCATTATAGGTTGATCTTGTGTATCCAGTCAGGGGAAAGGAAAATCAAGAGTAAAGGAGGTGGCAGTTTTAGGATAGGTAACTAAAGCTAGCAGTTGTAGATTTACCCTTTCTCTTGTTTCGAAATTCTCAAATTATAACATATATTCTAATGTTCAAAATTCTGAACATATCTGGCACTCTTAACGAGTTGTGGGTCGTTAAAATTGGTATTTAATGACTATTGTATGATGACATCACCATACCTAAGTGCTCAGCTGTGGGTCACGTCCTGGTTAAGCTACCTGAATGTTTATCTGTCTTCTCTCTCTTTGTGTAATAGGATTTTAAATAACTGAAGAGTCCAGTTAGAGCTGGCCTTAATCCTTACATAGCTCCACGACAAGAGGGAGTGACTTAAGTCCATTTTTAAAGAAATCATATCTAAGAAAACAATAAAAAAGAATTAGTCATTAATTGTATGATCACACCAACGCCACATCCTCTTCTATAAAGTCTTCCCCCACTCTTCTGCACCTAATTGTCTGAAATGAATCATTCCTTCCTGTTTCCTCCTATATTTTGTATGAAAAATGCTCAATAAATATTTATTGGGTTGGATTGAATTCATTTGAATTGCTACAGAACAATTTAATGGTGAGATATTGTTACTGATTTTTTTTAATATGTATTCTCCATGTAGTTATGTTTAGCATACAAAGGATTCCTGGCAAAATCTATTGGTCTAAAATTTCAGTACCAAGACACAAACAAGATTACTAGAAGCACTGATAGACAATTTACATATAACTTTGCATATGGAAACAAGTAAGTTATTCTATGAATTTGAAAACTTTGTATTATTGTATGCAAACTGTGACTATAAATTTCTTGTTTGGTTTTGAGAATCATGTGCATTATGGATCTAACTGAGGTTTTTCTACCTTCTACATAAGCTTCCAAACAAATAGTTGTGCCAAAGTAAATCTATAGATTGTGAAAATAAAAACTGGTCTAGTTTCATTATCACCATGACCATTTAAAACACCCAACAATGGTAAGCTTTAGAATTTAAATTATATGTTATTAAATCTAGTAATGTTCTGAATTACTGAAGGAAAGTAGAAAGAGACTGCCTTATCCAATATTCTCATTAGACATTGATCAGTGAAAAAAAAGTGCTTGTTCTGTGTGATTGGAGAAAATGAAATATTTTAATGAATATACCAAAATTAAGGGAGAAAAGGTATTTTTAAATACTGGATTTGCCAAAAGTTAGAAAAATGCAAATAGAGAGACATAAAGGGAGAAACTAAATGAGCCTAGCTGTTTAATGACCACAGTTGTCATACCCTCAAGCACAATGTAGTTCTGCATAATGTTTTGGATTTTATTAATTATATGCTCTGAAGTTTATCAATCTTGACTTTGCCTTTATAAGTACAGTATATGCAAACATTTTACCTACAATAGAAATAATCATGAAGACACACACATACACATACAGTCTTATTTTTTTTAATTTTCCCCCAAAATTTTAAAATTAAGCTTATTGAAGTATAATTTACATAATGTTATATTTTCTCTTTTTAAGGGCATAGTTCAGTGAGCTTGACCAATGTATTCAGTTAAGTAACCCTTACCCCCTTAAGGATAGAGAATACTTCCTCTCCACTGTTTTAGAAAGTTTTTTTCTGTGTAAATTTGATGTCATAAAATACTTATGGTATAATTTCCATGTCTTCCAAAGATTTCTAATATGTTTCTTTTGTGGGGTTTTTTTCCTGTCATAGTTACATAAAAATCTTCTTTATCTTGTATCAATCTATGCAGTTTCCATTGTTCTTTAATGCATATCATTTAAGTTGTCATCAATCTGTAGTATATAGAGAGCACTATTCTCTGTGCCCTGTGTGATGTTCTCATCAGAAGAGTGGGGCTGTGAAAACTCAGAACTGCTATGTATGGAGCACGTGTGAGGCAAAGTCAGTGCCTCCTCTCAACTATTCGGACAGAAGGGAAGAGAAAATAATCCAAAGTTAGAAGTAAAACCAAATGATAACCATAAACAAAACAAAAACAAAGGCAAGATCAGAGCCATTACACTGCTGTGTCAGTTTGAGGGGAATGTCCTCCCCCCATAAAAGAACAGTAACCTAACTGAATTAATTCTTTTTTCTTTATTTTTTTTTAAGGACACACCCATGCCATATGGAAGTTCCAGGGCCAGGGATTGATTCTGAGCCACAACTTTGACCTACGCCTCAGCTGCAGCAACACCAGATCTCTTAACCCACAATGCTGGGCAGGGGATTGAACCCATGCCTCAGCAGCTAGCCAAGCCACTGCAGCTGCATTCTTAACCCACTGCGCCACAGAAGGAACTCCTAACTGAATTAATTCTTTAAAAAAAATGTCCTTCTCTTGACAGTTCGGATTTCACCCTCCAATGACATTTGGTTAAACGGAGTGTGACTCCTATGTTTGCCCTTTTGACGTTTTTTAAATTTGTTCCATCTTTGTTTCACACAGAGATGAAGAAGATGAAGAAGATAGGCAGAAAGAGAAAGAGACAGAAGAGTGTAAGAGTACATATTGGATTAAACTGTCCAGTAGCCTCAAAGATGCAATAGCCTCTATCTTTGAGGCTATTGCACAGTTTAATCCAATATATAAAATGGGACCAAAATTAGCTTCCAGAATAGATGAAATGAGTGGGGACAGTTCTGGAATTCCCTAGGATTGACTCAGAAGAGGCCACAATACTCTGTTGGCTGTCACATAGGAAGGAGCAATGCCAGGGGTCAAAATAGCCCTCTCCATGTTAACAAGCAAAGAACATGGAATGTCTATGCACAGAATGAGTATATCCCACTATCTCCTGCCCAGTTTGATTCACATCAGGAGTAATCCCATGATGGATCAGTATGAAGCAGAAGCCCTTCTTGAAGGGACATTAAAAGGTATATTTTGCTATAACTGCTCCTTGCATGCTCAAATTGAACCATGGAATCACAATTTTTATTTTGATCACCACCACCTGTGTGCCCTTCATTCTTCCACTGCAATAGGATTTTGGAAGATTTTACAGATCCCAATTCTTCCATGTTAGTCAAACCATCACTTATGAGTAGGTCCTACTTTTAGCCTATAGTTTATTTGCTGTGCAGTAATTTGAAGATGGAGGATATTTGATGGAACTAATGGGCTTCCTTAACTGTAAATGCTACAAGATTTTTCAACAAGAATATCACAATTTTTAAAAGAGGATGATTCTCTAGTTAAAAACTATTACCAATCAAGGCAATTTAAACTTTTCTGCTCTTAGCTGGTATTTCTAGACCTGCTATTATAGGTCAGACAATCCATTTAGACCAAATGGAAGTGTTAGTGTTAGCTTACTTTCGGTACAGTGTTTGTGTCAAAAGTGTCAATTTTTTTCTCAGTGACTATTCTATAACTGTCCAAAACCAGTGATGTTTGTAGTTGTAAGTCAAGTTTCAAAATCCAAAAAGTTCTTTCTGGTTTTCCTTTAGAAAATGAAATTATCTAGCTTGGTGTGCAGTTCACTTAAGTTCTGGTAACATTTATAGACTCCGTTTCTTTTCTAAAGAGACCTGCTCAATGTACCATTTATTTTCTAAGTAGTTTTTAGAATTTCAGAATCATGTAATTAGTAGTAGAAGTCCACTTAAAGGGCTGAAGTACTTTTTAAATTTGAAGAGTAAATTAAGAATAGTTCTGTGTATAAATGATGTCAGACTAAGCTTTGATACCCTAGAGGTGGATCCCATGATGAGTTTGCAAACCATGAAGTTTCAAAACGGGCATAGGTGCCCAAACTGGTTTGTTACTCAGTACAGTGGTAGCTGATGCAAAGATTATTGTTAAACTGTATTCAGTTATTTGAATGGCAGTATTTATCTTTTTATTGCAAACTCCTGTAACTGAATTGCTCAATGTAATTTATGAGATTCCAGTGTAGTTAATATTTAATGGAAATTACGAATCTAAATTTTACATTTAGAAGGTACTGCACAACTATTTGTATCTATAAATAACTTCACCTTTTGTCACTTAGTTACAGTGAACAGTGCAGCTCCACTGAACTCTTCTGGAAGCATTGTCAAGTTCTAGTTTTGCTTCTTAGTATTGGACTGAATTTGCTGTTCAATCCCTGACATTTTTTCACTAAAACAGTTTATTTTGTTCTTGCGTCTGTTTTCTATATGCTTTCCACCAAGGTATATGCTCCTTGGTTTAATTGCCTGTCACTGCAGAATGTTATTTTACATTTTTAAAAAATTTTTATTTTATTTTTGTTATAGTTGATTTACAGTGTTGTATCATTTTCTTCTGTACAGCGCATGACCCAATCATACATATATATGCATTCTTTTTCTCGTAATATCTTCCACCATATTCTATCCCAAGAGATTGGATATAGTTCCCTGTGCTGTACAGTAGGACCTCATTGCTCATCCATTCTAAGTGTGATAGTTTGAATCTGTCAACTCCAAACTCCCCACCCATCCCACTTCCTGCCCTTTATTTTATATTCTTATGGCTACTGCTAAAGCTATAAATAAAAGAAAACCTATCTCGTATGCAGCGTTAAATCTTTCACTGCCAATGTAAATTTCTGTCTGCTCCCACTATGGCTGCTTTTCTGTGCTAATAAAGTATGCTTATGGCTTTGCTTGTGGGGGGAAAAAAAACCCTTACTTTTACTCTTTAAGATTGTAATACTTTTTATAGTTGTTTCCATTAAACGTTATAATTGATCTATACACCTAATTAAAGCACTGTATTTCAGCTGGACCTACACTTGTATAGACCTTCTGGACCTCATACAAACCAAATACACTGGGACCAGTTTTTCTCTTCAGAGGATTAATTTGCAGAAGGCATCAGAATCACAGTCTTTCTATGTGGATATTACATACATTGGACAGACAGCTACAGTTGCAGCATTGGGTGGTATATTGTATTATTTTATATCTAAAATTTAAATCTTCTAAACCTGTTTTGTACTAAAATCTTACCATGGACATCATTTACATGTATCTTAGAAACATTAATTTCTAAATATTGAGTCATTCATCTTAATAATATTCTGGTTTAAATCATATTTTAATGAATAGGGCCAGGTGATTAGTCTAAAGGTAAATGCATCTTTAATGTAAACATTGTCAATAGCAGGAATTAGTCTTATATTCCTGGATTCTGTTTACAGATAAACTATGGCAAACATTCTGATTTTGCCTTATTTGATTTGAGAAATCAGCCACCAGTATAGAGATCTGTTCTTGAAAGGCAGCTATTGACACTGACATCTGTCTAGTGAGAAGAGCGGGACCTTTCCATGGATTTTATTATGATAATAAGTAATGTTCAAAATGAAAATTTTATTTCTGATAGTTTTAGTTGTTTTTTTTTTTTTTTTTTTTTTTTTTTTTTTGTCTTTTTGCGATTTCTTGGGCCGCTCCCGCGGCATATGGAGGTTCCCAGGCTAGGGGTCTAATCGGAGCCGTAGCCACCAGCCTACGCCAGAGCCACAGCAACGCAGGATCTGAGCCGCGTCTGCAACCTACACCACAGCTCATGGCAATGCCAGATCGTTAACCCACTGAGCAAGGGCAGGGACCGAACCTGCAACCTCATGGTTTCCAGTCAGATTCGTTAACCACTGCGCCACGATGGGAACTCCTAGTATTTTTTTCTAAACATGTTAATAAACATATATGTGAGGTACGATAACAAAAGTTGCACTAATAGTTTTAAAATCATGGAGTTCTCATCATGGCTCAGTGGAAATGAATCCACTAGTATCCACGAGGAAGCAGGTTCAACCCCTGGGCTATCTCAGTGGGTTAAGGATCATTGCTGTGAGCTGTGGTATAGGTTGCAGACGTGGCTCAGATCTGGCATTGCTGTGATAGGCCAGCAGCTACAGCTCTGATTTGACCCCTAGCCTGGGAACCTCCATATCCTCTGGGTGTGGCCCTAAAAAGACCAAAAAAAAAAAAAAAAAAAAATCAGCTAACTCCAAACAGTCATCTCGATAAGTTGATAAGTGACTATTACCATATTTCAGAGGCGTTTTGGAATCCTCTACTTTAGAAATGTTTTCAACCGCAATGTCGTGATTCAACTGGTAAAAAACTGGATGTTATTGTTCCTTTTGAATCTGTTATAACTAGATCTACATTATGATGAGTAGAGCACAGAAGACCACTGATTTGTGCTGGGATGAATGTTGTAGTTTACTAAACAACATTCATTTAGTGCCTACCATATGGCAGGTACTGGGTTGGTGCAAAGAAGGAGCAGAGAGCTGGATAGTCCTAGTCCTGCCCTCACGGAATATCCTTGTAAGTGCCACATTCAGGGTCCCACAGCAGAGCAGAACTAACTGGCCTGCAGAAGGCTGCATGGAACCCAGGGCTTGGTGGCTTTTCAGTATTTTGTTTTACCGAGTGAGGCTCATATATCAAAAGATTTTGAAGCTTCACATTCCAGAAGTGAAAGTTTGCCAAGCTTCACAAACTACTTGCCTTAAGGTCTTCTTTCTAAAATTTGATTTTAAATGGCTTATTCCATGACACATGGATATTATTCAATGCTTTTCTTTTTAGCAGCAGAAGCTATGCAATTTTAACTCTCATTTACTTTTTATTCTTCAGAAATGCCAAAGAGAAGACTTCCAGCACTAGCAAATAAAGGAATATTTTTAAAGCACTTTCAGGTGAATCGAACCAAAATTAATGGATCAAGTATGACCAACCAATATTCTGTCACCATGACATCATATAATTGTGGTTATAATATACCCATGATGGCTGTGAGCTTTGGGCAGGTATGCTTAGAATTTTACAAGTAACTACTTTCAACTTATGAAAAATTAACTTTGACTAAGTAAATTTTAAATACTTTTTTTTTCTTTCTTTTTTTTTTTTTACAAATAGCTGATATAGAGATTGGATATCTTTTAATAGGACAAAACAGTTATTCTCAGGATAAAATGAAAATTTAGAGGCTTGTTGAAATTGAGCATGAAAATTCACTTTAAATATTAAAAATTTTTAAAAGAAGTATATCGATGGGAAAAGAAGTGGGAGGAAATAGCCTTAAGAATGAGCTAGTCAGATTTAAGTAGCATTTTCTATGTTGATGTAAAAGAAAAATTTGTGGGCTCTTCCAGTAAAGATCTTTGAACAGAGATTATTGAAGGAAAATTTGAGATTCTGCATTATGTTTTAAAATAGTTTCTGTTATAAACACCATTTTTTTCTTGTATCAAAAATTATACAAGAAGAAAAAAGTGGTTTTCCACAATTGCAAAAGGATCTGAATAATATTTGTACTGCTTGAGTATAAGTTCTATATTAAATATTAACAATTATAAGTATTTTTACATTTAATTTGCTACAGAAATATACAATGAGTTAATGTAATTGCCTACAGCAAACCAAAATCAAGTATAGTAAGTCCAGTATTAAAGGTTAAACTATAATTGAATGTTACAATTTGAGTCTCACAGAGAACTTTGTGCTAACAGTTTTAAAAGACTGAGATGATTTAAAAGACTGAAAAACTATGTGTTCCACAAAAATTGCTTTTCCTTATCCAGGACCAGTGTTTTAGTCTTAGAATAAAGACAAATATCTAGTAAATGTCTTTCAGTCTTTTAGCCCTATAACAAAATGTAATAGTGTATGTGCACATATGTTAAATATCCAGATCAAGGAATTGTCTTAAAAACTGTAACTTGGAGCTCCCATCGTGGCGCAGTGGTTAACAAATCTGACTAGGAACCATGAGGTTGCAGGTTCGATCCCTGGCCTTGCTCATTGGGTTAAGGATCTGGCATTGCCGTGAGCTGTGGTATAGGGTGCACACGTGGCTCTGATCTAGCATTTCTGTGGCCCTGGCGCAGGCCGGTGGCTACAGCTCCGATTAGACCCCTAGCCTGGGAACCTCCATATGCCATGGGAGTGGCCCTAGAAAACAAACAAACAAAAAAAAACAAAAACAAAAATGAAAAAAACTAACTTTTTTTTTTTTTCTTTTTAGGGCCACACCTTCAGCATATGGTTGTTCCCAGGCTAGGGGTCTAATCAGAGCTACAATTGCCGGCCTACACCACAGCTCTCTGCAAAGCAGAATCTGAGCTGCGTCTGCCCGGATCTTTAATCCACTGAGCATGGCCTGAAACCTCTTGGTTCCTAGTCTGATTCATTTCCACTGCGCCACGACGGGCACTCCTGATCTAGCTATGCCTTTTATGAATGGTGCTTTTGGTTTCGAGTCTAAGAACTCTACTCTTAGCCCTAAATCTTGAGGGTTTTTTTCTTTTACTGATAGTTTTATAGCTATATATTTTACATTTAAGGCCGTGATTCATTCTGAGTTGGCTTTTGTATGAGAAATGAAATTTTAGGTCCAGATTCATTTGTTTGCCTATCCTTACAATTGCTCCAGCATCATTTATTGAAAAAGCTGTCCTTGGAGTTCTCATCGTGGCTCAGGGGAAACGAATCTGACTAGCATCCATAAGGATGCAGGTTCAATCCCTGGCCTCGCTCAGTGGGTTAAGGATCTGGTGTTGCTGTGAGCTGTGATGTAGATGGAAGACGTGGCTCGGATCCTGCATTGCTGTGGCTGTGGTGTAGGCTGGCAGCTGCAACTCTGATTTGACCCCTAGCCTGGGAACCTCCATATGCCATGGGTGCAGCCCTAAGAAGATAGATAGATAGATAGATAGATAGATAGATAGATAGATAGATAGATAGATAGATGGATGGATGGATGGATGGATGGATGGATGGATGGATGGATGGATAGATGGATGGATGGATAGATAGAAATTGAGAGATGTCAAATAACATTCCAAATTTTTACTATTTGAAAAAAAAAAAAAGAAAGAAAGAAAAAGCTGTCCTTCCATTGAACTACTCTTATACCTTTATCAAAAATCAGTTGGGCATGTTTTTGTGGATATATTTCAGGATTCTCTGTTCTGTCTCATTGCTCTATGTGGTGATCCTTCCACCAGTACCATACCGTCTTGATCCCTGTAGCCATGTAGTAAGTCTTAACATTTGGTAGAGTGATTCCTCTAATTTCTTGTGAAAAGTTGTTTTAGCTATTCTAGGTCCTGTGTCTTTTCCATATAAATTTTGAAATAAGCTTGTTTATGTCTACCAAAATCTTACCAGTATTTTTGAAAAGAATTGCATTAAATCTATAGATTATTTTGGAGAGAATTGACACTTTTATCATGTTGCATCTTCCAGTCTGTGAACACAGATTGTCTCTCCACTTATTTAGATCTTTCCTTTTTTTTTCCAACATACTTAGATCTTATTGAATTACATTCACCAGCATTTTTTGATTTCAGATGAGATGCAGTACATGTTTTATTAGTTTTCTGTATAAGTATTTAATTTTCTTTGAAGCCATTGTAATGGGGTCTTTTGTTAATTTCAGCTTATGCATGCTTGTTTTCTGTTTATAAAAATGTGATTGGTTTTTGTGTGCTTGTCTTATATTCCACACCCTTGCTGAACTCTGTGAATTTTTTTCTTTTTGTATAATTTTTATTTTTTCCATGAATTTTTAAAGTAAATGTACTCATGTAGTTACTACCCAAGTAAAGAGAAACTCATTAGCCCCCCAAAAGCCTTCTTTGTGCTTTTACCGTGTCATTAGATTACTCACCCACACCCCAGATAATGACTGTTTTGACTTCTGTTATCATTAATTTTGCTTATTCTTAATCTTCATATCAATGAACAATACAATATCCTTTCGCATCTAGCTTTTTTAATTTGATATCATGAGATTCATATTGTTGCATATAGCTATAGTTCATTCTTTTCTGTTGCTATACATTATTCCCTGGTATTAGTATACAACAATATATCCATTCTATTGACAGGCTTTTGCACTATTTCCAGTCAAGGGTTATTATAAATAAAGCTGCTCTAAACATTCTTGCATAAGTCTTTTGGCACTTACATTTACTCATTTACTTGGGCAATGGGGCTTAAAATTTTAAATCCCATGGGATTAACGGGGATAAGAAACAGGAGAATATCATTTTCACTATTAGAGTTACAGTCTATGAATTTTTATTACTTGTGTTGCTTTTGTCAGTTGATTGCCATTAGACAGGTATTTCCTGGGTCTGGAGCAGTCAATGTACTGATCATATACTTCCTTATAGTAGTAGTTAAGTTTTGAAGCCTCCATACATTATTCCTCCAAAAGGGTTTTTAGGTTTTTGGCAGCCAAGACCGGATCTCATGTTTCTTTGCCTCCCCACTGTGATTAACACCGTACCTTGAACAGAATGCCTGCTCCATAAATATTTGTTCCTTGAGTGATGGAGGGTACACCCTGAATTAATGAGGTATTACTGTGGTTCCAGCTGATTGCTGTGCAGATGACTGAGTTGACTTGGGCCTCATTATCACAGCTATCTAGGTATGGCCTGTGCTGATTTATGTGACTCTCCTTAATGTTCTAAAGAGTCCTGAATACCTGAGGCTCATTTATGTCATGTCACAGGATTGTACCCTGGTGAAATAGAAATCATGTTAGCCATTGTTATGTTTCATCATTTTATCAATATTTATTTTGGAAATTAGATAATCCCAGAGTCGACAGAGAATGAGTCTGTTTACAGAGGAAATAATTGGCCAGGGGAGTCAAAGATTCGTATTCAAAGAATTCAAGCAGCATCTCCACCTCTAAGTGGCAGCTTTGACATTCAGGCTTACAGACATATTCTCAAAGGTATATGAGAAAATTTCCTAACTTTGGTATACGTATCGATTGGATTGTACTCATCTAGAAAATCATAATAAACCTTTTGATGTATTTCTTTTTAATATTATTTCTTTATGCAATTTATAGAATTGGGATTTTTGAGAGTAACACAAAGCTAAATTATTTGGAACAAATGACATTTCACATTTTCTTTACCACCTCACCCAATATACCAAGTTAAATTCCCAAAAGTTTGTTTCTCTTATGTCCATGACTTACGGGTTATCTTTAAAGTTAATTGATATTTTTTTGAAAAGACTTGAGCCATGGCTCAATGTCTGATATATATTACTCTTGTAATTTTTGTTTCTAAGAAGTATATAAATTTGTTGTGTAATAGTATGCAAATTTCATTTTTTCCGTATTGAAGGAGGACAGTTGGTATACAGGTGATAAAATACATGTCATGTATCTTAAGGGTGACCACTGGTTTGTGCATTTTTGACTCCTGCTGTTTGCCATCCCTCTGTGAGCACAGGCATCCCTGCTGCTGTGTCCGCTGCAGAATTGCAGTTTGCTCTCCAGAGTCTAGAAGAAATGGGACAAGTCTCAGTAACACGAGAGGGAACCTGTGCTGGATACTCCTGGAACATCAAGTGGAGAAGTGCATGTGGGAAGCAGACTCTCCTGCAGGTTCTCTCCTGTAGCCTGGTTTCTGTGTTCTTCTGTGTGTTCCTTGCTTACTTGCATCCCGGCTGTATCCACGGCATATATGCGTTTCCCAGGTTAGGGGTCAAATTGGAGCTGTAGCCGCTGGCCTGAGCCACAGCCACAACAATGCCAGATCTGAGCAGCATCTGCAACCTGCACCACAGCTCATGGCAACACCGGATCCTTAACACACTGAGCGAGGCCAGGGATCGAACCTGCATTCTCATGGATACTGGTCAGATTCGTTTCTGCTGAGCCACAGAGAGAACTCCTGAGACTGTATTTTAAAAATTGCAAACTATAGACTAAACATTAAAACAAGGAATTTGAGTTGAAGAAGACTGTTCTAAATTAAGTGGACCAGGTATTCTCTTTCATGGAGAACTGCTATTGATGCTTTATTTCTGATCCCCTGTGGAGAAAGTACAAAAACTAGGCACAGGAAGTGCACAGGCAGAGCTAGTCTCGGGACTAAATCTGGGTACACATTATGGAGAGCCAAGCAGAACCAGCCTCTCTGTCTATAATTCTACCACTGTACACTGCAGCTATATTCTGGGACCTTAGATACTGCTCTGGTTTCAAAGATTACCTTTTCAAGTTCCTAACAGAGGTACACCTTAAGTTCTCATCTAATTACTTTTTCTTAGAATGTGGATGGAGACAAGCGACAGGAGTCAAGCTCAGAATATGTGAAGGAGAAAGGTCTAGAAAAGACTGGGGGCTCAGATGTTAAAAATCAAAAAGATGATGCTTTCTAGTGATGATGAGAATGTAAGGTGCACTGTTGGTGAGAGAGTAAATTGTGACCTTTTGGGAGGATAATTTTGTCCTATCTAAATATAGATACCTTATGATACAGCAATTTCAGCTCTGTAATTCTATTCTACTGAAATAATAATACAAATAGAGAGTGAGACAGGCACAGAGGTAGTCCCTGGAGCATTATTTGTAATAGTAAAAAACCTAGAAACCTAAATCGATATAAATAGAAAAGTGGTTGTTAAAATGACACAAACTTAGCATGAATATCATGCAGCCATATATAGACCCCCTGGAAAGATGTCCTTGAAATAAGGAGGAAAAAATATAGAACTCTATTTATAAAAATCACGTTGAAGAAAAAAAAGAGGTGTTGGGGGGAGAGGAGACCAAAAAAAGGTATATAAACATTGAATGTAAATAGCCATACGTAGACTGTCATAAAGATGTGGGGGTTATTTTAAGAAAACACATGAACTGAAACCAGAATTAGAAGATTCTGCAACTGAGACAGCTCTCAGGACTGATCTCCCTCTTGGTACCTCTGCTGGTGTCTGCACTTCTACTCTCTTCACTCTTTCCCGACCAGTCTCCTCTGCTTATTCATCATTTCTTCTGCTCCTTGTCCCCTTGGCCCCCTTGGCCTAGCACAAAGGCTCTTTGCTATCTCTTTGCTAGCCCCATATGCATCAGAAGACTACCATATTGGCAGCACAGTTTTGGAATGACTAAATTATACATATTCACCTGAATTTGGTTTCATTTTTACCATTGACAGAAAATATAATTCCATAAGTGGATGAAAAATCAAGGGTATTCAGAGGCCAAAAATGCTAAAGTGGGAAAGGTTGACAGTAAGGTGGAAAGAGGACTGCATTTTTCAGTTATTTAACCATCATTTATCAAAACGGTCATATTCAGAAAGAGTATAGAATATTTTGAGGAAATTAAGTAAATTCATATTCCTTAGACCTATTTTAGTCCAAATATTCAAGTTCATTTTAGTCATTTTAAGTTGTAAATGATACAATATATGATAATGCAATGATATCATTTTCTTGGGTAGATATTGATCTTTTTTGTTTGTTTGTTTTTCAGGGCCACACCCATGACATATGGATGTTCCCAGGCTAGGGGTCGAATTGAAGCTGTAGCCACTGGCCTGCACCACAGCCACAGCAACATCAGATCCAAGCTGTGTCTGCGACATACACCACAGCTCATGGCAACGCCGGATCCTTAGCCCACTGTACAAGGCCAGGGATTGAATCTGCATCCTCGTGGATGCTGGTCAGATTTGTTTCCACTGAGCCACGATGGGACCTCTGCTATTGATCATTTTTGAAAAGGCTTCTTTTTCAAAAATGTGACTAAAATGATTTTGAATTTTTTTTCATTCTTTGGATTCTTTCAGCCATGCTTAACTTTAGAAAAACTGGTGTGTTCATGTTTATCATAGCTTTTCTAGTAAAATAATCTTGTCTAAAAAATAGATCAATGATTCCAACATTTTTGGAGAAAAGGCTAATATGACAGTTAAAATGATAAAGGAAGGTGGCTTATTCAGACAGCGCATCCTTGGAGACCTACTTCGTACACCCAGTGAGCAGCCACAGGTATTTTTTAAAGTTTCCTCATGATGTTTAATGTAATTTTAAATGTGTGGCTAGTTGGTAATGCATTAAAGACCTGGTAAAACAGAAGAGATGACATCTTTATTTTCATGTTACTATTTAACAGATGATCAACTCAATAATATTTTATGACTTAGGGGTAAATTTCCTTATAATGAAAGAATGGGTTTTAAGCTGTACTCTTAGTATTTGAAAATATATTCTTTCATTTAATCTTTATAGTAACTCTATAAAGTAATTATTAATGCTACCACTTATTGATGAGAAAAGTAAAGTACATAGAGTTGAGGTGACTCTCCTGAGAGCAACCTTTATTTTTCTTCATAGCACTAATCACCCCAGGGTGGAGTATGCTTTTACCTTTTTTTGTAAGTTTAAAGTCATGCAATTCTCTCCTACCTCCACTTGAATATAAGTTGGGTGATAGCAGAGATGTCATCTGTTTTGTAAATGTGCTTGGTACATTTACAACCTTGTCTGATCTATAATGGACATACTCGCTGAATGAATGAGTAAAGTGTCAAAACTGAAAAATTATAAACTGAATAGACTAATTTTTGAAAACCAACAAACCAGCAAAGAAGGAAAATTCCATTACTTTTTCTAAATCCTCTGCATATTCTACTTAACCACACTATCCCTGTTATGTCTGTGTTTCTTTACTTGAAGGTTGAGGTCTATGTCAATGGAATTCCAGCTAAATGTTCAGGTGACTGTGGATTTACATGGGATTCCTCAGCTACTCCTCAAGTCTGGACCATAAGTCCATCCCAAGGTAATATCTTACTTAGCTTGGACTATAGCTTAGAAGACAATTAGAAAAAATGTAAACTCTGATAATTTTTTTTTTAACATTCTAAGGCACCAATTAAGGCAATCAGTTCTACATAGTGAAAAATCTTTCAGACCAGAAAGGTATGAAAGATCATTAATTATCTTTTGGGAAAAAAGTCACTGTTAATGTTGGACTCACTAGTCTTTTACTTCTCCAGTCTCAGCAAGTTAGACTCAATCTCTAAAATTTCTGATATTGAGGCGTTTTTGTTAAACCAGCTAGGATATTAATGGGATTCTTTCATCATTATTCTTTTCATTATCAAGAAGTGAGACTACTTCTTCTAGGAGATATAGTAATTAAAGTCTAGTAACAAAAATGCTGTTTAGTAAAAGAAAATAATTAGGCCCTAGACTGAGAATAATAGAATAGTTATTGCCAAGAATTCAGTGGGAGAGTGGTGGGGAAACACATCATAAAGTATCTTCATAGTATGTGATTGCTCTAAAAAACATGATTACACTTCATGTCTGAACTCCCCAAAATTGAAATAAACAGCATGACTAAGGATTCTAAAGGATAGCTTTTTTTCCAGTCAGAATGATAATCTCAGATACTATAGTCATATATTTAGTCTTGGTGGCTAGGAATAAAATACACCTGGTAATTATGTATCAGAAAATATTGAAATCTTTAAAGTAGCATGTCTTTGCAGTTGAAAGAATGTATTATTCAGACTTTTTAACAGTAATGATACTAACTTTGGGATAATTCATGTTTTCCCCAAATTAATATCATTACTGTAAAATCTTCAAAACTCTCAAGAATAAGGGTTTGATGAACTTCAATTTGGTTCTAGCCCTTTAGTATTCTTATTTTTGAATCCATTATTGTAGTTTGTAATGGATTTTCACTTGTATATGCACCTGTGAAAAAACATTTCTTACTCAAAATAATTAAAAACCTGAATCATCTCTTTGCCACATTTTGATAAGTGTGAAAGTAATGAAAAGATAAGTATAAATAAAACAATAAAATACACATATTCTCCTTGCAGAAAATTTAACAGCTATTAACACTTTGTTAACACTTTATTATATTTGCTTCCAATAATCAGTTTCAAAAAGAAAATATTATAGGAACAGCTATGGTTCTTTCTAAGCACCATGCTCAGTGCTAGTCCCCTACCAGCTTCCCCAGAGGCAATCACAGTAATTAATTTTGTGTGTATTTTTCCATGCCATTTTAATACATTTTGTATATAACCCAAACATATGGTAATTTTGTCGGTTTTTAAGTTTACAAATGAGATATTAACATTGTAAATATCATTTGCTTCTTAATTTTGACATTCAGCATTCATTTTGAGAAATATTTACATGGTTTTATGTACATCTGATTCATCATTTTAAAATGCTTCATGGATGAATACTTTATTTGTTCCTCTGTTGATGGACATTTAGATTGTTCACAAGTTTTTTGCTTTAATGCATGATTGTAGTGAGCTTTCTTGTACAAATCTCCTATTGCATACATGCTAGAGCTTCTTCAGAGCTTATACCCAGATGTGGAATTGCTAATTAGTAGCTGGGAAAAATGTGAGGCAGTTTATTAGATGACCAAATTGCTCCCCAAAGTAGCTGTACCTCCAGCTAGTATGGGAGCACCGAATTTCCTGTATCTTCACCAGTCCTTGATATTGTGAGCTTCCTAATTTTGGTCAGTCTGATGAGTGAAAGAAGTTGTCTCATCACTGCTCTCATGCTGTCTCTTCCCTGATTAGTAATGCACAGGAACATCTTCTCGTATGTTTCTTGGACATTTAAATTGTTTCTTTTTCTGCATATTGATCATTAACATCATTTATGCATTTATCAGATTGTCTCTTTTCTGTTGACTTGTGCTGTATATTGTATATTATGTTTGCCAGTCTTTTGCACTCGTCTTCTCCCAGTATATTGCTTATGATTTGTTTTAGTATCTAACTCACGCAAATGTTTAAATCACTGATTTATTTTAATGTAATGTATCTTTTCTTTTGTGGTTAACCATGGCTTTCTATATCTTATTTAGGAAGTCTATCTTTACATTAAAGTTATTATGATATTTGATTATATTTTCTTCTAAAATTTGGAAATTGTTTTTCATTCTTTGCCCTTTAAATCCATGTAGAATCTATGTTATATGTGAAGTTATGTAAGTAAGGTGACTGTGTCATCTATTGATTAAATCTGAATACCTTTAAGGGTGAATGGAGAATATTCATTATAAGATGCTGAGCCAGTAAGTGTAAATCTGGACTAATCTAAGCACTTTAGGTTGGTTAAAGTATCAGCTAAGTAAATCTTATTCTGTTTCAAATGCAAAGTGGCCACACTTATTGAACAATTTATCCTTTTCTCATAAATTTGTGATGGCAGTTCCGTCATAGTCTAAGTTACTGTATAGCGATGTTATGTTTAATTTATTTGTCATGTTTTCTTTCTTTACTTCATTCCATACTTTATTAGTCAGATAATCTTTCCATTAATCTCTATCAACACAGATTCAAAACATGAAGCAACATATAGTAATTCAATGGGAAAAAAGTACCATTGCTATATAAATATCTTTTTTTCTTCTTGGCTTGCTTGTAGGTTTTTATGTTCACATCTTTTAGAAGATAGACTTATTTTTCTCTGATAAATGTCTAATTTTATAACAATGGATTCTGTGTTTTGTCATTTTAATGTTGTTGTTTAAATGTATCATTTTCAGGGTCCTATGAAGAAGGCACAGTTCTAACCATATCAGGTTCTGGATTTTCTCCTAGTTCAGCTGTGTCAGTCTCAGTTGGACCAGTAGGTTGCTCTCTTCTTTCTGTGAATGGTAAGTTCTTTTAAAATGATTATTTTTGAGCCTAATTGTTTTTCTTTAAGAGAAAATAGAATCAAAGAGTAGTGTTACAGTAATGATTATCATACGGATTACCTTTGGAGTCACGAAATCGGCAAGCTGCTCTGCATAAATGTCTTATCTTTTAAATCTTTAGTTACGACCACAGACTAATTCTTTCACTGTTGTACAGTGTCTTTATCCCATAACAGTTGATTTTTGCTCTTCTTTTTCACTTTGTAAAGTGATTACATGAAATCCTTCCTTCTTTGGTATGTCTGTGGAATATAAAAATACATTATTGCTGCTCTGGTATTCCTTGGTCCCATGCTTTGAAAATGTCACATTAGTCGCAGCAAGAGGACATAGTCACTTTCTGGGATATCTAGTCCAATAGTTCCTTATGAAAAAGTAAGGACCATAATTATTTATTTCTCCAAAAATTATCTTTCATAATCCTAGATATTTTCCTTAATTTTAATAAGTTGGAATTGCATAAATAAATTCATCTTCCATGTAATTTACATTGTTTATTATTTAGATCTTCTACGTATTATTGAGATCTAACAGTCAGTATTTCACTTATATTGTAAGTGCACACATGTTTTTCTAAATGAAGTGAAGAATATGTTTTTCACTTAGATTTGATCACTTTCCTTGATGAAACCTACTATTTTACCCAGTGTGAGGCATAATATATTGGACCAAAATAGTTAGAATTATTGATATAAATGATCTTATAGATTAAGATTTAAAATTGTTGTCGTAGTAATTTTTTACCGTGCTAGTAACAGGAGCAAATTGTTTACTCTGATTTCATTATTATATTACCTTACCCTTTTCTAGGAGTGTCTGATCCATAACATCACGTAGTTTGTAAAAATTTTCGTCCCATTAATACATGAGTAGTTTTCCTTAGATATATTTCTTTGAGTATAAAAATGAAGGCCACTGTTTACATTTGCGAATATCAAGTTTCAGTAATTTTATCTAACAAAACCATTCCTTGACCATTTTCTTCTTTTATCACAAGAAAATGAGGTCAAGTGCCAGATTCTTCATGGAAGTGCTGGACATTTCCCAGTTGCTGTATCCATAGCTGATGTTGGACTAGCATGGAATGTAGAGGAGGAATTCCGCTTCATTTATCAGAGTCAGATCTCACACATCTGGCCTGCTTCTGGAAGCCTAGCAGGTAATAGTTAATTGTTCTGAACAAAGGAAATTGCACACATTTCCATCATTTCATTGAACTGTTTCTAGAATAGGGTGAAGGGGAAGGACCCCAGAGCTTCTTCATATTGAGCAAAGGAGACTCCCCTTTTAGAAGGCACAGTGATTCAGTGGATGACTAATTCTTTGTTTCTTATGAAGCACAAGTCAGGGTGACTGCTTATACTTACATCTTAGGTTATTGAATTAATATCATCAATTATTACATGTTTCTATAACAAGCTCATCAATTATGTCAAGATAAGATTTATTAGTTATTATTCTGCTTACCAGCTGTTCCATTTGTAACCACAGTCTCAGTGGAGCTACTTGACCCAGAAAAAGTTCTGGGAACAAATCAGAGAAAGGAGCCTGATAGAAAAGAGAGAAACAAAATAACACATTTTTCCTGCCCTGCTTCATTTCCTTTGTGTTTGTTTAACCATGCTTAGTCTTGGATTTTGTGCTTTGGCCTTGATCTTGGTATGATCCGTGTTTTTATTTTATGTTATTTTTATTTTGTTGGGATTTTTTTCTTAGTTTCCCTTTTACTTAAAGGTATTAAAATTTACAATTTTATGAGTCTTAATTCACTCTCATTTCCCACTGGTTGAGTAAGTGTGAATAGCATTTCTCTTTAGGATGAAGGAGACACTATGGAAAATAGCAGTTACTACTGGTAATGTCCAAAAGCAAATGTTAGTTGTGAATCTGCGTTATTTCACTAAGTCTCTTAGCCCAGCCCCTTTACAGTTCCAGATTCCAGGGCTCAGGCCCTGGTATGGATGCGTGGTGATTGTGTATATCTCAAGTCTGGTTCTTGATCTATCGGATAATTGTTTTGTTTTGTTTTTTACTTATGAAGGTGGTACTGTTCTGACCATATCTGGATTTGGCTTTAATAAAAATTCAAAGGTATTAGTTGGAAATGAAACCTGCAGCATAATTGAAGGGGATTTGGATAAGATAACCTGCAGAACACCAAAAGTAAGGCATCTGATTTCAGTTATTTTTTTTCTAAGTCTGATATCTGATAAATTAAAGAACATCTCAGTAGAGGGTTAAAAAAAAGTCTTATTGACCTAGCAAGTACAGAGTTTCATGTATGCTCCTTAATAATTATTTCTTCAACATCTTTCTACCAAGATCCAAATACAAAATATTATCTCCACATTCTCGATACTTAACGTCATTAAAGAAGACAGACATGTAAGCACTGTGTTCCACTCAAAATACAGAAATAGATACAAAGTGAAGATAAATACAGCAGGAGAGAGTTTCAGGAAAAGCTTCATGGAAAAGATGATGTCCTATTAGAGCTTAAAAGGTGATAAATGGGAATTGACTGGGTAAATCAGTGGATGAAGAAAAATACAGGAATAATAAGTAGTCTAAAAAACTAGGGAAGAAAATTTATACATTTTATGTTTTTTTTAAGGAATATGTATTTTCATTATGTTAAAGTTTCAGTTTCTTGACAAAACACACACCGTGTGAAGTTTCCGATAGAGTATTTCATTCTAGGACCATTGTTATTTATTTTTAAAAATAGTGTTTAAATTTAAACTAAGATTCTGTTTTACTTATTATGTGCAAATGGATGATGAAATCAGTCACTAATATTAAAAAATGTAGCAGATTAAGTGTAGATATTATTAGATAGTTTGTAGGGAAAGTGAATTTGAGCATGTGTTGGACTGAATGATGGAGATGAGAATCTGGGGATCCAGCAAATTAATGCTTGTTGAAATTATGTCATTCAGTGAAACACTGAGTGTGCAATAACTAAATATAAGATGCTAGAAAAATTGTTTTTCCTAAATTGAAATTGTATAAGTGCTATATCAGTGAAAGCACTGAATATTTTTCTGAGGTTTTGGTCCTAGATTCTGGAACTATGTCAGCAAAAGATATAATAATGTCATTTTTCCTGAAGAGGAATAAAAGTTACAGTTGAGCCTATTTTAAGAGCAAAAATATCAAAACTTTTAGTATTGTATGCTTTATTAGAGAATCACTTGTCTAGAATATCTGACCTGTATTGCAGAGCCCTTAGGAATCCAATTCTTTTTTTTTTTTTTTTTTGTCTTTTTTTTTTTGTCTTTTGTTGTTGTTGTTGTTGTTGTTGTTGTTGCTATTTCTTGGGCCGCTCCCGAGGCATATGGAGGTTCCCAGGCTAGGGGTTGAATTGGAGCTGTAGCCACCGGCCTACGCCAGAGCCACAGCAACGCGGGATCCGAGCCGCGTCTGCAACCTACACCACAGCTCACGGCAACGCCGGATCGTTAACCCACTGAGCAAGGGCAGGGATCGAACCCGCGACCTCATGGTTCCTAGTCGGATTCGTTAACCACTGCGCCAAGACGGGAACTCCAGGAATCCAATTCTAAATGCATTTAAATTAAATCATAAACATCTACAAAATCACTGTATGATATGCCTTTATCTAAAAAACTCAGGCATGTAACCTACTTTGACACCACATCTTTCTAAATAGCTGATAACTGATGCTGATTCATGACTTCAAAAAAAAATCTTCGGAAGTTTCTTTTGAATAATTCTATTTGCCTTTAGTCATTGAATTTCTCTATCTCAACATTTAATGTTTTCTAATTATTTTTTCCTCTTATTTCAGAGATTTGAGGGTACAGTTGATATTTCAGTTATTACCAATGGATTTCAAGCTATGGCAAGGAATGTTTATAGTTATAATTGTTTACAGACTCCAGTTATAACAGATTTTAATCCAAAAGTACGAACAATACTGGGTAAGAAATTCTTCAATGAAATTAGTCTTTCAAGATATATATGTGTGTGTGTGTGTGTGTATACACATATATATATGTGCATGTGTGTGTGTATATATGTGTGTATACATATATACCATTTCTAGACAGCCTTCTGCGGCAATTTCTTGTGCAATTGTGTTTCTTTCTTTCTTTTTTTTTTTTTTTGTCTTTTTTTTTGCTGTTTCTTGGGCCGCTCCCGCGGCATATGGAGGTTCCCAGGCTAGGGGTCCAATCGGAGCTGTAGCCACTGGCCTACACCAGAGCCCAGCAACACGGGATCCGAGCCGCGTCTGCAACCTACACCACAGCTCACGGCAACGCCGGATCCTTAACCCACTGAGCAAGGGCAGGGACCGAACCCGCAACCTCATGGTTCCTAGTTGGATTTGTAAACCACTGCGCCACGACGGGACTCCTGCAATTGTGTTTCTTAAAGCAAAACCTGTTGTGTTTTTGTTTTTAAAGCATAAACTGGTCTGTTTATTATATCACTTTGAACTAGTGCAATAAGAACAAAAATATTAATTTTTTAAAAGTTCTTTGCCATATTTTTCCCCATTAACCAATTATATATGATTTTTATCTTCGTGTGACAGCTATCAACTCTCACTGATTTTCTTTTACCTCTAAAAGCGTTAAGATTTCCTAAATCCGATAAAATGAGATGAGTTGGTTTGCTTAATATTCAAATTTAGCACTAGATAATAAGTTGACTCTTTTTTGTAAAACTTTTTCTTTAAAATAATAGGAGAAGTTAATTTAACGATTAAGGGTTATAACTTTGGAAATGAACTCACACAAAACATGGAGGTATATGTTGGAGGAAAATCCTGCCAAGTCCTTCACTGGAACTTCACAGATATTAGATGCATTTTGCCCAAGTTGTCTCCTGGAAAACATGATATCTGTGTCGAAGTCAGAAACTGGGGTTTTGCATCAACAAGGTATGGTAGACCATAAACTTTGATAGAGTTGTGGACCACATGGTGCTAATGTACTGGGATAGGAAAAAATAGTCATTAATTTTATAATATTTCACTTGCGTTCTTCACCTTTTATAACTCCTTTTGCAAAAGGTTCTGAAAGTATCCCAAAAAATGCAAGATGATACATAAGTTTGAGACAAATACCATTCAGATTATGTTGTAAGATTCTCTGCAAAACTAGGTTTATGTATATGTCACACAATTTTCATTCCTTCTGGAAATATTCATCAAGCAGTTACTAGGGGCCAGACACTTGCTTAGTGCTGGATTTACAGTGGAGAATAAGAGGGACATGTCCCCTACCTTAGTGATGCCCACAATTTTATTGGGGAGGCAGGTTTTCAAACAGAAGATTATATCAATAACTTGATTATAAATGTGAAAGAGGCTATGAATGAGAGGCCCCACGTGCTGCAAGAGCGTATAATAGAGCTAACTTTTCCTATGGGACTGGGATGAGTTCTCTCTTAGGGTGACAACAGAGCCAAGAAATGGGCAGGAACTGCCAGGTGAGGGAAAGGATGGAGAGAATCCTCCTCTAACTTTCCTTTAGGTAGCTGTTTATTTATCCCTTCCCCCAAGCTGTTTGTCAACTAGTAAAACTTTAGTTCTGGCATAACGGAATTAATGGTTTAGAATACTCAGAAAAAGAGGAAACTGGAATTTAGGGATTAAGAAAAGGCAAGTTAAACTAATGTCAGAGTAGAAGGAGAGATCATTGCAAAAGAATCTTGTGGGAGGTGAAGGCACATGAGCAACAGTAAACCTAATCACCAGAACTACACACGGTGTTTGTAAATTCACAGGGCAGAGTTTTGGTTCCAGAAGGGCTGTTGGCTTGTGCTCTGCCTTGATGATATAATGGACAGACATACAAAACCATTGACAGCATACAAAACCATTTGGGCGGTGGTTCAAAAACTACATCAGTTTTGATGAGGAAGTTAAATAAAAGTAAAGGAGTTCCTATTGTGGCTCAGGTTAAGAACCTGATATAGTCTCTATGAGAATGTGGGTTCAATCCCTGGCCTTGCTCAGTGCACTGAGGACCCGACATTGGTGTGGCTGTGGCATAGGCTGGCAGCTGCAGCTCAAGTTTGACCCCTAACCCAAGAACTTCCATATGCTGCAGATGCAGTAATAAGAAGAATAAATAAGTAAATAATAAGTAAATAAATAAATAAAAGTTAACAGAAAGACTCATTCGAGTTGTGGTGGGAGCTGGAATGTGGAAGTCAACTCCATGTGTCAGATGAGAAAAGCATTGTACATTTTGATGGTCTTCTAGTGTCTATAACAAAGCAAAAAAAAAAAAAAATTAAAACTCACTCTTCGAAATAGTGGGAAGGGAGAGCATGACAAGTTTCCAACAAATATAGCATGATAAATTCAAATTAATTGCACAAAACTTTAATTATATTAAATGTATTTATTTTGCTATTACTGTTTTTTTTCCTTTTTTTTTTTTTTTTTTTGACCATACCTGTAGCATGCAGAAGTTCCTAGGCCAGGGATTGAACCTATGGCATGGCAACGACCCAAGGCACTGTAGTGACAATGCCAAGTCCTTAACCATTAGGCCACCAGGGAACTCCCAGTAGTCTTTTTTTATGTTTTACTCTAGTAAATATATAAAATATTTTATTTTTTATTTTTATTTTTTGCTTTTAAGGGCTGCACCTGCAACATATGGAAGTTCCCAGGCTAGGGGTCAAATTGGAGCTGTAGCTGCCAGCCACAGCCACAGCAACATGGGATCCATGCCACATCTGTGACCTACACCACAGCTCATAGCAACACCAGATCCTTAACCCATTAAGCGAGACCTGGAATCGAATCCACATCCTCATGGATAATAGTTGGGTTTGGAACCCACTGAGCCACAACAGGAACTCCCAGATAGAAAATATTTTTAAGGATTTCCTGTATTTCTTGTGACTGCAGTTTTTATAATCATATTTTTCCCATAATATTTTAAGATTTTTCATCTAAAATTCTGCCAGGACACTTTCAGAAATCTAATTTTAATATTTAGGGAAATAATTATTTGTATGTATATGATCCAACCAAATTAAATTCATGACAATTATCAGATTATCAGTTAGATAATCTGACTCATTTGAGTTGTGGTGGGAGCTAGAATGTGGAAGTAATGTAAAAAGGTAATGTCTAATTAAATATTCAATTACTTCCTCTTAAGTGAATCATATCCTCATAAGAGTTTAGTGACATGACCCCATGGAAAACTTTTTAAAATATCTATTGATTTTTCTTTGCCAGAGACAAGTTAAATGCTTCTATACAATATGTTTTGGAAGTGAGCAACATGTTTCCACAGAGAGGCTCCTTATATGGTGGAACTGAAATAACCATAATGGGTTTGGGATTCAGCACGATACCAGCTGAGAACACCGTGATTTTAGGTACGAGTTTCATCCTCACAGGAGAGCTGTTATCATTTTTTTTTCATCTTAAAGGATGTGCTCTAGGTGCTGAGTTCTTACACAAATAGTCTCAATAATTGAAGCTTTTTTTTACTTTTAGCGCATAAAAAGCTAAGTGTATTTGGTTAGGCAATAAAGAGAAACTAAATCACTGCTTTTGATTTCGGTAAATAATTACTGAATATTTAATGTGTATAGAACACTTTAAAAAGGACAGATCTCATTTCTAAAACTAATCAGTACTTGAACATGATTACTATCAGAAAAAATTACCAAAGATCCTACTATGTAACGTGGAGCTTTTGCAGGGCCTTAACTGTTTGCTAATTATGCTTCTTCTCTACAGCTCACAAAAAATATTTGAGAAAATGTTTTCTTCCCTCCCATCTTTATTTTTTCTAGGGTCCTTCCCTTGCAATGTGATATCATCATCAGAAAATGTCATAAAATGTATTCTTCATTCAACAGGGAATGTGTTCAGGATTACCAACAATGGGGAAGACTCAGGTATCAGACAACATTTATATATTGTAAATAATGGAAGCACATTATCTTGAAATTAATTTGATTTTTACTTACTGCACTTCCAAGTATTCAGAGAATAAGTATTGTTATTTCTTTGTATAATCTGTTAATAACCTGTCTAGCACTTACTCACTTGACAAAGGGGGCCACAGGTAGACTGAATCAGTGGTAAATTTGAGTCTAAAAGGCTAGACTTAAAATTTCTAGTTTGAGGAATCACTGTTTGGTTTTACTGCAGTACAGAACCTCCTGGATTACTATTGTTTGGTTTTGGTTGTAGGTTTCTATATAAATATTAAAATTGAAATTATATAGATTTTTTGAGTGACTGGATGCCTGAGAAAATTTTTATGTTTGAGGACTTGATCATAGCTTTTAAAAATATTCCATATAATATTGTGGAACAACTTGTTTATTAACTCTGATTTTTTTCAAATTATCTCCCAGTCAGCAGTTTTGGAGTTGTGTGGCTTATCTTTTCCCTAGCTTCTTATTATCTTACTTTCCGTTATTTCTATTTATTTTTATTACATATTTAAATTAGGTAGATAACAGTTTTACAATGGTAATTTAAAGGTTTTTTTCATTAATGACTGTAAATAAGCAATATTTCCAAAGATAATTATTAAGAATTTTTACTCCTTTTCCTTTTTTCTCTAAAAATATGACTCAATTCTTGCTCCCAGTACATGGATTAGGTTATGCCTGGTCACCATCAGTCTTAAATGTATCTGTGGGAGACACAGTGACATGGCGTTGGCAAGCAGATCCATTTCTTAGGGGAATAGGATATAGAGTTTTCTCTGTCTCTAGTCCTGGAAGTGTAATTTATGATGGCAGAGGATTTACAAACAGAAGAGAAAAATCTGCATCAGGTACGTTTCTACTTTGTGCATTTTGCATCATGCTTCTTTTCCCCAGTATAATAAAAAGAGATTTTGTTTAGATTTGAAATATTTCTGCATAAATAATATATACTAGTACACAAAATGGTTCAGTTGGCATTTGATTGCTATAGTAAACATATTAGACACTTTTTAAATATTCTGAATGAATATCAGCAAGGTATGTTATACTTCAGATGAGTTCTGTTATCAGAAATATCTTTATTCATTCTGGAATAATTACCCAACTGAAAAATATATCAAAACAAACAAAATACAAAGAAAAATAGAATAATACGTTTTCATCATACCAATTTGGCAGCAAGTAATAAACTTTTGTTGATTGGAGTCAGCTTTAAAAATCAGTATTTCTCCTGGGACAACTTAGTGTAAAGCATGCCTTTTAGACTACCTGTCTTGTTTTACACATCTAGCAGTTTGAACTTTTTACTCATGAACACGAGATATTGTTTATTTTTCATTGCAGGGTTTTTCTTTAAGATTCAGTGAGTTATGCCAGACTTAAGTCCATTTTTCTAGAAAAAATAACTCTAGATCTTGTCTTCTTGGAGTGTAATTTCATTATCCAAAGACAGCCCTTTTATAGCCATTTTATAGTCATTTTATAGTCATTTCCTTACCACTTCCTATTGAAATGTCACACATGTGAGAAATAAGGAACTTGTCATCTGCCTGTGCATTTGAATGATCATTTCAAATTTCTTTTTAGGGATGCATTAATTGCTTGTATTTATTATGTGCCATCTCATTTTATGGCAGGTTCATTTTCTTACCAATTTACTTCACCTGGAATCCATTATTATAGCAGCGGGTATGTTGATGAGGCTCACTCCATTTTTCTCCAAGGAGCCATTAACGTTTTACCAGCTGAAACCAGGCACATTCCCCTGCACCTGTTTGTGGGTGGCACTGAAGCTACATATGTTCAGGGTAAGAGGGTTAAAGATGGAAACCCTGTCACTTCGGTGACCCAGGGAGTATGTGGTCTTTCTGGAGTAGGAGGCAGCTAACTGGGTCTGACTACCTCTTAGTAGCCACATGACCTTGAGTAGGTCTGGACTGCTCTGAGGCTGGAATTTGTTCTATAAAATAGGGATTGTGTTGATGTTGTCCTGCCAGGCTCCCTGAATTTGTGTACCTCAATGAAGTATAATGTGAAAAAGTTCTGATACTCTGTATGTGCCTGAAAATGTATTAAAATGTGAGATGATGTTATTGTTTTATTTTTCTCCTGGGATCTGGCCTGAGATAAATTGAAAAATATATTAATTTTATATTCACTCTTTACTGTATCATCTTTGGCTAGCCCTTAGCTTTTTACTGCCTGGGGCTCTTCTTGTCATTTAAAAAAAAAAAAAAAGGCTTACCAGCATATAAGAACCATCATCAAAACAGAATAATGCAGCCTGGAAACAGTTCTTGTTTTGGAATATTATCCATGACTTACAGGCAGTTCTTTTGTCTAAAGGAGGACCTGTGAATTTGCACTTGGGAAGCTCTGTGGCAGGCTGCCTAGCAACAGAACCCCTGTGTGGCCTGAACAATGCCAGGGTTAAAAATGCAGATAGATTGCTCTTTGAGCTTTCAAGTTGTTTTTCACCAACTGTAAGCAACATTAGTCCATCCACTGGAACATTAAATGAATTGATAACAATTGTTGGACGTGGCTTCAGTAATCTCACATGTGCTAATAAGGTGAGAATATAAATATCTCCTATTTACTTATGTATACTCAATAAACGGAAGATGTTTCACCCATAACCTCATACTGTAATTTCTAACATTAGAAATTTATTATGATGTAATTCACACACCATACAGTTTACCCATTTAATGTGCACAATTCAAAAGCTTTTGCATAGTCAGAGTGTTGGGCATCCATCACGACAATTAATTTTAGAATATTTTTATTATCCCGAAAAGGAACCCCATAACCCTTTGACATTGCCCCAACCCTTCCATGTCTCCCAGGCCTAAACAACCACTAATCTTTCTGTCTCTGTGGATTTGACTATTGTGGATATTCTTATAAATAGACTCATGTAGTGTGTGGTCATTTGTAACCAGCTTTATTCACTGAGCATAATGTTTTCAAGGTTCTTCCATGATTACCACATAGCAACATTTCATTTTTTATGTCCAAATGATACTCCATTGTATGGGGTATACAATTTATTTATCCATTCATTAGTTTGTGGACATTTGGGTTGTCTTCACCTTTTTTGGCTATTATGAATAATGTAGCTATGAACATTCATGTTTGTTTTAAGATTAATCCAAGATATGGCTCAATCGGCCTCCCCAAATTAATTTAATGAATAAAAAGTTGCACATGATCCATCTTTAAAATTTAGTTGTTGCTAACACAAAATTTATGTTCATACAAGAGTAATGTACTGACTTGTTTTCATATTCATTTTACTTTCAGGTTACAATTGGTAGCTATCCTTGTGTTGTAGAAGAAAGTAGTAGCCATTCCATTGTGTGTCATATTGACCCTCAAAACTCAATGGATGTTGGCATCAGGGAACTTGTCACAGTAACTGTCTACAACCTGGGCACTGCTATCAACACACTGTCCAGTGAATTTGATAGGAGATTTGTACTTTTGCCCAGCATTGACTTGGTATTACCAAATGCAGGGTCAACTACAGGAATGACAAAAGTGACCATAAAAGGCTCTGGATTTGCCGTTTCTTCTGCTGGTGCGCAAGTCTTTATGGGTCATTTTCCATGTAAAGTTCTGTCGGTGAATTATACAGCCATTGAATGTGAAACATCTCCTGCTCCCCAACAGCTTGTGGAAATAGAGCTTCTGATCCATGGAGTGCCTGCCCGGTGTCAGGGGAACTGCAGCTTTTCATATTTAGAAAGCATCACTGCTTTTATAACAAGAATCACCCCAAACTCCATCAAAGAATCTGTAAAAGTTCTTATTGAAGGAGAAGGTTTTGGCACTGTCTTAGAGGACATTGCTATTTTCATTGGAAACCAACAGTTCAGAGCAATTGATGTTCATGAAAATAACATCACTGTACTTGTGACTTCTCTTCCGGCTGGACCTCATTCTCTTAGGGTTGTGGTGGGAACAAAAGGCTTGGCTCTGGGAAACCTTACTGTCAGCAGCCCCGCAGTAGCATCTGTCACACCAACTTCTGGAAGCATTGGTGGTGGAACCACTTTGATGATCACAGGAAATGGCTTCTATCCAGGCAATACCACAGTCACTGTTGGGGACAAACCTTGTCAAATCATTTCAGTCAGTTCCAGTGAAGTCTACTGCCTCACCCCAGCAGGGACAGCTGGAAAGGTCAGCGTGAAGATCTCTGTTAACACCGTTGCTTATCCACCTCTGTCATTTACATATG
Organism: Sus scrofa; assembly: GCF_054392235.1. Classification (NCBI taxonomy): domain Eukaryota; kingdom Metazoa; phylum Chordata; class Mammalia; order Artiodactyla; family Suidae; genus Sus; species Sus scrofa. The sequence continues at coordinate 28,145,713 of NC_139386.1, read as the reverse complement.
CCTTGGAAGATACTCCACTTCTCAGAGGAATTGTCCCAAGTACAGGTACTCCAACACCTGCCTTTTTGTTGTCTTGATATATATCATATTATCAGTAACACCTATTAGTATAGAATTGGAGTAATGTTTACAAATGATTATGAGGATGTATTTAGACAGTCCCTCTTAATAGTGGGATTTGAGTTTTGTGTAATCTCTATTTTGTGATTATTTTTTGGACATCTTGGGATAAAATTATTTAGTCCAATTCTGACTTCTTCTTTTATGACAAAATCCGCATTAACTTGACCTAAGTTTCAAAATGAAGAAGAAATAGATGAATATCTAACAACTGAAATTGGTCATTATTTTGTGTCACTAATGTCAAATATGGCACAGGATATACCTATACCTATTAAAATTCACAAGTGCTTGATCTTACTAACATTGAGAATTTTTTAGAGTATCTTGTTTCCATGAAACTGCAATTGATTATTAACACAACAGAATTATTTTTAAGGTGGTAATTGTCCATTCAGATGGAAAAATAATATAAAACAGAATTTACTTAAAATTATTTAACATGACTTGTTTTTCTAAGCTAAGAATAGATTGAGATGTCTTCTTAATCTTTTTTTTTTTTTTTTTTTTTTTTTTTTTTTGTCTTTTCTAGGGCCACGCCTGAGGCATATGGAGATTCCCAGGCTAGGGGTCTAACTGCAGCTGTAGCTGCCAGCCTACGCCAGAGCAACAGCAACGCGGGAACCAAGCCGTGTCCTTGACCTACACCATAGCTCACGGCAACTCCACATCCTTAACCCACTGAGCAAGGCCAGGGATCGAACCCGCAACTTCATGGTTCCTAGTTGGATTTATTAACCATTGAGCCATGAGGGAAGCTCTGTTTTCTTGATCCTTTGTCATTATGTTATGCTGTTTCTGGTGGAATGCTTTTCATCTAGGTAATGAATTGTGGAGAGGTAGCTGTAGAGTAATGGCTGGGAACTTGGCCTTGATCCGTGGGTTCCCATCTCGGTTCTTCTCTCCAGTGGTGAAAGTTTGGACAAGTTGTTTTTTTGTTTGTTTTTTTATTTGTTTTTAATTACAGTTTCCTTTGCAAGCAGATACCTACCTCATAAGGTTAAAGAAGTTCATTAATATAATGCAACTTAAAATGGTACTTTTTAATAAAGAACTCATTAATTGTTGGCCTTTAAAAATGTCTGTAAGTGCCAGGTTTGGGTAAGATATGTTCTCTGCCTTCAAGAATTTTGCTAGGGAAATTTTCTTTCAAATGTCTAGTTTTCTCATTTAGGATTTTAAAAAGCAAATATGGAAATTTGGAACATATGCCAACATATTATATTATTATAATAGCAGTGCCATAATTGCAAATGAAGAACTAGATATTGGCATATGTTCCAAATTTCCATGAACCACTTCTGTCTCATTTCTCTTTGAATCTATCTTTCAAAACAATGTGTTTGTAGATATACGAGATTTGTAGATAAGTGAGAACTGAGCTCTTTTATTACTGAAGAGACAAAGCAATAGATCACACTTAGATCAACACTTCCATTTGAAAGGTGAAATGCCAGACAGAATTAAAAGTTTAAGAGCCCAAGACCTTATTTTACCTTGTATCTTAAAACTATTCCTAACATGAAAAATCTCATTTATATCTATGATCTTTAAAATGACAACTTATATTTCAGTGATTCTTATTATATAATCAACTCTATGGTTATTTTTATTATTACTACTTGAAATAAAGCACACTAGTACTTAGTGACTCTGCGTTTGTAACGTGTTGATTAATATCTATTCACTTATTATGTAGGTATGTAGCTATGCATTTGGATGACCTATGGAAAATTTCATGTGTGTAATGCCCTCGGTGCATTTTTGTCAAAAAAAAGAGAAGAAAGGAACAGCATGATTGAAATTCTTTATTCTATGTACATTTATTCAAGGCATTAATATCAACATTCATCTCTAAGTCTTAAAATTTATCCCTTATTTCTGTAATTACTATATTACACTATATATCATAATTTCTTTATCAAGTCATACATGTTGAAAATATTTGAATTAAGAAAAATCATCATTGGAGTTCCTGTCATGGCACAGTGGTTAACGAATCCGACTAGGAACCATGAGGTTGCCGGTTCGATCCCTGGCCTTGCTCAGTGGGTTAAGGATCCAGCATTGCCATGAGCTGTGGCTCCTGATTAGACCCCCAGCCTGGGAACCTCCATATGCCGTGGGAGCGGCCCTAGAGAAGACCAAAAAAAAAAAAAAAAAAAGAAAAGAAAAATCATCATTCCTCAGAACAGTTGCAAATATCAGGAAAGTACAAAGTTTTTAGAAAGTAAGCTTTATCCCTAAAATATACTCTAACCCAACACCTGCTACTCAGGCATTCATACTCCCTTCCTCTGTATCTTTTCCCTTTCTCTTTTCCACTATCCTGAATCACTAGAAACTTACAATACAGTAAAATGGACAGATGCTCTGGAAAATAATAAACATTGAGATAAATATCTTATAGTTAATATACCATAAACAGCATGCATGTGTTGTTGATGTTTACATTGGTTTGAAAAGATTGGACATTGTTTATGGAATTAAATAGATATATCTTTAAATGCATGTGTAAGTATTGAAATTGAGATATGTTTATATGGTCTGTTTTTTTTAAAAGGTCCTCCAGGAACTGAAATTCAGATCACTGGATTGAATTTTGGCGTTGATATCCCGGACATTTCGGTGATGATCAATAGCAGTCCGTGTAATGTGACCATGGCCAATGATACTGCACTGCAGTGTGTCATTGGAGAGCATGCAGGTGGCACTTTTCCTGTTACAATGTATCATAAAACAAAAGGCTCTGCTGTGTCCACAGTTGTATTCCAGTACCCACTTACTATTCAAAATATTCATCCAAGCCAAGGTAATCATGAATGAGCCAGAACCTAACATTTTATATTGTTTCAGTAAACAGTAAAAAAAAATTCTTCAAACTGCTAAAATTTGTAGTTTCTATAACATATTTTTATGCATCAAATAAACATCAAAGAGAACAATTATTTCAAAATATTTGTTTATTTCTCTTCATAATATATAATTTATTTAAAATTTAATCCTTTCAAAAATGTCCAGGTTATATGTGGAAATTTTTTTTAAAAATCATGTTTAGACATCACTGTCCTGTAATTATGTCTACATAAATGTCTGTTTTTCTGTTTGAAAATTATTTTAGTAGTTAAAAACCTTAAGAAAGTATAATCAATGTACTTTTGACTAGAAGAGTGATTTTACGTTTATGTTTCGACTACTCTGAAATTCTTTGTGACATTTCTTCTAAATAACATTTTAGTTCCTAAAAGTAGTTTAAATAACTGACATTTCTTTGAATGTGACATTTACTCAGTGAGCGTTTTAAAATACTCCAATCACTATAATCAAAAGAGATCCTTGCACTAATGTAATGTTATATAATTAAAATATGATTTCAGTTCTAAGAATCATTTCATTTAATATTCCATTTCAGGTTTAAAAATAAAGTTAGACATATGCACAGAGGAGGTTTTCTTTTCATTAACATTGTTTTTCCCTTTTGTATTTCTTCACTAGGAAGCTTTGGTGGTGGTCAGACCATGACTGTGAGAGGCACTGGGTTTAATCTGCACAATTCAGTTATATTAGTGTGTGGCTCAAAATGTGCAGTTGACAGACTTAAATCTAATTATACAACCTTATTATGTGAAATTCCACCTCACAATGGTAAGTCGTCAGAAAAAAAGAATGGCAGTCTTGGAGCACTGTTTAACTTTATAGAGATCAGCCTGAATTTCTTTTTCCAAGTTTTTGTGTTCATTAGGGCAATTGAATCACCTTTAAGAATTTCCTGATTTTAAGCAGTTTCTTTAGAATGTTGTTTTCCAGGTTTATATGTTTTCTGAGATTCATAACGTTTGGGTTAGACTGAACTGCTGATAATAAATTGCAACATTTCCTTTTATCACAGAAACTGAGCATGCCAAATGGAGAACATGTTGTTAGTTCCTCTTGGAGTATTAGCTTTTCCTTGAAGGTAGGCTAGTATAATGGTTATGAGGGTGAACTCTGGCAATGCCTTTCACTCATTACCTTTCAATGCCAAGATACAAACCCAAGCTGTGTCCATGGGCAAGTTATTCAACCTCTCTGTGCCTTAGTTTTCTCATCTGTAAGATGGAAATAATCACATTAGCCTACTTTATAGGATTATTTTGAGGTTTAATAAGCTAATGTATATAGAGAATAGAATGATATCTGAAACATGATATGTGATTTGCTATTATTATTATTACTCTTATTTGCTTTTAATTAGTGGTTAAGAGCCTGGGCTCTGGGGAGCCCTGAATTTGTTTTGCCACTTAACTGTGTCACCTCAGCTGAGTAACTTCTCTCTGTTCAATTTGTCCATCTATTAAGTAGAGATGATATTGGTCCTAATTCGGTAGGTTACTTTGAAGTTTAAATGTCTAGTATTTTAAGTACACAATAAATTTTAATTATCTAACAACATTTAAGAAGAACCAAAGGGAATAATATAGATAAATAAAATATATGGTTTATGTTCAGACATTTTTTAAAAACTTAACAAAAATTGTTTTTTTGTCTTTTGTCCTTTTTAGGCATATGGAGGTTCCCAGACTAGGGGTCAAATCGGAGCTGTAGCCACTGGCCTATACCACAGCCACAGCAACACCAGATCTGAGCCTCGTCTGCAACCTACACCATAGCTCATGGCAATGCCAGATCCTTAACCCACTGAGCAAGGCCAGGGATCAAACCCGCAACCTCATGGTTCCTAATTGGATTCGTTTCCACTGAGCCACGAGGGGAACTCCAAAAATTAGCAAAATTTGATGACATTTTTCTAAACATTTTTGCTTCTCCTGACTTTTTAAACAAGAAATGTTGAAGAAAATATAACATTTTTCTGACTGGGCTTAACTATCATTTCAGCATCAGAGTTTGTATTGTGATTAAAAAAAAAATGCAGCAATGCTGTCAAGATTTTCAGGTTGTTGGTTTTAACACTGCTGTCTTTTCCTTTTTTTTTTTTTTTTTTTTTTTGTCTTTTGTCTTTTGTCTTTTGAGGACCACACCATATGGAGAATTCTATAATTGATCATGTGACGAATAGTGCTACGGGAGTAAATATTACTGAGAAATAGTCTATTTTGAAGCTAAGGGAAAGTTCTACGGTTTGTAAGGTTATTCAGTGTCAGTTTGAAATAATTATTTCTTGGCCTGTGTGGATAAATATTAATAAGGGGACCAGGCTGAGAGTGAAGGCGCACAGCATATGGAAGTTCCCAGACCAGGGGCTGAATCCGAGTTACAGCTGCCGGCCTACACAACAGCCATAGCAAAGCCAGATCTGAGCTGTGGTGCAACCTATACCACCATAGCTCACGACAACGCTGGATCCTTAACCCACTGAGTGAGGCCAGGGATCGAACCCACAACCTCATGGTTCCTAGTCGGATTCGTTAACCACTGTGCCACGACGGGAACTCCTGGTTCTGCTTCTTTATGCTATGTTTTTGTGTAGAGTTTCTGTATTTTTTCTATCTTTTACCTTGCTTTCAGGTATCACTCCTTGCTGTTGTCAGCACGCCTGCCACAGGCAGTTCTTCCTTCCTCCCTCTAATTTGCAATGTTGAATCCTCTAGGACTGGAAAACCAAACAGGCAGGTTTGTAGACTAGCCTACAATAAGAGGCTCCAGGGGAGGGTCCAAAGGTTTTTCCCCTGTTGATAATGTGTGTGAACTTTGTGATATTTTTGGCTGTTACTGGAGATCTTTATTACTTCAACTATAGCCTGTGAAAGTGACTTTGGGAAAAGAAAAATGTTATTGTAAATGTTTGGTGTGTTTGGAAATCAGTAAAGGCCTGATGGAAGAACTGAACTCAGTTTGATCCTCTTATAGGCAGTGGACCCGAGCAAGCCTGTGAAGTGAGTGTGGTCAACGGGAAGGATATGTCTCAATCCACGACTCCTTTTACCTACACCCTGTTGATGACTCCGCTCATCACTGAAATAACTCCCAAGAGAGGCAGCACAGCAGGGGGCACCAGACTGAGAGTCCTGGGATCAGGCTTCAGGTATTGTCTTCATAAGCACATACATCAGCGTGGGTTTCCAGACTTCAGCCTTTGCATCTGCTTTCTCGTGTGCCAGGACAGTGCTTGAATATAGTCATGGAATATGTGTGCATCTGCTCAAAAGCCACACTACCTTTACTGACTAACACTCTGTGCCAGTAACCTTTCTACCCCACAGAAACTTTCTGTATTACCTTCTTAGATATTTGTTAATCCTATTTTTTGGTTAGAAGGCTAACATTACAGAGGCTAAATAACTTTTCCCAGATTCTAGTAAGTAACGTCACAAGTATAAATCACCTTCTTGTTATACGTTCCCCCAAATCTCGCCTCCAACCATCATCTGCTTCATTGGTTCAGTGAAACATCCCTTCTTTCATTGGGTCCATTTCATTGTAACTGTTTATATTCCTTCTTCCTAAACATATTCATTATTTTGGCTCAAATTTATGTACTGCACTATCATCTTTCAAGTGGATAAGGCGGGATATTTTTCACAGAACTAGAACAAAATATTTTAAAGTTTATTTGGAAGCCCAAAAGACACAGAATAGCCAAAGCCATCCTGAGAAAGAAAAAGGAAGCTGGAGGAATCAGGCTCCTTGACTTCAGGCTATACTACAAAGCTACAGTCATCAAAACTGTATGGTACTGACACAAAGATAGAAATATAGATCAGTGGAACAGGATAGAAAGCCCAGAATTAAACCCGTGCACCTACAGTCAACTAATCTATGACAAAGGAGGCAAGAATATGCAATGGAGAAAAGACAGTCCCTTCAATAATCGATGCTGGGAAAACTGGACAGCCACATGTAAAAGAATGAAATTAGAACACTTACTAACACCATACACAAAAATAAACTCAAAATGGATTAAAGATCTAAATATAAGACCAGATACACTATACCTCTTAGAGGAAAATATAGGCCAAACACTCTCTGACATAAACCACAGCAATATCTTCTCAGATCTACCTTTTAGAGTAATAACAATCAAGTGGATAAGGCTGACTTTAAAATCCCAGATCATTTAAATCATAGAAGGTACTTTTCATTCCTCAAATATTTATAACTTCCTTGGACTTGCATTTTTATATGAGATTAAGTTCCAAAGTCTGTGAATGGGGCAAAAATGTCACAGAGACAAATGATCAAGGAAAGTCTCTTATGAAGGTGCCTGTTTGGAGACCAACATAGAATCCCTCAATAATTTGAACCCAAGCAGTTTTTCTCCAATACTGCAATACTTTGCTAGTTTGTACAGTTTTATTTCCTGACCTCATAATCTCTTTACTTTTTTACTTCAACAAATGTGTTGAAGTTTTACTACTGAAAAAAAGTGTCAATCTGCACTCTGATGACTCACAAAATTAGATCATTATTTTTACAATAATGCATATGGATCATAGAGTTTGACAATGTGACCTAGAAATTTGAGAAAAAAAAAAATGTTTTGTTTCCCTTTTTATATTATAGTGAAAACATACAGGATGTTCTCATTACTGTAGCTGAAGCCAAATGTGATGTTGAATATTCCAACAAGACGTATATCATCTGCATGACAAATGCCCACACTCCTTCAGGGTGGGCTCCAGTGCATGTCAACATCAGAAGAATGGGCATGGCCAAACTGGTAATGGTGCTGTTGGGTAGACTAGTCTGAGCAATAGAAAAACTAGCTTTATGGAAGGTGAAGTAATTAGCAATAGACTTTTTACCTCGTTAATGTCTCCCCCAAAATTTCTGAGATGTGATAATAAATTTAAGTGGGTTATGTTTTTTTATTTACTACTAAAATTTTATTTCAGATTTCTAATTATTTTGGGTTTCAGGGTAATTGTTAATGGTTTTTTTCAGCTTTTTATTATTGTGAAATTAACCAATAGGCAGCTCAAACATATTTAAGGTAGGTTATGCTTTATTATTAATGAAAATGTTCATTGTTTTATATTTCTTCATTCTGAGAAATTAAATGAAGAATCATGATAAAACCTCTAAAGTCTGTACTGTTCTATTGCAGGATAATGCAGACTTCCTGTATGTTGATGCTTGGTCCTCCAACTTCACATGGGGAGGAAAGTCTCCCCCAGAGGAAGGCTCACTAGTTGTTATTACGAAAGGACAGACAGTTTTGCTGGATCAAAATACCCCTATCCTGAAAATGTTGCTTATTCAGGGTAAGTTTCTGAAAATCTGTTTATTAGACTCTGCCTATGAAATATTTCTGTAAAGTTAATTTAATCAAAATTCATGATTATAGACATCCATGATTGTATCATATTCTGAATGCAATGTGTAGTACTGAGTTCTTTAAATTGAGTATTATAATCCATTTGTGGTTATAAAATTATTTACTTTGTTAAAACCCAAATCTTTTAATGAAATAGAATAGAAAATATTGGCAAGTACTACACAGATATGGATAAGCATCTTTTAAAATTAAATGTTTTCATGAAACTTTTGTTTCAGTAGTTGTGTGTGTGTGTGGGGGTGTGTGCCAATGCACATGAAGCGGATCACAAAAGGTATTTCCCACTTAGAAAAACACTATTATAGTGGGTCCCTGGGGTTATACAATCAGAGGGATTTGTTAAATTCTTACTAAATGACCCCCTAGACTCCCCTTGGATGCCAGCTTGTGGTTTAAACTTTGCTTGTGAACCTGCTTTCAACTGTCACCTGAAATTCTCTCTACTTTGTTTGTTTGTTTGTTTTATTATTTTTTTAGCCATGCCTAAGGCATGTGGAAGTTCCTGGGCCAGGAATCAAACCCATGCCACAGCTCTAACCAGAGCCACAGCAGTGACAACACTGGATCTTTAACCTGCTGAGCTATGAGGGAATTCCATTAATAATCTATTTTTAATACAGAAAGCTAAATTACTAAAAATGTTAAAACTGTGTGTAAAAGAAGCCATAATTGGCAAAAGTGAAAACGCTTAGGGCTTTAGTGTATAAATTTTGCCATAATGGTTTTATCTGTTCAGAGATATTTGTGTTTTGCTTTTGTTTTAACTTCTGGGATAATAGCAGTGTTTCAGTTATTTTAAGTTACTAACTATTAAGCCTTTGGACAAGTAAAGTTTCGCTGTCCAAAAATTTATATCAGTCTCTTAAAAAGTGATATCTCAGCACATTCTTTAATAATGCAGGGAGTTCCCTTGTGGCACAGTGGGTTAAGGATCTGGCATTGTCTCTGTAGCAGCTCCAGTCACTGCTGTGGTGCAGTTTTGATCTCTGGCCCAGGAACTTCCACAAGCCATGGACGTGGCTGATAATAATAATAATAATAATAATAATAATAATAATAATAATAATAATGTTAATCGGGCTATAGTTGTTATAATGCAAATTAGTGGACAAAAGTTTAGAGCTAATGTTGACATTTTACAGTTTCTATAGAAGGTGTTTGTTTAATTTTTTGTTCTTAATTTATATTTTAAGGTCCTGTGTTTATAGAAATAGAACTTATATGGTTGCACTATTTAATAGCATTTAAAGTAACAAATGATCGAGGGAAAATAATCTGCCCTTAGATTTGATTTTCTATCAACTCCTTGGGTCTTGTCTGAAGTTTTTATACTTTATGTTGCAAAAGAGTGAAGAGAAGGGATATGCATAGTGACTACAGACAGAAATAAGAAATTAAACTTTAAAATACAATTTAACAAATTGCTTTTAATAAGAATTTTCCTCGTGATATAGCTCATAATTGTATGGTTTGTAGGTGGAACTCTAATATTTGATGAAGCTGACATTGAACTCCAGGCAGAAAATATTCTACTTACAGATGGAGGCATTCTTCAGGTATCAGAGAATTTTTCATTGCTAACTTCTCTCCATTTCTTTTTAAAATACTATGTGTAAAATGGACAGTTAATGGTGCTAAACTCTCACAAGTTTATCTTTGTGTAGGTCTCCTTTCTTAGCATAAAATCTTTTTTTCTGGATTTTGAAAGTTTCCCAGAATATTCTTGTGCTTTTAATTGGAAGGTACAGTGTATTATCATAGAGCAGAATTTTAAATAGAGCATAAAAAATCAGCTCTGAGATGTGGCTAAAATCAGTGTACTTTCCAAAGTTCTGGCATGGTGTATTCGGCTGATTGGAAAAATGTAAGGTATATCTTTTGGAGGGAAAGACACTGAGAATGTAAAAATCAATGTTCAGAAGAAAGAATATGATTTTGAGTAATTGGAATTGTGGATAATGAGCTTTAACTTTCTGAATGATGCTTGTGAAATCCCTTGCAGATTGGGACAGAAGAATCCCCATTTCAGCACAAGGCAGTCATTACCTTGCATGGGCACCTGCGATCTCCTGAGCTCCCAGTATATGGCGCCAAAACGCTGGCTGTGCGCGAGGGAATCCTGGATCTGCATGGTAGGGGGTAAAAGGGCTTGGGGAATTGGTGTAGGAGAGACTAGCCAGGAAGCCAGAGATAATCCTCCTGATTACTCCCTCTAAATGAAACCTTGCCAAGCTTCTCCTGTCTTTACGCATTTCCTCTTTTCTCTTCTTTATCTTTTCCCTCCCTTATCCAGGCCAAGCCAGCCCCGTTCACCAAGCCACCAAGGTCACAACCTAGGTCATTCCTGGGAAGCCCTTCCACCACATCTTTTGCCTAATTTAGCACTTAAGACAGTTTATACTTATTTTTTTTCTTTGTTCACATCGCTAAATAAAAAGGCATTAAGTCTAGAAGCAGAAATTATGACTGCTAACATTTAAAAAAATTTTTTTATGGCCACACTTGCAGCATATGGAAGTTCCCAGGCCAGGGATCAAATCAGAGCTGCAGCTACAGCCTATACCACAGCCATGGCAACATCAGATCTGAGCCACGTCTGCAACCTATACTGCAGCTTATGATAATGCCAGATCTTTAACCCATTGAGAGAGGTCAGGGATTGAACACACATCCTCACATAGACAACTTCGAGTCCTTAACCTTCTGAGCCACAATGGGAGCTCCTAACATTTGTATTTTAAAATGGGCTCTTTCTAATATATAACTATAGATTTATAGTTACATTTTTCTGTAACTATATTCTGGAGAATTATTATCAAACAGAAAATCATTTTATATTTGAGTTATCAGGGTAACATTATTTAAAGGTAGTATGGTGTGAGTCTTTTTTATATGACATCTTCTATTGCAATAATCTACCTTTTTTATAAGTTTAGGATATATAAATATGATACCCCCTTGTGATCATAAATGTCCTGCACTGTTCTAAATATATGCACTAATGGAATTTTTAGAAATTTACACATTTAATTTCTCTCCTTTTTATCAATTTAAGCAATTTCTATCAACAATGACAAAGATAATAGGGTTCTGCCCATTTCATCAACAGTATCACACCATTTATATTGAGTTCATATAAAGAAGATTGTCATAAATAGAATATGTCATTGCAGAAGGATTTTTTTAAAATTTGTAGAACCATACATGTTATTACACATCTTTTACTTTTATAAGGCAAGCACTCTAAAAGTTTCATTTTTGAGAAAGGTACAATGAACCATCTAAGCTAAAGTAAAATGAACCATGTCAAAACTGTTTCAACCCAGAAAGGGATTAAAATGCACAAAGTTCTTAATAGCCAAGCAAACGCAGCTAAAGAAGTTCTCGGGTTGAATGTTGGCTCCAGGTCTGCCCGTTCCTGTGATCTGGACTCGTTTGGCTCATACTGCAAAGGCGGGGGAAAGGACTTTGATTTTACAAGAAGCAGTAACGTGGAAACTTGGAGACGAGATTATAATTGCAAGCACAGGACACAGGTATGATGTCTTCTGGGCTCAATAACTTTGATTTAGAATAGAGATTTTTTTTATGTAAAAAGCAAATGATTTGGAAGGTCCACAACTATTTGATTTAAATTTGAAACCTAATAAAGAAGCATGAAAGCCAACTACGTATTTGCCAAATATTAACACTGGATTGATCCTCAGTGTACTGAGGTTTCACGGATTGAATTTACAATAAGAAGAAGTATAAATGTATACAAATAAAAGATTTTAGTTGTTTTTCATGGTTAGGTTCCCATGTAAGATTTTGTTTGATAAAAGCATTCAGCTATTAAAAGTCATTTGAAAACCTCTGAGTGACTTTAGCTAAGAGCAGGAATGCATGTAAAAATGTAAATAAACTTCTTTGTTTGGGGTGACCAAAGAACATGGTTGAAAGCAGCTCTCGTGAACTCTTTTATCTTCCAGTCTTGGCCGTGGTTCCCAGGGAGCAAAATTGTTAGTCACGATTAAAAATAAGGGGAGAAATTATGATGATTAACATGACATTTTACAATCAAAACTGCTTATGACCCCTAATTTCTGTTTAATTGTATATTTTAGCAAATAAGAAATAAAAGAACAAAACTAATATAGCTACACCAAAAATATTGGTGAGGAGAGAATCAAGAGGAGCTTTATTTTTGCTTTATGGCTCAAATTATGAGTAATAGCAAAATTAGATATAGTTATACCAGTCAGGGAACAAATAGTAATTTATGGCAAGAAACGGCTAAATTATATTAAGGTCGTGATTCAATTTAGAATTAAAATTCGGGATGGTATTTTGAGTTTTCACTTTCCAAGTTAAAAATAGACTTGCAGATGTTAGGAAGAGTTAAATATATACTTAACTTTATAAGCACCCTTTTTTTTTTTCCCTCTGCCCTTGGAATTACATAATGCCAAAATTAAAAAGCAGCAAAATGACAGGGCTTACTAACAGAATAGAAAGTCCTGATTTATAGCTTTTCTGGAGGAAATAAAACAGTAAGTTTAGAATTTAGTTTTAAGAAACATGACTTAAGGACTCCCCCCCACCAAAGCTAACTCATTGTTCACTATTTCACTGGTAAATCCTATTTGAGACTTTGTAAAGCAGGTGGTTAAAAACCCTACTTTCTTATCAACAATGTCCTACTGTTTAGCACAGGGAACTGTATTCAATATCCTGTGATAAACCATAATGGAAAAGAATATGAAAAAGGATATACACATGTATAACTGAATCACTTTGCTGTACATCAGAAATTAACACAACAATGTAAATCAGCAATACTTCAATAATTTGTTTTTAAAGAGTACTACTTCTAAAGGCAGTCTGCCTAGGTTCAACCAACTAGCAATACCACTTATTAGGGCTGAGGCCGTATTTTTTCACCTCTTTGTACTTCACTAAAATTGGAATGTCATTAGTATGTATCTCAGAACTATTGTAAAGATTGAATGAGTTTACATGTGTAAAACAGGGCAGAACTTGACTCAAAGTTATTCAACTGCTTAAATATTATGCCCATTTCTTCCATTTCATTTTCACTGTCCATTTTTCTCTTTAAACCCTACAGTCTAATTTTGATCTTCACAAAGACTTTCCTAGTGACCTGACTCTCAGCATTCTTCACTTCCTTCACATCACCAAGTTCTTTAAGTTCTCCCCTTGAAGTGCCTCTTCTACCCGCTTCCCCTGCTCTCAGTTTAATTTAGACTCTCAGTCCCTCACCCTGGAAGAGTCCATCAGCTTCTTATTTGGGCTCCCTTCCTCTACCTTCTTCCCTCAGGAATTCTTTCTGCATGGATTTGTTCAACCCATCAAAAACTGTGATTGGGTTGTGATAGGTACTGGACCAAGTGCTCAGCACACAGAAAGATTCAACGGGTGCCTCACCTAGAGGGACAGACGGGCTGTGGGAAGGAAGGAGTAGTAAATGTGTGGTGGGACTGTAACGTGGTGATGATGAGTGCCGATGGGACTTTCCTTGTGCAGAGCTTCTTGCAAATGCAGGAAAAGGGCTGGGAAAATTGAGAGAGGTGCCTTTCAACCTATTTCACATGCGACTTTGAACAGGTATGTAAAGGAAGGGAAAGATTTGCCAAGGGAGAGAGGAATCAGAAAGGAATGCTGGAAGATAGAGGTAACTCCCCTACGGGCACCTCTGTCAACGGCACCAATTATGCTTTAGGAGATAATACATAGTCAGCCACAGCAACGCATGTCTCTCTAAACTCAGGGACACTTTCTACTTGGTATCACCAGTACTTAGCTCTGTGCCTAGAAAACAAGCTAAACACTCAAAAATGTTTGCTGAAGGAGTCAGTACACATGAATGTGTATATTATATATTTGACCAGTCCTTTTGCTAGAATGTGGGGTGTATTGAAAGAGTAGGTAGAAATAAGACCTCTTGAACTCACCTTAAGCATTTCTTCTCCCTGCTCAGGAACCTCCAATGGATTCCCTTTGTAAGGCTTTCTCAATCTCAGCACGTTTGACATTTTGGACCGAATAATTCTTTGTTGTATATCGTAGGATGTTTGGAGACTTTTCCTGTTTTACAGATGTTCAAAATAGCATAAAACAAATGCACCAAAACAATGTTATATTAATTTATATTAATTTTGAGAGTTTTTTCTTAAAAACTTTTACAGGCATAGCCAACGAGAGAATGAAAAAAGGACCATTGCATCTGTATCTGCTGATGGCCTGAGCATAACATTAACTCATCCCCTGAATTACACACACTTAGGAATCACTGTCACTCTCCCAGATGGAACTCTGTTTGAAGCAAGGGCAGAAATTGGAATTCTTACAAGAAATATTTTAATACGAGGGTCAGATAATGTGGAGTGGAATAACAAAATTCCAGCATGTCCTGATGGATTTGACACAGGTACTTTTAGCAGCCTTAGCATGTCAACTTGAAATGTTTCCAGATACTGCAAATGTATTAAGAACTAATGGACTTGGTTGTGCTCTAGCAATAAATAAGCCTAAAGTTTTAGTGATTTTAAATGATTTCGCATTTATGCTACATGTGTCCAGTATGGGTCAAGAGAGGGCTCTGCTCATTGCAGTTTTCCAGGGTCTAGGCTGATAGAGACTTCATCTCAACATGGGTTTCCATGATCACTGAGACAGGAGATGAGATCGCTGAGGAGTTAAGCACCAGAAACTGGTTACTTGGTCCTAAAGTGACATTTGTCTCTTCTACTCAGGTGTCAGTAGTTGAAATTCATTCAATGGCTATCCTTAACTAATCAACTTACAGTTCTCATGAATTATATATAATATACATATGTACATGTGTAGTTAAGAAGCAGTGCATTTTACAAGTCTCTTAAATATTTTATGTAATCACTGCTACTTTACAATCCTATAAGTAGTTGAATAATAACTGATACAGCCTTTTCTTCGATGGAATGTCTAAGACAAAGCTCATTTAATTCAATGGCAAACGACCTGTGTTTTGATTCCAGTTAATCTGCATCAGGTCTCACAATGTCCATTGCGAAACCTAGTCTCATCCTATTTAAAATAAAAATGCTTCCTCTTCTGCCAAACTACTGTAAGAATTTAGTGAGATAATGCATGTTCTAGTGGTATACTGGTATAAGAGTGTATTAATTATGTTCATCTCAAATCTTGAGGAAAATAAATTCAGAGATAATAAAACAAATACCCTTATCAGTATTCCCTCGACCATCCAAATATTTATCTAGTATCTTCTCTGAAAAGTACTGTGGTAAGTACTTTCGAGGATGCAGAGATGAACAAGACAAAGCATTTACCTTTCTTACTGTGCAGAGATGATGTGAATGCAAATAATTATGTTCCAGGATGAGATTAAAATTATATGCAAATAAAAAGATATAATTAGGTGTGAGAAACAGTCTTTATATAATTAGAGGATTTTAACATGGTTTTTCTTTATGAAGTCTTAAAAATATTTTTAAAGGTGAATTTGCTACACAGACATGTCTCCAAGGAAAGTTTGGAGAAGAAATAGGAAGTGACCAGTTTGGAGGCTGCATTATGTTTCATGCTCCTGTACCTGATGCTAACATGGTAACTGGAAGAATAGAATATGTAGAGGTAAGGGGTGTTGTTATAATAGTTTGTCCAAGGTTGTTTATACAATGAATGTGTACTGAGTACCTGCTTTTGCTAGGTGCTGCTTATAATCTGGTAGAGGACACAGATAAGTAAAGAGATGATTTTAATACATCTGAATATTTATTCATGTAAACATGCTAAAATTTTGTTACTGTTTTTTCATACCCCACATCAAATTCATCAACAAATTCTATCCCCTCTGCCCACAAAATATTGTATCAGAATCCACTTTTTTTCCCACCACTCCACCTGGTCCCTAACCCACGCAACCATCACCTTTCATTTGGACTATTCTGCCTTTCTCCTAACTGGTCTTTCTGCTTCCGCCCTTTCTGCAGTGGAATCTCCACACCACAGCCAAAGTATAGTTTTTAAAGTGTGAATTAGGTCTTGCTACACTGTTCAAAACACTTCAATGGCTTCATATTACACCTAAGATGAAAAATCCAGCCCCTTCACAAAGGACCCAAATGATCTGATTCCTAACTAGATGGACACTGACTTTTTGTTTGATTCTTCACTTGGCACCTGCCACACCAGCTACACTGGCCACTCTCTGTCCCTTGACCACATTGAGCACATTCCTTTCTCAGGTTCTCTGCCCTTGCTTTTCATTCTGCTTGGAATGCCCCTCCACCAACTACTTAAATGGTTTACACTCTCATTTCAGTCAGGTCTCTTCTCAAATGTTATTTAAGGGAGACGCTTCCTACCATCTTTATTTGAAATAGCTGCCCAAACATCTATTTTTTCTTTATTTTTTCGTAACTTCTGACAGTATATCTAGTTTTGATTTGTTTTCAATCTCTTCCTCTGGAACAAAAAAAGCCATTTCAGAGATATTTGTCCTTCTGGTTTTCTTCTGTTTCCTCTGTAGCTGGAACAGTGCTTAGGATATAGCAGATTCTCAATTGACTATTCATTGAACAAATATATAAATAAAAGAATAAATATGCTAGTTCTGTCCAAGAGATCAGGAGCTTCTCTGTATCTTATTCATATTCAGTCTATATAATCAGGGTTTAGTCCAGTTTTTATCAAGTATTCAAAAAAAGGAGGGAAGGAAGGAGAGATAGTAAAATCCATAAATCCATTAAATTGGGAACACCTCCACTGCAGTGAGGGTGGCAGAGTCAATGATTGCATTTTGTAAAACTACCCCCCTCCTAGGTTATGTTATGTACATATAACTCCTGGATATAGAATGAGTGAGGGTAGATCTGTATAGTAAATATTAGTAAGAGTTAAGTTTTTTAAAATTTTTTATTTTTGGCCACAGGCATAGCATGTGGAAGTTCCTGGGCCAGGGATTGAACCTGTGCCTTGGATGCAATTTGCACCACAGCTGTGGCAACCCTGCTGCACCACATGGGAACTTCCTTAGCTTTTATTTTTATTTATTTTTATTTTATTTTATTTTAATTTTTTTTTTTTTTTGGTCTTTTTGCCATTTCTTGGGCCGCTCCCCTGGCATATGGAGGTTCCCAGGCTAGGGGTTGAATCGGAGCTGTAGCTGCCAGCCTACCCCAGAGCCACAGCAACGCAGGATCTGAGCCGCATCTGCGACCTACACCACAGTTCACGACAACGCCAGATCGTTAACCCACTAAGCAAGGCCAGGGATCGAACCCGCAACCTCATGGTTCCTAGTCAGATTCGTTAACCACTGAGCCATGACGGGAATGATGAAAACACCTAGATGCCCTAACATTTTATCTCCAAAAATTATGAAATCCTATCATGCACAACACACACAGAAGTATCTTCTAAATTGGATTACTTGATCATAGACCTATTGAAAGTATAATAGATTGTTAATAAGATCACCAAATCTACAATCAGGGCAGTGGGTTTCAATGGAACTTTGTGACCATGAACAAGATTCTCAGCATTTTTAACTTTCACTTTCTGTAAAATGAAGCTTATGATAAGTGGCTACTTCCTAGGATTGTGGTAAAGCCTGTGATCATGCATATAAGACATTTCGCACAATATCTGGCACAGGGTAAGCATTCAAGAAATGTTTCTTTTTATTAAGAAAGGATAAAAAGGAAGGAGAAAAGTTTTTTAAAAGGTTGTATTTTGCTAAACACAAGTTTCATAACTGAGCAAAGATGAAAAGCAGAAAAGACAAAGATGGCTTTTGTTCATTCATTTATTTGGTAGCAAGTATGGGCTCTTCTTATTGAATAAAACAAGGTGGGTTGGGAGTCAAATAACATTTAAAAATGATAATAATATGGGGGATATAAATTCATTAGTAATAATTAATGTAAAGTGAATACTATTTTGAAACAAGAAAGTATAAGCCGTAGAAATTCCCTGGTGCCACAGTGGGTTAAGATTCCAGTGTTGTCACTGCTATGGCTTGGATTACTGCTGTGGCATGGGTTCAATCCCTGTCCCGGGAATTTCTGCATGCTGTGGACATGGCCAAAAAAAGAAAAAAAGGAAGTGTGAGCCAGCAAACTCTGAGTCTGTGTATTACTAAAAAGCTGTGACTTCTGGGCTTGACAGATATTCCATGCTGGCCAGGCATTCCGGTTGGGGCGATATCCGATACACTGGCACCTGCTTGGAGATTTACAGTTTAAATCTTATGTAAGAGGCTGTGCGATTCACCAGACATACAACAGAGCTGTTACTATCCATAACACACATCACCTTCTGGTTGAGAGGAATATTATATATGATATCAGGGGAGGAGCATTTTTTATAGAAGATGGTATTGAGCATGGCAATATCCTACAGTATAACTTGGCAGTATTTGTACAGCAAAGTACTAGTCTTCTGAATGACGATGTGACTCCAGCTGCATTTTGGGTAACCAACCCAAACAACACCATCCGACACAATGTAGCTGCTGGTGGCACTCATTTTGGCTTTTGGTACCGAATGAACAACCACCCTGATGGACCATCCTATGACCAGAACATCTGCCAGAAAAGAGTTCCTCTTGGAGAATTCTTTAACAACACCGTTCATTCTCAAGGTTGGTTTGGATTGTGGATATTTGAAGAATATTTCCCCATGCAAACAGGATCTTGTACTTCCACAGTGCCAGTGCCTGCAATATTTAATTCACTTACTACTTGGCATTGTCAAAAAGGAGCTGAATGGGTCAACGGAGGTGCCCTTCAGTTCCATAACTTTGTGATGGTAAATAATGATGAGGCTGGAATCGAGACCAAGAGGATCCTGGCTCCTTATGTTGGAGGATGGGGTGAAACCAATGGAGCAGTGATTAAAAATGCCAAAATAGTTGGTCATCTCGATGAACTGGGAATGGGGTCTGCATTTTGCACAACAAAAGGCCTGGTCCTCCCATTTAGTGAAGGCTTGACTGTGTCTTCCGTACACTTCATGAACTTTGACCGTCCCACCTGTGTGGCTTTGGGAGTGACGTCCATCACCGGCGTTTGTAATGACAGATGTGGAGGTTGGAGTGCAAAATTTGTTGACATCCAGTATTCGCACTCACCAAACAAGGCTGGCTTTCGATGGGAACATGAAGTGGTGCTGATTGATGTTGATGGTTCACTTACAGGTAATGTGATGTTTTATTTTCTGAAAAAATACTATGGAAATATATATTTTTGTTTGCTTGAACACAAAGACTGGGATTGTCAAAGCAGACTCAGGTGAGTCACAGGTCTTACTCAGTACAAAACTTTACTAATTCTTAAGGTTGCAGGTCAACACTAGGCATAGATAAGACTTTTTTTTTTTTTCTGAAAAAGCCCCCAGCTATCAGATGCAGCCTCCAAATATGTTCTTTTCCTCCTGTGTTTGCACTTTGGTTTTGAATTGGCAGCAAATTTTGAACCATATTTATGGGACTATTGATCACAGAAGAAGCTGTCTCAGTTTGAGAATACCTCTATTTTATACTCAGTTGATTAATCACACAGATAGGAAACAGTTTACATGACTACACAAATTCTCCAGCCAATCATGCCCCATAAATGTATAAATTCCAGGTTTATTTACATAAGCAGTGTAGACAGACTAAATGTATCCTGCTTAAGTACCTTAAATCAAAGTAGTTAAGTTACAGACCTACTGATAACCTTTTTCTTGTCAATCTAAATTCCAAATTTAGAGATGCAAACTGTTGCATTTGGAGTGGATAAACAATGAGATTTTGCTGTATAGCACAGAGAACTATACCCAGTCACTTGTGATGAAACACGATGGAGGAAAATGTAAGAGAAAGTGACTGGGTCACTTTGCTGTATAGTAGAAATTGACAGAACACTGTAAATCAATGATAATGGAAAAAATAAAAATCATAAAATAAAAAAAACAAAAAAATAAATTCTGAATTTGGAATTGGTTCAAGGAATGTGAATTCTAGCATAAAATTCAACAAAGTTAACTTTTTTTTTTTTTTTTACCATTTTCAGCTCAGAGCATGTCAAAATTTTTTGTAAATAGTTATAGTTTCTAGAATTTAGCATTTTTGTAAAATTTTAATCACAAAGAATTGTCTAAATAAGATAGAAAGGATGTGTGTGTATTTGTGCGTATGATTCTACATAATACTTTATGAGAGAGACAAGTTACAAATAAACCTATAGATATTAACATATTTATTTTTGAAAGACTTTGAGAGGGAAGAAGGTTCATCTCAATATTCAAACAGACTGAATTCTCACCCATGGTTGTTGACTTGTCTCCTGCTCTAGTTGTGGCTTTAAGAGGGAGAACATTTGGATAGTTCTAATAGTCAAGGCTTTATGTGACCGTTATTTATTTACTTAATTCAACTTAGATTCATTTTTTTTTTTTCTTTTTAGGGCCACACCTGCAGCACATGGAAGTTCCCAGGCTAGGGAGCTGCAACTGTGGCCTACACCAGATCTGAGCTGCATCTGTGACCTTCTCTGCAAATTGCAGCAATGCTGGATCTTTAATCCACTGAGCAAAGCCAGGGAACAGACCTGCATCCTCTCAGAGACAGTTGAGTCTTTAACCTGCCAAGCCACAATGGGAACTCCTTTCTCCCTTTTTTTGTCAGCTTAATTTGTTGTTGTTGTTGTTGTTTTGCTTTCTGCAGCAAATGGAAATTGCTAGACTAAGGGTCGAATCGGAGCTGCCGCTGCCGGCCTATGCCACAGCCACAGCAGCACCGGATCCAAGTTGCATCTACAACCTACACCACAGCTCTCGGCAACAATAGATCTTTAACTCACTGAGGGAGGCCAGGGATCAAACCCGCATCCTCCTAAATGCTAGACAGGTTCATTACCGCCAAACCCACAATGAAAACTCCCTCAGTTTAGATTCTTAATGTTAGTTGACTGTCCATTGGTTGAGAGCACCAGTTCTATGGTCAAACTGCCCAGATCTACATCCTTCCATGAGTCCTTGACTAAGGTATTTATCCCACATCCCATCCCCTTTATGGGTTCTCATGGATACTTCAGATCCCACGTTTCAGCTACTTCCACCACAAGCTCTCCAACTAAAGAGTCATGCAAAGCCTTTGTGTGAGGTCCCCTTACCCCAGGTCAACAAAAAATGAACCAAGAGTTTTAGATTGTATTTGTGCCACCATGGATCATAGTAAGTACATTGTAGATAGTCTGGCTTTTTTCGTTTTCTGACGTGAAATAGGATGTGTGCTGTTTGTGTTAATTTCCTAGGTCACAGAGGACACACCGTTATTCCACACAGCTCACTGCTGGACCCTTCTCACTGTATTCAAGAAGCTGAGTGGAGCAGAGGGTTCCCTGGTTCGGTCTGTGATGCCTCAGTCAGCTTCCACCGGTTAGCATTCAACAAACCTTCTCCAGTATCTCTGCTTGAAAAGGATGTGGTTCTCTCAGACGCTTTCGGTAAGTAGAATGCAGTCATTTAAACCGCCTATTTAAGTATGTTTTCCTCAGTTTACATCATCTCCTTGAGTTGTCAGTTACTGTTTAGAACATTGGAAAAAGCATAATATTTATATCATTCAGAAGCCAGGCTGGAAACAAATAACACACCCCAAAATGGGCTTGAGGGGAGTACTGAATAAACGTGACCAGCATCACATTCTGCTGATTAAGGAACCTCTAGCCAGCATTATGACAGAGAGCAGGAAAGTTGACATAGCTTTTGGATCAAGACAGTAAAAATATACCATTGTTTCTGCTACTGAAGGAAAATTACTTTGAATATCTTTGTTGATTGAACTAGGTTTGGGTGGAGCACCTGCTAGGTCGATAGCTGCATACCAGATGCCAGATTCTGTTGATTGACTGATTTGTTTCAGTAAAGATACTGTACCTGGAACACCGGATGTGCTTGACATCATTGCCTGACTAGATTTCATTAATTTCCTGCTGTTATTCATGATCCATCTGGCATTTGCACCAGCCAGACAGACAAATCAAGTGGGGATGTGGTAGGAATCCTGATCCTCACATCTCTCAGGTTTTTCACTGTGGCATTAATATCTGCATTTTTGCCCTCAAGAATTTGGAACTGCTTTTAGTTTATTATCTTGGAAAAGGGGTGAGGAGCATGGTTCCTAAAGAGTTCACTCAGTCCTTCCTACCTGATTTTCCCTCCCTTCATTGGTTAGGGGAACCAATGTGGGCATTTCTCCAGTTACTAAATGTATCTCTTCCCCTCATACTGGACCTGGCTTCTCATGAATGGCTCAGATCTATGTATCATTCCATCCATCCATCCATCTATGAGTTATTAGTTAAAATATCTATCTACTATTAATTCACGCTCATGTACACTGTTCTGATAGTTTGCAGATTTTGGAACATAAGAAAGGCATATTGAGGGAGTTCCCATCGTGGAGCAGCAGAAAAGAATCTGACTAGGAACCCTAAGGTTGCAAGTCCAATCCCTGGCCTCGCTCAGTGGATTAAGGATCCGGCGTTGCTGTGAGCTGTGGTATAGGTCGCAGACGCAGCTTGGATCTGGCATTGCTATGGCTATGGTATAGGCCAGCAGCTGCAGCTCCGATTCAACCTCCAGCCTGGGAACCTCCATATGCCATGTGTGTAGCCCTGAAAAGATAAAAGAAAAAAGAAAGAAAGAAAAAAAGAAAGAAAGAAAAAGAGAAAGAAAGCCATATTGATTAAAGATTTACTAAACCAATGATTCTCAAATATAGTTTTCTAAGTTTTCTGCATAAATCTAAATAATGTAGTTTCTTGATGATAGTGTTTCCAAATTTCCACATTTAATGGTATGTACAAGGTGAAGACTTGCAATTGGAAACTAAAATGATGAACCTCAGTGTAAGCCAAATGAACTTTTAAAATGTGAAGCATGATTATACCAGTCAGACTGTAACTGCTAAAATTATAGCTGTGTCAAATCCATCAGGCCATACTGGAGTTTCATTACTCTACTCCATGTTATCAGATCGTCTTAAAATATTTCTTATGAGAATTTCAATTTCTGCCCTCCTTCAAACAAAGTTCTGTATCTCTTTTCACCATACATTTTGGAACTGGAAAAATAACTATAAGGTGAGCCTATAGCCACACTGGACCAGCCATGAAACTGAGCAAAGACTCAGTCTTTCTCTTGGCCTTCATAAGCTCCCATTCTCAGCTGATAGACCACGGTAGCACTTAGGGTGTTTGAGGGTTAGTATCAGTTCAAAGCCAGGCTATAACGACTCTTGGAAAGTCTGGGTAGTTTCCTCTCTTGGGTATGCAGTAGCCTGATAAATGGCCATAGGTTTCTCCCACTCAGTGGAGGTGCTGTCAGGCTGTGAATTGGCTTGGATCTAGAAAACAGGAAAGAATTGGCCAATTTCCACTTAGATAACTCGAATTAGATTTCTGTCCCCCAATGTCTATATAATTTTTCTGTCCAGGTACGCCAGACATCACCTTAGTGTGCTACCCACTATTCCCCTGGGAGAGGCTGTTGGCATTGCAGTAACAGAGGCTCAAGAGCGTGTTTCTCACCCAGCAAACGTTTTTCACAGCCTTGCAAGTGTCAGTTCAGCTAGTATCCTATGGGCCAAAGAAGTCACCCAGTCTCAACAGAGCGGGGAAGTCTGTTTCCCCTCTTGGATGGGAGAGGAGTGGATATTTGCTGAATAATCCAAATTATCATAGTTCTTCTCATACACTGCAGGTCTTCTGAAACTTGAGTTTTTAGTGCCTCTTCAAAACAAATGCTAATTCAAAGCCTAAGAATTTGTTCCCCCATATTAGAATTTGTTTTGCTTTATCCCTGAAGGAAAAGAATGACAGTTTATTTTATAATCTTGCTTCTAGCTTCTTCCTCCTAAATTTGTAAGGGGAGAGGTTGCAAATTTAACATAAAATTTAAATCAGAGATTTAAAAAAAGTAAGAGAGAAAGGAGAGGAAAAAAGTAGAATATGGGCAACTAGTCACAGATTTTTTTTCTTTATATTGTGTTAAGAGATCATTTCAAATTTTTAACATGAAGTCATCAGGCACTCTCTCAAATTAAATCTTTTTCTCATAACAGCTAGTTCAGGTTCCAAGTTCGTCATTCACAAAATTTAGGGTGTCCTGGTCAGTGTCAGTGGTAGGTCTTCTTACAGTCTAGTTCCTTAAGAGTTTTAAATCAGAGCTTTCAATTCATACTTGTTAGGCTGATTTTTGTTAACACAGCAAATGGGGAGAATTTAATAAAGTTCAGAACATATGTTTGCATACTCTGCAAATCAAGGATTATGAAGAATTAAATCCTTAGGAATTAAATGACATTTTAGATCAATGATATTTAAAGAATTATATTGGTATCTTTAAGCACTTTTGTCTTAGCGGTTGTAATCACCGTCATATTTCGATTTTATTTTCCCTAAGAATTAAAGTCTCCATCTCAATTCAAAATTCCAAGTGAGAAACCATTTTATGTTTCAGTTAAGTGTGATGGGAAACACTGGGGCCTTCAGGTAAACTAAGACATTTGAAACATAAAATAATGAAATGCTTTACTGACCTCTTTGAGACACCCATAGACTAGACTAATATTTACCTTTGTACTTGTTCAGAAGAGAAGAAATAGGTAGAAACTACAGTTATTTTTTTATGTTCTTCCTCAGGCACAAGCATTGTTCCCTTTCAGAAGAAACGACTGACCCATATGTCTGGATGGATGGCTTTGATTCCAAATGCAAAGCACATTAACTGGTATTTTAAAGGTGTAGATCACATAACCAACATATCGTATACATCCACATTCTATGGATTTAAGGTAAACAAAGAGCTGCATAATCCATCTTCTGTTAACTGTGATTGCATATTCCTCAAACGCGGCCCCCACACTCATCCATACACCGTTTGTGAGGCCCAGAATGACCTTGCTTCTGTATTGACCTAGCGACGTCCTGCACACTTTTCATAACCCATCCTAAATCTCAGAAGCAAACAAAAAACCCTTCTTTAAGAGTCGGAAGTAAACAATCTTTCTGCCGCCTTTCCATAGTACAAGGCTTGTGCCCATTGTTATTACCATGATGTTTGGGGCATATTAAGGGCTTTATTATTTGTATTATGAAATATACCAAACACAGAAAATTATAGAAAATAACAGACTAAGTCCTGTATGCCCACCACCTAGCTCTGAATCTAACATTCTGTGACTGTTTACTTTAGATTTTTTAAAGAAATAAACATTTTAGATGAAGTGCAAGCTCTCTATATAGCTTACTCTGCTATCATTCTCCACTCTCCACCTCTCATGGGCACCAGAATCCTGAATTGGGTGTTTTCACCCCGTTCATGTTCTTCTACTTGTACTACATATGGGCAACCAAAGAGCAATACATAGCACTGTTTTAAATGTGTTGAGACATTATATAAATTAAATGTTCTCTGAATGTATACATATGTATGTGTGTGTATGCATATATTTAGAGAGAAAGACTTTCATTGCCTTAGTGACAGAATTAGGATTATCGCCATAGACAGGTAAAATGTTAATAAACAAAACACAAGTGTAAGATGAAAAATAAAACTGAAACTTAAGCTTTAATATAGCAGTTAATTAATGTCATCAAAAGTAATATGCGGGAGTTCCCGTCATGGCGCAGTGGTTAACGAATCCGACTAGGAACCATGAGGTTGCGGGTTCGGTCCCTGCCCTTGCTCAGTGGGTTAACGATCCGGCGTTGCCGTGAGCTGTGGTGTAGGTTGCAGACGCAGCTCGGATCCCGCGTTGCTGTGGCTCTGGCGTAGGCCGGTGGCTACAGCTCCGATTAGACCCCTAGCCTGGGAACCTCCATATGCCGCGGGAGCGGCCCAAGAAATAGCAACAACAACAACAACAACAACAACAAAAAGACAAAAAAAAAAAGTAATATGCGGGATATTAACATATAAAACAAGTCACTTTGGGGACAAACTTTTATAGGAAGAAGATTATGTAATCATCTCTCATAACTTCACTCAAAATCCTGATATGTTTAATATTATTGATATGAGGAATGGCTCCTCAAATCCACTGAATTGGAATACTGGCAAGAATGGAGACTGGCACCTTGAAGCAAACACTAGTACTCTGTATTACCTGGGTATGTATTCAGTAGGCAGAAGGGATTACTTTATCTATTGCTTCATTTAAATGTGTTATATAGTGCCTTGTATATAGCAGAAGTCAGTAAATGTTTGTTGGTTAAAGAATGGAGACTAAATTTATGCTGGAAAATCTCTTGAGTTGAATTGAGAACTTACATTTTCTGTTTGGAGGTGGCACAGATACTCATAATTGGCCCCAATGCTTATCATCACAAAATTAAATGAAATGAATGCAACAGAAGTTGTCATATGTTTTGTTTCCATTTGTATTATTTAATTATTTTTTGATAATGAAGATATTTAAGAATAAATTTTAATTGAGTTCTAAAGTATTTGTTTTTGTCAAGATGTTTTGACTGTACTTCTTAACAAGACATCATTTTGCTGAAATTGCTTCGTATGTATTTCATAACATTTGAATTATACCAAGTTACTCTCCAAAAAATATTTTCAGGGAGTTACCTGGTAGCCTAGCAGTTAAGGATCCAGCATTGTCACTGCCATGGCGTGGGTTTGACTCCTGGCCTGGCAACTTTTGCAATGCCTCAAAAATAAAGAGAAATAAAAACTAAAAAAAATTTTCAAAAAATATTTTCAAATTGCCATGATTTTGTTGACATTCAAGTACTTTGATCATCGTATTATTTTAAACTTCTTTTACTTCACTTTCAGTGTCAGGCAGAAGTGACCTTCATCAGAGCCCTCCCACTTCTGGGACCCTGGATCCTGATGTGAAGGATGTTATTATTAATTTCCAGGCTTACTGCTGTGTTCTCCAGGATTGCTTTCCTGTTCATCCTTCATCAAGAAAACCAATTCCCAGGAAGCGACCAGCCACATATAAGTATATAGGCCTTTTATTTGTTAATAGACTTCAGTATCTTTTGACAGCATCCTTTTCGCATGTCACCCTGGCTGAGATCCTGATGCTCTCCTCCTGTACAGTACCTGTAGATCCCAAAGCACTTCCACACTCATTGCTTCACTTGAGCCTTACAACCACCCCGATGACAAAATGGAAAAATCTCACAAAAATTATGTGTGAAAGTTACTGGGACTCTCATACTTGCAGAATGTTAGATCTGGATTATTAGATCAACTCCCGTGTTATATAGGTGAGAAAGCTGAAGCCCTTAAGTGAATTACCTAAGATAGCAAAACTTCTTGATGACACACCCAGAACCAGAAACTGTCTCCTCGTTGAGTCAGTGCTTTCTTAGCAGGTGGCATTTTTTTCTCTAGAAAAACTGTCCTGGTCAAATCTCATAATGTAACTTATTTAATTTTATTTCAAATGGTTGGTTTCCTAAATGCATGTTTATTCTTCTGGTTGAAAATAATTTTTCTATCTTTGAAACTTATGTAGCCCTTTACTTTTATTTGTCATGTGAAACATCACTTTCTCCCTTATATTATAGAGATGATGGTCCAAGATGGTACTAGTGCATATCAGTGCTAGTCTTAGAGATGATGGAATAATCCTGATTTGATATAAATTTGTCTCCCTTATGGGCAAATAATAACTCTAAAAATAATGATGGTATAGTAAAAACTAACAATTAGTGGGTCTATGAGAGCCCACTACTGTGCATTTAAGTATAAATCACAGATATTTATTAAGTGGATTATGATTTCAAAATATATAGATACTGCAGTAACTGTAGAACAAAACAGTAATAATTGAATTTGTTATATATTCATTCAGTCATTAAAAAATATTTGCTGAGCACCTGCTATGTGCCAGGCTCTGTGCTGAGCTCTGGGGATTCAGTTGTGAACAGCATAGATGTGATCCCTGCCCCCACTGCACTCACAATCTGTCCAAGGAGACAGACACCAACACAAGCCAACAAACAAACCAAAAGAGCAAACAGAAAATAAAGTACATAAGGGTGAGTTGTGATAAATGTTATGAAGGGAATGGTTAAGGGGCTGGAGCAGAAAACAACATGGCAGGGGCCTCCTTTGGGTGGATGGTTGCGACAGAGTCTCACTGGAGGGGGCATTCCAGCTGAGACCCAAAGGATGAGGAAGAGCTGGCTGCGTGGAAGGTGGGTTCTAGGCCGAGGGAGCAACTTGGGCAGAGGCCCTGATGTGGGAAAGAGTGTGGCATATCCAAGAAATGAGAGAAAATCTGCATAGCTGAACCCTGCTGAGCAAGGGAGAGGGGCCTGGAGATAGCATTGGAAACAGGTGGAAATCAGATCATTTGGGTTGTGCAGGCAGTTAGTATTAAGAAATATGAGAATCTCTTAAGTAATTTTCAGCTGATAAGTGACATTACATTTTGAAAAGACCCCTTTTACTACCCCGTGGTATAGAAGGACAGTGGAGAAAGCCAAGAGGCTCATAAAAAGAGTCTAGAGAGCTTTCAAAGAGATGTGGGCCATCAAAATTATTGAATGGGGAGTTCCCATTAAGGCTCAGAGGTAACAAATCCGACAAGTATCCGTGAGGATGCAGGTTCTATCCCTGGCCTCGCCCAGTGGGTTGGGGATCTGGCATCTCCCTGAGCCATGGTGTAGGTCACCGATGCAGCTTGGATCTGGCGTTGCAGTACAGGTCTGATTCAACCCCTAGCCTGGGAACTTCCATATGCCTCTGGTGCAGCCCTAAAAATAATTACTAAACAGTTACTTAATATTTATTATAATTCAAGTATAGATTTAGATTGGTAAAGGCCAGGAAATGATAGTGGTATGGATTGATACACTACATGTCTGTGTCATAGGATAGCTTTTTTTTTCCTTCACAAAATGAGTTCTGCTCCCTGGAAATAACTATAATTAGAATTATTAGTTTGTGTTTTGCAGATGCCTATTAGTGAGACAAACAGGATCTTGATCCCAAACTGGTACCTCAGGAATAGAATATAAAGTTCTAGCTACACAGCCCACAAATGCTTAGTTCAGGAGGCACTGGACTTTGTTGATCATAACAATGGGCAAGAGGAAGAAGAATGTATACCATGCACGGTACAGTGCTGCTGGGGATAAGAATGAAAGGCTTGAGAAAATCTACATAAAATCAACTCTTGAATCTGTGCAATACTGCTCAGTTTATTTAGTTAGATAGATACCTTTAAACAAATCTTAGTTGAGATTGCTTCATGAAAAATGTATTATTGTGAGTCTAAATAATCCTTTAACTATGCCTCTTTTTTAAATTCATGAAAACAAAATTTTTATACTTGATCAACAGATTTTTTTTAGTAATATTATTTAGTAAATCATATGTATAATTAAAAAAAAGAAAACTTTTAACCAAACAACTGTATTGGTTCTTTTGTAGACTCCCTGCATTAACTATCATAGATTTTTAAAAATTTTTTACTTAGGTCAGGAGAGCAACCTCTGATAATGAATATTTTTAAATAGGAAAATATTAATTATATAGTAATCTTCTTTGTAACAGTTTTCACCAAGATACTTTCTAGCAGGCATGGGTGGTTCACTCTGGTTGTAGACCTGCCATCTGTGCCCGCAGCCCAGGAACTGCCCTCACTAACCCATCCTTGCCAATTCAGAGACCATTCTTCCAACCCTCCCTTCACAGAATCTTGCCAACGATATACCCTCCTCTCCCTTTCTCCATGAAAATAGCATCATATGTGAGGGTCTTTCAGTGGACAAATGATGGTTTCTTTTCACTTTGCCACCATACAAAATCCTATAAAGAAATTAAGTTATTTTCATGTTAGACAAAATTAGGGTTTCTGGATTTAGTAGGCAAAAAAGTGATTCCGATTGTGGATGGAAAGGAAGTTTTCTTCAGTGGGAAAAAAAAAAACTACATATGTATTTGTGTGTTGAGTATTTTACTAATTGCATATATTAGCTTGTCTTTAGCAAAATACAAACTATCTAATTTGCATTCTGTCATCCCCAAAAACATCTAGTATATAGCTATACCTTAAGGAGATGCTCATAAAATATACAGAGATAATACTTTATGGAAATATTTCTTTTCTCTTTTCAGCTTATGGTCAAATGATTCTTTTTGGCAATCATCTCAAGAAAATAATTATACCATACCTTACCCAGGAGCAAATGTTGTTATTCCTGAAGGTAAATGCGTAAGTGTAAATAAATAAAAATCTCGTTCTATGCTCCATTAGGATAAATACCACAACAGTTAGTGTTCCACCTTTATGCAGCACACCTTCGAGAAAAAAGAAAATGTGAAGAGATGGATTCAGTTATTGTGTCCTGGATGCCAGACTTCACTTCTGGGTTTTATGTGGATTTAAACCTGAATATTAAGAATAATAGATTTTCTGAGAGAGACAAGAATTGGTCATTGCGTGGAAAAAGGCTCACAAACCTTAAAAACGAGACTCGCTGATAAGGCTGTCAATTTCTTATCCATAGACTGTAGTCTGTGGATTGTGTTACATTCCTTACATTGAAGTCTTGTGTTATAGGAACATGGATTGTGGCCGACATAGATATTCCACCTGTGGAAAGACTCATTATTTGGGGGGTTCTAGAACTGGAAGATAAACATAATATGGGAGCTGCAGAGTCTTCTTACAGAAAAGTTGTTTTGAATGCTACCTACATATCACTGCAGGTAAGAACGAGGATCTAGTAACTTATACCCTTATGAGCCAAATGCTAAAATGTTGGAGATTTACTGAGCAAATTATAAGAAAAAATATTCAATTGATGTGAATTAAAAACACAACTGGCTTTACCCTATGAAATTCAAGCTTCATGTAAGTTCAATGTATTACTGTTCTGCTTTAAATTTTTTTAATGACACCTTCCTTAAATAGTCATTCTCATGCTACCTTTTAATGTGAGGTTTGCTCATTTTCAATCCTTTAGATTATTTGTATTATTATTAGGTAAGGCTAAATTTACAGCCTGCTCCAACAAACAGAGAATCCCTGAAGTTCTGGGAAAAAAATTAAAAGATTATAACCCTTTTTTTTCCTAAGAAAGCAAACAGTATTTCTTAAAATGAATGGATGTGGATAGGATTATGAAAACCAGAAGCAGACTAATTAAAGTATTTCAGTTGTTTGGAATAATCACCTCATTCTCTCATAAACCCCAGATGGTCTTGAACATGTAATAGTTTAATCAGTTTAATTGTTCTGTCAGTCTTTTATTGGTGTTCATTTAAAAGAATGGCTTAGCCAGAAAGCTATTAAGCACCACTAAAAAGTAAGTGGTAGCCTTTCTTTCATAAAGCTAGGCCTTTAATGCTTTAAAGGTGTGTGATATTTTGGTTAGCTGCAGGGCTTAGAGATAAATTAAAGCTACAGTTGAATCTTTGCCTAACTGTTTGATAATTGGGTAATTGATTAAGTTACTTGACCTCTTTTAGCATCGGTTTTCTCACCTATGAAATGAGAACAATAATTCCAATTCACGAGTTTAGTGTAAAGGTTAAATGACATAAAATATGTAAAGCCTTGCATTGCATGTTTTACTGAGCATGGAATCAGCAAGCAGTTAGTAACATATTTTTATTAACAATGATGGCTCATAAATAGCATAGCTGGGATATAAGTAAAGAGTATATTTTATATATGCCACAGTATGTTAAAATAACGTGAGACCTATTCAGACAGCCCTAATTTAGGTTTTAGATGATCGCAGTTTTAGGTCCAATTCTGACAGTAAGTAGATATTGAATTTGACCTTGGAAAAATCATTTAAACTACCCATCCCAAAGTGGATGGGTTAAATTAAGGTCACTTCTAGTTACAGCACTGTTCTTTGTAAAACAAAAATTCTTTCATTTTTATGAGGAGAGGCTGCCAGTCTTCCTAATTCCTTTTTCATAGGGGAAATTTTTCCTGCTAGGTTTTAAAGTATTAACAATTTTCTGCTTCACTGCAGGGAGGTAGATTAATTGGTGGCTGGGAAGATAGCCCTTTTAAAGGAGAGTTACAGATTGTTCTCCGAGGGACTCATTCTACTCCAGAGTGGGCTCTTCCTGAAGGACCGAATCAAGGATCAAAGGTCTTAGGTATGTGTTTCCAGAGACCAAAAGAGTCATAGTAGTTTTGTGACTGTACTTTAAAACATGTAGCCCAAAAAGACTTATGATGTTCCTGATGTTATGGTACCCGAAGTTTTTGTTTTGTTTTGTTTTTGGCCACACCCATAATACATGGAAGTTCCCAGGCCAGCAGTCAAACCTGCACCACAGCAGTGACCTGAGCTGCGGCAGTGACAAGGCCGGTCCTTAATCTGCTGTGCCACAAGTAAACTCCTGCTATCAAAAGTTTTTACAGATATTTATTTGTAATAACAGGTTATAAAAGTTACCAAGATTTAAAAAAAATTAAATCATGTTACATTAAAAAAATATAAATGTGAATATTTTAAACCAAAACTAACATAGTTTCAAAACTAACATTGATGAACCACTCCATATGTATATTGCTTCTCTAATCTGGTTTTCTTCATGTTTCTTTTATATAAGCAATAATATTTGTCATATTTTAGTGTTTTTCATCTAAAAGTCTACTTCCCTACTCTTTATTCCATTTAGGGTGTTAATAATCTGCAGATCAATTGATCTGCTATCAATTATCCAGTCACAACTATTGCTAAGTTTTAATTTTCCAGTTACATTTGTTTGGCTGTACATATTCCTGTTCAAGCCCCGAAAGCAAAGGACCTTAGAGGGTTTAATTTAGTGCCAGTAAATAACTGCTTTTATTAATAGCATTGCATATTTTTGTTTGTTTTGTTTGTTTGGCCTCCACTAAGAAGGGCGATATTTGATTTTTTTTTTTTTTTTTTTTTGTCTTTTTGCCATTTCTAGGGCCACTCCCGCGGCATATGGAGGTTCCCAGGCTAGGGGTCGAATCAGAGCTGTAGCCACCGGCCTACACCAGAGCCACAGCAACGCAGGATCCAAGCAGCATCTGCAACCTACACCACAGCTCACGGCAATGCAGGATCCTCAACCCACTGAGCAAGGCCAGGGATCGAACCTGCCACTTCATGGTTCCTAGTCGGATTCATTAACCACTGAGCCACGACGGGAACTCCAATACCATTGCATATTTATTTAAAACATGTAAATGCGCTGCAGTTGCTCCAGTGTACAATTTCTAAATCGGTGACATAAATAAGGGGATAAAAATAGGGCTTAAAATTGAATTTGCTCTCCTGAGACAGACAAATTCAAATCTTACAGAAAAATATCCTAAAGCAGACATACTCAATTAAAAAAAAAATTCACTTTTATGTGTTTATTTTTTTATTTCAAAAATAACATTTCTAACAACACAGAACAATAACAAGAAAAAATATACCTCTTCCCAATGCTACTCTCCCCTTGAGGACACTAGCATTAGTTAGTAATTTTACATGTTTTTTTCATGCTTTTTATCTATGACTATATTCATATTACATAAAATGACTTGCAGTGGTAGTATTGTGCCTTATACAAAAACATGGTCAAACTAAACACATTACTATTCAATTTTCTTGTTAACATATTATGGATATCTTTTCAGATCAATACATATATATAATGCCCTTCCTTTTTATGGCATATTGCATTACAATATTAATACTATAATTTATTCCTTCATTCTCCTATTGCTATACATTTGGATTAATTCTAGTTTTCTGGTATTTCCAAATATTGTTGTAGTAAGCATACTCATTCATGTACCCTGTGTACAGGTTTTAATTTCTATGGAACAGATTCCTAGAAGTGGATCAGAGGGCCCAAGCCCTCCATAGCCCTCAGCAGATAACCCCAATTCTTTTTCTTCAGTTTAAATTGTTCACTTGCTTATTAAAATATAACTACTGTTTCATTTTATAGTAGCATCTAACTCAGTTCTGTGTGGTGAATAAGAGTGTGTTTTTCTCCCACAGGGGTGTTTGGAGAGCTGGATCTTCATGGAATTCCACATTCAATATATAAAACTAAGCTCTCAGAAACTGCAAAGGCAGGTTCCAAAGTCCTCTCTCTGATGGATGCTGTGGATTGGCAGGTAGAGGAATTACTATGTGGTGGAAAGTGAATACACATAGTGGGTCAACTTAGAAAAGTTTCTACTTTATTCTTCTGGACATTAATTTTTCCCATGATTAACCAGATGAGAAATGTATATTTTGCCATTAGCTTGCACCCAAAAAGCTGACCTGCTAGCAGGCATTTAAAAATTGTGGTCTCAATCACTAAGCAAAACAGAAGAATAAAGTTACTTCCTGGAGTAGAGGATGATTTCGTGCCAACACAGTATTCTTTAATTCAACAAATATTTAGACAGTGTCTATGATATAACAGGCACAGCCCCGGATGTTGGGGAAATAAAGAAAGCAAAGTTCTCTAACCTTACGGAGTTTACAGTCTAGTGGGGAAAGGCACTAAACAAAAAAACAAAAGAACAAATAAGTAGATAATATAATATTGGGTATCTCTCAGATTCATGAAAAAAGGCAAATGAAAGTAAAGGAGAGCATAAGGCCATGCTATTCCCATGGATGGCCAGAGTCCTCCAAAGCTGACATTTGAGCAGAGAACTGGAGGAAGCCAGGCTTCTGATTTGCCAGACCTTCTCAGGTGGTCTCCCCTCCATGGATTTTCTGGTAGCCAGAAAAGGCAAGTGAGGCTTTTGAACAGTAAGGAAGGTTGGCTCCCTTGGTCAGCTGGACCCATAACTTTGGACCTGTGATCTCAGATGTTTTGACCTTCCATGTCTAGCTGACCACAGATGAAATGTCCAGCCACACAATTCACCTCCAGTGCTGAGCTGAACCCCAAGAATTATTTAACAATTGCTTTAACTTCATCTCCTGGTCACAACTTGCTCTGTTGGATGCATGAACTTATTGATCTTTTTATTTAACAGCACAGTTGAGCCTGATCAAATGCAGGGCAAAACCAATACTGCAGCACAAGCATGTTATAGCAATGTATTGCTGAGATGGAAATCTCCTGGTGATGTAAGAGGCATCTGTCAGGGAGCAGAGTCCGGGGCTTTGCTCATTAATCAGATGAGCAAAGTCTGATGACATCAGCTATAGCCAGAAAAATAAATAAATAATAAATAAATAAGTAAAAATTGTGGTCTCAAAGGTCCTTCGGAGTATATAAAGAACATTATATACTAGTTATGAAAGGAAAATATTGAAGTTTGGTAAAAACTTGAAAATATAAAATATTTGGTAAAAAATATTTATTTACAAATTTTTGCCAAACAGGAAAAGGAATTACTTAAAATACATTTATTGTTACCTTGGTTATTTCTTTACTTCTAACTTGTGATTTTACATGTTAGGCATTTGGAAAGAGAAGAAATCTTGATGCCCAATGATATTCAAAAAATGGCTGTGTTAAATGAGAGCTTTTGGTGAAACCTGAATGGCGGCAGTTCAGATCTCCGCTACACTCACAGGCTTGCATAGGCCATAGCCTCACATGCTTTACAGATACTCTTTTTATGCTAAAGAGTTAGGGAAGTGTTCTCAGGTCTCAGCCAGTTCCTTCCTACTGAGAATGAACCCTAAAGTCACAGAACAAGGAGAGGCTTAGTCTGAGTAAAGGAAAAAATATCATCCAAACATACAAGGTTGGCTCTCTTCATGTAGTGGAAAATCAGCAAATAGAGGAGGATTTTTTGGGCAGTGTCATAATCTACTTACAATATATTCTTATTTGTGGTAGTTGATGTGCAATTACTTTCTAAAAGGTTATAAAATGATTTAAATGCCGCTGTTATTTATCCAGTTATCATTTATCAAATTAATATTTTATGCATATTGTTTATACAATTAATATTTAGCTGAGTGTTAGACACTTACTAGGCACAGAGGACTCATTTGTGAAGAAACTGGTTGGAAGTTCCCATTGTGGCTCAGTGGTAACAAGCCCAACTAGTATCCAGGAAGATGTGGGTTCTATCTCTGGCCTCCCTCAGTGGGTTAAGAATCTGGTGTTGCCTTGAGCTATGGTGTAAGTTGCAGATGCGGCTGGGATCCCTTGTTGCTGTGGCGGTGGCGTAGTCTGGCAGCTACAGCTCCGATTCAACCCCTAGCCTGGGAACTTCCATGTGCTGTGGGTGCGGCCCTGAAAAAAAGGCAACAACAACAACAAAAGCAAAACAAAAAAATTGGTCAAGCTCTAGGGGAAATCACATTGGGGTGGGAGAGGCAGACGAAGTGAACAAATAAATGTGTGTTAATTTCAGGTTAGAATCTTCCTAAGGAAGGAAATAAAACAGGTATGAGGGAAACTGCCAGGGTAGAGGGTGGCAGGGAACATTAAATAGGGTGATCAGAGAAACCCTCTCCCAAGGGTATGACAGAGTTCAGGCCATGCTACTCCAAAATATTGACTGTTTGAAGCTTAAGAGACTTCTGCGCATGCAGAAAGGACTTTCTGAACTTCCTCTGAAGCAGGTCATAAAACCTTCATATGAGAATTGCCCTCCCTGTACCTGGAGGAAAGGACCATCTTCACCTCTGAAGACAAAGGGACCCAGAAAGGAATCTGAAAGGACAAGCCTTGCTGTACCCCCCCCCCCAGCCCCGTTTACTACACTTAGCTCATACCCTGTCACATTGTCCCTCTACTCTCCCACTCTGCCTCTAACCCAGCGTAAAAATATTCAGGTTCAGCATAAAAATTTCTTCCGGTCTTCATTTCCTTATGAAGATCCCCATGTCAGGTAAAACTTATATTGAATAAATTGATGTGTTTTTCTCTTGTTAATCTGTCTTTTGTTACAGGGGTCCCAGCTGACAACTTGGAAGGGTAGAGGAAAAAAGCCTTTTTCTTCCCTTATAAGTATATTTAAGCAGAGACTTGGATGACAAAGAGGAGATTGTCATATACAATACACAAAGATTCTCAACTTGACTTTGCTCTTTAACTTTCTCTGCCTTTTTCAACTTTCAGGAATATTGAGTGATAGTTAATTGTGTAAAAAAATATCTGGGGGAATTTTTTTTAAGTCTGAAGAATATTATCCTGGTCAATTCGTAATAAAAATACAGTTATATTTGCCTTGATCTATCTAATTTAAAAAATGTGTATTGCTTGTGATTTTAAGTGACTGAATTCAGTTTAAGGAAATGTTGAGATAATTCAAAATATAGAATTCTTACTATCAAACAAAAGCAAATTTATTTTAGGCCTAAATGTATGTTTTGTTCTCTCTCATAATACCATGGTTGGAACTGAATTAAGTGAAATTAGAATTAATAGTTGTTAAGAAATATAAACCTATTTTTAAATTGTTCTTGAATTTGGCACCTGAATTCTTCTAAGGAGGGAGACGAGATTGTGATAACAACCACAAGCTATGATTTCCACCAGACAGAAACTAGAAGTATCGTTAAAATCCTGCATGATCACAAAATTCTCATTCTCAATGATACCCTTTCCTACACTCACTTTGGTAAGTGGCTGTTCTTTAACCAACTAGATATATATAATTAAAATGTCTTGAAATAGTCATACTTTAGTGCTCCACTCTGTAGTTACAATTATTTGATAAAAACAGAGGAGCATTTCACTCAGATTAGCACTGGTACCCAAAGAGTGCTCTATTTGTGTGCTGGCTGTAGGGAGTCCCTGTATATGTTTTAATTCATTTGGCAAATATTCAACAATGACTATTACTTTCTATGGGGTAAGGCTGGCACTATCTGTTTTAATCATGCTTCTAAAGACTTTATGTACACTGAAATTTGAGAACTCTTGATCCAAGAGCATCTTGTCCTGATTTGGTTTTTTGGGTTTTTTGGGGGGAGGGGTTTGAAGGTTTTTATTTTTTCTATTATAGTTGATTTGTAATGTTCTGTCAATTTCCACTGTACATCAGAATGACCCAGGACACACATACACACACACACACACACACACACACACACACACACACACACATTCTTTTTCTCACATTATCCTCCATCATGTTCCATCACAAGTGATTAGATATAGCTCCCTATGCTATATAGTGGGATCTCATTGCTTATCCACTCCAAATGCAATAGTTTGCATCTACTAATTCCTCTGGCTAACTTGCATTTAGATAAGCTACAGCAAAAAATGGTACAAGCTCTAATTCTCAACTAGAGAAAGAATTAATCAGAATCATCTGAAGATGATCTTTCACCTTGTAGAATCAGGGCCTTCCCAGCACCCCAGCCCTTCCCCATTTGACATGCTACCGTCATCAGAATTCCAGGAAGTGGAAGCTGACAGGAATGTAATGTTAGAAAAGCCATTCAGATACTTCTGATGTTCCTGAGAACTCCAGTGAAGGCAGCGTGATACACTGGTGGATATTTGACCTGCACAAAAAAGAACTTCTTAAAGCAGTATTTTGATAAAAGCACGTATCTATCATTCTATAACACATTTTTTTCTTTAAATCAAAAGAAAAAGATTTCTTTGAAGAACATTTTAATTGTACAATAGTTTTTGACCTTTGACATCATAGATTCTTTCATTTGAAGTACCAAACACTTCTCTCTGTTTGAAATGTACTTGTTCATCTTAAAGTTTTGAGTGAGATTTCTAGAAGTGTCAAATATAATTTAGGTTACGTTTTAAAATCATGAAGATGTAAACGTACAGACTATGTTTGATATATCACTGTGTATTTATGAAGAACCATGGTTGGTACAAAATATGTCACAGAAAAAGTGGAACCAAGGTTTAGGCATCAGGAGCGATAATATTTATACTTTACTGATTCTCCGTATGGCCTTGGGCAAGTTCTTTTACTTCTCTTTCTCATTTCCTCATCTATTCAAATTACAATAAGCTTCCCAACTTGTCTTGTAAGGGTCTTTTTATATATACTTTGAGGTGATTTCAAAATACCTGTGAAGCAATAACTTTGTAAGTTCTGATTGTAATAATCATTTTGCTGTTAAAAGAATAAATATTTCTGATTATATTTTACTTTATAAATAAAAAGGTATTATTTCTGACTGCCATCTGTGTACGTTTAAGCATGTAACTAATCAGTTCATGTATTTGTGTTGACTTTGGGCATATTCGAAAGTTATGTGGCCTGTGAGTTGCAGAGAAACTAATAAAGACAAGTATTTCTCAGCATTGGTAATAAACCAGCTGTCCTTCTGCTGCAGCTGAAAGATACCATGTTCCTGGAACCAGTCAGAGCTACACATTAGCAGCTGATGTTGGTCTACTGAGCAGGAACATCAAAATACTCGGGGAAGATTACCCAGGTTGGTTCAAGGAATCTTTTGGTGCTCGCGTCCTAGTCAGTTCATTCACTGATAATATGGTGACATTTAAAGGTTAGTACAAATTCAGTTTATTTTTCTAAATGAAATAGAACATGGTCTCTTCTATGTTTAGTTTTTAAATAATCCTCACTCCTTTATAGGATTATATGTTAAAAAACAAAATCCAACTAAGTAAATATTAAAGATCTGGAATTCTTTTGTGGTGTAGCAGGTTCAGGATCTGGCATTGTCACTTCAGTGGCTTGGGTCACTGCTGTGGTGCAGGTTCAGTC
This sequence comes from Sus scrofa, assembly GCF_054392235.1. NCBI lineage: Eukaryota > Metazoa > Chordata > Mammalia > Artiodactyla > Suidae > Sus > Sus scrofa. The sequence continues at coordinate 28,105,670 of NC_139386.1, read as the reverse complement.
TCTGGCCTGGGAACTTCCACATGCCCTCAGACATGGCTGGAAAAAAAAAAAGAATAAAAATCTTAATTGGCTTTACTCAGTGATTCATGAATTGGGCAGCATACCAGTCTAGCAGATGGAAAGGAACGTCAGAGCTGTACAAAATAAAAGACTTTTATAGGCATACGGGAGCAGGAACAAAGTAGTTATACTACACAAAACAACAGATTGCTTATTGCCAGGTTACTTTCTTATACAGGGAAGCAAAGATTTATCAGGCAGCTTACCTAACCAATTCTGATCAGGCAATTCCTGACTGGTTTTAGATTCCATTCCTGGAATTGCTGAAACTGTAATTAAGTCTCTGCTTGGTGATGTAGGGCTTAGGATAAGTGACTCTCTTTGGGGTCTGATGTCCTGTTTTAAACACATAGAAAAATAAAGCCTTGAGAAGGATTAAATAGTCTTGGCACCCTCCAAAACCAAATTCCTCACATTATTTTACCTATTTAATCTGCATAGACAAAATAATTATCACATTAACAATGACCTTAGGTAACAGCTAACCCAGCCTCTCACCCAAACAGAAATCATTTCATAACAAAGCCAACTGATCAGTTATTTTTGTTTGAAGGAAAATTTCAAATGTGTATAAAAAATAAAGAAATATATATTGAATCCCAATATTATCATCACTAAATACTACAGGTGTCAACTTTGGCCCATCTAGTTTCATGTCTGCCTGCTCACTTTTTTTAAGACACTGGTTCATTTTGAAGTAGCCACATATGTTTTTAAAGATATAATTGACCTGCAATGTTGTGTTAAGTTGAAGGTGTACAATATATTGATTTGATACATTTGTATGTCACAATATGATTAACCACTGGTAGTGTTAGTTACCATCTTTATCACTTCATATAATTATTATTTCTTTCTTTGTGTTGAGAACAATTAAGAGTTAGTCTCTTAGTAACTTTGAAGTTTATAATATGCTTTTTTCACTGTGATCTCTATCCTGTACATTAGATCTCTGGGACTTACTTATCTACCAGTTGCAAGTTTATATTCTTCAACATCTCCTTATTTCTCCCAACACCCCTCCCTCTTAGCTCCTGTAACCACCTTTCTACTCTTTGTTTTTATTTAAGATTTAAGATTTTATTTAAGATTTTTAGATTCCACATATGAGATCATACAGAATTTATCTTTCTCTGTCTGACTTATTACATTTAGCATAATGCCCTCAAGGTTGATCCATGTCACAAATGGCGAGATTTCCTTCTTTCTCACTCATGGCTGAATGATATTCCATTGTGTGTGTGTGTGTGTGTCTGTGTGTCTGTGTGTCTGTGTGTGTCTGTGTGTGTGTATGTAATATAATCTCTCTATATAAAATATATATAATTTATAGATAGAGAGATAGAGATCTCACATTTTCTTTATCCATCCGTCCACTGATGGACATTTAGGTTGTTTCTATATCTTGGCTATTGTGAATAAAGCAACCACATATTACTTCATCTAGAAATATTTCCGTTTGTAGCTCTAAAAGACTTCTTTAAAAGCATCTGTAAGAACAAGATTTTTAAATGTTAAAAATAATTTCTAGACCTCAAATGATTGATCAAAATCCCCCAAAGAAAAATGAATGTAATTTCTGTGAAAAAGTTGAAAACAAACTTGTAATTTGCAAAATTACAAAAACTTTTATAGCTTCTCATTAAATTTTGTTCTGTTGTAAAGACAAAAAAAATGTGCAACTCTTTTCCCCACTAGGAAATGCAAGAATAAGTAATGTGGAATTTTATCACAGTGGTCAAGAAGGCTTCAGGGATAACACAGATCCAAGATATGCTGTAACGTTTCTTAACCTGGGACAGGTTTGTACTTTAATTTTTGCATATACTCAAAATAAAATACTTTGATTTTGATTTGGTTTTCATTTAACTTTACTCAATAGCCATATCTTAGAATTGCTAAGACTGTAACTTAATAAACTGTCTTAGATTTATTTACCATTAACATTTTTTGGTTCCAAGAGCATTTCATTCCAACTATTTCATGCATTTATTTAAGGTCAGTAAAACAAACAAGCAAAAAGCATAGAAATGGGAAACAGAAGGTCAAAGAATTAAAGATCTATAATAGTATTTCACATCTTCACTTTTTTTTTTTTTTTGTCTTTTTTAGGGCTGCCCCTGTGGCATATGGAAGTTCCCAGGCTATGAGTTGAGTCAGAGCTGCAGTTGCTGGTCTATAAGACAGCCACAGCAACATGGGATCCAAGCCGCATCTGCAGCCACAACCTACATTGCAGCTCCATGGCAAAGCTGGATCCTTAACCCACTGAGCGGGGCCAGGGATCAAACCCACATCCTCATGGATATTAGTTGGGTTCATTACTGCTGAGCCACAGTGGGAACTCCCTTCACTTATTTTATAATGCATAAAAGTATTTCCAAATAGTTACTGTTAAACAATGGGAATGTTGCTTAAATTTCTCAAATGAAAAGCATGTCCATATATCCATGCCTTTGTCAAAAGTGGGAAAATAAATATGCTAAGAGGGCTGGTGAATTGATAAAAATGAGAATGAACATATTTCTTATATAGAAATTTTTTTAAAAGTCATGTAGGTTTGAAATTGAAACCCCTTAAATATTCATTGGCTGCTTCCTACAGACATTTGAATTGTAACCCCTTGTAGAATATCAATTCTCATGGTTAAAAAAAAAAAATCCTTGCTCATCATATAATTATTCTGAAAAGTAATTTTTAGTTACTTAGCATAAGTAATCATAGAAATATAAATGCATAAAAAATCACTTCAGAATTTTAAAAGCACTTTTAAAGTAAGCTTTTTTTGCTTTATTTAATTGTAAATCAAAGAGATATGGAAATGTCCCAGGATTAAAAGATCTACTGGGAAATCATCTCCTTTCTTGGAATGTAAATTGAGTGTTTTATTTATCAAGATTTGTTTCCTGAAAATTCACCCAGTTCAATTTTTTTCTTTAAATATAATTTTATTTTTAAAATGCTTACTGAATCCTGATAATCTATAGATTGAAGAACATGGCTCATCTTATATTCGAGGCTGTGCTTTTCACAATGGCTTTTCCCCTGCAATTGGTGTATTTGGGACTGATGGATTGGACATAGATGATAACATCATTCACTTTACCGTGGGCGAAGGTAGTATAATGATATTTTGGTTCAATAACATGTCTTTCTGGGACAACTCTTACCTGCAAACTCTAGAGCCATAGTGTGCAATTGATTTTTCTTTGAAAATGGAAATGGGCGGTGTTTGTGCTAACACAGTGACTACTAAACTGCATGTGGCCACTGAACCCTTGAAATGTGGCTAATGTGACTGAGAAACTGAATTTTTCTTTTTTTTATCTTTTTTTTTTTTTTTTGTCTTTTGAGGGCCGCACCCACTGCACATGGAGGTTCCCAGGCTAGGGGCTAGGGGTCTAATTGGAGTTGCAGCTGCCAGCCTGTGCCACAGCCACAGCAATGCCAGATCTGAGCCACGTCTGCGACCTATACCACAGCTGATAGCAAAGCCATATCCTTAACCCACTGAGTGAGGCCAGGGATCGAACCGCAACCTCGTGGTTACTGGTCAGGTTCATTTCCGCTATGCCATGACGGGAACCCCTGAATTTTTTATTTTAATTGTACTTACTTTATATTTAAGTAGTCACATGTGGCTTTGGCTGTCATATTGGACAGCACAGCTCTAGAAGATTTGCCAGACCCTGATCTTACATGAGTTATCTAATCATCATCGATAGTTTAAATTACTATGACTTTAAAAATACTTCTCACATATAAATCAAAAAGATTATTCACAAATAAAGGTTATTATTTTATTTAAAATATATTTGATTTTTAGGGGGCTATTCTTTCTTGAATATCAATCAAAAGCATAATACAAACTCATGTAAGGTTATAAAATTTGTGTATGTTTGTTTGTTAAAATCTAAGATGGAGCCTATGAACCCACATATTTAACCATCACCCTGGAAGATTCTAATTTAGGTAGTCTGTTAAAGAGGCAGAGTATCAAAGGGTTCAGAGGGTTCACTCTAAAATCAACGGGGTTCATTTGTCAGGCTCAAACCAGAAAACTAATTTCATGGAAGAAATAAAGAAGACATTCCCTGTAGTACTCACTACAAATTTTTATGTATTTGATGGGATTTTTTTTTTTCCAGGCATAAGAATATGGGGGGATGCCAACAGAGTCCGAGGAAACTTGGTTACATTTTCAGTTTGGCCGGGAACCTATCAAAACAGAAAAGATAGGAGTTCAACTCTCTGGCATGCAGCGATTGAGGTAGTGTGAACACATTTAAAATTATAAGTATACAATATTATAATTTGTAATTTCCTTTTTGAAGATTATAATTTCTGTAGAACTTGTAAAATCTCAAAATGTCATTGAAAACTCTTTCTTAGATAAAGATTGTGAACCAATAAAGAGAGCTGATTAAAGGAGTAAATGAACTTTCTTTAAAAGGTTTGTAGGAATTCCCATTGAGGCTCAGCAGTAATGAACCCAACTAGTATCCCCGAGGACACAGGTTCCATCCTTGACCTCGCTCAGTGGGTTAAGGATCCATCAGGTGTTGCCATGAGCTGTGATGTGGGTCACAGATGAGGCTCAGATCCCTTAGATCCTGAGTTGCAGTGGCTGCAGCATAGGCCAGCAGCTGCAGTTCCAATTCCACCCCTACCCTGGGAACTTCCATATGCCTCAGATGTGGCCTTTAAAAAAGAAGAAAGAAAAAAAAAAGATTTACAAACTCCAGTAGCCACTGGATTTTTCTTTGTGTTGTCATCCGTTAGTTTAAATAATTCTCTTATTTTCTTGCTTCTCCAATGTTACTTATTGTTTTCCAGTTCCGTTATAGGCTCTCTCTGCTGTTAATTTGAGTACCTTATCCATATTACTATTTAACTCTGAATTTAGTTTCCTTCCTCATATGAAAAATTAGTATGATAGACTATAGATAACCTCTAAACTCCATTTCTCATCTAAAATTCTTATGATTTTACATGCAAGGTTATTTGCTCTTATTTGGTATTACTAATTGGATCCTTTTTACTTCCCATGGAGTTTCTTCAGTTACTATAGGTGTGTGTGCAGATGTAGAGTGAGATTGTAAGCAAGAAAATAGAAAGTGCAGAGAAAGAATTTGGAGGAAATGCACCTTCCTCCTGTTTTCATTTTACTTACTTATAGTATAGGAAGGAAAAGGAATTAAAAATAGCTCTTTGAAAGATGGGATAAGGATTGCATTTTGTTTTTGTACAACTATTAATAATCACCTTAAAGCAAAATGTGAAAGCCTGGAACTCGGTGTACATTTATGAGGTAATAGTGTTCTCTTTTCATCTATTTATAAATGCTAGAATGTAATCAAATATCAATTCCAAATCTTTAAAGTTATCTGTATTTTTTGAAAGACACTTACTTTTATGATTTTTATTTGACTCTATTGTATCATAATCTTTAAAAATAAGGATGTTTAATATGCCTTAAATATTGAGATTTTTACTATTTTGGTGATACTGTATATGCAAGAACAAAACCTTCTGTGCTCCATACTTTTCATTTTCTACCACTCTGATATAGCTCATAAAATAAAATTGTTTATTAATTACCAAAAACTTATTCTAACCCAGATTTTTATTAGAGCATATTTTCTTTAATGAATGCCTCTGCTGAATGTATTATCCATGTAATTGCCTTAGTTGTCTTTTTCTTAATAAATCAAATTGATAACAGAATATAACCAAAAAGAGTGATAACATTTTTTCTAACCTTGCTATAAAATTGGAATTTTGTCTGTGGCTTGTTAATTTGGAACCACATCTGTGGATTTTGCTACTGAAACGAAAAGTAATCTCTTTAGTATACTTTTCCAGTGAAGTCTAAGGTATAGTATCTAGTGATAGGTTTATACCAAGAACCTAGGGAAATTCTAATACTTCATTTGCATTATAAATTTGAATGGGGTGATTAAATTTTTTCTCCTGAAATTATTGACATAATTAGTTTTCTGTGTATGCTTCATATCTGCTCTCATTGCATAATTATGTAAGAGCCTGACCCAGAGCGTTTTCTTTATCATTGTACTAGATAAACAGAGGGACCAATACAGTCTTACAAAATAACGTTGTGGCTGGTTTCGGAAGGGCAGGATACCGCATCGATGGTGAACCCTGCTCAAGTAAGTCTTTGGCATAGAATCACTAAAACTAGGAAATAACTTGTCCAAATTTGTTAGAAATAAATTATTGTTCATTGAATATGTAACACTGTTTCTCCCAAGGTACTGAAAGAACTCAACAAACTAAATTATTTCCAGATAATATTGGGTTTAAAGAAAAATTAAAACTGATTTTCTTCTCACCCTTCACCAGGGAGCCATGCTCTTCGCTGGTTCTGGAATACTGCAGATCCACATCCTCTCCTGAGCCCCCTTCTCCACCCTCATCCTCCTGGGACCAGACCTTGCTGCTCCCTAGGTCTCCCCTTCACAGTCACTGCCTCTGGGAGGTCCGTGAGCCCCAGGCTGGACAGCTGACCAGGCCTGTGCCTGTGATACTTCATGTCCTTCTGTCCGAATCCCAAGCCATTAGCTGTCCCTGCCTCAATGTGTTTGCACGCCTGATCCCACAGGACATGAGCTCTTCCTAGACAGGGAGTGTCTTTATACTATCCTGTGTCTGTGGAGGTGGGTAAGAAGGAAAGAGAGAATCAGAGGGATAACCAGGGAGACAGTGAGTCAGGAAGTATAAGGGAGGAAAAAAGGAGGTAAAGTAGAGGACGGGGACAGTTGGATCCGATGGACTTGGAAAGACATGATAAAAGTGAAAGAGAGTAATCTTGGCAAGAGGAGTGAGTGAAAATAGACAAAAAGGGGATCAGCAGAGGGATGGGGGAGGACAGAATAGGACAAGGAGTGTTGACTAAGAATATCAAGGGAACAAAAGAAGGATAGATCCTTTAAAATAAGGTGGTGGTTTTTTCGGTCTTTATGTTTTTTTAGGACCACACCCACAGCATGTGGAGGTTCCCAGGCTAGGGTCAAATCGGAGCTGTAGCTGCCCGCCTACGCCAGAGCCACAGCAACACAGCATCCGAGCTGCATCTGCGACCTACACCACAGCTCACGGCAATGCTGCATCCTTAACCCACTGAGCAAGGCCAGGGACCGAACCCTCAACCTCATGGTTACTAGTTGGGTTTGTTAACCACTGAGCCTTGATGGGAACTCCAAAATAAGGCTTTTAAGGTAACTGTTTTCCATGTTTATAATCCAAAAACTCTAACAGCAACTTCAGTTCTTGATTTGGCCCGTATTGGAATAGTGAGTACCTTATCCAATCACCACTTTTGTAAAAGCAACTTCTAAGCACAGAGCTACATGCCTGTAGGGAAATGCCACTATTTCTTGCTTCTGCTTCAAAGCAATACGTGCTCACTATTCACATGGTAAAGCCTGCAAGGGTGAAAAAAAAAAAAAAAAAAACAGAAACAATCTAAGGACACGAAGAGAGGGATCTCAGATACATTTCTATCATATTAGTAAAAATCAAGAATTAACTGAACAATTGTTTTCTTGGCAAGGCTGTAGGGAAATAAGAACACATATTCATCGCTGGTTGAAAGACAAAATGATAAAACCCCTACAAGGAAGAATCTGGCAATAGCTACCAAAATTATAGAGGCATGTACCTGTGATTCAGCATTTCCACTTCCTGTAATCTAACAGTTCCCTCTACAGCAGTTAAAGATTTGTGAACAAGGTTATTCATCACAACATTGTCTGAACTAGTGGAAAACTGAAAGCTACTCCGTCCAGTAACTGTGGGCTAGTTAGAGAAGGCCAAACATTGGCACACCAGGCCCCTCTAAAAAAAGAAAGAAAAAGATGCATATCTATGTATTGATATGGAGAAATCACCAGGCTATGCAAAAGTGATAAGTGGAGGTTGCAGTGTAGTATTTATAGTACTCTTTTGTGTATAGTATGTTTTGTGGAAGGAAAAGAAAGGGGAGAAAAGAATATGTATTGTATATGTGTTTACAAAGATGCTGAAAGTGTAAAAACAAAAAGTTAGCAAAGGTAAGTAGAAGCAGGGTGACTGGTCACTTATTACTGTATAACTTTTTATAACCTCTTGATTTTTCAACCAGATAAATTAATTATCACTGGAAAAGTAAAAGAGTAATAGACCTGCAGGCTTTACATCTTGAGAAACTTAGCTAAAGGAAATGGAATTTTCTCTGAAAAAATGAATAGCCCTTCTACAGTTCACTTTTTAAATCTCTGTACTTTTTTTTTAAGATTCTTTGAATAAGCATTTTTCTGTAAATTTAAAAATTATTGAACTTCAGCCAGTTTTATTCTTGTGCAAAATACATTTTGCCACAGATTTAACTGATTCTTTGATGTATACTCTTTTTAAGTATTTTAGCTCCCAACAGCTTAAAGTGGCTTTTACTGGACTTAACATTGTAAAATATGTAATTTCTCCACAACTTCTTTGAAGTGTTGTTGTGGTTTTTGGGTTTCGGTTTTGTTTGTTTGTTTTTAAGGGCCACTCCTGTAGCATATGGAAGTTTCCAGGCTAGGCATCTAATCAGCTATAGCTGCCAGCCTACATTACGGCCACAGCAATGTGGGATCTGAGCTACGTCTGCAACCTATGCCACAGCTCACAGCAACACCGGATCCTTAATCCATTGAGTGAGGCCAGGGATCGAACCCACATCCTCAGGAATACTAGTTGGGTTTGTAACCCACTGAGCCACAATGGGAACTCCTGGTTTTTGTTTTAAATCAAAATATGACCTGTGAATATGAATATTTACTCATATGTATAAGGCGATGTAATGCATTTTTCACTGACTATACTGATCTTTGTAAATAATCAGGAGTGTTTATAAGGCAGTTTTGGATTGATAGCAGTTGAAATGTGAGACCTCGCAGAGGAATTGAGGGTTTAAGTTCCTGGAATGGGACATCAGTGTACACATTTCATCTCCCAGACCACTGAGAGGCTAAGATGCTGGAAAGAGAAATCTGACATATGGGCCCAAAGGTGGAGCCCTGCTCCTCCATGGAGCTACATTTTTTTTTTTTTTTTTTTTTTTTTTTGTCTTTTTGACATTTCTTGGGCCGCTCCTGCGGCATATGGGGGCTCCCAGGCTAGGGGTCTAATTGGAGCTGTAGCTGCCAGCCTACGCCAGAGCCACAGCAACATGGGATCCAAGCCGCGTCTGCGACCTATACCACAGCTCACGGCAATGCCGGATCGTTAACCCACTGAGCAAGGGCAGGGATCGAACCCACAACCTCATGGTTCCTAGTCGGATTCGTTAACCACTGTGCCACGACGGGAACTCTGGAGCTACATTTTTTTGAAACCAAGGTATAGATATGTGAAAAATTTCTTAGGGAGGAAACAAAATAGCAACCAGACAGATCAACTGACCACGAATAAAACATCAATCTCAAAGGACTAGGAAGGAAAGGAAAACCAGTAGAAGATGGAAGAAGTCAGATCCTGGGGGACCTGGATGAGAGCTAGTACAAAGCAAAATTTAGGAGACAATGCTGCTCTTTACAAGGACTCCTCAAATGTATGCATGGTTGGGAGGGAGCTTTTAAGGGTATTGATCTGGTTTGAACACAAGTAAACCTTCATTAAAATCCACTTTATCCTGTACATTAATAACGGGTATAACTTCCACTTATTGAGGCACTTTATGTGGGTTATTTCATTTCACTTTGAAACAATCCTGAATTAGGCATTAAAACTTTTTATGTATGAGGAAACTGAGGTTATAAAATGCTAAACATTTTTCCCAAGATCATGCATACATTAATTCAAGAAATATTTAAAGAGTACTCACCTCTGCATTACCTTCTAGGCTGTAGGAATATGGTGGTGAAGGAGCTATGCAGAGCTTCTTCTCTCATGAAGCTTACATTCTAAGAGGAGAGAGGAGATGAATAATTCCCATAAGTAGTAATTAAATATCAAAGTGAAAATTTTTTATTGCTCTGTATAATGACTGAGGTGCTACTTTGAATCAGATAGTCAGAGAAGGCCTTCTAAGGAAGTAACACTTAACTTGAAAATGGAGTAAACTACCCAGTACTCTGTGATAATCTATGTGGGAAAAGAATCTGAAAGAAAATGAGTGTGTGTACATGTATAACTAAATCACTTTGTTGTACAGCAGAAATTATCACAACATTGTAAATCAACTATACTTCAATAAAAATTTAAAAAAGAAAAAAAAAGCATTATGTAAGCAAAAAAAAAAAAAAAAAAAAAAAAAAAGGGGAGGGTGAAGAGAAGGAACCAGTAACATTTATAGGCAGTAAGACATATATATCATCATTGTGATTTTCAAATTTAGCCTTATTTGAATCCAAACTTCATGATCTCTCTGAAGAAATTCGTATTTAATCAGATGTAATATGTTAAGGGTCTAAAACTAAATCAAACTGTTGCAAATGAGTATACAGTTATTTGGAATAACAGTGAAGAGACAAATTAGCTAAGAGAAATGCTGGAGTAAACCATAAGTAGCTGAGCCATGCAAATATTCGATCACCTTGTTAAAATTTGCATCAGAATTACATATTTAGCTTTCACAAGAACTTCCTCTTTAACGAGTACTGCTTATAACTCTATGACTTAATTCATAATATTAATTCTCTGGTTCTATATTTCCCTCAAAGGTCAGTCTAATTCCCTGGGAAAGTGGTTTGACAATGAGGTCCATGGAGGTTTATATGGTATCTACATGAACCAAGATGGCCTTCCTGGATGTTCTCTTATACAGGGATTTACCATTTGGGCATGCTGGGATTATGGAATTTATTTCCAGGTAAATGGATCAAAAAATATTTTTTATTTTTTCATAATAGTATTTTGTGCTGTGTAACCTACAAGTTGTTATTACAGACCACAGAGAGTGTGCGTGTCGAAAATGTGACTCTGGTTGACAATGGAATGGCCATTTCTTCAATGATTTACATGCCACCTGCTATATCTCACAAAATTTCCAGTAAAACAGTGCAAATTAAGGTAAGAATTGAATGCCGCCACACAAAAGAGAAAGAGCAGCTCTGAGAAGGGTAAAATTATTGAATACGAATGATTTTCTTGACTTCTTTGCCCTGCTAATCCATACCTCCTGCCTTCACTCTCATTTCTTTCTTCAGGAAGCTTTCTATCCTTCCCTCTCCTTCCTCCGTCGCTTATCACCTGCTAATCTTGCCACAATTAAATTTTCACTCTCTCTCTGAAGTCTTTCCTGAACCAGATTAGATAGTTTTGACACTCTCTCCTCTTTTTAGTCTTTCTGTTCCCTGGACATATTTCTATCATGGAAACATAACATATCATTATATGTAATTATTTACATTCCTGTCTTCTGCCTCCCACTGTGAGTGTCATCCACTTGAGGCAGAAATCACATCTTTTTCATCTTGATTTAATGAAGTGTCCATTTCTCGAAGTTATATAGGTTATGTTTTGCTACTGTGGGATTCAGCATATTCATTATTATGTTTCCTTTTAAGAAACGTTATTATTAAAGCTATACTGTTTGAACTTTCTTTTACTAGAACTCATTAATTGTTGGAAGTAGCCCTAAATTTAATTGCTCTGATGTCCTGACTAATGATGATCCCAATATTGAACTTTCTGCTGCCCATCGAAGTTCTAGACCTCCATCAGGTGAACATTTTAGAACTTTAATTTGGGGGTTCACATGGGTGCATATGAAAATTTCATTAACTTTCTTATTTTTGTAAAAGGTGGGAGAGGTGGGATTTGCTGGCCTACCTTTGCTTCAGGGCATAACATGGCACCGCGGAAACCCCATGCAGGGATCATGAGTTACCGTGCCATCAGTGGCCTCTTGGACATCTCAGGCAAGTTTAAACATAGTCTTTGAAGGTCTTCTCAATTAAGTTCTATAAAGAATATGTACAGTATAACTAATAATGTTTCATTGTTAGTTTAAAAATAATTATTTAGGAGTTCCCATCATGGCTCTGTGGTTATCGTGGAACCCAGCTAGCACCCATGAGGACACAGGTTTGATGCCTGGCCTCACTCAGTGGGTTAAGGATCCAACGTGGCCCTGAGCTGTGGTGTAGGTCACAGACGCGGCTCGGATCCCATTGCTGTGGCTGTGGCATGGGCCAGAGGCTACAGCTCCAATTCAACCCCTATGGGAAACTCCATATGCCACAGGTGTGGCTCTAAAAAAAAAAAAAAAAAGACCACAAATAAAAATGATTTAAATTAATCTGCTCAGTATGACAAGCAAATAAATTGGACATTAGAGTCAGTTTGAAGAATGGTTCTCTGGCAAATTCTGTATATATTTTAAAGAATTGAGGAGTTCCCCTCATGGCCCAACAGTTAACAAACCCAGCTAGTATCCACAAGGACACGGGTTCGATCCCTGGCCTCACTCAGTGGGTTAAGGATCCAGCATTGCCATGAGCTGTGGTGTAGGTCACAGACACAGCCTGGATCCCACATTGCTGTGTCTGTGGCATAGGCCTGCAGCTACAGCTGTGATTCTACCCGTAGCCTGGGAACTTCCATATTCCTCAGGTGTGGCCTTAAAAAAAAAAGACAAAAAATAAATAAAAATAAAAATAAAAGAATTGACATTTAATTTTCCTTCTCGAACCACAGTAAAAACACTGGTATAGGGATTTAATATTAATTAGTTTCTCTAATTGTAAAGCCCCTTTATCTAATTAGGGCTACATTTCATTAGAACCTCTTAATGAATGAAGAAATTTTAGTTCACAGAACTTAAACGTTTTGCCAAACTCCTGCAGCTATTGGCAGAACTAGGGTTAGAATCAAGATCGTCACTTGACTTAAAATACACTATTTTTTCACTGAACCAGGCTGCCCTCTTAAAAATGTAAATTAATTATATACAAATTCATATAGTGAACATAGCAAGTATTTTCACTTCACCCATTAAATACACTGAGCCATTCCCTAATTCAGTTTAGCAAGTCTCCCATTCATCGGAGTATTAACCAGCGTCTCCTCAAAAAAAAAGTAGTACAATAAATTAGATATCTAAGGCTTTTTTTCTTTTTTTTCCCTTTTCTGTTTCTTTTTTTCTTTTTTTGGCTGCCCCAGGGCATATGGAGTTCCTGGGCCAGAGATCAGATCTGAGCAGCCTATGCTGCAACCTATGCTGCAGTTGTGCCACCACAGCAGCCTTTAACCCATTGTGCTGGGGCTCAAACCTGCATCTTGGTGTGGCAGGAATGCCTCTGATTCCCTTGTACCAGGAACTCCAGTCATCTAAGTTTTGACCTATTACTTTTCGTAACTTTAATTCTCAGAAATGGAAACAAATTATCATCATTTTCAGTGTTACTTGTCATAATGATACCCTTGACAAAAATTATTGAACATGCTGCATTGGTTTAGAGCCAATAAAGAGGGTCTGCACAGAGTATGAACAGCATCTGTATTTTCTTGATACTCATCTACAGGCTCATATTTGTAGTATAGAATATTTTCTTAGGAGAAAATGAAATAATAAAGAGTAGTACATAGCACATAACTAATTTAGAATTTGGGGAGTCGCTTTTTGCTCTTTTCAGTTTTGAGTCATTGGATTTTAAGTACAAGGGAGAGGTTTTTGGTTTTTTATGGCTGCACCCACAGCATATGGAAGTTCTCAGGCCAGGGATTGAATGTCAGCTGCACCTGCCACGTACACCTCAGCTATGGCAACTTTGGATCCTTTAACCCACTGTGCTGGGCCTGGGATCAAACCCGAGCCAGTGCAGTCCAGTTCTTAACCCACTGCACCATGGTGGGAACTCCGAGATTGTTTTTTGATTCCATCAGTTTTATCTTTTGTCCACACAATACATGCAATAAGGCAAAGAGAGCAATAATGTTTCAGTTAGCCTTTGCTGCACAACATGGCAATCCCCAAATTCAGAGCCTCTAAACAACCCTTTATTAGCTCATGATTCTGTGACTGACAATTTGGGCTTTGTCCAACTGAACAATAATATTATCTGCGATTATTCACTGAGCTGCCATCACTTTACAAGATGTCTAGGGGTTGTTGGTCTAGGATAGTCTCACTTCTGTCTGGTAGTGGGTGCTGGCCATTGTCTGGGATAATGAGAAGGACTGAGCCACATATCTCCCAGGCTTATTCACATGCCAGTAATCACAGAATTCCCTAAGACCACCAAGAGAGAGCAGGCACTAAATGCAAGTGTGTTTCAGATCTGTTTATTCCATACTTGCTCTTGGCCCATTGTCCAAACCAAACTGCAGAGAAAATATGCCAAGCCTAGGGAAAACATGGGAGCAGACTACTCAGTGGCATTGGTTTAGGGAGGCAACAATCTACTACAAATAGTGAGAGACATATCTACTGCATAAGGTAAGAGCTCCATGGTTAAGGGACTGTTAAATGATGTGTTGGGTGGAGTATACATGAAATGAAACTGATTTTACCACTTTCTCTATAGAAAATAATTATGTTGCTATTGTTTATATTTTAGGTTCAACATTTGTTGGATTTAAAAACGTTTGCTCGGGTGAAACAAATGTGATATTCATTACTAACCCGTTAAATGAGGATTTACAGCATCCAATTCATGTGAAGAACATACAGCTGGTGGACACTACTGAACAATCAAAAATATTTATTCATAGGCCTGATGTAAGGTAAAATCTAGGAAAACTCAGTTTGTTCTTTCCTGTCGTCACAATTTACCATTATTTCCTCCCCTGCCATAGATCTGAGAAAGTTGCTATATTTAAAATAACTGGAGTTCCCATCATGGCTCAGAGGGTTAAGAACCTGACTAGTGTCCAAGAAGATGTGGGTTCCCTGGTCTCACTTAGTGGGTTAAGGCTCTGGCGTTGCCGTGAGCTATAGTGTAGGGTATCAGACACGGCCCCGGTCCCACGTTGCTGTGGCTGTGGCATAGACCAGCAGCTGCAGCTTCAATTTGACCCCTAGCTTGGGAACTTCCGTATGCCACAGATGTGGCCCTAAAAAGAAAAATAAAATAAAACAAAGTAACAGTTCATGTCTATAAAATTTTAATTGGCATTATGCAAGTTATGACTATTTAATATATCTGTGTCTTTAGCTAAGTTGAACAA
Source organism: Sus scrofa (assembly GCF_054392235.1). NCBI lineage: Eukaryota > Metazoa > Chordata > Mammalia > Artiodactyla > Suidae > Sus > Sus scrofa. The sequence goes on along the minus strand of NC_139386.1, from coordinate 28,090,457 downwards.
GCTAGGCCTTAATATATGTATTTTCTCATGGTTTTTCCCCAGGTATCCATAAATAACACCATCATTAAACATAAAAGATAGAGACCGGGCCAGAAGTGTATCTGCACATTAATATCTCTCCATTTATAGTCATTATGAATGAAAGTCATCTCTTTTATTTCTTCCCTTTTCCTTACCTCTTTTGTTTCCTTTTGTTTCCCAAATATCTTATTATATGCACCCCAACATGTACTTGGAAATTAAATGGGAGTCAGTTCAATCATTGTGACTGAGAATATGCAGAAACTTAGAATGATTTTTCAATCACAAAGGTTAGTTGGTGTCAAACTGTTTCTAGCAGCTGAACCACTTAGATTCTAAGTCTTGAAAGAATATAGCCAACAACTGCTACTCTTCATAAAAGGTGCAGACCAGGAATTTAGATATAAGACAATATTGGAGGAAAGATAGAGCTCTTTGACCATTTTCACTATAGAGAGAAGATAAGAAATAATGGTGATTAGATAGCATTTCTTCAGAGAAATGCAGTGTTTCATAAATAGTTTGATTTCATCTGATCTTATCTTGATGACAACCCCACACATCTTCATTTAATCATTGTAGAACTGAAGTGATTTTTGGCTCAATAGAGTCTTCCCCCTCTAGAAAGCTACTAGCTCCTATTTAGTTATCGTTGTATCTTTCAGATTTAATGTCTAATTTTAATATCTAGGTTATGAAGAAAATGTTATATCTTAATATATGTCTGAGTTCTGTGCTTTTATTGAGATGCTGTTGGCATTCCCAGATCCCTTTTACTAGGTAGCTCACCCAGTCCCCAAACACTCTAAATGTTGGTCAGTTGTAACCTACATTTGCCCGCTTTTCCAGAAGATTGCTCTTAGCCAAATAGGAATAGCTGTGAGAAGCTAAAACACTCCCTATTACTGCCTTCTTGTGGGCCACAAGAAAGGACTACACAGGAGTGCAAAATACCAGCCCCCTTGTCTCAAGATGGGAACAGCTCTGCGTGCAGTTCCTAATCAGAGGTTCTCCTGGGATCAGATTGAAGCTAGTCCACAGACCATGGTCATCTCCCTTTTCTTCCCATACCCTATATGGCTTCTCTCCTTCCCTTTTGAGAGGACCCCCTTGATAACTCACTTGAACAAAAATCCACATCTCAGGCTCTGTTTCTTTGGAACCTGAAGTAAGACATAACCCTAAGCCATAGTAATGTAAGGATGCCACTGGGCACTCTATTTCCAGACTTTCTCACAAAAACACTGCACCAGAGTTCCTGCTGTGGTGCAGCAGGTTAGGATTCAGCATTGTCTCTGTAGCTATACAGGCATGGGTCACAGCTGTGGCTCAGATTCAGTCCCTGGCCTGGGAACTTCCATATGCCGTGGGTGTGGGGAAAAAAACCTGCACATACTTGAACACAAAGAACGTAAGATGTACAAAAATATTTATTCAGATCGTCTCCAAAAATAATACAGTAAGCGATAATTTATAGCTTCGCAACTTTTTTTAATTTTTTTTTTATTTTTTGCTTTTTAGGGCCAAATGTTTGGCATATGGAGGTTCCCAGGCTAGAGGTCGAATCAGAGCTGTAGCCACTGGCCACAGCCACAGCCATAGCAACTCCAGATCTGAGCCACGTCTGCAACCCACACCACAGCTCAGGGCAACACTGGATCCTTAACCCACTGAATGAGGCCAGGGATCGAACCTACATCCTCATGGATACTAGTTAGATTCGTTTCCACTGAGCCACAACAAGAACTCCTTCACGACTTTCCTAACAAAAACCTCAGATCTACTAGGTGATAGTTTGTTGCTATACCTCTGGAATAAATCATATTTCCCCATGGTATATATCATATAATGTAAGTATATTGTACCCTGCATATAGTGTACAGTGTTTAGTACATTGCAAATTAAGCAGCCATTTTCTTATTATAACCAATAACAGGCAACACTCCAGGTGACTCAGGAAGAAGATGCAATACTGTCTCTGATTGAACTGCATGATGAGTTTATAATATTTTATCTCTTTTAGTTTGGGTATGTATAGAATGGTTATTAAAATATATAGCACAAAAATCATAATTAAAGTATACATTTGTATAACCACAGGCAAGAGTCCATAAGAACATATACTAATATGCAATTGGTGGTGAGCCTAAGAGCTTAGGACAAAAAGGTGAATGGGACTGAACTTACATTAAGTATTGAGATTATTTTATACAAGCAGGAAATACCTTTATAATTTTTAAAGACTCATGAAAGAAGGAGGAGGAAGGGAAAAATATAGACTTTCCTGCCAACACAACGATTTTGTATGTCTGCACAACTGAGTAATTTACCTGTTCTTTAGGGCAATATTAGGATATTTTGAACAATGCACAAATATGAAATCTATCATTCAACAAAATATGGAACAGCAAAATGGAATTCTAATTTTATTTCCCACAGGTGTAAATTGTCCTTTTGAAATGTTAATTAATTCATAATAATAGACCAAATCAAGACAATGGAAAAAAACAGGCCTTATTACAATGCTAATTACATATGCTACTAGGTCCCATTTTGAATCCTTTCTGAAATGATTCTATTAACCAGTTCTTTTTTTGATACTCTTTTATCAAATATGCAAGTATATTCAGATGCTCTCTAGAAATAAGGGGATATGCTAAATCTAAGTAATCATGCATTTCACCTTTTTTCCACAGTAAGGTGAATCCATCTGATTGTGTAGACATGGTTTGTGATGCCAAAAGGAAATCTTTGCTTAGAGATATGGATGGCTCCTTTCTGGGGAATTCTGGTGCAGTGATACCTGAAGCAGAATATGAATGGAATGGAAATAGCCAGTTTGGAATTGGAGACTATAGAATTCCTAAGGTGATGCTCACATTCCCAAATGGAAGTAGAATTCCTGTCACTGAGAAAGCACCTTATAAAGGTTTGTTGGATCTTATTCTGTTAATCCTCATGTTCATGAAACAATATACAACTTTTATTTTTAATGATTGACGTACTCATAACAACTTACATTTTCTGCTTAGTAATCTTATATACAACAAGCAAAGAGAGTATGTGAATGCTTTTGTAAGGAGATTCTGTTGCATTTCTAAATGTGTATCCTGTGTTTCTAGGGATCATTAGAAATTCAACCTGTGAATACATTCCAGAATGGCAAAGCTATCGGTGCTTTGGGATGGACTATGCAATGATGGTTATTGAAAGCTTGGATTCTGACACAGAAACTCGCAGACTCTCACCTGTGGCTATAGTTGGCGGTGGTTATGTCGATCTCATTAATGGTAGGTACTCAATGTAAACAAACTAGAGTTACTCAGCATTCACTATCTATTACCTTGATGGACATATCTCATAAATTATCTGTCATATATAACTGGCAGACATCAAGATTTCCTTGTCTACTGTGTGTAAGAAAGATCTTTTTGCAGAAGAGAGGCTCTTCAGCAGCCCTCACGTTAGAAAGCCAGGACAGGTACTCAAAACTCTTAGAAGAAGAGGGGGGAAGTTCCCATTGTGGCTCAGCAGTAACGAACCCTACTAGTATCCATGAGGATATGGGTTCTGCCCTTAGCCTCGCTCAGTGGGTTGAAGATCTAGCAATGCCGTGAGCTGTAGTGTAGGTCGCAGACGCGGCTCGGATCTGATGTTGCCATGGCCATGGCGTAGGCTGGCAGCTGTACATCCCAACCTTCAGTAATCCTTCTAACACTTTCATAATTTTTGCCATGCTGCTATCATTTACATTATCTTTAAGTTACATTCTCATTAAATTGACAGTCTCTCTCTCTCTTTTTTTTTTTTTTTTTTTTTTTTTTTTGGTTTTTTGTCTTTTCAGGGCCGCACCTGTGACATACAGAGGTTCCCAGGCTAGGGGTCTAATTGCAGCTATAGCTGCCAGCCTACTCCACTGCCACAGCAACACCAGATCCGAGCCGTGTCTGCAACCTATACCACAGCTCACAGCAACGCCAGATCCTCAACCCACTGAACAAGGCCATGGATTGAACCTGCCACCTCATGGTTCCTAGTTAGATTTGTTTCCGCTGCGCCACAATGGGAACTCCAACAGTCACTTTTAAAATTTAAATTTATTTAAAGGAGAAATGTCATATCACTATTGTAAATGGAAAACTTGTATTGCGTTTCAGAAAATGTAAACATAAATAGAATTGAATCTTTCTCCACCACATAAAACAGAACAATTCAAAAACATGTTCATTATTCACTGACTTATCTGAAATTCTTTCCAAATCTGTATGTTTTATAAGAGCTGAAAGGTAGCATTTGAAATTGGGTTGATTTGGGGTTGATTTATGGAGGTTCCTGGGCTAGGGGTTGAATCGGAGCTGTAGCCGCTGGCCTACTCCAGAGCTACAGCAATGCAAGATCCGAGCTGCGTCTGCGACCCACACCACAGCTCACAGCAATGCTGGATCCTTAACCCACTGAGCAAGGCCAGGGATTGAACCCACAACCTTATGGTTCATAGATTTGTTAAACACTGTGCTATGACGGTAACTCTAAAATCATGTAATTTTGAGACACTCCTGATTTAGCCCATTCTGTTCTCTTTAGCAAACTGAAAAATAATGAACTTGTAGGGTATTGGCTATTTTGGGAATCTCTGAATATTTTAGTACATGTCGTGACCTTGTCAGGATACATAGACCTAGGTGGGAAAAAAATCTCCAAGATAAAAATTGTATATATCACTAAGGTGTCCCTTTAAATTTTAGTACACAATTTTATTTATTTTTAAAATATGGCTTTTGTCACTCTAAGTTTTTCATTTTATTTGTAGAAATTTCTATTCTGAAAACCCACAAGGAAAGGTTTATTTAAAAGTAGGATATATGTCTTTGTAGAACAGATGATAACTCACAGACATTGAAAAACTTACAGTCTCCGGAGAAGACAGTTTGGTGGGGTGGGGGGATGTGCTTGGGCTGTGGGATGGAAATCCTGTGAAATCAGATTGTTATGATCATTATACAACTACAGATGTGATAAATTCATCTGAGTAATAAAAAAAAGAAAGAAAAAAGAAGTAGGATATATGGAGTTCCCGTCATGTCTCAGTGGTTAACAAATCCAACTAGGAACCAGAAGACTGTGGGTTCGATCCCTGGCCTTGCTCAGTGGGTTAAGGATCCAGCATTGCTGTGAGCTGTGGTGTAGGTCACAGACGCAGCTCAGATTCTGCATTGCTGAATCTCTGGCGTAGGCCAGTGGCTACAGCTCTGATTAGACCCCTAGCCTGGAAACCTCCATATGCCGCTGGTGTGGCCCTAGAAAAGGCAAAAAGACAAAATAAATAAATAAATAAATAAAATAAAAATTAAAAGTAATATATATGTCTTGGATGCTAAGGGATAGGTTATGCTCTCCTTGAGCTTTAAGAGTTTATATTGGCTTAAAATTCAGTTGATGTTGAACTGTAAATATTGATGATATTTCTAAGCAAGCTAGGAAACTGAGCAAAACTAATGAATAAATACATCAAGAAAATTCATCATTCCATATCTCACTCACTGCTTATGTATTTGTGATCCCAGTCAACCTAAAACTATGAAATCTGAAGTGAAACAGAGAAGTTTGCTACAGCAGTTACGTTACATGTGTTCTGTTCTGGAAATGTCTGGATTCAGATGAAAAGTGTCCACTTTCTATTGGCATGTTATTTCTCAGATTGCTTTGATTCACTAATGATGTGGACTCTGCAGTAGTACCTATGATCATGGTCTTTAACAATAATTTATTAAAATAGCAGTGGAGGAAAGTCGAAAGCAAGAAAAAAAAAAACCTTGAGTTTATTGAATTTGCAAATTAGAGAACAAATGAGTGAGTGAAAGAAACAATAGATCAATGGTTCAGATATACAAATATTCATGTTTTCTAGGTACAGGCTCTATTTTTAAGAAATTAATTCTGTGATAGCATATTTCTCAGCAAGGAATCTGAGATATTTGGTTCCCCAACCAAATTCACATTTGATAGATCAGAAAAAGTGTCAAGCATTTTCATCCTCACCATCTGGCCTGGACTCAAATATGATTATTAAAGTAAAGATACATGTAAATCTGCTGTTTCCTTCCATGACCGTCCAGTACAAATCCCCAACACAATTTATCCTTCTGTCCTTGGGCAATCTAAACGTAAGGATAGTAGAGAGGGAATTGCTTCCCTGCCTTCCTCTTATGTTAAAGTTTGAGAAAATAGCTTACATCACTAAATAGATGCGTGGATAGATAATAGCTATAAATTCTGAGCTTGACCACTGCAGTTTATTTTAATACAATTGCTCTTCAGGCTTTGCATTGATACTATTCCTGATACAAAATATGAACTTTCATTTCTGTGGATGTAGGCCCACAGGATCATGGCTGGTGTGCTGGGTACACATGCCAGAGAAGACTGTCCTTGTTTCACAGTATCGTGGCCTTGGGCAAATCCTATGAGGTTTACTTCACTGGCACCAGTCCTCAGAACCTTCGACTGATGTTGCTTAATGTTGACCATAACAAGGTAAGGCAAGGTGGAAATAATTTCTTAATAGTTATTGGTGTTATTTGCATGTATTTCTATCTGATAAGAACTTTATGTCTTTCCCTGTCCTCTGGAACATCATCAGCCTTACAACTCATTTCCAAGGACCAGTAGAGTATTACTAAAGACACTGCTAGTCTAGACAGTTGTCCTCAGTCTGAGTTCCAAACACCTCTCTGCCGTATGCACTTGCTTATGCTGCTCCATCTGAAGGGCAACAGTGATTTCTAGGATTTGTGTGCTTAGCAAGAAAACTTGAACTTTTACATAAAAATAGTGTGCAACTAAGGTCAGTCACTTGGAAAGATTCCGTAGTGGCTCATTAGTAACAAACCTGACTAGTATCTATGAGGATGAGGGTTTGATCCCTGGCCTCACTCAGTGGGTTAAGGATCTGATGTCACCCTGAGCTGTAGTGTAGATTGCAGTCACAGCTCAGATCCTGTGTTGCTGTGGCTGTGGTGTAGGTCAGTAGCTGTAGCTCTGATGTGACTCCTAGCCTGGGAACTTCTATATGCTGCAGGTGTGCCCCTAAAAAGCAAATAAATAAATAAATAAAATCAGTCACTTGGAATTACATGTTCATTCTTCCATGCTGCTATTATATATACGTCAGAAATACACCTTTGGAAATTACTTCAGAGATCATAGCACATTATCTAATATGCCTTCAGTATGTCAGTTGTTTGTTATAAACTGAATTTATCTGGGATAATTACATGTATATATGCTGTGTCAGTGGGAAAAGAGTATGGGGTTAAACAGAAGTCTTATAATGTAGATTTTCTTTTCCAAGAGTATGAGACTTGAGAGTTCCAGAGAATTAGGAGCATGAAGAAAGGACACAGATAAGTTAAAGCAGAAAGACGAGTAAGGAAAAGAGACACCTGCCCCTTCTCGGGTGATAGTAATTCTCTTTTCAGTTGCTCAAGATAAAAACCTTAGAATCATTCTTGATTCCTGTCTTTCTCTCATATTTCTCATCCAGTCCATCTGCAAATCCTGTTGGTCTTCCTTCAAAATATCCAGAATCTGACCACTTCTCACCTCTAGCCACCATCCAGTTTGGGCCATCATTATCTCTGACCTGGATTAAGACAGTTGCCTTCCAACTCCTCCTCCTGCTCTGCCTTTGCCCCCTCTTGTCTGTTCTTACCTGAGTAACCACTGAGATGCCTTCAATGCATAAGTCAGATGAGGCCACTCCTGTGCCCCGGGCCCTATTTATACAAGAGCCGGAGTCCTCATCATGGCCTACAAGGCTCTGTGAGAGTCTCCCCATCCCTTTACTCTCTGACTTCTCCTCTTCCAACCACACCAGACATGCTACTCACCTGATGAGTCTGCCTGGAACATTCTACCCTGAGTGGCTGACTCCCCCACTTCCTCCCCTACCATCTCCTGAGTAGACCTGTCCTTGTCCCCCCTCCCTGCTCGGCTCGCCCTATTGCTCATACTTGCATCTACCTTTTCTTTTTTTCCATAGCACTTATTACCTTCTAACATACTTCACGTTTTAATTTTTATTATTTATTGCCTTTCCTCATTCAAGAAGGTAAGCTCAAATAGGGTGCAGACTCTGAGAGTTCCTAGAATTATACCTAAATCACAGAGGCACTCAATGTTTGAATGAAAGAGAATATTTTTAATTTTAAAAATAAAAAATGATAACCACAAAATAATGTAACTGTTAATATTCTGAGCCTCTGTAAACAATCTCAAAAGAAGATCCAAACTATCTATAGCTCATTAGATTCCTTATAAATTCTTCCCCATCCTCGTGAAACCAATCTCCTTATTTTAAGATTGTATCTTATAGCATGAAACGTGGGGAATGAACATGAGGACATGAAAAATGACCAAAATTGAATCAGGATAGTTCTTTTGACTGATTTTTATTTTAGTCTTACTATCAAACTTTTCTCAGAAGTATTTTTTTCAAACTAAGTACCTAACTTTGTGTGATTGCATTGTACAGAGCAATGCTAACTCTGTCTTTCCCTGGAGTTGAAAGCCCTTTTGGAAGATTGTTATCTTCTAAAGGAACCTATTCTTTAACTTAGAGATTGTGCTCTAATATTTTTTTCTTACATTGAATTCTTTTTTTTTTTTTTACTGAGAATCATTAAGAGTTAAGCTGTAACATCTGTGTGAATGGTTGACTATAAATCTCTTTTTAAAACTTAGCTCAATATTTATCCTAAATCCATAAAACTTAGTTTTCATATTTTACAGAAGGCATGTATAGTTGAAGGATATTTTTAAAGTGCTAAATTCTAAATGCTCTGTTTCACAGTTCTCTTAAGAAACAAAAATATTGTTTATTTTTAATAGGCCGTTCTGGTAGGAATTTTTTTCCCCACACTTCAGCGTTTGGATGTCTATGTGAAGAATGCATTGGTCTGCCCCCAGAATACAGTATGGAACTCCCAACAGAAACACTGTGAACTTAATAGACATCTGAATACAGGTATTTCCTCAGAACAATACAGCATACATTGTATGTTGTTTAATTATGTATAAAATTCTTTGTAATGTTTCATTATTAATATCTTTAGTTCCTTAGCCCTTGAAATAATGCAAGAGAAAATAAAATCTTGCCCCTGGTCCACCAGACTCTAAAATGTGTTCATTTATAAATGTGTCCTGAAAGATCACTCCCGATGGAAGTCTTATCTATCTGCACACGTGCAGATGAAAGTTTGTGTGTACGATGGTTATTCCTCTGCCCCCGAGAACATTTCCATTCTACATATTTAGTTCAATTCTTTGTACAGAAGAGATTTTTAGAATTTTTACCCTATCTTTGCTTTACTTCTGTTTCATAGAAGTCAGAACCTGAATTCATTGGCAGTCACCAGAAGTATTGCCCAGAAAGCTAACATAACATCAGTTGAGCACAATGACATAAATATGATAAAGTAAACTCTGAATTTAAAGGAAGTAAATGGAAGAAGCTAAACTTAATCATTTACCAGTATTTGCAAAACCATGATTTATCTCTGCTCATTGAAGTCTCTTTGTTAAACAGGATACTAATTAGGTCAATCCATTCTATTCCACATGCACTACTTATCATCATTTCTAGCTGTGCCCCGAGGTGGCTAACAATTATATAAGTATGTGCAAGCCAGACAGTAGAGTATGAGCAAGTGGGTAATCCATATTCATTACTATCTATGAGAAAGTACTTCTGCTCATAACATGAATAGCTAATATTACCAGAGACATTACTGTGTGTCAGGCACTGTTCTAAGCGCTTTGTCTATAATAACTAGTTCTTACTATATCCTAATGATAACCCTATGAGATAGGCACAGTTGAGTAAACTGAGACACAAGGGCGTGAAGTAATTTTTCAAGCTTCCTGTCTTAGTTCAGGCTGTCATAACAAAATGCCATAAACTAGGTGGCTTAAAAACAGGAATTTATTTTTTCACTGCTCTAGAGGCAACTAGTATGAGGTCAGGGTACCATATGGTCCACTTCTGGCGAGAGTGCTCCTCCTGGCTTGCAGATGGCTGACCTCAGAGAGAGAGAGAGAGAGATCTCTGGTGGCTCATCTTATAAATGCATCAACTCATCATGAAGTCTTCACCCTCTTGACTTCATCTAAACCTAATTACTTACAAAGGCCCCATCTCCAAATACCATCATGCTGGGGGTTATGGCTGCAACATATGAATTGGGGGGTGGCGGGAGGCAATTCAGCCCAGAGCAATAGCAAAGCTGGTAGGAGAGGGCAAGGTACTGAAAGAGAGAGTCTAGCACTAGAACCCACATACTTGACTATTAGGCTAACATTGCCCTCTTACAAGCTAAGAGAGTTGGTATTATTCTTATACACAAATGATTGCACATTTTTACAGCTGAATTTTCATAAATTTAAACTTTTTTTAAACAACAGTTTTAGTACTAAGTGCTCTGTCATTCAAGTCAAGAAAATAGAAACTGTCTCAACAGGCAGAATTTAATATAAGGATCCATTTTAAACAGGACTGCAAAACAATAGCACCACTGCCCTTTTAGAATTTTTTTTTCTGAAATAGCATTGCTTTAGATAAAAATTTTCAGATAAAATTTTGCTTTGATTTTAGAATGGAAAATAATACTTTGGGGTGTTTTTTTGTTTGTTTGTTTTTTTGTTTGCTTTTTAGGCCTGCACTCATAGCATATGGAAGTTCCCAGGCTAGGGGTCAAACCAGAGCCACAGCTGATGGTCTACACCACAGCCACAGCAACACTGGATCCTTAACGCACTGAGCAAGGCCAGGGATCGAACCTGCAACTTCATGGTTACTAGTCTGATTCGTTTTCACTGTGCCACAGTGGGAACTTCCTACCTTTGTATTTTGAATCTATATATATATCTTTTTAGATTACCCAAAATGTTTATCATTATCTATGTCTCTGCTTTCTTCATCACTGTGAAGACATGAGAAAGTAACTTAGGATATGTGGTGTACCTGCCTTTAATGGTAGCTTGAGAGCAGCTGCAGTTTACAGTACGAAAGCACATTCCTCTGATTCACAGAATGGTTAAACCAAATTGCATCTAGAACTAGTAGATAGTAAAGAAATACATAGTAATAATGAAATAGCTTTTTAATGCCGTTGCTGTGAATGTCTATTACATTAATAAGAAATACCTTCTTTCTAAGAGTCTAATATCTTTTTTTTAGTAAGCCTCACTATGAAATGTAAAAAGCTACATGTCTCATTCAAGTATTATTATACAGTTAGTCTTTGTCTGGGCTCAGTGTGTGATGGTAAATCTATTACTTCTTGGATATTGTTGATGCTCTGCCATTAAATCATATATTCCTTATATCTATATCTATGTATCTATCTATATATCTAGATATATATATCAATCACTTCTACAAAATTCAGTGCCCTAGTAAAATTTGTTTTACATTTATGAATGATTTTTCAGCTGAAATGGTAAACCCTTTTTTTTGGTGTAAGATCCTTCTGAGATATTTTAATATATATTTCATTTGTATTACATTCTTTTGTCCTTAGTAAAAATAGAAGCACTGAATTGTAAATTTTCCTTAAGAGTTGATATATAACACTGCATATGCTAGGTGGCTATTAAATTTACATTTTTAAATTACCAAATGCCTTTAGTCAAGGCTTTAAAATTCTGAAAATGTAAATAAGTTACAAGTACAACATAGGCTCCTGGCTCATGATTAGATTTTATTTTTCATTTGTACATGTCTGTAGCTAATCATTTTTTAAAATAAAGTTAATATGTCATGATTATTGATGGTATTTTTAAAAAGTTGACTTTATTTTTGCATGTCAGTTCTATTATAAGTGTTTTTGTTTTTAGTATGCACACTTTCCTATGAAAGAATGGTAACATTGAACTTTTTCAGAATTTCCTCAATTTAAACAAATAGTGCATCGTAATTATGATAACATAAATAATTTAACTGTGAAATTTTGTTTTTTTCATTCATAGAGAAATTCCTTCCTAACCTGAATTCCACTGCCCTTGGTGAAAACTACTTTGATAGAACCTACCAGATGCTTTACCTTTTGGTTAAAGGAACTGTACCTGTTGAAATCCACACCACTGCAGTCATATTTGTCTCTTTCCAATTACCTGCAGTGACAGAAGATGACTTTTATAGCTCTCATAATCTTGTTAGAAATCTTGCCTTGTTCCTAAAGATACCGAGTGACAAAATCCGCATCAGCAAAGTGATGCGAGGGGAGAGTCTGCGGAGGAAGAGATCCACCACGGAACTCACAGTTGAACTGGAGATCGGAGATCCTCCCCCTCGGTTCATAAGCAATAACACTGCAGGTAATGAAGAAAGGACATTTGAGAGAGTAATGTAATGACCAAACCCACACCCATAAATAATCCTATCAAGGCTTGGTAAGCCAGGCCTCAGGAAATCCCATTAACCCCACATCCTGAAAGTATAAGGGCCTAGAGACCCTTTTCCCTGCTCCATTCCTGTAGTCCCAAACTTTGTTGCATTACGAAGGAACTTCAACCTCTGTTTTGTCGGTGTAGCAATTAATTAATCCAAGAAAAGGATTCGACATAAAAGATACAAGAAATGACCTAAGGAGGTGACTTTATAGCTAAGAAAGGGGGTGGTCAATGAAAAGTGGGCAGTAAGAATGCTGGAGGCTAAGCAAATCGTTGGCGAGAGTTTGGTGCATTTGAAGAACTGGAAAGGGTCCATCCAGTAGGTCTGAAGCAGAAGGAGCCAGGAAGGAAAAGCTGCTGGAGACATGGTTGAGAGGTAGGCAGGTGATCAGTCATGGAAACCAAAAGAAGTTCTCCTCTTTGTAAGCCAAGCGCAGGGCATGGACATTTTCCTAAGGGATGTAAAAGACCCATGGAGATTCTGCAAGGTAGAGTGGTAGGTTAGGTTTCCAGAGTAAAGTCACATATTTACACTAACAAGTGCAAATGTGCGAGGATATATTCTGTCTTTAATAACTATGACTGATCTAATCAGCCTTACCAGCAGGCGACACTTCTGTGTCATTTACATATCCTGTTTTCTAGGTAGCACAGATAAAAATAAACTCAACTATCCCACCAGAGGTATCTTTGCTGGCTCAAATTATAGTTTCCTTAGGGTGACTCAGTTTGGTTGGGCTTTTGGGTACATGTTCAGCCCTTTAGTTTTTATTCCTGTCCATCTGTTCAAGTTGATATCTGAATACAAAGGTGCTTTCCTGGCCTCAGACCCTCATGTCACCCTCTTGTCTTCATAGTCTCTGCGACAGGGTGGGTAGTCTTCTCTGCTGTGTACAAGCCTCTCTTGCGGTGCAGCTGAACTTTCCTGGCCTCTTGGGGTACAACAGCATCCCCAGGAGCTAATTCGCAACCATGCCATTGTCTCTGACGGTCAAGCATGGGTACTCTCACCGAGGCATACCCCTCTCCAAGAAGATGAGACCTATGTCTCTGTCAGAGGAAGATTACTATCCAGCTAGTGAATTTAAGCTTCAAGGCCCTTTACTTGCACAAGTCCTAGGAAGGGCTTTTACTTTCAAGGCCCTGGGAGAAGGCTTAACTTAATATGGTCAAATCATTGACTATGGTTATAAAAGTTGCACAAGTAAAACTTTTTTGCATACTTTTTCTTAAAGAGAGCTTCTACATTGTATAAGTTTCAGACTCAGAAAATCCTCATCTATCCTATTTCTGTCTAGCATCTCTTCATTAAATCCCAGGCTGTCTTTTGAGTAAATTTAGGCACTGGCTGAAGTTCTCACTTTCTGCCACTGGGCGTCATCACTTATTTCCTCAGGAGGTTTGTTTCTGAGCTTTGACCCCATGCACCTATCACACTGCTGTTCTGGAATTCTGCCAGTTAGTCAGGAAAAAGTTCTTCCTTGTGAGGATAAGCCTGTGAGGATAAGGCTTATATGAATGGAAAGAGGTGCTGATTAACTCTCAGGAAACAGGTTAACTTTCCTTCATCAACCTTGTATTTCCTTATACGTACAGGATCAGGGCTTTAGATTCAACATGGGCTGTAATTTAGTCTAGGAGTTGTAGCAGGTTCATCTACATATACAGATTGCTCACTGTCTTAGAAATCCCTGGTAAGCCCCTACATATATTAGGGTCCAGTATTTACCACACAAACCACTCATATATCCAAAGACACTGTGATTTATTTCCTGAACGTCTTCACATACAACCTCTCCCACCCTCCACCCCCTTAAAGTAGTTTTATCTTATTAGTCAGACATGTATCCAGATTTAGGTATATTGCAGTCTTAGGAACATGGAGATAGGGGCAGGAGGAAGCATGGACCAAGAGCATATGTCCCTGACCTAGACTGGGATAGGATCTGAGGTCTGGAGGAAAGCCCTACAACTTGGCAGGGAGCGAAATCACCGCCAAGTGTTGGGAAGTGGCAAGAAAGACATGCATGTAGTGAAACTCCTGGCTCCCCACAGCCTTTGCATGGTGTCAGGAGATCCAGAAGTTCCCAGATGTCCTAGGAAGTGGTTACATAAGTGCTGAGGGGGCCTCTGGGTAAGGAGTCAGGTCAGGAATAAGAGCTCTTCAAGTTGAGACCTTTGATTTCTAGATAGCAGTCAGCAGAAATGGATGTCTTCTACACGTCAAAGGGCCAGAGAGAACCTGTTCTCGGTGCAGACAGATCAGATGTGCCACCCTGCACCAAAAACCAGTAAGGAGAGCTGATAGTAGTCATGCTGGCGTGAAGCGAGGCCACGTGAGCCCTCCTGCCTGGGACGCCGTCTCATAGGAGAGTACATGAAGCAGGTAGCAGGGGAGAGAGGAAGCTGAAAGACTGACATATATCGCGGAGGGTCTGAATCAACCAAAAGAGACCATTCAAATGACCAGGAACTGAAATTCCTTAAGATGGTGATTTTTAAAGTGTTAAACTTGATCCCCAAGAGCATTGCCTCCTGCTTCCCAAGCACAGTGAGCTTCAGGGCTTAGCCTTCATGGAGGAAACTCAGTGATCCAACTCCTCAAGGCATGGCTCTGGATATGGAAGATGCTGGATAGTGGGAATAATACACCAAAACACCCTGGCTGCAGTTATTTCTTAAAGGATCACGCTGACTACAGAGTGTAGAATGGGGTGCCAAGGGGAAGAATGGATACAAAGCCAGTCAAAAAGCTGTTTTAGTATCTCTGCTGCTGATGGGTTAACTAAGATTTGGGCAGTGGTGACAGAGAGATTTAGATATTGAAAACTGATCATATGGTGTGACGGAGAGGTGAAATAGAAGAAGGGTTCAAGCAAAAGTTTCAGGCTTCTGGCAGAAGGCATATGTTGTATAAAGGTGCCACTTCATAAGGTAAAGAGTGTTAAAGTGTTAAAGAGTGTTAAAGGTTTAAGAAGACCTGCCAAGCTAGAAAGAGGGAATAGAAGCTATCTACAGTGTTAGAATTAACCTTGAAAATTGTCAATGTCCAGAACAAGTAACATTTTAGTTAGTAATTTAATAACATTAACGACTAATTAATACATACCATGAATCTGATGATGCTAATTATTCTTTCATTTCACAGTTAATCCTTTTTTTTTTTTTTTTTTTTTGTCTTTTTTCCTCTTAGGGCTGCTCCCTCGGCATATGGAGGTTCCCAGGCTAGGGGCCCAATCGGAGCTGTTGCCGCTGGCCTTCGCCACAGCCATAGCAACACCAGATTCGAGCCACGCCTGCGACCTACACCACAGCTCACGGCAATGCCGGATCCTTAACCCACTGAGTGAGGCCCGGGATCGAACCCGCAACCTCATGGTTTCCAGTCAGATTCTTTTCTGCTGTGCCATGATGGAAACTCCAATACCCTATTTTTTAAAAATGATAGATATGCATGACAGTGTTTCACTTCTAAACAAAGAATGACATAGGAAAGTATTAAATTAAGAGACATATTTTTCCCACTAAGCTCTGGCTCATTTTTCTTCTATTTATTTTATCTACCTTTGTTTTTTTTTTTTTTTTTAAATTCCAGCTCCAAAACATATTCTACTGAGTTTTTCATTTTCCTGACCTCCTTAATGTGATTTTGTCATGTTTAGTTCATGTACAGTTAGAAAGCGGTACAATTCTATAATGTTGATGGAACAGCACAAACAAAAACTAAAGGGAAATATTCTCACGTTCTCACTTACATGTTTTAGTAATCCACATGTTTCCTCATAGGTCAGATGCAGTTTTCTGAACTCCAAGAAATTGCTGCTTCTCTTGGACAAGCTGTAGTTTTAGGACAAACCACTAGTATCCTTGGATTTAATATCTCTTCCATGTCTATTACCAATCCTATCCCCAGCCCAAGTGATTCTGGCTGGATGAAGGTAAGAAAATGCAACCGGAAAAATGCATTTTAGCTATTAAAAAATTGCCTATTTTTATTTTAACTATTATTCTATTTCAATGCAATGATTTAGAGGGCATGATTTTCTAATTTATTTTTGGCCATTTTTTTTAACAGTATTACGAAAGTGATAAAGTAGTTGAAAATGGAGCATATCTTCTAAAAAAGTATTTCTTGGTATAAAATGTGCTTTACTTTGAATATTTATAACAATGCTTCATGAATTTGCTCTAGAGGAAATATTGTAGTAATATTGACTTCACATATTAAACATTCTTTTAAACAAACAATGAACATTACACTTACCCTGGCTAAGATGAGTTTGCTCCTGAATGCAGTTTATCATGTGAGAACCACTTCATCATTCATGACCATTTACAGGTGACTGCCCAACCGGTTGAAAGGTTTGCATTTCCCATTCATCATGTGGCCTTTGTGTCCTCGCTGTCAGTGATCACTCAGCCAGTGGCAACACAGTCAGGACAGCCATTTTCTCAGCAGCCTTCCGTAAAGGCGATGGATTCTGATGTAAGTTATAACTCAAAGATGTATTTAAGTGGAAGAATTAAGCTATAAATTCTGGAAGGTGAACTAGCTTCATGAATCCTGGTATGCTGGCAACCTGAGGATGAAACTATCTTCCAAGTTGGACTAATATCTATGAATATCATCTTGTACTGTTTTTGAAATGTTCCTTTTCAATGAACTTGCTCCTCTGCCCCTATCTTGAATTCTTTGTGTAGGAAAATGGGCTTCTACAGATTTAAAATTTGAACTGAGGCATTTAAAAAATAAAGTTCCATGTATCTTTTTTTAAAAAGCATGAGAACAGGGCAATTGTTATAATTCTCCACTGCCTTTTTCTTTAGGGTAATTGTGTATCTGTTGGGATTACTTCACTGACTTTGAAGGCCATACTAAAGGATGCCAATAATAACCAAGTCAGTGGTCTTAGTGGAAACACAACAATTCCATTTAGCTGCTGTTGGGCCAACTACACAGATCTTACTCTTCTTAGAACAGGTGAGTGTACTATTTTGGATCTTCACATATATACCCATAAATAGGGATAATTATAATTTTCTTTTAATGAACAGATTAGTCTCCACTACTCTGCTCAATAAATTATAGAAAACAATGTCTAGCTTACAATTTTTTTTTTTGTCTTTTTAGGGCTGCACCCATGGCATACGGAAGTTTCCAGGCTAGGGGTCAAATCTGAGCTGTAGCTGCTAGCCTACACCACAGCCACAACAACATGGGATCTGATCTGTGTCTGTGACCTACACCATAGCTCATGGCAACACCGGATCCTTAACGCACTGAGCAAAGCCAGGGGTCAAATCTGCATCCTCATGGATGCTAATCAGATTCGTTTCTGCTGAGCCACAATGGGAACTCCACAAAAATATATTTAATGTGCAAAACAAAGCACTTAAAGGAATTAAAACAGGTAATTTGAGGGTGTACATCAAAATTATATCATGATTCATATTTTCTTCTTTATTCATGTGTGTATTTTTCTAAATATTCTCACTATACATTTATTACATATATAATAAAGATATATATATATATATTTCAAATTCAAGAAAATAAAGGAGGAGTTCCTGCCATGGCACAGCAGGTTAAGAATCCAGCATTGTCTCTGTGGTGGCTTGGGTTGCTGCTGAGGCTCAGGGTTGATCCCTGGCCCATCATGTTAAGGTTAAGGATCTGGTGTTGCTGCAGCCATGGCATAGGTTGCAGCTCCTGCTCAGATTCAGTCCCTGGCCCAGAAACTTCCATATGTCTCATGTGCAGTCAATAAAAAGAAATATATGTGTATATATTTAAAAGGAAAGAAAGAAAGCAAAAGAAAACAAAGAATAAAATAGTGTCTTATCATTTTAATGGCCCATGCAGGAGTTAAGAGTTGGGCTGGAAAGTAAGTTCTAGTTTTTCTGAATACCAATGCAAAGGAGAAAATTTGAGCATTTTCATGATTCACAGGGCCCATCAGATAGACCAGTTGCTGTAGAGAATTACAGCTTGCTCTGCAGTCAGAACAAATGGTTTCTCTGAGTTCTTATGAAGTATACTCATGACATCTTCAACATGATTACAGTAAATACAGTCATAATTTCCACAGTGAGGTTTCTTACATTATCTCCAAGTGGGTTGATGGCATAATTTCAGGTGGTAAAAGCCTTTTCTACCAAGGCACAAATAATATGTCCAAAACCAGGTCTCCATTGATGATAGATTATTCGATATTGAAAGGAATGAAATGGACTCCTTGTACTGAGAGAGGCCTCCTTTAATGTGTTTACCTTACTCTGGGGTCTATTTAAGATGTTTATAGGCCCTAACTGCTGAAAAAGTTTTATAATGGCACTTCTCTCTTCTCACCAATGGTATTTCAAACACACACAGAATAAAAGCAAAGATAATAAGAGAAGCAAAAAAATTCTAGCAGTAGTCTGATTTTTTTTATAATAATGAAATATGAGAAGCTAAAGTCATTCCAGAAGAATTTTTTTTTTCCTTACTCATGCTTTGATGATGCCGTGCACCAGATAAGTTTTATCTGCCTCCTGGGTGGCATTATCCTAACCTAGAGTTTCACAAGAACCCAGTGGCAATGAGTTCAATTTTGTGCTCTGGGACATGTACCTGGAGTTTCCTGTAAGCTTAGTGGTTAAGAACAGTGTCAAATTCTTTAACAGCCAGCCTACATGGTAGTAGGACTGGGACCTTGTTATGGGAAATGAGGCTCTTGACAAGAACCTTGCCTGAGAGAAGGTTGCCCAACTCCCCTGGAAGGTGGACTCAAGAGGTGCCCAGTGGCAAAGACCCAACCTGAGGATCAAAGTCTTCAAACTACCACTTCCAAAGGCAATGTTCCAAAGTAGATGGGATCACTGGAGTGCTAAAGCAATAATGTCGGTTTCAACATTTTTTGTGATAACAAATAGCACTCTCCTTTTAGTCAGTAAATTTTCTTTTAGAGTTGAGAGCTTGCTTGGAGTGTCTATCTGTCCTGCGATGGAGAAGAGTCACTGTATCTGATTCCTTCCCTTTCTTCTTCCTTCCTCCCTTCCTTCCTCCCTTACTTCCTTTCTTCCTTCCTTCTTGTTTTCTTTCTAGCATCAAATGTACAGTTTTAGTTCCTTGGTTGTGTATAGGAAGGAAGGTCAAGGGTAGTCATCTCTTTATTATTTTTAGATCAGTTAACCAATTCGTAGATTAACCACTGTAAAACTGTAATAACAACAAAGCATATGCAAGAAAATTAATAAAACATCTTCCTTGTAACACTTTCTAGCAGGTACTGCACTCTGTTACCACGCTATGGGAAATCCCCTTGCAGATTAGACTGTAGCCCCGGCAGCATGACACCACACCCTCTTGTACTTATAGCTCCACAAAGAACAAAGCTGGGGCCATGAGGGTAGAGGAGGTATGGGTTGTAGTTACTCACTCAGAAAATGAGTATTTGAGAATTAGGTTTAAAAAAGGTGGGGGGAGAAGAAAGTAAACAGTCAAGACTGAATCTTTTGAGCAACCTGGATAAAAATAATATTACTGATGAATAGTAACATATTTGACCTGTTTATTTAGCAACCGATGTGATATACAGTGCTTGTTACAGTTTCTGCTGCTACCTGACAAACCAGCCCCGAATCTAATGGCTTAAAACAACAACCATTTCATTTGCTCACAATAATTTGGGTCAGGAATTTGTGATTGCTCATCTCTGCTCCACAATTTCTGGGCCTTCATCTGGGAAGGCTTGATTGGAGTCTTGTCACTGAAGTTTTGATCTTGGATTTTGGTTGAGTTCTTCACTTCTCTTCCATGGAGTGGACTCTCCACTAGCCTCAGAGTACTGCCGGAGAAAAAACATAAAACAAACAAAAAATCTAAAAATTTTACATATAAAAATCATTAAGAAAAAATATGCCTACTACAAAAATTCAGTTTTTTTCAACCTGAAAAAAGGAAGGACTTAAATACCATTGTATGAACTGTAACAGTGGCAGAATATTCAGTCCATCCATCTTGAAAGTTACAGAATGCATTGCTCTAGAAAGCCAATGGGATCAATATATTCTCTCCTGAAAAAGAAAAGAATGAAAACAGAAATGATTTTTTATAATAGAAAAAAATAGAAGAATGAAACCTTTGAAATTATAGAAGTATTGCACATTAAGCATTATTAATGATAGCAGTGCTCAAAGAAGAAATTATGTCAAGAAAAACTATATTGGTTATCTGATATTCAAAACTGTGGGAAGATTTAACACAGAGAAAGAAATATTTAGATGAGCTTTTTATGTTTCACACTTTAAATATATCCATCAAATGTTTCTTCAAGCTTGTCTGCCTTGGGAAAAAAGAAAGGGATTACGATCTTCCAGCACAAAAATAACATCTAACTTAAAGCAAAAGTGAAAAGTGTTTAAATCCAAGTGGAGGGCATATGGGTATTTGCAGTGCTATTCTTTCAACTCTTCTTTATGTTTGAAATTTTTCACAATAAAAATTTTGGTATCCATCCCCACCTCCCCTAACTGAGGCTGTGGCTTCTTCATTCCTTGGTCAAGTGTACAGGGCTCAGCCGGAGGTTCAACACCCTCACCTCCTTCCCCTACTGTCTTTCATTTCAAACAGCATCTCTCCAGAACTGGGCCCTGGGAGTCCTTAAGAAGGAGGCACTGATGCTGCAGAAGGAAAATCTGCCCAGAGTCCGCCTGCCCCTGGTTGACCAGCAAATAGAACTCTTCTAATTCTGGGCCCCTCTCCATACTTGTTTATACTTAAACTAATTCATTTGACTTAGTTTCCAAAAATATTTTGTTAGGGATTATACAGTCCTTGTAAGTCAATAAAAACCCAGTTGAAAGTGTATGAAAGCAAATAGTAAAAAGAAGTCAAACGCTATGATGATTTTTTTCCCCAGGAAAAAATTTTAAGATTGAATTTGTCCTGGATGACGTAATTCGGGTGGAATCCAGGACTTTCAGTCTAGCCGTGCAGTCTGTCACCAACGGCAGCAGTAGCAGCAGCAAAGGGTCCCCTGTGGGCACAGCTGCCCAGATAGTGACTACAGTAATTAGCTGTCTGATGGGAAGAATGTTGCTCTTGGAAATATTTACAACTGCAGTTTTGATTTTGAACATAACTCTAGGTAAGCACACTTCACTTTTTCTTTTATTTTTTAAAGCTTTATTTATTTATCTATTTACTTATTTATTTATGTTTTTAGGGCCACACCCATGGCATATGGAGGTTCCCAGGCTAGGGGTGAAATCAGAGTTGTAGCTGCTGGCCTACACCACAGCCACAGAAACTCAGGATCTGAGCTGCATTTGTGGCCTACACCATAGCTCATGGCAACACTGGATCCTTAACCCACTGAGCAAGGTCAGGGATTGAACCTGCATCCTCATGAATGCTAGTCAGATTGTTTTTGCTGAGCCACGACGGAAACTCCACACTTCATTTTTTCAATGTTTGTCTCCACCTACTGAGGAATGAGAAAATGTTTACAAAATAAAGACGAAGTGCATAGCATGGAACCACCATGGACACAAAGACATGGATGGTCTCAGTCCTTGAGAAAGTAATTGCTTCAATGGTAGAGACTAGAGCACCCTATAGAAATGCTATTTACATTATGTGATGGCATATAAAAAGTACAACTTGTCTATTTTATAATAACATGATAGGTATTGCTTAAGTTTGTTTCTTCTCAAAAGCATTAAAATATAAGGTATAAGTACTGCTTATTATAAATTTGCACATTTTGTGTTTCCTCATTCAATGCATTTTTTTCCTAATAATCTTCAGAGACTTTAATCCTCCTTGTCCTTGACAACTTTGGAATTTTATAAAATTTAGAAAATTCTATTTCGAGTCATTAGTAAATGATATTGTTCTTGGTGTTTTTTAGATTTTTTTCCTAGATAAAAAAGTTAATCAGCAGCTTAGTCTTTGCTACTAAATAATCTGTCATTCTTTAAATTCTTCTCAACCACCAAGCCACAAGTTGACTTAAACACTATTAGTCCTTTCAGGTTGCTGTAACAAAATACCATAGACTGGGTGGCTTATGAAGAATGGAAATTTATTTCTCACAATTCTGAAGTCTGGAAGTCTGAGATCAGGGTGTCAGCATGGTCAAATGAGGGCTCTCTTCTGGGTCGAAAATCCCTTTACATGGTGGAAGGGGCTGTCCAGTTCTATGAGGTCTCTTTTATTAAACCCTAATCCCATTCATGAGGGCTCCACCCTCCAGACCTCAGCAGGGTACCAGTGGCTCTGCCTCCTAATACCATCACATTGGACAAGTTAGGTTTTAAAACATGAATTTGGGGCGGAACAAATTCAGATCAAAGCAGCCTTTAATGAAATGAAATTCTGTTGTTGTTGTTTTTTTTAAAACTTTGCACTGTGAATTAATAATGTTTTACTTTTAAGGGACTCATAAAGTTCCACTAAATAAAATGACAAAACTTGAATGTGAAAAATACAATGTACACACACCACTATACTCTCTCCACGGTTCCACACAAGAGTTATTGATTCTAACATTAAATTGGTAAACTTTGAAATACTAATTTATATATACTACTTTTGCCCTATTAACAGTACCATGAAGTATTAGAAAAGCCAAAATAAATAAAACACATTTTAAATCATATTCTATGTTACTACTACTTTAAAAAATTGTATTATTTTCACTTTTCAGGAAGCAGCTGAAATGCTATTCTGAAGAACAGGTTGAAAATACAAATACAAGAACTGCTTAAGAGCTATTTTGTTGCACAAGAAAAAGTCTATAGCATTTTCAAGAAAATATGCTAAAAATATTTTTGTAATATATAAAATGTATTAATTAGCTTTAATCACAAAATTCAGATGTCTTCAAAATATAAATTTCTTTTGATTCCTTATGTTTGTATGTTCTTATTTCACTTAAAAATACTTTTAGAACTCTTTGATTTGTAAGCAGATATGTCACCTCCAAGTTACTGTACCAACAAATCCTTTATATAATTGAGAGAATTTTCTAGTTTTGATTTAACTTCTTTAGATCAGATTGAAAGCACTTTGAATTTCTGTATGTACTAGAGGATCTAATTTTCTCTATCCTTTCCCAAGGCTCTGATTTCCAATGATCTAAGCCATTTTAAATTCTAAGGATTTTTGGAGAAAAGAGATTGTTTTTGACCTTTTTTTCAGACTGAGTTGCTGTTTTTCAGGTCCACAGCAATCCCCCAAATTCTAGATTATCCAAGACTTCTGGGCCTTGCCAACCCTGGCCAGTATTCTAAAAACAGTTTTCTTGATGTCCCTGGAACAAGCTTTTGCTATAAGTCCAAACTCATCTTTTTACTCATTCTTCCCACTCAAAACTGTCACTATTGAGAATGTGACCTCCAGCAACCCAAGGCTGGAGATATTTATTTTCCAGAGGATAAAATTAGGGAATGCAAAAAAAAAAAAATTAAAAAAATTAAAAAGCCAGACATTAATGTAGCTAAATTAAACAAAATCTCTTAACTATAAAAAAATTCTAAAGTAAATGCTTAATTTAGAGAAATAACCCAATGAAGGCCTTTGGCTACATCCAGAGCAAGTCAAGTTAATGCTCACAAAGTTACCTTCCAGTAAGTGACAGGAAGCAGTTGGAATAGCCGAGGGAATTCAGCAAAGCCCAGAGGTTTTTCTTCTGCATACCATTTCTTGGTATTCTCACCCCAGGTTATTGTTAATCTTGCTTAATTAACAGAAAAATTATGAACATTTACCATGTAGTAAATCTAAATATCTTTGTGTATATTTAGCATTTAACATTTACTTCATACCAGATGTTGTAGTGAGAAGACTACAAGGGCTAAGATGCTGTCTTCACCCTCCAAGAGTTTACAAGGTAATTGGGGAGATAGTAGTGGCAAAGGTGACACAGAAAACACAAAGATACAATATGGTATGTGAGAGGGAGAGACAGAGGGTGCTAGAGGGGCTGGCGGGGGGTGGGCACTTGCCTTGGGGAAGGACATCTGGTGAGGATGGAGGTGGATGAGGGACAGCTTCCAAAATCAGATGAAGCCTGAGATGACTGTTGAAGAATAAAGCATGACACTAGTCAAAGAAGAGTGTCCTGACAGAGGGTGTGGTGGAGAGAACAAAGGCTGGGAGTCCACTAGATAGCAAGTTCCTCAAAGGCAGTAAGGCTCTTCCTTACTCAGCATTTTTCCTGCCATCT
The DNA here is from genome assembly GCF_054392235.1 of Sus scrofa. Taxonomy (NCBI): domain Eukaryota; kingdom Metazoa; phylum Chordata; class Mammalia; order Artiodactyla; family Suidae; genus Sus; species Sus scrofa. Next base: position 28,065,771 of record NC_139386.1, on the reverse strand, counting down.
TACAAAACGTCTGGCACTAATAGATGCCGACTCACTGCTCATGGAGCGTGGGGAGGTCACGAGCTCTCTGATGTTACTGGAGCACCAGTACAGCCCCTTGATGAGGAACATCCTTCATGTTCAGAGAACCCTGATACCTGATTAGACCACACCACCTGTTAACTGAGGACTCTCCCACTTCCTTCAGTTCCAACCTTGGAAGAATGAGAAACCTCTACCACTAAATGGGGAATAGGAGAGAGAGAGAGAGACACCCAACAAAAAAGACTTAAAAATCAGGGTTTCAAATGCAAATTCGGTTTACTCTCCATTTCAGAACACTTAGAAAACCAAATGCCAAGAACTACAGTTGTAGCACCTATGGAACAAATTCCTACGTTGTGTTTCTGGAAGAGATGCAAAAGTATTCTTCACATCAGAATGCTGTGAAAGCCACAGAATTGGCCACCATCTGTAGTCTTTCCTTACCTCAAGTTTTAATTCAGTCCCCTGGAAATTTTTTTTGTCAAAAATTTAGCACAGATTTTTAACAAAGAACTTTTCTAATATAACCCAGCAAAGTCTCCTTGTCTTGCATCATGAAAAGCCAAACTGATAGCCAGTGTCTGCAGCAAAGTAAGGGTTTATTTGTAGGACTCCAAGAAAGGAGAAAGGGCAGCTCATGCTCAAAAGACGTCTGAATTCCCTGATGGCTTTTAAGCAAGGGTTTTTGAAAGACAGTGTTAGGGAAGAGGGTCTTAGGATGCCTGATCTGCTCATGAACATTCTTCTGATTGATTGATCGTAAGGTAACAGCGAGATGTTTCCAGAATGTTAGTCATCAAACTTTTGGTTCCAGCCAGATTGGGTTCTGTGTGCTTGTGGCCAGCATGTAGAAGTTGTACTCACCTTCCTCCCCCAGGTGAGAGGGTCTTAGTTTTTGCTGAACATCTAGATATGCATCAGATTAGTATCTATCTCCCTTTAGGAGGAACCAGGAGTCTTGGGACTCTGTTGTTCTAATCATGAACTGCTCTGCATCTGTTCATTGGAACTTATGGAAGCCCTAGGAGGCTCAACCCGTTTTTTCCTACAAATAAGAAATGAGGGACTGGAGGGGCTTTTTTACCCAGGAAGGCCCCACAGGGTCCTGCTTGGTTTCTGTCCCCACTTTTATTTGATACCTCTCAATCCTCAGGGAAGCAGGAGTGGGACAAGAAAGGGAATAAAGTTTGAGATAAATTAACCATAATCTGCACAGGGGAACTCAGTTTTGGGGAACTGGATTTCACTAATACAAGTCGTTTGAGAGTAAAAGGAACTTCTAAAAACTTGCTTCTTAGACACAGGGTTTGTTAAAAAGTTCCCGATTTGACTTTTCTAGGTTTCTGACTGTTAGCTTTTAAATTTTTTTTCTAAAATTATTATGGTACATACCCAAAATTATTTTTTACCAGATAAATTAACTACTACTCTTTTAAATGCCTCACTGTTAAAAATCCATAGGCAATATGGCTTTGCATAGCCTTCATTCATAAATTGGCCATTTTTTACAGTAATGTTTCTCTGAACAAACCTGTCTTAGAAATTTGTGTTTAGGTTTTTAAAAAATACTTTTTAATGTTTTAAGGCCTATTTAGCTGTTGTGTGAGCAAGTCATTAAAAATACTTTGTGAGTTAGTACTATTTCTCCAGGATCTGAAAAATTCATAAAGTAAAAATAGCATTCCCACTTAGTCAATGTAAGGAGCAGAGAATAAGGAGGTAATAAGAATATTTTCCTGTATTTCTGATAATCAGTGAAACATTTATATCCTGTACTACTGTCTCTACTCTTTGCTAAGCTCTATCACCTCCTGATTATTGCAGTGATTTCTGGATGATACATGTACTTTTTATCTCTTCTCCATTTTATCCTCTGGAGTGCTATCTAAAATACTAATACTACTAATGATAATTAAAATAATAATAATTAAAGATTTACCACATGCTTACTAAGTGCCAGACGCAAACTGAGTGTTCTACGTGAACTCTTTGCATGTATGCTATGAGATTATTGTCCCCCTTTCCAGATGAGGAGATGAAACAAAAATATTAAGTACTCCAGTTCGCAGAGCTTTTTATCATAAAGATGGGATTCAAATCTAACTCCAGAGCCCAGCTCCAACATTTAATTGCCTCTCACTTTTCACCAACTAGGGGAAAATCTTTCACTGTGAAGAGAATTTTTAGAAAAACGTATTCCTGTTCAAATTCTAAGTCTATACTTTACCACCTCAATACCCTCAGGCAAGTTCTTACTCTCCTTTATTTTCAGTTCCTTCACCTATGAGATGTGGAAAATATCTACCTGGTAGTGTGGTACTGGAAGACCAGTAATATCATATGTAAGGCACCTAAGCCAGGCCCAACAAGTGGTAAGCCGTCAGTAAAAGGTATCCTTTCCTGTTATTGTACTGACTATAATATTGCCTACATTATATTAACCATTGGCCCAATAAGCCATCATTAGCCTTCTTACTATACCAGAACAGTGCCTTAGCATGTAATAACCACAATGTGAGTGTTAGTTATTGGAATCATTGGCTGAACACAGGGCCACATAGAACAGCAGTGAGTGCAGTGAGGAGTGACCAACTTGTGTACGATAAGTTATAAAAACAGAAAGCATATTCTAGGAACTTTCCTTAAAAGGTGGCTGTCATGCATCCCGTGCCCTTCTTCACCCTTTCCTGTTTTTCCAGCTGCAAGGAGCAAGATGCCTCCTTGGACCAGGAAGACAAGGGCCAGGCCCTTTGAGAAAGGTAGAGAACTCAGTCGAAAAGAGATTGGACCCCTGACAATACCACCTTTGCTCTTTCGGGTTTCATTGCTGCTTGGCTAGAGTCCTAATCCTGACTGAACGTGAAAGGAACAAGAGATTAGGGAATTCATCCTTTGTACAGGGGAAGGTGGGCAGAGACAATGCTAAGACAAGGAAATTGTTCCAAAATAGCACATATATCTGTGAAGTTTTTAGCTGTATCCTTCAAAATAGAAATGCTTAAATCATCTGAATCTCTGGTATATTTGGTATGGGAAACCATCAGAATCAGTTGGGGGTTCACACCCTTCTTCCATGCTCATCAGTGCACATTTTCAGCTTCCCCAGGTTGGCACCAGTCTCCAGTGAAAGAAACATAAAGATGTGTTCCTCCAACTTCCCATCCCCAGAGAATAGCTACAGATACAACACGAAGGACTGAAAAAGAAGGGGCCTGCTGTCAGGGTTATAGTAGGTATTGAATACTTTTGGGCAGTCTGACCAGCCACGACAGTCTCTCACCACATCACTTGCAGGCTCTGATGCACTACTCTAGTTATTATGGTCAGACCATACTAAAATTAGAAAGCTCCTTAAGAAAAATTGTTCTTCCAGGAATTCTGATTACCTGTGATCAGACGATTTTATTAAAGTTCCTTTAGGCTAAGGGCTGTGTGCTCTTTTGAGATTTCTCCAACATGATTAGCCCACATTATGCCCATGGTAAGTGTTGAGTTAACTCTTTAATTAAACAAATGAAAAGACAGCATGATGAAACTTTTCCTCTATGAGATTTTTGAGATAAATAAATCCTACCAAAATATTATGGAAATTGCACTTTATCCGGATTTACTGCCTTAACATTTCAAATAAGATGGCATAAAATTCACACCCAGTTAGAGACCCCTAGTTGCAGTTGCCATGGTAATGGGTTCAGTGCAAGATACTTACGGGCATGTCTGGCTACGTGGTTTTTCTTTAAAGTAATTTATGTATTTAAGGAGATGATCCTTTTTACATATGAGTTCTCCCCAAGGGAGTTCCCATTATGGCTCAGTGGTTAACGAACCCGATTAGGATCCATGAGGATGCGGGTTTGATCCCTGGCCTTGCTCAGTGGGTTAAGGATCTGGCGCTGCTATGAGCTGCAGTGTAGGTCGCAGATGCAGCTCAGATCCCGTGTTTCTGTGGCTATGGGCGGCTGCTACAGCTCCAATTCAACCCCTAGCCTGGGGACTTCCATGTGCCACAAGTGCAGCCCTAAAACGACCAAAGAAAGAAAGAAAGAAAAGAAAGAAAGTTCTTCCTAGGAAGAGAGAAAATAAATGAATTAAGTTCTTTATACTGAAAATTTAAAGGATGATTATAACATAGATTTACTTCTCACTTACAAAGGGTTTAATTTGAAATAAAAATTAGAACAAGAAATATATATTCCAGAAGTTTCTGTCGTGGCGCCACGGAAACGAATCCGACTAGGAACCATGAGGTTGAAGGTTCGATCCCCGGCCTCACTCAGTGGGTCAAGGATCCGGCGGTGCTGTGAGCTGTGGTGTAGGTTGCAGACACAGCTCGGATCCTGCGTTGCTGTGGCTCTGGCGTAGCTGTAGCTCAGATTAGACCCCTAGCCTGGGAACCTCCACATGCCATGGGTGTGGCTCTAAAAAGAAAAAAAAAAAAAAAATATATATATATATATATATTCCATTTTGAGGAGGTAATCATCGCTGTATGAAATGTACATTATATGCAAACAAACGCCTTTAATAAGAACTGCTGATATGTCTAATATTTTAAAGGGCCAGAAATGGTCAGAGAAGGATCCACCAGCAGTGGTTTGAAATTAACAGATTAAGGAGTTCCCTGGAGTCTCAGAGAGTTAAGGATCTGGCATTGTCACTGGTGTCACAGGTTCGACCCCTGGCCTAGGGAATTTCCACATCCAGCTGGTATGGCAAAAAAAAAAAAAAAGAGAGAGATTAAAAAACCATTAAGTGAGTTCCCATTGTGGCTCAATGGGTTACAAACCCAGCTAGTATCCATAAGGATGCGGGTTTGATCCCTGGCCTCACTCAGTAGGTTAAGGATCCGGCATTGTTGTAGCTGTGGCATAGGCCAGCAGCTGCAGCTCTGGCCCCAATTCAACCCTTAGCCTGGGAACTCCCATATACCACAGTTGTGGCCATAAAAAAAAAAAAAAAAAAAAGCCTAATAAAAAACAAAAATCAGTAATCAAAGCATATATTCTCCTAAGTGAATTTGAATTAATGGACAATAGCATGTCTCTATTTTGAACAGGAGGGTTAGCATGAAGTGTGTGGTTAAAAAACATTTCTATTAATTGTGTTTGAAGTACTGAGCTGATTAAAAGAACTGAAGATCATTATGATAATCCTGGTTTGCTAAAATAATAGACACTGAGAATTGGACAAAATTTGGCAGAATAAAAAATGGAAAAAATTGGCATCAGATATTATTATGAGAAAACTATCCCGTGAGTAGTGAGAAAAAGTACAGAGAGGGAAGAGTAGGGTTGTAGGTGCTTTTGTTCTAACAGCTGCTCTTTCACTCTATGTCTTTAAAGCAAAAGAGACAAAGAAGGTGGGGGTGTACTCAGAGCATAGCTTCAAAGCTGAGTGTTCCTTCTTTTCCCCCTTTTAACGGGCTATTAATAAATATATCTATTTCTGGTTGCTGATGACAGAAAATTTACCTCATTTTCCTTGGAAGCACTGTGCTCTACTGTGAATGAAAAGAAGATTCTATGGCCTTGAAGATGATAAACCTGTACGCCTAAAAGCTTTCATTGATTTTACTGCTTTGTTTCCAACACATTTCCACATATGTTATGCCATGTACTTTGCAAAATAAATCCATAAGGCAGGAATTATTGACCTAATTTTGCAGATGAAAAAACCAAGGCTCACACTTGTTCAAGAGCAAAGCCACAATGTCCTCATGCTACTTACTATAGCTAAGTGAATTTGGTTTTCATTGTTGGTTCAGTGTTGTTTTTTTTATTTATTATTTATTTTTTTATATATTTTTGTTTTTTTTTATTTTGTCTTTTGTCTTTTTAGGGCTATACCTGCAGCATACGGAGCTTCCCAGGCCCGGGGTCGAATCTGAGCTGTAGCTGCTGGCCTACACCGCAGCTCACAGCAATACCGGAACCCCAACCCACTGAGCGAGGCCAGGGGTAGAACCCACGTCCTCATGGATGCTAGTCAGATTTGTATCCGCTGAGCCACAATGGGAACTCCAGTGTTGTTCTATTTTTAAGTTTTCAGTTCACATACAAGATTAATTGTATTTCAAACCATTTTATTGTTTGTAAAAATCTCAACACATTTACCCTTAGAAATAATAAATGGCATCAGATTGTCGAACTTGCTCAGATCAAGTCTACTTAGCTCATAATACTAAACTATATTATAGCTCTAATAACTATATGGGTAGTAGCCAAGAGGTATTATATTGCTGAACCTCACTACTGGAACATAGAGTAAAGAGTTCACCCAATTTTTTCATTCAAATCCATCTGTAGTAAAAGACATGGATTATTTTTCTTCTTCCCTATCTAGGGCTCTTCTGAAGGGACTTGGTTAACTCTAACTTGTTCTTCAGAGTTCCCACTGTGGCACAGTGGGTTAAGGATCCAGGGTTTCTGCAGCTGTGGAATAGGTCGAAGCTGCAGCTCTGAGTGCAAAACTTCCATATACCATGGGTACGGCTGAAAAAGAAAAAAAAATTTTCTTAAACTTTGTCTTCCTATATTTAGCAATAACAGTAACAATAACAATTGATGATATGCTAGAGCAATAATTATGATGAAAAATATTTATTTAAATGATTCACAGAAAGTTAATTTTCTTTTAATAGAAAAGAAAATTAAAAGTTGTTTCGGGGTTTTGGGTTTCTCTATTAAGAAATTTATCCTAACTATTAAATGGTGATTATGGATATTAAAATAAATTGTGATTTTCCATAATATTAAAATGTATTATTTTGAAAGCAAGAAGAGAAAGATCAATAAAACAATCCATTAAAATTATCACCAGATAATCCTTTCCTTTCAAAGGTTATCTGCTCAAAATTCTTACTCTGTAAGCTGCAAGGCTTTGTTTTGCTTAATCAAGAAATGAATGTGACTTTATGATCTGTATTCAACTGGAAACAGCTACTCATCAATAAAAAGCTATTAATGTATTAAGCTATTAATGCATAGAACAGCAAGTCTAAGATTGTTCTTAAGGAAAAAAAATATATATCCCTTTAATGAAAAGCCAGAGAACTGAGCTTGGGAAGATCTGGAAGCACTGCCCTGTTTTTGCAAGGTCTGCACTACCTCCCAGGCAGGGATGGGAGGTCAGTTGATCCAGCTGGAGAACTCAGAACAAGAAAGCCTATTCAGGCTTAAACCTGAGAGAGTAAGTGGTAGGTTGGAAGCTGATAGAACAAGTAAATCAAGCTGGTGATCGGGATTGGGCAGGGGCAGATCAGAAGCCTTGAAGTGGGCAAATGGTCCTGACAGAAAGCAGGTAGAACTAACTGTACCCCATGACGTAGAGGCAATACAAAGAGAAATCTTTCATACATCAGGGTCTATCCTTTATGCTCCACCCCACTTGACATTTGGTGGTTCCCATCCCCATACCACCCAAGAGGACAGAACTTCAAATTGCGCACTCCCAAGAGGTGGTCCCCAGTAAAGACCCCAAATTATTGGCACTTATGATCCCCATTATAGGATTACTACTTGACAACTAGAGTAGAAATGATTTTTAAATATTCTTTTGTATGTATTTTAAAAGCAAGTTTTAAGTTTGCAGTCTTAAGCAAGCTTTGTTTGTTTCGCTGTTGTGCTGGAAAGCAAATATTCACCATTTGTTTCCGGAAAAAGGTAACCTTTTGTTTCATTTGCAAATGGAAAATTTAATAAAGAAAACTGAGGAATAATTTAAAAATAAAATATCATAGGGATATAATAAATAACTTGAAGCAAAAATACAAGTCACTAAGGAAAAGCATTATGAACACCTGCTCATGTGAGGATGTAGGCTATTTTGGATTATTGGATTTTTAAAATCCCAAAAAATTCTGGAAATTTTGAATTAATTGAATTTAGGTATTTGAAGAGATTAAAGATTAGAACAGATCTGCTGAAGGTCAAGTGACCCTTTAAGGGACTGCAGAGGGTTAAGTGGACTTAGGGAGGTGTACTCACTGGGAATGATCTAGTAGTAACATAGTACTACTAGCAGGTGGTAACAGTTTTTTTTTTTTTTTTTTTTTTTTTTTTTTTTTTTGGTAATAGTTCTTATCTGTGAATGTCTGGTCTGTGTCAGACTCTGCCCTAAAAGCTTTGTAAACATTACCCATGAAGTAGACCGACCCTATTGTGGCCATTTTACCAAGGAGGAAACTGAGGTTTAGAGATGGAATAATTTATCCAAGTTTACACAGAATCATTCCAGAGCAACAGTGAGAAACATTCTTTCTTCCCTTCTTGGGGATGAACAAGTTAAGTTATTAACAGAAAGGTGGTACAGATTGGGGTGGGGTGGAGTGGGGTGGGAGTGGGAGTGGGAATAGAGGTACTAGAAAGTTAAGTGGGTAGGTAAGGGCTGATCAGGGTGACAGAACAAAGGTAACTGTAACTAAAAAACAGGTAGAAAAAGTCTGGTTAAGGAACAATTTGCATGAACAGCTTTCAGCCTTTGATCATATAAACTTTCAACCTCTCTCACCAGTCACAATGCATCAATAGAGCAGATAAATTTTATGAGGGCCCTTTGCCCACAATAGCAAAAGATGTCTGCCTTTTAATAGCACACGGTTTAAGAAGAAACAAAAAAGAATCAGATTTCAAAAAGAGAACCACAGAACTTCTTAGTTTGGAACCCAGTAACAAACGCAGAGACACGGTGAAGTGCCACTTTTTAACTTTCAGTTAGAGGAAATCCAATTTCCTTGGATTACTTGGAGGAGTAAAAAAATTGCTTGAAGGAACATAAATCCTGAACTGAACTCTTCCACCCTAAAGTGGTGGAATGATTGAGATCTGGCCTACTCAGACTCATCATCCTAAGACAGCGGGGGTGCCCTAACTTTTCACAGTCTAAACACTGATTTCTCTTGGTCCCATATGGCAGGGGGATTCTGTGGGTTTAACGAAAATGGGAATGGTTGGAGCAAAAGCACTCTGTATAGAAAGTAGGACACCACCACATGAGCCCAGGAACTCTGCAACAGAACAGCCTGTCCAGCCAGCACCGGTCACAAAAAAACTACTCTAGACTGAGCCGGGGCTGCTGCCACGCCAGCCGCAGCCACTTGCCCGCTCCCGCAGCGCTTATTGGCTCTCAGCTCCAACGCCGGACCCACAGCCTCTCGCCTATTGGGCAAGGCAGGATTTGGGGCGGGGTGCGGAAGTGAAGGTTTGGGACTACGGAGAGCTGCCTTAGAGGGCAAAGAAGGAGGGGCAGGGGTGGGACAGGGGGAGGGTTTCCCAAGGAGGGGGCGGCTATGGCAGTTGCGAGGCGGCAACGGCGCCAGAGACGGAGCGCGCGCCCGGCTTTGAATGAGCGGGACTGGGACTGAACGGCAGGAGCGCGAGCTCGAGGAAGAGATCGGCAGCGCGCGTGCGCGCGCCTTGTGTGCGCGCGCGGCCCGCGGCAGCTCGGAGCCTCCGCCGGGCGGGCGGGGAGGGGGAGGGGCAGGTGAGTGTGTGCGGCTCGCGCGCTCCCGCGAGGGGCTTCCCTCCCCCACCCTCACCCCGATTCTGACCCGGGCCCTGGGGGAGGGGGAGTGTCCTTTGCCCTTCCTGGGTTAGCCCTCCTTTCTGCCCTGCACTTCGCGTCCTTCCTCCTCCCTTTCGCCCCTCCGCCCAGTTTCCCCCCACCCTAGCCGGCTGCAACTCTGGGGTACTGTTTCCGGGTCAGGTTGACCTCTGGGGTGAGGGAATCGCGACCCGAAGCGGCCGCTGGCGCGCAGCCCTCACCATGCCACGCTCACGCGTGGGGGACTGGCCTGCGGTGCGCCGGCCCAGAAACCCCGGAGCCCCTAAATCTGCCCTCCACAGGGAAATTTTCCCGTTCTTCCTGCCCTTCCTTTACAGGCCTTGCTCCTTCCCTGGCAGATTTTTTCAAAACCCTACTCCCAGCCTTCTGGGCACCCACTAGGAGCAATTAAGAGCGTTTCACAAAAGGCGGTGCGCATGGCGTCGGATTGTGTAACCTGAAAACGCTCCTGTCACTTTTCTCATCTGTACAGTGGGCATGATTTTTTTTTTTTTTCATCAGACAATTTCAGGTGGGTAATCTGAAGTTAAAGCATTTTGGTTCTAAAACTCCTTACGTTTGAATCTTTCAGGAGACTTTTCTCTGCCTTTGTAAGAGCCTCAGTGGTGTCACGTATTGAGGGCCTGACTGAGTTGTCAGAGATGATCCGGTGTTCCGACTTTACAACCCTCTCTCACATTCTACTTCTAGTTCCCCTTCACTTGCCGCTGCCGAAGTCAGCTTTTTCAAATTTGAGTTTGGGTAGATTTTATTTTTGGAGGCTTGTAATACACCTTCGCTTACCTCAGAGAGTTACAAGCTTAATTTGAGGATAGTCTGTATTGGATCAGATAGTATGGTGTTTCAACATTTTCAAAATCAAAAATACGTTTTAAAGATACAGCAGTGAATGACCTATTTGGTATGTAACAACATAGACCTTGGTTTGGTTTATTTAAGGAATTGTGATGTAGGAACTGTACTCAAAAGATGCACAGTTTACATGGAATGATATAGAAGAAAGATAAATTTAATCTTTCCGTTTCAAATGCAGCATTCTTTAAAATTTTAGGTGAATCTTTTTCACTTGACATAGCCAAACTATCATTACTGTTGATTTCCTAGAGACGTAGTTTGTCCAGAAGGCCTGAGATTAGGTTGCTTCATGGTTCTGAACCTTACTTCTGCTATATGTAAAGTTTTTGTGTTTTTGTAGTAATTTTTAAGGAAGTTTTATTATATTAGCATTTCTCAGTTCTAGAAAGTACTTTGAAGCAGTTAAAATGCAGTAGTTTAAGATGTGTACTTCTCAGATTGGTGATCTAGAGAGCATTTCAAAAATCAAGTGAGGCACTGAATGTAAAATTAAAGAAGAGGCTTCTTAGATGATATGTGGTATGAGAAGAGCCTGGGCTTTTGCATTTAGGGGTCTCTTTAAATTCTGGGTGAGTGAATCTGGGTGTCATTAGCAATTGAGGTCAGCCTCATCTGTTAAATGGGAATAGTGAAACTTACCTTTTTCGTTTTTAGGATTCCAGTAAGGCCATAGAACATACAATGTCTAGAACTTATCGCTCAAGGAATGACATTTTCCCTTCATTCAGTAAATATTTGAGTACTTACCATGTGCTTGGCATGGCTAAGGCCTAGAAATACCAAACTAAGCAAAATTGATGGGGGTCCTCCTGCCCTTGTAGTGTAGTCCCTTGTAGTGCTTATGACCATTGAGCAGCAAACACAGGGTTTCTCTGTTGGTTGCGTTTCCTATCACCCAGGGCAGTACCTGTTACATAGTAGGTGCTAAATATATCTATATATATATATATATATATATATATATATAGTGAATTGAATTGGAGCATTAAGTAAATATATATATATAGTCACTATATATAGTCACTATATATATATAGTGAATTGAATTGGAGCATTAAGTAAATATGGGTCTTAAAGAATATTCCTGCCTTCAAATCAGTGTAATTGATAAAAATTCAAAGTGTTGCTTGGTAGTTAACTTGATTACATTTTCACTAGGGTTCAGTGCAACTGGTTAGTAATTTATCTTGGAAATTATAATACCGTGACTGAATTACCAGGAAATTTATTATTAGTGAGGTATTCTTGGCTTTTGAATTACATAGACCTAGGTTTGAATCTAGATCTTTGGGTGAGGGTACATGGAAACATAGGCTTACTTTCTGTGCTTCAATTCTATGAAATGAGAATAGTAATATCTCATAAGATGGTTTTATGGGTTAAGTGAAATAATACTTAGTGCTTGGCACATAGTAGCTGATCAATGAATATTCGTTTTTCTCTTTCATTAATCACTAAAGCAAATTTTCCACAGTATGAGGATATTCTTTATTGCTAGGGAGAGAATTCTATTCTGCTGGCCATAATAGATTTAGTGCTGGAACAAAATTTTAAATTTTATTTTTAGTTACCATTGAAGTCATTCAAATTGACAAATACTTATTGAACACTGACAGCACTATTTGTGGCAGGATGCTGACCATTACTACCAAGGCTTTCTATGGAATTTATTCTCTGCATTTGAGTAAATCCTTATCTCCGTCCTTATCTATTAAATGTCCTCTCCCTTCAAAACATCCTGATAGAGTATCTCCTCAACTCTGTCCCCTTCTCCTCTAGTGCTACATACTCTATAGTTTCTTTCCTAGCTATCTTTTTTGTTTGTTTGTTTGTTTATGTCTTAAAATGTAGCCTAAATCTTCATTTAGGGGAGTTTGTTTTATTTTGGTTAAGAGTTTTATTCTTGACAAATCAGCTTTAAAAATCAAGCTCTTATTCATCATCTTAATTGTTCAGCTCATTCTACTCACAATAAAGCAATCAAACCTTGTTTTCAGGTCTTATTTTGCAAATGATAACTGGAGGTAACAGGTGAATTAGATGCTCAAGGGAAGGATGAATAAGGTATGTAGAAATAATTACTGTGCAAAATAAAAAGTAAAAGTGCAGTAAGAGAAAAATGTTGGAATTAGGACTTTGCAGTAGTTCAGCAAGAACTAATAAAGGCTTATGTTAGGGAGATTGCAGTGGAATTGGGGAAGATATGAGTAGTATTAGAAAACAGAATAAGGTGTTTTTGGCAGTTTGCATGTAAGGGGGTGAAAGAAAGTGGTCAAAGTTACTGCATTATTTGAATACTAGTAAATTGCTGATGATTGGGGATGCTTTTGACTGAAGTTTTTTTTTTTTTTTTTTTGTCTTTTTAGGGCCACACCTGTGACATATGGAAGTTCCCAGGCTAGGGGTCAAATCAGAGCTACACCACTGGCCTATACCACAGCCACAGCAACCCAGGATCTGAACCTTGTCTGTGACCTACACCACAGCTCATGGCAACACCAGATCCTTAAACCACTGAGCAAGGCCAGGGATTGAACCTGCCTCCTCATAGATAAGTAGTCGGATTTGTTTGCCCTGAGCCATGGCGGGAACTCCTGACAGAAGTATTTAAGTTAAACAGTGAAATTCTTAATATTTAGTTTGTTCATTTCTTTTAGAGTCACTTTTTTTCATTCTCTCAATTAATAGACTGACTTCAAGCATAGGCATTCAGAAAATCTTTCAGTTCATATGATGAGACAGCCTGCACATGCACAGAATGCATGCGCATTGCTAAAAGAGAGCCTTTTGGAACTCTGTTACTCTAAAGAGTCCACTTGCCCTTTTACCCTTCTAACCCTAGAAGTAGAAAGTATTTTGCTCTGTACTGCTCAGTACTGCTCTAGAAGGCAGTAGTGTTAGTGGCTCTACAGAGCTGTTAGAACTAGGTACTGCAAAAGTTAACTGTGTTTTCCTTGCTTTCTGGTTTTGTTTTGTTTTTATTATTTATGTTTTGAAATTTTACATTAAGGTATAACACACAGGCAGTGTATATACAGTAAAGCATACTAATGTTGCTACTACTCAGATTGAGGTATAGATCTTAGTTCCCTCATACCATCCCCCTTTTGGAGGTGACCACTCTTATTTACTGTATAATTTTTAACCTACTCAATGTAATATCTTACGAGTTGAGAAAACTATTACATGCTATTTTCAAGACTTTAGGAGGTTATATCTAGTAATAAAAATAAAATAGTCCTCTCTGCTTTAATCTACATGAAATATATTTTGAAATAGCACATTATTAGTACAGTGATAATGTATTTATCCAGGGAGTTTTTTTTTTTTTTTTGGTCATCTCAAGGCATATGGAGCTCCTGGGCTGGGAATCATATTCACAGTTGAGACCTATGTTTCAGCTACAGCAACTCAAGATCCTTAACCCACTGTGCTGGGCTGAGGATTAAATTTGTATGCTAGCGTTCCAGAGATGCCGCTAATCCTGTTGTGCCACAGCAGGAACTTCCAGTGAGATTTTAATATTTATAGTATATTTATAAATTTTATTGCTTATACTCATGTATATTAATTTTAAAAAACAAATCAGCATTTTAATTTTGATTAGATGGGACATACAGCTGTCCTTTTAATTTGGCTCCATGATAATTAAGTTACTTCTTATTCCTTTTTAAATATGTATAGAACTGAAATCCAGATATACTGTTTGTTTTTTATTTTGGGAAAAAATATCAAATTATATTTTCCTTTTTTTGTTTTATGGAATCACTCTACTTCATATATTGGTATTAACTGACAGTAATGACTGCTTGGAAAGTTGTTCCTAATGGACCAGGAGTAAGATGAGTTTTAGTTGTGACCTTTTTATTAGCTTCTTGCCTCACATTGAGCAGAAAAGTTAATTTCAGTGTATCTTAGTTTGCTGGTTGAGAAAACTAAAAAGTTGGATGATGTATTGATATATTCAAATTATTCCAATATAAGAATCATGATTCCAAATGCTTACTAAGTAATTTTACTCCTTTGATAAATAAAAGCTGAGGAAAAGCTAAAACATAAAATTGCATTGTCAGAAACATCATTCCTCTGTGTGTGTGTTTATACCTGTAATTTCTTATAACTTTTCAACATGTGATCTACTCTCTCCACAGTGGAGAAATGACCATTTCATGAATTAACAAATTTTAGGTTCCTTTTCCCTCTTGTGTATTTATTTTGCGACTCTGAATGAGGAAATTTATGACTAGTTAATATATTTAAGTCTAATGTATTCCAAAACTCATTTTAAGAAATATTTAAGTTAGTGACTGTTAGGATAATATGTGTAGTACATATAGATGGTATAGGTGACTATAATACATAAAGAAGTATTTGAAAATAGTACTGTTTTTAAAAGGCTAGCAAAATAATACCTTTTTTATCATTTTTGAGAATTTCTTATCCTGAGGTTGTATGGCTTTAAGTGGTTCCCAATTCCCTAGCATTTCTTTTATATGGAATCATATCTTTTGATTTAATCAGGGGGAGCAGTATGAGTGTCATCTTTCAGGACTCAAGCCTTAGAACCAGACTCCCTGG
This sequence comes from Sus scrofa, assembly GCF_054392235.1. NCBI lineage: Eukaryota > Metazoa > Chordata > Mammalia > Artiodactyla > Suidae > Sus > Sus scrofa. Next base: position 28,050,753 of record NC_139386.1, on the reverse strand, counting down.
TTTCAAGTTCCACTTTTTTTTTTTTAATATGGAACGCTTCATGAACTTGCGTGTCATCCATGCGCAGGGGCCATGCTAATCTTCTCTGTTTCATTCCAGTTTTAGTATAGGTGCTGCCAAAGCTAGCACTCAAGTTCCACTTCTGTAACTTAACAGCTTTGTGTCTTAATCCCTCTGTGCCTTGGTTTCCCTATGTAAAACAGGGATAAAATAGTACTTGCCTTAAGTCCTTCATAGTGTTGTTCTGAGCATTAAATGAGTTATTACATGTAAAGCACTAAGAAGAAAGCCTGTGTTAGAAGAGTTAACTATTATGGTATGTTGAAATGCTATTGTGAAATCAGAGTTCTATTTCTAGGGAAATTCTGTAGTATGTTTCTTGTCACTAATTGACTAGTTTCCTATTAGAAGGAGTTAAAATTAATTCAAGATAATGGTGGGAGTTCCTGCTGTGGCGCATCAGGTTAAGGATCTGGCGTTGTCTCTGCAGCAGCACAGGTTTGATCCCCAGCCTGATGTAGTGGGTTAAAGATCTGGTATTGCTGTAGGTCACAGCTGCAGCTCATATTTGATCTCTGGCCTAGGAACTTCCACATGCTGTGGCTGTGGCAAAAAAAAAAAAAAAAGAAAAAAATAGTATCAATTACTTCTTTTAAGATTCTAACCAGAATCTGAAAACTTTCATAAGTGACATAATATTTTTTTAAAAAGTAATATTGGAATAGATTGTTTTTACTAGGTTTTTGAGCTAAATTGACATAGAATAATTTGCATCTATTTAAAATATAAAATTTTATCAGTTTTGATGAATATATACATACCTGTGAAGCCATCACCACAGTAAAAATTGTAGGTATACCCAGGATACCCAGGATACTTTGAAAAGTATTTACTCATGCTCCTTTGTAATCCATACTTCCCACCCCTTCCTGCCCCATCCCAAGGCACCACTGACCTATTTTTCATAACTATAAATTTGTTTGTATTATCTAGAGTTTTTTTAAATAAGTGGGATCATATAGTATATATTCTTTTTTTTGGTCTGGCTTCTTTCATTCAGTATAATTATTTTGAGACATATCCATGCTATTGCTTGCAATTGTAGTTCATTGTTTTTTATTACTGGTTAGTATTCTTTCATGTGTATATACCACAGTGTGTTTATTCACTCACCTGTTGATGTATATTTGGGTTTTTCCCAGTTTGGCACTATTAAAAATAAAGCTGCTGGAGTTCCCGTCGTGGCGCAGTGGTTAACGAATCCGACTAGGAACCATGAGGTTGCGGGTTCGGTCCCTGCCCTTGCTCAGTGGGTTAACGATCCGGCGTTGCCGTGAGCTGTGGTGTAGGTTGCAGACGCGGCTCGGATCCCGCGTTGCTGTGGCTCTGGCGTAGGCCGGTGGCTACAGCTCCGATTCAACCCCTAGCCTGGGAACCTCCATATGCCGCGGGAGCGGCCCAAGAAATAGCAACAACAACAAAACAACAACAAAAAAGACAAAAGACAAAAAAATAAAAAAATAAAAAAAAAATAAAAATAAAGCTGCTATTCAAAAACAGTATGTTTTTGTATGGCTGTATGCTTTCATTTACTTTGGATAAATTACTAAGAGAGAATGGTCATATGGTACATGTTTGTTTAACTTTGTAAGAAACTGCCAGTTGTTTTCCAAAATAGCTGTACTATTTTACCTTCCCACTACCAGTGTATGAGAGTTATAGTTGCTCTATATCCTTAACAGTACTTGGTATTTTTAATTTGAGTCATTCTAATATGTGTGTAGTGGTTTTTTAAGTTTTTTTCTCTTCTTTTTTTTGGCTTTTGAGGGCCACACCCGCGGCATATGGAGGTTCCCAGGCTAGGGGTCCAATCAGAGCTGTTGCCACTGGCCTACGCCAGAGCCATGGCAACGCCAGATCCAAGCCTCCTCTGCGACCCACACCACAGCCCGCGGCAACACCGGATCCCTAACCCACTGATCAAGGCCAGGGATCGAACCCAAAACCTGGTGGTTCCTAGTCAGATTTGTTTCCACTGCACCAGGACAGGAACTTCTTTTAAGTGTATTTTTAATTTGCATTTCTTTAATGATGAAAGATGTTGACCATTGTTTCATGTACTTATTTACCATTGTATACTTTCTTTTAAGTGTTCACACCTTTTGCCCATTTTTAAAAATTGTGTTGTTTCCTTATTGAATTTCGAGAGGTCCTAACATATTCTGCATACAAGTCCTTTGTCAGATCAATACTTTGCAAAGATTTTCTTCCAATCTGTGGCTTGTCTTTTTGTTCCCTTAAAGGTGTTTTGAATCATGTTTTTAATGTTTTTTCATTTAAAAAAATTTTTTGAAGTATAGCTATTTACAATGTTGTGATAATTTCTGCTATACAACAAAGTGATTCAGTTATACATACTCACACATCCATTCTCTTTCAGATTCTTTTCCCAGTAGATTACAAGTTTTTAATTTCAGTGAAGCCCAGTTTATCCTTTTTTTTTTTATCTTATGGATTTTGCTTTTGGTGTCACATCTAAAAAAATCTTTATATAACCCAGGTGACAAAGATTTTGTCCAGTTTTATTTTTCTAGAAGTTTTGTAGTTTAGGTTTTGTATTTAGGTTTAGGATCCATTTTGACTACTTTTTTAAATGGTGTGAAATATAGATTGAAGTTTTTTGTTTTTGTAGGATTTTTTGGCATATGGATATCCAGTTTTTCTAGCATTATTTGTCAAAAAAGACTATCCTTTCTCCACTGAATGACTTTCACATCTTCATCAAATTTCAGTTGTTCATATTTTGTGGGTCTTATTTCTGTAACTTACATTCTGTTCCATTGATCTATTTATCAATCTTGACTCCAGTACTCCACCATTTTGATTACTATAGCTTTATGCCAATCTTGAAATCAGGTAGTATTAGCCCTTTTACTTTATTCCTTTTTAACATTGTTTTAATTGTTAAAAGTCCCTTGCATTTCAATATGAATTTTATTTTTTTATTTTTATGGCTGCTCCCACAGATACGGAAGTTCCTGGGCCAGGGATTGAATCAAAGCTGCAACTGTGACCTACACCACAGCTGTGGTAACACTGGATCCTTTAACTCACTGTGCCCTCTGCTGGGCCAGGGAAGGAACCCTCGCCTCCACAGTGACCCAAGGCACTGCAGTCAGATTCTTAACCCATTGTGCCACAGCGGGAACTCCTCTATATGAATGTTAAAGCTAGCTTGTCAAGTTGTAGAGGGAAGAGGTTGCTTTTTGAGATTTTTGATTGGGATTTCATTGAATCTGTAGTTAAGTTTGGGGAGTTTTTTATCTTAACAGTATCAACTTTTTGAGTCCTGAAAGAACTTTTTACGTTAATGAGGATCTTTTAATTTCTCTTAACAGGTATTTTATAGTTTCCAGTATACAAGGCTTTCATTAGATTTATCCCTAAGTATTTTCTATTTTCCATATTCTTATAAATATTTTTTTAAATTTCAATTTGTGATTGTTGCTAACAAGTAAAAATACAGTTGATTATAGGTTCCATTGAATTTCCTATGTAGAGAGGCTTTTCTTTTTCCTTTCCAATCTGAATGCCTTTTATTTTCTTTTCTTGCTTGATTGCACTGGCTAGAAGCTCTGCTACAATGTTGAGTAGACGTGATGAAAGCAAATGTGCTTTTGTTGTTCATTATCCTAGGTAGGAGGTGTCTAGTTTTTCACCATTAAGTCTCATTTACTATTGACTTTTCATAGATGTCCTTGATCAGGTTGAAGAAGTTCTATATCTAGCTGGTTGTGAATTTTTAAGTTTTGGGTCTGTTTCATAAAATATTAATCTCTATTTTTCTGGTAATGTCTTTGGTCTGATTAGTATAATGTGTAATGTGTAATGCTAGCCTCAAAGAATGTATTGGTAAGTAATCCCTCTCCTTCAGTTTTCTGGCAGTTTGTTGTAGAATTGGTATTGCCTTATAAGCATTTGGTAGAATTGACTGGTGAAGCCATCTGGGCTAGGGGGATTTTTAACTACATATTCAGTTTCTTTAATAAATTAAGAAATTTTCATGTTATTTATTCATGCTGTGCTTCTGTATAATTTGTTTTTTTCAAGGAACTGCCCATTTCATCTCATTTATCAAATATTAGTATAAAGTTCTTATCCTCTTCATTTCTAGACTCTCTAGTAATGTCACTTGTTGTTCATGATATTGGCATATATATATATAATGGCATATATATATAATGGCATATATATATATATATATATATATATAATGGCATATAAATATTTTTAGGGCCATACTTGTGGCACATGGAGGTTCCCAAGCTAGGGGTCGAATCAGAGCTGTAGCTGCCAGCCTCTACCACAGCACGGGATCTGAGCTGCCTCTGCAACCTACACCACAGCTCACAGCAACTTCAGATCCTTAACCCACTGAGTGAGGCCAGGGATCAAACCCATGTCCTCATGGATACTAGTCAGGTTCATTAACCACTGAGCCACGATGGGAACTCCCTATTAGGGACATACATATTTTAGATTGTTACGTACTTTTGATTAACTAACCTCTTTATCATTATGAAATGAATACTTTTATGCCTGTTAATATTATTTTCCCTAAAATCTACTTTCTGCACTAAAATAGTCACTTTATAGTGTTAGCATGGCATATTTTCCCCTAATCCTTTTGCTTTTAACCTATTTATGTTTTTACATTTAAAGTACACTTTTTTTTTTTAATTAATTTTTGTTGTTGTTTTTTTAGGGCTGCACCCACAGCATATGGAGATTCCCAGGCTAGGGGTCCATTCAGAGCTATAGCCACTGGCCTACGCCAGAGCCACAGCAACACAGGATCCGAGCTGCATCTGTGACCTACACCACAGCTCACGGCAACACCAGATCCTTAACCCATCCTCATGGATGCTAGTCAGGTTCATTAACCACTGAGCCATGACTGGAATTCCTAAAATACATTTTTAATAGGCAGCATATAATGATATAATTGCTTTATTTATTATTTATTAATTTATTTTTGTCTTTTTAGGGCCATACCTGTGGCATATGGAAGTTCCCAGGCTAGGGGTCGAATCAGAGCTATTGCTGCTGGCCTATGCCACAGCCATGGCAATGCTGGATCCTTAACCCACTGAGTGAGATCAGGGATCAAACTTGTGACCTCATGGATGCTAGTCAGATTCGTTTCCACTGAGCCATGACAGGAACTCCTAATTGCTTTTTTAATCAGGCCTAGCCATCTGTGGCTTTAAATTTGCATTTAATGAGATTATTGATCTCATTGGGTTTAATTCTATCATCTTTCTATTTGTTGTCCCATCTAATATTTGTTCTCCTTTATTTTCTGCTGCCTTTCCTTTTGAGTATTTTTTATTCTCTCTTTTAGTTTATTAGCTATAATTAGACTTTACCCCTTAGAAAATATGATTTAATTGATTTACTAAGGGTGACTCCAGTTATCATTATTTCTTTAAATATATGAATCACTGGACTAGGTAAGCTCTATAGTTATGTTCAGTTTACTAGCTATGTGCCTTAAGTATTTTTCCTCTCAATTTCTTCAGCTACAAAATGGATATGATAAAATGTATCTATCTAGAAGTTAAAAATTTAAAATTCTTTGGGAGTTCCCCTTGTGGCTCAGCAGGTTAATGACCTGATGTCTGTGAGGATGCAGTTCCTTACCTGGCCTCACTCAGTGGGTTAAGGATCTGGCATTGCTGTAAACTGCAGCATAGGTCACAGATGCAGCTTGGATCTGATATTGCCGTGGCTGTGGTAGATTCCAGCTCCAGTTCCAGTTTGACCCCTGACCTGGGAACTTCCATATGCCGCAGTATGGTCACAGAAAGAAAAAAAAAAAAAGACATTTCGAATAGTACTATTAATGTTCCTATGATTCAAATTTCAAAAGGTATAGAAGACAATATATACTGTTTTGTACTTTTTGATTTTTCATTTTTATTAGAAATATAAACAGATAATTTAAGTACAATTACTTTTAAAAAATCATTCAGAATATTTTGAAAAGATTTTTTCCACTCAGTTATTGAAAGCGCTTCAAAACTTTCTTTTCAGGATGATTTACATTTAAAATTTACTGTGTTATATTTGTGCTTTCTAAAGGAAAGTAAAAGATATGTCTGATTTTTACAGTTCCTAATAGTACTTTTCAAGCTGACTTTAGAACACGAGTATAGCTTATGAAATCACCTTAATGCATTTATTTTTGTGCTTTTTTCAACAGGTTTTTGATTCCCACCATGGCTATCACACAGTTTCGGTTATTTAAAGTTTGTACCTGCCTAGCAACAGTATTCTCATTCCTAAAAAGATTAATATGCAGGTAAACAAATTTTATGTTCAAATTGATCTGGTTATCTTCTTGCTGATTTTAGATACCTTCATAATTACAGAAAGGCAGAGATACTATATTTAAGCTAAATATCTTGATTGTAGCATTCATTTCATTAATCTCTAGTAAAACAATACTAATAAAAATATACTTTTTTTCAGATTTTTATTTACTTTATATATTTTTTTAAATATAGAAAGTAGAGGTTCAATTCGTTTCATTCATTCAGATTCTTATATCTTTCCTTAAAATGACATCCTTGGTACTATATAATTTCAGAGATAAGCAAACTAACTTTCAGTATTACAATCATCAGAAAGATTTTATGTACATTAATTGTTTTATTATCAAGATGTTTTGAGACAGGTGGGATTAAGTATTTCTTTACGTACTACATCATGAGTATTATTTTTATATTAAAAAAAAAAACTTGAACAGAGAAACCCCAAACAAAATTGTTTGTTTTTTCTATCTCTTAAATAATATTCCAGAATGTACAGGTAGTCCCAGGTAGATAGGTCCTTGTGCTTCAGTAAGTCATTCAGAGACTCAGATTCCTTCTGTTTTGTCATACTGCCATATCATAGAGTTACAGTTCCTAAACTGTATGCTAAGGCGCTTTAGGGCTCATATTACCACTCACAGGGGTACCATAAGATACTTTAAATTTTCCAGTAAAACACAGTGAATGTGATAGTCCACTTGTATTAAACACTGTACAAACTGTTGGCTCAAGGCAGTTCACATTTGCACTATTAGATCCTGCAGTGTTGATTTGGATGATGTTCTTGAATGTTTGAGATAAGTTTTTGCTTGCTTGTATTTGTGGTGACCTATCTTTGCAAAGCTAGGATTTTAGGTTGTAATTAAAAGCAAGTACTGAACCAAAATTCACATGGAACAGAAAATGAGAATGATGGTTTCTAATCTGATTTCAAGTATTGAGAAGCTCTTCCATATCCAGTAGGCACATCATTTCCCTAATAAGTAGTTGTGGCCATTAAAGAATGAAATAAAAATATTTTTTCTTTAAATTCATGAATTTTTTTTTTTTTCTAGTGGCTACTAAGTGGAGAGGACATCCATAAGTATTGAATTGTTTGGGCCTAATTAATCAATGGAACTGTTAGGTATTTCTTTTGGCTTAGGGGTACTGTGAAAAAGGTACCAACACAGTGAGAATAGGGTAGAGTAAAGGAGGAAATGCAGGGTAGTCAGCTCTTTTTTTAGTGGGCATGATTTAGAAGTTGCCTACAATTTTGTTAACAGCCTCCTGTCCAGAGCTTAGCCACCTATCTGAAAGAGAGACTCGGAAAGGTATTCTCTGACTAAATGGCCATTTCATAACTACTAAAACTCTGAGGACTAAGTGGCTTTGAATTTATTGTTAGAAGTAGCATGGTGAGAAATTAACTAGGTGAAAGCAGGATAAGAATAAGTATTAATAACCAAGAGGCTGAAGGTTAAAAGAAGTAGTTGTGTTAACAGTGGTGATAAATTTTAGGTGTTTCTCTCTTTGCAGCTGTTATTTTCTAAAACTTTTGTTGAATACAGATTACTTTTAGTATAAGATATTACATTTGATTTAAAAATATTGACATTTCTAATGTCACTATAAATTTCTCTTGTCAATGCAAATATATTTAGAATTGATTATATATTCAATTTTAAAGAAAACTGACCCTTTGTTAGAATAAGCTTTTCTTAAGTGTCAGAAGGAACCTAGATCATATGTTCTAAAACACCAGGTTTACACCATAAATTTAATAAATTATTTTTTATTCATCCTTTAAACAAAGTATGATTTCTAAACTTAGCTGACTTTACCAACTGGTTCCAAGCAGATGCTTTATAGATTATTTGAAATAAAGCAAGTGATTAATCATTTATAATAGCTACCATTTTTTAATGGCTCATTATATAGCAGGCAGTCTAGTGTCAGCTACTTTAAATATTACTTAAATTACTTTAAATATGTAAGTTACTTAAGGAGTTCCTGCTGTGGTGCAGCTGGATCAGCATCATCTTGGGAACACTGGGACTCAGGCTCAATCCCTGCCCTCCACGCTGGGTTAAGGATCTGGTGTTGCTGAAGCTGGTGTTGTCGAAGCTGCCTCTTGGATCTAATCCCTGGCCCGGGAACTCCTCAGGGCAGCCACAGGGTAATGCCTCAGGGCAGGCAAAAAAAAAGGAAAAAAAAAAATGTCAGTTATATCCTTATGACAACCTTTCGAAAGTAGGTTTGAATTAGATGAGGATATTGAGGCTGAGAGGTAGGTAATTCTAACCAGAAGGAATAGATGTAACATTGAAAACCATGGTTTATACAGATTCCATAGCCCATGCTCTTAACAACTGAACGACAATGCTTATCTTGTTTAATACAGTACTTTTTCCTTCTGATTCTTAAAACTTATTTGGTACAGTTTATAGTTCAACCCAGGGATTTTCAAACTTTTGAATAGTTTAATAGGTAACTTAACAAGAAACCAACTATATAAAACAAACAAAAGCCAGGTTACCCTGGTTAAAACAGCCTAAGTATCCCAGAGCTTCACCTATAGAATTCACAAGTACTCTCAGGAATATTGTTTGCATTTTTGTTTTTGGCTTTATATTCCTCCTGAGTTTGACTGTCATTCTGAGTCCTCAGCCAAAAAGCAGTTGTATTATCCTGCCCAGTATTTTAAAAAACATTTGAAAGACATCTGATACATGCTTTTTTCTTTTCATACCCTAACAAACAACTGTTAATTATTAAAATAAATAATTCAAAGATTGAAAAAGACCTTCTCTTATAAGACTCTAATTTGTTGTCTGTAGTGCTTTTACCCATGCTTGTTTTGATAGTTCTCGAAATAAGTGATTTCATTTTTGTAGATCTGGCAGAGGACGAAAGTTAAGTGGAGACCAAATAACTTTGCCAACTACAGTTGATTATTCATCAGTTCCTAAGCAGGTAATTTTTTTAAAGGTTGAATAAGTGTTTCAAAACCATATTTTTCAAACAGGATTGCAGACCATTAGTTTGTCATGAAATTAATTGGTAGTCGTTGTCAGGATTTTTGTTGTTGTTATTGTTAATTTTTTTTATTCTAAATTTTTAATTTTGTTTTTTATTTTCTATTTCTTTGCTGAGATTTTCTAATTTTTTTCCATTAGTTTTAAGAGTGTTTCGTGTTGCCTACTGGAACATTTTAAAATTTATTTTAAAGTCTTAGATAATTCCAACATTTATATCATCTTGGGGTTAGTGTCTGTTGATTGACTTTTTCCATTCAAGTTGAGATTTCTTGATTCTTTGCTGAATAATTTCAGATTATATCATGGATATTTTGAATATTATGTTTGAGACTATCTTATTAAAATCCTATGAAGAATGTTATTATTTATTATTTTATTAGTTAGTGAACCTGGTTAAGCTTAGTTTGCAAGCTCCAGTACTCCTGTGGACTGTAGTTTTAATGTCCGTTCAATTTTCAAAGCATTTTGTTTTGTTTTGTTTTTTAATGGATAGAACAGACTGTGTAACTCACAGTAGGAGTATTTTTTAAGACTTTTGATCTAGTTTTGGTATGTGATGTAAAATTTATGTTTCAGAAAGGTTTGAAAACCAGCGTTTTAGAAAGCTCATTTTTCTAGTAAATGATGAATGAGGCATTAATTAGGTAGCTGTTTTGTGGTTGACAATATTGATCATTTAAATTTAGGCAGATGTTGAAGAGTGGACTTCCTGGGATGAAGATGCACCCACAAGTGTAAAGATTGAAGGAGGGAATGGGAATGTGGCAACGCAACAAAATGCTTTAGAACAACTTGAGCCTGACTATTTTAAAGACATGACACCAACTATAAGGAAAACCCAGAAAGTATGTTAAAGATTTGTGCTTTTGGAGATTAAATAATTAAATCTTCAGATTCCTATAATTTAAATTAGTGTACTTAGTATTTGTGAGAAAGCCTATTTCTAATTATCAATTGTGTTTTCTGTCATGTTAAACAAGTTTATACACTCAATTGATTTGAATATAGATCTAGTAAATTGTACCCTAAGTCTTTTAAAATTGTATCTAAGCATTTATAGAACTCCTACTGCAATGTCAGATTCTAGACTCCAGTCTCTGCTATGGAGACTAAGCTGAATAAGATACAGTTCCAACCTTAAAAGAGTTCCTAGTTTAGTGATGTCTACAAACTGAGTAGTTTTCATTGTTTCATAACCATTATAAAACTGTAGCAAGGCTCTGAGAACTTAAAGTAATTGTGGGTTTGTATAGTCATCCACACTTGATTTTATCCCTTTTGAGTCAAATATGGACGGTCACTTAAAGATGCAAGGAATTATTAGAGAAAGAACAATGGCTGTTTTCCTTTCTTTTTGTCAATGTAGTACTTAGAATTTTTTTTTTTCAGGGCTGCACCCACAGTATATGGAGGTTCCCAGGCTAGGGGTCAAATCGGAGCTATAGCTGCAGGCCTACACCATAGCCACAACAATTTGACCTACGCCACAGCCCATGGCACTGCCAGATTCTTAACCCACTGAGCAAGGCTAGGGATAGATCCTGTGTCCTCATGGATACTAGTCAGATTTGTTTCTGCTAAGAACTCCAGTTCTTATACATTTAAAAAAATTTTTTTAAGTCAAAGAATATAGAAAAGCTTATAATGAAAAGCAATGGACTTCTGCCCCATCATTCTTCATACCAATTCTACTTCCCAGAAGCAGCCACTCACAGAACTTTTTGTGTTTGGGCTTCTAGTATTTTTTTTTTTATCATATTTGTACACAGTATTCTTGTATTGCTGTGTCTTGATCTACCAATCACAGATATTGTCCACTGACTGCATACGATGGTAAATGGGGGTTTATTTCATACCATCCTTCCCCTCTTATCCCTCTTTCAAATACTGTAATGTTATTATTCCAATCTACCTCATCAGTCTTTCTGTTTCAAAAAAATACTCTTAAAGTTCCATTTTTTATTCAATCAAGCATAGAAAATAATTTTTATAAATACTTCATAAAATGAAGACATTATCTATTCCACAATTTACTTACAGGGTTGTTCACCCTCTTCTACCTCCAGCCAGTTTCAGCTATACATTTATTTTTAGATTTTCAAGGCTGATAACATTTACATATGCAATCATAATTGTTTTTGTTGAATTGCCCAAATGTCTCAGTGCTGAAAAGCATTAAGTTGTTTATTTTTCAAGGAGTTTTAAGTTATTTTCTTAGTAGATGAGTACCTTTTATTTTGAAAGTCTGTTGCTGCTCTTAACAGGAACTCAGGATATTACAATAGTACCTTAAATTAGAATGAAAATGCTTTTTTTTTCGCCTTTTCTAGGGCTGCTTCTGTGGCATATGGAGGTTCCCAGGCTAGGGGTTTAATCGGAGCTGTAGTCACTGGCCTATGCCAGGGCCACAGCAACGCGGGATCCGAGCTGCATCTGCAACCTACACCACAGCTCATGGCAACCCACTGAGCAAGGCCAGGGATCGAACCACAACCTCATGGTTCCTAGTCGGATTCATTAACCACTGGGCCACGACAGGAACTCCTGAAAATGCTTTTAAGTTACAAAGCTAATACTACGGGCCTGAAAGAGTTGATGTATTCCTAGATATCTACATGCTTAGAGAACTGGTTATACTTTTGGTAGGATCTGATACATGTTCTTATTTAATACAGTGACTAAAAATGCCTAGTTATATTTTAGGAGTCTAGGGAAAGTAGGGAAAAAAGGAGGAAGAGGAAAATTTGTTTTAGAAAAAAGTGAAATGTAATTTTTCTTAGAATATAACTGATTTGTGTGATAGTTGCCTGAGAATTTTGGTGCTCTTTATAGAATTTGGGGAAAAAAAATTCTACATTGTAAATTTTAAAAGAAGAAAGGTAGCACATTTTAAATAATTATAAAATGCTTTTGTCAGTTAATGCATTTGTCCGTTTTTATGTGTGATGCGTAAAATATTCCTGTAATTCTCTTTCAATTAATCTTTCAGATCATTATTAAGAAGAGAGAACCATTAAATTTTGGCATCCCAGATGGTAGCACAGGTTTCTCTAGTAGGCTGGCAGCTACACAAGATATGCCTTTTATTCATCAGTCTGTAAGTATGTTCATGCTATCTAGGCAAGAGTTTTTCTTTTTCGTTTCTCTTTTCTTTAAAGAAGAAAAAAATTAAAATGAATTGAACATAGTATTTGTATTTGTATGACTTTGAAACAGGCTTAGCCTATCAAGAGAGGTTACCAATCCTAACCTTTTGATATTATAAATTACAGCAGATACTAAGATCAGAGTTCGTTGTATACATAAAAGGTAGAGACAGAATGTTATTTAAAAATACGACCTTTAAAGGTATTACCACTAAAATTTAACTTAAAAAGCAGGGTTTTTTTAAGTATGTTATAAATTTTTCCCTAGTAGAATATATTTACATTTAAAGTGGGGTTTAACTTAAAATGGATTTGACTTAAATACAACACTTTAAAGAACAAAAGCAGTGAGGACAATATATAACTTTTTTAGTCTTGGAGGCTATCAGAATCAGCTTTGAATTTTTTAAAACATACCCTGTCCTAAACCCCTCCCCATACCCCAGCTTTTAAGTATGTTTTGATTGATTAATTATTGATTAGTAATTGTTGATTGCTTGATTATATAAGTTATCTACTGTTGTATAACAACCTTGCATTTAGTGGTTTGGACAACAATAAATGTTCTTATCTCTTATAGTTTCAGGAATCCAGGGGTGACTAAATTGGGTGGTTCTGGCTCAGGTTTCTCATGAGTTTCTAAGCAAGTCATTGCTGAAGCTATGGCTGTCTGGGGGCTTGGCTGGGATTGGAGGATTCATTTCAAAGGCGGCTCACTTACATGCCTGGTAGATTAATGTTCCTTAACTGCACGAAGCCTTAGTTCCCTGCCATGGACTTCGCCATAGGGCTGCTTGAGTAGCCCTTATGATGTAACCACTGACTTTCACAGAACAAATGATCACTGAGAAAAAGAGTGGAAGGCATGCAGGGGTGAAAAAATGCCTGTTTATGACTTAATCTTCTAAGCGAAACACTGCCGCCTCTACATTATTTTATTCATTGAAAGCTAGTCACTAAATCCAGCTGACATACAAGGGGAGAGGAATTAAGCTCCACCTCTTGAAGAAGGAGTGTCAAAAAATTTGCGTAGTGTTATTTTTTTCTTTTTACGGCCACACCTGCAGCATGTGGAAGTTCCTGGGCCAGGAGTCGAATCAGAGCTGCAGCTGCGACTTTTGCCTTATCTGTGGCAATGTTGGATCCTTAACCCACTGAGTAAGGCCAGGTATCAAACCTGCATCTTCACAGAGACAACATCGGGTCCTGAAACCACTGAGCCACAATGGGAGCTCCATTGCAGACTTTGTTTTAAACCACCACTTCTATTTATTTTTCTACCTTTTTTTTAAAATTTCACAGGCACTTCCTAGGCCCCTCTTCCCAGGAGGCCCATGTATATGTATGTTTTAATTCATTTATCAAAAATTTTCCTGCTAATGCCAGATGCTGTGCTAGGTGCTGGTAATATATTAGAAAGTAAGCAAAATACGTACTCCTTGACTCAGAAGAATGTATTTTAATGGGAAAGACACAATACTAATAAGTAAATGCTCATATACATAAATATTACAATTTTTTTTTTTTTGGTCTTTTTTTAGGGCCACACCCATGGCATATGGAGGTTCCCAGGCTAGGAGTCTAATTGGAGCTGTAGCTGCTGGCCTACACCATAGCCACAGCAGTGCCAGATCTGAACCGCATCTGTGACCTACACCACAGCTCACTGCAAGGCCGGGTCCTTAACCCACTGAGTGAGGCCAGGGATCAAACCTGAAACTTCATGGTTCCTCGTCAGATTCGTTTCCACTGCGCCACAATGGGAACTCCCAATATTACAAATTTTGATAACTCTTCTGAAGTTACATGATGTTATGAGAGTGTAATAGCACTGCAGATAATTTCTGTAAAAGAGCATGGCATCATAGTATTTAGTTTTTCATTTTGTATTTCTGAATTTTAAACTTCATTTATGTTTGATCCATATTGGAGAAGTGGTTCAAGCTTTCTCACTGAATTAATACATTTGCCACCTAGCCATAATTGTAAGTAATTATAATGCTGATGTAGTAGCTTATTATTAGGTTAAAAATGTGAACCGCTTACAGGGTTTAGAAGAGGTAGTTTCCAATGCTGTTCCCAGATATTTCCCTACCAAGCAGGCAGGATACAGGGGCATTACCTACAAAGAATGGGAACTTACTGCACTTTGTGCTCTACACCAAAAATACCTTACTGCCCATTCCACAAATTATATTCCTCTTTTAAATTGCACATTCTTCCTGGAATTCATCATTTGAACTGTTGTGATTGCTCTTTTTAAAACTAAGGAAGTTAACTTTTTTTCTGTTAGTTTTACACTTTTCAGTTTTTTATCAGCTTTATAGTTTGGTTTCAGAGTTTTTGATGGACAGATGTATTTAGTTTTACGTAGCAAATCTGTCAACTACAGCTTTTTCTTTTTTACTTAAAAGACCATCTCTACTAAAGGATCAGGCACTCTTTTTTTAATAGGCTTAGTAGTTACACCTTTTTTATATCAAAATGTTTTATACATTAAAAGTCAAACACCTCAGTAGAAAAATGGGTAAATTTGCAAATAAGAAATAGACATATTCTGATAACATGAAGAATCAAGTTTGATCTTATTATTTCTTAAAGAAATTCAAAGTAAAATAACAAGACACATTTTAAACCTTAACATATTAGCAAAGGTGGAAAAGAAGGCAATCAGCTACTCCTACTGACAAAAATACAAAGAAACTAGACTTCCACCTCTTGCTGTTAGGAGGATATGTCGGTGTGACTTTTCAAGAGAGTCATTTATATTTTGTCTCAGTGACTTTAAAACCCTTTTTCTTTGATTTAGGTGATTTTCTTTTAGAAATTTATATGAAACATAATCAGAAATAGTTTAAAGATAATTTTAACAGAGATGGCATTTCATTTATGATTAGGAGCAGAAAAATTCAACACATTTTATTTCGATTTTAGGTGTAAGTACTCAAACGAGAATATAATAAATCTGTTCACAGGTTAGTGCCAGTTATTTTGTGCATGTAATCTTTTCCCCACCAACTTAACATTCCAGGATGAGCATTTTCATTGGTTTGTGGAAGTAAAAGGTGAACTTTTAGAGATCTGGGGAATAGTGGGAGGTAGTGTGGCCAACCCGATGGTGTCAAATAAGTAGGACAGGCAAAAAGAAGCACAATATAGAAATTGCCCTTTAAAGAGTAAATTTTGCCTGACTTATCATGTTTGCTTGGGACCCAGACAGTAAGTGCCACTGAAAAATCTAGAAATTACTTGTGCTTAAATGGAAGTGACTATGCTAGTTGGGAAACTTTGGTTCTTCCAGTTCGTCTCCCCAGAACAGTGTAGTCCAGTCAAGCATTTCTAATCCAGTCTGGGACCAGCCTGTCTCTTTTTCCTCCACCCCTACTCCTCCTCCTTACTGAAAAGAGAGAGAAACAGAAAAAAAAAAAAAATGTTCTACTCTTGTCTATTCCAAACTAAAGTAGGCAAAAAAAAAAAAAAAAAAAAAAAGTTAGTATAAAAGGAGTACCCTTTAAAATGTAAAATAGGAAGAAAGCTGGACTTGCCAGGACTGTTGAGTACCAAGGCCATGCGTTTCAGGAAGCCCCTCTTCCAGGTAAAACCAGAGGCAATCATTTGAGCCTGTGCAGCATGTGATAAGAAAGTGGAGAAGACAGAACAGTGAGAAGGTCTGAGTTATGCTTTAAAAGATACTCTTCTTAACTGGTGAGTAGAAAAAGGATGGCTTTTGACTATCATAATTTTGTTTTGTTTTGTTTTATTGTAGCCTGAATTAGGTGATTTGGATACCTGGCAGGAAAATACCAATGCATGGGAAGAAGAAGAAGATGCAGCCTGGCAAGCTGAAGAAGTTCTGAGGTATCTGAGTAATATTTACACTGCAGCCTGAGTAGAACTGGTTTTGTTCATGTTACATTTAAGGTCAAGAAACTTTATTCTGCCAAATGTTACATTTTTCTTCATTCTCATTGGAACCTTAGGTATTGAAACTTACGGGATACTTTTTTGTAGTTCAGACTACATATGCGACTTTATATAATTAAAACCTTACGGAAACCAAGAATTTAAAGCATTATAGATAAAAAGAATAATTAATTAATGGAGAATGAGATGTTTTACATGTATACACCATATTGCACTATAGGCTTTATACATCATTCCCTTATAAAATATACTAATCTCTTGGAATATCCTACTATGAAATATGAATCACAACAGTTTATGTTCTCTAGGTCAGAAATTATACCTTTAGTTTTATTTTCCCATAGTCTAGCATGGTTCCAGCACCGCTCATTTGAATATAACAGTGTATAGCACTGATATTTGAAAATTACTTGTATTGCACTCCACATTTGTATGTGTATCTCAGCTGATATACTTGAAAGCCCTGAGGTAGGTAACGTAAGTCAGGAACTTACTGCACATTCTACAGAAAATATTCTAGAAGTTTTCAAGTTTGTTTTTGTTGGTTATGTTCTTATTTCTTTGTTTTTGTGAGCAAGAAACTTAATGCTTGCTACTACTACATTAAGTCAAAGGATAGGAAGAGAATTTACTTTAAGAAAGTCTGTGACTATCATCACTAATGAAAATTTAGACCTGAAATGTATCTAAAATACTTTTTCATTTTTAAAGATTATAAAGTTCAGTGATATTGTTTTTTCAAATATTGGTTTATAATTGGGAAAAAAATGAATTACCCTTTATCTGATTATCTTAACAAAATAACTGCTTTCATTTTTGTATTTTCCTTTCCTGTCTTTACCAATAAATTGCAGTTACCTTGAACAAGCAGCAGAGGGTGCAGTTAAATAACTGGGAGGCTGACCTATTTTTGGTTTTGCCCTTAACTGTTTTCTGCCTATTTTTTAAAATTTTTTTGCAGAAACAGGTCACATTATAAAAGTCAAAGTTGTGAGTGTTTTAAATATTTAGTTTATGTTTGATAATTAGTCAGTGTAAAGGAAATGGTTTTAAAATTTGTTGTGGAAATTTTGTAAAATTTGATGTAAAATCCCATTGTGATTCAGCAGTAACAAACCTGACTAGTATCCATGAGGATGGTAGTTCGATCCCTGGCCTCACTCAGTGGGTTAAGGATCCACCATTGCTGGAACTGTGGCGTAGGTTGCAGATGCAGCTGGGATCCTGCAATTGCTGTGGCTGTGGTGTAGGCCAACAGCTGTATCTCTGATTTGACCCCTAACCTGGGAACTTTCATATGCCACAGGTGCTGCCCTAAAAAGACTAAAATAAAATAAAATTTGTTGTAAACAGCAGTATTTATGTTGCATGGATCATCAGAGATATAACCTATTTTCTTTTTTCATCCTGTTTCTTTTGGATAAACCATAGCTATAGAAGTCTGAATATTTAGGACATTTGGGGAATTCTAGTGATTATTGGTGTCATCAACCACAGGGATAAAGGAATAGCCCCACAAGGGTATATTCATTTTGAATCCACTAATCTTAATGACAGCACTGTATAGTTTATGAGTTCACAAGTAGTTGAACATTGACTCTACAAAACCCTTTTTTCAACTGTGTCTCTTGATCCTGAGCAAAACAAGACCAAAAAACTCAAACTTAGTGCTTTTGACAAGACAGTTTGAGAGAGGGAGCCTGTTAGTAATAGACATGTTTCATTCTGCGAGTTGCCAAGTAGGGCCAAAGACACCTGGAGGCTTCTATATGTTGTTACAGCCCCCAGAATTTTAAAAGTGAATCCATAATCCATATTCTCTAACTCAGCCTGCTTCCCATTGCCACTTTGTTTTATAGCATAGGGGTTTAGATCTAATCACTTGTGATGGAACATGATGGAGGATAATGTGAGGAAAAGAATGTATTTATGTGTATAACTGGGTCACTGTGCTGTACAGCAGAAATTGACAAAACATTGTAAATCAACTCTAATAAATATTTTTAAAATATTTATTTGTCTTTTTAGGGCCATACCCATGGCATATGGAAGTTCCCAGGCTAGGGGTTGAATCGGAGCTGCAGCTGCTGGCCTATACCACAGCCACAGTAATGTCAGATCCAAGCTGCATCTGTGATCTGTACCACAGCTCACAGAACGCCGGATCCTTAACCCAGTGAGTGGGGCCAAGGATCAAACCTGCATCCTCATGGATACTATTTGAGTTCGTTACTGCTGAGCCACAGCAGGAACTCCCCGTGTTGCCACCTTAAATACTACCAGTACTGTGATCGATATCATTAAGGAAAAAGATTCTAGTACAGTAGAGCGATTCTAGACATATATCTGGACAAGAGAAATATATTTTGTCTGCAGTAGTGTTGCCTCTTGTGCCAGAAATATTAACTGTTGATGTTTGTATTTCAGCCAGTTACTAGGTCAAAATTTGATTATCTTATTTGTTTGTAACTTAGCCAACTCTTAATAATTCTCTTTTTGTTACTGACATTTTGATGTTTTTAGTTCAGACTACCAGTTTTGCTTGAAAGTGAGCAGAGCTAGTGAAAAGTAGGGTTTTTTTTAACATTCTTTTGCAACTTGAGTTCGTTGATAGTGATGGTTAAAATGTTGCCTAAGATAAGCCTACTTTCTTGAATTCTGTTCATCTATACCTCTGGTTACTCCCATTTATAAGTGTGATTGAGAATTGTATATACATTTCACTCACTGTATTTGAACTGCCCATATATAGTAATCCACACTAGATTTTTCTGTATATAAGCCATTGTTGCCTATCTTGTGCCAGCTGTGCCCTGTAGCTGAGCTTCCTTCCTCAGCCTTGCATGCTTCTTGACTTACTTTCTCATACCCTGAACCTTCATATCCGGACTAACTTCTGTTCCTCTCCTTTTTCATACTTTATCACCCCACTCCTACTCCCACTCCCCGTACAAATCAGTCAATAAAGATAGAGGGGTTTAGTGATTCTGGATCAGTGGAGTTAGGGAGGGACTGGGGAGAGGTGTTTCAAAATGTGTAATTAGTAAATATCCACCATCCTTCTGCCCCTTTATTAGCACAGCTGGTCGAATTTTAACTCTTTTTTTTTTTTTTTTTTTTTTTGTCTTTTGTCTTTTTTTTTTTGTTGTTGTTGTTGTTGTTGTTGTTGCTGTTGTTGCTATTTCTTGGGCCGCTCCCGCAGCATATGGAGGTTCCCAGGCTAGGGGTTGAATCGGAGCTGTAGCCACCGGCCTACGCCAGGGCCACAGCAACGCGGGATCCGAGCTGCGTCTGCAACCTACACCACAGCTCACGGCAACGCCAGATCGTTAACCCACTGAACAAGGGCAGGGACCGAACCCGCGACCTCATGGTTCCTAGTCGGATTCGTTAACCACTGCGCCACGATGGGAACTCCCGAATTTTAATTCTTAAATAGATTTCTAGTTCTATTTAGAAGCCAAGTCTTAAATTTCCATTTTCCTTTTGCATGTGTTCTGCACATCTGTTTTCTGGACATCCTTTAGCTGACTGTTTTTTAACTATTATTATAATAGAAGATTTAATCCTAAATATTAGGCTTTTCTGAATGGTATCAAAAAGAAGGTGTGGACTAATGGAAATAGTGTTTTTGTGAAAATAATATGAAGAAGAGAATCAGGAGATGTGGGTTCTTAAAATCCTTGTGTTTAATCTGATGGCTTTGGGCAATTCACTTAGCCTGGATGCCCCATTTTACTTATTTTTAAAACAGAGATAATACCTTTTTTTATTTTGCAAGTCATGTTCCAAGAATTAAAAGACGTACTGTTTTTGAAAATCTTTGAAATTTTCAAAGCAGTGAGAAGAATGAAGACTTTTTAAACTTACATTTGATAATAGTAAAAGGGCAGTGCTGTTTCTGGAATTTACTTGCCATTTTACCTCTGGTATTTTCTAAAAATTAAAATGCAAATACGTTTCTTTTCAGGCAGCAGAAGATAGCAGACAGGGAAAAGAGAGCAGCAGAACAACAAAGGAAGAAAATGGAAAAGGAAGCGCAGCGGCTAATGAAGAAGGAACAAAACAAAATTGGTGTGAAACTTTCATAACAAATGTTCTTCAGTTGTCATAGTGCCAGTGGGAGAAATAGGAGCTCCACAACCCAAGCAACATTTGTGTGGATCTTATAAGAGTATTTTCAGAATACAAATACACTGCTTGATTTTAACACATTCATCAGGCCATCCAGGATTCTCTCACAGTCCCTTGAACTCTTAGTGAATGAGATTCAGAGAACAAAACAGACTCATGAGACAATATTTTCTTCAACATGCTCCAGCTATAAGACAATTGTTTGCTTAAGAGAAATTATTACAAATGGAATATATCAGTACCTCTTTAAGCTAGTACTACTAGCTTAATAAATGGGTGTAAATAATTTTATGGTGGGAAAGAACTCTGCTATCTGTAATGCTTTCCTTCATTATGCATAATGATAAATAATTTTAAATATTCTTTTGTTGCCATGATTACCTGACCTGAATCAGACAAACTTGCAGGGCTTGAACCTTTTATTTTTGTTGTCAGAAGCTGACGTTGGCATATATTTCCTCTAATTTGAATTGGTATTGTTCATCTTTGATATGATGTTAAGAAATTTGGTAATTTTGGTTTTCAAGAAAATGATATTAAATGCAATAATTTTATTTATCATAAACATTTTGTACATCATTTTTTGTTTTAGATGGAATTTTAATGTTATACATATTTGTAATTTATGTTGCATGTATAAACGGTGTAAATCTGCTATAATGGCAAATTTGTTTTACATTATTATAACTTGTGAGTTTTAAAACCTATGATTAATAGTTTTTCCCCATCATTGTAGATTTTAAGATGTTATGGTATCTTTAAGTACCCTAGTTCCTCTTGCCAAAGCCATTAATTTAAAAATGCATAAAGCCTTCAGTTTCTACTATTTCAAAGCATTTAGATGATTTCTGTATCAGTTTTATATATCTGACATAATGCAGGTTATCTGTGTTGTTGACTAAGGTAACATTATTGATTCATTAAATTATAAACCAAGATAGGAATAATAATACTTCTATTTTTGAATGTTGACTAGCTCCGAAATAATTTTCAGGAAGTAGATACAGACTGTGTTCATAAGGAAAAATGTAGATTTGATAGTTTAATATCTCATTAATTTTATTTCCATAATTAAAATACATCCAGCCTGATTTTCTATGGCTTTAGAATTTTTATATTTTTACTTTCTTAAAAGTTGTGCCCCAAATTAACATTTTCTAGGTTTTTAAAAAGTCATAAATACTCTGCAGGCCAAATACTGCTAATTTTTTTTTTTTTTTTTTTTAGGGCCACAGTTGCAGCATGTGGAAGTTCCCAGGAGAGGGGTCGAATCAGAGCTGTAGCTGCTGGCCTACACCATAACCACAGCAACTCCAGATCCGAGCCATGACTTCAAGCTACACTGCGGTTCACGGCAATGCCAGATCATTAACCCACTGAGCAAGACAAGGGATCAAATCTTATAGATACGCGTTGGATTCATTACCATTGAACCACAACAGGAACTCCATTTATTTGAATTAAAGTAATATTACTTGGTAAAATTACAAACTATATAAGCTCCCTAGGTCCTTAGCTTAAGCTTCTAGATTAAATGCAGTTGTGAAATTAGTTGAAATTTAACTTTGGTAAAAACTTTCTGTTATATAGCCCCAACCCAATTTTCAGTTACCATGTTTGTTAGAGTTTTTGCCAGTAAACTCCAAATTAAACAGAATTAGACTAAAATTTTTAATACTAAATTCTCTTGTCATTTGTATTTATTTTTAGTTATTATGGGAACGCTATATGATTTCTCTAAATTGAGGGTTCATAAAGGATAATTTATCTGTTAGTATAATAAATTTTGCTGCTTGTCTCCAATAGTGGACCAGTATTGAAGTCTGCATTGGTCATGATTTTCATGTGTGAGATTTTAGTTTTTGTTTGATTTGTTTTTAAATTATTTTTTTAATTTTTTTTTAATAGTTATTTTCCCTGATTTTTGATTTTTACTTAGAAATAAAGACTGGATAGAAATTATAGTCTATATGATTAGTTAGGAAGAAGGAAAATTTTCTCATGGAAAGGATAGTAATTCTTGAATTTTTTTGACCTCTGTTGGTATGTAAACTAAATTCCTGTATTAAATTGGGTATATTGTCCCAGAAGAAGTCATGGAGTTAAATATACGTGGCAAACCCTTTAAAGTAGCAAGCTGGCTCCTTTAGCTTCTAAACTTTTGGTTTCTGGTTTTCTCAATTTTAGCAAAGAATTATCAGTTTTAGAAGCTTATTAGTAGAAGTAAAAAATGTGGACAGGCATAGATAGAAAGATGAAGTGCTATCCATCCTCTGAATTGTGCCTTTTATGTACTGAGATAACAATAATCAGAAACACAGAAAATGTATTTTGTGTTTTTGATACATATATTCCATGGCTTCTAACCATTTCCTCATATTAAGCTTTAGCTAGGAATATCCTCTACTTGACTCCTGGCTTTTTTCGGTAGCAATTTATTTTAGTCAGTGTTCATCATCTGAATTCCTCAGTTTTGACATGCACTCTCCCCTGGCCAGGGCAGTGACTACACCTGGCTAAAGACTGGTGGTAGCTATAGAAACCTGCATCTGGAATTGATCTTCAAGAGCACTCTACAAGCTACCACATAGTAGAAATCTCACCTCAACCAATGTTCCAAAAAGGCTAAAATTTTCCAATACAGGTATGCTTTATTTATTGCACTTGCTTTATTGTCCTTTGCATATACTGTAGTTTTTATAAACAAGATTTGTGGCAACCCTGCTTGGAGCAAATCTATCAGCACCATTTTTCTGACAGTGTTTGCTCACTTAATATTTTAGTATTTTTGCAGTATTTCAAACTTTGTCATGTTATGGTAATCAGTGATTTTTAATGTTACTTTTATAGTTGTTTGGGGCTATGAACCCATATAAGACAGCAAACTTAACTGATAAATGTGTGTATTCTACCTGCTCCATTGACTAGCTCTTACCTCCTCTTTCTCCTCTCCTCCCACATCCTTATTCCCTGAGACACAGCAAAATTGAATGTAGACCAATTCATAACCTTACAATAGCTTTTTGGTTTTCAAAAGAAAGAAAGTCACATATCTCTTTAAATCAAAAAACTGGAAATGATTATGCCTTGTGAGGAACACATATTGAAAGCTGAGAAAGGCCAAAATCTAGGCCTCTTGTGGCAGTTACCCAAGGTGTGAATGCTAAGGAAAAGTTCTTGAGGGAAATTTAAAGTGCTACTTGAGGAGTTCCCATCGTGGCACAGTGGAAACAAATCCGACTAGGAACCATGAGGTTTCAGGTTTGATCCCTGGCCTCTCTCAGTGGGTCAAGGATCTGGCATTGCCATGAGCTGCGGTATAGGTCGCAGACACAGCTTGGATACTGTGTGGCTGTGGCTGTGGTGCAGGCTGGCAGCTGTAGCTCTGATAAGACACCTAGCCCGGGAACCTCTATATGCTGCAGGTGTGGTCCTAAACAAATAAAAATAAAGTGCCACTCTAGGAAAAAAAAATGATAAGAAAACATTACTGAAGACATGGAGAAAGTTTTAGTGGTCTGGATAGAAGGTCAAACAAGCCATAACATTCCCATAAGCTAAAGTCTTATCCAAAGGGAGGCCCTGAAGCTGCAGAAGAAAAATTTGAAGCTATTAGAGACTGATTCATAAGATTTAAGGAAAGAAGTCATTGCTCTAACTTAAAAGTGCAAGGTGAAGCAGCAGGTGCTGGTGTAGAAGTTGCAGCATGTTATCCAGAAGATCTCACTCAACTAATTAATTAAGAGGTGGCTACACTTTTTTAAAAAACAGATTTTCAATGTGGATGAAACAGCCTTATGTTGGAAGAAGTTGCCATCGAGGACTTCCACATTTAGTGAGAAGTCAATGCCTGGCTTCAAATCTTCAAAAGATGGGCTGACTCTCTTTTTAGGGGTAAATGCACCTGGTGACTTGAAGTTGAAGCCAATACTCATTTACTGTTCTCCAAATCCTAGGGTCCTTAAAAATTATGCTAAATCTACTCTGCCTGTGCTCTAGAAATGGAACAGCAAAGTGTAGATGACAGCACATTAGTTTACACATAGTTTATTGAATATATATATATATATATATTTTTTTTTTTTTTTGGTCTTTTTGCTATTTCTTGGGCCGCTCCCGCAGCATATGGAGGTTCCCAAGCTAGGGGTCGAATCGGAGCTGTAGCCACCGGCCTACGCCAGAGCCACAGCAACGCAGGATCCGAGCCGCGTCTGCAACCTACACCACAGCTCATGGCAATGCCGGATCCTTAACCCACTGAGCAAGGGCAGGGACCGAACCCGCAACCTCATGGTTCCTAGTCGGATTCGTTAACCACTGCGCCACGACGGGAACTCCTAGTTTATTGAATATTTTAAGCCCACTGTTGAGGCCTACTCCTCAGAAAAAAATATTCCTTTCAAAATGTTACTGCTTATTGATAATGTACTCATCCAAGAGCTCTGGTAGAGATGTACAATGAGATTCATACTGCTTTCAAGCCTACCGACACAACATCCATTCTGTAGCTCATGGACTGAGTAATTTCAACTTTCAAGTCTTATTTAGGAAACGCATTTCACAAGGCTACTGCTACCATTGATAGTGATTTTTTTGCATGGATCTGGGCAAAGTTAACAACCGTCTGGAAAGGACTCACCCTTCTAGATGCCATTAAGAGCATTCATGATGCATGGAAAGAGGTCAAAACATCAACATAACAAGGATTTGGGGAGAAGCTGATTCCAATCCTCGTGGATGACTTTAAGGGGTTCAAGACTTCAGTGGTGAAAGTAACTGCAGGTGTGGTGAAAATGGCAGGAGAATTAGAATTAGAAATGGAACCTGAAGATGTGACTGAATTGCTACAATCTCATGATAAATCCTAAACAGATCTAGACTTATTTCTTACAGATTAGACAAAGAAATCTTGAGATGGAATCTGCTCCTGGTAAAGATGCTATAAAGATTGTTGAAGTGACAACAAAGGATGTAGATATTACATAAACTTAATTGATAAGGCAGCACAAGAGTTTGAGAGGATGACTCCAATTTTGAAAGTTCTATTCTGGTAAAATGCTATCACCAGCCCTGCATGCTACAGAGAAATAGTTCCTGGAAAGGAAGAATCAATCAATGTATCAAACTTCAGCGTTACCTTATTTTAAGAAATTTTCACAGCCACCCTAACCTTCAGTAACCACTACCCTGATCAGTCAGCAGCCATCAACACTAGGCAAGACCCTCCACCAGCAAAAAGATTACGATTTACTGAAGGCTCAGATGATAGCATTTTTTATCAATAAAGTGTTTTTAAATTAAAGTATGTACATTTTTTCAACATAATGCTATTTCTCACCTAATAGGCTACAGTATAGTGTAAACGTAACTTTTATACGCACTGGGAAACCAAAAAAATCTGTGTGACTTGGTTTATTGCAATAGTCACTTTATTGTGGAGGTCTGGAACTGCACCCACAATATCTCTGAGATACATGTGTAGTGAGGTATTTACCAAAGGCATGCTCTGGGTCAGGTAGAGCTAACGTGTACTTTCTTTAACTCTTTGTAGTTTAGCTTTGGGATTAGCTACTGCAGTTTTCACCATCTTTAGTCCCTTGTTCAAAGGAAACCTTTTTTAAGGTATATAAGTGAATACAGCGGTTACCAAGGTGAGTGGTTCTGGGTGAAGCCAAGGTAGGAGGTTGTGGTGCTCTGGGGCCTAAAGATGGTGCCAGAGGAAGGAGATTCTCCCTTCTCTTTCAGGTGAACTGGAGAGCTGAAAAAGATGGTGGGTCCTCATGGACCCACCATCTTTTTTTTTTTTTTTTGTCTTTTTGCCATTTCTTTGGGTTGCTCCCTTGGCATATTGAGGTTCCCAGGCTAGGGGTCGAATCGGAGCTGTAGCTGCCAGCCTACGCCAGAGCCACAGCAAGGCAGGATCCGAGCCGCGTCTGTGACCTACATCACAGCTCACAGCAACGCCGGATCATTAACCCACTGAGCAAGGGCAGGGATCGAACCTGCAACCTCATGGTTCCTAGTCGGATTCGTTAACCACTGTGCCACGACGGGAACTCCCCACCATCTTTTAGTAGATAATAACTTGCTTTTCCTATTTATATGCATTTTAAAAATTTGAGTTGCTCTCTCCTAATATGAAAGACACCTTTTGCTTTTTTTTTTTTGCTTCATGTAACTTACTTCCATTTTCTTTAACACAACTAAGGCTGTTCCAAGGTTATAGCAACACCTAGAAACTGGGTTTTTTACTTTGTCTTCTACCTTTTATCTTCAGTGTCCCTAAATCATGGCCATTGGACTGCTCAGTAACCAGAGGATGTTTTCAGAGCAGTAAGCTGCTTTTTCACCAGAAGCCTCAATCTTGTAGAGCTGGAAAGAGATATTATTCTAGAAGCCCCCTCATCCTCCACCTTAGACAACAGGTTTCTACTTTTTCGTAGCTACCGTGGACACTGCTAATCCACAGACAGGAGTGTTACAGAGAAACTCTCACTGGAAGTCTGTGGCCACAGAGACAATCTCAGCCTTCTGCTTTGGGGCAATTCTTCATGTATTTATGTAGGTACTTTATATATTGATCTGATCACACCAATTTTGAGAGCTTCTCAGAGTTCTCCAGCTGCTGCAGAGATGGGGCCGTGTTAAACAAATTGCTTATGTTTGCCAATCTTTTTTTTTTTTTTTTTTTTTGCTTTTTTTAGGGCCATACCTGCAGCATATGGAAATTCTCAGGCTGGGGTTGAATTGGAGCTACAGCTGCTGGCCTAGGCCACAGCCACAGCAACTTGGGATCCATCTGAGCCACATCTTCAACCTACATCACAGCGCACAGCAATGCTGGATCCTTAACCCCCTGAGCAAGGCCAAGGATCAAACCACATCCTCATGGATACTATTCATATTCATTTCAGCTGTGCCATGACAGGAACTCCCTGTGTTTGCCAGTCTTTTAAATGGAGATGGTGGTTTTAAGGATTAAAGGAGGCCGAGTGTTTAGTATGATACCTGGCATATATATAAATGCTCAACAGTGGTAGTTGTTTTGAGCCCCTGTACATACTTTCTCATGAGATCTTGTACACAGATCTCACCAGGCACTGATATTCCTGCCCCTTCCCTGAGAAGTTGACTGATCTTACAAAATTAATTTTTAAACACCTTTAAGTTGAACTTCAAGTTTAATAAGAAAGAGAATCAGCATTTACTCTGTGCTAATCACTGTCTGAATTTTAACTCTCAGTGACTCTTCACAATCCTGTGAGGTGGACATTATCCCACTTCACATGTAGGGAAACCAAAGCTTAGAAAGGCAATTGTGTGCTAGATTTGAAAGCAGATTATGTTAGTGGTTAATCAGCATTCTAAGTGGGCTATGATTTTCAAGGCTTCTCTTCACTTGATGGAACTATGAACTGCCAAAGAATGAGACTTTAGGAATTTCTGTCTAGTGTTTTTGTTTTTGTTTTTTGTCTTTTTAGGGCCACACCCATGGCATATGGAGGTTCTCAGGCTAGGGGTCTAATTGAAGCTGTAGCCACTAGCCTACACCAGAGCCACAGCAATGCAGGATCCAAGTCGTGTCTGCCACCTATACCACAGCTCCCAGCAACGCTGGATCCTTGACTCACTGAGCAAGGCCAGGGATGGAACCCCCATCCTCATGGATGCTAGTCGGTTTCATTAACCGCTGAGCCACGATGGGAACTCCCTTTTCTAGTTCTTAAAGAACTCAGTGACGATGATATTACAAATTAACACTATTTGAGTAGATAACACCTATTTGAGTTTCTAGGAATTAATTTAATAAATATTAAAGAAATTAGCTTGGCTTTCATTTTCATATAAATAACAATTCTGGTTGAAGTTCAGTGCCATGTAATTATGTATTCCCAGGTTACTTGGGTCAGATGTTATAATTAAGGAAAAATGAAATGTGGTTTGTATTTATACATTTGCATAGGCCAATTAGCTCACTAAATTAAGTCACATTTCAAATGAGGCCAAGGTCACAGTTTTCATGCATGCAGTCTGTATACAGAGACTGTCCTACTATAAACTGTGTCCTTGACTTTGTCCAGGTTATCTTCCTAACATAACTGTTACAGAGAGTGGTTGGTACAGAAAAAAATCTCCATGAATAGGAGATTCAAAGGACATATTCTGAGTTGGTGGTATCTTGAGAGAAATTGGTATGGTTTCTTAGGTCAATTTTGGCTCATTATAAGATATTAATTTCTTCCCATAATTTGTTTCATTTGTTAAAATATTCAGATCTTAATTTGAATCCTTAATTTATACAGCAAAGCAATTTCCAAACCTGTTGAATATTCCTGAATAAAATGGTTACTTATTTTACAGGGAAAATGACATCATCGTTAGATATATTGGCCTCAAATAAATTTAAAACTTTTTTTTTTTTTTTTTTTGTCTTTTTGTCTTTTTTTGTTGTTGTTGTTGTTGCTATCTCTTGGGCCGCTCCCGCGGCATATGGAGGTTCCCAGGCTAGGGGTTGAATCGGAGCTGTAGCCACCGGCCTACGCCAGAGCCACAGCAACTCGGGATCCGAGCCTCGTCTGCAACCT
Source organism: Sus scrofa (assembly GCF_054392235.1). Lineage (NCBI taxonomy): Eukaryota > Metazoa > Chordata > Mammalia > Artiodactyla > Suidae > Sus > Sus scrofa. Next base: position 28,021,567 of record NC_139386.1, on the reverse strand, counting down.
ACACCACAGCTCATGGCAATGCCGGATCGTTAACCCACTGAGCAAGGGCAGGGACCGAACCCGCGACCTCATGGTTCCTAGTCGGATTCGTTAACCACTGCGCCACCACGGGAACTCCTAAAACTTTTTTTTAGCCTCAATATTTTATTGTAGTGGTAAATAAAAGTAAGCTTGCGTAAGAATGGAAATATATTTACCTTGCCCTATTTAAGTTTAAATCACACAAGTGATTTTGATTCCTTTCTGAAGCTCTGCAAGTGCACCTGAAATCTCATAATTGCCTGTCATGATTCGAGGGAAGCTTTGCGGAGTAAGGTGGTACGTGGGTGATCATTTTTAAAACTTTTTTCCATGTACAGCTTTCAGTGTGAAAATTACTAAGACTGCTTTCGTTTTTCATTTTCTCCCTACAACCAACAAGCCAGAAATAATGTGCTGGTTCAGAAGAATTAAAGGTCAATTTAAAATGCCAGCACCTATTGTTTACTGTAGAAAGTGAGGCTGGCAAACCATTTCAAGCACTGTGAGCTGCTTGATTGTAAGGAAGGGGAGGAAGGATCTTACTGTACCATCAAATTAGAAAATACTGCTGTTGTTGATAGTTTTCATATTCCAGCCCATTAAAGCTATAGTCTGGCAAAAATTTAATTTTCTGTTATTCAAATAACTGATCAGAAATGACACTTTCAAGGAACAAGAGTGAAAATATCTCTGAAGGTGGGTCAGATAAAATTACCATGAGGAGGAACTCTAGGGCCAGGAGAGCAGAAAGCTCTGAGCCTGCCTTTAGTAGCATTTACCAGGGGAGTCTGGACCGTGGCTTTTACATCATTCACAGCCATAGTCCCAGATGCCTCCATGGCCTCATGGAGTGAGAGACCCTCTTCAAAGTCAAATCAACAAAACAGAGGCAAACAAAGTTTTGTGAGAAGAGGTTAGAAAACATCTCCATTTAGCATTCATTTTTTAGTACAGGACTGAGTCCTTCGGCATTACCCAGAGTACTTATTCTTCCAGTGACCTGGGAGTCACCACACAGGAGATCTTACATGAACTGAAAGTTTTCAAAGAATCTAGTATATAGTGAACTGGTTTTCAAGCTCTTTTCAGAGGTGACCCTGGAACCACTGCAGGAGATGAGAGGAAAGCCATTGGGAGGTCTCCAGGCCTGGTGCCCTGTTGCAAAACTTCACTTTTATGGGTTTTGTGAATTGGATTTTCTATGTTGAAAAATTATTTTGAGAGAGATACACCTTTCACAAAACTTAAATTCAGCTAAAATAGTCCAATCTTTTAGCACAAACTCTTTTCAGCTAAAGCATTTAAACCTTTTTTAATTTTAAAATTCTTTGGAATCATTGTTAGAACTATCAGTTATCACAATCATTGTGATTGAGGGAGAATCAGTAGTCAAAGTGGAGCATGTTTTCCAGTGGTTTAAAAATAATTACCCAACATAAACATGTTGTATTCTATTTGGACTTTCTAATTGTTTTTTTTTAGGACCATTGGGAGTTTGTTGACATTCTTTCAAGATTTGATTGCTATAAATTGCTATTTTTAATTGCCCAAGTTATTCCTTCATTGTGCACACTTCACCTGGTAAGACTGGGAATAAAAGAATTTTGTAAAAATTCTCGGTGAGCCAAAATGGAAGTCAGAAACCACTCCAGAACTTTTAAAATGAAAAACCCTCAAGAGAAAAACATATCACACCCAACCTCTACTTAGGCAGGGCCTATGACAAATGCAAATCACAGACTTCCTTTTTCTCCTGCCACAAATGTCAGAAACTCTTGGCATCTGAGTGTATTGCATTTTTTCCCCCTTTCTGAACAGCTCAGCTTGGAAAGGTCAGCATATCCCTCTGGGAAAAATCTTTTCTTGTAAATTGGAATGTTTGCACACATAACTGTAGGAAATGTTTAACATTTGCTTTGATGGGACAGCAGCTTTGTTCAATAGAGTGGAATTGTTCTTTTTTCCATTTTCCTGCCTGTTTGTACATCACAGACACCCAAATTACAGAAAGCAACTTTGAGGCGCTTCTTTCTATGGGATCAGATCATCCTGTCCACAAAATCAGCCAACGCCTTGGGCTTCCGGAACGCAAGCTATGTTCTATCTTTTATTGACTCCGAGGGACTTGTTTGTGAAGGACTTTGTTCTGAATAAAAGGAGTAATTTTCCACAGACTATACACTTTGAAACCCTGGAAAAGGAGGAGGCGGAGAAGGTGGGGGAAGGGAGGGAGGAGAAAAATGGAATGACTGCTCCAGGGTCTCTAGTTTTACCTTTGCACAAATTTGTGTTTCCATGGGTATAACAGGTGTTATACAGTGTCCAAAGTTTCAAGTGAGTTAACTTTGAGTCTTCTTGTTTACATAAAGAAAGATAGGTCATTAAGACAACAAAGAAAGTTGCTGTTTGTGATCATCGGCCAACAGCGTAATAATCAACATAAACATTTGTGGAGTTCCCTGGTGGCCTAGTGGTTAAGGATCCAGCATTGTTACTGCTGTGGTGCAAGGTTCCATCCCTAGCTCAGAAATTTCTGCCTGCTGTGGGTGTGGCCAAAACAAACAAAGAAACAAAAACGCCCCCAAAATAAACATTTGTGGTTGACAGAGAATTCTTTTTGCCTTTCCTAGGGCCGCTCCTCTCGGCCCTATAGAGGTTCCCAGGCTAGGGGTCAAATCAGAGCTGCAGCTGCTGGCGTATGCCAGAGCCAATGCAACGCGGGATCTAGCTGTGTCTGCAACCACAGGTCGTGGCAACGCTGGATCCTTAACCCACTTGCTCGGTCAGGGAACGAACCCGCAACCTCATGGTTCCTAGCCGGATTCGTTACCCACTGTGCACCACGATGGGAACTCCTGGTATGGTGACCTTTTTACAGATAGTAGAGTTGTAGCCTCTCTTACTTCGATGTCTGCCCCACTCAGGGCTGAAGTCAGTATGGGGGCTTGCTGCAGGCTTCCTGATGGGAGGGGCTGATGCCTGCCCCCTGGTAGGTGGAGCTGATTCTAATACCTCTGGTGGGTGGGCTTAGTCTCCAGATGGGATTAGAGGCAGCTGTGAGCCTGAGGGGTCTTTAGGCAGCCTGTTTACTGAAGGGTGAGGCTGTGATCCCACCTGGATTGTTGTTTGCCCTGGGACTTCTCAACAGCTGACTGACGGGTGGGGCCAGATTTTCCCAAAATGGCCACCTCCAGAGAAAGGCAGCTGCTGAATATTCCCGAGAGCTTTGCTTCCAATGTCCTTCCCTCACAAGCCACATTCACCCCTGTTCTCCCAGGATGTCCTCCAAGAACTGCAGTCAGGTTTGACCCAGATTTCTATGGTGACGTTGCTTTGCCCTGGGACCCAGTGCACATGAAAGTCTGTGTGCACCTTTTAAGAATGGGGTCTCCGTCTCCCCCAGTCCCGTGGAGCTCCTGCGCACAAGCCCCACTGGCCTTCAATGCCAGATGTTCCAGGCGTTCTTTCTCCCAGTGCCAGATCCCCACACGTGGGAGTTTGATGTGGGGCTCAGAACTCTCACTCCCGTAGGTGAGTCTCTGTGAACCAGTTACTTTCCAGTCCGTGGGGCTTCCCACCCAGGAGGTATGGGGTTGTTTATATCGCGAAATCGCCCCTCCTACCTCTTGATGTGGCCTCCTCTTTGTCTTCTGGAGTAGAGTATCTTTTTTAAGGTTTCCGGTCCCTTTGAGTGAAGATTGCTCAGCCTTTAGTTGTGAATTTTGTTGTTTTTGGGAGAGAAGTTGAGCTCCAGTCCTTCTATTCCGCCATCTTAATCCCATCTCCCCTTATCTGTAAAATAGAGCACTACCCATCTTACAAGGCTTGTGTGTGGAATAAATAAATAATAGATTTAAGACCACTTCAGCCCTTCCCACCACCCACCCTATTATTCCAAGTGGAGCAGGCAAGTGGTACACCACATTCCCCCTCTCTGGACCCCTAGTGTGCTTTTAAAAAAATCCACCCAGCTTTCCTAAAAATACTCAATATATCCTTACCAAATAAATATGTAGAAAAACAAGTGTGTGGATAATTTCAGGGCAAATAAACAATCAAAGCTACTTGTATTCAGAAACAATGCTTTTTAAAAGACGGAGTAGGAAACCCTCACCTTACTTTAAATAATTCTTTCTCCCCCTTTATCATTTAGTTCCATTGTTATAGACCTCTACTGATAAAGATGGTAAGATCTGCTATCCATTTAGTCTTTCTTACCAGTGTAGACATAAAATCACGGAGTCTATTTTATAGGAGGATAAAATGTTTATTTAAAGGGAAACACTAATCTTTATTTTCATCATGCTGAAGTATCTCGTTACAAACAATTTTCAATAAAACATTATATATAATAAGCAAAAAATAAGTTAATACAATGTAAACTTAAATAGTTTAATCAATTAACAGGTTGAAGAACAGATAAGCCATTTAAGACTTGCAACTACACACATTTAGTAAAAAACTGAAAATGCTCAAATCTTATCAATCTCAAGTAAGACACTAAAGAGCTATTCAAGACTTCTTCAAATCAATTACACAAATACATTTTTATTTTTGGTTACAGTCCCCTGCTATGCACAAGACCACTGGAATGCTGTAACAATTACACATTTTAAAACGGCACAAAGCAAAGCAAGGAGATAACATGCCAGCCTTACAGAAGCTGTCTGGAAAGTGCAAACTTTGCATTTTCTCTTCCTGAACCACTAGGATAAGCACGGGTACCTCAGACGATGCGGCAGGGTCACGAGCATGCTTTCTATATCACACTGGTGGGACATTTACTGGAACCAGGTCTCCATGCCTTTGAAGATACCTCTGGTTTTCAGCAGTGAACAGGCTTCAACTAAATATAGTGCAAATCAAATACGGAGGGGCAAAAACCGAAGGAGACCGCTACCAGGCGACCCGCTGTTTCTCCACCTGGCTCCAGGCCACACGGGACAGATTGGCACAGGGACACGACATCTTCTCTTTAGGTTTTGATATGATAGGTGGTACGGCGGAGCGAGTGCAGGGCCACCACGCAGCAGCCCCGCAGCAAAGCCCCGATGTTGTAGACAGGATCTGTTCCCCCTCTCTGAGTACTGAAGGCCCACAGCACAGTGGGGACCACGGGAGCAGCCACAGCTAGGAGATCAACCAGGAAACTGCTGCTCCAGTACCGCCTGCCCACGGCCCCGTACGACACCGGGACGAGGCTGTCCAACGGTTCTTCCGCGGAGCCTGCAAAATCCAGCTCTCCCATAAGGCGGTTCCCGCGCACCTGCCGCGCCACCGAGGCCGACGGGGTCTCCACGGGAGACAAAAGGATGGCTGAGTTAGGATTTCTCGGGGTTAAATCAACCACAAATGCAGAGATGGACTCCAGGAAGCTTTCGGTCGAGTCAGCCCCGGACTCATCCTCGGGGGATGTGAAGCCGGAGGGACAGGGGTCCTGGAGCTTGAGCACATACTGGATGAGCTCAGAGAGGGCAGGGCTGTAGGGCACCACATCGGTCTGCACCGCCTGCTCTGCCACCGGGCTGCTCGCTTCCTGATGACTCCCCGCCGGGAGCACCATCTCAAGGACCTTCGCCCCACAGCTGGAATGAAGAAGCTCCAGGTCTCCCGCCTCCGTGGTGGTGGCTGTCACAATCTCATCAAACAAATCTGTGGCATTGGCCATGTCATCTCTCACCAGCAGCTCGTTGGCGGCCCCTTCCTCTGGAACTGGCTCTTCGGGAGACAGCCCATCGGTGGACTTGCCAAAAGCCATGCTGAGGGCTAAGCCCTTCTCTGGGGAGTCACAGGGAAAGTCTAGACACAGCTCGTCCCTCAGAGAGCCACTGTGTGCCATCTCCATGCTCTGAAGCAGAGACTCCAACTTCTTGTTTTGAATGTTTATGTCCACAAAATATTTCTGGATGCCTTTGTCTTTATCTGCCAAGCTGCTCCTCATAGTTTCAATGACCTGTTTGAGCTGTTTAATCTCCTTCCTGGCTTCCTTGAGGGCCAGCTGGGCCTCTACCCGGTGGCACTCTTCTTCAATCCAGTCTTCCCGCATCCGGGCCAGCTGGGACTTCAGCTCCACAATCTCACTCTCCCTAGATTGAGAAGACAGCACCACTTAGAAAAAGGCCAACTCTGAATGAGACAGAAAGTCATTCTGCCACCAGCCAGGAGTCCATGCTCTGCCAGTGGAAACGTACAGGTTAAATCAGTTTTGAAATGTGTTTCTTTTGCCCTGAGCTGCCCCCTTAATTGTAAAATAGTTAAGATAATGGCAGTAAATAGAATCAGAATAAAAATACTATTTTTTTTCCTTTTTGAATACTCATTATGTGTCTGACATTGCGCAAAGTACTTTTCAAGCATTATCCTCTATTCAACACAGGCAGGACTCCGTTCACGGCACTTTGCTCCATTCTTTCACAGGGATTTTGTTTTTTTACAAATGTAAGGTTTGTGGTAACCCTGCTTTGTCAGATGCTGGTTAGCATTTTTTGGCAATAAGGAATTCTTGTTTTTTCTTATTTATCTATTTATTTTCTTTTTATGGCTGCACTTTTGGCAACATGTAAGTTCTGGGCTAGGGGTTGAAATAGAGCTACAGCTGTTGAAATATGCCACAGCCACAGCTATGCCGGATCCTAGCTACATTCTTGACCTACACTGCAGTTTGCAATGCAAGATCCTTAATCCACTGAGCAAGACCAGGGATCAAACCTACATTCTCAGGGGCATTATGTTGGTTCTTAACCCACTGAGCCACAACGGGAACTTCGAGATATTTTTAAATTAAGGTTTATACATTTTTTTAGACATAATGATATTGCATGCTTAGTATACTAGAGTACAGTGTAAACATAATTTTTCTTTTTAGGTGTGCACCTTCATCATACGGAAGTTCCCAGGCTAAGTGCTGAATCAGAGCTGCAGCTTCTGGCCTACACTACAGCCACAGCAACCAGATCTAAGCAGCGTTTTTGACTTACACCGCAGCTCATGGCAACATCAGATCCTTAACCCACTGAGCAGACCAGGGATCAAACCTGTACCCTCATGGATACTAGTCAGGTTCATTATTGCAGAGCCACAACAGGAACTCCCTAAACATAACTTTTGTATGCACTGAGAAGTGAAAAAAAAATTCATGACTTGCTTTACTGCAACATTTGCTTTATTTCGGTGGTCTGGAACCAAATATGCAATATCTTTGAAGCAGTCCTGTACTTAATATTGAAATTGTTTTATTCAAGTACATTAGAGTCTCTTAGCCTGCTTTCCATAGCCTACTCTTTCATATGTCCACAAAACAATTTGTGGAAGAAAAGCCCATATCACTTTTAATTACCTATCAAAAACAGAAGGCAGGAGTTCCCGTGGTGGCTCAGTGGTTGATGAATCCGACTAGGAACCATGAGGTTGCGGGTTCGATCCCTGGCCTTGCTCAGTGGGGTAACAATCTGGCGTTTCCGTGAGCTGTGGTGTAGGTTGCAGACGCAGCTCGGATCCCATATTGCTGTGGCTCTGGCATAGGCTGGTGGCCACAGCTCCGATTCAACCCCTAGCCTGGGAACCTCCATATGCCATGGGAGTGGCCCAAGAAAATGGCAGAAAGACAAAAAACAAAACAAAAAAAGACAAAAAAAAAAAAAAAAAACCCCAAAAAACAAAAAAAAAAAACCCCAAAAACCAGAAGGCAAAGTGATAAGTTTCAGCACTGCAAAATAGTTCTGACCATATTCCGATGATAATTAAATTTTTTTTTGTTTTTTTTGTCTTTTCTAGGGCTGTACCTGTGGGGCATATGGAGGTTCCCAGGCTAGGGGTCTCATAGGAACTGTAGCCGCTGGCCTACACCAGAGCCACAGCAACGCGGGGTCCAAGCCATGTCGGTGACCTACCCCATAGCTCCAGCAACACTGGATCCTTAACCCACTGAGCAAGACCAGGAATCGAACCCCCAACTTCATGGTTCCTAGTCAGATTCGTTAACCACTGAGCCATGACAGGAACTCCCTGATAATTAAATTTTTAAAAAAAAATCTTAAAATGCTATATGTAGCAAGGACTTTGTGAGATGCTGATAATTCTATCTCCTCTCAGGTAAGATGGCATTGGATCCATCCTACACTGAGAGGAATCTATTATATTTTTTTAGATCCTTCACAGGACCCTATTTCAGGATATTTGTCAAAAAAAATTTTTCCTCACATATAATCTCTTCATAGTCAATGAAAACGTATGTCCTTATATTCTCAGTGGATTTGAAGACCAGGCAGTTAGGATTCTGACATATTGAATAGACGTTCTGCTTCTTTAAGTTTGGACTTGACTATTCTCCAGTTTCACTGCATTGCCTCTATCCCATGACTATGAAAACCCTCCCACAGATTCTCCAAATCATATACCAAAGACTTCCAGAAAGTAGCATCTGACTCATGTCACCCTTACCCTGAGTTCTCAGCCACTCTGGTCAGAGCTCTGCTTGTCAGTTGAAAAATAACAGGGAAAAAAACCATCGAGCAGAAAATGTGGCCTGTTCCAAGATGTCAGAGGTCTTTTTTTCTCTGAGATTAGATCTCTTAAGCTTGGGTTGGGTTTTTTTGTTGTTATTGTTTTTTAATTACCATAACACTTGGCCAAGAATAATGAACCTCTTCCTTGAGCACAGAAATAGCTTGTAGGAATCGCAATGCACGTGGTCATAGAGAGAGAAACAGGCCTTCACAGGGGCCCAGTGTGTGTGACCCATTCTGTTGAAGGATGGGATTGTTCCTTTAAGTGTTCCTGCTATTTAAAAATAGTCACACACGCCCAACTCTTCCTGTCAAAACTGTACACACCCAGAAAAAGCAGAAGGTCCCTTTCAATCCAGGAGGGTTCCCCAAGCTCCCAAAATGGCCAAATCATGCAGGTGTATAAAATGGCTCTTTTTAGTCTAAGAAACCTGATGAAATTTTTTCATTTTTCTTCTTCTTTTTTTTTTGTCTTTTTTTAGGGCCACTCCCATGGCATATGGAAGTTCCCAGTCTAGAGGTCCAATCAGAGCTATAGCTGCTGGCCTACACCACAGCCACAGCAATTTGAGCCATGTCTACCATCTACACCACAGCTCACAGCAACACCAGATCCTTAATCCACTGAGCAAGGCCAGGGATCAAATCGGCATCCTCATGGATACTAGCTGGGTTTGTTAACCACTGAACCATGACAGGAATTCCCTCTTCTGTTTTTCTACAGCATGGGTTCATACTCCATTTTATGGAAAGGAAAAAATCTAAGCTGCAGCGTGCAGGGAATACGGATTCACCTCTCATGCAGTCTGCGCTCAGATTCCTTGAGCTTGGTCTTCAGGTGTCTCACTGTTACCTCCTTCTGCTGCAGAGGAGTCAGGTACTGCTCTGGATTTGGGGGTTTGACACCATGATTTTCACCACAGGACATGTACCTTCCAGACCGCCTGAAATGATCCAAGTAATGATGTTACATTTTTTATAAAAAGAAGTTTATGAATAGCTAATAGCTTGAGAAGAAATGGCAGCTATGCACTGGGGTCTCAAACTCAGAAGGGGAATAGTAATGCACCTGCCAATCTTAGGACTGTTGATAGCTGGAAAGATGGAGGGGGGTGGGCTGTGTGTGGAGGGGGTGGGGACAGTGGAGAGGGCGGGGACAGTGGAGAGGGAGATTTTCTATGGCATAGGAATGATCTCAGATAAAATAATGCACCATTGTCCACGCAGAGTAACATGCTGCTATGTGACAGGACAATGAATGGGGGCAGGTGGGACAGAGGGAGGGGAGCAAGACGACCTAGCTTTCCACACAGTGGACCCCTTGCTTAAAGATCCTGATTGTTGTTAGTTGAATTCAGATTGTTCTGACACCAGTCCCTGGTGGGAGTGTGCTGCTTTGGTGGAAAGTTCCCTCCTTTGAAGAGAAAGAGGCTGGTCCACTCTCACCAGATACATTTTGTCTGGAGTTCTACAAAACTTCCTTCGCCGGAATCCTGGCCCCACTCTGCCTGGCCTGAAGCTGGGCACCCCTGCTGTGAGTGAGCTGGCTAATGAAACTGGACACCCAAAAGGAGAGACTGAAGGAGAAGGGCTGGCAGCTTCTTCCCAACTTGGGACCCCGTCCAAGCCACTGCACTCGCCCTGCTTCTCCCGAGCCTGCACTCCATCCAAGATGGCCCGAATCCAGGTCCCAAGCCTCCAGCCCTCCTGTTGGGGCCCCTTTGGATGTGCAGTTCTTTTTTTCTGCAACCTCATTCCATCCAGGGGTGACTTCATTCCTTACTTGATCTTCAGATCTCATTTCAATTCCACTTTTTCAGAGAGGCCTCCTCTGGCTCGTCTGGCCCGAGTTGGAGCCCATCCCTACATTTTAACACACACATATAACAACAGGTATTGGCAGAGTAGCCCTACTGCATTTCTGTCATTAGATGGCTACTGTTTTCCTTCTCCTCTGGGGTCTGTCTTCTCTGAGCAGTAAATACAGGGACTGTCTCTGCTGCTTACTGCTCTATTCCCGGGGCTTTACGCAGCACAACAAGATACTCAATAGACCTCTGGTGAATGGCTCTCCCCTGTTCAGAGGAAAATGCACAGGACCCTCCTACTGCCACTCCTTGCACTGCTGAATCTTATTAGAAATTGTGGCTCGTGTCCTTTCTGCAGCAGCCCTTGAAGGATTAGCTGAGTGTGCAGAAGGAAAGAGAAGTGTGGTATTACAGAGCAAGGCAGGGGATCAAGAGTTGTATAATTTTTTTTTTTTTTTTAAGAGAAGCTTACCAAGTAGGACAAACTAAGAACCATGAACTGGGAGACAGAAGCACTCACCTCAGGATGGGGCTGCAGTCACTTCCTTTGTAGGAGCCAGAGTTGCTGCTACTGGGGGATGAAGGTGCATAACTGGGATGGGTGTTTATGGGACTCAGCTGATTCCTGCACAACATGGACAGAAGGTCCTTCTCCCGAGGGGAGGGAGGGCTGTTGCCAGGCTTGTAGGATGATGCTCCATTGCTCCGCCCATGGGGACCTCGACTGGGAGGAAAGCATGAAGAATGTCAGAATCCTTGGGGCTGCAGATACCCAAATGCCCATGCTCTCTTCCTTCTTTTTTTTTTGATTTTTAGGGCTGAACCCGTGGCATATGAAATTCCCAGGCTAGAGGCTGAATCCGGCCTACACCACAGCCACCAAAATGCGGGATCCGAGCTGTGTCTGCAATCTACATCACAGCTCAGGGCAATGCCAGAGCCTTAACCCACTGAGGGAGAGCAGGGATTGAACCTGCATCTTCATGGATACTAGTTGGGGTCACTTCTGCTGAGCCACAATGGGAACTCCAATTTGTTTTCTGTTTTGTTTTGTTGGCTCCTTCTTAATGCTAGTTACCACTGAGGAAATCCAATCTATAGGCTTGGAAGGCAATACAATTATTAGAGAAGCCTGGCTTTACAAGCGGTCTTCTTCACACCTGCCCAATATTTTCTCTCCTGTGTCACCAGCACAGGTCACTGCCCATGTGTGTTCTTTCAAATAGTTTCTGACCATAAAGCTCGTTTTGGATTAAAACCCAGCTAAAAACACAAACCATGTAAGATACTGGTTGGGTTTAGGTTCATTTTGGAGGCCGTTTTGAAGACATGGCTTTTGTCCCAAGTATATACCTGTTTTCACTTTAAAATATTCGGGTTTGCTTCCTGCTGGGGTAAGAAAACCAGGGTGGTTCATTTGGAGGATGAAGAGATGGGGTTTGCCCATAAAGGAGGAAAAAACGGGACAGATAAATATAACCCAGATAAATGTATCATCTAATTTTAACCACCTTTTTTTTTTTTCCCTTTTCTTTCCATCCCCAAAGCCTTAGCACAACCTCTATCTTTAACTACTGTCATGTTAGCCCCCTTTTCATTCCCTACCTCTTGTCCTGCCCCTCCAGCAAGGAGGCTGACCCGGTGGCTGAAGAGGCCTTTCTAAAATGGAATTTGAGGATCCCTGCCCTCCTCAACTCCATTCAATGGCTCCCTGCTGCCCCCAGAATAAAGGCCAGACTCCTTAATACGGCTCACAAAGTGTGATGGCACCACCCCATCTAAGTCAACCAACGCCCATCCCCACTCCTGCCCCTGCATTCCAGACGACTTATAGTTTCCTGATGGTCCGCGCTCTCCATTATCTTTTCAGTTTTGAACTTATCATTGTTTCTGCCTGGAACATTCTTCTGCTCCCTACCCTGAGCCTCTGGATGCCTCCTACTTCAAGACTGATGAGAACCTCCCCCAAGTAGCCTTCTCTGGATTCTTCGTTCTTGAGGCCAGCTTTGATGCCATTCCTTGGTGCTCTCTAATACTCTGAATGGACTCCGCCTTGGAGCTGATCACATGCATCACGACTGCACACCTGTCCTTCCCACTAGACTAGGGCATCCTGAGGGCAGAAACACAACCTGTGTTTTTGCATCCCCACTACCTCCTGGTACATGCTAGGTACTCTCTAAATGACAAAGTCAATAAACTGGGTTGAAGTCCTGGCACTACCACTTATTAGGAATTTAGGCACGTAAGCCACTTAATATATGGGGATATATGTTAACTTTCTGTGCATTCCTCACAGAGGAAAGTAAATCAAACAATGCGTGACTACAGTGGGTAAGCTGTTAAGGGCAATTCAACTTTAGGGTACTCTTTCTGGATAAACCTGTATGAACTTCCCTGTTAATCTAGTTCCATAGATTTGAGTAAAGAGGCATCTTGAGAATGTTGAAATTACTTAAATAGGATAGCACGTCTAGGTCAGGAATATGTCTTGATGACATTACCAGGAAAGAAAAGGGAACAAGACCCCTTTCAAATAGCAGGACTGCTTTTTCACAGTCTCTTCTTTGAGGTTTTGATTACAGCTGTGTCCAACTGACATAGCTCACTGAGAAACGTGAGTGAATGTGAGTATGAGTGTGGGGGGGGGTCTATTTGGCTCCAAACCCACAATTACTTAAAATCAAATACAGTTTCAATCAGCAGTCAACCCAGTAAATCACATATAAATGAAACATCACCAAACTCTAAAGTTAAAAAGTTCTTTCCTTTTGAAATCATCCAAATGGACTCTGCCTCATTTTTCTGAGAAGGGGACACTTTATATGGAACAGATGGGCTGATGGCTTTGTGACAAACCAACTTCAGCAGTTTCCTGGGGGGGTGGGCGGGGAGGCCTTCATGAGAATGGAACATGTATTCTGGCTTGGATAGGCTTCTCTATTCTTCACTTCACAGTCTGGCAGTAATTGGCCTATTTCTTAATGTGGCTGTGAGAAACACGGAGGGTTAACCATCACAAATCAGGAGAAAAAGTAAAGAGCTCTCCCTCATTTTGACCTGAGGATTCTATTCTGAGTTAACCTTTACTGAGGACCTTCTGTGATCCAAGCCCTGTTGCAGGTGCTTCATGTCCATTATTTCCCTTAATTTTGACCAATCATGGCAATAAGGCTTATGACAATAAGGCTGGTACAACATCCACTTCCCTTTTACATTACATGAGATGCAGGAAGTACTCAGTTACGTGAAGTAACTGAGGCTCCGGGGAAAAAAGTGGTCCAAGAATTCATAGCTTAACTGGGATTTAAATAGAGGTCTTTAAATTTAAATTCCGGTGACATCCACACCCTCATCATCTTTATGGGCCGAACGGTGTCCTCCCCAAGTTCAAAGGTTGAAACCCTAACCCCCAGGACCTAGGAATGTGACTGTATTTGGAAATGGGGCTTTGCAAAGGTATTTATGTTTAAATGTGGCCCTTAGGGTGGGCCCCTAATCCAATTTGACTTCTGTCCTTATAAGAAGAGGAAATTTGGACACAGACAGGCACAGAGAAAAGACGTGTGCAGAAGCAGGGACAAGATGGCCACCTGGAGGCCAAGGTGAGAGGCCTCTGAAGAAGCCAGTCCTGCTGACACCTTGATCTCAACCTTCAGGCCTCTGAAGTGTGAGAAAGTAAATTTCCGTTAAGGCCCCCAGTCTGGTATTTTGTTGTAAAAGGCTGAGCAAACAAATACAATCACTACCACTACCTTTACTGACACAAACAACCATTTAAGGACTCTTACTGAGCTCTGGGCACTGCATCAAGCATTCATATCTATCAGTTCATTTAACTTAGTGAGGTCAATGCCATTACTACCCCATTTTCCAGGACAGGAAACTGAGGCTCAGGGCTCTGGGACCATCTGATGAATGATGGTCACTGAACTCAAGCCCAGATCCACCTGACTCTAAATTCTTTTTTTTTTTTTTTTTTTTTTTTTTGTCTTTTTTGCCATTTCTTGGGCCACTCCCACGGCATACGGAGGTTCCCAGGCTAGGGGTCCAGTCGGAGCTGTAGCCACCAGCCTATGCCAGAGCCATAGCAATGCGGGATCCGAGCCGCGTCTGCAACCTACACCACAGCTCATGGCAACGCCGGATCGTTAACCCACTGAGCAAGGGCAGGGACCGAACCCGCAACCTCATGGTTCCTAGTCAGATTTGTTAACCACTGAGCCATGATGAGAACTCCCACCTGACTCTAAATTCTAAGCATTTTTTTTCTTCCTCTCACTTTTATCTGTCTCTGATCAGATTATGGTTTTAGTTTAAGAAAGACAATTCCCCAGAAATATCAGCAGAGTAGGCTTCTAACAAGAGATCATTTGTAAACCTTTTAAGTTCTATTTTTAAAATCACCTGTCAAAAATATTCTCTCCAACTCCACCTGTCCTTCATATCATCCACCCCTTCACCAAATGCTCCTGCTAGCCTTCCTCCCAGGAGCTAATTCTCCAGAGAGAAAATTCACTGATTGCAAGAGGAGCAAGCCAATTAAAGGGATCATAAGCTATTTTAAAGTATGGCATGGATACCCGCCCCTTCCAGAGGAGTTGTCCTCAATGCAAGGTCCTGTAAAACAGAAAGATTAGGTGAAATACCTCAGATCTACTGATAGTGCTTTGTGCCTGGGTCAGATAAAAAAGTGGGGATAATGGATAGAACATTTGCCAGTTACACCTTCCTGTCTGTTAGGTGTATATCTGATATGCACATAATTATATTCAGCTATTTTATGTTTGACATATCAATTTTTAATCACTGAGACTTCATGGATTCCAGACTAGAATATTTTCTCTAAAGTTACTCAGTATAACTGACGTTACCTTGGAATTTAACCATGCACACATATTTCTTTGAAATGCTTAATAAAATTGGCTTCCTCTTCAAACCATTTCTTTTTGTGTTTGCCTCTCTGTTCTTTGATGCCTTGTACCATGGGTGTGTGCTAATTTCTTGAATGGGTGAGATAAATGGCTTATTTTCAGAGCAAGCCACATCTGATTTGTACAGAGAAGGTTTAGAGTCACATCCTGTGATCCCAAAGGCACTTTACTTCCAAAATAGATGGTATTTGGGGATAGAACAATTGTGCTTCTTCGCTGTGGACTTCACTCTTCAGTCACAAGTTTGTCTGGCTTCAGCTTTGTTTTTAACAATAAAATGGCACCGGGGATCTCAGGTCCCTTTATAAATATCAGCCAAATCTCTACTCACCCAAAAGAAGTGGGAAACATTTGCTTGCTGAGTCCTGCAAGGTCTTAGAAACAAAACAGTTTTTCTCCAACAAGGGACCTTAAAAATCACATGGTCCAATGTACTTTTTACACATTTGGACACTGTGGCCCAGGACATTCAAATGATAATTCACCCCCAGTATTGAGTGGCTCCTTTCCTCGCTTTGTTCAGGTCCCTCCCTGCCCAGAACCTACCTGGTCACAGTCCCCCAGAACCAGCCCATCTAGAAAATACCAAACATGCCATTACTCTCTATATCCTTTCCCTGCATGGTTTTAAAAATAATTATATTATTGATGTATATATTATCCTTCTTCCCCTACTAGAATGAATTAGAATGAATATAGTTTTTTTTTTCCCCCTTTTTTTTAGGGCCACACTCATAGCATATGGACATTCCTGGGCCAGGGGTCAAATTGGAGCTGCACCTGCCAGCCTACGCCACAGCCATAGCAACGCCAGATCCGAGCCACATCTGCAACCTAGGCCGCAGCTTGTGGCAATGCCTGATCCTTAATCCACTGAGTGAGGCCAGGGATTGAACCCACATCCTCACAGACACTATGTTGGGTTCTTAACCTGCTGAGCCACAATGGGAATTCCCCAAATATAGTTTTCATGAAGTTTTGTTTACTACTGTATCTCTAGAACATGCCTCATAGTAGATACTTAATAAATACTAAATGAATAAGTAAAGCCCTGACAGTAGCAGCGAATCCTGGGGCTGGCAACCTACCCTACCAAATGTGAACAGTGATTCCCATTTCCCTCATAGTCCTCTCCCCCAATCCAAATAGCATTAATGGTGTACATCTGTTGATATTTACTTTGCTTCAAGCAATGATCTTACACTTGACCTGAATTTACTAATAACTTAACCCTAACAATAAACCCTATGAAGTGAGTATGACTATAGCCCTATTTTACAGATGAGGAAACTGAGGCATAGAGGAGTTCAGCAACTTGCTCAGGGCTACACAGCCTGTACGTGGAGGAGCTGGCATTCAAACCAAGGTAGCCTGGCTTCAGAGCCCACACACTTAGCTATTCTGTTCTGCTGCCTCTTTGGTGGGGACGGGGGTGGGCAGCAGAGTCATGCCTATGAACTTTATACTTTCTCCACCCCTTCCCCAAGTGAATGTTGGAGATGGCCAGCGTCATCATGCTTCCTTCACAAAGATAAAAAAGGAAGCTCAGCTGGAAGAAAGGGTAAAGTCAGAGGGTTCACAGCTCTAAGACAGTCTCATGAAGGAAAGGCTGGGTGGGAAAAGGAAGACGACTAGCCTGATACCCAGGTGAGCACACAGGTGGGTGAGGGAAGGGGCAGGGAGAAAAGGAACAATGGACCCAGAGCCAGGACTGGCCGAGGGGCACCCCGGGTGGACAAAACACAGGCCAACCACATGACCAAGTGGGTAAGGCAGGGCAAAGTGCCAACAGCAAATCACTGTAAAAAACAAAAACCATTCCCTGAATAATCATAATGGACAGTAATCCGGGTGGGTCCTGAGAAACAAAGTACAGAAAGTGGCCTGGGCGTGCAAAGCGCTTTAACAATTACAGAGCCGGAAGCAGGAGGCGGGCCTACTTGCGTGGGAAAGAGGATCTCTTGCTTCCGGCAGCAGACATGTGGACCTCAGGCGCCGAGATGCTGCCCGTGCTGCTGGAGGAGCTGAAATCGGCTTCGCTACCTGAAAAACAAAGGAGAGAGAGGAGCGTGAAGGAAAGGAAACCAGAGAACACTCTGGCCAGTTCCCTGCCCTCCCAGGTCCCGGGCTCCCCGCCTTTGCGCACGACTCAGCAAGTGGCTGGGTTCCAGCGCTCCTGGGCTCCCAGCCTTTCCCTCAAAGCAGAGGAGAGAAGGCGCAGGCACGAAGATATTGGTTCATAAACACAGCTTGCAAGCACAGAGAGGCAGGTTTCACAGATGCCCGGCTTCCGGCGGAGGATCAGTGGTGACCCGGGTGCCAGCGGCGGCAATGCCCGCCTCTCCCTGAGCGTCAGGCCCTCCCGGAACATCAACCGGCCGGTCCCAGCACTGGGCAGAATGAAAAGCATGCTTGTCAGCCCCAAAGTAGTTTTTCCAAGAGAGTTTATCTTTAGGCTTTGTAGTCGGCTAGCCACACCTGAATTTGGCACGTTAGGGTCTGGAGATAATCAACCCGCTGAAGCAGTCAGGAGGAAAGCCTGTGCTCCAGATAACTGCCCCCACTGGCACTATCTGATTATCCACCTTCTCTGACTGCAGCTGCAGTTTTTCTAGGAAGAACAGAACCTTAACAAAAAGCAGGAACTGAACATTTCCAAAAAGAGTGAAGAAACTTCACAATGACAGTGACAGAACCTGTGAATGATATTGAAATATGAAATTGTCATTTTGGGGGTGGCTGGTGAGGCTGTTTACTAGTTAATGAAGATCACATTGCATTTGGAGCACCCCTAGAGTTCAGTGTGTAACTGGAACCATGCCATGTGGTAGGATAATATAAATTTATTTTTTTAACAAAAAATACATAGTTCTCAAATACCAATAATGAAAACATTCCACGGCATGGATTGCCTGAGGAAGGAAGTGCAGGGGACTGGAAGAAGTAACAGAACAACCTCCCCTTTTCTGGGGGTTCTTTTTAGGACTGCACCCTTGGCATATGAGAAGCTCCCAGCTAGGGATTGAATTGGAACAGCAGCTGCTGGTTTAAGCCACAGCCAGAGCAATGCCGGATCCTTAAACCCACTGAGTGAGGCCGGGGATTGGACCCACATCCTCATGGATACTGGTCCGGTTGGTAACCTGATGAGCCACAACGGGAACTCCAGATTTTTTTTTTTTTAGAAATTTCCAGATGCTTTTGGAAAATCTATCTAGGTACCCAATTTTATTTGACCTTACTTCTCAATTCCTACAACATGATTTGTGACTCTTCTGCCCTAGAAGCCAGAGCCAGATCACATGTCTGAGTTGAAATATATGACTAATCTAAATCCCTTGAGTTTCTAACAAGCAGTGGACAGCAACTGTCATCATCTATTGATGATAACCCCTTATGGCGTGCTTACTAGGTTCTAGGCCCTGTTCAAGGCTCTTTCTGTTCTCAGTATCTGTTAATCCTGACAACTTTGTAAGGCAGATATTAATCTCACTGTTATACTATTGAGGAAACCAAAGCTGATTTATTCATCCAAGGCTTGTGGGTAGCTGAGTCCTGTCCAGGACCAAATTCCCCTTCTATTTCTGCGATAACATCTCCTCAGAAAGGCAACAGGAAGAAGCGGGGGCAGGAGAGGTTCCTGAATAAACTACTGTTTCCCTCACAGCCAGGAGGAGCCATCAGGACAAGATGCAGCAAGACCAGCCCACTGGTGAACAGATGCTCTCTCTGACGGGATGTATTAGTTTTGCTGGAGGAGGAGGAGAAGGTAAGCAACAGCAAGGCAGAGAGAGAAATATCCCTTCCTCAGCTTCCAGGACCTCTCAGGAAGTTCAGCCTCTTCTGGGAAAGAGATCAAGCATGATCCCTTAGCACAGATGACAGCAGTGAATCTCAAATCCCAGCAGAATTCTGGGAGGATTAAGGCAGCAATTTATCAGGACTGGGAATGGCTATTCCTCCTGGATTCAAGAGCCTTTGTCTAATGATGTAATGAACTCCTAGAAGCCCCCCGAATTTCATTTGCTGCCTCTGAGTAATACAGTGGCCAAGCTGTAGTATTTAATAGTCTCCAGGACTCGTGACTGGTAGTGCTATCCAGGAACACACCAGTCCTGACAGCCTACTTCAACCAGCCCTAACTGCTAGTGAATTAAGGGTTTGGTTATTAAAGGCAGATGATTCTCGTATATAGATTCTGTGGCTGCAGCCACCAGGTAAAACATTATTTTCTAATGTAAATTTATTACTCTGAAACACCCAATTTTCTTTCTTTAAAAGGTATGTGGAACCCCAATTACAATTTAACTGCCTGTGTACAAATGGAAATTGTAGAAGAGAAACAGACAATTGCTGAAAATCCATTGTTACCTCATGGAGCCTTTAAGCTGCAATAACTATGTACCCTGAACTGAGGGGGCAACTTTGTTCTAAACTTTATTGCTACTGGAACTCAATATATTGACTCAATTGTTTGCACGACCTACGGTCACTTTGTTCCTGTACTTTTCGAGCTTCTCTTCTGCGCTTCTGAGAGAGACTGAGACACTCATTCAGGACCCCCGGCAACTGCATTCAGGACTATTTGAGTTTGGTTATTGCAATGTAAAGTCAATGCACTCTTTCTAAGGGGAACATAGAAAAGTCAGTTTTACTAGGTCATCTGAATATGTTCTCCCCATTTACTAAGCAAGATAACTAAAAGGAAGGCTGGAGACCTGAAAATCCCCTGTTTTTCATCCATCAGCTGGCAACGAAGATAGAAGGAAGGAGAGGCACCCTTTAGGTATTTCCTTTAAACAGTGTATGTGACTAGGTGATTGTTGTGGGTGCTGGAGTTCAATGCTCTTTTGGGTTACAAATATCACACACAGAGATTTCCTAACCGAAAAACATAAGCCCTGAGTCAGCCCGGGTTCACATGCCGCATCTACTTCTTACTAGATGGAGGACATAGGCACATTACTTCACTTTTCTGTGCCTCTGTTTCTTCATCGGTGAAAGGATATGATGATCATAGCACCTGCCTCACAGGGTTACTACAAGCAATGAAGCAATCTACCCTCTTAGAAAAATACCTGATCCGTTATAAGCTCTCAATACATGTTAGCTGTTATTATTCTGCAAGGGTTTAAAAAGATAACTTTTATTATACAATATATTTCCTTTGTGGAAAATTTTAAAAAACAGCAATGATCCAGAGGGGAAAATGTAGTCCTTAATTCCACCACCAAAAAAATAACCTTTTGGTATATAACTATTTAGCATTCATATGTAAAATATTATTATGTAAGCTAATATTAAAAAATATGTGAATATCTTTAAAACATGGCCCATTTTGTTTTATTATATCAAGGAATATGTAGGCCACATCCAGTTTTCTATTATTAGTAACAAACGCTATATGCCAGAAACCATCTTGAGCATCTTTTACATATTAACTCATTTATTTCCCACAATAGGACAGAACCTATGAGTCCCTTTTACGGATCAGGTGGAGAAGTTGAGGGACGTACACAGGGGACACAACTAAGAAGTGGAGCCAAGACGAACCAAGCCATCTGACCCCAGAGTCTATGTCCTTAAACACAGGTTAACGGATCTTCTCAGACATACACATTTCTATCCCTGTCTGCTTAATTCCTCAGAATAAATTCCTAAAAGTAGACTATTTAAGCCAAAATATATACTCATTTTAAGACTTCTAAAGTATTTTCCACAGGGATTTTTTTGGATGGCACTAGCCTAAGGCAGTTTTTGTAGTCAAGAAAGTGCCCACCCGGCTGCTTGTGTGTAGACACCGGACTCTAGATGTCATAGGGGATGCTTCAATGGAACACAGGGAACGGTATTTGGCCATTGAAGAGCTGTGCTTGAAAAGCTGAAGGGAGCTTAAAAATGTGCATCTCCAGGTCATCCTCATCAATTCTATCTTTAATCAGCCGCTGGGGCTGGTGGAGAGGGATTCCAGGACTGAACTGGGAGAATGAACTTGGTGACCTTTAAGATACTTCCTGATGCCCACGTCTTGGTGATCACACACCCTGCAGCAGAAGGCATTTTCCAACTATCCAGAAGCTGTTCTCACTGGCCTCTGGACGCTCTGGAGGTTTTTTCCTTTGGTAGAATTCCTGGGTTCTCTGGAGAGGCCTTAATTTCATTCGTAACCTCAGGGTGATAAGCATTCTGTGCATGTGATGGTAAGGCCGGGAATTAGAGAAAGAGAGGAAAATGGACACAAAAAGAATATGGGCAAAAACTGCTAAATAGGTGTATTTTTTTAAAAAAAACACTGCCTGCAATCCAGTCTCTTAGGACGTTATTATTTTTGCCTGCTTTCAGGAGACTGTGGCATCCTCATACATCAGAACATCTCAGGCCTCTGAGAACAAAGCCATCCTGATATCTTGTAAGCTGTATTAAGCCATCCTAAACCACTTATTTAAGCAACTCCAAGCCATCCGTTATTCTTTGTCACCACAAAGCTATCAAATTAATTCGGGTTGGCCACCTATATCCTCACTTCAAATAGAAGCAACAAATTAAAAAAAAAAAAAAAAAACAACAGTTCTGCATCAATTCATCCTCCCATCCCTGCGTCCCCACACACAGATCTCAGATCTTTTATTTAAAGGTCTCCAGGGAGGAGAGAGGAGCCATTTTCACTGAAGCCAAGCAGCCCTATTAAGGAACAGCTGGAACAGTGGACACATGTAATTACAGAAGACACTCTTAAAAGCAGCGACTCCTAGGTACGTTCAGTAGCACTGACTCTTGGTTGTAAACCTTTGCGGGCCCAACCTAGGAATCCATGAAATGCTTCACAGCCTAAAGAGGAGTTTTATTTTAGTTTTTGAAAACTGTTCCCAGAACCCCTCTTGGTGTTTATTTCAGAAAGTGAATAGTTTGGGAGTTCCTGTCGTGGCTCAGTGGTTAACGAATCCGACTAGGAACCACGATGTTGTGGGTTCGATCCCTGGCCTTGCTCAGTGGGTTAAGGACCTGCCGTTGCCGTGAGCTGTGGTGTAGGTCACAGACATGGCTCCAATCCTGAGTTGCTGTGGCTCTGGCGTAGGCTGGTGGCTACAGCTCCAATTCGACCCCTAGCCTGAGAACCTCCATATGCCACGGGAGCGGCCCTAGAAATGGCAAAAAAGACAAAAAAAAAAAAAAAAAAAAAAAAAAGAAAGAAAGAAAGGGACTAGTTTATCAAAAGATCAGTAAACTGAATGGGAGATATATATATATATATATATATGAATTTTTTTTCTTACACATCAGAACATAAGTCTTGAAAAACTGTAAATAACATTTCTATTTTTATTATAATTTCAGAAAGGATTTACCTTCATTCTGATTGATGTTCTTATGGAGCTGCTGTAAAAGCATATATATACACATTTAAAAGCATATGAGTATATATGTATATGCGTGTGTGTGTGTATATATATTTATTTATTTGCTTTTTTGGGCTGTACCTGTGGCATATGAAAGTTCCCAGGCTAGGGGTCGAGTCAGAGCTGCAGCTACCAAACTACATCACAGCCACAGCCACACAGATCTGAGCTGCATCTGTGACCTATGCCATAGCTTGTGGTAACACCGGATCCTTAACCCACTGAGTGAGGCCAGTGATCCAACCAGCATCCTCATGGATGCTAGTCGAATTCTTAACCTGCTGAGCCACAATGGGAACTCCCATATATATGCATATATATACACTTAAAAACAGGTTGAAATTTAAAGTATGTAGAAGTGAATAATTTTGTACTGATAAGTCTAACTACATCAAAATAAAACAGCTTATGGGAAAATAGCAGTCAAACAGTAAACTGAAAGAAAATATTCACAATGTATTTATAGACTAAGGGCCAATTTATTTAATTTACCAAAAGCTCAACCAAATTAGAATAAAAGAAGAAGAACAGAAAAATGGGCAAAGGACATGAACAGGCAGCTGGCAGACAAAGAAAGAAAAACAAATGACCAATATACCTGAAGAGCCATACAATATCACTTACAACATAAACATGTAAATAATAACAAGGAGTTTTTTTCTGCTAGATTGGCAAAAAGAAAAAAAATCAAAGTTTAATAACATTGATTCTGTTAAGGGTTTGGGGCAAAACACTGATAGATTCAGTGAGAGGGTGAATTGGTGCAAAGTGCATAAAAAAGAAAACTCTGCTGCTAGGAACCTATCCTGCAAGAAAGCATCCAAAAAGACAAGCAAATTGCCCATCAGTAATTGGCAATCATGAAAAGGAGTGACAATGAGCTCGTGTGTACTGAAGTGAAAAGATGGAAAGACCTGTTATTAGACAAGAAAAACAAGATGAAGAGTGGGTATGGCATGCTTGCTTCTGTGAAAATAAATCTTTAAGTATTATATAACCTGCTACATCCATAGAACATTTTTCTTGAGGGACTAAAAAAGAGGCTAATAGTAATTTCCTTTGAAAATGGGAAGATGAGGGTATAAAGAAACTCTTATTTTCATTTTACAGCTTCCTAAGACATTTGGCTTTTCCAACCTTGTGCTTGTATTACTCTTGCTATAAAAATTATAAATAGGGGTACAGTACAATTATGGAAATTGATTTTTTCCTTGAAAAAATCTAAATTTTTAAAAAGAAAATCATTATATAATAAGAGAAATCACATCATAGAATGCAATATTAAGAGGGTTTTGAAGTCAAGTCACTTGGGTTTGAATCATGGCCCATCTACTAACTCTGTGGAGCCTTGGGCAAGTTGATTATACTTTCTCTGCCTCAATTTCCTCAACTATAAAATGGGGATAAAGAAATTAATAGTAGAGGGAGTTCCCTTTGGGGCTCAGAGGCTAACGATCCCGACTAGGATCCATGAGGATGTGGGTTCGATCCCTGGCCTTGCTCACTGGGTTAAGGAGCCGGCGTTGCTGTAAGCTGTGGTGTAGGTCAGCTCAGATCCCATGTTGCTGTGGCTGTGATGTAGGCCAGCAGTTACAGCTCCAACTGGACCCCTAGCCTGGGAACTTCCATATGCCATGTGGCCCTAAAAAACAAAAAAAAAAAAAAAAAAAAAGAAAGAAAGAAAAAAAGAAAAAGAAAAAGATATTAATAGTAGATACTGCTAAGAGATTGTATGAATTAGGTGAAACCTGCAGAGAAATCAGAGCAGTACTTAACATATAGCAAGCACTCAATATATGTTAGCTATTAGTATTTCTAACTAGAAATACCGGTACAGAGGCTTAAGGACTAGAAGAGGGCTTTTCAAACATCTTTCCCTTACATAGCCCCATGGTAGGAAATGCCTTAATTCGCTTAAGTCATTCTTTACAAAAGACAGTTTTTCCCTCAGTGGACAGCATGTTTCTATTTTTTCTTTTTAATGTGTGTGTATGTACACACAATACATACACAGTAGAGTATGCATAAAGATCCAAGATCCAAAAGCGAACTCCCCCGTGGAACCTCCAAAAACGTCTAGGTTAGAACTCTGCCTTCAGAAAGTGCCATGGAAAATGCACGCAGATTTACAATAGCTTATGTCTTGGCAGAGGCCAGTGCCCTGAGAAAGGGAGGGAAGGAGTGTGGAAGAGGAGGCACATGAGGGCTGACAGGCCAACGACAACTTGATCTTGGCCTGGCTCAGCTACTGTCCTTGGCAAAAATACATATATCCACCTGCTGACCAAGAAGAGAGGATTAGAGAAATGATAAGCAAAGAAGACGTAAAGAAATTTCGATACAGAAGGAGGGGAGTTCCCACTGTGGTGCAATGGGCGAATGAACTGGCTTGTCTCTGTGGAAGTGCCGATTAGATCTGGCTACAGCCTGGCTCAGATTTGATCCCCGGCCTGGAAACTTCCATATGCTGCAGGTGCAGTTGAGAAAGAAAGAAAGATTAAAAAAAAAAAAAAAAAAAAAGGGAGGAGGAGAAGGTAAAAATTTCTGGCCAGAGCAAAAAGCTTATTAATCTCCTACAGGGACTCAGGATATAACTAGACTCCTGCCTCATCCCCAGGGAAAATTAAGAATATCCGCTGGCCAACCTCAGTAGAGTATCAGGAAGGAAAATGGGTATTGTTTGGCTTTGTGAATGACCACCCAACCTCCCTGGGCCTGCTCTCTTCATTAGTAATAAAAAAATTATGTGACCCTATCAATTTACCAGAGATGGCCAGAAGGAAAAGACTGGAGATCAATCAATTTAACCCAAGACCAATCATACGCCTCCAGGTCCTTTAGCACTGTTGCCATGCTCAACCCAGCATCACCAGAAGGGGGCACCAGCCTGCAAATTCAAACACCAAGTTCTACCCTGGCTCCACCTCTCACTAGGACCCTATGTGTTCTTGGTCAAGTGTTTTTAACCTCTCTAAGCCTTGGTTCCCTTATTTATGAACACACACACACACACACACACACACATGTGTAAACACACATATATATTTTAAGGTTAATTTATTAACAACAATGTCCCGAGCACCTACCTGACTTGTGTCAGCCTCTGCTCACTGCATGATTCCTAGTTGTTATGAAGTTGAAGTAAATGAGAAGTGAATGCATGGGAAGTGCTTGACATGCTCATGGATATTAATCTTATAATTAATTATGGAATGGTTTCTAAACCCTCATTGTGCATAAGGATCACCTGGGAAGTTGAGTAATAGTGCAGATCTCTAGGCAACACTAACAGAAATTCCACTCAGAAGTTCTGGGGAGCCCAGGAATCTGCGTTTTTAGGTAACTACCATTGATGATTGTGCAGCAGATGGTCATGGGCCATCGGGTGGGGAGGAGAGCTCCAAAAACAAAGATCACCTGGAATCCTTCTCCAGTGCAGTCCCATGCAGGGCTTTGTCCATGGAAGAAAAGTGAATGAGCAGAAGTTAAGGTGGCCAGACACCAATGGAAGGAGTTAATTCAAGGGCAGAGTTCACAAGAGGAAGAGTTTCGCTTAGAGAGTGACCCTCATGGCTCTCCAAAAGCACTTTTTTGGACTAAATGCATTTTTGGAGAATTGCAAGGGAAGAGGGGGACAAATGGAAGGCATGGGTCCTTCAAAACAGTGCCAGTTCCAACCCAATTCATGTGCACACAGGTTGGTTGTAAAACTAGTAGGATCCTCGGCAGCCGGTCCATGGTTTGAAGTCCCCATAATCCTGTTTTAAGGGCCAGGCAGTTTGGAGTTGGGGGTGTCAAACACCATTCAGTAGAAAGAAACATCTCACCATCCAGCTAGCTCCCCACGGGGTCATCCTGCCAGGCCTAACCTGTTGCCTCTGGCGTGGGCAGGATCCCTGGCTGACATGCTGGATGGCACCAAAGGACCCACACGGGTGCACAGAGCCTCCTACACAGAACCAGCATCCAGCACAGGCCCTTCAGAAGGTGAGCTTGAGGGGCGACCCTCTCCCCCATGGTCTTCCCCTGAATAGGTTTGGGAAGAGTGGCACCTGTAGGGGCCATGAACGTCATCCCTACTGATCATGTGGGGAACCTGGTAATAACAAGAGCAAATCCTTCTTGAAGAATTTTCTAGGCTTTTACCTATTTCTCACCTTGGTTTGTCAAATTTACTCAACTTCATTTCTGCCCCTTTAAAAAAGCCAGCTGGAGAGCCTCTTGCTTCTATTTAAGAAGTATTTATTCAACGTTTACCAAAATGAGGTGCCTGCCCTTGGCGTCTGGCAGAAAAACCTAAATCAGGGGAAAGCAGCACTCGAGGTGGCAGTGGTGGCTTCAAAGAAGGGGTGTCATCGTGGGGACAGCTGATGGGGGAGAAGGAGGTGTTGAAGGGGTGGGAAGGAGAACTGAGACTGCTGTGCCACCACCACCACAAAGTCAGAGCAGGGCTAGGATCTGCATCTGGGACTCCCAAGTCCTGAATATAAGGAAGAAGGAAGGGATGAGTCTCATTTTCCACTCTTAGTGGGATGGTGCTGTCTGCAAGCACTTCAGACTGTGCATGGAACAAAAACACCCACTTGGCTAGGAAGAAGATGACATAACTTATAACTTGTTGCAGAGATGTGCAACAGGGCTGTAAAACAGCATATCTTTCTTTTTTTAAAAAATCTCACTCTGTCCTTAAGTACAGTTTAAAAAACTGACTTCAAGACCTTGACTGCCTCCTCTCATCCTTGTTACCGTCACTGCCATGTGACAGCCTTCAGGGCACACCATTCACTGTCTGCTCTTGGTTCCCAGACTCCCAGGAGTGCCACCACCCACCACCCACGGGCCACCCCGAAGCTGCACCTCACATTGCCTCACTCCCCAGACTTGTGCAGCAGCACTGACCTTCCCCTTCATTCCACGTAAACAGTCCACCAGCAAAGGTTCATCACTGGACCTTGTCAGCACTTGGCTGCGTTCGCTTCTAATATCTTGACTCCTTTTACCTTGCTTCTTGAGTAATCTATCTGCTCTTCCTCTCTCACACTTTCACTCCCCATTAAGTTGGTTGTCTTCACTCTTTATTAGGTAACACGGTTTAAGAGCTTCAGTTACTAGCGGTGCAGCCTCAGGAAAGGCACTTAGCCTCTCTGGCCTCACCGTCTGCTACGGAAGGAGAATAATAGTATGTCTCTTGCAGAGTTGTTGTAAGGATTATGTAAATTAACGTGCATAAAGCACGTGAAAAGCAGTGCTGAGCATGCTGTAAACATTTTTAAATATTGCTATTATTTTTATTTTTCTTCTCACCATCACCTTTACTGAACCACATCTGGATCCCAACACATGAAAGGCCAAAATCAGGGAAGACCTGCAGCGGAGACCAGGAGTGAGGTGAGGCTGTGGCGTGGGGTGTGAAGGGCAAGCAAGGATTCAAAACAAGCAAAAAAATAAACAAACCAAAGAAGATTCTGACAGGGGTGGGGCGTGAGGATAAAGATTCTTCCTCCTCCTTTCAGATTATAAATCAATGAATAAATCCTCAGACCTGGGCTGTGTATCGACTTGAACTCTCCAATTTCATGGGAAAGCCTCAAGCACACTCAACAACTGAGAGCTAATCATGGAACTTTCTCGTAGGGCCTGGGGGGGTCACAAAACGCATTGGGGAGACACCTTCACAAGGGTGAGATGTCATCAGTTCATATCTGGATGCTGCGAAGCTCTTTACACACCTGGCAAATGTCAGGTTGAGGTGCTGACCCTGTCTTCAGAAAGAAATAAATTAGGTGCTAAAAGAGGTCAACAAAGGAAAATACTATTTCCTGCTGGAAGGATTAAGAGTCCCTGGAGGAGCTCAGTGAGCTAGCTACCTCTTGAAACCATTCACCCCTATCCAGGCTGTGGCAGGCGTGGCGTGAAGTGGACAATACCTGGAAACACAGCACTGGGGGAGGAGAAGCAACAGCAGGAATGAGGCAAGAAAGGCAATTTAGAAACAGGCCAGTTAGGAGTTCCCGTTGTGGCTCAGTGGTAATGAACCTGACTAGTATCCACAAGGACCTCGGTTTGATCCCTGGCCTTGCTCAGTGTGTTAAGGATCTGGCATTGCCGTGAGCTGTGGTATAGGTCACAGACACAGCTCAGATCCTGAGCTGCTTTGCTGTGGCTGTTGTGTAGGCTGGCAGCTGCAGCTCTGGGAACTTCCATATGCCATGGGTGTGGCCCTAAAAAAAAAAAAAAATTAACAAACCAGGCCAGTTAAAAATTCTTCTTAAGCTTCAGAGTTTTACTAGACACACCAATCTTTTGAATTTGTAAAATGTCTGCCTTTGTTTCTATGGGAAAACATGTAAATGTGTGACTTTTCTCACAGAGGTGGATATAAAAGAAGAGAAAACATGCTTTCCTACTCCAGGGATATTACAGCCTTAATTTTGTCTGAAGTGACTCAACTGACGATCTTTGATGGTCTACTGAGCCCCACCTTCCTTAGTGATCTCTATTTATAAGATATTCCTACTGAGACAAGAAATGGGAGAAAGTAGCCAAGACTTTAGGTCACATAGTGCTTCCTGAAACCTAAGCGTGGACCTAGAGAGCCACCTTGAATTATCTGCTCTGCAACCCAGAAAGCTATTTTCTTACTCACTCCCCACATTTAAATATGAGTCTTGGATGCAGAGGATTGGATTATTCAAATTCCTTGGTTCCTGGCACACACTCATCACTGGCACACTATCTTTTTTTTTTTTTTTTTTTTGTCTTTTTAGGGCCACACTCGTGGCATATGGAAGTTCCCAGGCTAGGGCTTGAATCGGAGTTACAACAGCAGGCTTACACCACAGTCACAGCAATGCGAGATCCGAGCCGCATCTGTGACCTATACCACAGCTCACAGCAACGCTGGATCCTTAACCCTCTGAGCAAGGCCAGGCATCAAACTTGTGTTCTCATGGATACTAGTCAGATTCGTTTCCACTGAGCCACGATGGGAACTCCATGAAAGACTACCTTTATTTACAAACTGGTTTGTTTATCTATTTATATTTTTGTTTATTTCTTCACACTTACTATTACCATAACTAGAATGTTGATACTAACTTACATCTACTTTATCCTGTCCCCAGTTCTCCATTTCTTGGCTTTCATTTTCACAAATTATGATCATATCTCTATGTATTACTACAAGGCAGATTTTTGTTCTTGTTCTATTTTTCACTTTTTAATAAACAGGTCATCATGATATATACAATATTTGGGATAATTATCACCCAAAGTTACACTGCTAAAATTCTCCATATAGTTGTAGTACATTCACTTGACTGCTATACTACTCCACCAATGACTTATACCATAATTTATTTCTTCATTCTTCTGACGATGAGAAAATGACTTGGGTTTATTCCGGCTACTCATCTAATAAAGTTTTCCATTTTGATAAACATCTATTTGCATTGCCAGAGGCTCAAGTCTTCCAAAGGGGGGAAAAAATCAAAAGAATATTCCATGTACAAAAAGAAATGCTCTGTGGGTTATTTGTTCTACACATGTCTTTAAATCCCTGTCCCTCTCATTGCTATGGAGAATCAAGAATCAAACAAAAAGCTAGACTCTCCACTTTACTCTCTCCTAATTTTAGAATCCAGCATACCAAGGTGACCCTTTGTCTCAGTGTCATTCTGACCTGAGAAATTTCAAGAGTTACCTACGTCCTGTTGGGTCTGGCTTCCATAACGTTGCCCCCTAGCTTTGGCAATGAGACCAGCCCATGGACACAAGAAGCTGACTCAGAGTTATTGGACTAAGCATATAACTCCACTGAGGGAGGAAACCCTTGTCCCTCCAAGGGTGGAGGAAGGGGGACAGCTGGTGGCTTAACGCAGCCCACAGCTTGTTTAAGCACCGAGTTCTAAGAACAAACGCTGGGTTTGAGCCACAGGTGAAAGAAATATCTGAGTTTTAAACCAGGTGCCACTGTTTTAGGGAAGGGGTACTACTGCATAAGAGGCTCTTTATTACACAGTAACTGCCCTGTTTTAGAAACGTTAAAACCAAAGTAGAGATGTCCCTCTCCTGATTTGCATCTAAGCATCCACAATGTTAGAGAGCTGACATTCGGTCGCTTCAAAATGTCTTTGTGAATTAAAATAACTAGATTTGTGGAGCAGATCAGACAATTATAGGTTGATTTTAAACATTCTCTGCCCTGAAAGTCACCAATCATCTCATTCCTCTAAGACCGTGGTTCTCAAAGTGGGGTCCCAAAGCAGCAGCAGCAGCAGCACCACCTGGGAACTTATCAGTCAGAAATGTATGTTCTAGGAGTTCCCTGGTGGCTCAGCAGGTTAAGGATCGGCATTATCACTGCTGTGGCTTGGGTCACTGCTGCGATAGGGGTTCAATCCCTGACCCAGGATCTTCTACATGATGTGAGCACAGCCAAAAAAAAAAAAAAAATCATATTCTAGACCCTACCCCAGACCAGGCAGGGGTGATGCTCAGGAATCTGTGTTTTCACAAACCCTTCAGGTATCTGAACACCAAAGTTTGAACATACCCTCTGACTGAGATCTACTTCCTGAATGGCTGCCCCTGAGAAACAGCGCAGCAGGCTTGACTGTGATTTAAAATATAGCTGTGCGCTATAGCATACATTTTGGGGATCATTTTTATATATTTCACATTCAAAATGAATCTGTTTCTTACTTGGCATAACACAGAGTGTTACTAACCATGCTTCACATAACTGACAAAACGAATTTAACAGCTGTCGTTGAAAGCAGATTCTAGCATTGCTGGGTTCCGAGAGAAAATATACGATCTTTCACTTAACGACAGTGTGACCTCGACAACAGATTCACCTCTTTATGCCTCAGTTTCCTCACTCCAAAAAGTAAGGAAAAGGGATCCCATGCCTCCTGCATGGGACCATTGCCAGGATTCAGGGACATAGTGGGGACTGTTGTAAAAGTACATTAATATTCCTCATTATTACTGGCCTGTTTATTATGTGTTATTAAACACCAGGTGTCTCTAAGCATTCTTGCATATAGGCACCATAAAAGTGTTTTTGTTTGTTTGTTTTTTTAAGTACCATGACTTAAATAAGAAGGTGGAGAGTTTACTACATGATGAAACTCGAATACAAGGGATGAGTTTATTACAGATCAGGTTGCTTCTGTCAGTAATGGTCAGAAGTGGCTTAGTAAGGTCACGCACTGTGCAACGTGCTTTAACATGTATTCTCATTTAATCCTCACATCGAGCCTATGAGACAAGTACAGTTTTACTCCCATTTTACAGATGACAGGAGAGAACAGGTAACTTTCTCAAGGTTACATAGCGTGTACACAGTGAAATTGAGATCTGAAGGTGGGCATTTAGGCTTGAGAACTACCTATCCACAACAATAAGTGCATCAAAATATGCCTTGAGGGAGTTCCTGCTGTGGTGCAGTGGGTTAAGGATCCAGCATTGCTGCAGCTATGGTATAGGTTGCAGGTGAGGCTTGGAGTCTACCACTGGTGGGGGTAGGGGTGGGGATGCAGCCAAAACAGGAAAAAAAAAAAAATGCTTTGAACACTAAGAATGTACACTTGCCCGAAATTTCAGAAGTTGGGGAAATTTTATTTTCTACATAAGTGGTTGTTTGCTTGCAATGGGCTTGCTGAAACCTTTGAGAATTCATTTACAGACCATCTGCAGCAAGCGCCTTAATAAGATTATCACCCTCGGCTCTGCATCCCTTACCAGAGAGTAATTAGTGAACACAGACCGTGCTAGCCACTAGCCAGGAGAACAGCTTTTTTTTTTGGCCCATGAACCCTTGGGGCTAAACTATTCACTATTTTCAACAAAAATAATAGGACCGAATCTTCATTCTTAAATGAAACATTAACAAATACACTGAAAAAAACCTGTCATTTAAAAATATCTAATCAACTGGGGGGTTTTGAGGGCCAACTACATCAGTGTCAGCTGGATACTTGCTGAAAACACAGATTCCTGACTCAGACCCCAGATCTACCCACTGATATTTCCTCAGTCATTCCTATAACACGTTTTTACAAACGCCCAGGTGATCTTTTATGAACACTCATGTTTGAGCACCACTACCATAAACAGCTCTGGTTTTCAATATTTAACTAGAGGGTGCAGCCATCTACTTAAATCTGCCTATAATAACTCTGTTTCTCCTCTTCCTGAATGCTCCACCCCAGGCCATGATCATTTCTCACCGGGATTATGACGCAGACACACACTGTCCCAGCTGCTCGGTGCAGCCCCGAGCACTTCATCTTCCACGCTGCTCCAGAGCATCAATCTCATTAGGTGATTCCCCTGCTGAAACCCTTTAATGGTGCCCGTGTCCTTAAGATAAAGTCCAAACTCCACAGCATGATTTACAAGCCCTTCATAATCTCTCCCGCTTGCCACAACTGCTCCCCTGGCTGGGGGAACATTCAACATTTCCGGAAGGCAGCACAGCAATTGCTAGACTCTCAGTGTTCACACAAGCAGTTCCCTCTACCTGGGTTATTTTCCTGTCCCTCTGGATCTGGCTAACTACCACCTGTTCTTCAGGTCTCAGGTGAGCCTTGACCTTTAATTCCTTTGGGAAAGCGATTAGAAGCCTTTCCTTTCTGCTCTCACCCCACCCAGAATTTTAACAATCATTTATCTCATTGCACTGTTACCCTTTGCAATGTCCCAGCACCCTGTCAGCTCCTTGAGGGCTCTTCCATTACTGAATCCCAGTGTCCACTGTAGCATTTAACACACAGTACCTGCCATGGCCTTGAAAGATTTCACAAAATTGAAAATTCCTCCAGGGAGTTCCCGTTGTGGCTCATCAGGTTAAGAACCCCCCTGGTTTGATCCCTGGCCTCACTCAGTGGGTTAAGGATTCAACATTGCTGCAAGCTGCTGCATAGGTTACAGATGCAGCTTGGATCCAGCGTTGCCATGTCTGTGGCGTAGGCTGGCAGCTGCAGTTCTGACTCGACCCCTAGCCTTGGAATTTTCATATGCCAAAGGTGCAGCCCTAAAAAGAAAAAAAAAAAAAAAAAAGCTCCTCCATTCTCAGTATTTGGCAATGGCTCCTGAAAGGCTCTCTGAGTTACCTTCGTCTTTCTCCCCTCTCTGGTTGGGTGGACAGGCTGGTGTTATTTACAGTTAGGATAAATATTCCCTCCCTTCTCTGTACATCCCATATGCCTAAATCCCTTTAAATTTTTTTTTTTTTTTTAAATGGCAAAATCCTTTAATCCACTGTACTGGGCCAGGGATTCAACCTGTGCCTCCAAAGTGACCTGAGATTTTGCAGTTGAAATTTTTTTTTTTTTTTTTGGTTTTTAGGGCCGCACCCGTGGCACATGGAGGTTCCCAGGCTAGGGGTCTAATCTGAGCCGTAGCCACTGGGGTACGTCACAGCCACAGCAACATCATATCTGAGCGTGTCTGTGCCCTACACCATAGCTCACCGCAACACTGGATCCTTAACCCACTGAGTGAGGCCAAGGATGGAACTCACAACCTCATGGTTCCTAGTCGGATTCATTTCTGCTTAACCCACTTTACCACAGCAGGGACTCCCCAAACGCCTAAATCTCTTGAAACTCAAATTTTCAGCCCCAAATTTAATATGCAGAAAACATACAGTCTGAGAAGACCTGTCTTGTTCATCACTACGTCCCTCAAACCCAGCACAGTGCCTAGAACAGTGCCTAGAACAGACTTAGAAGAATGTTTACTGAATGAAGGAGGAAAGGCACTAAAAAAACTTAGAGATACACTAGAATATATAAGCAACTTATACAACTCAACAGCAAAAAAGCCAATCAATGGAAAAATGGGCAAAAGACCTGAATAGACATTTCTCCAAAGAAGATACACAGATGGCCAGCAAACACATGAAAAAATGCTCAACATCCCTGATTATAAGAGAAATGCAAATCAAAACTACCATGAGATACCACCTCACACCAGTCAGAATGGCCATCATTAATAAATCCACAAATAACAAGTGCTGGAGGGGCTGTGGAGAAAAGGGAACCCTCCTGCACTGTTGGTGGGAATGTAAACTGGTACAGCCACTATGGAGAACAGTTTGGAGATACCTTAGAAATCTATACATAGAACTTCCATATGACCCTGCAATCCCACTCTTGGGCATCTATCCGGACAAAGCTCTACTTAAAAGAGACACATGCACCCGCATGTTCATTGCAGCACTATTCACAATAGCCAGGACATGGAAACAATCCAAATGTCCATCGACAGAGGATTGGATTCGGAAGATGTGGTATATATACACAATGGAATACTACTCAGCCATAAAAAAGGATGACATCATGCCATTTGCAGCAACATGGATGGAACTAGAGAATCTCATCCTGAGTGAAATGAGCCAGAAAGACAAAGACAAATACCATATGATATCACTTATAACTGGAATCTAATATCCAGCACAAATGAACATCTCCTCAGAAGAGAAAATCATGGACTTGGAGAAGAGACTTGTGGCTGCCTGATGGGAGGAGGAGGGAGTGGGAGGGATCGGGAGCTTGGGCTTATCAGACACAACCTAGAATAGATTTACAAGGAGATCCCGCTGAATAGCATTGAGAACTATGTCTAGATACTCATGTTGCAACAGAAGAAATGGTGGGGGAAAAACTGTAATTGTAATGTATACATGTAAGGATAACCTGACCCCCTTGCTGTACAGTGGGAAAATAAAAAAAAAAAACAAAACAAAACAAAAAAAACCTTAGAGATACAATTGTGGAAATACCACCAATTTTGAGACATTATAAAGGAAGAGAGGAGGTCAGCTGCAGATGAACAAAAAGTACAAAAGTCATCAAAGCAGAGGAAAAGATAAATTTTGGAAATCACAAACTGTTAGGTTTCATGTTGATCTTCAGTAAAATTGTAGGAAAGGTCCCTTAATAAGACAAGTAGGAGCCAGCAAGTGTTCACTAAGAACCAGATATAAAGAAACATTTCTCACTTCCTTTTCTGATAGAGTTATGGTTTGGGGCCACCACATAAATCAGCTACTTGGAATTCAGTAGGCATTTAGTCACAACACTTAGGAAAGTCTTATGAACAAGGCTGACATGTGTGCTGGATGACAGCACAGTTCAGTACCCAAACGATGTTGACTAATGGATCGCCTGCCAACCTCAAGGGAAATCTCTAGTAATGTGTCACCTGGCTCCATTCTTGCCCTTATCCTATTTAACATGCTTTATTAATGACATGAATGAAAACATGGATGGCCCAGTGCTGAGAGCAGACTAGAGATTACACAAGCCTTGAAGGAATAACTAATACAACAGACGCCTGTCAGATGCTAACATTGCTAGCCGCTGTGTACTAAAAGCCTGCTTCGTCAAGAACTCTATGTCTGCGATTTTCTTTCCTCTAAAGACATATGTTCTAAAAACATACAGGGTGTAGAAGAGGAAACTGAGGTTCTGGGGGGCAATGAGCCTTTCCCTGAGTCACAGAGCTGGTACCAGCAGAGGTGGCCTGACTCCAGAGGTGGCTTTCTTTTTTGTCCACTCTGCTTGGGACCTTGTCCCCAGAATTCACAAAGATCTAAGAACTGGAAACCAAGATGGTAGCATTCAATTCAGTCCATTTCAAATACGTGTTGAGCTGTGCACATGCTAAGTAAGGCTCTGGGGGTGGGTGGGTGGGGGAACATGGAGAAGTCCAGTGCAGGTGTTCAGGCTCCTTTTAGGAGGAGAGGTGCTTCAGAGACAAACAGCTAGGATATGAGAGGACATGTTCAGTGTAAACCAGGGAGAGGTCACTAAGGGGCTGCAGAGGAAGAGGGCAGGGACTACATCGTGGAAGTGGAAGA
Organism: Sus scrofa; assembly: GCF_054392235.1. Taxonomy (NCBI): domain Eukaryota; kingdom Metazoa; phylum Chordata; class Mammalia; order Artiodactyla; family Suidae; genus Sus; species Sus scrofa. The sequence continues at coordinate 27,985,030 of NC_139386.1, read as the reverse complement.
GATGGGCCTTCAGCAGCAAGGAGAATAACCAAGTGTTGGGGTGCGGGAGGGAGGGGACCCTTGCTGAAGGGGGTGGGACGAACTGAAACCCAGATGAAGGAGAATGCAGGGCATATTCAGAATTATTCAGAATATACTGAATATGCTTTGGTTGGAGTATAGTGATCAGAGGAGAAAACACAGCCAAAAAAGGGGAGCTATAGAAAGAGAGCTGAAGAATGCAAAGCTGTGCTGAGGACTTTTACTCTGAAGACAAGAGGGAGCCACGGAGGGTTCTGAACAGGATGTTCATATGAACGGTGAGGCTTTCGGGAGATCTTGAGGCAGCAGTATCTGGAGGAGGGATTGGAGGCTGCAGGGGCAGGCAGTGACTATCCCAGTGAGGAGGGGGGCTGTATGGTAAGGGGGCAAGAGCCCTTTCCACATAGCTCCTAGGTTCACAAAATTAACTGCATAGGTTCAATGTCACTTAAAACTCCAGGTGAACAAAGGGATTTTAAAAAGGGAAAGCACAAAGTACGTTCAACAGTAAGAGACACCACATCTTGACTGCAGTGGAGCACAATTGAATGGCGATACACGTCTTCCATACAACCAAAGAGCAGAAAAACAAAGCAGGAATTAGTCAAATGAAAGGAAAAAATGTCTCTTGCATGGCCCGAGGACAATGTGAAAAATTGAATAATCTAATCAGAATGGATTGAGATGCTCTCAGATCAATGCTACATTGATCACTGTGTCATCCATCTTTAATGCAAATATTTTTGATTTGCAAGTATAAATGTCAATAAAAATAAACAAGCTGGGTAAATTCTGGCAATTTCTGGCATCTGTACAGAGTGTTGGAACAAAAGCAAACAGAACAATGGAAGGCCTCGTGGGGTTTAATGCAGACATGTGTTCAAGGAACTAAAGTGAGACTCGGGGAGGTAGGGAATAATGAAGTATCATGGAAATCTTTCCAGGAGAAAGCCTGGCAACACAACAGAGAGAATTTCTGGATGAGGGACAGGCTGGGAGGAAAGCAGGTGCAAGGCAGGTGGAACAGCCCTGCACTCTCGCCCTGAGACAACTGTTCAAGGCCACTGGCACCTGGCACCTCCTGGGGAGGGGACCTCAATGGAGCACCGTGATCTCACCGTGCCTCGGGAGCTAGGTGCTCACTGCACAGACAAGACACCCTGCAAGCCAGCAAACTCTGCACATCACTTTGGACTATTGCGTCACCCCCTGAAAACTATTTAAATGCTCAAGCTTCTGAAAAGAGTGTTTTTGAATGTCCCCGTGAAAACCCCCTCTGCTGATTCTTGCGTGGCTCAGAGCATTTAAAAAGAAAGAAGCTCATTCACCATCGGATTACAGTCTGCATTTCCATGGACTTGTTTAAAGGAACCTTCCCCAGGATCTCAACTCAAAGTGACATCTGGCACAGAGTGCGTTGTTCCCTGGCCAACCCTTTGCTTGCCTAACTACTCTGCCGCACCCCCAACACAAGTTAACTTTTAATTCAATTGGACTCAATGTTCTCTAGTTGCTCCACCTCTCTCCTTCCCACTCCACAATGTTTTAAGAAAAACTAAAATGGAATGAAAAGCACAGAAGACTCCTACAAAAATATTAAGGCCACTCTCTTTCAGACCACTGGAGAGTGTCTGCATGGCAGCAAAGCGAAGAGGATAAATAGGAAATGGTAATTTAGAAGTATTTCCAAACAATCAAATCATATGTTACTCACTTCTGTGAGACAAAACCAAAGAGACAAAACCAACAGGGCTCAAAAGGAACAAACCCATTCAGATTGAATTCCAATGATCTCCTTGGTGATACTGGAAATGTCTTCTAGGCTCTAGAAGGGCATATCCATTTGTTCACAAATATCGAGCGACGACCTTCTCTGAGGGCCTTCTAAGTTCTAGGCACCATACTAATTACAGACAGCCCAAAGGTAAATGGTTCCATGTTTAAATTGTACCTTTGTCCTCTTAACATATTTTTAGGGACACATACCTAAGGTTACAGAAATCATTTTTAAAGGGTAAGGAGCTGCTAAAATACACATTTAAATATGGTGGTTACTTCTGAGGAAGGGCAGACACGGGGATCTGGGACAGCATGCAGGCAGCGTCGGTGGTGGTGGTTCTCAAAGTGGAAGGTGGGTCACCGTTTGCCTTATTGTCACACTGCATCACTTATATATCTGTTCTTTATCTGCACTATGTTATATACCTAATATTTAAAAAGAAATAAAGAAGGCAGCAGTAATAAATTTCGAATAAAAAATACAATGAAGGCAGGAAGGAAGGAAGGGAGGGAGAGACGGAGGAAGGGAGGAAGGAAGGAAAAAAACATGGTCTACGTGCTAAAGAAGATCACATCCTAGTAGATGAAAGAGCCATCTAAAAAAAAAAAGTGTTAACTATAACATGGGAATCGTAGCAATAAAATTTGCAAAAGCCTCTGAGGAAGAACATAATACTGAAATTAATAAGAATGGCATGTAAAGTTCAGATCCCAAAGTGTCTGCACTAAAAAGTCTGGTTTTACCCTTTGTAAGTGTCAATATAGCACTGCCTCCCCTGGAACCCTTCCCAGAACCCCAAAGTCTGAGTTCCACCATCATCCTCCCTCTGTGTACTTCCCCCAGAAACCTGTTACATCACATATGCACACAGAGCCTCTGATTTACTGTTGTATCCCCATGCCTGGCATATCGACAAATAGTTGTTGAAAAAAACATGTGAGTAGCAATACTCGGTTCAAGTCTGTGAAATGGTGGCTGAGACTGTAGGAAAAAGGAAGAGTGGAAATGCTAAGCGGGAGAATCCCACCCCAAACTTAAGATTTCCCCAGCTTTGCACGGAGGAAATACCTTCCCTGTGCTTGGCACGTCTGGTCTCAGCGGAACAGGAGCTCTCCGGGCACACATCCTGAACCACTACTCTCTACACACTGAGCTGTCTCAGCGTGGATCCCTCACTTCTTCCACCAATGATGAGGGGAAAAGCATTGGAGGCCATGCAGTAACCCAGTATCAGGGTCAGGCAGAGCCTTCAGCTCTCAAGAACAGTCAGGCCCGCCAGTCGCCTGGGCAGAAATCAGATCTTCCTGGCGAGGTTTGCAGAGCCTGCCTATCTCCGCCACAGGGGTGAGCACAAGAAGCCAAAGATGCCGGAAGATCCAGTTTCCCTGAACAGTGTTGCTGCCGCACAAGACAAGGGAACATGCCTCCCTCTGAAACTGCCACAAACTCCCTCCCTCGGATGAAAGAGGACTTGGCAAACAGAACTGTCAACTGAGATCTCAGAATACACCTCAGATGCCAATAAAAGGATGTGATCCTCGACTCATGACAGCAGGACCAAGGACCTAGCGAACACTCGACAAATTGTGCACAGTCAGAGCATGAGCCTGTCCGGCTGATAACAATGGATAAGAAAGTGGGGCATTATTTTGGTCACAGGCCAGTATCATACAGATAAAAAGGTCACCATGCTGGTGGGGATGTGGCTAAGGATTTAATTTTTGCCTTGAAACACTGTAAGAGAAGACTTACTCTAGCTTGATTATCTGAATGATGCTGCATCTGCAATCATATTCAGCAGAATATATTTAGCTGTGTTTGGACCGACACTGAGTCCCAAATTCCCAGCATCTAGAGACTTCATTTTAAATCGCATCCTACAAATGTCCTTCCCCTTTTTTTCCCACTCAAGCGAATTGGTATAGTCCTTGTTCCACATGCCACATCCTTTCCAGGGCAAACAGATGGAAAGAAGAGAACATGCCAGAAAGAAGAAATGAAAAATGAAAATGACATTGCAATAAAAATAAAGCTGCAAAATATTATCTGGGTCAACTCCATGCGTTTTAAAATCAGCACCAGCAGGCTCTGCACATATGGCATTGGCTTTATATTTTTCTTGGTTCAGATGTCATACAGGATTAGTGCAAAAAGAAAAATCCCAGCATGGGGCCTATTTTTATACAGATTAATCAATCATTTCCCATCTCTTCCTCTCCCTTCATTCCCCAAACTTTCAACTTGATGAAACTGCTCTCTTTTCAAAATGTATCATTTTCTGCTCTCTGAACAACAAAAAGTAAGCTTAATAAAATTCAGTCTCTAGATTTTTAAATGCCACATCTTTCGTCTTTTTTTTTTTTTTTTTTTTTTTTTGTCTTCTGTCTTTTGTCTTTTTAGGGCCACACCTACAGCATATGGATGTTCCCAGGCTAGGGGTCTAATTGGAGCTGTAGCTTCTGGCCTACACGACAGCTCACAGCAATGCAGCTCACAGCACCGCCAGATCCTTAATCCACTGAGTGAGGCCAGGAATCAAACCTGCAACCTCCTGGTTCCTAGTTGGATTTGTTAACCACTGAGCCAGAACGGGAACTCCTAAATGCCTCAATTTTTAATACAAGTTACAAATATTAACTAGACTTATGCTAGTGGCCCAGTCCCTTTTATCTTACATATCTGCTGTGGAATCCTACATACTCATTAGTGGCAGCAAAATGAATTGGGAAACATTTTTATTATATAGATATAGATATAGCCACTTAACAAAAACAGAAACCCACACATGTGAAAAGATAAAATCACTGTGTATCTCATGTTTTGTTTTGTTAGCTAGCTTTTCAAGTACATTAAATGCCATAAGTCCCATCAGAAAACCAAGCACATATTTAAGTTCTTAGTAGGTATTTGCTAGGAAATCTGATAAGCTGAGTGGAATCAAACCAAAGAATTGTTCAAGCTATTAGCTACAGCCTCCCTTAACTAGAAGGCACTGTAAAAATGATGATGACGATGCTTAGAGGAATCCTAACGCAACAGCAGTGACAATTTGGTGTATGTCATTGACGATGTCACTGAATTTTCAAAGCAGCCTTATGTTATAGGCACTATTATTATTCCACTGGACACATGAGTAAACAGAGAGGAATTTCTGATATTTTGAATTTGAAAAAAAAAATCCCATACTATGCTGGTTTTCAGAGATGGACAGGAGAATTTATCACAAGACACACTGGAAAAGGCAAATGGAGCCTTATAATACTAATTTGGTGAAAAACTTTGGGGAAAGTGTCATGGACATTGTTTCTAGGTCTCCAGAACCATGATTACTACAGAGTTCATCATGAACCTTTATTCATCTGCTGTCCTTTTGATGGGTGGAAATTATATTAATAAAATATGAAGGCAATGACCTAAAGCTTGACCTCAGTGACAAAGTCCAAGCCAGAGGAGCCAACAGTACATTCATATCCTCCAAGGGTGGTACCTTTTCACCATCTGGGGCAATTAAAATTGAACATGACTAACAGTTGGAAGAGATGACATTACACAGGTTGCCCTTTGCATGAATGGTCAGTCATGAGGACAGAAAATAAGAGGCAATGATAATCCAATATACTACTCTGTGCTCACTCTTTTATATGATTAAAAATGAATCTTTCGGAGTTCCTGTGGTGGCTCAGTGGAAACAAATCTGATTAGCACCCGGGAGGAGGAAAGTTCGATCCCTGGCCTCGCCAGTGGGTTAAGGATCCAGAGTTGCTGTGTGAGCTGTGGTGTAGGTCCCAGATGCCCCTTGGATCTGGCGTTGCTGTGGCTGTGGCACAGGCCAGTGGCTACAGCTCCCATTTGACCCCTAGCCCAGGAACCTCCATATCCTCTGGGTGTGGCACTAAAAAGACCAAAAAAAAAAAAAAAAAAAGAAAAAAGGAATCTCTCATATACCAATACAGTATATGTTCCGCTTTTTGTGTAGACCTGCTAGATGCCAGCCATCTATAGTGGCCAATCTGAAAATCCACTTGTACACAATTTTAAAGTCATTGAACTAGAGTCTGAGTTACCATGTGTATAGTCTTTTGTTTCCACTAATTAATTTTAACACCACAGGCATTAATCATTTGCCTAGCAGATGAAAATCGCTTTAAGACGACTTCTGTGTTTTACAACACTGCAAACCCAACCCTTATGCTCTTGGAATGCACAGTAAAGAGCAAGTGTTAGAGCAAATAACTTAATGAAAAGACAACTATTCCACATCCCAATTCCAGGGACTCGAAGAGTTTGAGAATTTCTACTGAGTGCTATGTGAGAAAAGTAAATGAAAACTGGTCAGAGAGATAGTCTCTGAATAATTTCCATGGTGAACTGGCACATGAGCAAGATCCCTCTTGATAATAAATACATAGGGTGTCAACCTACACAGAGGCCCATTGCAAACTATGTGCAGTGCCAATTAGCATTAATTGTGGCTGTGCTCATCTATTCCCACAGCACATCACTGAGTAAGGCCAAGCTCTGCACTTACAAATGCAGCATGTAATGCTTGGAGTTAGAAGAGCATTCTAAAATGTCATCATCCATAGTCAGTCTTTTCAGCTTTGGCTTCGAATTGCAGAGTCACAAATGACAAAGGGTATTTAACACAATATATGTGTGTATTTTTAAAAGTTTAGTTCCAGACTCTACATTCAGGATATCTGAAAGGCAGAGCTGCAAATTTGTTTTTGACCACATTTTTAGCCTACCACAACTAACCTGACACATACAAATACACAAAGAGCATATCCTCTGGGATCCAATATAATTATTTACTTACTGTGACTAATATGACTTACTTAGAAGGGAAGCTCCGTAGACTTTCATGGCAAACACTGCCTCTGCAAACAGCCTCCCACCACAGGCTGGAGTATACCTTGTGCAGAAATATAGTGTGTGCAGCTCAGCTCAGTTCTCTGTGGAGTACAGTCTCAGAGTGGGGTATCCATGGAGACCGAGCCTCCTACTTGTGCAGGGCAAGGAAGTTACTCTGCTGGGCACCATAGCAACAGGAGGCAGAGGGGAGGCTGGCCAATCAGGAAGAGCACAGCAGCTTCTCCCTGGTGACTGCAGCATTTCAAATGAAACCATTGCCTTCATGAATGGACACAAAGCATTTAAGGAAATACCAAATTGTCAAATAAAGTAAATGCCTACACAACTGTGAAGGCTAATCCTTTGACAATTATGGAGCAAAACATTTAGTCTTTCTACAATGATTATATCCCAAAGAGCAAGGAAGAAATTACGTTAAAACCCCACACATTCCTAAATTTAATGGCAAGCATGTGATGCTTTGAAGAAAATACTTGGTGTACTTCATGAATTCCAGCTATTTAAATATGCAAGGCACTTCACAGTGCTTCCCTGGAGAGAGGAACAGGAGACATCCGTTGTTCTGAAGGGAGAAAATGGAATCCAGGGCTCTCTGGGACAACTGTTGGCCTATACCTTCTAAACAGGAGTTTGCTTAGAGTAAGCACATTTATTAAGCTTCCACAAAAGCCCTCCATTATATCAGAATAATTCTAAGAAGGCATCCATAATCAAATAGGACCAATGCAGACAAGATGGTGAGTGAATATTTGAATGCCTTAAAGTTGTGCTACTTGTAAACTTTCCTCATCTCTCATTTAATGACAGTGATAATCATTTATTGAGCACATACTGTAGACCAGGCAAATATTGTCACTACAAACACAGCTTCTTGCCAAATGCTATTTTTGCAAAGATGAAGAATGTGCACGTCTGCCTCTTAGTGCCATGCAGGATTTACTTGATGCATATACAGGTGTATCTTGTTTTATTGTGCTTTGTTTTACTGAGCTTTGCAGATATTGCATTTTTTACAAATTGAAGGTATGTGGTAATCCTGCGTTGTCAGATGATGATTTGCATTTTACAGCATAAAGTATTTTTATTTTTTTAATTTATTTTTTAATTTATTTATAGCATAAAGTATTTTTAAATTAAGATATGTATACTGTTTTTTGGGGTTTTTTTTTGTTTGTTGTTGTTGTTGTTATTTTAGTCTTTTTTGGCCACACCCTTGGCATATGGAATTTCCCAGGCCAGAGATCAATTCTGAGCCGATCTGTGATCTAAGCCACAGCTGTGGCAACGTCAGATCCTTAGCCCAGCGCACTGGGCCAGGAATCCAACCGGCAACGCCACAGAGACAATCCTGATCATTAACTCACTGCACCACAGTGGGAACTCCACGATATGTATATTGTTTTTTAAGACATAATGTTATTGCACATTTAACAGACCACAGTATACTGTAAACATAACTTTTATATGCACTGGGAACCCCCTTCAAAATTCATGTGACTCACTTTATTGCAATATTCATTTTATTGCAGTGGTCTGGAACCAAACTCACAGTATCTCTGAGGTAGGCCTGCTACATAGGTAACATATTTTATGATTCTCTCAGCACCCTGGGAAATACAAGCATTAATTGTTCTTCTATATAACAAAAAAAAAAAAAAAAGAAAATATTTCCTTACATCTTCTGCCCACTGACTCCCCTTCCCCCCACCTCTCTGCAGGTGACCTCATCCACCCTATTCAACGTCTAAATACAAAGTGAGATACCCTTCTCCCACAATTACCTCTTGGAAAAGAAACCTCCTTATATTAAAGTCTTTCCAAAGCCACTTATTATAGAGCTCTCACTTATAATTACTCCTTTGAACAAAAAGTGCCATTTGAAAAAGACACATCAGTCTGAACTGACCTCTATCAGCGCTAGTTGAGGCCGCCTTCAGAAGTTAGGACTGATGGGATTGTTTAAAATGAAGGGGGCCAAGAAATTCAAAATCAGGTTTTGTAATTATTCCCATGGTATGACTCCTCCAGCCTTTTAAAGATCACTTTAAATAGCAATTGTCAATGGTTAAGTTGTAGAGATTGAAAAAACCCATATTCTTTGCCAACTGATCTCAGTAACTTAATAGCTTTGGATAGTGACAGATACTCATGCTGCATCTACAGGAAAACAGAAAAACCAGCTGTACTTGTGCTATACAGGGATGTTGTGACAACCTGCTGGTTGTCCTCCAATGCCTACCTCCATTCCCCCCTTATTCCATAATAGCAGGTGCCCAGGTAATTGAGATGTCCTGGGATATAATTGGAAATGACATGTGCCACTTCTGTGTCCTGACCTTAAAATGACCCCTGGCAACTTTCCCCCCTCCTTCTGACTGGTAGAGGATAGCCAACCTGCCATAGCTGCCTACGAGCCTGGGTCACTGAAACACCTATGTACTATTTTACAAGTGACAGATCAACTTCTGTCTAATTTTAACCCTGGATTGGGGGACCTCTCTTTTATAATAACTTAACTCATACCCTCACCATATTGTAGGCTTGAAAACCATGTCCAGTGAGAGCACCAAACGTGACTTCAAAACTGCTTTATAGCAAACAAATTAGGCAGGAGGAAAGATAATTCACTCTGGAGGAGACAGCTGAGTAGAAAAGCAGCTCTAGGGATGAGCAAGATAATAACTTTTTATATTAACTATAAATAAAAAATCCATATTTCTAAGTTAATAAGAGTAAAAACTTATTAACTTAGAAATAACTAGGAAATGAATTTAAAAAACTATTAGCTCTTGATCATTTCATCCCTTTCTAAAGGTTTATAGTTAGCAAATAAAATAAAACATTTTTAATCTCAGCAGGAAAATGTGGGACCTTAACTCTGTCTATACACTGTCTCCCTACACTTTGCTCCATTTTCACTGCCTTCTCCTTAATGTACCTGCTTCCAGTTTCATCTCTCTTGATAACCCAAGCTCCATGGGGCAGCCAGAGGATCCTGAACATATACATGATGTCTCTCTTAAAACCTGCCACTATATTCTCACTATATTGCTATAGCAATACAGTCCTCACCTGCTACCCCTCTTTTCCCTTCCTAACGCACTGCTTTGCCTGCTGCCTCCCAAGGGTGAAGGAATATGACTAAGTTCTCAGCTCAAATGTCATCTCCCCAGACACTCCCTGCCCTGTGCCCCTCACTGCCTACAGCGTGACCTTGCTTTACTTGTCACTATCTGAACACATCTTGTCTGCTTGGGTATCAGCCATCTCCCCATGGTAAACAGAGGCTTGGAGAGAATAGGCATCGTGTCTGTTTTTTTCCACTCCCTGTCTCGCATGCCTGGAGCAATGGTGTCAGCAGAGAGCAAATGCTTAATAAATATTTGTTGAGTGAATGAATGAAAGTCGGTCAATCGATGTACAGTTGGGATTCAAACAGAGGTTTAGCAGAAACATGTGTGGTGAAGTGAGGGTGGCTGCCCCTTAGATTCATATGTAAGGATCACCTTCCTGCAATGCCACAAACATTCTAGCCCATGTATCTTGGAATGGAAGCCTACTGCAGCCAGCTTCTTAAAGCACACAGCAGTAATCATAGACTGTCTATCAGTACCTTCCTTGGCTGATCTCAGACACGGCTCAGGGAGTAGAAGATGGTAACTCCTAAAATTACCCAAATGAACTTAAGTAATTTTTATTCAACACATAAGTTTTGTCAATAAGCCTATAGTCCACCAAAACGTCACACAACAAATTATCCTGACAAAGAAGACAGAGAAGTCAGGGTACTTAGCCCTCTGCCTCCATTCTTGTCAGGTGCTTTGTTCTGCTACCAAAGTGCATGGTCCCTTCATAGGCAGCCTAGAAATTCTCTCCCTCTGGGTTCTGGGTATCTTGACATTCCTTGGGCCCCTTCAGGATGCAGGAAGAGCTCCAAGCTGCTGCTACTGCTATACTTGCTGCATCTCCTTAATCAAGTCCATTTCTGTGCATGCAGTCTCTTCAGAAAGCCTTCTCAAAAAACAACAAAAAAGCCTAACCTTAAGCATATATCTACATAATTTATAACTTGGTTTATAGGTTTTGGTATAAAAGAAGTTTCCAGGTTTATTTCTCTCATGCTCATAGTTGATAAATATGTTCAATGGTGGGTGTGTGGTCTGCGGAGCAGCTGCTATGTATGAGAAGCTATAATGCTTCATTCTCAACACATTAGAGCACTTAGTAAGCATCTGGCAGGCCCCCAAATCAGTAGCTAGAACACTGTACATGCAAAATATCCTAGTAGAGCTGGGATTTGGACACAGTCACCTTTGGGAAGAAGAGGAGTATAATTCACTCACTCTTAGGGGAAAACCATTAGCAGACCATTTGGCACCATGACATTGATTGGGTGCATCGTCAAAAGCTTAGGCAGGAGAAAGGCATGAGAGTAAATATGTAACCCTGCCATAAAGATAAACACTCAAGTCTCTCATCACATTTGAGCTTTTTTCCCACTGGTCTGGTCTCTGCTGGGGAGAAGGGATAGACAGTGCAACAGTTCACCATAAAACATTCTCTGCTATATCCTGGGAGAACATTCTTTCTCCCAAAGTGAAAGAAAATTTCAGAGATCCATGTTTCAGAGATCCATTTCTGCATCAGTGCAAAAGCTCTTGTTTAAGTTGACAAAGTCTAATGGTCTTTGTTTATGAAAGTGCTAATGACATTCAGGGCAGCTTATAAAACATTGTGAGGAGTAGAGAATGGACTAGTCCATGATTAAGTGGAAAGCATTGAAGACCTTAACATTCCTTTGATGTTCACATCCTCATGGTTTTTTTTACTGATTTGCCTCCCAATAGCCTCATGCGTTCAACTTTGTGTATTTCACTGAAGTTACATTGAGGTTCACTGATTTTATCAGCAACAGCCAGCATAATTTATAGAGACTATATTCTCTAATCTATAGGGCTCTACATAGTAAAAAAAAATCCGTCAAAAAAAAAAAAAAAAAAGGAGTTCCTGTCATGGGCTCAGCAGTTAGCGAATCTGACTAGCATCCATACGGGTGAAGGTTCGCTTGCTCAGTGGGTTAAGGATCTGGTGTTGCCATGAGTTGTGGTGTAAGTTGCAGATGCAGCTTGGATCCTGTGTTGCTGTGGCTGTGGCTGGCGGCTACAGCTCCAATTCAACCCCTAGCCTGGGAACTTCCATATGCCGTGGTTGTGGCCCTAAAAAGCAAAAAAAAAAAAAAAAAGAAAAAAAGAAAAAATTCCCTGTCTCAGATCAACACATCTTTCTCAATTTTCACACTCCTAGGGGAGCTATTACAATTAAAAATACTCCTTTGAAGTCAGATCTTATGAGTGCCACAGTTAAGAGTTAGGAGCAAGATTGCCCTGTTTAAAATATATTTACAAAGAGTGCGACCTTGGGTAACCCTATGCCACAGTTTCCTCATCTGTAAAATAGGGGATAACACTCTCCAGCTATCCCTTTCTCACACTAATACTAGGATTAAATGAGTAAAGTGCTTGGAATCTTGCTTGGGACAATCAGGGGTCAATAAATATTAGATAAAACAATTTTTAACCAAATTTCAGAGTTGTGCAAGCCCAAATTACATCTGATATACTCTTCCAGATTATCTTCATAAGGCTTTCAGTATCTGAAATACATAAAAGCCTTTATCTGAAACTGGGCTTTGCTGCTGAAAGAACTTTGATTAAAACTGTAAGCTATTACAAAAGTATTGCTTTGCCAAAGACTGCAGAAAGTTTCCATATAACCAAAATCTCTTTTAGCACTAAAATTTCAATTTTTCCACTCTATGAAAATATCTCTAAAATGCTTAAGACATTTTCCAGTCCTCATACACATCATCATTTTCTGCCAACTCCACCATCACAATGACTCAGTCTGTTTCTAGAACATTAATTATTGCATTAAACATTTAAACATTTAAAGCCTAAAACACTCAAAAGGCCACTATTCTTTTTAGTGGTCTTTTGCCTGCTTTTTCATATTTTTCCATCTCTTTCCTCACTGTCAAGCCAACAGCTGTCAATTCATGCCCTTTTCAGTGCCTGCCTACAGCAAGCACGCCTTTCATTTTCTGTGAACTGGGAGAAGGTGACACGTGAGAATTTTGTTTTAAATAAACATAAGTTCTGTGTGACAGTTGTAAGGGTTTTCCTATAGAAAAAGTGTAAGGAATTTCTAATATCTATTTTAAGAGCAACGAATGGCCATTATTAACATTTGCTGAGGTATTACTTTGTGTCAGGTCCAACACAGGCCATTTTACACTCTTTAGTCTATTTAGTCTTCACAGTAACCCATTTTACAGATGCTGAACACCAAGTTCCCCAAAGATAACAAGCAGCTGAGGAGTGCACAAAGAGGTGGAATGAAGATGTGGACGTATTATACTGGAGCCCTGAGTCTGGTGGTTAGAAGGTGTCCCCCCAACCCCGTCCTTTCCCTACCACCTGCCCCGCCCTCACATTTTCCTCCAAGAAATGACAAGCTGGGTCACCTGGGGAGAAGCTGTATAAATCTATGCTCTTGACCCTCCTCTTTGTAGCTCATTATTGTAAGAATGTATGCCCCGCACCTCTGCTCTCTTGTTTCATAAAACTAACTTTGAAGTGAAAGGGACAATGCTTGTGATAAGCACAGGAACATCTGCAAGCCATTGGCTGAGTGTGAAAGAACCTCTACCTATTAAAGGAACCAGTGTTGATTAATCACTAACCCAGCTGGTGCCTTCTGAGGTTTCTAGCAAATGCCTCTGAATGTGGGAAATTGTCTTTTGCAAGTAACCCATCCTCTGTTATTGTTGTGAGGTTATTACAGTTCATTTGGCCAACTCTCCAATTTCAATAGCTTGGGTGGTGTCTGGAGAAGAGGGAATACTAATTCAGTTTGAATGCTGATGGCAGAGGTGACATCTTTCAAATGCAGATTTCAGCATTTCTGCTCCTAAACGTGGATTTTTTTTCAGTTATAGTGACCCTGACCATTTGCTCTTGATCCACCTCCTTAATCAGTAGTTTTTCCTTTTCACACTTCCTAATTACTTGTTTAAATTGTATAATTATTTCCCCAGCCCTCCCACAGCCTTGTGTAGGAAGGATTTAGTACTTGCATTTGTAGGACAATGACACTGAGTCTTCTTTTTTGGGTTAAAATGCTCCCCAAGTAGAAAAATCAAGCATTAAAGGAGGCCCGGGAACATCATTTAACGTCCTGGCACAGAAATCCAATTAGGCCTTTCCTTTCTAGGTGCAGAAAATCTCATCAGGAAAATGGACAAGGAACTAAATATAGGAAAAGCGTCTGGGAGAAGGGCCCCTCGAAATGTTCCCAATCAGAATGCCTTCACTCCCTTCCTTTTAATCTGAACTATAGACGAGATTTATCATACAGTTTTCTGACAAGGTCCCCAAGAGCAGGGATGTCTTCTTTGCTTCTTTCCTGGGCTTCTCACACACTAAACATCCTTCCTTGTACCCTCTATTCTCACTGAGGGATTTACTGAACACCTACCTTGTGACAGACTTTGTATTAGGCTCTGGAGATTGTCTGGGCTGTTAGCTGAATTGACTTGTAGATAAAAGGAAAACATGAAAAAGGCAAAGCCATTATCCAACTGGACTGCAGGGAAGTTTTCTTTGCTCTTTGGTGGCAAGTTTTAATTAAATCTGAAAGGGCATGAAGTGGTAGAAAGAAGCCAAAACGACAGAAGGCCCCCTGCCCTGCCTCCAAGTAGTTCCAGCCTGGAGGAAGGCAGAGCCTCTGTGCTGAGCGTGCCATAGCACCTGGCGGGAAGGCACAGGCGTGCTCAGCCCACCTTTCCAAGCCCTACCTGGCATCCTGTGATGTAGTTCCCTTCTCCTTCTGCCTTAGACACTCAGTAAATATTATTAGCTCTCTGAATGACCAAAGGGGCGTTTCAATAACTCCTTTCTGAGGCAAATAGCAGTTTCCAGAATCTAGAACAACAGACCTAAAATTAAATGGACTCAGGTTAATGTTAAAGGGCCCCCGAGCATCTGTATAAGAGACACTAATTGCCTGCTATTTTAATAAACTGGTATTGGTTCTAATGACTCGATTTATTTTAAAAAAGTAGAGCGCCCATCAAGAGCGGAAGATGAGTTTAGGCTGACGGGAGATGGTCACTTGAGGCTACAGAGCAGGTAGAACATCTTAATCTGAGAGTAGTACCTTGTGGTTTAACAATCATGTCTCTGCATTTTATAAATTTGGGAGTCACCCAGGGGCCTCTTTTCCAGGATTTCCTCTCTTCCTATTTATGAGACTGACAGTTTTATTCTGCTGAAGGTTCAGAGAACTATAGGTCATGGAGCAGAATGTTCTAAATACAAAGAGGCTTTTCTAAATACAAAGAGGGGCCCACTCAAAAGCTCCAGCAATGTTTCCAGAGGTGACATTAGGAATTTTAGGCAACTAAGAAATAAACTTTAGGGACCACTTTGACCTTGATAAAATGTAAATAAATCAAAAGACCTCTAGGTAAGTAAGCACTGCTCAAGTGATAGGTTTGCCTATGAACAATTAAATCAGAGGCAGTTGACAAAAGCAGTATTTCAGGCTCAGCCTCTGGGCAAGAGTCATTAAGCTAGGAATCATAAACCCTAATAAAGGAGACCCTTGAAACCTCAGACATAGTGTGTGATATTTTGTGAATATTTTTCTGGAGTATGGGTCCATGGCCTTCATGATTCTCAAAAAATTTATTACCAAAACAGCATGAAGAACAAATGTTCTTGTTTTCTTTCCTCCCCCCCCCTTTTCCTTTCTCCCTCCCTCTTTCTCCCCCCGACCCACTTTTTTTTTTTTGCATTTTCTTCATGAAGGCATAAGGCTTAAAACATTCTCAGCAAAAAAAGTAGCCGATCTTTAGCAAGCAAGTACCTTCTGCAGGAACAAAGACTTCTCAGTGTGAATTCTGTACATACACATAGAGTTTTAAATGTTAAGATATGATTATTTTTATTATGATTACTGAAACAAGGAAGAGCAAGGATAATCTTAACTGCCATTTAAACTTAGTTTGTTCTTGCTGTACCACACTTGTCTCTTGCTTCACTATTTCTTTGTACTGTCACCACCATAAAATGTTTTGGGACATGAGACTGCATGAGGATGGTGGTGGTAGCGAATAACAAAAACGAAATAATTTCAGGTTGCATTCAAATCCTACAACCCCTTCACCATAAAAATCTACTTTTCTTTGCAATCCATGAAGCTGACATTCTTTATGGGAGTATTTTACAGTCTCAATCTCATGGCCTACCTTTGCTGTTGAGGTCAACAAATGTTGATTGTGCCCTCGACACACACCGGTCCCTGTGTGCTAGGAATACAAAAAGAGGATGACAGGGCTTCTGTTCTTAAACTTACATCATGTATTGCAGAGGAGCAGGTTCTCTTGGTCACTACTTCCAGGTTAAAAGAATAATAGGAGAGGCTGGAGGTAGCGAGGGAGTATATGAGAACTCTGTTCTGTCTGCTCAACTTTTCTGTAAACCCAAATTTGCTCCCCCCTAAAAAAAGTCTATTTTAATGTGGTATATCCATACAGTGGAATATTATTGAGCCATAAAAGGATGAAGTAGTAATACATGCTACATTGATCAACCTTGAAAACATTATGCTAAGTGAAAGAAGCAGGGCACAAAAGGCTACATATTGTATGACTCCATTATAAGAGATGTCCAGAATAGGTAAATCAGACAGAGGCCAGCTTAGTGGTTGCCAGGGGCTGAGAGAAAGGAAAAGTGGACAGTGACTATTGATGGGTATGGGGTTTCTTTTGGGGGGGTGAGAAAAATATCCTGAAATTGGATAATAGTGATGTTTGCACAATCTTTTGAATGTATTAAAATCCACTGAATTGTATACTTTTAAAAGGGTATATTTTAGGATATGTGAATTATATTCTAATCTTAACAAAAGGACAACTAAGCTGGGAGAGGGAACAAGGCAGTCCTGTTTCTTAAGTACACAAAGTAATGGTTTATTTCTTGGCTATAATTACATGACATTCTTTAACTCATCTCTGCCTTAAGTATTGAGGGTACATGTTTCTACAATATCCATCTTTCTCTTTTATATGCTGTCTGTCCCAATGTGTATCATTCTCTTTCTGTTTTTTTGGAATAACATAAAAGTTATTCCAAAGCAAAGGACTCTAAACAAATTCATCATGATTAACATTTATCAGGAATCATGAGGAAGTAGGGGATTTCTTTTGTTAAAAAGAATGGATTATTCTTCATCTTATTTTTAGCCAACCAAAGAGACTGTCCATTAAGGTATGCTGATCACATCAATTATTCAGGAAGAATAAAAACAGAGAGAGATGGAAGAGAGCACAGGGCCTTCCACTGGAAGTAGACATAGGACCAAGCCTTGGCTCCACTGAAATAAAACTGTATATAGCTCTTGCATAAAAAAATCATCACCAAGCAAAATTCAGAGGACAAATGTAAGGAATGGGACTCATGCAAGCCATTAAGCCGCCTTTTCGGGCTTATAAATCTGTAATATAACTGGTGATACTGAAGAAAATAGTGCAACATAGGTGTCGTCTCTCAATGCCAATACTCTGACCCTTTTACTTTCAAGTTATTATTTTAGTTTCACTAAAGCTAAATACTTATATATTGCAAATTCTGAAAATTGACCTTTTCTGATGTTTATGGCATCTCACGCACTGTAATAATGATCTCCATTTCATCTCATAGCTTTTGCTATTTTGTAATTATTGAACATTCTATGTATATGTGTATATATATACATATATACACACACACACATATATAAAACATCACATTCATATTTAAATCTTGAAACACAAATAAAATAACTAGGTTAGCATATATATACAGCCCTCCAGATTTGCATCAAGACAACCTGTTCTTTTCACAATTTGTGTGTTTTTCAGATGGGACTAAGAAATTTGTTAGTGTAATTTAATGCCAGACTTAATTATATAGTTTAAATCCCTGTTAGAACATTCAGTTTACACTTCTTTAAATCACCTCCTTTTAAAAATGTCTTTAAAATGGATATGTCACTATACATTTTCAATTATTACCAACTAGTACAGCACATATTCTACTCTCTACCTCACCTCCTTTATTGAAAAAGAAAAATATGTTTCTGGGTACTAGGTACAGCATCAGTGTTCCCTATCTTGATATCCAGGTATTTCATTTCAAATTTCATTCGAAATCACTCTGGTCATATTGCTCTGGTAAGAACAAGAGGAGTAGTGAGAATACTCACCTGGCTTTACAAGGCCTGACTTTGGTTCCTTCTTATATCGAGCTGACTGGATGATGCCCTCACCAACCATTCCAGCTGTGCATTTCTTTCTGGTAAAGTCTTCATCACTTCCAGGGCAAAAGCCAATAGGGCTGTTTCCAGCATCCGAGGGCGTCTTCACAGGAGAAACTGACTGACTACTAGGACAGCCTGTGTCATCTGCAAGACAAGAATCAATGAGTGTTTGATGAGGAGGAGGAAATCAATGATGGCAAAGGGAAGCCAGGCAGCAAGCCATGCCCACGCACACTCACACACGTACACTGCTTCTGAGGCCCCAGGTTAAATCCTGTGGATGACTTGCCTTTTATTTTCCATATTCTGGCCAATCATATTAACAAAGAAAATATCAACTAACATAAAACATACTGTAAATTTTACAAGACTTGTGGATAACAAATATTTCTGTAACATTCCTGTTGTCAAAACCTAAAAGTGTGTCTGTTTTAACACTTGAGGTAGTATACCTTTGGGTCATAATTATCCACAGATTTTTTTTTTTTTTCTTTTTAGGGCTGCACTTGCAGCATATAGAGGTTCCCAGGCTAGGGGTCGAATCAGAGCTGTAGCTGCTAGCCGACACCACAGCCATAGCAACACCAGATCTAAGCCGCTTCTGTGACCTACACCACAGCTCACAGCAATGCTGGATCCCTAACCCACTGAGTGAGGCCAGGGATCAAACCCACATCCTCATGGATACTAGTCATGTTCATTACTGCTGAACCACAACAGGAACTCCATATTCATAGATTTTTTTGATGGGGTTAGTTGACCAGAGCAATTCAGAATCAGTAATATGAATTTTTCTGGGTTACCTGCATTAGGAAAAAGTTAAATATTATTGACCACACCCAGTTTTTGATCACTGGGCCCATCATCAGTTAACAGAATTTGCTAGAGCAGAGATATGGCTTTAACAGTTCAAGGAAACAGAAGGAAGTGATCCTATTTTATTATCAAATGCTCTCAAGGAAGAATACATCAATCAGATATCTTACTGTCTGGGGTAAATAGGCAAAATGAAAATGATATTCAAATTAGAAGTGTTCCCTTAACTTCCAAGTTATGTATTATTACCATGGTCATTACTAAAAGTTAACATGCATGATATAAATTGACTTTGTAGATGCTTATTAAGCAAACAAGCAAGTTGTTTTGCTGACTCCTGCGCTTTCCATATCTACTCAATATTTATAATGGTTGGTGAATTTACTTATACTTTGTATGGGAATTGAAAGCCAATCAATATTACTGGAAAGTATCTCTACTCAAACTAAGCAATTAGTGGTAAATTTTCACTACTAAATAATTCTTTATTATATGTAAATATTTTGATGTCAGAGTTATTTTAGTAACTAAGTTATTTTAGTAACTAAATAGGCAAAAAATGAATACAGACTTTTAGTAATAATAATTTTTAGGACTATTACATTTTTATAAATATTAAAGGAACTAAAATAATTTGTCATCAAAGGCTATCTTAAAACTCCATAGTTTAAATGAAGACAGAAACAGAACCAGGTCTGAATAAAATATACTGGCTGCCTGAATTAATATGACTAGAATCCATCTAGAAAATAATTGCCATTGCTTCATTTTTGGCCTTTATTTTAATTTTTTTATGAAATATCCCAGTTCCTGGAACAAAGTGAACTTGGCACTAGTAAAATTATTTATTTCTCTTGTATCCTTTTTGACTTTTGGACATATTAGTCTATATAGGACCTCAATGGCCCCTTTCTGGAAGTAAATGGTTTTCAGTGCATGGCTCATACCTACTGTCTTTACTGCTTTTTTATATGTTTTATGTTCTTCCTGAAGTGAAGGAACTTTGGCCCTGAATCACAGAGTGATGGGAATCCTCTTGGCTGCTACTGCTCAACTATTTCACTTTTGTCCCTGGCTTTCTCTTACATTTCCATGTCCCATGCTTCGATCCAAAGAAATCTGAGCTCCCTTCTTAAAGTGCAAAGCTGATAATTACTCAGACAGATTCCAGCACTTTTACAAAACTCAACAGGTTTGCACATGGCCTCAGGTGAGCCTGGTTCCTGACTCCAATCCCAAAGCAGATAAACCCAAATGAATGAGGTCCAAACATCAAAAATCACCTATTGTCTTTAAAAGTATTTCCCTATGAGTCAGTTCCATAAATTACTCTTTTGAGAGATGGCCTAAACTAAAAATCCACGCTTCAGATTCTCTACCCTAAAAAGTAATTTTTCTTGAGAAGCCTCAGACTCAAAGGGAAAAACCAAACACTGTATTGAGAAACACTGTCAAAATTGTAATTTAAATAAATAGAAAACAAATGAGTTTTGTTTGGTTCTATTATCATTTTGCCAGAGTTAAATAAGAAGGGATGTGTATATGTCATGTTTTCGGTACTAGCAATTTCAAGGATTAAGTAGTAGGATCTGATTAAAAATTGAGCGCTGAAATTATTTAGGCCCACCTGGAACATAGGCCTCTCCTGTCATCAATATTTGTAGCAGGACCAGGGATTGAGAAGATGAATACGTAAGTAAATCTTTAACTTTAGATACAGCATTTGAATCACCATCTAGTAAACTAGCATTCACCTACCATCTCTTTACTGTCTAGTATTGCACTTCATATTGAGGGAGAAACCATAGGAAAATGAGACATGGCCTTTCATTAAACAAATACATATCAAGTCTTGGCATTGAACCAGCCGCAGGCACTGTACCCAGCTCCCATTGCTGATGGGGTAAGTAAAAGGCATTGGTAAATATCACTTCCAGCGCCTAGTTCCTGTAAACTGGCAAGCTTGTTAAGGCAAATCCATACCCAAGGAAATCTGTGAGATATCAGACACTTGCTCGTTTTGTCTAATGGGACCAACGCTAAGAAAGGAATCTAGTTTTGGAAAGGGCAGGGATGTTAAACTTCCTCCTATGGAGAGCACACCTTAGCAAAGTAAGACCTGAGCAAAGGCAACAGAATGTCCGTACCAGCCGGCCATCTGGTCACCTGTGGCACCTGAGGTATCTTCCTCTGTGCAACATTGAAGAAGTGCTATTTTTTCAACAAGTCCTGTTTATGGCTCCCTTTCTCCTCCCCCTCCCTTCCCCTCCTCTTCCTCTTCCCCCTCCTTTTTAACATCATGACCATAGCTGGAAGCAAACCTCCAGCCTAGATGAGGATAAAACTACTTTCCAAAATTCTACGCAAAATATTCTTAGTTCGCATTTACTGGGAGACTCTAAGAATAGGAAAGCCATGTTGATGTTCTTTGGTTGTTCACGTCTACTCTCACTTACTGTGTGCCAAACTGCAAGAGGGTCCAGCACATATTAAAGAGATTTATTTATTAAACCTGCTTCAGGTAAACGCTTTTGAGTGTGCCTTCTGCTTCCTGCTGCTCCTTTGACTGCTGAATGTGTCCTGTAGAATCTATAGATTTATAAGCACAAGATTTATAATGATAGCTTTTGTCAGTTATGTGAGTATAAAGAAATTATCAATGACAAAAATTTTTAATAAGACACCATGAAAAAACTACCTGGGCAGGAAATGACAAAAGTCCTGAGTGATTTACCCAAAAAAGTGTGACCTGTTTCAAGTTTACAGAATGACTGAGAAAAGTAAGAACATTTCAGCCTGGTTTTAGCCACATGGGAAGATTTGCTCCAAGACTTTCCTCCAAGGAAGAGGGTGTTAGAGATGGTCAGTTCTACTGGAGGGAAAGGAGTCTTTCTTTTAAAACACACTTAAACACACAACCACACCAGCTCTTACATAGTTGAGTTTTTACATATCTTTATTATTTCTGGTAAGTATAACTTCAATAAAAAATATAAACACAGGAGGACCATTTTCCATGTTTTATACAGTGTGATATATTTGGGATGGATCCATATAAGATGACTTCCTTCCAGGGTCAACAATTTATTTATTTATTTATTTATTTAATTTTATTTTATTTTTGTCTTTTTGCTATTTCTTTGGGCTGCTCCTGCAGCATATGGAGGTTCCCAGGCTAGGGGTCCAGTCGGAGCTGTAGCCACCAGCCTATGCCAGAGCCATAGCAATGCGGGATCCGAGCCGCATCTGCAACCTACACCACAGCTCATGGCAATGCCAGATCCTTAACTCACTAAGCAAGGGCAGGGACCGAACCCGCAACCTCATGGTTCCTAGTCGGATTCGTTAACCACTGCGCCACGACGGGAACTCCAGGGTCAACAATTTAAACCCCACTCATATGGATCCAGGATGGCTCCTGATGGATCTTAGATAAAAGCGACCCTCCCCAAGGCCACATCTAAATGATCACCGTCTGCAGTAAAGGAGACGCATTTACATGCCCCTCTTTAATTTATATTGAGGAATAAGCTCTTTTGTTGTTTTGTTCTTGTTTATTTGCTTTGAATATGTCAACACACAGGGTTAAGGATAAGAGAACACTTACAGAACCATGAACCTCTAGAACTTGTAGCCCACCTAAAGTGCTGTTAAGAAAAATATCACTAACTAGTTTCCAAATTGGTTTTAAGGAAAAGAAAAATTTAAGACCTGTAAAGACAGATGAGAAAAACAGGTATCTGATATAATTTTGTGTCCAGGAAGTTGTTAAAAAATGAATTTTTAATCTTTTTTTCTTCTCTCTTATATTACAAGCTCTTTGAGAATATGGGCTATAGTTAATAATTGTATAATTATTCTAGTTATAAATCTGAAAAAGTGTATATAAGTTCTTTTAAAATAATTTGTGTCTTATTTTAAATGCACTAAAAAAACTTGCTAAGTTAAAGAAAATCTGTTGAGTTGTTAAAATTCTAACAAATCTCCAAGATTTTTATAAAGGTAATCATCTCTACTGCAGAAGACCTAGAGTTCAGAAAAGTAAAAAGAGGTAAAGAAAATAAAGGGATAATATTTTCTATAATTATACTACCCAGAAAAAATTTAACTATTTGGCATATTCCTTTTTTTTTTTTTTTTAAACTTTTATTGTCACACCCCTGGCATACGAAAGTTCTTGGCTAGGGATCGAATCCGTGCCGCTGCAGTAACCTGAGTTGCTGCACTCAGATTCTTTATTCACTGTGCTAGAGTGGGAACTCCTCTTATTAATTTTTCAATGCATATGATTTACTTGCTTGCTCACTCTTTGTTTTGTTAAAATTTCAATATACATTGTAGATAGTTTCTTTACTCTGTCATTGCACATTTCTCCCTGGAACTTGTTAGGCTGGAAAGAAGCTATTAAGGTATTACAGGAACCAACACAAAAGGGCTCTACTGGCCAAAAGGTGGAATAATTTGAGCATCATAAAGAACAATCAATGCGAAAGACTGGCTATAATCATTGGCTATATTTTTTAAAATCTTTGAGCTTACGGTCATACAAAACAAAACAAAACAAAGGCTCTTTCAACCCCCACCCCCACACCAAATCCGACTCAGTAGAAATCACTGGAAGTGATTCTAGAACGATTTTTTTTTTTTTTTTTTGGTCTTTTTAGGGCCGCACCCACGGCATACGGAGGTTCCCAGGCTAGGGCTCAAATCGGAGCTACAGCTGCCGGCCAAGCCACAGACACAGCAACGCCAGATCTGAGCCACGTCTGCCACCTACACCACAGCTCACAGAAACGCCAGATCCTTAACCTACTGAGAGAGGCCAGGGATCAAACCCGCAACCTCATGGTTCCTAGTCAGATTTGTTTCTGCTGCGCCATGACAGGAACTCTGATGAATTCTTTATATTAAATTTGGCAATTAAAGGGAAAGAAAGAATTGACATATATTCTAGTTATAAAGGCTGATACTGTATAAACTGTATTTCAGGATAACTTACATCACTCATTGTTACTGGAGAGTTCTTTCTTATAGAAACATTCTAGTTAATGAAAGTAGATGGAATAATAGAAAGTTACTAGAGTTGACCCTTGAACAACATGTGGTTTAGGGATGCCAACCCCCATGCAGTCAAAAACCTGTGTGTAACTTGGCAATTGGCCTGCCATAGATGCAGTTCTACATTCAAGGATTCAGCAAACCTTGGATTGTGTGGTACTGTAGTATTTACATTATTTAAAAAATCTGAGTATAAGTAGATCCATGCAGTTCAAACTGACATTGTTCGAGGGTCAACTGTATTTTGCAATTATTTCTAATGAAGTAAATGATTTAGGCAACAAACATAATGGATGAAACCATTAGACAAAAGACTGGCAGAGTCTACAGTGGAGGGATCAGGACTTACCCATTTGTTCCCACTGAGTATTCTTGGCAACACCAACAATGGGGCAAGAGACATCATGTACCTTCTGAAGGGATGTGAGGTGAAGCACACATCCCCATGCAGTATGCTTGCCTCAAAAAATTGCCCCTGAATCGAATCAAGCTTTGAAGCCAAAGTCCACCTTATAAAGTATATGAAGAACAGTAATGGGTTAAATCAGGGGTTGGCAAATGCAGCCTGCAGGCCAAATCCTGTTTGCTGCCTGCTTTTGTAAATCAAATGTTACTGGAACACAGCCCAATCCTTTACATAGTGTCTGCTGTGGCTTTCAAGCACAATGGCAGAGGTGAATAATTACAACAGAGATCATCTGGCCAGCAAAGCTGAAAATATTTACTATCTGGTCCTTTTCAGAAAAAGTTTGTTGGCCTCTGGGTTAAATGACACCATGAGGAAGCAAACAGATACTTTTGAGACAACTGGGGCTATTTCAGTGTTCTCTGTTATACCAAGGAATAATGTTAAATGCATTAGTAATGAAAATGGCATTGTGTTTATGTAAGAAAATGTTCACTTTTTAAAGAAATGCATGCTGAGACATGTAGGCAGGACATGAAATAACATGATGCTTGGATATATGCTTTAAAATGCTTTAGCAAATTACAAGAGAAGAGAAAAAAGGGATAGATGTAGCAAATATGACAGCATCTTACTATTACTTAAGATGGATAAAATGGACAAAGCATATTGAGGTTCATTGTGATATTCTCTCTGCTTTTGAGTATGTTTTTAAAAGGTTCAAAATATTTAATTTCTCAAAAACATTATTTCAAATGAGTAACTCTTTGAAATAGACAGGAATATAGTGTTTCTAAAAAATCAATTCCTTCTTGTAGGGTATTTTAGGTTGTTTCCAATTTCCTCACTACTATGGAAATTGCTTTAATAATACATTTTACAGATATATTTCTGGTCAAATTTTTTATTATCTCATAGCATGTATCTTCTAAAAGTGGAATTACTAAGTCTTCCAAAAAGTTTGAGACAATTTATATTCCCATTATTATTGTAAGAGTATTCCACTTTTTAAATTCCTGCCAGTAATGAATACTAGTTTGTTTGCATTTTTGCCAAGTTAATAATGAAAGATGTATTCCTGATGTTTCAGCTTGCATGTATTTAATTATTAGTGAGGCTTAATGTCTTTCATATGCTTGCTGGCCTCTTTTATTTGTCTTATGTATTGTTCATGTCCTTTGACAAATTTTCAATTATGGAAAAGGAATAATAAGGAATTCTTATTGATCTGTAAGAAATAAGCAATTCTTATATATGAAAAGCATAGCACTCTGGCATATTTCACCAAGTTTGTTGTTTGCTTTTGGTTTATAATGTTTTTGACATTCGAATTTTTCTATTTCTAGTTGTCAGATCTCTCTACATTTTCTTTTCTGAATTCTCTCAGTGTTTTAATGCTTAGAATGTGCTTTTTTACTCCAAGATCAATTAAAAATTACCTATACTTTCTTCTGGATTTTTGATTTCAGTTCATTTAAATTAAATCCATCTAGAATTCATTTTAAAATGCAGTGTTATTTAGATGCTACCTGTATTGTTATCATTTTCTTAATTTTTAGGAAATCTATCATTTCCATATTACTTTGCAATGCTTTTCTGATGAAATTTTGAAACCAATGAACATTTTTGCAAAGTCAATATATATTATTTTTAAATCCACACATTTTAAAATATTAAGGTTGTCCAAAGTGTGTATGTGTTATATAATTGTTTGCCATTTCTCCAAAGTGCCTAAAAACCAGTGCTATCAAACACATTTGGTGGCAATTTTGATGACAAGTCCCTACTTCAACTTTCTTGTGTCAATTATATATAAGAATAGAATACTGGATTCTAAAGATTACAAATAAGGAGTTCCCATAATGGCTCAGCGGAAATGAATCTGACTAGCATCCATGAGGACGCAAGTTTGATCACTGGCCTTGCTCAGTGGGTTAAGGATCCCGAGTTGCCATGAGCTGTGGTGTAGGTCGCAGACCCGGTTCGGATCTGAGGTAGCTGTGGCTGTGGGGTAGGCCAGCAGCTTCAGCTCTGATTTGACCCCTAGCCTGGGAACCTCAATGTGCCATGGGGGGTGGCCCTAAAAAAAAAAAAAAGATTACAAATAAAATATTTCTTCAAAGTCCAAAGAACAACTCTAAAACTTCTGGTTAATTGTGAACTTAGATCTCAGAGCTCATTTGCTTTCCAAAATGCTGAACTAAACAATTCCAGAAGATATACTTAAAAATAACATCAGGCGGAGGAAAATGTGGTTTTGTGCCATAATGTCTTGAAACATTCAGTTATGGTTTGATGTTGTTCAATGTTCAGTTGCATAATTTGGGGGAAAAAACCATTTCTATTTTAAGGAAACATTTTTTTACACTATATAGAAAGCTAGTTGATTCTCATGAATGGCAAAAACATTTACAGGTTACTTACTCATCCATTCAACAAATATTGTGTGTCTGCTATGTGCCAGACACTGTTATAGGTGTTATTACTCTTACTGCTCCAGATACTATTTTTTTTTTCTTTTTATGGACACACCTGTGGCATATGGAAGTTCCCAGGCTAGGGGTCAAATCAGAGCTGTAGCTACTGGCCTAAGCCACAGCCACAGTAACAGTGGGTTCGAGCTGCATGTGTGACCTATGCTTCAGCTTGTGGCAATACCAGATCCTTAACCCACTAAGCGAGGCCAGGGATCAAATTTGCATCCCCATGGAGACTATGCTGGGTTCTTAATATGCTGAGCTCAATAGGAACTCCCAGATGCTGACATTTATGAAGATAGTCTGATGGACACAGGTAAAATGATATAGCTTAATCTCTTGGTGAGTAGGCATTCTGAAATTCTTATCACAAACCATTCAAATGCACTGAAAGGATGTAGGTAAGGTAAGAAAGGTAACATTTATGAAGTTGCTATCATGTGGCAAGAATACTGATTTTTATCATATAATTTTAATATTTTAATAGTTGGGAAAACTGAGGCTCAGAGAAATTAAGAAATCTACAGTTACACAGGTATTAAATAATTCACTCAAGATTCAAACTCAGGTTTGTCTGACTCCAAAGTCCTTGTTTTTCTCACCACCACAAGCTAACTGTTTTCTAAATTCTTCTACCTATGTTTGTTCCAAAAGGAAACAGTAGAAATTCTGGGAGTTCTCAAATTAAAAACAGACACCGGAAGCTGTTAGAAAGAAGCCATCCCATCATAAACAGACCACAGAATTTGAGGCAAGGAACTGTAGTTATTTCCAGTTTTTGTTTCAATGCAATAACCGTTTAATGCTTGTTATTTAGATAATTTTGCATTCTAGGTTTTCAGTAGCAAAATTTGAACTTCTATCCCTTCACCTATACTTAGCATCTTTTTAGAGTGAGAATTCACAGGTCTACAAAGCTCCACACTAATTTTTCTTCAGTATTATACAATGTGACACTACACAATTGCCAGTGTTGAATCATAAGAACTTCATTCACGCATCCATCCATCCATCCTTTCCACAAATAATTACTGATTTCCTATTGTGTGCCAGATAATCTTCCAGATTTTAGGAATGTAATGATGACCAGCACTCTAAGATCCTTGTCCTCAAGGAGTTCACATTCTAGTGGTAGAGAAAGACAGCTAATAAACAAGTAAAAATGTATAAAGAGAAAAAGTTTTGATTGTGATGTACTGTTAATGAAATAAATTGAGTGATATTATAGAGACTAGCTGGGTTGGAGGTGGGAAGGTGTTTCATTTATTAGACAGGTTGTCATGTCTAATAAATGAAGAAGTAATTTGAACTGAGACCCAAAGAGAGAGAGGGAGGGAGGGAGAAAGGAACTGATCATGATTTAAAAGGCAGAGAAGAGAAGTCCAGGAAGAGGGAACCACAAGGAGTTTGATGCACTGAGGACACTGAGAAGATGCTAGGAAAGCTAAGGGCAGAGAAGGACTGATGATGAGGTTGAAGGAAGGTAGACATTTAAGCATGTGCAGGATTATAGGCAGGAATCCTACATTTATCTTACTTAAGTGCAATGGAAGCCATCGTGTGCATTAAGCAGGAGATGACAACAATCTTGTCTACAGAGAACAGACTGTATTAGTGATATTGTGTCTTGCTAACATTTATTGAGTGCCTACTAAGTACCAAGCATGGTCTAAACACTTAACCCATCTTAAAAAGATTTGAGTCCTTGGCGGGGCAGGAAGGGAAGTGGGCTGAGGCACTGTGACCCAGAGAGGATGAGAGGAATGGAGCAGAGCCAACAAAGGTTCTCAGAGGGTAGGACACAGGAGCCAAAGAGGAAAATCTTTCCTAAGAGAGGGGCTTGTTTACCTGTGATGAGTATTGCTGGGAAGTCAAGGAAAATGAGAGCAGACAAGAGAAGGTCAGATTTGCCAACATGGTCACTCATGTGCTTCACAAGATCAAATTACAGGATTTAGGAGGAGTTCCCATCATGGCTCCGCAGTAATGAACCTGACTAGTATCCATGAGGATGCGGGTTTGATCCCCGGCCTCAATTAGTGAGTTAAGGATTCCACATTGCTGTGGCTGAGGTGTAGGCCAGCAGCTGTGGCTTCAATTCAACTCCTAGCCTGGGAACTTCCATATGCAGCAGGTGCGGCCCTAAAAAGACAAAAAAAAAAAAAAAAAAAAAAAAAAGGATTTTGGAGAAGTTCTGCTTATGAGGAGGAACAGAGAAATAAATAGGATGGCAGTTGCAAGGTGGTAAGAGTCAAAGGGAGCGTATTTTGTCTGAAGGACGTGTGTGTGAGCCTACATGTGCACTGATGGAAGGGAGCTTGTTAAAGTGACTCGAACAAAGCACCTCCACTAAGACGCACACTCTACGTCTACAAAAAACAAGCGGAGAACAGAGAAATTATTTAATGAACTTTCCCTGGTTTCTTGGAGACAAAATAATCACTTCCCATATAAACATTCCCAGGATTTCTGAGCTATTTTGGGGCCTCGAGTGCTCCCATAAAAGTCATTCTGGCGCAGCCTATGCAGCAGAGGACGAGAAGTAAAGTGAGGTGAGGCATGTCCACTTCCTCACAGGACCTTCTCTGAAACAAGGGCCATGACTGGGTTTTCCACCAGCATCGAGTCGTCTGACTGGTGTGCGCCGTCAGGAGGAACGTGGAGGGGAAAACATCATGGTTCAAAGAGTTAACATAGCGTAACGACACATTTATGGAGGAGTGTGGTGACAGGGTAGGTGATGCTGACACTGCGAACCAGGGCGCCTCAGTCACAGTCTGGGGACAGGTGAGCCCAGCCAGGGGGTGGAGACTTCTTCTGTCTCAGCAAGCTTTTATTTCTCTATTTCTCTTGCTCTTTCCTTGAAAGGGTTATGATCTTTCCAAAACAAGGATGTTACTAATACTACTCATTTTCCCTCTCCTTAGAAACACGAGTTTATTTACATTTTCTAAGCCACGCCTTTATAAAGACTTGTTTTTTTTTTTAATGTATTTTTAAGGTTCTTTGTCAGGAGAAGACAGCAGAGGGGAGCAGAGAGGAGCTGGAAGGTAGGAAGGAAAGAAGAGAGACACACAGAAACAGACACCGCGAGCTAATTTCTTGACCTCTTGCAAACCTTACAACAAGGAAATGCCAAACCATGCTCAGGACCCCTGAATTACAGTGAGCTCTCTGGTAGTGATGTCTCCCTTCTCTTCTATCTTTTCTCACACTGAGAATTTGAAGCTAGTGATAGTTAAGATGGAGTAAGGCATAAACATGGAGAAATGTTAAAGAACATTAAGGAAAAACAATGCTTATTACACATTTTGTGTAATTGCTGCCTTTCGATTTTTTTCTATTTGGAAATAAAAGAGAATATATACAGATCATGGTATTTACCTCCTTTTTTAAAAGGTACCCAAAAAAGAGAGTAAAAGAAACATGCTCAGGAACAAGGTAATTCCAGTGACATTCATAAAATGAAATTCAGAGATTTGCAAGTTAGTGTCACAGATAAAGTGTCCATCCACAGAAGAAAGGCTGAAGAAGGGAAGCCCTTCCACATCATGGAGAAGGAGCTGTCATGACAATGAATGGGGGCACTGATGAGCGGCGACAGGCAGAGGGATTGCCTAGAATTCATATTCCTGGAGGGCAGGAGTTCTGTCAGTGTTGTTTATCACCCTAGTTCAGCTCTATGGTACAGGATAGCACCTTGCCCACAATCGATGTTCAATAAATATTTACTTAAATAAAGAGAAAGGGTCATAGGTCAATATAGCATGATCTTACTTGGGTGAAAAGCCAAACAAAATAAATCCTATGAATGAGATTATATCCACTCTGACATACATGTTTGTACATGGTTATTAGTTTTGAATGTAAAACAAACCATGATGAGCATTAAAGAAGACATAATCCTCACAGACACCTCAGAATAAACAGAAGGGCAGTTTAGGTCCACAGGATCCAAGGGGCTCAAGAATTCTGAGGATTGGGTGAGCATCTAAGAGGAGGCCTATTTTCAGGGGCACCCAAGCTGACAAGGAGAGAATAAAGATGGAGCCAGCCAGGAAAGAGGAGGCGCCCTGGGAAAATCCACACTGAGTGGAGGAAGGTGAGTGCTGGACAAGCCCCCTGGGTTGAGCACTGGGAAATTTGGTTTGGGTTCCCCCCAAAAAAGCATGCAGTTGGCTTGACACGCCTGGGCTCCCAGAGTCAGAGGAGCCTCATCGTGGGCAGTGAAGGGGGGGGGGCACCTGGACTATCCAGCTGTGCTCAGAGCAGCCGGGCAGGGCCTCCACTCTGGCAGATGAGGGGCTGGAGTGCGTCTCAAAGCAGGAGATGCCACCATCCAAGCCCAATGGCAGTGGAGATCTGGGGCACGTACTGTGCCTAGACACCAGCAAAGCTGCCTCCAATATGGGCACACGCCACAGTCTCATGGACCTGAGTGCAGGCGTCTCCCCTGGATCATCGGAGGAGACGGACTTTCTCAGAATAAAATCCACCTGGGTGGAAGGGTGGCGTGGTGGCTAGGGTCTGGCTGGAGTCCTGGGGAACGTGGGTATGTGACTTTGTGCTGAATTCCTTCTTGACTCTCAGCTGGGCTGCTGTTATTGAGTGAGTGCCACTGACTGAGATGGGAATTCAGGGGGATGAACAGGCGAAGACAAAGAATCCACCATTAGGTTTGGTGGTGGCGAGAACACTGAGAACTTGGCAGGTGTCACTTCAGTGGAAAAGAAGGAGGTAAGCCTGATTGTGGAGTTTTAATAAACAGAGAGCTCAGATGTCACTTCTTCCAGAAAGCTTTGCCAATTCCCAAGCCTTCCACCTCTGCCGCCACCAGACACACAAAGTACGTGCACATCTCACACACTCATACACATGTGTGCCACACCCGCTCTTCACATACCCACACACTTTACACACACACCCCTTATATTTAACATATACACAAAATAATACATAAATAAGAAATAACCTGGGCTCCTGTGTTTCTCCAGGCTTTCAAGTACTAACTCTTGAGTGGAGTACTTTCTGATTTCTTAGCAAGAGAGCTGTCTTCAAACTACCACAGCACTGGGGGCATGGTTCTATTACACAGATGACTCTTTTTGACATTGAGAGATGCTGGATCCCCCCCACCGGAATGTTTCCTTCCTTTAATAAACTTGTTGAATGAGTACTGAGTACTGTTCTAATCAGTATACCTCTCCAGCAACTAAGTTTCCTGCTCTCAATACAATAAAGGAATAAAATATTTTCACTTGTCCTGTTCTCCTAATTACACCTTCTACCAAATTCCAACAAATTCTTACTAAGCAACTGCTGTGTGTGTCAGGTAGTGTGCAGGGAACTACACTGTTCCTGCCTTCAGGGAGCTTACAGTCTACTGGGGAGTCAGGTAACTACATATGAAAATGTCAAACTAGGACACTCTCTGAC
Organism: Sus scrofa; assembly: GCF_054392235.1. Classification (NCBI taxonomy): domain Eukaryota; kingdom Metazoa; phylum Chordata; class Mammalia; order Artiodactyla; family Suidae; genus Sus; species Sus scrofa. The sequence continues at coordinate 27,952,800 of NC_139386.1, read as the reverse complement.
ATAGACGACAGCAACATCTTCTCAGATCCACCTATCAGAGTATTGACAATGAAAAGAAAAATAAACAAATGGGACCTACTCAAACTTCAAAGTTTCTGCACAGCAAAGGAAACCCTAAACAACACAAAAAGACAACCCACAGAATGGGAGAAAATCTTTGCAAATGAATCGACTGACAAGGGATTAATCTCCAAAATTTATAAACAACTTCTGCAGCTCCATACCAAAAAAACAAACAACCCTATCCTAAAATGGGCAGAAGATCTAAACAGACAAGTCTCCAAAGAAGACATACAGATGGCCGAGAAACACATGAAAAGATGTTCAGCGTCACTCATTATTAGAGAAATGCAAATCAAAACCACTATGAGGTACCACCTTACACCAGCCAGAATGGCCATCATCCAAAAGTCTACAAACAATAAGTGCTGGAGAGGGTGTGGAGAAAAAGGAACCCTAGTACACTGTTGGTGGGATTGTAAATTGGTGCAACCACTGTGGAAGACAGTATGGAGATTCCTCAGAAAACTAAACATAGAACTACCATTGGATCCAGCAATCCCACTCCTAGGCATCTATCCAGAGAAAACCACGACTCGCAAAGACACATATACTCCAATGTTCATTGCAGCACTATTTACAATAGCCAAGACATGGAAACAACCTAAATGTCCATGGACAGAGGAGTGGATCCAGAAGATGTGGTACATATACATAATGGAATATTACTCAGCCATTTAAAAGAACGAAATACCAGCATTTTTTGCAACATGGATTGACCTAGAAACTATCATGCTAAGTGAAGTCAGCCATACAATGAGACATCAACATCAAATGCTTTCACTGACAGGTGGAATCTGAAAAAAGGACAGACGGAACTTCTTTGCAGAACAAATGCTGACTCACAGACACTGAAAAACTTGTGGTCTCCGGAGGAGACAGTTTGGGGGGTGGGGGGATCTGCTTGGGCTGTGGGATGGAAATCCTGTGAAATCAGATTGTTATGATCATTATACAACTACAGATGTGATAAAATCATTTGAGTAATAAAAAAAATTAAAAAAAAAAAAAAGAAAATGTCAAACTAGGTCACATGGACCAATAGAGGAAGCATAAAGAAGAAGACTTTGAAATATTTCCTTCAGCTACCTATTCTGACCTATAAGTATACCTACATTCATACCCAGCCTTTCTTTTCTTCCTATACATTTCTTTCTTGATCTATCCTCATCTTGCTATTATGACATCAAGTTATTACTTCTCTACTATTTTCAAGCTCTCTTTTCTTGCCTATTTCCCATTAGCCTACAAACCTTATCAAAATGCCCGTGATTTGATAAACACCCTATCTTTATTATAAATGCAACCCTTGTTTTTATTCTATTTTCTCTTTCCCATCTCTGTTAAGCTTTTTTTTTTTTTTTTTTTTTTTTTGTCTTTTTGCCATTTCTTGGGCCGCTCCCATGGCATATGGAGGTTCCCAGGGTAGGGGTCAAATCGGAGCTGTAGCCGCTGGCCTACACAAGAGCCACAGCAGCAACTCGGGATCCGAGCCGTGTCTGTGACCTACACCACAGCTCACGGCAACGCTGGATCGTTAACCCACTGAGCAAGGGCAGGGATCGAACCCACAACCTCGTGGTTCCTAGTCGGATTCGTTAACCACTGCGCCACGACGGGAACTCCCCTTAAGCACTTTTAAGTGCACACCTTACTTAATCTTGCTGTGACCAACATGTGAATCTGTCAGCTGCTCTCTTCTGGGAGAGCTCCCTTCCTTCGGGATTCAAGACACTGTCATTCCTGGTTTTCCCCTTCCCCTCTACTGGTTGTTCTCAGGTGCCTTGCTATCCTTTTTCTGCCTACTCTTGCTTTATCTAAGAGCTCTAGCCATGTCCTCTAATCTTCTTCCTCCGAGTACTCCCGTCAGGTAATAAAGGGCATCCCTCACATTTAGAAAGTCTGCTTTATAAAACTTCACTTTCTGGAAAGACCTACATGAGTATTTTCGCTAATAGATATAAATCCAAAAAGAATTTTCGCTTTTATGAAAAAGGCAGCTATGGAAAATAGCATTCAGCATTTGTTTTGCATCGATCCATTAGCAACATGCACCTCAGGCAGCAAGAATGATGTTGCCAAGCCCCTGAGCTACACCCAGCATCTCAGCATCACGCCATCAGAGCTTTGAACTGTCTGTGAGCATCTTTATCTCCATTTACTTTTGCATCCATCAGCAAGACCTTGTGTCCCAAGGTGACTGCTTCTTTGCTTTACACCATTTCTGCTTACAAAAGGTTTCGGAGAACGCTATACTTTAAGATAGAGGGGGAAACCTATCTTAAAGTCCCTTGACTTCAGCTGGCAATATATCTGACTTCTCTTCAGAGCTCCAGACCTTTACCTTTATCTTAAATGCAACAAAACCTAACCTAAACTCATTAACCTGACTTGTCCTCCTCCCCAACCCTTGCTACTCCATTTGGGTTCATCCAGTAGAAATTTAGACACAATCCTTTCCTTCTCCTTCCACTTGCAACTGGTGACTAAGATGCCTATGTTCTAGCTCCCAGTCCTCACACATGTAATTTCATCATTTTTTACTTAGACTGTTACCACAATGGCCTTGAAACCAGGCAGGCTCCTCACTGTCATTTCCTGTCTCCTCCTCTCCACTCTCCAACATATAATCAGAAAGATTTTTTCTAAATTATAAATCTGGTCATAAGACTTGCCTGCTGAAAATCCTTCACTGGCTCTGGAAGATGTTTAGAAATTGAAAAATGGCAGCCTTAGCTGCCCATGTGTGCCATTTGAAAAAAAAAAAAAGTTGAATTTTAAAAATTCTGCATGTTGTTAGACAGGGCACACACTGTCCAGATCCAGAGTCCCTTCTATTGTCATCTATCCAGGTGGCCTCACTCTTGAGGTTACTGGTTCAGTTCCTCTAAGGACCCTGGATCTCAGGGATCAAGTTCTTAGCACAGCAAACAAAGCCTTTCCTGATCTGGCCCTGCCCACCTTTCTAAACTCATTTCATGCTTTTAACTCAGGTCTGCTGATGCCAAGGCTCATATTTATCCACAACACCACACTCATGAATGCTACTTTTTTGAACCCCTGGGCTTATGAAATGTGAGAGGAGAGGCCAATGCAGATAATAAATGGAGCAACAAACTCAAATTACAAGGAAGGGGTTTGTGTGTGGAGTAGGTGTAGGACCAGATACAAAACCAGTTAGTAAAGGCAGTTGTGTGGGAATCACATCCAAAGATGTGTTATCCCATTTATTTTGGGGTAAGGGATAAGGTAATAAAAACATTGATTTTTCCAATCCCTGTGTCTTGTATATGTTTATAGCCTTAGCATAATTCTTGATTCTCACCAGGCAAGGAATAAATGCTTACTTGATAATACATTTTTAAAAATAGAAATTTGCACGAAGCTGAATGTCCTGCTACTCCAAGGTCTCAGTTTCTCTCTTTTTTTCCTCCCACCCAGTGTATCTACTGGGTGTTTAGGAGACACTCATGTTGTAACTAGTATACTTGCTTTCAGTATACTCCAAATCATCCTATTATCAAATTAAGTAAATGCAAAAGAATTAAAAGTATTGTATTACTTGAAGTAAGTCAAAAAGAGAAAGACAAACGCTATATGATACCACTTATATGTGGAATCTAAAATATGACACAAATGAACCTATCTACGAAACAAAAACTCACAGACATAGAGAACACATTTGTGGTTGCCAAGGGGGAAGAGGGGTGGGGAGGAATGGATAGGGAGTTTGGGATTAGTAGATGCAAATGATTATGCATAGGATGGATAAACAACAAGGTCCTACAATAGCACAGGAACTATATTCAATATCATGTGATAAACCAGAATTGAAAAGAATATGAAAAAGAATGTATATACATGTATAACTGAATCATTTTGCTATACAGTATAAGTTAATATAACATTGTGAATTAACTATAGTTCAATTGAATACATTTTTAAAAAGTGAGGCCTAAAAAAAATAAAAAAATATATAAAAGTATGGTTAGAAACAGTAAATCCAGAGAGAGGATGACACAGGAAAATAAAGGAAGGACATGCTTTCTCCTCCATTTTACTTTTCTACCATTTGAACACAAGTTAAACCCTTCATATAAATAGTATTACCGCTAAGACTCATGACACTGGAATTGTAAATACAGAGTGAGCAACTATAATTTCCAAGGAGTGTAGAGGCATTTTCCTTACCCCATGCCAGGGGTGTAAGCAGCTTGGCTGGGCACCTCTTCTGCCATCTTTGATCCTTGCTCATCCTGGGATGCCACTGGGTATACTCCTCACATCCCTCATACAAAATCCCTAAACACACCTGGGCCACAAAGCAGTGACGCTCAGACTTCAGTAGGCCCAAGAGTAAAATACAGACTCCTGAGCCCTTCCATTCTATGATAATAGGTTATTGCAGTGCCAAGGCATCTGGATTTTAAATAAATTTTCTCAGGAGTTCAAAAGTAGACAAACTCCATACTCTGAAATTGAGAAATAATGTCATAAACACGAGTATTTTAAGTCAAGATTTTCATGCTAAGTACTATGATTTGCTCTCGGGTGTGGTCCAGTTCCATTGTGATTATCTTTTACTCTCCCCACTGTTAAGTAATTTCATTAAATGGCAAAAAATTTTGCTCTTGTCCACCTAACTACAGTTATCGCATCCTCAAGGAAGTATCGTCTATGTGCCCTCACTTGTAACATATTTCATTGGTACTTATTTCTGACACTGAGGCAGCTATGCATCTGAAATATATATTATACAGCAGTGCCAAGGTCCCATATACTCATTAAAATGATGCTAAAGTCTTAGGGGCTTTGTTTCTTTCTTCACAGCAGGTTGGCAGTCATTTAATTACAGTATAATTCAGTACTGCAGCTCACTTTAATCAGCTCATCTCAATTCCGATCATTACGTTCAAAGGCTTACTCTATCCAGATGCCAAGTTTCCTCAACTGGACGAAAGCGTAGCAGAAAATATTTCTTTTTGGCAAGGAAGGCCAGGCAAATTTTTGGAGGCATTATCATGCCTCAGCAGGGTACAAGTCAGGTTGTAATTTGCCTTAATTGTTCAGCCCACAAACAGCAACAATGACTACCTCTAGGTCGCTGGCACTCAAAGAAAGATTTCTTCCCAGCCATGATAACCACCAAAGCACTTTTTGCAAACACCTTATTCAGGATTAGACTGCAAAGAATCTCAGATTCTGTCCATTCAGTTGATTGATCCGGCACATGTTTTTTAATGACTTTAGTCATAAAGTTGCCTATGTGTATGTGTGCACATGAGAAACACGGAAATAACTCAGAAAAATCATTGCTCTCCCATAAAACCAGTGGTGTACTATATGCATCACTTCTCCCACCTGTCATGTTTACAAGGCACCCCAAGGAGAACTAGCCTAAAACCCAACAATCCATCTGCCTCTCAGTTCTAAGGGGTAATTACTGACTCAACTAAGCAGAGAGAAATGCATGGCATGTTGCTAACCACGTCAGGTGGCTGTTGTATGTGACTGACTTACCCTGGTCATTAGCTTTACTAATAGTGGCTGGAGTTGTGGCACAATGACAAACACACAAACACAATGCACTGCCAACCAAAAAAAGGAGGGGGGGGGGAGGACAGCGTCCTAGAATCAATGGTCTACACCTAGAACACAAATCACAAATACGCAGAGCACAAATCACAAATACGGGTTTTATGACTTCTTATGGGCACGTTAAAACAAGAAACGTGGGTTGGGGGAGTGAGAGGGAAGGAAGATAGGGTGATTTTTATGCCAAAACACTGGTTTAACTGACTAAAAATAAAAGAGAGGACATGTAGGCAGGGTTATTTTCTATTCGTTTACTATTGACTATATTTCCTTCTTCTTTTTTTTTTTTTTTTTTTGATCTTTTTGCCTTTTCTAGGGCCGCTTCCCATGGCATATGGAGGTTCCCAGGCTAGGGGTCTAATCGGCCTACGCCAGAGTCACAGCAACACGGGATCCGAGCCAAGTCTTCGAACTACACCACAGCTCATGGCAACGCAGGATCCTTAACCCACTGAGCAAGGCCAGGGATCGAATCCACAGTCTCCTGGTTCCTAGTTGGATTTGTTAACCACTGAGCCACTATGGGAACTCCGGCTTTTTTTTTTCTTTTTTGAAGAAAGCATTAGTTAACATTTATTTAAGAATGTACAGTTTTACTTGCCATGCACACAAAATAGGGCCTGCCTTCAGTATTAGCCTAACTGTGCCCACCTGTGCCCAGACTGAACACAAACTGTAAGGAATAGACTCTTTTAACAGGAGATGTCCAAGTGCAAAAACACCCGTCCTAATGAATGCATGAAACATATGCATCTCTTCAGAGAAATTCTAATAAGAAGCTATTAAAAGAAGAGCTCTTTGGGGACACACCCCAAATGAATTGCAAAAGGTCACACACAACTTCTTCCCTCTGAAATGAGATGGAGACAACACGTGAATTAGCATATAGACTATCAAATCATTAAATGTTCCTTGTCAAGGCTCCTGTGAGAAGGAAAGGGGGAAGGCAGTGGAGGGGTGGGGAAGGAATAGAGAAAGTAGGTAAAAATGGACCAGTCGCTCTGGAAATAGTGCCTGGACTTTTCATTGCACAGATCAGTAAAATGACAGAAAAAACATGAGGGTGGGGGGTGGGGGTGAGGGACATTTCAACATAGAGTTGTTGTTTATTTTGCTGAAGTATAACTCAAACCACCATTAGGATTTTTTTCTATAATACAAATGATGGGAAAGCCAGACTCTCAAAAGAAAGGATCATCTCTTATATTAGTTTAGTTTATATATAAACCCAACACTTTAGTCGTCTTTTAAAAACAACATCTTAGAACATATGAGGCTCTTCACAATTAATATAGCCTTTCATACAGATTTGGGGAAAGGACCTAGTTAGCAGTTCTAAAACTGTAATTTTCAAATTAAATTGCATTGTGTTTGAGTAACATCTTCCTCTATAATTTCACTACTGTAAGAGCCCCTCTAACTCTGCATGCCCTCTTTCACATTAGTGAATGTGATGATTTATAAAGAAGACAAATTAATGCAGATGATCACAGGATGGTTATGAAGTTATGACAGCAAAAGACATCTCTAAATTATTTGAGTTTCACTCGAGCAGAGGATGGCATTTTTAAGGTTTGCATGGACCTCGGTATCTGACTTAACTGCCATGATAACCAGCACATATTCTGGCTTCAGTGTTAAAGTGGCTGGATTAAAACCAGTTATTTCCCCCTGCTGGTTGGACGTGTTTTACATTCTCTACCTCACTGCCTGCAGCTTTAATACTCCCCATAGTGCCAAATCCATTTATTTCCCATCCACCAACTGACCTCCTAAAGCATCATTAACACACCCCCCAAAGACATTGCTCCTGTCAATTTTAGTCAGTGCAACACTCCAAAGCTGTCGTGGACTTTTTACCAGGGCTCTTAGAAAAGGAAAGCAAAGAACTAAAAGACACCAGCCAAAACCTTGGGGAATTGCCAAGCGGGAAGATGAGACCCAAGAGCAGGGGGCGTCCTATCTGGAGGCAGGATGCCCGGCTAAAGATTGAAAAGTAGGTTTATAGACACCAATCATTAGATGCTTCTGCCATCAATTCTCAGCTAGTTAATGGCAAAAGGATCAATATCTACTTTCAATTTTCATGTACAGCATTATGGCCCTAGTGGGAGACAGGTCTCCTGGGAAGAAGGGATGACTCAGGAAATGGGTCTTGGAGAGAATGATTCATGACTAAGATTAACAATTTTATTTGTTTGCCAAATGTATTTTCTAAGATTTATTGGGGTGGGGGGGGTCTTTTGTTTTGACCAACTTTTTCTTGTTTGCTGGTAACACTGTTCACCCTGAAGTCAGTCATAAGGAAAATGATTATGCGGAGAGAATTTCAGGGATAAATGTGAAATTGAGTTCTGTAAATAAAGCCGTGTCAGTTGGAAATGATATCCCCTGGGTTCAGCCACATTCAACCAGAGTGATTCTAGAGCTCCAAAATGGAGTGAAAGTAAACAGCATTACATTCTGCAAATAAGACTCTAGGTTCCAGGAATCTTAACTGCTCCAGCTTGTCAGCTTTCCTTTTGTGTTCTTCTTGGGAAAGTGTCAGGCAAACTATTAGTGGATTTCCATTTTAAACTGGATTCAGCAATAATAAAGTTGAAAATATAATATTTTGATAGAATTTTTCAAAACCAAGCAGAGAATCTGAGGCAATGCAGAGAAAAAATTTAAAAACAGGCAGCACAGCATTTCTAATACACGACTTAGGCCCTGGACGGAATTATTTTGTGAAAGTATATAAGAAATCTGAAGCTACACTTTTAAAACCACTGCCTGAAAATGTAATCACCAATATTAAACAGAATGGAATATTGCCTCCTGCTAAATTAGGGCATTAATCATAGCACCTTGATTCATATGTCCCTTCTCATTCATGTGTTAATCTTCAAATCACATTTTCCTTAAATAAGTTCTAAAAATTATCCTCTATGACCATTCTTTATGAGTCATAAGAGTCACTCCTTTAAATTTTACCCAAATTCCCAATACTTCTCAAAGAATACAAGTCTTTCTAAGTTAGGTGCTTCAGTGAGTATAATAGGCTCTGTTGAGTGACAACAGAGGTCTTCAGGGACCAAGAAGTGATCTGTGCCTTTACCAAATATGCTCACCACTCAAGGAAATTTCCTGAATCAGGTATCAAAACTGACCTATGTTCTTTATATTAAGAACCATCATTTATTAAGTGTCTCTCTAAGTCAGGCCCTGAGTTAGGAATAAACTTAGGTACATGGTCTCTTTCAACCTCACAGATACTCTACAAGGTAGGTATTATCACCCCATTTTACGGATGTAACACCTGAGGCTTAAGGGGGTTAAGCCACTTGCCCAAGGTGGAAAGGCCAAGGATTCCGGCTCAGACCTGTAAGCTTACAAAGCCCATGCTCTTTCCCTCTGAAATACAAGGTCAGGCCCGTCCTAGAAGACCAGTCTTGGGATATAAACTTCCTTGATCTTGACCTCATTCATTAGGACTTGCTTTATCTTTGGGGATTCCCTAAATAGAAGTACACAGGCTACAAAGGTTACTAGTAAAAAATGGAAGCTAATACATTTTCTAGATTTAACCAAAGGATCCATTTTACAGTCACAGAAGTAAAAGTTAGACTTCACATAGTAAATTATAAACTAGAATAACATATAAAAACAGGTATTGAAACTCCATTAGCTTAAACTACTTGAAACTGCTGTATTTGTAGGTCAAAACAAGCAAAAAGATGCAACCTCATACCATTCATTCTAATAACAGAAGTCCAGTCCTAGACTCTAAGACAGTCTAGATTCCATTCAAAATGCACCGGCAATGTCCACACTTCATGCCTTCATTCCCATGGCTACTGTACCTGAGCAGAAGCTGTTGCTGCTAACGGTCCTCGCTGAACGCCCAGAGCTGCTGGGGTTGAACTCTCTGCTCTCTTCCTCCGAGAAGGGAGACTCAGAGGCTGGGGACACTTTGTGCTGTTGCTGAGGCAGGTGGGGCCGAAGAATCAAACGGGGAATCCGGCTTCGGGAAATCTCCTTTTCGTGATGCTGCACTCTCTGCTCCTTCTCCAAATTGGACATCAGAAAGAAAACAAAAGGATACCTGTTGCCCCCTCTGAACTCCAGTCTGCTCGTTTTGGGCTTAGCTTCTAAGAAATCACATTTCTGAATATTGAATCTTCAGAGTAGTCCTTGTTTCAGATGCTAAAATGAGGTCAAAAACTCTTCCACTGAGAGCTAATTCTCCTATTTATTAAAGCACGGATGTAACACACACACACAGACCCTCATACCCACACCCCCACACACACCCACACCCTCCCACACACACTCTTCCAGCCACTAACAGAAAGGCTATTCGTTCTCTCAGGCATTTCCTAACTCATCTTCCTGCTCTGGCTTCACTTACCACATTCAAGTGTTCAGTTTTCCAAAGGCTCTTTATAACTCACAGAATATTCCGGCTTATTACTTGGTTTCCTCCAGACTTCCATTTTGCTTTCCCTGAATTAGCTGTGACATTTTGACTTCTGCTTTCCTGTCTCCTCACAAAGTAAACCCATATACCTGGAACAATTCTTTTCTGAGAGATCATGCAGTCTTATCTTTCAAATCCCCCCTCTTCTGGCCAGGATCTTAATTATTCATTAATATCCTGGTACACAGGCTTGTTGCCAACAGAAAAGCAAACAAAAATCCAATACCCGGTAAGATGGCTCCACCTTTCACATCATGTTTAGCTTTTGTTTTCCTTATAGGACACCCATATGAAGAGATTGTTTTTTCTCTCTCTCTCCTTTAAAACACAGTATTAAATGCAGAGGGCCATGCTTTGGCTTTTAAAAAATGTTAAAAAAGTAATATTTTGTCCATATTTTTCAATTTTTAAAGTGCATTCCCAACCATTACCTTGTTTAATTTTTACAACCCAGGCCATAGAGAGGACACTAATTTGTGTCCCTATTTATAGATGAGGAAACTGAAGATAAAAGAGCTAAAGATGCTTAGCCAAGACTGCTGCACATCATCTAGAAGCAGAACAGGCCAGAAGTCTGGTGCTTTTTGGGGTCACCACCACCCTTCCTTATTAAAATGGATTCTTAGGAGGAGCTCTTGGCAAAAAAAAAAAAAAAAGAAAAGAAAAGAAAGAAAGAAAGAAAAAAGGAAGAAAAACCACACACACACACACACACACACACACACACACACACACACACACACACACACACACACACACCCCCACCCACTGCTCCCTCTAACCTGTGCAAAGGAAAAAGGGCTTCTGATTAGGTAACAAACACTATTTGGAAATACGACCTCCTGCTCATTTCCACGCGGCTTACCAGGAAGGGTCGCTGCCAAAGCAAACAGCTTTGGGAGGCCCTCGCAGTGCAGAAATTGCAGGGAAAGCCCAGCCGCGGGTAACTCCTGCGGTCGCTCAGGCATCCACCCTATCCAGGGGCGCAAGCCGCACCCAGCCTCTGGATTTGTTCTGCACATCGGTCACCCAGCAGGTATCACACGTCAGCCACTCCGCTGGCACAAGGCAGACCCTGAACCAATGCTGGAGTCCTTATTTTTCAGTCACCAATACATCAAATCCTTTTTATCCACATCACACACAGATAACATCAATTGAGAGCTAGATCCGAAATCTCCAATTTCAGGGGATGGGATTAACCCACCAGAGTTAATCTTTTTAATCCTACTGTCAACCCTCCAAATCTTTTTCTCCAGTACCATCTCCCCATCTCCCAGGTCTCATCACCTGAGCAACTGCTCCCCTGCCTTCTCATCGTGCCCAGCACCTCCTTGTCCCCGTCTACCATAACTCTGTCCGCCAACCTTTTCAGCTCTCACCTGACCCGCCTCCTTCTCCCTCTGACATCGGCGGACACTGCCATCCGCACCCGCAAGACGTGCCCTCCTTACCTTGGTCTCCCGAAGAGGTCCCATCGCGCTGCAGCCCACTGGCTCCTCGCGCCGCCGCTGCCGCCGTCCAGGAAGAGGCACCTGCGGGCACCGGGGCCAGGACACTGCGCTGAGCCCGCGCGCGCTGCGGGCGGCGGCTGCTGCGGGGCTCACGCGCCGCCGCCGCTGCCGCGGTTCGCGCTTGGCTCCGAGGGCGCGCCCGGGCGCCCCGCCCCGGCCGGACACGTGGTGCCACCGCCGTTCCCCGGGCGCCGCCCACTCTCCCGGACTTCCCTTACCTGCCAGCCCCGGGGAGGCACCCCCGTGCCCAGGGTCAGCCCGACTTTGCCGCGGGCACTTCCCTCTCAGGTCCGCGCGCCCCTCCCTCTCTTCTGGGACAGACCCAAAGGGGGCCGGCGGGGGCTCGGAACATCTCCAGCCGGGAGATGCGCAACACCCCTTTTTCTGGCACCTCGTATCGGGTTTGAAGGGGGTGCACGTCGGATTGAAGAACCCATTAAAGCTGTGATATCACTGAGAACCAAAATGGAGAAAGGGAAAGTTTCTCCCTCGCGGCCCCTCCATGCCCTTTCGGTTTTAGGTCAACATACAGCTCCCCACAATTATCGCCCTAGAGAGACACTGGGCGGGTCCCCCTCTGCCCACACCCCAGCCAAGCAATGCTGCAGGACTGACACAGCATATGGGTTCTGGGATCTCCAAGGTTGCGATTCTCTGTGGCGGATTTGCATCAGATGGGCTCGGCATTGGCAGTGCAACGCCGCAGGGAAAGAATGAGGCGGGTTCCCGTGGGCTTGGGAAGCCAGGCCGCTTAGAGCGAAAGCAGCCTTTTCTCCAGCTCTGACCTGCAGCCGCCCCTGGTTCTGGAAACATTGCACTTGAACTCAGAAAACCGGTTCAAGGCAGCACTTCACTTCCTTCTAGGGGAGTGCCTTTATACCTAAAGTTCTTGACCTCTCTGGACTTCAAATTTATCCTCCTTAAATTTGAGGGGTAAAAATAATAATACCTCAAGAGTAGCTATGAGGATTAGATGAGGAAAACAAAACAAATACCCCACCACTTCCCCCCCAAATCAGCTGTACCCAGCTGATGGAACAAAACTTTCCAAATGGCTGGAAACTCTATATGAATAACTTTGATGCCTTTTATTTCAGAATTGGAGAATATCTAAGCAGCAACGTGAACAGGGAACAGTCTGATCAATACACTCAGTGTTCTACATGGGAGGACTATGATCCTTGAAAATAGTTTGAACACCACCATCTCATTCTGTCCTCCAAAGAGCATTTTTTTCTGAGCCCTAAAATTTCAAACATAGGATTGTACAGTGTGAATCTTAGAAAGAGCCTGAAATCAGACGATGAGGTGAAATCAATTTGCCTCCTCTATATCCCTAAAGAGATTTTATTCCATACATCTTCATGTCTTTTCAATCAGATCTCTAAAATGTGTGAAGTTGGTAATCTTAAGATTCTTTATTTGGGGGAAGAGGTGATTAATTCATACTTTTATACCCACCCCTATCTCAGAGAGGGGCTTCAGGAAAGTGATGTTCCAGGATGGCCCCTGCAATCTATTAGCTCGAAAATTATGTCCCAAGGACATATACTGTAGATAGGCGGGAACTGTTAAAGTCAAACTGTTAAGCTGCTTCTGCGTTCCCTTCTGAGAACTGAGAATAAAAAAATCTGGGGACCCAACAACAGAAACCCCTGCCACTATGAAGGTTTCAAGTCAGAACCTCAAAGTCTTTCTTGACTTTTTCCGCCCTCACATGGCCCTCACAGGGCGGAAATTACAAATGAACTCCATGCTACTGTAGAAATAATGTCTTGAATCTGATTACTTCTGTCCACTGCTGGACTGCATTACCTTCATTGAGAGTCTAAACTAGAAACATCCTGGATTATTGCAATAATGGTCTTACTAAAATTGCCTTTCTTCCAGTCTTGCTTCTTATTCCTTTCTTGCCAGTTCCGTAATTTTTCCACAAGTCTTTTCTGAAATGCCATACTTCTTCATTAAAACTCATTAATGATTTCCCAGTTGTCCTCCAAGTAATATTCAAATTCCTTAAAGTGGCACAAATGCTGTTCTTGATCTGGCTTTATTTCTCCCATCTCATTTCTTGCTCTTCTAGACCCCCCATCCCTCACCACCTCTACACATCCTCTATCCACCATCCCTCTGCCACTCCCCCACCACATACAAATAGATACCCTCAAACTGCAGAACTTGTAGTTCTCAGGAGGCATCATGCTCTTGTTTTCTCTAGACTGTGGCACATTCTGGTCCCTTTGTCTAGAGCATTTCTTGCACCCCACCCACCCATTCTCCTCAACTCCTAGGGATGCATACACTAAGTTTCATTTTAGAAAGTTTCTTCCAAAACCTCCTCTGACCCCCCAAGATAGGCCCATACTTCCAGGACACCTGTATTTAATTCACCCCCTGGAGAGCTGTTACAGTCTTGTATCAGAATTTCCTACTTATTTGTCTGTCTTCACCAGGGATGTAAGCAGTGCCTAGCACAGGTCCTGACACAAAGGCACACAATATATAACAATCAAATGAATGAATGCCTGAATGAGTGAATTCTAATAACACCTTAAGGGCTCCATCAGTACAGAATAAAGAGCAGAGACACAACTTCTGTTTAGAAAATGACTCAGATAAAGCTGACTCCAATATGTCTTTGTATTTGATGATGGGGTGTGTGCCTTAAAAAAATCCAACATGTGTTCAATGAAAGCGTTTACTGCAGAAGTGCAGGCAGTAAGAGGCCTTGCTGTAGCCCTGCTGTCACCATAGCAACCTGCTAAGGGAAAGGCTGATGATTTAGTGTTCAAACGCCTCTTAGCTCTATACTTTTGGAACCCAAGCCTGTTTTTATGCTGTTTTAAAAGGCAAGTTTTACAAATGCTAATATATATCCTGTGTTGAATTTCAGTCGAGTGTTTCTCACATCGTTAAGGGAAGTGTCTTATAACATATGGATTATACCATCAAAGAGATATAATCTAATATAGCGTATTATAGTCATTTTAAATTGCTTTAAAATATTCTCATGCATCATTTTCAGTTTCTACCTCAATACTTACTGTCTGGTTTTTTAATTTTGTGGCTTTTCCTTTAGAAATGAATGCAATGCTGGGTTGTTTTTTTTTTTTTTTTAAGAAAATATCAACTATCTCAGAAGGCCGGAACCCTTCAGGATTATAAACAATATCCCTGCTCAGACCTGGGAAGAACAGGGGAAATAGGGTATTGTAAATTGGGAGAAAGGGCATGTGTTTATGTAATTAGGTCCCCAAATCTGGGATAAATTATTCAATTCTTTGTTTATGTGAAATATGTAATTAAATGATCCATACCTTTCATTTGCACTCAACTTTATATTTTCAGAGCTCTTTCACATGTATAATCCTATTTGAGCCTCACAAAAGTCCTGTGAGGCATATGTCATCAATCCTTGAAACCAGATAAGTCATAAAGGACAGGTTTGTATTGATAGGAACCCCCCAGACTGCAAACTTCACAGAAAAGACAATACAAACCCACTGCCAAAGAGGAATATCTGCACCATTCAACCAAGATCCTCTCTGCCCCCCCAGCCACTCTTCCTCACAGCTCACCTGTGTATGCTGGGGACTCTCTCCCGATTCAGTCAGGGCCGACAAAGCACCAGCTCCTAATCCTATCAGCTGTGTGAGCCAGTGCTGCCGTCTGTCTCAGTGACCCGATGTTGGGTGATCTGCACAGCAACAAGGAGCAGCTGACGTGCCTTACAACACGTCATGAAGGAAAGAAACTGCATTCTGGGACATCCTTGGATTTTTTTTTTGTGGTGGGGTGGAGACCCATATTTTTCTTACCAGGGAGAGAGCTGCCCGTTTTCCTGGAAGAGCTTGTGTGAGTGAGCAACCCTCCTCTTATTGTATGTGTGTTGTTGTTACTATATGGTTAAGGGATTCTGATGTTGTAAAACTGTAACGGCAGAATTCTGCAAGATCACTCGCTGAGGAAGGGGTCCAGCGAGTACCTGAGGCAGACAGAAGAGTGGGTAACTGAGGCAAGGCTGGCTTGAACAGTCATTGGGTTCAGAGCGTGGCAATGATCTCTGCTCTGCAAATGAGTTTTCCATCACAGATATCTCTCAGATGAAGAACAGGAACCAAGGGAAAGTCCAGGTGAGGAGGTAGAAGTTGGGGGTTGGGGCCTCTGAAGGATATGCCTCTGAAGGATGGCACAGACATGAGGTAATCCTCCCAAATGCTGACTGCTGTTTGTGGCCTTTTGTCCATTTGTGAGAATAACAGAAGATGTTAGTCAAAGACACAGGTACAGTGATTGTACTGAACAAATCGGGGATAGATGGATGGACAAGTAGTTGTATACTTAATAGGACAGTAGGTTAGAATGATTGACATTAAGATGCTCTGGAAAGTATGAGTGCAAAGGTTGCCATCCAGATAGGAGAAACTGAGTCCTAACATTTACCCAATGAGATGCTTCAAATGATGGGATGAGACAGGGTGATGCGTTGCTTTTCAGACTTACAGAAAAGGCAAAGGAAGTTACCTGTAAGTAGACATAGAAAGGCCTGAATTCTGGGCCTGAGAGGAAAGCACCCTCCTTTCCCAGGAGACCAAGAGACCAGAAAGAATGAGAAGGATAGGGCCTTTGAAAGCTGCCTGAACCCAGTGGGGTGAGATGAGGAGTACAGGGCTGAGATTCTTCTTAGACCTGGCAGGGGCAGAACAAGTACCTAAGGTTAGAGGCTCTCAGGAATTCTTTCAGCATCCACAGCAGTCTAGGCTTAGAAAATAAATTTATAATATGGGCTCCCAGAAGGCAGATCTGTGGCTAGGTTTGAGTTACATTAAGAGGAAATGATCTGTTTTCCACTATACCATTTATTTCCATAAACTTTCATTTTTTACCTTCAGTTTTGTAGTAAACATGCTTTTTAGTTTTTAGCAATAATTCCGTCTTTATTTCTGCTAAAAGACTGGAGGGAAAGAGAAGAATTTTGAGATTGTCTACCTGAAGGACAAGAACAGTACTGCGAAATGGAGCAGAGCGCCCCTAGAGGCCAACTAATGATGGCAGCTACAAGAGTCCAGGGAAAACCTGGAGGCACCAGCCAGCTGGACTGCTGGTGGGGGGTGGAGGGGTTACCTCTGCAGTTGTCAAGCTGAGGAGACTTGATTTCTGCCTTATTTCCACCTCCTGGGCCATTCTTGTGAGCTATTTTCCTTTATAACCAGAAATCTTGTGACCTAGTGAGTAAATTTAGTCTTTGCTATGTAGCTGTAACTCCTCTCCAATCCACCACAGACAAATCTATAGGAAGATAAACTCAGAATTTGGGAAACTGACCTATACTGTTTCATCTGCCGGTGTGTCCTCTCTAGCTATTTCTAGAATGCTGTTTTGTCAAAGAGAAAAATTTTTAAAAAGATAACTTTAATATTTTCCTTTCAAAGGTACTGAACCACATTGTCAAAATTTTGGCAAATAGATGAAAAATACTATTCTTCATCTCATTGCCCTGATATCAATTATCCATATGCCTTCTATTAGCATTTTCCTGTATTTGCTTTCAGGCTTATCTACTGTGCATCAAAAATAACACTGTTAAAATGAGAATCAGTGACATATGGCATTTTAGGCATTTGATGCCACTGCATCTGGCTGCTTATGGATGGCTATGATAGGCTAGCATGCCTGCCCACCATTCTCTCATGAAGTTACCCTCTATTTGTCTTCTGATTGGTCACTAAGCTGAGATAGGAGCCTCTCAGCTTGTCTACAAACAGCTGGGGTTGCTGCTAGAAGCTCAGAGCACAAGGATGCCTTCCCAGGTCCCTCGTGTCGACCACACTGGCCATTAGTTTCAGGAAGAGCTGCCGGTGGGAGAAAATTAGCAAATCCCAGACTGGAGAAATGACCTCAACTCAGAAGCTGATAGAAGAACACCTGCGTCCCTTTCTATTCAAAAGCCCAGCTACTGGCTTGGCATAATGTGATGCTAATTCAAGGGAGAGAAAGAAAGTAAAATGAGGTTCCTAACATCTGCAAAGAGGCCTGTGATGGAAACATGTAGTTTGATAAAGGACATGGACTCTTAAGTCCTGTAGGCCTAGATTTGAGTCTTTCTTAGACTCTCCTGCACTCAGCAGGTGATACGTGCATGTTAGTTAAATAAAGAAGGAAGGGTGGAAAGAAAGAAAGAAGGAAGGAAGGGAGGGGAGGAAAGAAGAAAGATCAGGTTGTACTAGTTAATATCTCTAGGCAAATTAACTTCTCTGCTCCTCATTTTCTCATCTATAAAATGGATTTAACAAGTTATTAGTTCATAATACTGTTGTAAGGATCAGATAAGGATATGTGCAAAGCCTACCATTTATGTCTGGCACATGGTTGGAGCTTAATAGCTATCTTCTCTCCCTCAAGACCAAATCATTCTAACCACCACTGCTGCCTCCTGCTTGCTTGTTTCATCCTCCTCTTCCTAAAGATTTTTATTTTAACTGTCACTAAAGGGAAACAATAAATTTTCCCCAGATGATTTATGATATATAAAGTGAGAAAAAAATTTTCCTTAGAAAAGAAGTTGACAGGACCTTTCTTCCTAAAGTTAGATGAAAGCTTACAGTAGATGGCATGATAAATGGTCAGATATCTATCATTCATTTATTCATCCATCAATGTTTATTTTGTTCCTATTCTAAGTCAAACACTGACTTAGGCACTGGTTCTGGAGCATTCAAAGATGAAGTGTTTCCTGTCCTCAAGTATCTCACAGTCTAATTGGCAGAAAAGCAGATACACTATTCATTGTGTTAAGAGCATGACAGATGAGTGCCCTGAGGGCTTGCCAGCAGCTGAATGAGACGAGTTTGAGACTTTGGGGTTGAGTTTTGAGGGATAAACAGGTACTATTATAATTTTGGCTCCTTCAGAATTCCTTTCCCTTGATCTCTCCTCTCTTCTCCCTCTGCTCTCTTCCTCTCCCTCACCTTGTCCTCTTTCCCTCTCTATCTGCTTTCCACTTTGAGAGACTTTTGCTGCCCAGTTAATCAGCAGTATTATTGAAAATGTCAAGAACACCATGTTATACTGCCACCTATTGGTTCCTTAGTAAACTTCTCTTCTGACAGGTAAAGTTTCTTTGATTTCCAACAAAGTCTTCATAGCAAAACTTATAGTGCCTTTATTCAGACTTTTAGCACTTTCAGAAAACTTTCTAAGTTTAATGCTATACATAACTAAATACCAATGAAGAGAATCAGTATTCACTGGGTATCGGGTAATATGCATGTCCAAAAGACAACAGTTCCAAGCTCCTTTCTTTACCTGCTGAGCCACTGTAAACAAGCAAGCTAAGCCATAAGCAGTCATAAAGTAAGTCATATTCAGATAGTTCCTATCTTATCTGTTCCAAAGTGTAATTTTTTTTGGCCACACCTGCAGCATGTGAAAGTTCCCAGGCCACATGCTGGAACCAGACCTGAGCTCCTACAGCGACAGACAACACCAGACCCTTAACACACTGTGCCACAAGAGAATTCCCAAAGTGTATTTTTGCAATAAACAGACTTCATTTTTTTGAGCAGTTTTAGGTTTACAGAAAAACTAAGCAGAAAATACAGTTGCCATATATCCCTTCACCAAGATCTACCTTTTTACCTTTTATCTTTCTTTGGGTACCATCCATTCCCTGTCTACCTGGTTAATTAAGTATACTTATACTCTACTTCTAAAGAAGTTTCAAGAAAGTGCCTATCAAACATTTCTACATCTTCTACCCCTTCCTCTACCCCTCCTCATACACCTGACCTGTTTGATCTACCCTCCAGGTGTTCCAAACTCCAGGGTTGACTCAATGCCAAGACTTCTGGATTTTTCTTGGATAGTGTTTTTTTTTTTTTTTCTTTTTTTCTTTTTCGCTTTTTAGAGCCGCACTTGCAGCATATGAAAGTTCCTGAAGCTACAGCTGCTGGCCTTACCCCAGAGCCACAGCAATGTGGGATCCAAGCCATGTCTGCAACCTTACACTACAGCTCACAGCAATGCAGGATCCTTAACCCACTGAGTTAAGTCAGGGATCAAACCCACATCCTCATGGATCCTAGTTGGGTTCGTTAATTACTAAACCACGAAGGCAACTCCCTCTTGGATAATCTTAACAGCATGACCTCTCCTCTGGCCTGAAGCTGAGCATGGGGAAAACACACACAACTCTGCAGATGAATGACACTGCTAGCACTCACCCTGTAACTGCAGTGGGGTCTCAGGACTGCCTGCAATGATGTTATGCTCTCTGGTCAGCATTCTTGCTTAGTCTTTATAGGGTCTATTTGACACCTTCTCTGCCCTTCAAACCCACCAGCCTACCACCTCCTATCAAGCTGTGCAGATGCCCATCTCTCCTGGCTGACTGACAAAACAGAAGCTATTAAGAGAACTCTCTCACTCTCCTGCCTCCAGACCCATAAATTCACCTGCCTCCACCCCATCCTTTCCATATCTGGTTCTGTAGAATGGAAGTTGTCCTTCTTCTATACAAGGGTAATTCCTCTACCTGAGCTTTGGAAGAATGCCTACTATATATTAAGCATTCAATAAGTGTTAGCTGTTATTATTAGGTATTATACTTTCTTGGCTAATTTTAACCTACTTTTCTATCAAACACTTCACATTAGAATTTAAACATGCTGAAACCTTTCCCAAGGAAATAACTCTTGTATGTTTCTAGTACTACCCAGCTGCTTCTCCCCATTCATCATAGACCTTCTAAAAAAGAGTTTATACTCCCATGACTCACACTCTTCCTGCTCCTTGATGCAACCCACTCCACTCAACCACCATACCCACCATTCTACCAAATAGCTCTTGCCCAGAGTCACGTATTACTCCCATGTGCTTCAATTTAATGGCAAGTTTTTAATCTTCATCTTGAACTCTCATCAGTCTTTGTCATAAACACTCCCACATTTTTGAAAACTGCTTTCCTTCTATAACAGAGCCTTCCTGTTTTTGTTTTTTGTTTGTTTGTTTGTTTCCCACTGAGCTAGTATCCTTTTAGGCCACTTCTTAAATATTGGTGTTCCTGAGCCTAGCCCTGACCCTCTTATGTTTTCATCCTATCTTCCCTTCCTAGGTAATATCTTTCCTTTCGATCGCTTCAATTACTATTTATATGCAGGTCTTCCATAAATTCTATAAATATTTACTCCATAGCTACCTCATAATCCATCTGGAATCTCAGGGTCCAAAACTCACTCTCTTCCAGGTTGAATTCATCATCCTTCTAAAAATTGATCTTTTCCCTGTGTTCCTAAGTTAACAAATTCTACCGTGCAGACTCCAGAATCTGGACACTCTCAGCTCTTCTCTTTCCATCACCTTTACAGTGAATTGGAACCTAACTCATATCTGTTCTGCCTCTCAATCATCTTTAAAATGTGTTTCTCTACCATTTCTTGCTGCCTGGATTTCTAATCTGGCATACAGACCAGGACATTTCAAGACATATTTACACAATGGCCAGAATGACATCTCTAAAGTGTAAATCTCATCATCCCTACCCTATATTCCCTGGCCCCAGCTGAAACCCTTCAATGCTCACCATCACCCTCCAGATAAAAGTTCACACACAAATTTATGGCTTACGAGATCTCGAATGATCTAATCTTTGCATTCTACCTCTGACTTTCACCGATGTTGTTCCTTTTATTTACAGCACTTTCTGATCTCAAACCTCCAGCTCCTACACCACCATTGGGTTGCCATTGCCCTTCAGATGTATCCACTGTTAAAGTTACAGAATTTATGCCAGTTTTGAGTATGCAATGGAGGAGAATGATTTCTGGCTTTGAAAGGCTTTCTGCTGGAACTATATGGGTGTATATTATTATGGAAAGATAAAACCATATTAAAGATAAGGTGAACACAGAAGTGTGTTAGCTTTGGAGTTTGTAAGATGAGTTGAAGAGCAATTCAAAAGAATTTTTTAGCAATCAAGTGAGATAATGACTTTCAAATTGGTATAACTTGAAAAGCTTCTGCCCTAGAAAACACATACACTCCATCTTATTTATTATAACATATTAAGTTTGGCTTCGTTATTTTAATGAACTCACTTCTCTTGAGAGAGAATTCAAAGAAGTATTCTCATGATTTTTTCTCATAGTTTTCCCTCTTGTTTTCCCATAGCAATTACTTGACTTTGATCATTAAAATAGAGAACAATTCTAGATTAAGATTTATTTTTTAAAAAGACAGTGGCATTTGTATTTTAAAATATTCATATGGTTGCATTATATTTATATAATTATATTTTTTATTGTAATAAAATTACTTTTTCAAATGTATATACGATTTAAGCAGATCTATTTGGAAACTTGGAAAGATTTATAGTAAATAGTTACTTGGACAAGGGAATATCAGAAAACTTCACAGTACAGACCCTTTTAAAGTACTCTTGAGAGAAGCTAATTTCCTAATGCTTGAGATATTAAGTAGAGAAGTGTGAGTTTGTTCAAAACAATGTGTTTATCTCTCCCATGGTAAACAACTGTCTTTTGCATATAAATTGCCATTCCATTTTTTTTCTGCCTGTGCTAATGTTGACTAAAGGACTGTGAAATGTTGCAAATGGGGAATAAATACAGACTAAGGAACCTTCTAGTTCTCATTTTTGGCTTTTAATTACACAATAATATCGTGCCTGAAAAATTTTGGCCTTACAGAGTTATACTTTTATAGCTACAAATCCTATCCTGTGAATTCCACACTTTTATAAATAAGTGATTTTATTTATTCAACAAATATCTACGGAGACTGGAGTTCCCATCGTGGCACAGTGGTTAACGAATCAGACTAGGAACCATGAAGTTGCGGGTTCAGTCCCTGCCCTTGCTCAGTGGGTTAACAATCCAGCGTTGCCGTGAGCTGTGGTGTAGGTCGCAGACGCGGCTCAGATCCCGCGTTGCTGTGGCTCTGCTGTAGACCAGTGGCTATAGCTCAGATTAGACCCCTAGCCTGGGAACCTCCATATGCCGCAGGAGCGGCCCAAGAAATAGCAAAAAGACACCAAAAAAGAAAAGAAAAGAAAAGAAAAAATCTACGGAAACTTTCTTGGCTATGCACCAAGAACTCCAGTAAATATCAGGAGAAATTTAAATAGTTTGCCTTGGTAGCAGGAATAGGTGCAATTTTTTATTTCACTCAGTGCCCTGGGACAGGGCCCTAAGCAGTGTTTTGATTGTTATATTGGCCATAGAGAAAAAAGGTAGAATGAAGAACTCCACCCCAATATTAAGCCATGCTGCATCCTTTTGGGCAACTTTTAAATAACAAAATAAAATATGATAATTTTAACACTTACAGGGTAATGACATGACCTATTTACCCTTAATTCTTCAATTTCTGGCTTTAAGCTATATTGTAAGATAAAGTAAGAATGAAAACACAGAAAAATAAACCTGACAAAAGAATGCTACTTATTAACAGAGGACATATGCTGTATTTTTTTCTTTATAATTAAGAAATATATTCAAGTGAAAATCAAGCCAGGCTTTTTCCTCCATTGGCTGAATCCCTTGAATTCCTCTTCCACAGAGTACTGCTGTTTCTGTAAACATTGAAAACTAAATGGACACACAACTACCCCTTAATGGTAGGAAATGTACTCACTTCATTTTATTTTGCTATAGCAGCTCTATTATTACACTTTACTACAGACTAGTCACTTATCCATAATTTACAAACACAGCCAGAGTCAATAGTGATTTACAGAGGGGATCTGAGCAGAAAATTCTGTTTCTTTCTTTATCAGAAGCACTATGATTCTCATTCAAAACTGAGTTTTTCTGATGGTCTTTTGCCAAAAGGTAATTTGTTTGTTCTGGTGAGTTTAATAAGAAAAGGTTGACAGCAGGTCTGCAGTTATATACTCCTGGCATTGGGCCTTCCACAGAAAAGGGCATTAGATATTCAAGCCCTTTCTCAAGCATTCTATTCCTGTAACCTGACTTCATCCGTTCCTTTCTACTGTTGCCATTGAAACTGGAAATGACTGCAGAATATAAATCATATGATAAATATTGGGGAATATGTCTTTGTAGTTTTTTAGCACCACTGCCAAACTTCTTGCCTAGAGAGCTGTGTGAGGCTTTTCAACCTGAAACCTCTGAGCCATCTCATTCTCTAGCCAACTGGGAAGCAATCCATATTATTGCAGCACCCTTCAAAGGAATTAATAAACATTTCAAGTTCTCTGACTGCATATGCTTTTAAGGCATGCTCATTGTTGGTCCTATGTTTATATCCAATAATTTTGAACACTGGGATGTGTTGCTTTTATCAAGATCCCCAAAATGTGATACACACAGTTTTAAATAACATTATTATAAGTGAGAACCCTTCCCCTAAAATTTTTTATCAGGACACTATCTCCCATTTTATCTAATCCTACTGCAAGATGCTACCTTTGGGTTTCTTTCTGCATTCACTAGTAAGTCACTGAGTGGAAGACAGTGCCATTTGGAGAATAGGTCTAACATCTCAATGAGGAATAGAGGTGTGGGACAAATTTTAGCCTAGTTAACATCTTCAGTTAGCTCTGGATTCTCAGGCTTGAACTGGTGACTTTCTCACTGACCACGCTTTTAAACAGAGGCTCTCACACAGTCACACAGGCAATGTATGAAGGAGGGTTGTGCTGCCCTGGTTTTATCCTTTAACCAGTGCATTCCATCTGCTTCCTTCAGTGTTGTTAAATGGCCTCTACAAATTCTGCTAGTTTTTAATTCACAAAGACAAATGTGGGCTGTTTGATATAAGTTATACCGAGAAGTTAAGTGAGGCAAAATGGCAACAAAGTCAGTGTCATAAATGGGTTTGAAGCTGCTGGCTCTCCAAATGGTGACGAAGACAAAGGTATTAAAACTCGCAAGGGCATTTCCTACTTGAGCCGCTTAGGACCCTCTCTCTTCATCTGGAGATTAGATGTAATACTATCACCCATTAAACCAGCATGCCTGTTATTTCCATCCACTCCAAGCTCTGAGACGGTGCTAAGAATTATATTTTCCTCAAACCTTGCATTCGCCAGCGTGGCCCCTTTTAAACTCAATAACTTTACATTTGACAAAGGAGTCTTACACACGTAGAATATACACTTCATTTTGAGGTCACTAGCACTTGTGTCTTCAGACCGATTAACTAGGATGAAAAATAACTGGGTTTGCCGAACAGTGACCATCATGTTACACATGACAACTTTCCCAGTGATCTGGGTGAGCCTTATGTTTACTTTCAGCAAGGCAGTCTTCCCAAGTTTGCTCCCTGATGGACTTCCAGTTGGACAAGAGAGAAAATTAGCCAAGGGAATTTCTAGTTTGGCCATTGCGTAGGCAATAACAAACAACTTGACAATCTTGTTTGCCTCTTGTTTGCCCCAGCACCTACAAGATGTCTATTCATTATTGCCAATTTGAGGTTCTGCAGTGTAACATGGGTAGAGACTTTCAAAGCTGATAGCTCTTTGCTGCATTTCACTGCCTGCATGTTTATTTACATTGTCCTTTTTCAAGGAGCAGCCCACGATGTCAACAAAAGTGGCACTGTATTTCACAGTGGCCCAATCTGAATGTGTTCTTTTGTATCCAGAGAACAATAAGTTCTACCAACCACAACTTCATCACCAGATTCATAAGAGCTCTTCACCCCAGCCTGCCATTTTTTTAACTCTCCCCAAGCTAAGCCATTCTGCTGTTCCTTTCTACTCCTGTGTTTCCCTTAGTTATTTCCCTCTTTTCCAAATCTTATAGCTCTTTGGCAGGTCCGATAAATAGATGCAATCCTGTGAACTGTCAGTATGAGAAAGGGAAAAAATATATATTTACTATTAATTAGCATTAGAAACAGAAAACAAAGCTGTTTTTCAAGGTCAGTTTTTAAAAAATTATATTGATAAGATCCTAAGTACAAATTTTTCATGTGAAAACATAAATATTGCATGGAAAGGACAAAAAAATTGCTTCTATAACAACCTGAAAGTTTATGAATTAAGCAGCCAATTAGTCAACTGGCCAAAGAGTTCTCATGAAATGACTCTAAAATATACCTAGTTCTAAGCCATCTCTGAGAGTATCCATTGAGCTTCATTTATTTTTTATTTATTTTAAGCACCTCCTGGCTCTTGAGAAAATTAAGGCAAAGTTAGTCATTTCCAAAGGGCAGAGAAGTTCCCTGGTTGGGAATGGAGAACAATTAAACTACTGAGTGTGGGAAGGAAATGTTTAAATTTTTTATTTTTATTTATTTTTATTTTTTTTGTCTTTTTGCCATTTCTTGTGCCGCTCCCATGGCATATGGAGGTCCCCAGGCTAGGGGTCTAATTGGAGCTGTAGCCGCCAGCCTACACCAGAGCCACAGCAACACGGGATCATTAACCCACTGAGCAAGGGCAGGGATCAAACCCGCAACCTCATGGTTCCTAATCTGATTCGTTAACCACTGCGCCACGACGGGAACTCCAGAAATGTTTAAATTTAAAAATTACTTACAAATATTTATTATTTGTAAATTAAGATCATTTACAAATATATATTATTTGTAAATAAAAATATACTAAATATTTGGAATGACACCAGTTAAATTATTTTAACTCCCAAATCAGATGTCTGGTGTCATCAATGTAAATGCAGTGAGATCCAGGCTGTGGGTTTAGACAGTGGTGCCCTTCTTTCAGCACAATGCATTGTAAGAGTGTTTTACACAAGCCTGGATGATAGAGAGTAGTTTTAACTCAACTAAATGGATAAACGACTTTACTCTGAAAAAGAGCTGCAGCCTGACATTCAGGCTGATAGTGCAAGAAGAAGCAAACCAGAAAATGATACAGCTGCCTCTTCCCCCGGGATGAATTTTTCATCAGTTATATTACCAAGCAAAAACAATGTGGGATAAGTTACATTCAGCAAGAGTGTATGCTCAGAAGTTTTCTTATAGTAGAGGAGTGTGATAGAGCACTGGTCTAGAGGCACATAACATGAAATACCAATATGCATGCTTAAAATATATTTACCTCCAAGAACTATTATCTATGGAATAATTGCAATCTTTGGTGCCTCTGCTATATTCTCTCCTCCTGAGAACTTTGGATTTATCTATAATCCTTACTGTAAAATTGAGGTCTCCAGGTTGTCAAAGTTGAGGTCTTTCATCTCCAGATCTTACCTATTTTAGAATGTCTACTTGGAAATACTGTTATCCTAAACCCAAATTAGCTCCCCATCCCAAGTTCATTATTGTCACCCTCACTCTAGGATGTGAGCCAGAGAATAGCATAGAGGTTAAGAGCATGATATTTGGATCTGGGCTGCCTAGGTTGAATTTTCCACTCAGCTGTGACTTTGGACAAGTTACCTTTCTTCTATGATTTTTGGTTTTGTCATTTATAAAACAGGAGAAACATTAATACTTACATCGATAAGCACATCATGAAACAGGAAAATCCAAACAAAACAGTCTGACATAGAGGAAATGCTCAAAAACATTAGCTATTATTTTTTTTATCTGTGTTCAAAACCTTGGGGTCCTTCTAGACCATCTCACTCACATTTTTTAATCTCTTGTTTCCCATCACTCACTGTGTCCTTCTGTTCTCTCAAAAGCTGGTCTAGTCCCATGGCCACGGCCCTAAAGAGACATTCATCCTTCTAAATTAGGCAAAAGCCAACAGTCTCTTACATGCTCTTCCTTATGCTGCCTCTCTCCTTACGCTGCCTCTCTCCAACTTTAATCTATACTCAAGTCTATATATGAATCTAAACTGTATATTATTCATTCATTCATCTATATATGACTCTGGAACCAGGTACATTAGCGTAGGATTCATCTTGTAGATCCTCTCCTCAAAAACCTTCCTGGGTCCCCTGTTCTCTACTGGATATCACGTAAACCATGTCCTTGGCTTTAACAGCCTCCAGAGTTGGCTTTACTTTGCAAACTTCCTTTGCAGTCCAACCTGCTTTCAGTTCGCCTTTTCTGAAGTACAAGTTCCACTGAAGTTAGCACCCATTCTCCAGTCATTTTCTAATTATCTGTTTGCCTTTTCTTCTCAACCCTGAAGGCAAAAGAAGTATGTTTTACTTTCTTTTTAACCCCCACCTCAAAGCACCTGGCGCCAAACACATAAAAAGATTGTAAATACACATTTATTGATCGTTTGATTAAAATATTTGCAATATAGAAAGCCATGGATACTATTTATCATGGGTTATTAAGGAAAACTTGGATCCTGAGATATGCTCTTGATTTTTTAGTTGGAAATCAAGAAGACATTGAAGACTCTTCTTCAACCAGATGTTTAATGCCACTGTCAGGGATCCCACAAATATAAATGAATTATGCTAGGCATTAGAAATACAAAGAGGCATAAAACACAGTCCCTTCTTGGTCTCCTTCACTCATATGCTAGCTGGGGGTGGGGATGTCAAGTTCATAAATATATATGAATAAAACAAGGACATAAGGGCATAGATAGGGACGATAAA
The DNA here is from genome assembly GCF_054392235.1 of Sus scrofa. Lineage (NCBI taxonomy): Eukaryota > Metazoa > Chordata > Mammalia > Artiodactyla > Suidae > Sus > Sus scrofa. Next base: position 27,924,652 of record NC_139386.1, on the reverse strand, counting down.
GGACAGAATGGGCCAGAATAGTCTCTGGATCATATCTAATGTGGCACTTCTTAGGTATCCTACTTAACTCTTATGACTGGCTTAAATATCCTAATTTTGATTAGTCAATGTACGTTTGTATAAGAGTAACAAATCAATTAGGCTTTTGAATTTGGTCACTAAATGCATATTTTTGAAAAAAAAATGAGTTAAAAGTTAACATGTGACAAATCTATATCTGATGGAGATGCTTTTTGAATCACAAACTATTTCTGGTGGTACCTTATTATTCACCTTTGTCTTCTTCCTAGTACATTTTTTTTTTTACTTGAAGTTCTCTTTTTCACTCTCATTTTCTAGTCTCAAAACTTGACTCCCAGCTCATATTCTACAGAGATTTTACCCATTTTGCCCTCAAAGAAATACTGAAGATATTTATTGGCTTGGTTTAGTGTTGCTGATGTTGTTCTGCATGGAACAGGTTCGAGTGTTCTGTACTTCTACTGCTAATTAGACTTTAAATTTGAAAGTATTGCACAAGAATTGTACAAAGTAAGAAAAGGTTTAATTCACTAGAAGGTCCAATTAGTATTGCTCTGACATACAGGACCAATACAACTATGTATAATCATTTGATATATTAAGCTAAATCATCAGTTTAGTAATTTTGCAAAGTGCTAACCAAGATTATTTCTGGTTTCAATGAAATGACATACATTACATGTTAGGAAACAATAAATAAAAAGTTGAAAATTTAAGTAATTTTATGGTTAATATAATGGCTGGAATCAAGAGGAGAAAAAGCCACAACAGAATATGTGCTGATTAGTGATATATGAATTATTTCTCAAAGTGTGTTGCTAGTAATTCAGTCCTGGAAACTGCTTGGTGAAAAAAATATATACTCCATTGTCAAAAGGAACGGGGAAATGCTATATACCATGGCTCTTTAAAAACTTCCAACACAGATTAAGTTACTAAGGCCCCTAAGAAATCTTGCAGTAAAGAGACCAATTTGACTTCAAGTCAGTATTTCACAAACTCATTTAACCACCAAACTTTAACTTTTTTTTCCTTAGAAATCATAATTCTGGCAGTCCCAGTGTTAGAAGCAGCACACTTTGAAAAAGTCTGGTACAGATTAAGTGCTAAAGAGTTTGGAAGTGGAAGAGGTCTCTTGCAGTTGGGGAAAACCACCATGAAGAAGGAATGTTTTTGAGTTAGATCTTGAAGACTGAGGTGAAGATGAGGCAGGGGAGGCATCACAGAGAAAGGGAACATTCCCAGCAGAAAAACACAGAGAAAAGAGCACTGGGTGTAGGAAGAAAGGTTTGGAAGGACCTGTTTAGAGGGAAGCAGAAGGTTTCTATAGGGCAAAGGTGGGGAAATGAGCATTAACACTATGAAAAAGATACTACATAGCAGAATGATTAGCAAATTACGTATTCTTATGCATTTCCCCCCTCATGTTATCATAATTTCTTACATGCTCATTTGATCCTGAAAGTGATTACTTAAAACTTGAATGGACTAGGCCAGCACTGTCCAATAAAAATAAAGAGCTACAAATGGACTTTTATTTTTATTTATTTATTTATTTATTTATTTATTTGGTTGTGCCAAGAACTGAATCCACACCCAGCAGTGACTTGAGCCACAGCAGAGACAATGCCAGATCCTTAACTGCTAGGCCACCAGGGAACTCCTACAAATGGACTTTTAAATCTTCTAGCAACAATATTAAAAAAGTAAAGATAAATAGATTCACTTAATTAAAAATATTTTATTCAACTGAACCTCTCCCAAATATTATCATGTCAACATGTCATAAACATAAAAACTATAACAGATTTTTCTCTTTTGGCAGAGGCTTCAAAATCCAGTTGGTATTTTACAATTACAATAGTCTCAATTCACACCAGTCACATTTCAAGGGCCCTATCATAACCACATGCCCAGTGCTATCACCTTGGACAGCATAGGTTTATACACAAACATAAATTTTCTGGATAAAGCAGTCAATTTGGATAGTTTTCTAGTAACTTTAATCACAATCAAAAGTTTTAAACTCTTGCAGATTAAATGGTAAGGCATATTTGTTTTACATGTCTGTGACATTTATGTTCTATTTTTTGGCTGGATTTAAAATAGACAAACCAGGTATAATTATAGATTAAAAACGAAAAGCTCCACTTTCCCTCCAAATCAGCTAATGCATATAAATAAATCATCTTCTTATTCTCCTATGGCTCTCTTTTAGCTGTTGATAAGTTAAGAAAAAAATCAGTGGGTTTGTGACAGCTAAACACAAAGCCTCTACTATATACGCCAGCTGACTTGTAGCCACAAACGTGCTCTATGAAGCTATTTTTCAGATTCTTAAAATTTTAAATGATTCCTCCTGCTGGTGCAGTTTTTTCGCACTTCACATTTCTGCATAAGTGATCGTGTAACTGAAGATTTCATGTCCCGAAGGCATTATACCAATACTTCCAAATGCTTCCACTTAAAACACAAAGCAGTTTTATTTACACCTCCCATTTTTGATTGCACTAAAGCCATTGTGGAGGAGGAAAAGCTAGACACCTGCTCTCCTGCTTTTGTCTTCTACCAATTGTCCTTCCTGAGAGCTTGTATGTTTCTTGCTAAGTTTCCAGAGCACATTTAATACCTGTCAGAAACTGAGTGAATCTGGCACATTCTTTAAATGGAAGCCCTGGAAAATCTGCTGCTTTAAAAATGGAAGATGAACACCAAGGCAACGGCTGTGCTTCTTAGTAGAGAGCTCTTCTCTAAACAACCAATATGGACTTGGAATAGAAATGGGAAAATATCCAAAGATAACATCATCTTTGAAAGTTCATGGCTTTATTCCAGAGGTTTTTGAATGACAGCACTATTAACATACTGGCCTGATAATTCTTTGTTGTGGGGGCCATTCTGTTATTGTGTATGTTTAGCAACATCTCCAGCCTCTATTCACCAGATGCCGGTAGCATCACCCCCACATCTGTCCTTACCCAGGTCTTGACAAATCAAAAATGTCCCTAGACATTGCCAAATATCCCCTGAGGCAAAAACTGTCCCCGATTGAGAACTAACACGCTCTTCAAAGACTAAAAATTATATACGTATAAATATAGTTTGAGCTCTAGTTTCAGGGTACAAATCCATTATTATTATTATCATTATTTTTTTTTAGGGCCACACTTATGGCATATGGAGGTTCCCAGGCTAGGGGTCTAATCAGGCCTACCCCAGAGCAGCAACGCTGCTGAGGCCAGGGATTGAACCCGCAACCTCATGGTTCCTAGTCGGATTCGTTTCCACTCTGCCATGAAGGAAACTCCTAAATCCATTAATATTATTATCTACATCTGTTCTTCTTAAGAGCTTGTAACCTTTGGAAAATGGATTAGATTCACATAAAAATCTCTTGGGTCCCACCTCCTCAATCTCAATGATCTTGTCTTAGCTTGCTCTCTAAATTAAAATTAAACACCCCACCTCATTTTTACTTGGAATTGATATGCCATAATGATAATGCTGACTTTCATATATAATCATTACATGCAACAGAGAGTGAAAAGATGGAGCAGCTTGAAACCCCACATATATATTTCAAGGACATTTATTAAAATTGTTTTTACAATAACCTGCACTCCCTAAAGAAAGAAGAAAGGCACTAAAATTTTGCTGACATCTATTTGGTATCTTTTGGTAGTACCACAAAGAAAATGCATAATTCATGTTTTAAATAGAACCCGGGGCATTTCCTATCATACATAAAATACTATGTATGAATAAAATGCTTCAAAGCAGGATTTACATTTCTCTTTCTCCTTTAAAACAGTTTAGCAATAAAGCATTTTATACTTAGTACAGTCTATTCCCTGTCATATGTAAAATCTGGATGTTTAAGAACAATGAAAGCTAATTCCATGTTTGTAAGCTTATACATTTATTTTGAAATGACAGAACAGGTCAAGAGATGTATCATGAGGACAAGAAGATGGTAATTTCACAGAGGCAGCACCTGGAGCAATGTATATACACTATTTGTTCTCTGCTACCCTCTGGTGGTTTCTTTTTTTTTAAAAGCCTTAAAGAACCACCATTCTTATCACCGATAATATCAATAGCTAATATTTATTGGTAAACACTATTTAGTACACTTCATGAAAATTCTCCCATTTAGCCCTTAACAGTTTCTTAAGGTGGGTATTATAACTCACACCTGAAAAATTAAGAAAACTAAAGCTTAAAGTGTTAAAGTATTTTGCCCAAATTGATCTTCCTGGTAGAAATGGTACTTAAATTCATATCTTCTTTTATGCCAAGGCTCAAGTTCACTGCATGTGTGTTACTGCTTCCTTGGCAACCCTTAATGAGAGCTGGCCTGACACCATGAGCCTTGTGATTCAAGGCGGCTAATGGACTTTTTGGCAAAACAGCAGAGTCTTGTCATATTCTCATTTAAATTAATCAGATTCAACTATTCAATTTGAGAGAGAGGGAGACAGAAAGAGAGATATTTTTAATAGTCTACACATTTCCAGCTTAGGCTGGGGAGTTAACATTGAAATGGGAGATGAGAATTTGCTATTTCTTTAGTTCTCACATCTCACTGAATCATGTGTGTTTCTAGTGTTTAAAGATACAAATATTTTTATACAAAGGTTCTAATTATAAACCAAGAAGTTCTGTTATTTAACAAAAAAACCCCATTTGGATGCTAGAAGGAAATTGGCTAAACAGTGAACTTTATGGCCATTTTAAAGAATTTTCAAAGTTAATTTAAATGTTATTATTGTTGTTGTTATTTACTCTGCATGCTTTCTCCAAAACCTCAACCCAGCATACAATGTGATTCTACCACCTTTGTTCATGTATACTTGCTGGGAGAACAGGGGGTCAGAGTGGTTTTGAGGGGGATGTTTCTCCATCATTTTCCAACAAGAAAAATGAAGCCAAAAAACACAGACTTCGTGGAATCATTTGGAAGAGTAAAAGCATATCCTGCTCTTTCAGAGCACTGCTGGCAAAGATGAATATATTTTAGAGATTCTCAAGATGTATGCACTTCAGACTGAGCTGGGGCAACAATGAATGGTAAATGTCTTATTTTTAAATTGGAGAGTCCTTTGAAAAAGTCACAGTGAAAAAGATTGTGCTGATAAGCTCAACAACTTATAATGCGAATTTCCCCTTTTTATTATGAGTATTTTGTAAAAAATAGTAAATATGTGTATTTGACTCAACTGCATTATATTTTGGGTACAAAAGGATGGATGTTCATCCACAAGACAAATATTTGAATGCCTATGAAAGGTGAGACATTGAAAATAGAGCAAAAATTTTATCAGGCAGTGAAAATGTAGGTTTATTTCCTTGACTTATTTAATTACTCTATGAAGCAACTAATCTATGAGAATGAAGATATTTATTGGCCCTGGCAATACCTATAAAATCTGATTTGGTAGATTACATTTATGCAGTATTATTATATAAAACATATCAATGTATTGAATTTTAAGTGGAAACCATTGTCATTTCTGATTTAATACTATGTGAAGTTTTATTCAAACACCATATATTTTAATTTCTGGAGTGTAAGTTCGATTCTACCAATGAAAAAACTTCTTTGGGTTGATTCTTTTTCCCACTTCTCTTCCCCAACCTATCCCAGACAATGCAAGGCAGCCAGAGGCTATTACTGATAAGAGAGAAGAGCATATCCATTGCGTTTATAGTTTCTATACAAAGAATATTTATTGGTTAGCTTGAATAAATTGCTCATGCCTTGATTACAACTGTCTTTGTGCAAGTACTATTGACTGAGCTTGGATCCTAGCTATGTATGTAAAACATGGACAATCCATACATGCTTATGTAGTCAAAGAACTTTAATTAATCCTTTAATAGCTGATGAATGTTCATCATAGGTACATTTATTTTTGGCATGTAATTGATTTTGTTTCTTGCTCTCTTTTTGGAGAACGGAAAGAAAATAATTGCATTATTACAAGTATAAAGCAATTGTTTTCTCTCTGTTTTTTTCCAAAAAGTGAAAGAGCAAGAGGGAAAATTTCTTTACGTAGGTATCAAAGGGAACCTTAACATACGGCTTAATATATATCTTAACTTCTTTTTGTGCTCTAAGGAATAAAAGAATCTACAGGTTCTTTTTAAAGAACTGAATGGGATAACACCTTTCAAATTATAAATCTTCTAGATGAAATTACTGGCTCTTGAAATTTATAGCATAGTAATTAAGTATGAAAATCCTGACTTCAAATGTAATGTTGGTTTTCCCCATCATAATAATTCCTTTTGATAGAATAAAGTCAAATTTATATGCAGAAAACCATTCCTCATGGTAAAGTCATATTCAAGACAAATTTTATTTCAAATCTTAGATCTTCTCCCTATCATGGGTGTGGCAGTGTTTTCTTAAAGAGAGGAAAGCTATATGAGTGCATATTTTATAAGCTTCTTTTTATTCATTATTCATACCATTAGAGACAGAAGGAATATATCTACACTGCATTCTCTCAGATGTGTCCTCTGAGAAGTACACTTAGCCTTAACCTCAAAGACTGTCTTTCACTGGGGGCTGGAGGGAGGCTCCATGAAGATGGCAGATGGCCTTCCTCAGACATATTCTTATAGTAAAGCTGCAGTAGGTACCAAATTCCACTGGGATTTAGTTTTTGTCTACATGAAGTAGGCCAATAGCACTTTACCCTAAAATAACTGGAGTAATTACAACATTTGATAAGTTTCAAATTAGTTTTGCTTATGTGTTTTGGAAATATTACTTTCTGAATATGAAAATAAAGTCTTCTTTAATTTAGAGAAAGTTCACGTCACTTATTTATGTACTTACATAAATTGTAATTATGCATCTTGCAAGAATGTACAGCTGCTTTAGGCTTATGAGTTAATATGCACTGAAGATGCTGTGGCTACCTAATTAATATTTAATTTTTAAAATGAGGACAGTGGGTCCCTCCCCTACTTGAATTAAAAAGGAGCTACTAGGAAGAGTTCCCACTGTGACGCAACGGGGATTGGCAGCTTTTTGGGAGTAATGGCTTGCAGGTTCGAGCCCTGCACAGTAGGGTAAGGATCTGGTGTTGGCACAGCTGTGATTGTGACTGTGCCTCAGATCTGATCCCTGGCCTGGGAACTCCATATGCCGAGGGGCGGCCAAAAAATGGGAAAAGGAACAAAACAAAACCAAAAAAAAAGGAGCCATTAGCCTAAACTTTTCTGAAAAACTCATTTTTGAAAAATCCATTCATGAAGTCAAAATACACTAATAAAGTAAGGGCTAAAATGTACTATGTAATTTAAGAATAGGAATGAAAACATGTTTTTCTGTTAATATCAGAATGAACTTTTTATTTGAACCATCTACTTAATATCAATTATGAATGTAATGTTAAAAAGAAAACAAAAAAATGAATTTTAGAAGTAACCTCTTCCTGTACCCACTTCTGCATGTATCTGAGATTGATGCATAGTTAATTGTTATCTCAGGATAACAATTACTGACATTAATAAATGAAGTTCTCATGTAGTTGGTTATTATTATGAGAAAGAATGTCAAACATGCCTGTCATTTCAAGGTTGCTGTGTATTTAATAAACAGTAGTTGAAAAACTTAGATTCCGGGGTCTCAGTATCAAAAGCAGTGGTCATATCCAATTTCATAATAGTATCAGGGTTTTGATAGACAAACTTGAAAATTCAACTGAAATACAAAAAACGTAAGTCATTTCTCTATTAAGATTTATAGCTTGACATCCAGAAGTTGTATGATTAAAAATGACTTAAATGTTTTCTTAATAAATTAGGCTGTTGTACATGGTACCCAAGAGGAAATGAGATTCTCCTGTAGAATTAAGAGTGTCAGGTTTGGCATTGAATGGATTGCTTTGGCAGCAGTCAGTGGTTATCACCATTTAAATTGGTTAAGAACTTAGAGTATATCTTGTAGAAAAATCTCTCTATCTTTTTCCTTCTCTCTTCAGGAAGATAAAGGAAAAAACAGAGCTAGAAATATGTGTTCAGTTGGATGGAGGCAAGTGGTGTACACAGTAGTTAAGATTTGAGGTTTAGCCTTTTAAAGAACTTGTGTCAATAAATGACAAGGGTTGTTCGCAAAACTGAAAGAATTGAAAACACTTTAAAAATAATATATACAAATTATTCCCTAGAACCTTTTCAATAAAAAACAATGAGAGCACTCACATAACCGTAAATACTTAGTGCAGTGTGTTCGCCACCATTACCAAAATGAGGATGTATTTTAGTAATTTCCTTTTCCTTCTTTTAACATGTAGGCAAATTACTAAGCCTTGCATGTTCTGCATGATTTATTAGTTACTCTCATTCCTTGAATTATTTTGAAGTGAATTACAAAGGAATACACACCACATTCCAGAAAAAGCTTTGAATGAATTAACTTGAAAAATCCCAGAGGAATTAATATACTATAGAAGACATTACAGTTTTTCATATTCATTGGCTGAAGGCACATCTGGGACATTTTAAGGTTAAAATTAATAATCTGAAGAAGGAAGAGGAAAACTAACTTAGATTAAGCATCTACTATGTGTCAAGGATCATACTGGACATTTTAATATACATGACCCTTTTAACTCCTTCAGTAGCCTTCCAAGTAAAGTACTAGCCATTTGTTCTAGATGAGGAAACTATAGCCTGAGATGGGTGTCAGGCATAGAGGTATGGTAAGTGCTGCTGAATAACTCAAAACACTATGTTGTATATTTAGTTAGAGATATGAGACACAGAGAAGTAAAACTGGACCCTCTTTTTAAATTTTACTTTTCTATATCTGACTCCCAAAACACAAGAATTTCAATAAAACATCTTGCTTTGCATTCTCAAAACTAAATATATTTTCACCCTTATGGATTTTATTCCTTGTGTCCTATAACTCAAGATTATTGAATTAAACTTGATAAATCCCTCCCCACCCCTCAAAAGTGGATATATCACTTTAGTATCTGAAATGATATTGCTACCTCAGGTAGACGGGAAACCATTTTCAAAGGACTTATAAAAATTATGCAGGAAGATAATTCTTTTTAAAGCAGTGGGTCTCAAACCTTGACTAAATCTTAGAATTACCTGAGAAACTTAAAAAAAAAAATTAATGCCTGGGGCCCATCATGCGATTCTAACGTGCAGCTTAGGTTAAAATACATTCTAACGTGCAGCTTAGGTTGAAATACATTCTAAATTGCAGCTTAGGTTGAAATACATTGCTCTCAGTTTCCATCCACAGTAAGAGCACCATTCTTTTGCACTTGCTTTGTTACTGCGCCCACATGGCTTCAAATAAATGATATTTGGGGTACCAAGTGGGTGTGAAGAATTAGGGACAGCACAGGTATGACAGCTCTTTATGATTCCAGCAATGAGATAACTCAGTAACAATAATCACCATCCCATTGGGAAAGTTTTCTGAACTTCCGCAAAACGGTATGACTTACTGGAGAGAAAGCTGCCTTAGGGCAGCAGGCAATAAGACGCCTTACCCCCCTTGCTGGGGTGAGAGTTCAGCTGACATCTACTTAATGCCAACCAAGGAGACTGCAGCCTATAGGTAAATGACTGTATTTAAATCCAGTTTTACCTGCAAGAGTCTCCATCAACGTGTAAATCCAACAATTAAATTCATGGTTGCTATTTTTGAAAATCTGCACACTAGATATTTTAGCAACAAATAATATACAGAATTCTACTCAACAGCAGAAAGACACTTTAATCTGTAACAGCCCCCAAACAGGACAGCATGGATAAACTCTCATGTACCACAGAAGAATTCAAATTGTACAACCTCAAAACAATTAACATAATCACATTCAAATTAATTTGATTAAATGCTTCTAGATCAAGAGCATTATTTTTCAGTTCCCCCCCCCCCAAAAAAAAGCCAGCAGTATAAAATTATCAAGTCTGGAATAAACTCAGGTTAGTAACTCATTGAAATTCAATTACTCACTCAACTGCCATCTAGTTGGCAATTGAAGGAATGGTTACATGCCACTCTTGTTAGCAGTTCTCTTCTTTTCAACCAAATCAGAAATAATTCACGGTGAAGTACACAGGAAGTAATTTTATGTGACTTAATGAAAGGAAAGCTGCATTCTACCAGAGTGGCAAGTTAGGGATAATTTTTATAAGACATGATTTCTAATTTCTTTGCAAGAATCATAAATCAGGCTGTGTAAATTCTTTGCTGTTTAAATGTTCACTTGGAAACTTAAAACTTCTCCAGATTCCTTACAACTCTAAAATAAGGCTTTGGAGTTCCTTTGTGGTACAGTGGGTTAAGAATCTGATTGCAGTGGCTTGGGCTGCTGTGGAGTGTGGGTTTAATCCCTGGCCTGGCACAGTGGATTAAAGGATCCAGCATTGCTGCAGCTTTGGTGTAGGTTGCAGCAGCAGCTTGAATTCAATCCCTGGCCCAGGAACCTCCATATGCCACATCTGTGGCATAAAAAAAATAATAAAATAAAATAAAATAAAAAGTCTTCTCTGGAAAAATCAGCAATCTTTTACAAAATGAGGCTTAACCTTTTACAAAAGTTAACCACACTTTCCTTAACATTTTTATGACAAACCTTTTACCCAAAATGTAACTCCCTGGCAAAACAAATCTCCCTCCCTCATCACCACAAGCAAACTTACCTATTAAGAAGTAAGCAAAAAATCACTGGCTCAGGCAAATATGAAGAACTACATGAGGTTTTAGTTCTGGAGCCAACGGTTGGAGAGGTATTTAAATGAACTCAAGCCTCAGATGGCTGTGGCTACCCTCTCCAGGGAGACCAGAGGAATCGGCAATGGTGCGTAGAGCTTCCAGGTGCCTCCCCTTGTTCTAGGTAGAATGCTAATGCTAAAAGCACAGTTTGTATTCCTGTTCGCTCTGGAAACACTGATGCACCCTGACAAAGCTTCCAGCTTAAACATCCTGATGAGGAAAAAATAAGTTCCAGAGAGATGGGACCTCCCGTGTATACTAGTAAAACAAGCCACATGGTGAATGTGTAAATCTGAACAATTGGACATTGGTGGTCACATTAATGCTATCTCATCTCCTTTGAAAGATATATTAAAGACACTGAGAAGAGGAATTTTCCACTTCTTTTGAATGTCTATTAAGGAAGTCAAGGATGTGTCTCTGAATTTTTTCCATCTCTTAATTTTCCCCAGTGAGCAAAATTTCATTGGAATATAAAAGCAGGGAGGTAAAAAGAGAAAGAAATTCCTTAGGGTAGTGAAATATAGATCAAGGCATAGCACAATGGGATGAAAAATGCAATGAAAAGTTAAGGCCATAAAGAGAAAAAAAACAATTTTTTCATATGTTAACATATGTCTTAAAGTATAGGAGAAATTTAATTTCAAATTATTTTAATGCTGTTTTTCATTATATTAGAGGAATATAAAGCAGATGATTACTATCTAATTTAATTTTTTAAAAATAATTTTGAAGTGTTTTATGTGTTATCACTGTCTATACAGTTGATGAAGTTTGTTTTCCTCTCTTTATATATGAAACTTGGGTAACAGATTACATGGTTCAATGACTGGGGCCAGAATCTTTAGAGCAAGTGATCAAGCCATCATACAAGTCTCTGCAGATATTTACTGATAAGCACATCAATAATATATCAGTCACTTGATCTAATGCATAAGTTTATCATATTTCAGCAAGGGAACTCAGGTTGTTTTTGCTTTTTCCAATGGGGAAAATAAGTGTTTAGGTATTTCCAGGACACTGAATGTTTTCAACCCCACTGGGTTTCATTTACTTTTCATTTTTAAGTTTCTTAGCTGGATATCAGAATGCAAATGGCAAGAATCATAGGTGTTCAATACAACTACTCAACTAAATCTATCTTTCCAGTACTTTTTTATGGAATGTGATTAATACTATGACTTCTGAGTTGAGTTCAAGACGGTTGATGAATTTTCTGGACAAACTTCAGTGATAAGTGGTGACAGCTAAATAATAGATGCTGGATTGAAAAGTTTGGGTTGCAAAAGTGCAATATAAATATAAAAAATATCAGATTGGGAAGCAGTGTGAGAAAATGACCTAATATATTTCTTAATGAAGCCTCTGTAAATAAGTTTAATATAACTGTATAAAAAAGAACTGATTTATACTCCCAGTTTGTTTGATATTGCTACTGTTGGGGGGAAAAAATAAGTCTCTTTGCCTGGAAAACTTTTCCTCAAGACTTTGGCTGAACCCCCTGCCACAGTTACCTCACTACAAAAAGAAACAGGAGAGAACAGATTAGCAGCTAGAAAATTATGACTGTTCTATACTTCCCCTTTCCCCCGAAAAAAATTCTCAACAAGGGGCACAAGGTAGAGAGGCCTAACTATTCTTTTTCAACTGCATCATTTCTTTCTCTACTTCCACATAAACCCAAAGGATTCTTCTGGATCTTGCCTTTTGTGCTTTTCCCTATGAATAAACCTTATTTTTCCAGATATAAAAAGGGGGAAAATGACTTATTCACTGCTAGCTAGAGAAAGAAGTTTGCGAAGGTAGGAAACCTTTCATGAGCAGGTCAAGAGAAAGATTTCCAAAGAGCTAGAATTTATGTGATGGCATGGAATTTACAAAGATGCTTGAATGTGCAAAGACAGGTTGAGGTTTTGATAAAGTAATGGCTAAGAGCTCAGACTTAGTTCTGAGTTTTGATTCTGCATTATTATTGCCTGGGTTACTTCAGAAAGTCATTTAACTCAGCCATGAAAAAGAACGACATAATGCCATTTGCAGCAACATGGATGGAACTAGAGACTCTCATACTGAGTGAAATAAGTAAGAAAGAGAAAGACAAATACCATATGATATCACTTATAAGTGGAATCTAATATACAGCACAAATGAACCTTTCCACAGAAAAGAAAATCATAGACTTGGAGAATAGATTTGTGGTTGCCCGAGGGGAGAGGGAGGGTGTGGGAGGGATCGGGAGCTTGGGGTTAACAGATGCAAACTATTGCTCTTGGAATGGATTTACAATGAGATCCTGCTGTGTAGCATTGAGAACTATGTCTAGATACTTACATCGCAACACAACAATGGGAGGAAAAAGCATGTATACATGTATGTGTAACTTGGTCCCTATGCTGTACAGCAGAAATAAACAAATAAATAAATAAAAATAAATTAAAAAAAAGTCATTTAAGTCTCCTCATTTATAAAAAAGGGAATTATATTAGTTGGAGGGAAGTTACACAGGTAAGCACTTTAAAATGCCTCACATTTAGTGCACACAAAAATGATGTTAGCCATTATTTTTGCTCTTGGTAATTTAGTGCCTTGGGAAAGATAGATAAATGTATATGTTTCTACAACTTGATAACTGGAGCATGCGTATCTCTTCTAAAGAAAGTAACTGTAAATCAAAAACATCTGATAGGTGCCACAAATTCTAGCTCTTTTTGCACTTAGTCATTCATTCATACCTTAATTCATTTAACAAATATTTATTGAGCACCCACACTGTGTTAGGAACTGTGTTACATGCTAGAGAAAAAGCAGTGAAAATGGTAAGCAGATACAGTCCTTCAATGGGCTTAAATTTTAATGATAATTAAGGCTGGTATTAATTTACATGTACAGGTAATAATTATTAAGTTTTAGGCTTTTCAGGAGTAAGAGCCATATGTCAAAATTCTTTGTAATCCTCATGATTACATGCATTAGATATACATGGACTGAAATTGTAAGTGACACTAAATGTTCTTTATACTTATAACAGGTAATTCAAATATGGGTCCATTATTTGAAAACGCATAGCTTTTCCTGTGGTTTGAAATTATATGAAGAATGCCCTAAGTGTTTATTGTAATAAAAGTCAAGGAGAGAAAGTATTATAATGGGCTTAAGAAAATCCAAAACGAAGAGTTTTTTAAAAAACAAGTAGGAGTTGACAACAGTTAAATATTATTGCTATTGGTGAACTTTAATGAATAAAAGAAGTGTAGGAGGCAAATAATAAAAAATGCCCAAGCTATACCTCAAATAGTTTAAAAACAAATATTTGCCAATTCAACCTCTACTTTGTACACCACAAAATACAAGCTTTCCTGCGAATCTGATTATGAAGTTGAAAAATGAGTTCATTTCTAAGTCAATATTTGTATTCTTTAAGCCATTAACGGGAAGAAATATCAACTCTTTCTCTCCCCTCCCTTTATCTGACCTTGTGGTGGGACACAAAGGTAGAGCGAGTTTCAGCACCATGGACAAAGCACTCAAAGCATTCAGCCTTAGGAGAGATATAGGGCATATTTCCCTTAAGGTTGAAACATAAGAAATAACTTTATGGGGATTTCCCATTGTGGCTCAGCAGAAATGAATCTGACTAGTACCCCTGAGGACACAGGCTCGATCCCTGGCCTCACTCAGTGGGTTAAGAATTCAACATTGCTGTGAGCTGTGGCATAGCAAATGCAGCTAGGATCTGGCATTGTTGTGGCTGTGGCATAGGCCAGCAGCTATGGCTCTGATTCGACCCCTAGGCCATGGGAACTTCCATATGCCATGGGTGCAGCCTTAAAAAAGCAAAAAAGAAATAATTTTATGGTAGCCACCTTCCATTTTAAAATGTTTTAAAGACAAATGAATACTTTAGAATGTTGAGCTGGATAATATAAAGTTTATACTTTCAAACCCCTTCTATCTTATGGAAAAACATAATGGCCCTTTTAAGACACCACTGTGATAAATGCATTTAAGTGTCATTAGGTTTAATGGCTCCTACTCACTTGACTATTATACCATACCTTTTAAAGTTAATTTAGTGCATATTAATGGTGTGAAATTGATGAAATTATGCATTGAGTTTCCCTGGGCACAGGTTAAACCAAGGAAGAAGCAAGAGAACAGGTTAATATTATCTTCCACCCCATTCTTCATTTGTTCTACAAAAGATGTCAGCTCTGCCCACGGGAAGGAAATACTCAGTAAGTCGAACTTAAATTGATTTTTATGGTTTTAAACTCAGGTAACTCTCTGTGGTTGGGGCAGCTAAGGTTTGCAGTTTTCTTTAGGGAATAAGAAAATATGTACACTTCTGAGAGAAAGTTCATATTTTATTCATAGTTCAGAGAATTAGATAACTTGTCACTTTCTTTCCTTCCTATATTCATCTTACAGAGTCAACTCAGAGGATCACTCAGGATATCCTTATTTTGTAATCTCTCCCTTACATCATCACCATGACGATGGTGGACAAAATACTGGTGTTTAATCAATTTAAAATCTGAGCTATATATTATGATAATACATAATATTATTATTACATGAAAAATGGAAAAATCCAAGAATTTGCACCCGAGAATACTTGATGCAGCAAAACTTTGGTGCATGGTATCAGGAAGACTAGAATCTAATTTTGAATGATGACTTGCAAAAATACTATGAATGAGAAAACTATTCACTTTAATTATGTTTGAAGGGAGAAGAGAAAGAAAAGTATATACTCACTATTTGCTGCAATTCATTTAATATTGATGGATGGATGACTAAAAGAAGACAAAAGTTGGCGGTCACTCTTGCTTCTCTAGCTCATTTTAGAGCTCCAAACTAAAAAGCATAGAATAAAATTTTGTAGAGGAAGCTAAAGCTCAGGCTAATTAATGCCACTAGCTTCTTTCAAGGCATTTAGTTCATTTAACAAGTTATGTCCTGGGTTTTATAATCTCACCCTTTAGGATTATGGTAATATTGTTAATGTTGCTGAAGATTCTGGAGATTGGGAGAGAAGCCAAGAGGAGAGAAATAGAGAAATTAAGTATATAATTTTGATTTCCAAAAATCAGAGAGAATGAACCATCTCTAAAACTCTGGTAAGATGAAAATAAAATATTAGGCAATATTCTGAAACAAATGAATACAAAGATGGCTTATGAGCATTTGGAAAAGAAACAAATTGGTATAGAAATCAGCTTGGTTTCCAAAGAACAACTCAGCAAGCCTAGTTTTTGTTGTTGTTTGTTTTTCCTACAGAGAGGATTAAGGCTAGCAAATCTCAGAAATGTTTAGGACAGGAAGTCACGGATTCAGAAGTTTACTTAGACCAGGCAATTAACACAAACGAGCTAAGTGGCCCAGAGTACCATTAAATGGAACAGGTAACGGGCACTGTGAATAAAGGAAGGACGCTGTGCCCCAGCTTCCACTGCTCAGGTCAATGACATTATTTTTCTAGGGAGGCCAGAAATCTTGGATTTTTATGTGAATTGTCATGATTTAAAAAATTTAACTGCCAATTTTTATCAATGAAGAGTCCCCTGATTTTAAAACAAAACCAAAATACATCTGTAGAATGAACCTGGTCCATAAGCTGCCAGCTTGGGACATGTGGCAAAGCATATGGACCTTGGCAAGGCCTCTGAAAAGGCTGCACACATCATTACTGAGAATATCTGATTAGGTGATAGTACAGACATTACAATTAGATGAGTTCAAATTTAATCTCAATAAAGGAAAGTTGAATCTTCCCCACGATGGCATGGGCTGACTTTACACTAGAAGTACTCATCTTAGTCACAATTCAAAAGACCATATGGAAAAATAACCTGGAGCTGAATTTTAAACTTAATGTTAATATTTTCTCATAAATGTGAATACACATATGTGTATATACACAACTTCTTTAATTCACTCATTCATTTGAAAACCTTTATTAAAAACTTATTATTGCCAAAAAACAAAACAAAACAAAATAAGACATGCCTGTTAAAAAAAAACAAAAAACAAAAAACAAAACACCTACTATTGCCAATCACTGTTTTAGGTGCTGGGAGTTCAACAGGAATGAAAATCTCTGCTCTCATGGACTTTACAGACTATGTTTGCTATGTCATTACGTTATATGGGCACTTTATGAATGTGTCTTCTTAAGTGTGTTAACTTCCTTTCGGTGGTTTCCTCCACATTTGGCATAGGACATGAAATAACTTTGGGCAAAAAGCGCATGACACTGTGACAAATGTTAGCTAATACATTTATTCATTCATTTAAATTTTCTTTCTAAAATGTTTATTATGCACCTGCTATTCTACTAGGGCAAAATGCTAACAAGATGGAATACTGTGTCAATGGTGTAGCCTGGGATATAAGGTCGTACTTCACATGCACTGATATTTTAAATACTCTGGTAACTCAGCAGCCTATATGTCCTACCTTATCTTTGATCATCGTTTCACAAACTAAACACATTAGAGAAGAGGATGAAATCATCTGCACCTGACAGTAGTTGTTCCAACATCAGTATCACTCTTCCTAAGGAAAAACACCTTGTCTTTGTTCTTAAATCCCATCATGCTGTGTGTGAAACTGTAATTCGAAAATGAGTTGCAAACAGTAAAGTATAAACCTATGAATGAGTCTATTCTAAGACAATTTTTGGCTTTTCTATCTATTTGGTGAATGGTTAAGAAAAAACAATTTTTAAAAATTACCATATTTTCAAAAATAATCCCATTTGATTTTGTAGATAATCTAAATTTAAAAAAAATGAAGAGTCAGAAATAACAGCAGGATTTAGGCTGTGACTGAGTTTATCTCTTCTTATATTGATTCAGTCAGTCAAAGAATCAATATTCTTTTCCTTCAAATCTGGATCTGCTGGCTGGTAATATTTAGTAAGATATTTTTCAGTTGTCCGAGAGACACGCCTAAGTTTCTTGAGAAGCTAGGTTAAGAACAAGGTAACAGATCATCTTAATGCTTGAAAATACATTGTCTAACTTAAAAAAAAAATGGCCCTGAATGATGCTTTTGCAAACCACATATTGTTATAGAAAAATGTTTTCCTTTCTGATGAATGAACATTCTCACCGAAGCTTGATGGTCATAAAAGTTCATTTTAGAACCAGCAGAGGCACGATCAGCATTTTTTAGGAATGCATTATAATAATGCTGTTATGATCCTTCCATTCTTATCTACCTATCTTTTGTTCAGAGAGTTAAAAAAAATTCACTTTTAGAAGGCCAAGGTTTTCTCACCCACGGTATTTTTTCAAAGGGGTTTCTACAGCAAACCAAAGGTCATTTAGTTTAAGCAGAATGAGTTAACATGCTCTGAAAAGAGAGACAGAAAAAGCTCACATACAGATGACTTGGTGATTAAGCCTGGGAGATGAGTAATTATTATCATAAATTATACATATAAAAACCAAATATAACTTCTAGCTTCTCTAAAGCTAAATATACTTGCTGAGATGCTCCACTCTAATAAAGAATTGAAGTAATTTTAGGAATATTTTATAATTTAAAAAGCTTAATGAAAAAAAAATTTTAGAAGGAATGATAAGTCATTTCTCAAATGGCTACTAGGATGTGGGTGACCTAATTCTCTCTCTCATCGCACCACTGATCACAAGCTTCTCTGTAGGACTGGGCTTGCTTCCCTCACCACTGCCTTGAGCACCTCCCAAAGCCTTGCCTTTGTACAGCATTCCCAAGGTTGTGATAATTTTAGGTGGATAAGTCTCTTTTAAAATTATATTTTTTATTTTTAACATGTCTTGAAAAATGTAACTAATATCTAAACCTGGTATTTCACAAATTTTATTCCTTAGATCAAGGCTAAGTTAAAAAAAAAAAAAAAAGCATGTCAGAGTTCCCACTGTGGCACAGTAGGTTAAGAACCTGACTGCAGCAGCTCACATTGCTGTGGAGGTGGTTCAATCCCTGGCCCAGAGCAAAGGGTTAAAAGGATCTTGTGTTGCTGCAGCTAAGGTGTAGGTTGCAGCTGCAGCTTAGATTCAATCCCTGGCCTAGAAACTTCCATATGTTACAGATGCAGCTGTAAATTTTAAAAATTTTGAAAAAAATTAAAAATGTCTCATTTTAAATTATAATAGTAAATAAAGACTATTGCAATTTCTATTTAGAGATGATAAGGATACTAGAGTAACTAAAGTTCTGGAAATGGTGTCTTCTCCTATGGAGAAGGATGCTTTGGAATTTGAGGTACTTACAAAATGACTTAAAAAACTTTTTATTTTGAAATAATGATAAATTTTATAGTAAGTTGTAAAGATAGTACAGAGAAATCCCATATGCCTTTTACACAGGTTCCCCCACTGATTATATCTTACATACCTGTAATAGAACATCAAAAGTAGGAGACTGACATTAGCTCAATGTGTCTGTATAGCTCTATGTCTTTTTATCCCATATATAGATTTATATAACTGTCATCACAATCGAGATACACAGCCTTTCTATCATCACAAAGATCTCCCACATGTTACCCTTTTATAGTCACAGATCCTTTCAACCCCATCTGTAAGCCCTGCCAATCAAGCCAATTGTAAGATTACTCTTTTATGCTTATCTCTTACACACTTTTACTAAAATGTGGGAAAAACCACAGGACTGGGTGTTAGGAGAGTGCTGGTTCTACATTTGCCACTGGCTAATTCTGCTCCTGGACTACTCACTCTCTGTTAGCCTTATTAGGTCATCTATAAAACTGAAGATTTGGATTTTTTTTTTTTAATGGCACCAGCATTTAAGAACCCATATGATGATTTGTCAGTTATGATACCACTTTAAAGATGACCTCATGGAGACCAAGTTAATACAATTTGATTTAAATAAGTAAAGATCAACAAGGAATAAACAGTGTGCTTGAAATGTATTCCGCATTAAAATAGTGTCATTATAACATAACTTAAGAAACCAAGAGTTGCATTATGGTAAGATGCTCTAAAATTTAAAGCAAGTAAAAAATATGATTTTACTTGGACCTGTCTCTCAAGAGGACAGTTGCTGCTATTCTGCCAAATGTGTAGGTGGAGAAACTTGGCACTGTGATTATCTGACTTTCTTTGTCCCCAAGAACACCTTTTGAGGAGGAAGAAGCAAACATCTCTGATGTGTGCCTGGCCAAGTATCTGATCTGGCAGTGCTGCAGCAGAAACCTTAAGTTGAAGATTCGGAACTGCAGAGTTTAAATTTTGGCCCTTTTCTGAGAAGGAAGATTCAGACACTGACACTGGTCTTTGCTTCTGCTGCCCAAGATGGGGGGTCAGAACCAGAGGACCTTCCAGGAACCTAGCAATGGAGTTTCCTGCTCTCCTTAATGTCACTACTTGCTCAACACTGAAGAATAAGAGAAAAACAACAGGAAAGCAGTTTACTTCAAACAACTCCTTCCACTTAAAGCTTTAAGAATCTCTTCCCACGCAGCAATTTCACCTTGGAGGTCTCCTCCTCTCCACAATCCACCCCTATTTTAAATTCACCCAGCATAAGGATGCCACCCAGAATGAGGATGTTTTGAGCTCCTAAACTGAGGCCTTCCAACATGTTGATGAAAAACGGGTGTTCCCTCCCGTTTCAAATAATCTGATGAAAAATACCCAAGGAAGCAGAAAGTTGAAAAGTGTTCTCTGGGACCGCTGGACCATCCACGTCTTTAGAGAACCCTACTGAGACTTTCTATCTGGATACTATCAATTCTTTACTGAACCTTCTTTATCAAAAGGCACCATTTCCAAGCCCCACTCCTGAGGACAATTCCTAAAAGGAGACCCCAAACCAACGGCCTGGTCAATCTTTCCTGTTGCAACTAGGAGTCCAGCCTAACCATCTCAATGATAATCACACAGACACTACCCTCAGCCCCACCAGTTTCCCTCTGCTGAGAGAGCCCATTTTCCACAACCTTTTTCTTGGGACCCCGGAGCACCCTAGATAGCGCTCACAGTCCCCCTTGCACCCCCCACTCCCGCTATTCACCGCCCCCACCCTTTTCCCACCTCTTCCTCGCCCGCCTCGGGCCTATCTCGGCGCTCATTGGACCAGAGAGTCTCAGTCGCCCTCCCTCGCCGGTGGGCACTGCCTGCAGAGCCCGCAAGGGCGCTCGCTCTTACCCTTTCTCTCCCAGAAGTGCCCCATCGCGCCGTCCAGGAGGAGGCATCCACGCGAGCCCGGGAGGTCCGGGCTCCGCTGGCCCAGCGCCGGGGGCGGACGAGACCCGGCGGCGCCGCTGCTGTGCGCTCAGGTTCGGGGAGCTGGGCCTGGCCCGCTCCGCCCGCGCCAGCCCGGACCGGACACGTGGTGCCTTCGTCTCCCGAGCTCTCAGGTCTTGGCTGAGGGCCTTTGGCCTCTGCAGCCGCCAGGCCGCGGCCAGGGCTGCGAACCGAGTCGGGAGAAGGGCGGGAATCAAAGGGCCCGTAGGTGAGGTCCTGCTCCGGGGACTCGCGACCCTCAAGCTCAGTCCTAGTCTCCAGGGCCACAGCCGCCGGCGCTGCAGGCTCCGCACCGGCTCCCGTAGCCACTCAGGGTGGGGGCGGCGCACTGCAGAGGCTCTGTTCCCGCCGGTGGAGGGAGCCCGGGCTAAGAGCGGAAGGTCTGCGTTGCACTACCGACCTCCTCACGCCCGCGCGGATCCCTGGGGTCCCCGAGGCTGGAATCCGCCTCGTGGTATTCACTCACCTGAGTTAACCAATACTCTGTCCCCGCACGGGAGATGCGAACGCTGAAAACCGCAGCGTGGACTTGAGGTGCCCCTTAGGACAGCCTCTTCCTGGGAAAATTCCTCTCCTGACCACAACCTGAAGCGGCTAAGGAAACACTGCCCAAAACTCAGGGCGAAGGCTTAACTGCAGCCACAAGCTCTTCCCAATTTCTCCAGTGACCTTGGGCGCCTCCTCTAAACAAGGTGTCTCTGAATTTCTTGGTCCCGGGGGAAAAACGTAGCCACTCACTTTCTAACTCTCAGGAGATGATAGAAATTGGGCTTAAAAACCAAAGTAAACTACCCCAGATTTCTTTAATAGCAAGTGCAATATAGATATACTTTGCATTGATTTTAGGTAAGGCTGAAGGAAACCTCATCATTGGGAAGGAAACCGTTGGAATTTGTGAGTCCAAATGCAAAACTAATTCATCAGCCCCATTACCTGCTTTCCTGGGAAGGTAGGTCTTTGAAGAAATTTGCGGGAAGATACTTTTCTTCCCTCAGAATTGCCGAGAGCCCCAGGTAGCCCCATCAAGAACTTTCAGCTTTACTAAAGAGCTTCAAGATGGAACTAGAGGCATCGGTCTGGCCAGCCATAGTTAAGGGTCAAAGGGCAGCCACCACAGTCAGGCTAAAGGCTCTTCCAGGTGAGTTTCTTATTATGTTATTTGCTTGGTCTTAGGTAAATCTTTGTTTTTACCCCTAAAAGGAGCTTTTTGTACAGAAGACCCACCTTGCCATGGCTCCCCATCTTGCTACGGCTCCTAATCTTGCCATGGCTCCTAATCTCGCCACATTCACAAGAGCTCAGCCCATACACATACAGTCAGCTTCAAGTACAACAGATTGCTCTTTATGTGTGCGAGAACTTTGCAGTGCAAAATTTTTACGGTTGAAACCCACCAGTCTCACATTACTTAATTTGGCACATTTTAAATGTATGAAACATTTTATTCTGTTGTCCCAGCCTATTTTCCTCTGGTTGTTACTTCTTTCTGATCATAAGGCTCAGACTCTAAGATTTCTCCTCTCTGGTGTCTTCTAAGTCTTGGAAACCCTTTCATCCATAAAAAAAAAAAAAAAATAAACAAATAAAAATGCAGATTTACAACACTATGGAACCCCCTCGCAACAATAATTCCTTTGCCAAACCTTGACATTTCTAGATCCTACTTACTCTGTGCCTTGTATCCTGCCTCTTCACCTGCATTCCAGGTGAAACCAGTGAGTTGAAGCCTTCCTTGACCTTTAACAAAGATAAATCTACCCCTTTGGCTTCTTATCTGAACTTCTTTTTATGCATCAGCATTTCCTTCACTAGCTTGGTTCACAGTCTCTTGGGACTGTGTCTTGGGAATTCATTTTTTTCTCTTCCTTCTCTCCATAATTCAAGATTCCAGGCCTTCTGTGTCATATATTCCTAGGTTATTTCCTTTGAATCCCTCCTACTTTTTAAGAAGACTGGTGAAGCCAAAAAAGAAAGTGGATGTTAGAGTGCCATGGAAATGGTGACCAGCCTCACACCCTTGCAACTTTACAGCTTCCTTAAAAACAGGATTCCCACCTATTTGGAAGGAAATGTC
This sequence comes from Sus scrofa, assembly GCF_054392235.1. Lineage (NCBI taxonomy): Eukaryota > Metazoa > Chordata > Mammalia > Artiodactyla > Suidae > Sus > Sus scrofa. The sequence continues at coordinate 27,901,536 of NC_139386.1, read as the reverse complement.
ATCCTGTTTTTATTCTGAAGCCTTGAAAGCACTTGGGGTGTGTGTGTGTGTGTGTGTGTGTGTGTGTGCGCATTTGAGGTGGAGTGGTAAAGTGGGGAAGAGTGAAGGGTAGTAAGGCACTGATGTGGAGATTATTGAGTGAGAAGTGTTATGTGTACCAGGATATGGGAAGAGGAGAGGGGAAAATCTTATTAGGAATTGTTTTTATCAGAGAGGGTACAGCGCTGGGTGCTGTGGAACAAACAGGGGAGTAGGTGGGGGGCACTGTCTCCAGGAGCTTAGTTTCTTACTCATGGTCAATATATGTCCTCCACAATGCATCTTCCTAATATAAGATAAGCTTCTACAGTTAAGAGTACTATAAATATATCTGGAGGAAAATCAAAGCAGAAACCACTGAACCCAAATTTAGCTGGACATGTTGCAAGAATACAGTGTAATTATAGAAATCGTTGTAGAATTCATTTTAGAAGGAAGGTTTAAACCAAGAGGTTTGTAGAACCTTAGAGATCAAAGTTACTTTAAAAGATTATCTAATCTAGCCTTTGAGATGTTGCATCAATCATCCTTCCCCAGTTCTTGGTTAAAAAAAATCTTTCTCTTTTACCTACTTTTTTTCTTCCTAGATTCTAGATTTGAATTAGACTAGAGAAAATTCTTATTTGGTTTCTCTAGCCTTGAGAATAATGTTAAATAACCAGCTCACAAGTTGAGAAGGCTCAGATGGTGCCCAAAAGCCATGTGGTCCTTTAAGAAATGCAGAGTTAAAGGAAAGCAGATTCAGTTAAAGTGATTGCAAAGAAATGCCAGCTTTCTTTTCTGGGGCTAAACTGTAATTGTCTTATGGTAAGAATATTTGGAGTTTAGTTCTTCAGTGCTTTTAGCAAACTATGTAGAGCTGGTACCTATCTATCATTTATTTATTCATTCAACAGCATTTACTCGGTACCATATTTGAGACCTATTTTGTTTTTCCTTCTTTTCATTTCCTTAAAGCTTGTTTGTTAAAGATTGATTAAATTGACATGCTACTCCTTTAAGTTATCATTTGCTGAGTGTGTATTATATGCCAGGCATCAATTTATATCGTCCAATTTAATTATGACATTTTCCTTAAGAAGTCATACTTTCCTTAAGAAGAAGTAGAGAAGGAGGTCCTTGACTTGTTTACAATAACTAAGCTAGTAAATGAGAATTTGAGTGAGAATTTGAGCCCATGTTTCTGATTATTCTGTATTCCTATTTTCAGAATAGGAATTCTGGAGGCAATGGCTGGGGCTTTTCTGAAGGCAATGGCTAGGCTAGGGCTCTCTGGAGGCAATGGCTTTATTTGAAGGAATAGTCAAATGGGAGAAATATTAGATGCTATGGCAGAATGGTCGGGGAGTGGATGTGGTCAACTTTTGTCACTCAACTCAAACATACTAGTAGCTTTCCCTTTCCTCATAGAAAATCTAATCAAATCTGATAAAAGATATGTGAACAAACATCATTTCAGTATTGATAAGTATTTTAGAGAAGTTAAAATAGGTGATGATGCCAAGGTTTTTGGTCTGAATAACTGGGTGGATGGGGTACAATTTATTTTGATGTAGCAAAATGTGATTGTGGTGGTTGGATGGGAATAGGAGAAATGATTAGTTTTGTTTTGGTCAGGTGGAGTGTCAAATAATAATCAGGCATCCAAATGGAGCTTTGGAGTGGAAGTCTGAAACTCAGAGGCTGGAGATAAACATTTTAGTCTTCACAGACATAAAGAGCAAACTTGTGGTTGCCAAGGTGGGGGGGAGTGGGAGTGGGAAGGACTGGGAGTTTGGGGTTAGTAAATGCAAATTATTACATTTAGAATGGGTAAACAACAAGGTCCTACTGTATAGCACAGGAAACTATAGCCAATCTCCCGGGACAGACCATGATGGAAAATAATATAAAAAAAGAATGTATATATAACTGAGTCACTTTGCTGTACAGCAGAAATTGGCACAACATTGTAAATCGACTATAATAAAACATTTTTTTTTAGAGTCCTCATCACAGAGACAGCTTCTAAGCCAGAGAGGTTTAGGAAAATGGATATGTTCTTAAAAGAAAGGTTTTCTTTGGTCACGTTGCTGTGTAAGCAAGGTAATTCAAACATGTCGTAGCTTGTCCCCACAAACTAAAGCCATCGGAAGATGCACAGCTATAGATGAGCAGACCATCAGCATAGCAACAGTATCTTGTCAAAGGGTGCAGGAAATCTTTTCTTATTTGGAGGCTTCATCCTATCTGCCATTTTAAAATGAAGGTGTTCAAGAACACACTGCTGTTCCTTTTATTAGGGACCAAATGTGTGCCTCAAATCCATTTCACTAACTTTTATCTTGAGAAGGCACTAACCTCTTCTCTGTAGAAATGTGTTTTCATCAGTGCGTTCGTTATGTGTTCGAATAACTCCAACTTCTGAGTTAAACTTAGATGATAATGGCCTTATATTTCTAATATTTAAGATAGCTGTGTAGAGCCATCATTCAGTTTAGATTTTCTCATCAGAATTATCTTCAGAGCCTATTTTTGCTTATCTTTTACTTTTGGTGTGTTTTAGAAAATTTACTGTTCATTGGTTTTTCAATAATCTTTAGTATTCTGGGAGGAGCTGTTATAATGCTCCAAAGGAAGTTGTTCAATGAAGCCACAGGTTACTGATTTCAGGGATAGTCTTTCTTAAGGTGAAGTCTGAAATAAAAGTCCCTCTAATGCCCCCAAATACTCAGGTTTCACAGTGATTTAATGTTCAGCCTTTGGAGAATAATTTCTATTAGTCTAATGTAGGATTTTCCTTGTAGTTCTATTTTATGTTTTATTATTTCTTTTTTCTTTTTTTTTTTTCCTTTTTACGGCCATGCCTGCTCATAGGGAGGTTCCCGGGCTGGGGGCTGCAGCTGTGGCACAGGCAGCTGCAGGCCCATGCCACAGCCACAACAGCACTGGATCTGAGCCACATCTGTGATCTACGCCATAGGTTGTGGCAATGCCAGATCCTTAACCCACTGAGCAAGGCTAGGGATTGAACCTGCATCCTCAAGGGCACTATATTGGGTTCTTAACCTACTGAGCCACAACGGGAACTTCTCTATTTTATTTTTTACAGTAAAAATGTACAAGCATATTATAGAAAATTTAAAAATAGAGAAAAACAACAAGAAAGGAAAAACTATTCATAATCTCTCACTCAAAGATACATACTAATAACATTTGTGTGTACATTCTTCTTATGTAACTTTTAATTAAAAGGAAAATGCTATATATACTGTTTTAAAAAATAATACCATTTTCTGATCACTAAATAATACATTATAGAACATTTAGAAAATACCTAAGTGCAAAAACCCCAGAAAAATAAAAATTACTTCTATCCCATTCTCTGAGGTAACCATTATTCTAAATTTTCCTGCATTTTTAAATGAATGTATGTGAGTATATGTTTGTATAAAATGAAGAGAGACCAAGAGGCTATTAAGGTCATGTTTAGGCTAGGCTTTGAAAAATCACAATAAAATCTTCTGAAAAAAAATCCAAAGAACAACATGAAGATTATGTAGTTCTCCCAGCTGTCAGCGAGTGTTAGAGTTAGCCTTTCCAGCCTGGCACCTGAACCAGAGTTTCTATTTATTGCTGGGGAGACTGCAGCTGGAGTCTTAACTCTTTGGAACAGCAGATGGAGTCTGAAAGATTTGGATAATTGAGCTTTACAATGAACTGGTTATTATAATTAAATGAGATCTTAATTTAGTTCCCTGTGGTAGAAATATCAGTAGTCTTTTGGAATGGTGTCTCAACTATATTCTTTAGCATCGTATTTGAGTTTTTCTTGTCCTAGGTGGATTATTCCCTTCCAAAGAAAACTGGTCCATTACTAATATGCTAACCAGTGTTAGACGTTAGATATGCAAAATCCCTGATCTTCCAAACTTTAGATTAAATGTTTCTCTTATGTGTCTTCATGATACCTTTAATTTCCACTATTAAAATACTTATTACCTTGTGCTATAATTGCCTATATCTCCAACTGAATTATAGACTCCTATAGGACAGGGCTGATACAGCATCACATCTCCATTGGTTAAACCAGGGGTGGTCAAACCTTTGCTATTGAGGATCAGATAGTAAAACACCTCAGGATCTGTGGACCATACAATTTCTGTTTCAACTATTTAACTTGCAGCCATAGATAATATGAAAGTGAATGAGCGTGACTGTGTTCCAGCCGAACTTTATTTACAAAAATAGGAGGTGAGTTGAAATTTGTTCACCCTGCTTGGCATATGGTAAGTGCTCACCAGATTTTATTAGTAGTAGTAGTAGTGGTATTTTAATTTTATTGAATAAATGAAAATCTAATGAAATATGATATTTGCTTTCATGGATCCTACATCCTGGTGGAGATTAGAGCAATTACAATATTATATGAGAAGGCCTGCACATAATGGAAGTCCAGAGAATAGGTATCCTATGAAATTGAGGGAGGGGATTAGAAAAGCCTTCCTGAGTGAGATAGATACGGAATTCTATTTTGAAGAGAAAAATAGAAGGGGTATGCAGAAGATGAGAGAGGGAAGGGTGTTGTGAACTAAGAGAATAGCTCCGATACAAAGGCTGAGAGGCATGGAAGCCTGTGACGAATTTGGAGACCTCAGGTAGTTCATTATAGGAATTTTAACTATGGAAGATGGTGTTGCAATTTAGTTCCTCCACTGTCCTTTAACCCCCTTGTCTGTTTTCCTTTGGACCAACTCCATGCTTTTTTTCTTCATTCTCTCTCTTACTGGTTCTTTACCTTAGTAGATAAACATGCTCAAGTGTTTTCTATATTTATTAAAACTATGATTTCCATTTCAGTTATCGCCACCACCACCACTTCCATGATCCCTTATACCACCACCTTCACTGTCACCAGCATCTGTCTTCCATCAACTTTGCTACCTCTGCCACCTGCACCATTTTCATCACCTCCAACACTGCCACTACCCTTTCACCTCTTATCATCTTCACCATCAACTCTGCTGCCTCCTGACCTCCTCTGCTTACCATCACCACCATTGCTCTATCCACAGTGAAACCCTCCTCTAGTCCTCTGTCCTGAGAAATCAGTCATGACATCTTTCTGTTTCATAGATAACCTTCTTGAGAGAGGAGTAAGCACTTGCTTTTGCCTCTTTGTTTCTCTCATCTGCTGTTCAGCCAACAAGAACCTGGTTTCTATTCTCATCACTGCATTGAAATTATTTGAAGTAATGTCATGACTTGTCATGATCATTATAGTGCCACTTCAGGGGAACCTTTGGCCTTTAACATAGTCAATTGCTCATTGGCCTTTGATCCTGTTTGGGCTTTGGAATACTAAAATTTCTCGTTGCCTCTTAATTTTCTGCCTTTTTTTCAGTCTTCTCCAAGGGCTCTCTATCATCCAGTTACCCCTTAAATGTGAGAGTTTTCCTTGGATATCCACTGATTTCACCATCTTTGGTCAATGTGTATATAATCTCTCATACTCTGTTCCTGTATCCAGTGAATAAGAGTAAGGCAGTTTGCTTCAAGTGAGTAAGAGATCTGGGCAGAAGGGTGGAACTTTGGCATAGCTGTTGAGAGAGATGAGAAAAAGAGCTAAGAAAAGCTGGTTGGGGCGTGGAGCCAACTGAAGTTGCAGATCTTAAATTTGTGGTGTTTTGAAACCACACAATTGTAGTTTTTTTTTTTTTTTTTCCCTAGCATTCTAAGAATAAGAAAAAAAATGGATTAGGTGAATATGTGGCTAGAAAAGGGGATAAATTTCCTAAATAATTACCTTATGGTCTTAACTGAGACTGTTCCCTGAATGGACATATCTTCAAATAGATGAGAAGATATGGTTGTCAAAAGACACTAACCTCTAACCATTTTGTAGTTAAATCTTCTGCATTCGTTCTTGTTTTGATGTAATAACTCTTTATCCTACTCATCCTTCATTTTCAAAGACGTTGTAAGGTTTATATTTATTTTTAAAAATTAGTATGGAATAAAGTTAATTTGTCTAGAGCCCTGGGTGTGATCTTTATAAACTTTCTGAAGATGATTTTTTAATATCAAATCCTGGAACAGGCAGAATAAATTTGATGTAAACATTTAGAGCAGTATCTGACTGTCTCAAAATGGGTTCCTCTATATTTTCAGGACTGGGTCTAAGCCAGTTTATTTTATTTATTTATTTATTTATTTAATTTATTTATTGTCTTTTTTAGGGCCGCACCCTCGGCATATGGAGTTTCCCAGGCTAGGGGTCGAATTGGAGCTGTAGTTGCTGACAACAGCCACAGCCACAGCAACATCTGATCCAAGCCGCGTCTGTGACCTACACCATAGCTCACAGAAATGCCGGATCCTTAGCCCGCTGAGCAAGGCCAGAGATCAAACCTGCATCCTCATGGATGCCAGTCAGATACATTTCCTCTGAGCCACAATGGGAACTCCAAGCCAGTTTATTTTAAACCAGAATTCTCACTTGATTATACATGGATAATTGCATGGCTGAATTCATATGTGTTTTTTGGTTTTCCATTTCATCTTCTCTGCTGCAGATCTTTGGATTCATTACTTGAAATGACTTAAAGTCAGAGAAAATTATATTTTGGGTAAAGTGCAAATAGAGACCTTTCATTAGAGGTCCCCTGTCTATCCCTCTGGCCTCAATTATCCATGGCTTCTAACCTCACAGCGAATACTCCAGCCATACTGAATTACTTCCAAACCCTCAAACATGCCGCGCCCTCATCAACGTCTTGTTCTTGAACATGCTGTTCATCCACAGTGGATTATGTTATTTCCTGACTAATGCCTGTGAGTTCTTCGGAGCTTCACATTGGGAAGCCTTCTCTGACACCCTAATATTGACTATAACATAGAGCTGAATATACCACATGGTGATAATTCCATCTTTGTTGCTCCTGCTAGACAATAAGATCCTTGGAGACTGTTTTTTTGTCCTGATATACCTAGTGCTTAGCACCAGGCTTGACAATTGAAGGCTTTCAGTGATTGTTATTTTAATGAATGAATGAATGAATGAATGAATGATATTACTCTCATTGTTCCATTTTTCTTTTTTATTTATTTATTTATTTTGTCTTTTTGTGTTTTTAGGGCCACACCCACAGCATATGGAGGTTCCAGGCCAGGGGTCCCATCGGAATTTTAGCTGCTGGCCTATGCCATAGCCACAGCAACGCAGGATCCAAGCTGTGTCTGTGACCTACACCACACCTCATGGCAATGCCAGATCTTTAACCCACTGATTGAACCCATGTCCTCCTGGATGCTAGTTGGGTTCGTTAACTGCTGAGCCACAACAGGAACTCCTTCCATTTTTCTTTTTAAATCACATTACTCTGACATATTTTTGTCACATGTCAGAGTTTCTTTCTTTCTTTTTTTTTTTAGTAGTTCTCCTATTTATTTCTCTGCCTGATCATATAATTCTTTCACTAGGAATTATGAAAACAGGAGGAGATTTTTAAAAAATATTTGTTAGGTGATAGAGATCCCTAAAATATGGGTCAGACATCTATAGCTTACTTTTTTTTAAAAAGAGTTTCTTAAATATAAATTTGTTTTAGTAATATTTAATGTTAATGTCATTTCTCTGAGATTTTGCATCTTTGTCATTATCTAACAATATTCATCAAAGATCTTGTGCCATTCTGCTCAGGGACTGAAGATTGCCCCAGAATCAAGCTCTTCTTCTTCTTCTTCTTCTTCTTTTTTTCTTTTTGCTTTTAGGGCCACACTGGCAGCATACGGAAGTTCTCAAGAAGTTAGGGGTCGAATCAAAACTGTAGCTGAGGCCTATGCCACCGCTACAGCAATGCAGGATCTGAGCCCTATCTGTGACCTACACCACAGCTCATGGCAATGCCCGATCCTTAACCCACCAAGCAAGGGCAGGGATCAAACCCGAATCCTCATGGATACCAGTTGGTTTTGTAACTCACTGAGCCACAATGGGAACTCCCCAAGCTCTCCTTTTCCTAGTACCTGGTATCTGTTCTGTTCATCTTATTTGTAGGTCACCTGGTTCCTGCTAATCTACCTGGGCTTTTGACTATCTGCCTTGCCGTCAAGCTTTGAGTATCTTCAAATCATCTTTTGCCCTCTTATCTCTCATTTTCCTGATGTTTTTGCTCTGAACTTCCATGCAGGCATTGAATTTCCCTTTTCTTCTTGCTTTTTGACTGTAGTATCTTGACCTCTAACTCATTTGTGTGTTTGAATTATAGACTAACCAATATAACTGCTGTTTAATCACCTCACCTAGTTCCCTTCCTCTGAATATACCTTAACTTTCCTGGTTCTAGATGAATGTTCATTATCTTTAGCTACAGGTTGGCTCTGACACTTTATTTCTTTTGAACAAAAATACTATTCCTGTTTCCTCACATTGTGACTATAGAAGCTGAGGCATAGAAAGCCAAAGCCAACTCTGTGTTGTTTATGGTATACACAGGAAACATATACTCACATGAATCTTGAAGTAGTGTTTAATTTCCCCCTAGATAAGTATTCTTAATTGTGACCGTGCCTCAGAATTAGCTGAGGAAACTAAAGTACATGCAGACCCTAAGGGCCCCCCACGGAGCCTGAATCAGAATCTTGAAGTGGGGCCTCAGCATATGTATTTTCAGAAATTTTGCAATTTTGATGGGCAGCATCAGTTGAAGTTGAACAGCACTGCTGAACTAATGATTACCCTAAATGCTAGACATTAGGTATGACAGTGAGTATCTCAAATGTTAAAGGACTAACAAAAGCCAACATTATTCGTTGATAACTCTTTGCATCTAGTTTCTCATTTAATTAACCTTCAGGTCAACACTATGAGCCAGACACTATCCATGTAGAGGGATGATTATACTTAAGCAAGGTTAAGTTACTGGGCTATGGTTACATAGCCAATTGCAGAGTAAGGATTTAAATCCAGGTCTTTATTTAGCTGCTTTGTGACTAACACAGTGCCTGGAATACAGCCTCTGGATCATCACACTATAAAGGTTGAGAGAATGGTTTAGTTACAGCTGACAATTTCATGTGAAATTTATGGGCTGCCATTCTCTTTCATGGTGTTGGAGTAAATCAACAGTAACAGGTATATTTTCAGAATAGACTAAACATGGGTAAAATCAATCAAATGTTACCATGGAACAAAGGAAGAAACACTCAAGCTGATGTGAATGGCGCCACATGTATTCTTAGACCTTAAGTAATGGGAGATTGATTCATTTAAAAAACCCGCATTCTATTAAATGGAAGGATTAAACTTTTCTTGGAAATACTTATGCCACCTTATCATCTTCACAGTCAAGCTTTGAAGGCTTACTCATATTTCTTTCACACTGGTATTTTATTTTAAAAGTTGAAATTCTTGGGTTTCAGGAAATACATTTAAACCAGTACACGGGCCCTCTTAGGTGTTCCCTTGTGAAATAATCAAATTAAACAAATATCTAAATGGAATTTGTATATTCCTATACCTGTAAGCCAACTTAATTTCCTCTGGTCCTTGGATGTAGTTGGTAAAATCACTAAACACAGCAGATCCACATGCTTGTACTTTACAACTTTACATGCCCTTCTAGACACCGACATTGGAAGCAAATTCCTTTTTTTTCCCCTAAAAATTTCATTGTATTTTCCTTTATAAGATACTAAAGGAAAAAATAAACATGCTATGAGAATCTTTTATTTTCTTGAAGGTGGTAAATGCGAGAGAAAGCTGGTAATGTACAGTGCCTGGTATGTAGGAGACTTTTAATCAATTATCTGCTGGTGCTGCTTCACTACAGACTTGTCTTCAAATTTTCAGTTCTGTAAGCTCCTAGAGGCCAATAACCATGCCTTCCTAACCTTTGTGTTGCCCTGGCACAGACCCTGGTGCATATGAGATATACCAAATTTTGGTGAATAAATGAATGGATCAGTGAATTAAAGAGAGAATTGAATGGGACAGCATGTGTGCAGATAGCTTGTAAATTATAAAATACTGTCTAATAATAAGGGATTGCTGTTATTATTATTTTTTTCTTTGCATCATCTTCTGTTCCCTTTATCACTGTTGTACTGTTTTCAGAATGCATGTCTTTACTATTGGGGTAATTTTAAAAATGTTTTTGAAGTATGACTGCCTTTAGAAAAATATAAGATTGTGTGAATTTCCAAAAAGTGAACAAACCCATCTAACAAGAACCCAAATTAGAATAAAAATATTACCAACATTGTAGAAGTCTGTCTTCTGCCCCCTCCCAGTTACTCTCTCCCACAGTCCTGACTTCTGACACTGTAGATGCTGTTTGGCCTGTTTTTGGATTTCATAAAATTGGTCATAATGATAGACTCTTTTTGTGTCTTATGTCTGCTCAACATTTTAGGCTTGTGAAATTCACACATGTTTTGGGAGGTAGTAATAGTATGTTCATTCTCATTGCTATGTGGTATTCCTATGTATGGATCTAATTCAGTTTATGTGTCCTTTTTACTGCTGAGGAATTTGGGGTTGTTTCCAGTTTGGGGCTATTATGAATAGTACAGTAGTACTCTTCCATATATTTTATGGTGAAGATATGTACTCCTGTGTATGGAGAAAGATGTGTACTCATAGAGGAGGAAGTGCTATAGGGTACAGATACAGACAGCTTTATCCAATGCTGTCAAGCAGTCTTCCAAAGAATATACACCTCATTACTGTCCCATCAACAGTAGATGAAAACTCTAGTTTCTCTTCATCCTAGAACAGGAATCAGCATTGTCTGGCTTCTTCATTGTAGCCATTGTGGTAGGTATGAGGTATTATTACAGTGAGTTTTAATTTGCATGCCTGTGATGACTAATGAGGGATGACTCTTTTTATTGGCCGTTTGGATATTCTCTTTTATGAAGAGCCTGCCTAGAATTTTGCACATTTTCTAATGGGGTTTGTCTCTTTTTATAATTTCTATTAGAATTCTTTGCCTATTCTACATGTGAGTTCCTTGGCATATATAGGTATTGCAGATATCTTCTGTGTGAATAATTTAAATCTGCAGTCCATTTGGTGTGAAGCTTCCACACAAGCACCAACTATGGGTGGTGTCAGCCTGGTGTGCGATGGATCCCCTGAGTGGATTTCGTGAGATACCATCTCTCCCATCTCATCTCTGAACAAATGAATCAGAATCCCTGGGGGTGAGGACTGGCTCTGCATATTGTCCACTGTTGTATCCTCAGTGCTAAGTAACCAGTGTTCTTGATGTTGAAACAAGTATTTAAAATTCAATCTTTAGTTCGATTCATTCTTTCACCAAACTGTACATATATATGTGTGTGCGTGTATACCACAATACAATTTGAACTTCGCATTTTCTCAGGTGTTCAGTGACACAGTTTATAGCTTGATAAATAGGGAAAAATAAAAATTTATCTTTACATGGTTTACTCTGCATTTATGATGATAATAAACTTTCTAATGGAATCTTTGTTAACATCTCACAGAAGAATGAAAGAGTCATTTAAAATTACTTTTTATCCTATTCCTCCTAAAACAATGTCATGATTTAAAATGTTTTTAAGGGAGATTATGTGATTTTATATTTTAGCCAAGGAGGTTTATGGTTCAAAATTAACTGGGTTATGTTGTGCTGGGGGAGAAAATGGGTAGGAAATAAAAGGCCGAAGAATATGGGAGACAGCTGCCCACCAAGGCAGACACCTCTGTGGGAGGCTGTGAACAACCCATTAAGAAGAGTAATCGCACACAGAGTTTGAATTTCCATTTGGATGGAAATTTCCACAATGGGCCAGATTAGATGACCTCTAACAGTACCTTGCTGCTTTAAACTCTATATATTTTTGCAGTGTGACCCCTGATAGTGTGCAGACACAGTTCTTCCCCTGGAGGTGAAGTCCTCCCTACTCCATTGCTCTTGATTTTCTTGTCCTGGATGCAGAGGCATACATCACCTTAGGGTTTTGGAAGTCATGCTTTCAGAGTCATCACCAAAAGGAGATTTGTCTTGCCCTTGACCTAGCAGAGAGGTTCTTGTCAGACCTCCATCTTCCTTTTGGATTTATTCTGTTCTATATTTTTAGGGACCTCCCTCAGCTAGATTCAAGATGTTCTGTGAAATGGAAATGTAGCTGAGTGGAAAGAGAGATTGACAGTGAAAATCCTCAATCTGCCACTGACAAAAGATAATTTTTCAACATTAAATATAAAAAGCTCTGCCTGATGGGTTGCATTATAACCAGTGGGGTGTCTTGTCAACCAACGTGCTGGGAAACAAGTTTATCCAGCTCACTCTTTTCAGTAATTATTGGCTTTAAGTGAGAGCATCCAAGCATGTTAAATGAGACTTAGTTCATAATTGTCAGATATTAGTATAATGGATTCACATAAAAGGATTTTAGACATTTGGGCCAATTTGGCCCTCTATCCTAGAAGCTGCACGTGGCGTGGTATGAATCTGCTCCTTAAAATTGGTGAGAGGATTGTGTGAAAACACTGCACAGACATTTGGCTTTAGTCAGGAACATTTCCTGACTCACTTGTCACCCAACACTGTGTTGCTGGCCTGAAGCAGGCCTGTAACAAAAAAGCAAAAACATCAGTAGGAAGATACCAACCCCAGGGTGCAGTAAATCTGGAGCTTAATTTTCAGGCTGAAAACCCACAATCAAAAACATTTTCAGTTGGCTTCTTAGCTTGAATTTCCAAGTGTTACATGAGATTCGTTAGGCAGCTTTTTAGTCTTATGTTAGAAAGTTTGCTGTGTCTCAATTCCCAGGGTGTGTACTGAACTGTTCAACATTCTTGGACCTGTACAAGGTTGTAAAATTTGGATATGAAGAATCATGACATTTTAAGTTAGTGTTTTCTTAGGTTTATTAATACAGAACATGTTTACCACAACAGGGATATTGTACCAATTCTTTTCATAACCAGCTTGTCAAGGCTGGTTTTAAATCATCACATTTTTGTGGGGTTGATACCTTATTTACATAAGAACCATTTGAAGATTTCTTGTAATATTGCCTTGGGACATTTTGGGAGATTCCAGAGAAAACATGATTTTTTTAATAAACAGATATCATAGTCTTTAAGTACATAGGGACCTCTGACCTTACCTCAGAGAAACTTTGGATAGGGACAAACCTCCCTGGTGGGAATATTCCTTTTATTATCAAAAAAAATTTTTATGAAGTGTATAGTTCATTTACAATGTCATGTTAGTTTCAGGTTCACAGCAGGGTGATTCAGTTATATATACACATATATCTATGTTTTTCAGATTCTTTTTTCTTAAAGGTTACTACAAAATATTGAGTAAAGTTCCCTGTCCTATGTAGTAAGTCCTTGTTGTTTATCTATTTTATATATAGCAGTATGTATATGTTAATCCCAAACTTCCAATTTATTCTTCCCCCTACGCTTTTCCCTTTGGAAACCATAACTTTGTTTTCTATGTGGGTCTATTTCTGTTTTATATATAAGTTCATTTATATCACTTTTTTTAAGATTCCAAATATAAGTGATATGATATTTGTTTTTACCCGGCTTACCTCCTTAGTGTGATAATCTCTAGGTCCATCCCTGGTGCCACAAATGGCATTATTTCATTCTTTTTGATGGCTGAGTAATATTCCATTGTAGAAATATACCACATCTTTATTTATTCATCTTTTGATAGACATTTGGGTTGCTTCCACATCTTGGCTATTGTAAATAGTGCTGCAGTGAACATTGGGTTGCATGTATCTTTTTGAATTATGGTTTTCTCCAGATATAGTTTCAGGAGTGAGACTGCAGGATAATATAGTAGTTCTATTTTTAGTTTTTTAAGGAACCTTTATACTGTTTTCCATAGTGGCTATACCAATTTACATTCCTACCAGCATTGTAAGAGGGGGAAATACTCATTTTAGAATTCCCCTTGGTTATAGGAGAATCCTTGAGTCTATGGTAATATTTTATTTCACAGCCATGCCCAAATTTAGTCATGGATCAGCCACATTTTTCCCTTTTTTTAAAAAAGTACTTATTAGTTTTCACAGGTAATACATGAATATCCTTTTTTGGGAATATTTCAAGCAATGAACTATATTCAGGATTAAAGAGTTAATCTCCCTTCACTCCTGCCTCTTATTCCATTCCATCTGACCCCATCCCAAAAGCAGTCAGGCTTAATACCAGAGAATCTTTTTCTGATCTTTTTAATGCATTTACATTCATATATATGGACATAAGCAAATGCATAATTTAGCAAATCTTAAAGGAATCATAGAGTATGCTTTTTTTGGCTATTTGCTTTTTCTTTTTTTTTTTTTTTTTTTTTTTTGCCATTTCTTGGGCCACTCCAGCAGCATATGGAGGTTCCCAGGCTAGGGGTTGAATCGGAGCTGCAGCCACCGGCCTACGCCAGAGCCACAGCAACGCGGGGCCTACACCACAGCTCATGGCAACGCCGGATCGTTAACCCACTGAGCAAGGGCAGGGACCGAACCCGCAACTGCATGGTTCCTAGTCGGATTCGTTAACCACTGCACCACGATGGGAACTCCATGCTTTTTCATTTAAAAATATAAATTAAATTATGTTTAACCAGAAAACAGTTGGATTTGGGATGGTGGTTTCTGTTTTCAAAGTCAGAATTAGAGAAGTTTTCCAAGAGCCTCCCTCACACATGGACTGTACTATTTCATTTCACTGCCTGCCATTGTCCTTTCCATTGTCTCACTGTCCAGCTGCATCAAGAGGAAAACATTTCATTCAGTGCAACAATTCAGAAAGCCTTGTTTGTGTTTTCAGATTAAAGTGTACTTGAGACTTTTTGAACCAGCAGAGTGAGAAAATGGAAACACTAACAACAATTTCAATTTAAAGAGCTATGCAGTCTAGATAGATAGGCTGCTTAAACAGCAAAGGAATAGTTTTATAGCCTCAGAGATAGAAGCCATTTCTACATGGGGTAATTGCGAAGAAAAACTGGTCCATCTGACCTATTGTCCTATTTCTACCAAATTCTAGCAGCTTCCCTTAGCCCTTCTTTTATGACTACTTGACAGATGCGCAGAAGGCAAAAGCTCTTCCTGCAAAAGTTGAGCCTGATTGCTTACAATTTCCGCCTCCAGGGGTTTTCACCCCTCCCTTGATTAGGAGAAATGGCCCCCTGCTCATCCTGTCAAGACGCCCTTGCTGCACAGTGAATAGGGGAAAAATCTCATTTTGGAGACATGCATTTTCTGTGAACTCTATTAAGCAACAAAGCAGCCAGGCTTTCATGGGGTCACATTTCCAGGATATAATCACCAACTTCTTGGGTGCAATAGAAGGCCCCTGCCGGAGTCCACTCTTTCCGTGTTCATCAATGTGATTATTTCATGATAACAGCTTTCTCGAGGGAGCCTGAGATGCTTTCTGCACATTTTAATGAGCCTGTCATTCTGCCTCAATTTTCCCCCTTAGTCTTTATTTCTTTTCTGATTCCTTCCTTTCATGTTGTGAGCCATGTGTATTTGGAAGGCTGGGAGGACACGGAGATTTTAAATGTCATCCATCATAGATGGAAATCCATTGTCTTTCCTTCTTGTAATATTACAACAAACATCCCTGTATACTTAAAGATTTCAGGGTCCTATCCAGTGACCTAGTAAATTCAAGATTCTGTAATTCTGGTTTTGCTAGAATTCATTAAAAGAAATTAGATGATCTGTATATAGACCCAATAGTTTGAATGCTAACATTTTTATTTTCAGGTGTTACTTAATGTATAAATATTAAATTTGGGAGTCATAAAAATTTGCTTTTTTTATTTTTAATAACAGACAAAAAAGAATAGATAAAGGAATGGTCAGAATATTTGATTTCATTTCTGCTACTTATGCTATTCCATATTTACTAAATTTATACTTAATTTTCAATATATTTAATATTTTTTCTCATACTAGAGCTCAATTTTTATTACTAAATTTATCCTGGGATTTAGTATAAAAGGATAGTGCCACAGGATTTAATTTTATAAATAAGTTTATCTTGGAATTTACTGTGTAAGGACTGTAGACAAGGGTATATATTAATGATTTCAACTACCCACCGATGATTTTTTATTCTGATTTTTTTGAGGTGGCTTTTGTTAATGAATGCTGTCTGTGACGAATGCTCCCTGTAGCTTCACCTATTTAAATTAATCTGCTCTTTCTTCTTTGTAAACATATGTATGATCTGCTTCAATCAGATTTTCTGAAAACAAAGAAAAGTATTCCCCATCTTTTCCCAGGAGGTTTACAAATGATATGCACTGAACTAATCCAATTGGACTAATATGATTATTTCTGTGTGTATGCAAAGGGGCATAGACTGCTCAATAATACATGAGAAAAGAGAGATGGCCCTTCTCCCTGTCTTTGCCTCTGGTTCTGGGGGAGAAGGTGTCTGTGGACTGAAAACCCATGTAGCTGCTGGGCTCTAAGACTTTTCCTTAGGAACAGTGCTCTCCTTTCCTCTGAGAATGAGGATGCATTCTCCAGCTCAGACAGACAAAGTAAGAGGTTGGCTCACCTTCACTCACACCTATTTTTCTAGCGATGATGAAGGGGGTTTGTAGGCGACTCAGGCTTCCACCTGACCACCACGGTGCCAGAACCCAGGCCTGGGTATGTCTGGGCCAGTTGGCTGAGGGAAGGACACATTCTCAGTCTGAACCTGGGTGTGTGTCCTTGAGGCTGCCCCTCAGATACCTCCATGGTGTGTGTTTTCTCCATCTAGGCTGCTGTAACAGAGTATTCCATACTGAATGGGTTATCCACAGCCGAAATTTCTCCGTAGTTCTGGAGGCTAGAAAGTCCAAGATCAAGGTGTCAGCATGGTCATGTTCTGGTGAGAGCCCTCTTCCTGCCTCTTAGCAGGCAGCTTTTTGCTTTGTCCTCACACAGCAGAAGAAGCCCATGGTCCCCCCTCATAACCTAATCACTTCCCAAAGGCTCTGCCACCCTTGGGGGTTAGGTTCCAGTATGAAATTGGGGAAACACAAACATTCAAACCACACAGTGTGCTTCTTATGCCCTCTTTCTGCTCCCTAATATTCCCAAAGGTCTTTCGTTGGTTCTTCTCTTTTTTTTTTTTTTTTTTCTTTTTTAGACATCAACTCCCTGGTAACATCACCAAAGCCATGATTTTCACTATTTCTTGATGACTCTAAAAAATATATCACTAGCCCAGACCCTCTCCAGAGATCCAAACTCTTTTGGGTATTTTCATTTGAAGATATTGTTAGTTCTACCAAACTACCATCTTCCAAGACTAACTAATTATCGTTATTCTCAAACATTCTTTGTGTTTCTTAATTGAAGACATGACACCACCCATCCCCCCGCCTCAATTCTCAAAATTGGAGTCATGATATATTTTTCCCTCTTGTCATCTCCCATATACCAGACCAGTCAGTGTTATAAATTTCATCTCCTAACTACATCTCTGTCTATGGCCATAACATCCTGAACCGAACTTGTCTAACTACATCTCAGATTCCTCTTCTGCCTGATCTTGTCTAACTACATCTCAGATTCCTCCTCTGTTTTCCATGGCTGTTTCACTACATTAGGCAAGTTAGTGAATTTTTTGATTGTTTTGTGGAGGAGGGAAGTGAGTGCATAGGGAGAGATGTGTTTTCATAGATGGAATACACACTGTTGGCTGGGTTGACATGGAGTACATTAACATTCCATTTTACTTCTTTTTACAAAGTTTTTGTGAATATAATTTTAAAAGACTGTACATTAGTTCAAGACAGGCCATTTACCTGCTGATGGTATGTTCTTTGCATTAATTAATTTTTCCACTAACATTATGTAAAAGTGTCCTTTTAGGCACATGTTGCCTGCTCTAAATATTACCAGTTTTTTTAACAATCTAATGGGTAAAAAGCTGTACTTCACTTTCTTCAAGTCATATTTTCAGGATTCTATATAACTTCTGGCATTTTCATACATTATTGTTCATATGTCTTTTTTTATTATGTGATTTACCTGTTCTCATGAATTTTTCATACTTTAATAAAATTTAGATGGTATTTCTATTGAGTTGGAGGGGCTCTTTACATATTAAGGATATGAAACTTTTCTGGAAGGTGGTGCATGTGTGATAATTTTTTTCTTTTACTCTGCCACTTGCCTTTGGCAATATTTATGTTATCCTTTGTCATTCAGAATTATTTTATAAATAGCTTTTATGTAGTGGCTTGGTCTTTTCCTTTGTGTCTCCACAACTTTCTTCTCACTGGTCTCTCTTTCTTAGTCTCCACACCCTTCCTCTAGCTGACAAATAGTCTTAGAGTTATCTTCCCAAAGCACTCATCAGTCCTGTTAGTTCTGCTTTAAAGTCCTTCCATGGCTTTCTGTTGTTTACATGGGAGAGTCCACATCTGTTTTAGCAAAGCAAAGAAGGTCTTTTGAGATCTGGTACCTTGCTGCCCTTCTGACTCATGGTCTACCGCTGGCCCCTACCAGCCACACTAACCCACCAGCACTTTCACATCCACCAGGCACCATGTGTGCTGCTCATGACAGAGTCTTTGTACACAATCACCTTTGTCCAGAATGCCTTTCCTCTTTCCTTGTGCTCTTAGCAAACTCCTACTTATCATTCCAGGCTCAAGCACAGTTGGGGATTCTTTTCTTCAACACCATGCTACTTTTTGGAAAGCACTGCTCAGTGGCACCCCTTATCAAATTATCCAAAAGTACCTTTTAAAGAGAGACTTTCTGAGGAAGAGTTGCAGATCATACTACAATTATTGCTTATAAAAGAGACACAAAGAGTTTAAACAAAACTTTAAATAATCACATTCATTTCCAGTTATTGTCACAGTAAAAACTATTAATCTTATTCTTGTGCGAATGGAGCAAGTTTTGGTTAACTGTACACTGAATTCTACACAGAGTGTGATGGAAAGCTTTCCAAATGTTTCTTAGTCCATCTCTCCTATGGCCTTTTCTTAATTCAGGAGGGAATATGCTATACATATAGTTTTAAAAAGTGAGATTGGCAGGACAGTGAAAATGGGATGTTGTGCCTCAGGGGGCAGATGTCCTTACAAAAAACTGTCTGTCAGGCTGAATTTGTTAGATTATATGGTAGGGTGAATATGAACTTAGACTAAAACACAGTATTATATTTAGATTTGGGAATGGGCAGGGACTATTGCTAGACCAGACTTAATTGCATATGTCATTTGACTTTGTGGCACTCTATATATGTCTTCACAAAAAAATCTCAAAGGAACACAGTATTTATCTTAGAAGTTTAAATATACAATTCAAGTTACTGTTCTCATTATTTTATTTTTCTTTTCATCTTTATATCCTGATTTGTGTGTTTAAAAGAAATGCGGTAGAAATAGTCTGCATTCAAATACTGTTATTCTTTGATTTGTTAAGAATGAGTCAGTGTAGAAGCTGAACATTTAATAAGTTGAGAGCCAGAAACAAAGAAAATTATTATTTAAAACTTTTCATATGTGTTACACTTCTCATCCCAAGATTATAAGGTACCAATTTCTGCTAAATACATAAAAGTGTTGCCAATCCTAGAAATTTCAGAGAGAATAGCAAGCATTAAATAGTAGCATAAAAATAGAACTTTGTGACCAGTAATGAAGGGGTGTTTATTTCCTACATTACTCCGAAATGTATAATTTTAGTTGTTCCTTTTCAAATTACAACCGGATACAAAAATCTCTTTTCATTCAGAAAGGATATTATTAAGTTTTCCTTTAAAAAAAAAAAAAAAGCAGCTGTGTGCAGACAGGTCTCAAAAATGGATCCAAAGATGAATGCAAGAGCTTATTAACATGATCCTATATTTTAATGAGATGAAGTCACACTGTTTAATTCTTTCTCCTTGTGCTGATTTTATTACCATTCACTGTTTGTGATCCTAGGCTGTAAGAAAGGCATGCAGTTTAGACAAAGCTAAAATTACACTCATGAGTCTGTGAACTTTTGGACTGATCATGGTTGTTCTTTTGTTCTCTTATCCCATCTGTGATTTCAGGGTTTCTCTAGATCTTTAGAGAAGTTGGAGATCACATGCCAGTGAGATTCCCTTTCCTTTAGTGGGAGATATTTGACAGTCCCAACAGCTGGCTCTAGAATTTTGTGGAGTCTCACATGACTGCTGTGTCAGAGAGGCCAACAGGGAGACTTCAGGGAGCTATAATCTGTCTCACAAATTAGGCTACAACACTGTCCCCCACACCCTGCCCAGGAGGAGTACCATAATTTCCAAAAGATTCTTCCAGGGCCTGTTGATTTTAAAAAGATTGAAGACTGGTCTTGCAATGCCTCACTTTGTCATAATTTACAATCCTAGAGCACCTGCCTCCACATTATGTAGCTTCTAAATCTTTTTAGGGTGAGATAGGTAAGATCTCTTTTTAAAAACTGTACTGGAACTTGCCGTTGTGGCTCAGTGCTAATGAGCCCAACTAGTATCCATGAGGATATGGGTTTGATCCCCGGTCTCACTCAGTGGGTTAAGGATACGGTGTTGCCGTGAGCTGTGGTGTAGGTCGTAGATGTGGCTCGGATCCCTCATTGCTGTGGCTGTGGCATAGGCCAGCAGTGGTAGCTCCAGTTGGACCCCTAGCCAGGGAACTTCCATATGCCACAGGTGTGGCCCTAAAAAACAAAAAATAAAAAAAACCCCATATGTTATGGTAAAATATACATAATGTAATACTTATCATTTTAGCCATCAGTAAGTGCATAATATAGAAGAGGCATTTGATACATTTACAACGTGTAACAAACATCACTTCCTATACCCTAAGCATTTTCATCTCCCCTTTCCAAATTCTGTATCCATTAAATAATTACTCTCCTACCCTTCCTCAGTACCTGTTAAACTCTATTCTACTTTCTGTCTTTATGAACTCACCTATTCGAGGTACCTCATGTAAGTGGAATCATATAATATTTATCCTTCTGCATCTGGCTTATTTCTCTACTCATAATATTTTCAAGGTTTGTCTACGTTGTAGCATATATCAAAATTTTACTCCTCTGTATTGCTGAATCATGTTATATTATGTGTACATACCACATTTTGTAATCCAGTCATCTGTTTGTGGTCATTTGGGTTGTTTCCACCTTTTGGCTATTGTGAGTAATACTGCTATAATCATTGGTATACAGCTGTCTGAGTCCCTGCTTTTATTATTTTGGATTTATACCTAGGAATGGAATTTGTGGGTAAGACCTCTTTTTACTAGACTCAAAATCTAAATTAGTTTCATCTTTTCACCATTAAGTGAAGTTTTTTGCCCAGAATTATTAAAAGGCTGTTGTTATTCCCTAATCGGTTTGCTCTATACGGTATGACTCCACCTGGGTATCTGTGTGATCACCCCGTTTTTAATTTACTCGTACTTCTCTCATGCTCTTGCCTTTCGAAACACCTGGAAACAAAATCCATCAAAGAAGAAGATAGTTTCTTTTTATCTTGGGTTAGAGATGGCATAGATGCTATTCTTTTTCAACATTCATGACATAGAGAATTTTTTACTTCATGAAAAAATATCCTAGGCATTATTTCCATACTATTTTCAGAATTTATTTTGCAGATTACTTGGTATAGCACCCGTCATCAATGCATAGGGATGGAAAATAAGGACATATCATTTCCCTGGTGGAAATAATTATTCTGGACACGGCACTAATTTACCAACCCTGAAAAAGTCAGTTCTGTTTATAAAGACCTTGACATATCCACAGAATTGAGAATTTTAAGTAAATATCATGAGCTTGTGTTTGCTGGCCCCCGGGGTAATTGCTTAATACAAGTTCCTCCAGAGATCTTTATCCTCAGAAATCTTATTAAAATGATGACATTATCAAGGTGTTGGAGGATGGGAGAGAAAAAAATTAAGGCGGATTTATAGTGGAAGCTCAGCCAGAGGAATTCATTTCCATAGAGATATTTTGTCTTGTCTCCTAAACTCATCCTTATGTCCATCAGAGAGGCAAGAGAGGTGGAATGGACATAATCCTTTGAGACTCTTGGTTAATTATCCTAAATAATGTGGTGGATGTTCCCCGTTAATGGGCATGGCAATCAAGTAATCTCTGCAACCTGCCCATCACCTCTTTCACCCCTGCTGTGGGATTGTGCTGGATTAGCTCTGGTTCTGTAGATTTGCCCTATTTTGGAGAACAGTGGAATTGCAGAATTGCAGGTTTTGAAGGTGTTTGTACTATGTGTTTTAATTCAATCTGAGTGTCTGCCAAGCAGATGTCTGGATCCCAAGTGAATTTTCAGAGACAATGAGCAATGTGGGGCAGTGGTTCAGAGGGCTGAGGGTGGAAAACAGACCAGTTTGGATCTGACTTCAAATGCATTAGCTGTGAGTCCTTAGATAAGTCACCTAAGCATCCTGAGCATCTATTTCTTCATCTATAAAACATTTTATTTTTAAAATGATTTTTATTTTTTCCATTATAGTTGGCTTACAGTGTTCTGTCAATTTTCTACTGTACAGCAAAGTGACCCAGTCACACACACACACATATGCACACATATATAATTTTTCTCACATTATCCTCCATCTCGCTGCATCACAAGTGACTAGGTATAGTTCCCAGTGCTATATAGCAGGATCTCATTGCTTATCCATTCCAAAGGCAATAGTTTGCATCTATTAACCCCAGATTCCCAGTCCATCCCACTCCTCCCCCCTCTCCCTTGGCAACCACAAGTCTATTCTCCATGTCCATGAGTTTCTTTTCTGTGGAAAATTCATTAATACATTTTTAATAACTCCTTACCTGCTTGTTATGGGAACTAAATAGAAGAAAGTTTGTATACTCCTGTCATTATCGAGTGGCTGCTTTGTCTCATCACAATAGTGAGTGCTTTACTTACACTTTACTCTAGTTGGAACAATAAAAAGTGTCAGGTGAGTAGTACCTTGAGCTACCCTTTGGGCAGTTTACTTCCAGAGATTTCATCCAATCTCATCCCACCCCCACCTTTGATTCTGTCTCCAAAAGATGATTGTGGTAATCCCTCTAAAATGGAAGTTTGGTTATCTTATTTCCTTGCTTGAAATACATCGGTATCATCTTAGCATCATCAGGACTATGTGTAGACTTCTTAATAAGGCATTCTAGAGAAGTTCAACTTCTGCCAACCTTTAGCCACTTTTTCTGCTCCTCCCATTTGTCCCCGGGTACAGTAAAATATCTGGAGTTTCACACATGCCCTAGTCTATTTCACAATCCCTCCCCATCTTTTCCAAGATCACATACTTTGTGTATGCTTTGCAGTCTATACTCAAGAGTTACTTCTGGAAGCTTTGCTTGATATCTTCATAAGGTTACTATAAATTTACTTAACTGCAGTGGACACAAAGCTCTGACTCTCAGAGAATAAGAACTGTTTTTCATTTTTGGTATAAAAATACCAAAATGGTATTTTTCCTGGCTTCTAGTAGTCCTCAAGTAATATTTACTGAGTTGATGAACTCATGTATGTTAGTCCTTTGAAAAGAATTAGGATGTCCCGCCATGACTCGTGCGCTGAACTTTCTCTTCTCCATGCTAAACATTTAGTTACCCTTATTGATTTACTCCAGTAGGGCCAATTGCCCGCATGATAAGTCCTAGCTTGGTTTATGACTCAGATGGTGGGTTTACCGTTTCTCATCAAAAATCCGCTGAAATGATGATAGAAAAATGTAAAGGGTAACACGGTCTCTTGAGTACAAAGAACTGGAGTAGGGACATCAGCACCTCAAAAAATTTAACCAAGTTCTGGGAGAATAAGAGTGGGTAGGCTCACATGTGTGAGGAACATCTCAGCTCAGGGTATGTAGAATAAAACTACTGGAAACTGAGTGTATTTTTTTAAGTAATAAATTGTCAGGTTGAACACTAGGAAGAGGGTCAGAAATCATATAATGGATCTAAGTTACTAGGAACTGATGATCTGTACCTCCTATTCGTTTTCCCTACCTTCCTCCTCAACTACTGCCTGTATAATGCTAGCATTTGCCTCTAGATTAAAGCAGGATAGGTACTTTCCAAAGAGATAGAGTATTCTTTCTAGGAAGAATAAAGCCTCTCAGGTGGGGGTGAGCACTCCTGATTGAGGACCCTCCTTATCTTGGCATTTAGGGAGTGGGAGGGTTGGGGAGGTTTGCCTCCTTTCTCCCTATCTGCCTACCCCACCTGAAGCCTGCACATTAACCTCCCCTACATAGAGTTTACATCCATCTGCTCTTTTATCCTCAGGACAACGAGGTCCAAGTATCATTAGCCATCATTTGTAACTATTGGTAACCAAAATTTGCCAGCTTTTTGAGAAGATCCAATAACATGAAAGAGAAGCACCAAGGAGAAAAAAAAAGGAAAGAAAAATTGGCCTCTAAGGAAATAGATGATTCATAGTAGGATAGAAAAGTTTCAAGTAGTTTTGATTTTAAGCGGTATCACCTATAAAACAAGAATAGAATGTAATGAAAAGGAAAGAGGAACAAGCAACGGGTTTATAAAAATAAAAAAATATAATAATTGGAGGGCTGGAATACATGGTTAAGGGGCTTCTCAGAACGTAGACCAAAAAGACAAAAACGCAGAAAAAGATGAGAAAAACTGAAGAAAAAAAATCAGAGTATCACTACAATAGAGCCAACATCTGAATAACAATTGTCAAAAGGGAAGATAGAAACAGTTAAAGACATCTAAGCAAACACATCAATAGAAAACCAAACCAAAACAAACAACAGCTTCCCAGTGCTGATGAGATCAAATAATTCAATCGGAAGAAGATGGCTGGGCCCTGAGTGTTCTGTGCCTCCTTATGGTTCTGCCTCAGTTGCTTTCTAGTTCGCCACACACAGTCTGAGTGTATGTAGGGTTGGACAGGGAGTGGGCAAATTACCCAGTTGAAATTATTTCTTTTAAAATGTACTTAAAAAATATTAGCAACAACAATACTACAGTTTATTGGTTATTATGTGATTGTTATAATCATAAATGCTCATGGCCACTCTACAAGATAATTGTCGTGTCCTCGACTGAATCAGTTTGCTGTGGTTGCTGTAACAAATTACCACAAGCTTGATGGCTTGAGACTGTAGAAATCTTTGCCTCGAATTTCTGGAGGCCAGACGTCCAAAATACATGTCAATGGGCCCAAATTAAGGTGTCAGCAGACCTAGTAATGCTCCCTTGGGAGGCTCTAAGGGAAAATCCATGCCTCTCCTCTTTCAGCTTCTGGTGGTCACTGGCATTCTTTGACTTGTGGCTATTTCATCCAAGCTCAATCTTTGTGGTCACAATGCCTTTTCTTCAATGTCAAATCTCCCCATGCTTCTGTCTTATAAGGATATATGTGATTTTATTTAGGGTCCACCTGGATAATCTTCCCATCTCAAAGTCCTTAACTATCTACAAAGATTTTTGCCATGTAAAGTAACGTACATATGTCTAGGGATTAGAACATGGACATCTTTGGGCGAGGGGGCACTTTTCAGCCCACCACACCACACTTTAGAGATACAAAGGAATTAAGTTCATTTGTCTGAGGACCACAAGGGTTACCTGGCAGAGTCTGGATTTGATCTGCATCTCTTTGATCCTGGAGTCTGTCTGTCTGTCCCTTCTTCCCTCCATTTATCCCTAAATAATGAGTAATATCGTAGGACATTTGCATTGTGTTTTTATTCTGAGTCAAGGTTAATTGTAAAACTCCTAGGTTCAGGATGCAAAGGGTGAGCAATACTGAGAGAAATTACTGATGACACAGAACAGTCAAGCTTCGTGCAACACTTGTATTGATTTCCTTTATTGTTGAAGCAGGCAGCCAGGCGATGGGGAGGGAAGGCTGAAGGAGACCTGCGGTTCAGGGGGATGGGCCAGCGTCTCATTACCTTGGCTGCTGCTGCTTCTCAGTCTGTATATCAGGGACCTGAGCCAGCAAGCTCTCCTTCTGCTTAGGCGAGAGTCTGAAAAACCTAACCCAGCTTCCTTCGTTGGAGATTCAGGGAGGTCTGTGCTGAGTTCCAGCTTTTATGCTAGAATTTCTACTACAGCAGCATGAAGAATTAGCTACACTGGTTTTTATTTAAATCCAAACACATTTTAGTTACTTGCTTTTTAGGTACAAACATGCTTTCCTCTTTTCAAAAATGTTTCTCGAAGACATTATGTTCAAAAGCAAGTTTTATAAAGGACCTACTATGTAGCACAGGGAACTCTATTCCATATTTTGTAATAACCTATAATGGAAAAGAATCTGAAAAAGAATCTACCTTTCTCTCTCTCTTTCTATCTATATCTGAATCACATTGCTGTACCCCCGAAACTAATACAACATTGTAAATCAACTATGCTTCCCCCTAAAATTTAAAAAACAAAATTAAAGAAAACACCTCCAAGTTCTATATAAATATGTTTATAATATTTTTTAAGAACAATGTGTTTATATTTATCAAAGTTGGTTAAAAACTCTGTCAAAACAAGTTTATTTGAGGGGAATGCTGAAATATCTTTGAAAAATACTTAAATCACACAAGTTACAATTATATGCAGTTGAACCATATAAATGTAGACAGAACATTCCTCACTCACTCAGAAGTAATCACTGTGAATGGTGAGTAATTTGGGATGCATCATTTCAGCCTTCTGTTTATACTTTTTAACAGATGTATCAAATATATTTATTTTTATTTTCAATAAATAGGGTTATGTTTTGGCTACTTGCTTTTTAAAGTTGACAATGGGAGTTCCCTGGTGGCCTAGTGGTTCAGGATTTGGCATTGTCACTGGAATGGCTTGGATTCAGTCCCTGGCCTGGGAACTTATACATGCCAAGGGCATGCCCTCCTCACTGCCCCCACTGCCCCCCACAGTTAACAATAAGTCTTGGTGATAGCTACAGTTAGAATCTACAAAAAATTGTATAGGATCCCAAAGCATGGGTATATAATACCATAATTTATTTACTCCCTTTTTGGACATTTAAATGTCACTTTTTGGCTATTATAACAATAATGTAAGGAGCATTATTTTAAATGTAGCTTGAGTGTTTGTGCAACTATGTATTTAGGAGTGTATTTTTTTTAAGGGGCACACTTTTTTTCACTACACCAAAAGTGGAAAATTGATGTCAAGCCATATTTGAATCAAGTAAGGGAGCTCCTCTGGGATCTTAAGGATTTTAAACTGTGCAGCCTCAGCTCATAGTGTGAAATAAAGGAGGCCTTTTTGGTAGTTGTACTTTCTAAAGAAGCTCCTTGAGGGGTGTCTCAGACTTATCCTTCTAGTCCTTCTTACATGTGCATCGCTGTCCTGCAAGCTAATTATGATACTCTTCATGTTACTGGAATAACTTCCTATTTCTGTAGTTGCCTTTCATGGTGCATCAATTATGGTTTTACATGGCTGCGTGTAGTGCATTTGACTGTAGTGGCTTACCCAAATGGGTTCAATTTGCTCACACAAGTCTGGAGGCAGGCAGGACAGCTCCATGACGCCATCTGGGCTCCATCTGTTTTCCTGCTCTGTCATCTTTTGTATGGCTTGTTCATCCTCGTGGCTGCAAAATGGCTACTCTGCCTCCAGGCATGGCATCTGCATCCTAGAATAGAACCTGGGGGAAGCTAGGGGCAAAAGACAAAGACAAAAGGTGAATGCCAGCCAAGGCTGTTGCTTTTTTTTTTTTTGTCTTTTTGCTATTTCTTGGGCCGCTCCTATGGCATATGGAGGTTCCCAGGCTAGGGGTCTAATCGGAACTGTAGCCACCAGCCTACGCCAGAGCCACAGCAACGCGGGATCCGAGCCGTGTCTGCAACCTACACCACAGCTCACGGCAATGCCGGATCGTTAACCCACTGAGCAAGTTAACCCACTGAGCAAGGGCAGGGACTGAACCCTCAACCTCATGGTTCCTAGTCGGATTCGTTAACCACTGCACCACGACGGGAGCTCCGGCTGTTGCTTTTTAAAGGGTTGTCCTAGAAGCCTTCACCAGTGACTTCTGCCTATGTCTTATCTTTCGGAACTGTAATATACAGTTGTTTATGGTTGCAGAGATTCTGGGGAAGGGGAACATTTTTAAGAGAGTTCTTTGTGACCAGACTGTGGATTTGGTTAATGAAGATTGAGGAAAGAATGAAGATTGAATAGAAATTAGCAGTATTCGCCATTCTTGGCAATTCAGGTGAAAACATCTTGAAGAAAACTATAAAAATATGGAGTACTCACTACTGACTCTGTTACAGGCACAAGGATTAAAATGAATGGTATACATAACGCTGTAACAATAATATTGCAAGTAAGAAATTGTCTATAATACTACCCTCCTAAAAAAAATGTATGCCTTTCATTTTTCTGTACCTCATTCTGGTCCCACTGAATATGCGATTGTGATTTTTACATAACTTCAATCTAGAATAAATTAAATTTTACATTTTCTTCACTTAATATATCATAAATATGCTAACACTTTGCTACCCAGTCTTCTAAATATTCGTAAAAGAGCTGCAGTGTATCCCACCACCTTGATACACCATTTATTTATTGCATTAATTAGGTCTATAATGTTAGATATTTAGATTATTTCCACTTTGAAAAGACAGTGTATGAAATGTTATAAATACCATTTTCGTGTGTATTGCTTTTTATTTCTTTACAATTCCTACTTTATGGAACCATATAAAATGAATTACAGGATGAAGTATAGGAGCATTTTTATGATTCTTGCAAAAGGAACGTGCTATTTTTGAGAACAATTTTTACCAATTTGTATCCCATCTTTGCTGCATCTGTACACCCCTTAAAAGAGAAAAAGACAAGTTGTCCAGGATTGAATCAACCCTGCCCTCTTGTGGTAAATCTTAACATTTCAGGGCAGGCTTTTTCTCTCCAAGGGCTATTTTTAGAATGCTGCAGAAGGCAGAATGTTTTTCTCAGCCACTGATTTTTACAAATAGAATGTATGGATCTCAGTATTGGTTGTACAGACTTGAAGAATAGGAATGGTTTGGATTTGAAATCCACAACATTAACAAAGGAATCACCTTATAGCAGATCAGTATAGGAGCAAGTTAATTCTTGTGCTCTTTGATTAGGTTAACTGTTGATATTACCTGGGGAGCAATCTTCTGAAGGGCTTGGTCCTTAAATGATGGTTTAAAGCAGTGAAACTATGTGGTCCAGGACTGAGTATTATTACTATTATTATTATTATTATTTTGATTCAGGGGAATCAATAAGGATTGTCTAGCCCAATTATTTTATTCCATAAGTGAGGAGACTAAAGATCAGAGCACTTAAGTGGCTTTCTTAAATAAAACACCAGTAAATCACACAGACCCTATGGATATGTGGCCATCCTTGGCTCTTGGAAGTCTACTGTATGGCCTTTCCATTAGATTTCTTCTTGCGGAGTCATGAGCATCAAATGAGATAATAGAGGAAGTGCTTTGAGAAATAATCAGTACAAACACAAGAAAGCAGTATTTTTATTTTATTTTATTTGCTTTTTTTAGGGCCGCACCCACGGCATGTGGAGATTCCCAGGCCAGGGGTTGAATTGGAGCTACAGCTGCTACCCCACACCACAGCCACAGCAAAGCAGGATCCAAGCTGAGTCTGTAACCTACACCACAGCTCGCAGCAATGTTGGATCCTTAACCCACTGAGTGAGGCCAGAGAACCCACAACCTCATGGTTCCTAGTCAGATTTGTTTCTGCTGAGCCACAGTGGGAACTCCGGAAGCAGTATTTTTTAGTGATTTAGCAGAACAGCAGTGCAATTTGAACTAACAGCCTCTTGCATTCAGAACCTCTGGGTTGGTACTTCGCCCTCTTGTATAGTTTTAGTCACCCAACTCCTCAGTGTCACTTTTTCCTCATCTTCTAACTAGAGATGAAAATAAAACCACACGTTATTATTATCTGTGCCTGAATTAATCTTCTTAAAATCATTGGAATGGTGGAACTTAAAATGCTCCTAAAAAGTATCTTGTCCAGTCTTAACTCATCTAGTGCTCAGATTAGAAGCCCATTTTCTGGCTACTGCACAGTACACTTTGTCTTCTCTGTTATGCATTTCTCTGTCTTAGGCTGGAAAACAGGAGGTCTCCAGATCATTTTACACAAGTAACAATACAACTTCATTGAGAGTCCATATGTTGTCAAAATGAAGAAATTATTGCAACAGCAGAGTTAATATTTATGCTTTCTGCTTAGTTCTAGTAGTGGTGAAAGGGAGATGCCAATAATCTTTTCTCTCTCAATAGTAGAACGAAGACAGTGTTAAGAGACTCCTTCTTCATTCGGAAGACAACTAATATTTGCTGAGTGTCTTTTAGCACAAGGGCTGGGGGTACCTTGTTCAACAAGGCAGATAGGATCATTGACCTCAAGGTGCCTACATTCTTACAGAGGAAATGGATTATTAATTAAGCGATCATAATGTGATAACTGTAAAAAGGGTACGTGAGAGTATAACAATGTCGATCATTTTAATATGGAATGTTGGATAGATTTTCTGAGGAAGTAACATTTCAAGAAGAGGAAATAACAAAATTATCCCAGTAAGGAGCTGAAAGAAGATGACTGTGGCTGGGGCAGTGGAGGGCAGGAGGGTATAAGATGACATGCTGTGTAGGTGATGGACAGATCATGCAAAGCTTTTTGGATGTGTAAATTGGTTTGGCCTTTCTCCTAACAGCACTGGGGAGAGACTGAAAGGCTTCAGGCTGGGGTGTGTGTGTGTGTGTGTGTTTCAATCTTGAAATAATCTGAAGAATGGATTGGAAAGAAGTATTGGTGAGAGTATGGCTAGGAGGTGCCCTTCCAGTACTTGATAGGGAGAGAATGCTTTGGATCAAAGTAGAGGCAATGCAGAAAATAAGTGTCTTTAATATCTATTTGGAGACAAACTTGACAAGATTTGGTAACTGATCACATATGGTAGGTGAAAGAAGGGGGTTGTTGAGGAAGACTTCAGGCCTTTTGGAGCACAACTCAGTAGATGGTGCCGCCCTTCATGGAAATAAGGACTTTTGGCACAGTCTGGGGGATGGGGTGGCAGAACTCCTTTGGGGGCTTTAAATGGTAAATCCAAGGAGGTCATTGGGTCTGTGAAACTGAGCTTAAAAGAGAGAGCAGACAATAAAAACTTTCTAGTCATTGCAATACAAATGGTCATGGATGAGATTGGATAGGGAGACAGCATAAAGTAAGAAGAGGGTCTGGATAAGTTGAGAATTCTAATACTTTTTTTTTTTTTTTTGTCTTTTCTAGGGCTGCACTCACGGCATATGGAGGTTCACAGGCTAGGGGTCTAATCAGAGCTATAGCCATGGGCCTACACCACAGCCACAGCAATGCAGGATGCAAGCCGCGTCTACAACCTACACCACGGCTCATGGCAGTTGCCGGATCCTTAACCCACTGAGAGAGGCCAGGGATTGAACCTGCAACCTCATGGGAACCACGAACTCTAATACTTAATGGCCACATAAAGGAAAGTGAGCTTGTAAAAGAAACAGAGAAGGAGTTGAAAGACAGAGAAAATCAAAGGAGTGGTGTCACAAAGTTTGCAGAAAAATCACTTTCAGAAGAAGGGTAGCAATTAGCTGTATCAAATACTCTAGAAGGTTGTAAAAGGTAAGGCTGAAAATGTCCCTGGGATTTAGCGACATGAACAACTTGGATGATCTCAGCAGGAAAACGTCAGTGGAGTGAGGGTGATGGAAGTCAGACTGTGAAGGAGAGGAGATAGGAATTAAAGATGGGAGTGTGCAAAGCTTGCTGAATTGGTCGAGAGTCTCCAGAGACATCTCCACAATCATGTGAGCCAATTCCTTAAAATAATTCTCTTTATAAATCTATATAAATGCCTCTGTAAATCTATATATATTTGATATCTGAGGTTTGCTTATGCTTAATATAATGATTTCCCCTTTATATAAAGCAATCTCACTTTTCTCTCCCTTTGATCTGCTCGCAAAGGAGTCTTTAAATAGTTAAAAGTAAATAATTTGGTGGCATTTTCAGACAAGTATCTATCTATATTATAAATACATATTATATATATCATCATATTTACTTGAATTAAATGAGTATTAGGTTTAAATTATATGTTGATGTTTTATCATTTTACAAAAGCATAGGTTTATAATATAACCTTTTTACTAAATAAAATCATTCAGTTGGCTTTGGAGATGAAAGAAAATTAATATTTGGATTTAGTTTAGAGTCTATACATTTATATGGACTTATAAAGAGATTTATTATAAGAAAGAGTTGACTTACATGATTATGAAGGCTGACTAGTCCCAAGATCTTCAGGGTGAGTCAGAGGCTAGAGATCTAGGAGAGTCCATGGTAGAGTCCAGTCCAGGCGCCACACCCAGGAAAAGCTGATGTTTCGGTTAGAGTCCCAAGGCAGGAAAAAGCCATTCTGAAGATGTTACAATTTAAAATATGAAGGGTTGAGCTACTAGGGTTTTATCAACTTTTGTGCATAATATCAAAAATGTATATAAATGGTGAAATTTGCCTTCATCTTGTTTAATCTGTTTGCTTTCAACATTTATTGAAGAAACATTTATGAAACATTTACCAGATGCTAGCATTGTACCTGGTACTAGGAATAGAACAGTGAACAAGAACTATTTCCTGCTTTCAAAGAATTTGCAGTCTGGTACAACCAACATAAATATAGACAAGTAAAGAAATCACTTGCATTATTATCATTGAGTACATGGTACTACATAAGCATGTGGAAGGGACTCTGGTCTTGGAGAACCTGGGAAGTCTTCCTTTAAGATGTAATTTGATGGTTGAGACTTGACAATGACTAGAAGCCAAGTGAAGTGAAAAAGAAAAGGAAACTATCTATCTATCCATCCATCCATTTATCTGTCTATCTATTTTTTTTTAAAGAGGAACAACCTAAGTTATGGGTCACCTCAATTTGTTTTTTATGGCTGCAGTACGCAGTGTTATGGGGAAATAGCAAGAGATGAGGCTGAAGTAAGCAGGGGGTAGTTCAGGAAGGGAAGATAATGTAATAACAATAGCAAACGCTTTGTTAGTGCTTACCCGAGCCAGGGTTTATGCATAACAATGCACTTAATCAGTATATCCAGGCTAAATTAGGGGTTATCATTGTCTCCACCACAGATTAGAGGGATAAGAGGAGGATGCAAGTCCTGACTGAGAATTTAACTTTGAATAAAGTGAAGAAAATTCTGAAATTTAAAATATTCTGTTGGATACTTAAATGGTTAAATGTGCAAATCTAAAGCAGGTGGATCATGGAAAGTGATGTCAGCAAGATGGACAAATAGACATCCTTCACTTGTATCCATCCCCCCTCAACAACCACAATTTGTCCACAGATGAAAGTATCTTTGTGGGAGCTGTGGGATCCATGTAGAAGTTTCTGAAAGCCTGGTCCTGTCTAAGAATGAGGAAAGCCGTTTCGAAAGGACAGGTCCACACCTAGTGGCTGACTGTGTGGTTCCTGTTGCAGACCTGGAAACAGCTTTGTACTCCTGAGGACTCTTCTACAGGCTTGTCTAGCTTTGATTGTGTTACCAGCACATTATGTCAGGGGACCTGAGGAATCTCACTTACCTTAAGTCATAGGCATATAGACCTCAGTCCCAGCTGTGGATCCCAAAGTGACCCATGAACTGGCTCCAGCCCTTGTCATCCACAGTCTGGGAGAGCCTGGAGAACACTGACTTAACCAGTCAGCCTTTGTTGGAGTCCAGGAGTCCAGTGGAGAAATTCCAGAAGACCCTTGGAATAACAACAGCAAATAATCCAAGATTGGATGTATGGGAGAGGGGAAGAGGAACAGAATCCTAGTGACTCTACCAAAAAACTGTTAGAAGTTGGAGTTCCCGTCGTGGCACAGTGGTTAACGAATCCAACTAGGAACCATGAGGTTGCGAGTTCGGTCCCTGCCCTTGCTCAGTGGGTTAACAATCCGGTGTTGCCGTGAGCTGTGGTGTAGGTTGCAGACGCAGCTCGGATCCTGCGTTGCTGTGGCTCTGGCGTAGGCTGGCAGCTATAGTTCCGATTCAACCCCTAGCCTGGGAACTTCCATATGCCGAGGGAGTGGCCCAAGAAATGGCAAAAAGACAAAAGAAAACAAAAACAAAAACAAAAACAAAAAACTGTTAGAAGTAATCAACAAATTCAGTAAGGTTACAGGATAGAAAATCAACATAGAGATATCAGTTGTATTTCCCTAACACTAACAATGAAATATCTGAAAAAGAAGTTAAGAAAATGATCCTATTTACAGTAGTCTCAAGAACAATAAAATACTTAGGAATAAATTTAACCATGGAAGTGGAAATCTGCACACTGAATCTATAAGACTTTGATGAAAGAAATCGAGAAGTTACAAATAGGTGGAAAGATATCCTATGTTCACAGAGTGGAAGAATTAATACTGTTAAAGTATTCATGCTATCTGAAGCCGTCTATAAATTCAAAATCCCAATGACATTTTTTCTCAGAAATAGAAAAAAAAATCAATCCTAAAATTTAAATGGATCCACAAACAACTCTGACTATCCAAAGTAACCCTGAGAAAGAAGAAAAAAGCTAAAAACATCGCACGTCCTGATTCAAATTTATTATAAAGCACTAGTAATCAGTACATTATGGCATTGGCATAAAACCAGATGCACAGATCAATGGAATAACATAGAGAGTCTAGAAATAGATCCACATATATACAGTCAACTAATTTTGTCAAAAGCACCAAGAATACACAATGGGGAAAGATGATCTTAATAAGTGGTGTTGGGAAATAAAAATATGAGATAAAAATAAATAAACAAAAATATGAGATATCCACATGCAAAAGACTGAAATTGAACCCTTATTTTACACTATATATAAAAATTAACTCAAAATGGATTAAAAACTTAAGACCTGAAACTGTAAAACTTCTAGAAGAAGCAAGCTTCTTGACATTGGTTTTGACAATTTTTAGAAATTTGACAACAAAGGAAAGGCAACAAAAGTAAAAATAAATAAATGGCACTATGTAAACTAAAATGCCTCTGCACAGCAAAAGAAACAATCAACAAAATGAAAAGGCAGCCTATGGAGTGGTAGGAGATATTTTCCAAGCCATACGTATGATGGAGTAGTAGTCAAATAAAATGAGGAACTCATATGACTCAGTAGTAAAAACCCACAAACATTTCAACTTAAAAAAAAAAAAAAAAAAAAAAAGAGCAGAGGGCCTAAATAGACATCTTTCCAAAGAAGACATACAAATGATTAACAGTTACGTATGTAAAGAGCCTCAGCAACATTAAACATCAGGAAAATGCAGATCAAAACCACAGCAAGATATCACCTCACATCTATTAGAATGGCTAACATTAAGTAGACAAGAGATGGTAAGTGAATGTGGAAAAAAAGAGAATTCTTGTGCATTGTTGGCGAGAGTATAAATTGTTTAAGCCACTATGGAAAACAATATGGAAGTTCCTCAAAAAATGAAAAATAGAACTACCATATGATCCAGCAGTTCTTCTTCTGGGTATATATCCAAAGGAAATGAAATCAGGATGTTGAAAATATATCTGCACAACCGTGTTCATTGCAGCATTATTCACAATAGTTAAGAGGTGGAGACAATCTAAGTGTCCATCAATGGATGAATGGATAAAGAAGATGTGGTATGTACAGAGCCCCTCAATATCAGCTGGGGATTGGTTCTAGGACCCCCCTCCTTCCCCCCCCCCACCCCCCGCGCCATGGATACCAAATTTGGAGGATGCTCAAGTCCCCCTTATATAAAATGGTGTGGTATTTGCGTAAAACTTACCCACATGCTCTCTTATACTTTAAATCACCTCTAGATTACTTATAATACCTAATCCAATGTGAATGGTATGTAAGTAGTTGCCAGCACAAGCTTTCTGAAACTTCACGTTTCTTATTTTTTGGTTATTGTCAAATTATGGTTAGTTGTATTCCTAGATGTGGGACCTATGAATACAGAGGCCTGACTGGCTATACAGTGAAATATTTAGCCATGAGAAAGAAGGCAATCCTGCTATTTGTGACAGTTTATATGGATCTTGAGGACCTTATGCTAAGTGAAATATAAAATCAGACAAAGAAAGACAAATACTGCATGATTGCACTTATAATTGGAATCTTAAAAAGAACTCATAGAAACAGAAAGTAGAATGGTGACTCACTCTTAGGGGATGAATCTGTGGGAAAGAGGGAGAGATGTTGGTCAAAGGGTACACATGATCAGTTGTAAGATGAAAACAAAGTTCTGAGGATCTAATGTACAGCATGGTGACTATGGTTAACAATACTTGAAAGTTACTAAGAGAGTAAATCTCAAGTGCTCTAACCACATACCCAAAATGATGGTAGTTGTATCAAGTAATAGAGGTGTTAACTAACACTATGGTGGTGATCATTTTGTAATATATACATATACCAAATCGTCACATTATACACCTTAAACTTATACAATGTTGTATGCCAATTATATCTCAATAAGGCTGGAAAAATCCCCAGTGAAGTAGATTTTCTTTGGTTAGCAGGGCCTTTTTGGGTCTACAAAGATAGACCCGGATGGTGGGAGGAGTAATTTGAAACGCTACTGTTCTGAATAAAAACCCCAGATGAATTGGGAGGTGTGTACATAAATGGCAGGGTGATGGTGAGGGGAGAGAAAGACACCTAAGATGCATAGGACTGAACACGCACAGAGGGGCAAGGACAGGGAAGAATGCCCTGTGGAAATAGGCAATGCAGATACATTTGAGGCACTCAATGCCCACTTTAAATTTGAAGTTGGTTTCTCTTCTGTGGTATCTTCTACTCCTAAACTTTCAGAGCCTGTCTGGCCAATTCTGCTGCAGTGGATAATAGTGCTTGGGAGAAGCAAGGAAAATGGGAGGAAGATGGACACCGATGTGAGCCTGAATATGGCTCTGGCAGTAGGTAAAGCAAAGGTGTAGTGAGAGCTGATTCAAGAATGAATATGGGGAGTTCCCGTCGTGGCGCAGTGGTTAACGAATCCGACTAGCAACCATGAGGTTGCGGGTTAGATCTTTGCCCTTGCTCAGTGGGTTAAGGGTCCGG
Source organism: Sus scrofa (assembly GCF_054392235.1). Classification (NCBI taxonomy): domain Eukaryota; kingdom Metazoa; phylum Chordata; class Mammalia; order Artiodactyla; family Suidae; genus Sus; species Sus scrofa. Next base: position 27,864,339 of record NC_139386.1, on the reverse strand, counting down.
CGTTGCCGTGAGCTGTGGTGTGGGTTGCAGACGCGGCTCGGATCCCTCGTTGCTGTGGGTCTGGCGTTGGCCGGTGGCTAGAGCTCCGATTCGACCCCTAGCCTGGGAACCTCCATATGCCGCGGAAGCGGCCCAAGAGATAGCAAAAAGACAAAAAAAAAAAAAAAAAAAAAAAAAAAGAATGAATATGGGTCATATGTACTAGAGGAAGAGGACCCCTGAAAGATGGGGAGGCAGACTATTGGGTAACATAAGCAACGGCAATAAAAGGTTGGTAATTATTCTAGTAAAGGAAGTGAGAGTTTCTTTGGAAGAACATAACAGAAACATATAAATTATTCTAGATCATAGTTTTTCTTGAACAGGGTACACTAACTTAAAAAGTCTTCACAGTTCGATGAGAGTGAGAAGGCAAAAACAAATAAAAATATGAGAACTAACATCAAATAGTCTGAAAGCAAACTATTATAGTGGCAAAGAGTTGCTAAAATATTTGGAAAGACAAAAGCTCGATGCTATCTGGGAAAGCTTCAGAAAGTAAGAAGCATGATTTTCTAAATCTAGCAGTTTCAGTGTTATTCAAACTTCAAAATTCCTTCCATTTTCCTCTTTTAGGGCACATTGACCTGAAATAAACAAACTTTGCCAGGTATTTCTCCAGCAAAGATGGATTTATTCCAGATCAGCAGAGAATTGCAACCATGAGGAGACACAAGAAAGTCCTCACACAGCAAGAAAGGAGGATGCTTTCATAGAGGGTGAAAGGAAGAGGGGAGGGCTATAGTAAACAGAGTCTATCCCTTTTCATTGGCTGAATCCTCACCAAGAAAGAAGAAGAATCTTTCTTCCTGTTGGGCTTTGCTAAAGTTGCCAAGTATGAGAGCTCCCCCTGTTGGTCTTCCGAATCCATTAATTGAGGTTTCTGTTCAGTATTTTTTTTTTTTTTTTCTCTTTGGGGCTGTCCCTGTGGCATATGGACTTTCCCAGGCTAGGGGTCCAGTGGGAACTACAGCTGCTGCCTATGCTGCAGCCACAGCAATTCCAGATCCGAGCTGTGTCTGCGACCCTCCACCACAGCTCTTGGTAATACAGGATTCTTAACCCACTGAGCAAGGTCAGGGATCGAACCCACTTCCTCATGGTTACTAGTCAGTTTGTTACCTCTGAGCCACAATGGGAACTCCCTGCTTAGTGATTTTTTTATAGGCTTCACTTGTTTATTGCTTTATTCCCACTCTCTTATTCACAAAGCTCAAAGTATGCACAGGGGTAAGGCAAGTCTTCCAGATACCTCTGCCCCTCCACCTCAAGATTTTTGGAGGAATTAGGATGTAAACATTGATTTGGGGAACAGCAAGTGGTATGTGGAGAAGAGGGAGCAAAGCATGCCATGTGGCAGGAGAGGGTTGTCTGCAGTCATAAACAAGTTACGCAGGAGGAGCCTTGGGCTCACCAACCCTGGTGTGCTGGGAGAAAAATTCAATTTATGTGCTCTGAGGGTGTACTACCCACCAGGCTCTGAACTACACGTATTATGCACAGTCTCTCATTCTCTCCCCTCAGTCTCCCAGGGAACTGTGAACAATTATTATCCTCTTCTTACAGATGAAGAAATTGAGGCTTGGGGATGACTAATAAGAGTTTTCTGAATCTCACAGCTGCTAATTGCTAGAGGTTTTTCATCCCAAATCTTGTTCCAGTCCAGAGCATGCTCTTGGAGCGCTCATGTTAGTGAGCTGAGGCAGCTCAGGACAGGGGAACAACCATGACTCTAATGTCAGGACAGGAAAGGCACGTGCCAATCTACTGGGCTCACGGTTAATGCTGGCAGGTGCTGTTTGAAGCAAAGAACACTGTGTACATCAAATCATTCTCCTTTCATAAACTGGGAGGCTGAGGGATGAAATGTTCAGCCTCTATTGTGAAAAAAAAATGAGCAGTCAAGCCAGTATTAGGATTTTGCTCATTTCTGGAGTAGATTATTTATTTCTGTTTCATACTCTGCAGAATTAAGATTCTGCACGCTTAATTTTTTTTTTTTTTTGGTCTCAGAAGTAACTTATCTGTGAGTAACAACTATGGAATGCAGCTTGTGAATAATAAAGTAAGAGAGTTCATTTTCCAGTTGTTTATTCCACTGCTGTTCAGTTTACATGGAGATTAAGGGTTGAAGGATTTCAGATTAATTATGGTAGAGCACATTGAGTAATGCAGGCCACTGGTTGCATTATTCATGGGGAAAATACTTTCATTGGATCCTGTCCAAAGGAGATTTTAAACAATGTCCACAAGGATTTACCTCCAGATTAAAAAACAATGGATTTAAAATGCTACTTGGGGGATTTTTTTTCATTATCATTCAGTAATAGCCACATAAATGGCTTTCCCTGATGGCTCAACATTGAAGTATATCTCATATACCCACAAGCCTGGTGCACTAAAATATGAATCTAGCCCTGTAAGTTTGGTGCGAGAAGTTTGGGACAGATTGAGGCTACTCTAAAGACCGCCCTTTAATCACTGTGGTTGAGAACATCACTCATTACCACAGCACTCAAAATCTCCAGGAATACCATACAACTTATCTCTTTTCTCATTCAGATTTTCTAGAACTCTTCCTGGACTTCATTACACCTGCCAATATGCAGGCAGGAGTGCTCAAACTCATCTATAAAGGCTCATCTTTATTCCTAGTAAGAATATCTTATGTTTCTTCTGCAACTAGCATATGGGGGAAAAAAAAAACCTTCTGACTTTATGGTAAATAATAAAAAGATTAAATCTATTACTAGGTAAATGAAAACAAATAGTTAAAAAAGAATTTTCTTGGAGTTCCTGTCGTGGCTCAGTGGTTAACAAATCCGACTAGGAACCATGAGGTTGCTGGTTTGATCTCTGGCCTTGCTCAGTGCGTTAAGGATCCAGCGTTGCTGTGAGCTGTGGTGTAGGTTCCAGACACAGCTCGGATCCCGTGTTGCTGTGGCTCTGGCATAGGCTGGTGGCTACAGCTCCGATTAGACCCCTAGCTTGGGAATCTCCATATGTTGTGGGTGCAGCCATAGAAAAGACAAAAAGACAAAGGAAAAAAAAAAAAGAATTTTCTCTTTTATTGCTTGACCTCTGTTAGTTCAGAATTCCACCATTTGCAGAGATTTAATATTCGAGAAAGAAAAGCCTTCTTTTATAAATATATGTGGATTAACAGGAGAAAAACAAATTTAATTTTGTATAAGCAGGAGTCCAAAAGATACAAGACTCTAGAGCAATTTGGGCAGTTGAGTCTTCTATGCCATCCTAAACTAAGGAATGGGAGAGGGACTGGGCTTCAAAGGGGAGGAAGATAATTCATAGAATAGTAAGCACAGCAAAATGTTGGTAATTAGACATTTACCCAGCTATGCAAGTAGATCTTTTGGAAAAAAGAAAGTTACCTCTGGTAATAGCCCTTTTTCTGCTATAGACCTTCTGTCTAAATTCTTTTAAGTAGTTAAGGGAGAGATGAAAGTTTTTCCTGAGTCTGCTGGGTCTTGATTGCCTTAAGCTTCAGATAACCCACATGCCAAAATGACATATTTTGGGGCAGCATATTGTGCTCCCTTACGATTGCTATCACTTAAAGTTGACTTATTGTACCTTCCTCCCTATCCCCGGGCCAAGATTTAGGTTTGTAAAAGAACGATGCCTGTCAATCCAGTTCTACAGGGATCAAGTCTTTAGCTACTGTAGTCTCTGACCTACAAGCACAGGGTGAAGCATTCCAGACCCCTAGATGGTTAAAATGCACATCTAAGGCGGAATATCAATAACCCTAGATTCTTGCATCTTCCCATACCTAGAAAAGCACTAAAATCACTAACTGAGACATCTGAGCCTCATGACTAGCTGTAATCTTTCACTGAAATCTTGCTTGCATGTATTCTTTTTTTTTTCTTTTTCTTTTTTAAGGCCATGCCTAAAGTTTCCAGCCTAGGGGTCGAATCAGAGCTTGAGAGCTATAGCCGCTGGCCTATGCTACAGCCACAGTAAGGCCAGATATGAGCTGCATCTACAACATGCACCATAGCTCATGGCAACACTGGATCCTTAACTGAGCAAGGCCAGGGATTGAACTTGTGTCCTCATGGATGCTAATCAGATTCGTTTCCACTGAGCCATGATGGGAACTCTGACTGCATGTATTTCTTAGCCACATTTCGCATATATTTACTCACTTCTCCCCTACACTTCAGAGCAGTTTCTCAGAACTATCTGAAAAGCCATCTCAATAAGACACTGAATGAAACAACTACAGCTCTTACATTGTGTCTTTTTATAAAAAGTCAACAGATTGTAAGAAGAACAGCAATAGTTTTGGAAACATTTTGGTTATTTAGGTGCCATTTCTCTAGGATTTATATTATCCAGACAGATTTTTCAGATCCTTGACTTTTTCTCCTTTCATGTCTGTTTTATTTCATTTTTGGTTTGCAGACTAAGATACTGGGTTTGAAACTCCCACAAAAGTAGGTGATTACTGCAATAAAGTAGAATAATAATTTATTAAAACTCTTGTCAGATTAGGTCTTTCCTCAAGCTCCTTCAGCCTTATCTCCTAAATCTTTTTTTAGAGGTTTTTATTTATTGACTGATCGATTTTTGACTGTGTCCGTGCATGTTTCCAGGCCAGGGGTTGAACCTGTGCCGCAGCATTGACTATGCTGGATCCTTAATTTACAGAGTTACCAGGGAATTTCTCTCATACATCTTTTAGAGGAATTTTGTACCTAAAAGCTTCCTTTTTGTTTCCCTGTTTTTGAATCTGTGTTCTGGCCAGTTATGTGACCTTGGGCAAGGTGCTTAACTTTGCTAAGGTACATTTTCCTCATCTATAAAATAAGAACATAGTTTTCTATCTGCCCAAGAGACTTTGAGGCTTGACTGAGGAAGGGTCTGTGGAGCTCTTTGTGAGCTGGGAGGCCTTATATGGATGCTTTCCAGTGTATATACATCTGCTTCTTCCAGTTTCAATGTCCCACAACCTAATATCTCAGATAGGTTTCCTTGGGTCAGAAATTAGTTGAGTTATTTATTTATTTATTTATTTATTTACTTTTGCTTTTTAGGCTGGCACCTGCGGCATATGGAAGTTCCCAGGCTAGCGGTTGAATCGGAGCTGTAGCTGCCGGCCTATGCCACAGTCACAGCAACGTGGGATCTGAGCTGCGTCTGTGACTTACACCATAGTTCATGCAACATCAGTTGCTTAACCCACTGAGTGAGGCCAGTGTTCAAACCCACATCTTCATGGATACTAGTCAGGCTCGTTACCGCTGAGTCACAATGGGAACTTCCTAAGAGAGCTCTTTAGAATGGAGCTGGGAGGCCAGTGAAGAAGTGTGACTTATGCACATCTCAGCTGGATGGAATCTGAGCTTTTGACCACTTACTGTCACAGGCATCCAGAACATCTGCCTCATGTTCCAGAAACTCAAGGTACTTATTGGACCTCTTACACCTAAATAACTCATGACACCCTGTCCCTTAAGGACGAATATTTCTTTTCTTGTGTTAGAATCAATTATAATTCTTGCCAGAAACTTTAACAACCTTGTGGCTTTTGCCTTTATAAACCCCTGACTCCTTCTCTTCCCTGAATACTCTTTTAGTTTTACCTGAATCCGTGTCTCTTGAATTGCATTTTCTGAGGCTCTTTTCTTATTTGCAGCCTTCTGGATTTCTTTGTTGACAAAGTTTAAATCACACATCCCTGCCCCCTCCCCAAATTCTCCTTTAAAAAATGTGCCTTGGGGAGTGGAGTGGGAATGATCCTGACTAGCATCCATGAGGTTGTGGGTTTGATCTCTGGCTTTGATCAGTGGGTTAAGGATCTGGCATTGCCGTGAGTTGTGGTATAGGCCAGCAACTGTAGCTCTGATTGGACACCTAGCCTCGGAACCTCCACATGCTGGGAATGCGGCCCTAAAAAGCAAAAAAAAAAAAAAAAAAAAAAAACCAACCAACCAAACAAACAAAAAAACAAATGTGCCTTGGCTGGAGTTCCCGTTATGGCTCCCACTATGGCTTAAGTGGATTAAGGACCTGACTTTGTCTCTGTGAAGATGCAAGCTTGATCCCTGTGTTAAGGATCTGTGGTGTAGGCTGCAGCTGCAGCTCTGATTCGACCCCTGGCCCAGGAGCTTCCATATGCAGCAGGTGCAGCTATAAAAAAGAAAAAAAAAATGTGCCTTGGGATTCTCTGTTTCAGCCTGCCACTTTCCATCTCTGTGCCTGTCATCCACATGTCTAGACCTGGGCATGGCTTATGCCTTTTCAGAATTCTCTTTTGGAGAGCAAGCCAGTCATGCTTGAAGCTTGTTGTTTCTCAGATTGGCTTTCCTTGTGTTTTTTCCCTCTTAAGAAATGTAGAATCAGTGCTTCCATTACCTTGTTTGCAATGATCAGGCCTCTCACCACAGGTATCTAACTCTAAAGTAACTTTATCTCCTAACCCTTCAGCCACTTCTGCAATGTACAACTATCTTCACAGACTACTGGAAGCCTCCAGCACAGCAGCTGAGTCTACACGTGTGGGTTTGCAGTAGGACCTCCTGCAGTGGCCTGGTGAGCCCTGATACAGTGAAAGGGAGCAATATATACCAGCCCCAAATATGCCTCTATGGTAGATGGATTGTCTTGAACTGATTATTTTTAAGAATCAGCAGACACAGGTGAAGCTCTGAAAACTGAGTAGAAGTTATCTTTTGTAAGAGACATTCACATTTCCAAAGGAAATGGCCATTTTAAGAATGTCTCCCTCTTTCTACCAGGAGGAGGATGACTCTAAATCTGGAGAAACTCTTACCAGTGTAGGAGGCAACAACTTAAACTTGCATAACAACTTAACCCCTTTTTTTGCTGTGCTTTTCCTAGTAACCTCTCATATCACCCCCTAACCCCAAAATCTTTTGTCTTTAGCTGGAGATGGTACTTAAAAGTTAGGTAGCTTGGACCATTTCAGGGAATTGCTTAATTATCCTGAGTACCTCCATAGATACAGGATGTATACATGTTATTAAACTTCTGTTTGTTTCTCTTTTGTTAATCCCTCTTTTATTACATTGGGGAGTTGTCTCAGCCCAGAACTTCAAAGGGTAGAGGAAAGTTATTTTTTTCTCCCTTGCAATGGAGAAGGCCTCTCTGAGAAAAAGTTTTGAAGCAAGTTCATTAAAAAGAAAACTCAAAAAAAAGTTGAAAGTAAAGAATATATTATGTACAATTGATGTTCTCTTTCCATCAAGCATAAAAAAGACAGGGGATATTTTTGATTATTGGGTCAATGCCTAGAGACTGTGGTTCTATTTTGTTAGTATATTTTCTCTTGGGTTTAATAGTATCTTGCATGGACTATGGGGTCATTCAATATTTAGAAAAAGGAACTTGTTGAAATGTTGGAATTCCAGAATGTAAGCTTTTTGGGAACTTGTCCAGTGTGGGACACTGGGTAAGTGGAGATCAAAGGACTTAGAATTTATCTCCTATTTGGAGCCTGGGCTCTGTATTGAAATAGTTTTGACAGTAGCAGATGTGGATCATTCATAATCATGTCTAGATCAGAGAAAGGGATGGAATTTGTTGTAGAGGGTGGGTGAACGACTTACCACATCTATTTCTTAAGTTCTATTGTTTTGTGATTTCACAGATATGATTTAAGCATTACTGCACGATAACCACTAGATGGCAGGAGTGAACAACATAAAAAAGTAGAACCTGGCTTCTAACAAAAAAACCTCATTTTTATCTCTCTCCTCCCTCCCCCACTGTTTTATAAGCTCTTGCCTTCCCTCATTCCTTTATTTTCTTCTCTCTCTCTTATTGTATTTGTATTCCTAGTTATAATTTAAAATAACTGCTTCTCAAGAATCACATAACTGATTCCAAAGAGTTGCATCTGAAAACCAGCTTGTCACAAGAACTTACATCTTGAATATTAATGCATAAATTACTTTTTCTACTTCAAGAGGTATTTTATACCTGCTTTCTACTTGAGCTGGGAATAAAGCTTCAGAGGCGTTTGAAGCTCAGAAATCCTTCTGTTTCAGTCCTGTCCTCTAGCACCGACAGGCAGCAGGGTGGTGATGTGCAAATGAACGGGGCTGCAAGGAGAAGGAAGGGGCCCAAAGACCTTTGCAGCTCTGTGTAAACCAATAAACCGTATTACTTCTCTGTGATAGTATCAAAGGGGTGGTTTGATAATGATCAAAATGCTGTGTTGAAGCTATTCCAAAAAAATCCAACAACCCACAGTGCCCCACACCAAATCCACTATAACTTGGCCATAGGCAGTACTCAAGAAATGAGCAACCATTTTACTAACCCATTAAGTGGAGGAAAATTCATCGGTTTGAATTAACAGCCGTGCAGTTGAGCCCCATGTTTGAAAGATGTGATTTAGACTCTTTGTTCTCTTTCTTAGAGCCAGTGTTCTCTGCTCAATAAATCTTCTTTTCAGTATTTAATTTACTTTCCAATTCTCAAAGCCTTCTCCTTGTGAAGGCTAGGGTTCTGATTTCTTAAGTGCAGCATTTGCATTTTGTCCCCCAATCCTACAGTCACTCAAAGGCAGGATTCAGAGGATTTCTTGGAGGTTAGCAACACTCCTCAGGGTGCTCCTCGACTGCCTCTGGTGAGCCAGGGGTTTTGCCAGGTTTAGCGGTGATATTTTTTTCAGACTCTGGGAATTAAGGAATTGAGGAAGAGCCAACCCTCCCACCCTCTCTCTCTCTCTGTCTCTCTCTCTCTCTCATGCACACACACACCACACACACACACACACACACACACACACACTACCCACAAAAATACAACTGAGAGAAGAAAACACATTTATTCTAGTTTAAAATTAAACCTGGCTAAAACAAATGAGATTATGAAAATCTCCTTTGTGATTGTCATCGCCCTGTTGATTCAGTTTTCTCCTGTTGTAGAAATTAAATACCAGGATTTAATAATAGGTGAGAGAGAGAAACAGGCTACAAAGTGACATAATTTCTGGGACCACTGGAATTTACTGATAAGAGCTACATAAGTTCCAACAAAACTCAGAGAACTCAGGGTATAATTGTTCATTCCAACTGTTCTATGTCTGAATTGCAAAACAGCACACTCACAATTAAGATGATTATTTTAGCAAAGTGGACTAGTTAACACTGTGATACTATCATTTATCAGGGGTAGGTTCTCAGCCAAGGTACTTAGCACTTGCATCTATTGTTCTCTCAATTGTAAAACAAGGTGGATAATATCTACCCCACGGAGCTGTCCTGAGGATGAAGTGAGAAAACATGTGTAAAATGTCTGGCATTGTGCCTGGTTCAAATAGTAATGAATAGGAGTTAATCATTTTGGAGAAGTGATGGAGGAGCAGTAGAAGGTGGACAGTGGAGCTAAACAGACCTTGGTTCAGATCCCGTGCTCTTTGTCTTTTACAGACTGCAGAACTGCTCAATTCTCTTCTGTAAAATGGTGATAACATCACATTGTTTCCTGGGTTACTGTGCCTGCCAAGTGGTAACAATTCTGTAAACTGTAGCTAATATTATTGATATTACCTGTTCTATCCTTAAAATATTTATTGAAACCAAATTATGTTATGCATTTTGCATGGTGTTGAGTGATAAGTGAGAATATACAAAAGAAATAAGTGATAGTACTTGTTTTCAAGAGGCTAACAGCTTTGCTGGGGGCGGGTGGGGGGAACAGCTGAAATCTGGTAACTTAGTGTAACATTGTGAAATAATGGAGTGTCAGTAAAAAGTGATATGGTACTTAATTAAGTCTGGTAGATTTCAGATTCAGGAGAGAAAGTTGGGGCTCACCATTGTGGGGGAGCATATAGTAAAGTTCTAGAAGGTTTTGAAGGATGGGTAGGATTTGCAGATGTGGGGGACTGAAATGGACAAATATAAAGTATGGAAAAAAATAACAGGGAATGAGCAGATGGAGTGCTGGGTAGGTTACAATTTAAAATAGGGTGGAAGGGAAGTCTTCCCTGGGAAGTCCTCAGGAAATGTTGCCAGCTGAGTGAAGGAGATGAGGGAATAAACCATATGGATGTCTGGGAGGAGAGAATTCCCGGCTGAAGGAACTCTAGGTGCAGAGTTCCTGAAGCAGAAGCTTGGACTGTTGGAGAAATGGAACAGAGGCCAATGTGGCTGGAGTAGAGATAGCAGTGGGTGTAGGTGGAGGAGATGGGGATAGAGAGGTGATATTTTGGGTGAATAGTTGGGGAGAGAAATCAGGTTGGACACTGTGCACCTTTTTAAAGATGTGGGCTTAACTTTGAGTGACATGGGAAATCATAGAAGGATTTGAGCAGACAAATGGCAGGACCTGACTTCTGTTTACAAAGAGTCGTTCTGGATTCTGCTTTGAAAAATAGGCTCTAGAGAACCAAGAATGGGAGCAGAGAAATAACTTAGGAGAAATTTGCAACAATGCAGGTGAGAGTTGATGGCGTCTTGAACCAAAATATCAGAAGTGAGGAGAGTTTGGATTCTGAAATTCTGGATATATTTAGAACTAGCAGAAAGATTCACACATAAATGATGTCATGAGGTACCTCTGAGGTAGTTAACCTTTGAACACTTTGCTTTAGATGTATTACATTTTAGACATGAGGAGAGACATTGTAGGGTTTTGTTTTTTTTGTTTTTTTTCTTTTTCATTGTAGGTTTTAAAGTTATTTCCTTTACCCCTATAGCACTGTTCTGGTTTGATCCTTCTCTTTCACCCTCCATTCCTCTCCTTCATTATATAGTCATCCTTCATCATTCCATCCATCCATCCATCCATCCATCCATCCATCCATCCCCTTCCCTTTGGGAACCCATTATGTTCTAAGTTTCAGAATTAGTAACCATTGAGAGATGAATGTAACCCATGACCCAGCCTTTAAAAAGTTCATAGTCTAATAATGGAGACAGACAGGTAAATAAGAAAAAGTGAAATAGTTTGACAGCAACTATATTAGGGATTAAAGACGTAATGGTCACAAAGAAGATGTTTAACTTCATTTTGCATGTCAGAGAAGATTTCACAGTTGAAGTTTTCCTCTGTCCCTTTATGTGTAAATATTCAATTAACATTCTGTCCTTTAACCTTTGTTTTCTTTCTCCTTTTTAAGTCTCATTGGTTCTCGAAATTTATTACCTCTATTAGTATATCTTCCAAACCTTTATCTCTTGCCCTGACCTTTTTTTTTTTGAATGCCTTCAATTAAGTTTCAAATAGTATCTTCCTGGAATATTTAACCCCTCACCCTGATTGCTACTCTTGTCTAGTGTACCAGTTTTAAACTTCAGTTGTCTTTGACCTTTCCGAATTTCCTATATCCAAGCAACTAACAGATCATGTAAAATCTACCTCTCAAGTGTCTGTCTTACTCATTCCATCCATTCTTGTTGACACCAATACACTCCTTCTTGGCTTGACTCTTGTGTAGCCACGTGTAACGGCTGTGGGTCGTCTCTCCAGTCTATCTTATACTTTGCTACCAGACTTATTTTCATAAAAGTGTACCTTTTATTGTATTACCCAGCAGTGACCCACTGCCTCTGGTAAAACATGACACCCAATCAAACTGTATTTCCCCCTGATATATGCCTTTCTTCTGCTAAACTAAGCATCTCTTGCTTTCTTGCTCCTATGCCATTTCTTATGTTTTTCTGAATGTATGGAATTCTCTCCCTCCCCATCTCTGACTTTTAAAGTCCCAACCGTATTTCAAAGTCCACTTCAAAAGTTATTCTCTATGGGTTTCTTTTTCTGTTTCTCTCAACCAAATAAATATTCTTACACAGAATTATATAATATGTAAATCAAACATACAGTGGTAAAATTTACATAATAAATCTAGTAAGCATGTATCTACTATATGTTAGGGAGTATCCTAGGTTAATGATGTTGAAGATACATATAGATAAAGGCATAGTTGTTTCATTCAGGAGGTTTATGGTTCACTGGGGAAGATGGTCAAGTATACACAGTCATTCTACAGTATCGTGCTGTGATATTTGTAGGCACATGTTATTAACTAAGTAAGCCTTTCAGGCTATGGGAGTACATTGGAAGGGTCCTCAAACTGGTCTGGGTGAAGGTGGGGAGAACCAGAGAAGATTTCCCAGAGTAGAGGGCTCTTCTCTATTCTGGGGCTCAGATTGGCTGAAATGAGAAAACTTTGATGAGACCAGCTTCTTGTAGTTCTTCCAGGTCATATTCTTCATTTTTTTATGGCTATACCTGCAGCACATGGAAGTTTTCAGGCCAGGGACTGAATCTGAGCCACAACTGTGAACCCACACCATAGCTGTGGCAACTGCGGATCCTTTAACCCACTGTGCTGGTTGGGGATTGAACTGGCACCTCTGCTGCGACCTGAGCCACTGCAGTCAGATTCTTAACCCACTGTGCCACTGTGGGAACTCCTCAGCATCATGTTCTTATACAAGTTCTTCCCCTTGAATGAATTCCCAGTCACATCCTAGAAATTTACTACAATGAAACCTGCATGGAGGAGAAGTAGAAGGTGGACAGTGGAGCTGAACAGACTTTAGTTTAGAACCTATGTTTTGTCTCTTACAGACTGCAGATCTTGGGTGAACTATTAAATTCTCATCTATAAAATGGTAATAATATCACACTTCTTTGTGCTTAAGGAAGTAGAGTCTTAGGAATGTGCATTTATCACATAAAGCAGTTGATTGTGGTCTGTGTGAGTGAACTCTTACAGGACTGTTTATATCTCTCATATCTTCCAGATCTTATTCTGCCTTGTCAATTTACCTTATCACCTCTAGTAAAGAGGGCATATGTAAGCTCGCCCATTTTTGAATATCTTAATTTTGAAAGTGGGCAAACCCTTATGCACTGTTGGTGGGAATGTAAACTGATGCAGCAAATATGGAAAAAATATGGGTGTTCCTCAAAAACTACCACAAGATCTAGTAATTGCACTTCTGGGTACATATCAGAAGGAAATGAAATCAGTATATCCAAAAGACATCTGCCCTCCCATGTTTATTGCAGCACTATTCACAGTAGCCAAGATATGGGAACAAGCTAAGGGTCTGTAAATGGATGACTGGATAAAGAAGATTGGTATATATTCATACAATGGAATATTACTCAGCCATGTGAAAGAAGCAAGTACTTCTATTTGTGATGACATGGATTGACCTTGATGGCACTGTGCTAAGTGAAACAAGTCAGACTGAAAAAGACAAATGCTATATGATCTCAAGAAAGCCCAACTCATAGAAACAAGTAGTTGAATGGTGGTTGCCAGGAGTTGGAATGTGGGGGAAATACAAAGATGTTGGCCAAAGGATACACACTTCCTGTTATAAGATAAATAAGTTCTGAGGATCTCTTGTAAGGCACAGTGATTACAGTTAATCAAACTGTATTATATACTTGCAAGTAGCTAAGAGAGTAGATCTTAAGTGTTCTCACCACAAAGAAGAAATGGTACTTTTGTGATATGATGGAGGCGTTCATTGGCTAATGCTCTGGTAGTAATCATTTTACAACATGTAAGTGTATCAAATCAATACCTTAAACTTACACAGTGTTACACAGCAATCATATCTCAATAAAGCTGGAGAAAAAGAAGGTGGGTAGAATCACCTAAAGATTTCAACATAATTTTTTTAATCTCCACATTTTTCAGAGCATTGACACAGTAGAAGTTTTGTTTTGAACATGAAATAAATTGGCCTAATGTATTTTTTATTTGAGATGTTAATTGTTCAAATGAATATGGACTGGATGCTTCTGTCTACAGAGCTCCATCAATCAGTTAGAAGTGATTTTGTTTTAATTTTTTACCTCTGTCAGCAGTAATTGCAATTCGGGAAAAGAAATGAGCCTGGGATAGATTTTAATTATTTTAAAAGGAAAAAAAAAATCCCACATTTACCAAAAGTATGCCTTGGTTTAGAGCTTCCCATTTGGTGTAGAGAATGGATTTATTTCCTCTCATTCTTTCTCTCTTTCTGTGTGTGTGTGTGTGTGTGTGTGTGTGTGTGTGTGATTCTTCAAAATTGTTGAGATGCCAAGTGCATGTGAATCACACCTTGTAAAACAGAGTTGGTATGTGCTTCCCCCCCAATAAAATTTCTGTTGCTTGTACTTGAGTTCAGCATTTTGTCTAGGCACCACTGTCTTTTTATCTCATAAATGAAAACCCCAATCTGTATTGGATGGAGTGTGACAAGTTTTTTATTTCTCATTTTTTTTTTTTTTCCTGGCTGCACCCATGGCATGTGGAAGGCATGTGGAAGTTCTTGGACCAGGGATCAAATCTGAGCTGCATGTGTGACCTATGCCACAGCTGTAGCATTGCTGGATCCTTAACCCACAGCACTAGGCTGGGGATTGAACCAGTAATGCCACAGAGACAAGCCAGATCATTAATCCACTGCGCCACAGCAGGAACTGCCTGAGAGTGTGACAATTTTAACGTTCACAACCTTGCTTTAACTTATCTTTCAAGTCTTCTCGGGCCAGTGTCCCAACAGTTACCCCAAATGAGAATACGGAATCACCTTTTTTTGAATATGCACTTTTTCCAACCTCTTCTCACTTGCTTGTTGTTCTTTTTAATTGACGTATGCTTCCCTCTCCTCTTGGTCAGGTGACACTCTTCAGAGCCCAGCACTACCTTTGAAACATTACCATTTTCACCACTAACAATAGCAACACAAGCAACAGTTATTTACAGAGCAATTATTTTGCGCCAGGAAATCTTTTCATTATAACAATCTGACAAAGTAGTATGTTCTCAAATTCTTATTTTCCAGGTGACGAAGCTTATTAAACCAAAGAGGTTAAGTGACCTACTTAGGTCACACAGAGAGTAAGACTAAGACTCTGTTTGAACCTCATATGATTGAGTGCAAAGTTGATGGTTTTAATTACAGTACTCTATGTACAGATACTCCCAGTGACCAAAAGCTCATTGTTCAAGTATGATTATAGAAGCTATCTTAGGTTTCTCATGATCACATGAGGTGTAGGCTCTTTGAAAATGAAAACTGCATTTAGTGCCTGGATGTAATAGATATCAAATAAATATTTGCTAAATGAATTGGATAGATGAACATCCCTAAGGCCATTTTGGAACTCACAAATAAAGCATATTTTGAATATCTGAAAGTCTTCTGGCCAGCGATGAAAATAAATTTTTATATTCAGAGTTTTCCTAAATCCTCTAGAGATCCATGAAAGCCACTGAATTGAGAATAAAGTTGGTTGGCAGGAAAATAATTACTATCACTAATACTTTTTTATAATAATTATTGTTACTACTGTACATGATTACACCTGCAGTATAGGGCTTTTAATTATTCCTGAGATGTACACTCATTTTATTTTACCTATAGATAAGTTAATAATAACCGTTATAAGAAAAGGTACTAAATTTTTCTTTGGTGTTTGATATATCTGACACCTTTTGCTAATAAATATTTATGTTTTAGAATTCCTAGTGATTAAATATTGAGAATTCTCTTGTTGAGCGAGTTCTAAAGATTTTTATTTCTGACAGGATTGTAATTTTAAATATGGTGTAAAATGTTCCAAAATTACAAATCGTGAAACCTGATCTACTCTGTCCTGAGGCAAAATTATGGGGAAATTTCTCCTCTCTTTGTGTTTCCACTTTATGTTTTATAGATTTTCATTTTTATTGATTCACAGTCAGTTTCCAGCAGGGAAATAGTTCCAGTTTCTAGCACGCTTGACCAACAAAATACACCTCACATTAACTTTTTTATAGCAAATATTAGGCAAAAATTTAGGTTAAAAAAGAGAGAGACATATACATAGAGAAATAAGAGAATATTTACATAAAGAACCTTCTATCTGTAATAAAATTCATAATAGATTTTCTTTAAGTAGATTGACTTAAGTGAAATAACATATGATTCTGTTGATGAAACCAAAGTAAATATAAGCTTTCAGGAACACTAACATCTAGCACAATTCTTTGCTAGTAATAGGCATTGGGTAAATTTTTGTTGAGCAAATTAAGTGAAATGGACATCTGAGGCATATTTGCAGACTGATGGAAAGTCAGTGTCCCTGTCTGGAAGAATATTGGTTAAATGAGGGAATGAGGTGAAACAAGAAACTTGGTTGACAAATAATGTGTTGTCAATGCCAGTTACAGAGTTTTGGACTCCATTTGCCGCAGAATGAGGACTCCTACAAGGTTTCTCTGCAGAGAATTAACTGATTAGAGCCATATTTTAGAGGAGATGAAGGCAGTGCTGTATGTAGTATTGAGAATAGAGAAACTCTGGGCACTTAACTAGAGGAAAATTGCAATAGTCTAATAGAGAGGTACAGAAGGATAAACTGGAATGGAGGTTGACATTTCTGGCTTGGAGATCACAATCAAACAAAATACAATCAAAAAGGGATTCTTTAAAGTCGTAGAAGGATAAGACTTTCATGCATTAATTAACTCCCATTTAGTCCTTGAGTAGTTTTGGAACATTTACCTGGAGCCACCCCTGTGTCTACGAAGGTTGGAGAGATGCATGATAAGCATCTCCCTCCAAGGAGCTTATCATCAAAGAAGGGAGATAAGAAAATAACCCAACACAGGAGTTCCTGCTGTGGCTCAGTGGTAATGAATCTGATTAGTATTCATGACGACACAGGTTTGATCCCTGGCCTTGCTCAGTGAGTTAAGGATCTGATGTTGCTGTGAGCTGCAGTGTGGGTTGCAGATGTGGCTCAGATCCCTTGATGCCATGGTTGTGGCTTAGGCAAAGAAAGAAAGAAAAGAAAAGAACCCAACACTCTCATGCATTCGGAAGATATTTTTTTCCCTCCTGGTAGTGACATGAGCTTTCAGTGATCCTCCCCGGCCCCGCCTTGGGTTTGTGCTTAGTTATAATCAGACTGACCGGTATCAGGGCAAAGTCTGCAGTGCCATCTATGTAAAGGAGTTGGCCTCCAGTAGTTTTAATAGGTGCCTTTCAGATCCTACTTACTGCTGCAGGCTCCTTGGCTGCTGTTTAGCTGAGGATAAAAGCACTCAGACAGCTGAGGATAAAAGAAGTGAAAGAGGGAGAGGGGAAAGCACCAAACCCTGCAGACACACCTAATTGGCCAACTTCCAAAACATCCTTAGGCTTCTTCAAGCTTTGATGAAACGTTAAGATCTTGTTTCCAGGGACTGAATGTCTTTCAAATGGGTGATAGATCCGCTCTCTAGTATTAAAAAGAAAGGAGAATACAAAGAGCCCTCTTAGCCTACTCCTGTCATCGTTTCACTTTATTTGAACAGCAATCAACTGATGAAGAGGGCTCAGGCTTCTAAAAAGAAGGAGGAAAAAAAAACTTCTTTGTTACTCATCAGTCTTTGGGATCTGCCAGAAGCACTGAGAGCACTTGCTAAGTAAAATGATTTAGCAGGTGGAAAGCAGTTTTAAGTCTAATATCTACCCCTTCCTCCCTGCACATAGATGACCACTCAGACCCCAGCAGTGTCTCAGGGTATAAATGAGATTCTCTGGGGATTCCTTGCTGGCTTGGTCACTGGCCTAAGAAGGAGCTCAGGGTTGCACTGGCTGGGTGTTAAGAGTGCACTGAAGTGTTTGAAAAGGGCATGAGTATCAGGCACACAGTAGGTACTCAGCCTTGTGAAAGGATGCAGTGTGTATTCTTCATTCACATTAGGCTGAACTCTTAACCACTGCAGAACTACAAGAGAGTGACATTTAGGATAAAAAAGAAAATGAAAGCAAAGCTAATCATGTAGAGTCTCGGTTACTAAGAATACAACTTTGTAAAATAAGTCATGGGGTTATGTGTGTATAGCTAATCAATTAATTAAATGCTTGAGTCAATCAATCAATTAATGTAATTGCTTAAATAACTAAATTTTTAATTAATATATATATATTTAAATTAAACAAGGAGGCAGTTAGACTCAGATGACTCCTATTGCCCAGGCAGCCAATGTGAGCAAACCAAAATCTGAGCATGTAAATGCCTCTAGGTTAGAAATCAAAATGCCAAGGATGGCTAATCATAATCAACTAGACTTTAAGCTAGAATCAATCAATTTACTTTCTTTGCTTGCAGATCTTCTCTATATAAGACTTTTTTGGCTTCCTGTGGGTGGGACACCCTTAACAACTTCTGGTTTGGCCCTGTCCCATTGGAATTGAGTCTTGCTTAAAAAAAACTCTAAAATTTTAATGTACCTCATTTTCTCTTTTAACAGTTTGTATGCATATATACATATATACACACACACACACACACATGCATATATACACTGATCTGTATATGTATATATATATGATTACTTTTATAAACATTTTAGACTGCAAAAATAATGCTGATCACCTTTCTCCAAATTCAAGTGCATTTTTTGCATATTTGTGTAATAGTCACTGGACAAGACCAATTGTATAAATTAAATGTACTCACCTCCTTTTTCTTCCTCTTTGCTATGTAATCAAACATTAGATAAAATTAGTGAATTAATTTCAGACTTTTATATGTTAACTCAAGTAATATTGCTACTTTTTTCTTTCTTAAATAACATATTAGTGTTTCAGAATTAGAAGCCCTTTATAATTGTTAGTATTTATTTATAGTTTTAATTCCTTGGACATATTTTTTAGCCTAGACTTTTTTCGGTCTGATCTTTAAAGTTAAAAATTTCACATTAGTAAAGGAAAAGATATAAGATCCTAAGACTAAAAATGGTCTTCAGGTATTGTTTATCCCCCTGTTATCCAAAAGGATCATATAATCACATGTGCAGGTTATACAGCTCTTCAGTAAAGTGTAGGATATTCTGTTGTTCTTATTATACTTAAAACTGAAGTTATTATTCCTATTTCCACATAGAAAAACAGGAACATTTAATGATATCTTCTCCAAAAGGGGCTTTTTTTATCCCTTGGTGTGTCCCGGCCAGAATTATTTCTACAGATATTATGCCAACTATATGAACTTTCAGTTAGATTTCATCATTCACACTTCCTTCAAATTTTTGTTGTTGTTGTTATTTTATCATATTTTATTTTTTTAATTGTTATTTCCTCAATACAACTTTTTTTCCTATTGTACAGTATGGTGACCCAGTTACACATACATGTACACATTCTGTTTTTTCACATTATCATGCTCCATCATTAGTAGACAAGAGGAACACTAAAAAATACAAAACAGTACTCTCTCCACAGAGACTCTGGTTTTGTAGATTTGGGGTGTGGTTCTGGAGTCTGCATTTTCTCTGCTGGTTCTGGGGACACTCAACTCCCCTTTGAGGAACACTTTTTGCTTTAGAACTTGCTCTTAAGGCAAATCTCACTGACATACTCATTGTTCTGATATTCCCTCCTCTCATACCATTCTCTTTCCTTTGTACAAACAGAAGCATCATCAAATTATATTCTTGTTAAAAAGTAATTCCTTTCAGTGGGTTTTGTATTGTTCTATAATTCTTTGTGTATTGAGGAACAGCCTTAGTGATTTTAATTTCTTAGTTTAAAGTTTGCACACGTGTGAAGGAATTTCTCATGGATTAAAGCATTGTTGTCATCTAAATTTTGGATTACCCATCCAATATTTAGTTGACAACAATGCTTTAGAAATGGAGGAAGAATCTAGTTTCTTTAGGAAAGGAAAGTTTTTGGAATAATCTAGGATTTATGCTGGGCCTTTTTAGGCTGTTCAAAAATGTTACTCATTGATTAACTTTCATAATGTGACTTCATTATTTTTTTTGTCTTTCAAAATTGAATTTAGCCTCACTTAATGAAGGTTAATGGGAAACTGAAAAACGTGAAGGGAAAATTTGAAAGGAGTTTCCTTTTGCCAGAGAATATATGGGGTGTTTGTAATTGAAATGAGCTACCACCTACTATATTTTACAATTTGAGGGAATTGTAAAACTGAGCTCCCTTAAACTTTTTAGAAGTAGCTACCCAATCTCTAGAATATTCTAGACAGGGACTGTCCAATAGATCTTTGTGTATGACAAAACGATTCTGTATCTGTACCGTGCAATATGGTAGCTACTAACCATACGCGTTCTTGAAATTTGGCTAATGTGATAGGGGCACTGACTTTTTAATTTTATTAAATGTTTATAATTTAAATTTACAGAGACCCATGTGGCTAGTATCTGTTGAGCTGGACAGACAGGTCTAGGTGAATATACTCAGAATTCGTCTTTAGCTACATACTTAAAACCTGTATATACCAAGTCTACATGAAATTCAGAGCTCTTAAAAAATGTCATGTTTCTTTAAAACATAATTAACTGGAATAGTGGTTATTAAATGAATCATTCAAGGGGAGACACTCAGCCTTTAGGTCTTTATTTTCCTCTGTGGAATGAAGAGAAATGTGGCCTGATAATCACTTTAAGGTTTCTTCAGTTTTAATACTTTATGATTTACATTTAGATTGCTTCTAGGTACTTATAGTGAAGAACACAGAGAAATCAAGAATATATTTTTCTTGGCTTGCTGCTCTTTTCTGTCTAGATGATTGTGTGCGTGTGGGCTTTTTCACTTTATTTCAGTTATCATCTCCATGGAGATACAACCCAGCTGTAACTCTCTGCATTATGACCTTTTCTTACACATGCTCTTTTCCTACAATTACAATGATGTAAGATTGTCTCTTTTTGGATATCTACTCTTAAACTCATGTAAACATGTATGTTATATGCTGAATTGGTCCCTCCTCCCCAATTATACTTTGAAGCCCTAACCTTCAGTATCTCAGAATGTGGCCATATTTGATGATAGAGTCTTTAAGGAGGTAATTAAGTTAACTTGGGCCAATATGGCTGGTAGTCTCATAAAAAGAGATTAGGACATTGACACACAGAAGGAAGACCATGTGAAGACACAGGGCGAAGATAGTCATCTACAAACTGAAGAAGCCCCAGAAGAAATCAACCCGGCTCACATGTAGAACTTGACGTCTAAGCCTCCAGAATTGTGAGAAAACAAAAGTCTGCTGTTTAAGTTCTCCAGTCTGTGTTACTTTGCTATGGCAGCAAACCAATACAACATCTAAGTCATCAAAATCAATATTTTCCGTTAGATTGCACATTATCTAAACTTTCTTTACTGTTTTTTTATCTTAAAAGGTGCAGGCATTTTTACCCATCCCACATTAGAGACACAAAGATACAAACAAGCAAATATTTGAACAATGTGCTACAGTTTTTAAGCTTTAGACTTTGGTGTTTTTTCTTTTCTTTTCTTTCTTTCTTTCTTTTTTTTTTTTTTTTTTTGCTTTTTCTCGGGTGGCACCCATGGCATATGGAAGTTCCCAGGCTAGCAGTCCAATCGGAGCTGTAGCCCCTGGCCTACACCAGAGCCACAGCAATGCAGGATCTGAGTCGCATCTGTGACTTACACCACAGCTCACGGCAGCGCCGGATCCTCAACCCACTGAGAGAGGCCAGGGATTGAACCCACGACTTCATGGTTACTAGTTGGATTTATTAACCACTGAGCCACGATGGGAACTCCTGGTGTTTCTATTACTTATTCCTTATATTCTGTTTTTGACAAATCTTATTTTTCCTTGCTCTGCTGCTGAGATTCTACCTTCTTGGAATATCTATTTCTTCTTTTATGCTTGTTCTAATGAATTTCTAATACCCAGAGTAAATGGTCTCTACCCTGGTATACAGGTGAGCTACCACTGTTCTAAGCTTGCATTGTATTTCATATAGCACTCGAGATAGCTTATTTACTTGAGTATAGAGTTCATATCATACTGATTAAAAACAAAAATCAAATTTCCCAGCACTAGGGAGCTCTTGGTGTTTAAACCACCCCAGAAATGTTTTTGGAAACAAATGTGTAACAGTCTTGACTTTGGATCCTAAATTCCTTGATAGTTCATCTTTCTTGTGTTTCTTCAGGTGTTCAGTGTTCATTGAACAACTACTATGTGCAAGGCACTGTAGTTGTTAACTTTCCACTGTACTTGGGCTGTATACAAAACTTCAGTCAACATATGTTTTCCTTTTACTGGATTGCTTGGTTGGGTCACCATTCGAACATAAGAATATGCTTGATTTTGCATTTAATGTATTTAATACTGATTTGAACTGAATTACTTGTGTGATAAAGTAATGTGTGGTAGTTTGATTTGTACTGAAATAATACATTCTAAATGTGTCTTTTCCTTGAGTTTTTATTATGGAAATAAGATATACAATAGTTGATTAAATTCAAAGAAGTCCTAAATCAGTTTGGAAAATCAGAAGTCAATGTCACTTTCAAGCATGTTGGATTTATTTTATTGCAAATGATCATTTTGGCTTTATCACACATACATAATCTCTCTGAGCTAAACGTTCTATGAAATTTAGGAGTTCCCATAGTGGAGCAGTGGAAATGAATCTGACTAGGAACCATGAGATTGCGGGTTCAATCCCTGCCTCACTCAGTGGGTTAAGGATCTGGCGTTGCCATAATCTGTGGTGGAGGTTGCAGGCATGGCTTGGATCTGACATAAGCCAGCAGCTGTAGCTCTGATTGGACCCCTAGGCTGAGAACCTCCATATGCCATGGGTGTGGTCCTAAAAAGACAAAAAGACCAAAAAAAATGTTCTAAGAAATGTAAAAGAAGAAATATCGAGGGACATGTATACTAGTGATTTCTTTTTATTTCATAATGCAATTTTTTTTTTTCATTTCTTGTTTGGCTTACATGTATTGCTGAAAAGAAGAGCTCAAAGGGGGAATGAAAGCAGGCCTGAAATGTAATGGTCCCTCAGCAGCTTCTGTAAATTAAAAAATCATATGGCAGTTTCTTTGGGAGATAAGACAAAATTCATCTCCCTGATTAATTCATATAGGACATAAGACCATAGACAATATCTGCTTGAAATTCTATTCATTGGGTATATAATTTTAAAGAATCATGATGTATATCTGTGCCTAACTATATCCTTTGTATTTCCTCTCAGTTGAAAGCCAGAATATTCCTGATGGATTCAATGTTAGGATCAGGGCAAGAGTGTGGAGAGGATAGAATTTATTATCCATTTCTGTCTTCATCATTGCACTGTATCATCAAGACATAACAGCCTTAAGAGGACTTCTAGTTAAGTTCTCTTACTTAGTAGATGAGAAAAACAAGGCTCAAAGGAGTTAAGATCTGGGACAAAACCAGATGTTCCCTAATTCAGGCTTGAGAGTCATTTTCATCATTTAGATAATGCTAATGATCAACACTCATTTGAACTGAGCTACTGTTACGTGAAAAGTGAGCAACTGTGCTTTCTAAATATATGCCAAGGTCCTAGGAAGTAGATATTAAAAAATGATAATAAAGATGTTGAATGGGTTGGCCATAAAAGGGTTAATGGAAACAAAAATGGAGCTTAATAGGGTAAATGTTAACTTGGGCAATTTTCTTTATAAAAATACAATGTTATAATTGCAGCATATTTCAGATCTGGCAGGAAAGTGTGGTCATTAAGAGCATGGTGGATCTGGCAGACCTGAGTTCAAATCTGAATTTGCATCTGAATGTTTACACATTACATGAATTTGGTCAAATTAATTAACCTCATCAGTCTCAGTATCTTTGTCTTGAAGTGAGAAATATTGACTCCCAGGAATGTATTCAAGCACATGAAATATACTTAGGAGCCTGTGATAGACAACCTTTATGATACCCCCGCCAATGATCTTACTTCCAGGTCTTCTTCTTGCCCTATGTAAAATTGTCCCCTTGCCCATGGGCTGTACCCAGTGACTTGCTTCTCATCAACAGATTATATTATTTCCATGATTAGGTTACAGAATACCATGACTTCCATCTTGCTAGCAGACTTTCTCCCTTGCGGGTTTGGATCAATTAAGTGGCATGTTGCAGAGGCCCATGTGGCAAATAACTAAAGCCCTCAGTCCAACAGCCCTTGAGGAACTGAATTCTGCCAACAGGCACTGAGTGAGTTTGGAAATGGATTATTCCACAGTTGAAGCTTGACTGCAGCCTTGTGAGAGGCCCTGAAACAGAGGACCTGTCTCAACCATACCTGGGCTCCTGACCAACAGAAACTGTGAGACAATTCATGTTTGTTGTTTTAAGCCACTGAGTATGGGTATAATTTGTAGCAATAGACAACTAATATAAACAGTGTTTAACACAAGTAGGGATGTATATAGTAAAGGTAGGTGAAATTTTAGAATGAATTTCAAAAGACAGGGCTGAAGAGGAGAGTGTCGAAGGGCCTTCCTGGGAGTCATGGAAAGAATGTTATAAATAGTGGGAAGAGTATAAGCATAGCTCCTGAAGTGAATCTCTGAGTGTTTGAAAAAAAAATAAGGCAATTAGAATGGTTGAGAGGATGGTGATCATGGGTTTGGGAGGCAATCTAATGTAGTGTTTTATAGGCCATGGAGAAGATTTGAATTTTAAAAATAAATGCGTCATGGGAAATGGAATAATCTGGTTCATATTTTGGTTGCTGTGGGGGGGGATTGAATGGATGTGTGTTTGTGGTGGGGGCAGGAATGTTATCAGAGAGACTCATCTGGTGCAGTAATCCAGGCAAAAGATAAGGTGGCTTGGACTATGGGTAGTACAGCAGTGATGATGGGAATGGTTGAGGATATATTTCCAAGGTTTCAGGAATAAATATGCTGATGATAGGTGGTTGGTTGTAAGGTGTCATAAAAAGAAAAGAAGTCAAGGATGACTCCAAGGATTTTGGTCTGAGAAATTTGGCAGAGCTTCCATCTGATGAGATGGAGAAAGTATAGTAGAGAATCATAGGCTTACAGGGAAGAGCAAGAGTTCATAGATCCCTAGTACACATCCGAGTGGAGAAACTGAGAAGGCAGATTTATCTGGGTCTGGAGTTTAGAGAGGTGGGGTTAAAGACATAAATTTGGGTGTCATCAGTGTGTAGAAGTATACATGGGCCTAGAGTGAGTGCAGACAGAGAAGAGACTGAGGCATGAACCCAGAGGCACTCCAGCATTAGGGTGTGGGAAGAAGAGGCTGGCCTTAGGCATATGTATATTATTTGTGTTCATTCCATTGTTTAGTTTCTCAATATTCCATTGAGTTTGGCATTTATAGATATGAAAATATTAGGTATTTGAAAACCAATATGGATTAAATCTTTAGGGTTGTCCCAGTCAGAGATTTTAATGACTCAAGCAATTAAAGTGGTTTCCTTCGGAAATGATATGTAAAGCAACACAAACATACCATATGATTCCATTTATACCAAATATCCAGAACAGGTAAATGCAGAGAGAGAACAGATTAGTGGTTGCCAGAGGTAGAGGAGGAGCGGGACTAGAAAGTGACTCTTTAAATGGGTACAGGGTCTCCTTCAGAGCTGGTGAAAGTATTTCGAAAGGGTATTATTTTATTTTAAATTTTTACAGAATAAAATACATATATTTAAACACAATTACATTCACACAGATTATTATATCATGGGTCTTAAGAAACAGATTAAGTGACTCCCTCTGGAGAAGTGGAATGGAAAATATGCTGAGACAAATAGGAAATTTATTCTATACTTTATCCCACTTTGTATGGCTTTCATCTTTACTATTTAGTATTATCTATTTCATTTCAATTTTTCTTTAAATATTAGCATTATATTAAAAGTGTGTATATTATGCAACTAAAATTTATAAAGAAAGCCTTATATACCATTAAATATTTTATACAGCATAACAAAAAGAATAACTTAACTGGTAAGAATAAGAAAAACAATACACCCTCTGAAAATAAGTAAAATATAAAATGCATAAATTGGTTAAAAAACAGTGTAACTATATAAATATGTCCTCACAATTTGTAACATCTTATTGATTCTTCAATATAGGCATTACACCATTCTAGGTGATGTGATAAATAAGACATTATAGACCTTACACTGTACCATGGAGAGAAATGGTTATTAATAATACAATTGTAGAACTGTATCATTTAATTGTACAGTTGCATTATTTAATTATAATTATCAGAAATTCTTTGATGGAGAGGAAATCAGAATCAGATCTAAGGAGACTTCAGCATTCCAAGAATGATGTCAAAAGACCCCCTTCATGGTGGATTATGCACTTATTTACTATGAGATGTATTTCTTCTCCAGAGATTCCTTATTTGTGTATCACTTGTAGATTTTTGGTTTGCAGTTATTCTGAAGTTTTGATATGAGTCTATATGTATATGAGATTGTTTTAAGTTGTTGTTCTCTTAATTGCAAGTTCATCTCCAGTGTCCTGCATTTGTACCCACCTCTTCTCATGATTTCTGATTTTGGTGGTATAATTGTGCATGGATGATTTCGTATATTTGCTGTATATATACCTTTACTGGTGAGCCTTGTCATTTGCGGAATTTTTGTTTCCTGTTGCTGTCTTTTCTTTTCTGCCTAGAGAAGTTCCTCTAGTATTTGTTGTAAGGCTGGTTTAGTGTTGCTGAATTCTCTCAGCTTTTGCTTATCTGTGGAGGTTTTGATTTCTCCTTCAAATCTGAATGAGAGCCTTGCTGGGTAGAGTAATCTTGGTTGGAGGTTTTGTCCTTTCATCACATGAAGTATATCATGCCACTCCCTTCTGGCCTGCAGAGTTTCTGCTGAAAAATCTGCCGATAACATTATCGGGGTTCCCTTGTATGTTATTTGTTTCTTTTCCCTTGCTGATTTCAAGATTTTCTCTTTGTCTTTAATTTTGGTCAGTTTGATTACTATGTGTCTCAGGTTGTTCCTCCTTATTTTATATGGTACTCGTTGTGCTTCCTGGATTTGAGTGAGTGATTCCTTTTCCATGTTAGGGAAGTTTTCAGCTATTATCTCTTGGAATATTTTTTCTGTCCCCTTCTCTCTCTTTTCTCCTTCTGGCACCCCATAATACGGATGTTGGTGCGTTTAACGTTGTCCCAGAGTTCTCTGAGACTCTCTTCATTTGTTTTCAATCTTTTTTCTCTTTTCTGTTCTGCATCCATAATTTTCACTAATCTGTCCTCCTCCTTGTTTATTTGTTCTTCTGCCTCCTGTATTCTGCTGTTAGCTGCTTCTAGTGAATTTTTTATTTCCGTTATTGTATTTTGTATCTCTTCTTGTGTAAGTTTTATGTCTTGTATCTCTTTGCTCAGTGTTTCCTATAAATTATCCATCTTTGCCTCCAGTTTATTTCCAATGTCTTGCATCATCTTCAGCATCAACAGTCTAAAGTCTTTTTCCTGGGGGCTAAGAATCTCCTCATCACTTAGCTCATTTTCTGAGGTTTTTCCTTTTTCCCTCATCTGAGTTATAGTTCTCTGTCTTTTCATTTTTATAGGCTTTTGGTGTGGTGACCTTTTTACAGATAGCAGAGTTGTAGCCTCTCTTACTTCTGGTGTCTGCTCCCCTTGTGGCTGAAGTCAGAATGGGGCTTGCTGTAGGTTTCCTGATGGGAGGGACTGATGCCTGCCCACTGGTAGGTGGGGCTGAATCTTATCCCTCTGGTGGGTGGGGCTTAGTCTCTGGATGGGATTAGAGGCAGCTGTGTGCCTAAGGGGTCTTTAGGCAGGCTGTTTATGGAGGGGGTTTGGGGCTGTGATCTCACCTGGATTGTTGTTTGCCCTGGGGCTTCTCAGGCTGTCTGACGGGGTGGGGCCAGATTTTCCCAAAATGGCCACCTCCAGAGAAAGGCACTGCTGCTGAATATTCTGGAGAGCTTTGCCTTCAATTTCCCTCCCTCACAACAAGCCCCATTCACCCGTGGTTTCCCAGGATGTCACATTCACCCATGGTTTCCCAGGATGTCCTCCAAGAACTGCAGTCAGGTTTGACACAGATTCCTATGGAGACCTTGCTCTGCCCTGGGACCCAGTGCACGGGAAAGTTCATGTGCGCCTTTTAAGAATGGCGTCTCCATTTCCCCCAGTCCTGTAGAGCTCCTGCACACAAGCCCCACTGGCCTTCAATGCCAGATGCTCCAGGGGCTCTTTCTCCCAATGCCAGATCCCCGCATGTGAGGGTTTGATGTGGGGCTCAGAACTCTCACTCCTGTAGGTGAGTCTCTTTCTGTGAACCAATTAGTTTTCAGTCTGTGGAGTTCCCACTTGGGAGGTATGGGGTTGTTTATATTACGAAATCGCCCCTCCTACTTCTTGATGTGTCCTCCTCTTTTTCTTCTGCAGTAGGATATCTTTTTTAAGGTTTCCGGTCCATTTGGGTGGAGATTGCTCAGCCTTTAGTTGTGAATTTTGTTGTTTTTAGGAGAGAAGTTGAGCTCCAGTCCTTCTATTCCGCCATCTTAATCCGGAAGTCCCAGAGCTGGTGAAAATATTTTGAAACTAGGTAGAGGTGATCGTTTCACACCATTGTGAATATACGAAAGGCTACCAAGTTTACGCTTTTAAATGGCCAATTTTGTATTATGTGAATTTCATCTCAATTAAAAATATATTGGCACAATCACACAAAATTCAAATACAATATTCAAAAATAATGTGCTGTCAAGTATGCAAATGAGAACAGTTCTAATTTTCATATATATCTAGAGAGAAATGTCAGGCAATTTGATCTTACAATATAAAGGTTGTTCATCATTAACCTGGTTGAACACTAGAAAAGGAGTTTTTGAAGAATAAAACAAAGCAACTGACTCATGTTTCAGAAGCTTAGATAATTTAAATGAAGACAAATTTTCTTTTTTTTTTGATGACATTTACAGACTGGAAGTCTGTATTGTTATCTTGAGGATTAATGTCTTAAAAATGGGAATGCATTGTTGAAGGTACTGTTTTTCATGTGATTCATAACTGCAAAAAAAAAAATCAATCCAATATTGTAAATGTATAAATTGATTAAAGTCAGATTATCTCAGCATATAAATTACTTCCTGAAGGAAAGCATTCATTTTTGACTTTGATATTATAATAAAAAGAAAAAAATTATAGTGTTTTAAAACAATGGAAAAACATGCCCATAAATTTATCCTATACTACATTATTATTTTATGTATTTCCTGATAGTTTTTAAAAATAGGAGTCTTTTAAAAAGATCTTAATTTTGACCCACAGAGGCAGAGGCAGAGGCAGAGTTTGTCATGCTTTGTCATAGCACAGAACATGAGTGGTCTGTACAAGGCTTTTCTCATTTTATTTTATTTTATTTTATTTTATTTTATTTATTCATTTTTCTTAATTTTCATCCCTACTCCAATTTCACATGCCCTTAGTCATTCTATTCTTTAATCCATGTTCACCAAGATGCATATATACACACATTTGGAAAGATGCATAGTGCTCTTTTGTTTATCTGTACTCATTTCATATAGCATGTATCATTCAGATCTCATTCACCCCACCTTGTATTTTTTTTTTTTTTTTTTTTTTTGGTCATGTCCAGAGCATGTGGAAGTTCCTGAGCCAGGAATTGAACCTGCACCACAGCAGTGACCCAAGCTGCTGTAGTGACAATGCCAGATCCTTAACCCGCTGCTCCACAAGCGACTACCTCCCCAACCCTGTATTTTTAAGGTGCTTTTTTCATGGTGCAATCCTTTCTACTTTTCAACTCCCTTTTTGAGTTTTTTATCTCAACAATTATATTTTTCATACTCAGAATCTCCAGATTGTGGCTCCTTATGATTCTGTTCCTGGTGCCTGTTTGCAGCACTCTCCTTTGTTTCTTTGAAGATAAATATTTTATTTAAAAGTTTTTTATTAAAATTCTTTTTTTAGCCAGTCCATTCGTTTGGCTTGTACTATGGAATCTTTGTTGTTTTCCTTCAGTAGATCTTGAGCTATTCTTGCCTAATTTACGGAGCAGGTTCTGAGGCAATATGTTAGATGGAGAGCCTCTGATGTTACCTCCTGGGCTAGACCACACCCTCTTTACATCTCTTCCTCCTCCACACGTGACTTGTCCTGACATCTGAGTGACCCACTCCATCTCTTCCCCAGGGCATGGTTCTTTTCTAAGAGTTGCTTGTTGTGGATAAAATCACCTAGACCAGTGGTTGTATAACTTCGGCATGCACCAGAATCATCAGGCGTGTCTTTTAAAATGTAGAATGTTGGGCCCCCGTTCCCCAGACTTTCTGATACAGTAAGTTTGCGTTGAGAAGAATATTCACATTACATTTCTAAGAAGTTACCGGTTGATGCTACTCATCACATACTTGTTGGCCATTTGTATGTCTTTGGAAAAAATGTCTTTTTAGAATCTTTTGCACACTTTTAAATTGGGTTATTGGTTTTTTTTTTATATTGAGTTGTAGGAGTTCTTTACAAACTTTGGATATTAACCCATCATCAAATATTGATTTTTTAATTGCATTCTCCCCTTCCGTAGGTTGCCCTTTCATTTTATTGATTGTTTCTTCTGCGGAGAGGAGTTTTTTAGTTTGATGTAGTCCCGTCCCACTTGTTCATTTTTGCTTTTGTTGCCTGTGCTTTTGGTGTCAAATCCAGGAATTCATATCCAAGACCAGTGTCATGGAGCTTAGTTCCTATAATTTCTTCTAGGAGTTCTATGGGTTCAGGTATCCTTTGTACATTGTATATTCTTTGTGTCTTTGTCAAAAATTAAGGGACTGTATATGTGCAGGTTTATGGAATCTCTTTTCTGTTCCATTGGTTCATATGCATTTTTTTAATGTCAGTGCCATAATTTTGATTAGTATAGTTTTGTAGTATAGATTAAAGTCAGGAGATGTGATGAATTTTTATTTTGTCTTGCGTAAGGTTACTTTAGCTACTTGGAGCCTTTTGTGGTTCCATTTGAATTTAGGAATTTTTTTCTGGACTTTTTTTTTGTCACACCTGCAACATGTGGAAGTTCCCAGGCAGTGATCAAACCTGAGCCACAGCAGTAACAATGCTGAATCCTTAACTTCTAGGCCACCAGGGAACTCCAGGATTGTTTTTTTCTATTTCTATAAAAAATTCCATTGGAATCTTGATGGGGGTTGTATTGAATCTATAGATTACTTTCGATAGAGTGGACATTTTGACTATATTAAAATTTCCAAGCCATGAACATGGGCTGTTTTTCCATTTTTTTGTTTCTTTGATTTCTTTCATCAATGTTTTATAGTTTTCAGTGCACAAATTTTTCATCTCCTTGGTTAAATTTATTTCTAAGTATTTTATTTTCTTGCTATTGTAAATGGGATTGTTTCCTTAATGTCTTTTTGGATAGTTTATTGTTAGTATATAGAAACACAATTGATTTTTGAATATCAATTTTTGTATCCTGAACTTTACTGAATTTGAATTCACTTATTGGTTTTTCTGTTTGTTTTGGTGGTTTTTTTTTTGGCCACACTCACGGCATGCAGAAGTGCCTGGGCCAAGGGATCAAACACATACCATAGCAGTGACCCAAGCCACAGCAGCGACAATACTGGGTCCTTAACCACTAGGCCACAAAGGAACTCCAGTTTAATAGTTTTTTTTTTAGGTTCTTTGGGGCTTACTATATAAGATCATGTCATCTACACAGATTTATATTCTGAGAGCCACCTATCTCCCTCTTGTTTGTGCAGCTGTCTTTAGGGTCAAGCACAGGGGCAGAGCCAGCATCTCACAGTAGTTTGCCATCTTGTCTGGCCTCCAAATATTTTTTTTTTTGTATTTTTTAAACATTGCACACTATAGTTTTGCAGTGTTTTATTGTCTACTTGGTACTGGTCATTGCTATTTTAAGATTTATAGTTAAGATACATAATGAATGTAAAGATTTCAGAATACTGTAATATCGTAATATTACTTGGATAAACTATAATTTATTAGTTACACCCTGATGTTGGATGTTTGGAACGCATACCATTTTCCCAACATGATTAATTGCATTGATTGTATTAACTTTTTATGAATATATTTTTGGATATTTTCCTTTTTTTGTTGTTATTTCCCTGTATTGTGAAAGAGTTAAGGCAGTTTTCAGAAGTGCTTTAAGTTCTGGGAGACTCTGCCTCTTTGTGTCTGATTCATTTTCTGAGTGGGTGGTGTACTGCTTTAACCTTGCCACTGACAGAAAAGTTCAGACTTTATCCTGTAAAAAGAGAAGAAGTCTGTCCTTGCAGTTCTCTTTGACTGAGGTGTTTGCCTTTAGACAATGATTGTAGACACTCTTCCATCAACACACTGGTACTTGATAGTGTCAGTTCTCTTTGGAATTGAAATTACAATTTCTTTTGTTCATCTGGACTATTTTTAAACTACGGCAGCTCTTATTTAAAAGGCATAGGTTGTGTTCCACATTAACCCTGTCCAAATTTGGTAATGATGATTACACCATTGAGTGCAATCAAAATAATCAAATGAAGGAAAAGCACTTATTTTCTAACTCATTTGGCCAAAACGAATGTTCAGATAACACGACTTTGGTTTTTATATAAACCCATACATTTTGGTAAGCAACATCTGAAAATAGGTTAATGAATCATCATGGGAGGAAACTTGGGAATCTTTGATTTTAAAAAAGGATGTTAGCAGTCATTTAAGTCAATCTACCACACAAAAGCAAGACTCATCTACAAGGATTCCTGATGGTCTATCAGTTTTTGATTAAACCCCTTCAGTGGCTAGAAGATTTCTACCTCATCAGACAACCCATTTATTTTTGGATAGCTGTAATTAAAATTCTTTTATTTTTTCTTGAGTTGAAATCTGTCCATTTAACACTCGCTTAAAGATACATGGACTTCCTTTTGTTCCATACAGAAAATGGTGTATTTCTCCTTATCATAGTCCTCTGAATATTTGAAGACATCTACATAGTTTCCTCTTAGTGTTCTCTTCTCTCTTCTTTAGGATAAATGTGCTTAAATGATGCAGGTTTGTTTTTTTCCTTAAACTTTAAGATGATGATGTCTGTATCCCTAATCATCTCTAACACTTTCCTGGATATTTTGCAATTTCTCTAGGTTCTAAAAATAAGGGTCTTGGAGCAGAAAGCAGCGGCTCGTGGACACAGTGGAACCACTTTACATTCTTACAATCTTGAGATATTTTGCCTTATAAATATCTACCTTAGAGATTTCCCCCAAAGTTTATTATCATGTCAGATTTGCCTGTGATATACCTATAGGTCCATATTATTTCCAACAATCTTCCAGAACATAGTTGCTCAGAAATAGCACCTTACTTCCAAGAATGAGATGTAAAATTGGTAATCATTAAGCTCTTTTATAAGGGCTATCTCATAAAGCCACATTCCTTTCAATAGACAAAAATGTTGTCGTTCACACCTGAGGGCCAATCTTTAATCACAGCTTGAATTTCATGGCCCATATTTGGAGAAAATAAAATAAAAACAAGAATTTGTCAAGACACTGCAACTAGCACTAGGCAGTGTTATGTGCCTAGAAGATTTGTGGTCTAATTATTTGTAAAGCATAACAGACTTAGACTAAGAGGGATCTTACACATCATACCCTCCGAATTGTACAAGTGACTGACTACTCCTAATTTATCTCAACTACCTGAGAGTCATTTGTATTTTGATGGATTATTTGAGAGTTGGTTCTACTCTTTTTTTTTCTTCATTTATTTTTGTTTTGCTAGTTTCTACTCAACACAGAAAATTGTTTTCATCATTTTGAACATCTAGATTAGATCCAATCAATCTCTCTATTTAATAGAAAACAAAATCGGTTAATGTTTAATGACATTTATTATTCAAGTTAGCCACAAGGTTCAATCTAGCAATTCCCTAGATATATAATAATACAAATCTGTGGTATACACAGCGGTTTGTCTCTTTTATATGGCGAATTGTATTTAAAAATTTTTTTAATTATGAAATTTATATACGAGTATAAAATGTTTTATATGTATATCGCCACATAGTCCGGACGAAGAAATAGACATTATTAGTACTAGAAACATCCTACCCCCAATGTGTACACCTCTAATCAATGTGTGATTTAGCCCTTTTCCCAACACCTGCCCAGTCCAAAACACAACCTTAGCTTTTGTGATAATCACTCTTATACTTTTATGTTTTTTACTATCTCAGTATATATCCCTAGGCAATATATTGCTTAGTTTTGCCTCTTTTAGGCCTTAGTATAAATACTATCATATTTTATATACTTTTCTATGGTTTACTACTTTTGTTCAACACTGTGTATAATACATCCACATAGATATATGCAGCATGTTTCATTTATTTTTACTGCTGTGTGGTAATAACACGTGCTGCTGTATGTATTATAATTTATTCAACTTACTATTTATAAACAATTAGATTGTTTCCAGTTTTTGCTTTTTTTATCTATTAAAGACAATAGATATTCTTTATTCTAGAAATTCTTTTTATGTGTCAACTGGTGCACAGGTACAAGAGATTTCTCACCATTTAAATCTGAAAATAGAGATGCTAGATTTTAAGGTATATGAATATTCAACTATACTAATTACATCAGGCCAAACTATTTTCAAAATCATGCTATCAGCCATGTATGAAAGTTCTTATTCCCATATCCTTGCAAATACTTGGTATTGTTGGACTTTTAAGTTTTTGCTCATCTGGAGGATATGCTCTGTGCTTCACTGTGATATTAATTTGCAAATCTCTGATTATTAATGACTTTGAGCCTCTTTTCAAAGGTTTGAGTGTCCTTATTTTTGAATTACCTGATTAAATTGTCTTTTTCCTTTCTAATTCATAGACTCAAAAATAATATTTTTGGGAGTTCTCTGATGGTCTAGTGGCTAGGACATGGTGCTTTCACCACTGGTTCAAACCCTGGTCTGGAAACCGAGATCCCACATCAAGCTGCTGCACACCACAGCCAAAAAAAAAAAAGTATAAAAAATAATATACTTGGTATTAGTCATTTATTACAATGAGTGTAGCAGTTGATTTTTGTATATTGATCTTGAATCCACAAACTTTGCTGATTTCATTTATTCAATAATTTTTGTGGGTCTCCTAGGGTCTCCTGTGTATATGAACATGTCATCTACAAATAGAAATAGATTTAACCTTTCCTTTTCAATCTGGATGGCTTTTATTTTTCTTTCCCAATTGCCCTGGCTAGAACCTCCAGTACAGTGTTGAACAGAAGTGGCAAAAGTGGACCTTGTATTATCCCTGCTCTTAGAGAGAAAGCATCCAGTCTTTTCACTGTTAAGTATGATGTTAGCTGTGGGGATTTGCTCTTTATAAGACTGAGGAAGTTTCCTTTTACTCCTTTTTTGTTGAGCATTTTTATCATGAAAGAGTGTTGGATTTTGTCACATATTTTTTCTGCATTCATGAGATAATGCATTTTCTTTTCCTGTATTATGTTGATATGATGTATTACATTAATTGATTTTCAGATGTTAAAACAACTTTGCTTTTCTGGGATAAACCCCACCTACTCGTGGTTAATAATTTTATACATTTTAGATTCAGTTGCTAGTATTTCGTTGAGGAGTTTTACATCTAAATTTATAAGAAATATTGATCTGTAGTTTTCTTGTAATGTCTTTGTCTGGTTTTTGTATCAGGATAATAGTGACCTCATAGAATGAGTTCGGAAAGTTCGGAAGTATTTTCTCCTCTTCCATTTTTTTTTTGTTGTTGTTGTTTGTTCTTTTTTTAGGAGAGCTTGTGAAGGATTGGTATTTATTCTTTTTAAAAGTTTCATAGAATTAATCAGTGAAGTTATTTGAGCCTGGGCTATACATTTTGGGAAGTTTTAAAATTATCAATTCAGTATCCATGCTTGTTATAGACCTACCCAGATTTTAATTTTTTTACTTGAGTAAATTTTAGTGGCTTGTTTTTTTGTGAGAGTCTTTGCATTGCATCTAAGTTTTCTGTCAGTGGATTAGCTCTTATGGGGTGTTTTCTTTGTGGTATTTTGAAGTTAAATGAGGATCCCAAGCAGTTTACTTAACTGTTTGGGGTAGAATTTTGATAAAGAACACTAAATCTGTCCCGAAGCTGGTAAACTGAGCTGATATAATTCCATAAAGGCTGTGAGTCACCCTTTTTCTTTAGGAAGTGAAGTCTCTTACTCCAGGCTATGCAAGGGATGACCAAGGTAAAGACAATAAATGCTTATATTGTCTGTTTGCTCAGGAATTCTTTTCCTGAGGATTTCCTGAGTACCATGATTATACAACGCTCTAGAGAATCAGTTTTTATGACTATATTGGACTGAGTAAAGACATGGAAACTGTGGTTCTGTTTTTATTGAGGAAGACCTCTTTTAATCATCCTTTCATGCAAGGTATGTATATCTCCTGTGTCACAGAGGTACATTCCACCCGATCAAGTTTCCTATATGCCTTAGGACTGAGGAGTTTCCAGTTCTATCAGGGTTATATCTGGTCCTGAGTTACCCATCTGAAGTCAGCCCTCTTGGCCAAGGTGTACCCAGCTGATGCCAAGTATACAGAGTTAATTTAGGGATGTCAACAGAGTAATAGATTCCAGGAGCCCTGAGAGCCTCTCACATGGGATTCGAGCCTGGGGAAACAGCAGGCTGAGCAGGAGTAAGCTCTAGAGGTGGAAGAGTTCAGATGTAGTGTTCAGAGGAGAATCTCCTTTGGATTCATCTCAAGGAGGTCATTTAATGTTGTTTCCTCATGATAAGCTTTTGGACTTCAGGAGTATTAGTCCAGGAAACATCGAGTTTGAGGAATTGTGATTGGTCATGGGCTTCATTGGATAGAGCTGTGCTAAGTTGCCTCATATCAGGAATCCTGCTGGGAAATTTATCCAAATGTCCTCCAAGGAAGAAAGAGGTCCAGGAAGCAAGTGATGACAAGGGCCTAGTCATTAGTGTTGGAGTGAAGCGCAGTCAGGAGCCAGTTCACCTTTGTGTTCATTCAGAGAGAATGGGCCATTCCTAAGAATCATTCAGTCTGGAAATGTTTGTGAGAAAATTGTTCCGTTTTCACTTCATAGATTTATGCCTGTTCTTGTATCAGGGATGGCAAACTTGGGGGGGGGTGTTGGGAGATGTCTCTAAGCCTATTTGTGAGCCTTGTCCAAACCTAAGTGACTGGAGACCTGTACTTTTGGCAAATAGGTTTCCACAGCCATCCAGGAAGGGCTGTAAGAGGACATTGCCATCTGAAGTCAATAGATGTGGTTAGAGGTTCAGGGAAAGAAGGGGCCAGTGAAAATGACTTCAGTCCATTCCTGTTCCTATCTGGCTTTCAGATTGAATCTGTGTGTGTCACAATAGTCTAATAAATTGGACGGCTTAGTCTTTTTTCTCTTGTTACCTTGGACTGTATGGCTTCTGACTCTTAGGCTTGATAGGGAGTGAGATTTCCTATAGAAGAAAAAGAAAAAGTGTGTGTGTGTGTGTGTGTGTGTGTGGCTTTGACTCAAACCCAGATCTCTCTTCTGCAGCTGTTTTTTCAATAGATTCTTTCTCTCCCTTTGGTCAGCTGTATTAGGACTGAGAAAGGCCAGGCTAACTATTCATCCATTCCAGGAAAGGTCTCATGCTGGTTGATGGATTTTGCTCTGGGGATTTTGAAAGCTTTGGCCCTGCTCAATCCACTGTTCAACTTCTGTGTTCTGGTTACTTTCTTGCTCTCCTGCCCATATCCCTTCTCTTACTCTGTTCCCGTCCCTCTTTCAACTTTTCACATCCTAGAAACAGATCATAGATACTTTCATATGGTATTCTAATGCTATGGATAATCTATGTATTCAGTGAGACTTATGTACTTGATATTTTAACGCGACTTAATCTATTGCTGAATCAAAGGTTTATAGTATATGCTTAGTTACTATTTTTCCTCTTTTTAAATGCTGGTCATTAAAAAATGCAGATTCATAAATTGTAGCAACTAAGAAGTTATATTAGAATGATTGGTAATGACAGTATTAAAGGACTTTTGGGGAAAAACTATCACACTAACTTCTTTTAATGTTTCCACATTATATTTTAGTTGTTGAAAATGTAATTTTCCCATTTATATATTGCTTCATATTCCATCTTCTCCGAGTTATTTTCTAATAATATTTTAAAATTATGATTTATAAGATTTAATTATATTTAATGAACATAATGACTTTCTATCATACAGGTAGACATGTATAAGTAATTTATTGATCATAGACTATTTTTCAATTGTAATTTTCTCCTTTCCTTTCCTTTATTAGAGATATGTTTAGAATGGACCTCTAATTTAAATATCAAGTATTTTTAAGTATATTTATACTACAAATATTTTTAACTATACAGAACCTAGGTTGAATTTACCAAAAAATCTACAACCTTGATTAAACTTAAATTTTGATTTGGGAGTTTTTCTTATTGCAGTTATGGAGATTACCTTAAATTTTATTTCACTCTTAGACATATATTTTAAATAGTGTAATGGAGTGCTTTGATACGTGGTAATCATTGGGTTGAAAATGATAATTAAGGAGCTGACCTTTTGAATAATAACTTTCATCCATTTACTGTTCTTTACTGAGCATCCCCTTGAACTAGATATTTTTAGGTACTAGGAACTAAATGGTGAGTTGACTGCAACCTTTCCCTCAGAGAACTCTGTGATCCATTTTGAAAGAAAGAATGATAGGTAAGTATAATGTGCTATGGTAGGAGAAATATAGCCAAGAAAAATTCACAACTGCTTGTGTCCCAGAGCCCCGAAGAAGGCCAGCTCACTGTGAAGGGGAGGTGTCTAATCTAACTTGGGGAGTTAAATTTGGTTTCCTGGACAAAGTGGTGTTTGAACAGAGATCTGAACTGTGAGCAGGAATTGGCTGCTTCATGTAGAAGTTCATACCCACTGTGTTGTTCTGGTGATTACTGTTCTTATTATTTTTGATCTCTTTGGGTGAATACTAATAGGTAGTTTCTGTCTTTTCTCAGAAGACACACATAAGCATCATGAGAAAAGAGAACAGCCCTATGGAGAGAAGCCAAGCAGAAACCCTGAAGGCCAGGCTCCTCTACCAGGATGTTTGCTTGGCAGTTCAGCATCTTGACCTTTTCCTTGAAAAAGGAAATGCCCACAAAGAGGTCTTCAAGCCTCATGTCTTGGCCCTCAGGGACGTGGTTCAGCAAGTCTGCATTAAACTTATGTTCCTGCACCCAGTGGACTATGGGAGGAAAGCAGAAGAGCTATTATGGAGGAAAATGTACTCTGATGTTGCTATGCTGCTGCTGAAGACCAACAGAAAACACATGGACACCTTCACACAGTGGGAAGGCCCCTTGCAGGCCCATCTGAAGGGTAGCCTCAAGTTCTACAAACATCTCTTTCTGTTCCTTCAGGAGCATTATGAGCTGAGGTCAGGGAGCTACATCAATTGGCCTCACAGTGCCATCCACTTGATTGGCTGCAAGAAAGCAGGTCCCACGTCAGAGGAAGAGGTGGCCTGGGCGTGAATGGCCTGCCACTGCTGCCTGCTGTACCTGGGAGACTTATTCCGCTATCAGAATGAATTCCTAGCCTTGGCCACTAAGGACTTGGAGGAAAAGTGTTATCACCGAGTCCTGTCAGTGGCTCCGCACATGGGCATGCCCTTCAACCAGCTGGGTGCTCTCATAGGGAGTAAGTACTATGACATTGAAGCCACATACTCTACCAGCGCTGCCTCCACTCAAAAGTGCCTTTTAAAGGGGCATCTTGGAACCTCAAACGACTCTATGATCATGCAGGGAAAAGGTACAGTAGGCTGAAAAGGTACCTGAGAAAGAAGCTGTCTCCCAGCCAAAGGCAATGTGGGATAACAAAAGGCTGCTGGTTAGCTTTCTCTACCTTCAGAGCCTCTTGCAGCCTCAGAGGAAATTCAAAGCAAGCAGGCTCATGGCCCTGTGCCAGCTGGTCCTGGAAGACTTCCATCTCTATCTTTCCTATTGGCTGTGCCCATCTGACCTGAGCCAAGCCTCCAGAGAGAGGAAGCACCCAAGAAGCTATCTGCTCCTGCCAGACCTCCTCATCTTCCACATGGTGGTTCTTTGCCTCATGAGTGTGCACAGCCTGAAGACAACAGGCTTGAAGCAGCACAGGCCAGCGGTCACCTTCACCTTGACTCTCTTCTCTCATTTAATTCAACACATGACTACCTGCATCCAGGCTGAGCTCCGGAAAGGGAAGCTGACTCCAAAGGTGGACACCCCCAATGACAAGAAAGACCAACAGAAGATAGAAGCTGAGGAGGGCCAACAAGACCTTCTAGCCTCCTGTCCTGGGCCCACCCCCAAATCCCAGAAAAGCCACAGGTCATCTTATATATCCAGTGAGGGTTACAACTCGGAAGCCAGTTTTCATTCTTGCTGTGACTTGGATGAGACAGATGAAGATGAAAATCTGTCCTTATGCTCACAGGTTGGCTCAGAAACCAGTAGTGAAACTTCTTATTCAGACACAACTGATGAAGAGGAAAACGGCTCTCTGAATCCGGAAGCAATGTAGGAGAGTGGGGCCAAATCCAAAGATAGCATTCTCCATCCCAAGGATAAGGTGAAGACATGGCAACCTCTCCTAGATCTGTTAAAAGCAACAAGTTCTGCTAACCAGTCAGCCTCATTGAATCACAAGCTTCCAGTGAAACATGGCTTGCACTTGACACCAGTCTTAAGTCACAGTTTTCTGTTGCCTCCATGTGAGCTGAGCCCTGCCTCCAGTAATACATCTGGCACAGACGATGGTGTGAGCAGCTTTCCTGAGACAGAGCCTCCTGCTGGCTCCTGCTTGGGGCAGGATACCTCTATCAGCTAGTCCTGTGACAATCTCCAGACCATTCAAAAGAAATTGCAGATCCTCTCTCCAGAGGGGCTGCTGCCTACCATCAAGGTGATCCTGGGCTGGCTGCACACCAACCACAGCCTCCTCACTTCATGCCGCCAGAGTCCACTTAGACTGTCTGTACTGCTGAATCTGCTTCCCTCTGTGGGAGACCTTCAGGAACCAGGCCTGGGTCTATCCCACCATCTTCGTGACCTGCTGCAGAGCTGTAAGGGTCCAGACCTTTCCAAGCTGCAGCAGCTCCCTGAGGACATTGCCCTGGGCCAGCACATTCCATGGCAGGCTTCCCAACAGAGGGTGGGCCTGGAGCAGGACCCACTTCCACTCAGCTTCCAGGACAAAGCTGCCCTGCTCATCTGTTTCCTCAGAAGCTTTGGCCACTTTGCAACGACACTCCCTGGACTGTTCCTGAGGTTTGACTCTAACCTGGGGGTCTTTGTGAGCACTAGGCTTAAAGGACCAGATAGCCCATCTCAGCAGTTTCTAGAGAGAATTTTAAGGATCAGGTTTTCCAAAGACATAGTTCAGCTCTGGCTTCAGCGTGAAGTGATGCAGCTAGAGAAGACCTTCAGGCATCTCCAGATTCAGTCAGCTTTGACCCCTTGCCTGTTCCCCAACCTTCGGGCCCTCTGTGAGCACCTTCCAGTCATCCAGCAGCTTTCCACGAGTGGTAAGTTTCTCCTCCTCATACCCAAGATTGTGGTTGACATACTGTATGTCCTGAGGAGGAAAGACCGCTGGGCTTTGGTGGCCATCGCCTTTCTAGAGGACGCGCTGAAGAGAGGGAACCAGTACCTTCTCTGCCAATCCTTTGTGTTTATGAGGTTTGTGAGGCCCAAGATGACCAGGCCAGATTCTGACGCCGGGGACCTCTGCAAGGGTCTGCTGGACTCATCCCAGCTGGGGACCCCTGAGCCCAGGAGCATGATCACAATCATCACGGGCATCTGTTTGGACAACTCTAGGAATTTCTCACACCCTCTGCAGTTGGCACTGGGGACGGCAACTGAAGCTGGTATGGAAATCAAGAACATTTAGCGCTTCCACAGGGAGTGGAAGACGGTCAGCTGACACAGTCACATCCTCTTCTTCCTCCTTCGGCTCTTATACCTCAAACTCAGTGTGTTCACCTCTTTTTAGTACTTAATGTTAAAAGCAGTCATTGTGTAAACTCACATTTGTATCTACCTAGGGGTAGAGTCTCTGTGTACGGACTCCCAGAGACCTTCGTGGTTTCTTCTCTGTCATCTTGGCTTGATAATATGTTCTCTGTCTGAAATATATCTCAAGATTAAATGAACTCATGCTTAGCGTTTTTTGTGGTAAAGCAGCAAGTTAAGGAAGCATTTCCAAGGCCCCACTCAGCTGGGTAGATTTATAATTTGCTTTGCTCTGTTTTGCGACATGAAACTTTTTAATGCTCTTTTATTGTGATGCGATCATGCCTATTATCTGAGGTAGGCCTTTGCTAATTGTGAAAACTTAATAAATGGAGAGCAAATATTTTGATTAGCGTGAAGGGTTTTATTGCAATTCCTGGTTGCGTCTTTACCTTCTTTTATGCTGTATTCAGGTTCTTCCCTTTAGGCTAGGACTAGGTCAGTGGTCCAGACCTCTGCAGTAGGATTTCATTTGCTCCCTTTAATTAAGCATGACAGCAATAGTCCCAAGGATCAGCATATTTGGTTCAGCTTTTGATAATCTGGGAGTAGATATTTCATGGTACAATATTGGTATTTTTTCTTACATCTGCTCACAGTTTCCAATTTGGCTACCCTGACATTGTCTTTTGCTTTATTATTATTTTTTTGGCTCTCAGATGTTTTGTGAGACCACCTGTCACCTCCTACATGGCATATAGGGTAGCTTTGTTCCTGCTATTAGCAGAATGTGGACCCTGTAAATATTGGGTACAAGTTAAAATCTACCGTGTTACTCCGATTGGCATGTGTTAATAGTGTAATGTTAATTTCCTCTCCTCTGCCCATCCCCAAAATGTTCTTCCCTGATAAACTATCAAATTTCAAAGCCAAGTTAATATTCTTTCAGGGTCTCAAGTTCTTGAGGCATCTGAATCTTCCTCTGCTGGGTATATTCCTCCCCAACACAGCCTCAGATCCGATTGCTCCCCTCAGAAGCAGAGAAATTACCTTCTGAGCTATTTCCTCACTCCTAGGTTCTCATTTCTCAGTTATCTTTGTGTTTCAGTTAAACTTATGTCCCTTCGCCTTTCTCATGCTTTTTAAATTATTTTCTTATACTTATTAGAAAAATCTCAATAAATGTAAGAAGAATAGGAAAAAGAAAAAC
Source organism: Sus scrofa (assembly GCF_054392235.1). Lineage (NCBI taxonomy): Eukaryota > Metazoa > Chordata > Mammalia > Artiodactyla > Suidae > Sus > Sus scrofa. Next base: position 27,821,286 of record NC_139386.1, on the reverse strand, counting down.
CCCAAGATCATTTCACCCTAACATTAGCATTTTTGTTTTGAGTTATTTATAACTCATCATGCTTCCTCTGCATGAATATTTTTCTTACTTGCGATTATATTCTATAAATACCTTTTCAGCTGTCTTTTCTCCAAATTACAGACACTTCATATATTATTGCATTATTCCTTGCCCCCTTAGTAGCTCCTTCCTATTATTGTTTGCATAAGCATTAATCTTTCTTTTCTAATATTTGTATTATTAAATTATTATATGATAAAGATCTTAGAATTAGTTCTGTCGTATAGATGACTAGAAATTGATTTACTAAGTTAAAAGGTATAAATATATATGAACATAATATGTATATATATATATGTATGGACATAAATTTTACATTGCATTACCCCTTTGTGTGCATCTACATGTGTATGTACATATGCATATAAATGTGATTTTTTTTACAAAGCCCTGCCAAATGGCTTTCCAAGAAAGGAGTTTCTATCCAAGAGGGGAATAAGCATTTTATGTCGTTTTATCCCTATATTTTTCATAAGGTATATTATGATTATTTTCTTGTTTTTTCTTGATTTTTAAAAAGGGACCATGATTGATATGGATATACCATAATTTGCTTAACCGTTATCCCATTTTGGGATTTTTTTGGTACATCTTTTCTGGTTGTAAATAACATAGATAAATTTTTGTACACATCTATGCTTATTAGAATAAATTCTTAAAAGTAGAATTACTGAGGCAAAGGATCAGAGTGCATTATGGCTCTTAATATACTAAAAATAAGACTAAATAATAATGATATTAAATGGGCCTCCTAAAAGTTTGTAAGAATTCTTACTCCCCAGAGTATGAGTGTGCATATTTCATTGCATTCAATTCAGAGAATTTCAGTTTTTTTTGCCAATTCAAAAAGTGGAATTTTAGTTGTATTATTAACCATAGGAGTTGGAAATAAATAGCTTAGTGGCTGTATTATTAATTTTAAGTTTTTTTGCTCAATATTTTTTTGCTTAATATTTTAAAATGTTTTTCTTATTTCTTATTGCTGTCATCTGCAGTCAACCTAAAACAAATGAAAGGGCAAATTGGACCCTAAATATACCTGCCTAAATCAGATAGCTGACTGCCCTTATATTCTCTGCCTTGCTTGCTGCAACCTGCCAGGTAGAGTGTTATATTCACATGAAAAAACTGATAATAGTGATGGCTCATGAGGGGGGAAAAAGGAACTCAAAACATGCAGTGAAGCAGAAGAAAATAAGAGAACAAGAATAGATTATTTAAAAAATGCAAGAAAATCATGGATGTGGAGAAGAGACTTGTGGCTGCCTGATGGGAGGGGGAGGGAGTGGGAGGGATCGGGAGCTTGGGCTTATCAGACACAATTTAGAATAGATTTACAAGGAGATCCTGCTGAATAGCATTGAGAACTTTGTCTAGATACTCATGTTGCAACAGAACAAGGGTGGGGAAAAAAATGTAATTGTAATGTATACATGTAAGGATAACTTGATCCCCTTGCTGTACAGTGGGAAAAAAAAAAAAAAGAAAAAAAGAAAAGAAATAATCACACACACAAAAAATGCAATCAGAACTGTTTTTATGGTAGGAGATATTTGGTCTTTTCACATATGAAAATAAATGTTCATTTGTCACTGTGGAAGATCTCCCTCTTAAAGAAGCCTGGATGGGAAGTTCCAAATTGCACATGGGAAGGAAAGCTCTAATCTCAATAGTATGAATGGGGTGAAGACAAGAAAATGTAGGGCAAGGCTAGCTGTTCACACAGTAGACACTGGGTTGTGTCTCACAGTGGGTTTTTGTTCTTTCAAGCCCAGGAGCCAGTCCCATTCTCATTCTTATTGCGAAAAGTAGGTCATTTTAAAATGTCTTGGCGGCTGCAGCTGCTGATGCATGGCATATTCCCCCAAATCAGCAATTATAGCAGCAGCTAACCCACCATAGTTCTGCTAACTTTTTTTTAAATTTTTTTATTTGCAGGAATCTTTCCCTGAGAAAACCTGCTGTTGGGTTCTGTGACATTTCCTTGCTTTCACTTGCAGAAGTTTTGAAACTACAGATGTTCACCTGATGATCAGCAGACACCCCTGTTCTGGACTTAGGTAAACACTGAGAAACACTGAGAAACACTGAGCCAGGGGTGGGCTGCCTTGAGGATGCACTGTTGTGAATTCATGATCCATGTCACAAATGTCTCTTGCATGGCTTGCTGATTCCTGGTATAAAAAGCCTTGCTTAATCTTTGGAAGGGGTATGAGGCAAAGAGCATGTTATTGCTACTAAATGACTGGACTTTGGTTTACTTAGAGAATATACACCAATGAAGTCAGCCCCTGCCAGACAAAGCTCTTTAAAGAGAGAGGCATCTTAGATTACTTGTTGCTTCCATTCATTCTAAAATGTTTGTTTTCCTTTCTTCCTTTTTTTTGTTTTTTGTTTTTTGTTTTTTGTTTTTTTAGGGCTGCACCTGGAGCATATGGAAGTCCCCAATCTAGGGGTGGAATTGAAGCTGTAGCTGCTGGCCTATACCACCGCCACAGCATTGAGGGATCTGAGATGTGTCTGTGACCTACACCACAGCTCACAACCACGCTGGATCCTTAACTCACTGATTGAGGCCAGGGATGGAACCTGCATCCTCATGGATACTAGTCAGGTTCATTATAGCTGAGCCACAGTGGGAACTCCCTAAAGTGTTTTTTTTTTCTAAAAGTACAGTCTTTTGGCATAGATCCATGCAACTGTGGACAAAATTTTATACACTAGGAGACCTAATTTTCTCTTATAGTTTTTTCTTCTCTTCATCATTGTATATTAGGAATGATATACAAAAACAACAAGTACAATTTTAAAAGTATAGTGCCTAAATCTTAGTATTTGCATAGAGGCTCAACTGGGGAAAATAACTCTTAGAAGTTTTATTATCATCTGGAATTTTGATAAGGGGAGCGCCGTTTGATGCATAAGAATTTATCGCTGGGTGTGGCTACGAACAATTCTTCCTATGAATAATGATATGAACAATTGCTTTCTAATTTGCTTTTTACTCTAGGTTGTAGAAAAGAATGCTAGATTTTCAGATTAGGAGGGTAAAATCAGTCAAGTTCAGCAATTTTCTCAAAGGCCTGCAGCTCTTAAGGGACTTACCTGAGATTCGATTCTAGATATATCTAGCTCAAATCTATCCCAAGTAGATCTGGTTCACTTATATGCATACAAAAGCATATAGAGTATATCTCTTAATCAGGCAGGAAGAGGACATCTCAGTGAAGCTTGGCGAGAACCTAAAGGGCAGCTTGTGGGACACAAAAGCAACCCTCACTCTTCCCCTGTCTGATTGCCCTGGCCCTATGAAAACTTAGGGAAAGAAAAGTTAGTGGAGAGAGAAACAGCCCTGACTGGTAGTTTCAACTCTGACTTGAGATGATGTTTACTCATTAAGAAACTACTTTAAATGGGAAGGTGCTGAGTTATTTCACTAGGCAAGTTTTATACTGAGTTATTTTACAAGGCAAGTTTTACATTTTGAATGGAATTGGTTAAAAGATAAGTTGTGTTTAGACAATAACCAGAACTAGATTTTTCTTTTCTACAGATGAATTATGGTGTGTAAATTTCAACCTTACTATGAATGTGTGATGCATGTGATTTTTAGGCAGCTAGAACATATATTTATTCTGGTTGAATAATATATTTTGACGATAATAATTTCTCTGATGATCTGAAGACTCATATTTCCATCTGCCTCCTCTATGTATCTGCTGGAATTTACCACATATCTGAAATTCAGCATGTCTGGAGGTGAAGTTATTATTTCAACCTGACCTGCCCCCCCCCCATTGTCCTTATTTTGATAAGTGGCATTTGAGCAAATTTCAAACACTGGTTCCATTCTCTTCTAACTACCCACCCTTAACCAAAAGGTTTAATTGTAAATAATATAAATCTATTTAGATGAAATTGGATAAATAGGAATTTGATTATGCAAGGAGGACCGGCAAGCCTGAATTTTTAGGGCAGGCTGGACACTCTTGGACAGGACCTAATGCTGCAGCCTCAAGCCAGCATTTTTTCTTTCTCATGGATTAGTTTTTCTTGTAAGGTCTTTATGATCTTTCACCTGATTGAATGAGCCCACCTTATTACCTCATTGTTGGGATAATCTCCTTTACTTAAAGTCAAGTGACCATAGATGTTTACCACACCTACCAAATACCTCTACAGAGATACTAGATTGGAATCCCATTCAATAAATAGTTACCATGGTCTAACCAAATAGATACATAAAATTAACCGTTATACATTTGCAATTCCTCTATGATTTCCTAAACATAGCAGTAAGCAATTATCAACAACTTGCTGAGTTCTTGTTTGTTCTAGATATACTATGTTTGCTGCAGTGGAAGCATGAAAACTAAGACATATTTCTTGTCCTTGAAGAAATCACAGTTCTAGAAATAGAAATTGACATCTTATCAAATACATTATAATCACTGTAGAATGAACAAGATGTTATACTGGAGAGGAGATAGTGACTCTGCCATCTAGGAAGTTTATAAAATACGTCTTTCTGTTCAAACTGTCTCTAAATCTACTGTTTCCATCCATTGACATTAAGGTAACTCAAGTCCTCTTCAGCACCAGCTGGAAATTTGCTGTATCCTGCTAATGATTCTCCTATTTGCACTTCAAGTCTTTTTTTTTTTTTTTTTGTCTTTTTGCCTTTTCTAGAGTCGCTTTCCGCGGCATATGGAGGTTCCCAGGCTAGGGGTCCAGTCGGACCTGTAGCCACCAGCCCATGTCAGAGCAACAGCAACGCAGGATCTGAGCTGTGTCTGTAGCCGACACCACAGCTCACGGCAATGCCGGATCCTTAACCCACTGAGCAAGGGCAGGGATCGAACCCGCAACCTCATGGTTCCTCATAGTCGGATTCGTTAACCACTGCGCTACGACAGGAACTCTTGCACTTTCAGTCTTATCATACCTCCACCTTGCCACCAGAATTATTGTGCTCTTATACACCCGATTATGTCTCTTTCTTAGTTAAAAAGCAATGGCTCATCATTGCATAACAAGTCCAAATTCCTTAGTGTGACATACACACTTTGGAACTAGATGGCCACTTTCTATTCTTTTCAGATTCATTCAGCATTTCCTTCCCCTCAAACATAAATTCCATTTCCTGACTACAATAAATGGCTTGAAATTCTCTGAACTTATCATTTCTTTTTTTCTTATATCCAAGCATTTTCACACACTGTTCCCTTTGTCGGGAATGCTTTCTTCCCCATTTTATGTTTTAGTATAGATTTTATGTTTTATTTAGATTTTATTTATTCTTCTGATTTCAACATAAATATATCTTCTGTGAGGGCTTCTTTATTTCTGAATGAATTTATTTGCTCTCTCTCTGTACAGCCATTGTTAAACTCATATATTGCATTGGAATGGTGTCTTTCTCTTTTACTAAACTTTAAGCTCCATAGTAGGATGAACTACATTATGAATTTAATTTTATTATCATCCTCTCTCTCATGCCTAGATTTGGGCCTGGAACATGCTAGATATTTAATATATATGTAGGTATCTACATATTATAGATAAGAAAAGTGATTTGCACAATTTTCTAAGCTAGTACGTATAAGTGTTACTTGAAGTTAATGTTGCACATTATAAAAATCCTAATACAGTTTAGAATCATTTTTGAAAATTAGATATTTTTTCTTGCCTATGAGATTGAAGCTACCCTCAACTTATGAGGATCTTAGTTCAAGTCTTTACTATATCACTTACTATTTATGTATAATTCTGATCAAGCTACTTCATTATTCTGAATTTTGTTTCCTCAAATATTACCTGATGCACAATGTTAAGGGAATGAAACTAAGTCATGTGAAAGTCTTGTAAATGAATGCCCTACCTAAACACCACTGTTGCTCATGAAGCTGCTTCCTGGGTAGTGATCTTATGGACCCTACAGCTATGGAAGATGACTCATTCCATCATAACATCATTTTTGTATCAATTTGGGAAATTTTTTTTCTTCTCTCTTCATCTAGGTCTATGAGGACAAGAAATTACATCCCCTCTTTGCTAAGAGAGTTAGGGAAATATGTACATTCCTTTCTCATTTGGGTTTGAATCAAGACCAAGGGATATGAAAGCCAGATGATTTCCTATTTGGCATCTTATTACATGGCCATTTATCATCCTTTTCTCCTTATCACTGTGTATCTGAGATTTAAGGCTTAGGCAATAGGAACTGCTTTGCATACTAAGGACAAACACTGAGCTTTATTACAGTTTAGATGAAATATGTGCTTTAAAACATAAAATGAGCTCGTATCTAACTATGACATACAAAATAAGTAGAAAATATGATATCTACTTACAAATAGCTTGTAGGGTACTGTTGTATTGAGACATTCTAATGTGAGAATAACAATGAACTTTATAAGAAATTCCCCAAACATACATTGACTTAATTTTAGATTACATGTATATAAATATCAAACTTCATAAAATAAATTGATATTCATGACATTTGAGGTTTTTACATACTGGAAAAAATATTAGTTTTAACCTATCATAAATTTAAAGGAAACTGATTCTTAAATCAAATCTACAGAAATAAATCAATCCTACTAACAATTCTGGTCCCTTGCTGCAAGCTTTATAGGAAATATTTTGTTGTTGTGTTGCTCAATCTTTTTTTTTTTTTTTTTTTTTTTTTTTTTTTTGTCTTTTTGCCATTTCTTGGGCCACTCCTGCGGCATATGGAGGTTCCCAGGCTAGGGGTCGAATCAGAGCTATAGCTGCTGGCCTACGCCAGAGCCACAGCAACGCAAGATCCGAGCCGTGTCTGCAACCTACACCACAGCTCACGGCAACGCCGGATCGTTAACCCACTGAGCAAGGGCAGGGATCGAACCCGCAACCTCATGGTTCCCAGTTGGATTTGTTAACCACTGCGCCACAACGGGAACTCCATGTGTTGCTCAATCTTTTAAACTCAACCTATGCTTTTATTATTCTCAAGGAAAATATGAGATCATTTAATACAACTGTGCATTCCTGAAGTTATTATGAAATCAAAGGAAATCTTAATATACCAGGTAGAACTGCTGGTCTTTTTCAAATAGTTCATGTCTTAAATGACTATTTCAAATGAATTGTTTACAACCTGCCATTGGATCTGTAAAGTGGGAGAGCACTAGTGGTTCATCTCGAGGATGTCCATCTTGATTTTACTGCACACCTGTTAGTTCTTCTTGGCTCTTCAGGAAATGCCAACACACACCTTTCCAAGCAAACTTCTGGATTTTCCTACTTAAAGGCTGTGTCCAATGTAAGTGTTTTCTTCTTTCTCTTAATTAAGTCACTATAATGTAGTGCTAAAGAATATGGGCTGTGAGCCAGCCATTCCTGCCTCAGTCACTTTCTAAAGCCAAGATAATGGGTGAGTTTTTGATTTTTCTGAATCGATTTCCTCACAGAGCTGGCATGCAGATCAAATGAGCCAATATGTGTAAAGCACTTTGCAGGATGCCAGGCACATAGTTGCACAAATATAGCTATGAGTTATAACTTTCTTGAATTACAACTCTAGTTAGAAGATCTGAATGGTTTTTTCTGTATCAAAACCAAATGGAGATGATCCAGGGCAGAGTATTTCTAAGTTAACATTTCTATATTCCCAGTTTTATTTAAAAAAAAAAAAAACCTGTCTCTGACTTGGAATAAATTGAAATAATCTGAAATTGGAAGTCAAAATAGAAAAATTTGGTATCATTGATAACTGTTGAATGTTAGAGCTGCAAGAGCCTCTGCAAATGATCTAGAACAATCTCCTCTTCTTAAAAATAAGGCATTTGAGACCTAGAGAAGGTAAGCGACCTGTTCATGGTTATAGTATAGCTAGAGAGCGGCAAGGTTGGAAGCCCCACTTTGGCTCATTCTTGGGAAAAAAATGACACAATGTTTTTCCTCTTTAGCCTCTTAATGCAGTATATTGGTCTAATAAACTATAGTTTTCAAATGAGTTATAATTTTGAACTATACAATATTTAAAATATTAAGGACTCCCAAGGGTGAATGTTACAGAACAGAGCCCCACTGCTAATTTATTCTCATATTTTCAAATAAAACCAGAGGTATATCAGATTGAATGAGTTTATTTGTAACTCTCTGACTCTGATTAATTTATATGGTACCAGTTTAGACACTCTCACTCTCTGCTCTCGGAGGGCTTAGTGTCAGGAAGGAAACCTGGCATTAAAGTCAGAGCAGATGTGCAGTCACTTCCTCCTCTAGCTTGGCTCAAGCTGCTGGTATAATCACTAGTCTACTCTAACATTCAATTTTTGGATCACTGCCTTAAAAAATAATAACATTCAGAATGAGACTCTGGTTCAGAAATCCTGCCGCAGTGGGATGATCCTTTGTATATTTGGTTGAGTGAAAATTCTGGGAGCAGACAGGTCGAGTAGGCATGTAGTTAATGCAATGTCTCTTCTTTGTGTAGAATCATGAGTGCTGTTTCCATAAGGAAGTCTCCCTACTGATGACATATACCTTGCACATAATGTTTATTCTATGGGTCCAACCCTGATTGTATTTCCTTTTCTGGGTGTATGGTACCTATTTGCCAAGCAGGGTGGCTACTCATTGTATGTGTTCTTTTTATTCTGAGTCTCCTAGGCAAGTCTAAGCAAGCAGCAGATGCTGAAATGAGTTTCCCCAAAGTGTAAACATGCTAATGATTTATAGCATCTGTCCAACTTGGTGGAGAAATGTGTTCATTCTAGCTGAGCAGATTTTGCAGAGTCTTCTTAAAGTTTTCAGTTTTATTTCTCCATTGTCATTTGGTTTAGCTAGTTCTATTATGCTTTAAAATAAGAAGAGATATCACATCAACCACAAAAACTGTGGGCAATATTCTGGAGGAGCTACAGAAAATCATATAAGAATCAAAATGCTTAGTTGCAAACAGGGTATTCCTAACCTAAGACTAAAGGTTCTATTTGAAGTATGGATAGAATGAAGATGTGTTAGCCATTTGAATTTATGAAATGAGATCTTGCCAATTTAACATTAGAAGGTGGTTCAGGAGTTCCTGTCGTGGCGCAGTGGTTAACGAATCCGACTAGGAACCATGAGGTTGCGGGTTCGGTCCCTGCCCTTGCTCAGTGGGTTAACGATCCGGCGTTGCCGTGAGCTGTGGTGTAGGTCGCAGACGCGGCTCGGATCCCGCGTTGCTGTGGCTCTGGCGTAGGCCGGTGGCTACAGCTCCGATTCAACCCCTAGCCTGGGAACCTCCATATGCCGCGGGAGCGGCCCAAGAAATAGCAACAACAACAACAACCAAAAGACAAAAGACAAAAAAAAAAAAAAAAAAAAAAAGGTGGTTCAAATAATCTAGAATTCAATGAAAAAAGCATGCACTTGAACTATGAGAATAACAAATGTCAAATTTTTGAGAGAAAGCTGCCATTAGGAATTTTTTTTTTATATAGTGTCTATCCCAGTAAGAACTCGCCTCCAACCTCTCTCTGGGCTTCTCCTGTAGTAGCAGGAACTCTGGGTCTGAAATGAAATCAGATTTTTAAGTTGCCACTAAGTGAACACCATTTAGCATTTTGATTCCTTTAAAAGAGCTCATCAAGTAATTGTCCTCTAATGGCAGGCAAGCAGGATGACAAGCAAGATGAGGCATCATGAAGCTAATGAAAATTTAAAGTGGTCTCCATTTTCCTTTGGCTTGGGGGAGGCTTATCAGAGCAGTGACTCGCCCTGCAGAAAATGACACGTCTCCTAAAATGATTGAAGCAAAGACATGCAGAAGCCAAGATAAGTCATCTGGTGCCCAAACCATAGAGGTAGCTTAAACTTGACAAACTCAAAGGCAAAAAGTCAGGGATTAGGATCCCCACATACGAATAGAACTGATCTTAATCCCTGAGTGAACTGCATATACTCTGGGCCCATGGAGGGCATGGCAGCCCTGATGACCTTTGAGTTGCTTTCAGGGTCATTCTTCCATTGTTTTGAAGAATGGCACCTGGTTTCTATTGAGATGGACCGCCCACATTTCTAGTCACTGAATTCTATAAATTTCATCTCCGTGGAGTTGGCATCTCTGCACTCATCCATTTCATATTGCTTTAGTGAAGGGAATGCCTTTCAGGTCCTCCCAGGGAGATGGCTCTCTGACTTTATTCTAACTTCTCTCACATCTCTGAGCTTCTGATATTTTCCTCATTACTTTGCCAAGGCAGTTCTGCATCTCACCCTTGATGGTGGCAGGCCATCATTGTATATTGTATCCACATTCTAAGGTCACCATGAAATCAAGGGGGCATACTCCTATACTAATAAATTCACCTCTTAATCCACCATAGTAATTATTCAAACCCATGCCCCTGTTTCTTGATAGTATGTTTTAGTCCTATGCTACAACTTTTTTTTTTTAATGATCAGCTCTTTCTTCACATAGGACTCTACTTCCCTGCTCGTTATGCTATTTCTTGCTCTAAACCATACATTCTAAGCCAGAGTAGAATGAATTTTGGGAACAGGAAAACTATCTTAAACATTGCAAGTTATTTGGGGCCCTCCAAGGGACTATACATGTTGGTATATACACAGTATATCTGTGGTACTAAAATTTCATTGGAGGATTGATTAGGGGGAAAAATGTTTATGAAGGTCCTTAGGTAGGTGGTAATGAAAAAGATTGAGAAACATCAGTCTAGATGACACAGCAAAGATTCTCAACCTAAACACCATGGACATTTGGGGCAAGATATATCTATTGGTGGGGGCCATCCTGCGAATTATAGGATATTTAGCAGCATCCTTGGTCTCTGCTCACTAGATGCCAGTAGCATTGTTCAATTCCCTTTCCAGAGGTCTCTAGATATTGTAGCAGTTCTCAAACTTAAGCATGCATCAGACTCACCTGAAGGCCTTGTCAAAACACAGATTTCTGGGACCTACTCCCTAATGGAATCTGAGCATTTGCTTTTCTAAATAATTTAAGTAAAGCACAGGTAATTTTAGTACCTATTCCATAGGCTTCTTTTGAGGATTAAATGATATAAGGCTGAGAACAGCAAGTACAAAAGCCTTGAAGTTGAACTCTGCCTGATTTGGTCAGGGAACAGCAGGGAGATGAGTAGCTGAAGCAAAGTAAAAAAGGGAAAGAGCAGAATTAAGAGCATTTGTGAGGGGCCATCTCACGAAGAGACTGACCACAGAAAGACTTGAACTCTGTGAGTGATCAAGAGACACTGGAGCACGTTGAGCTGATGAGTGATGTGATCTGATTACATTAGGTTTACCCTGTCTGCTGTGTGGAGGGAGGGTAGACCAAACAACAGAAGCAGGTAGAAACAAGGGGACTAGTTAAGAGGTTATTACAAATCAGGAAGAGATGCTGAGCGTTGGACTTGGTGTGGAATTGGGGAGAAGTGTCAGGTTGTGGAAATATTTCTAAGTAAGAGATGACAGGATAGAGTGATTGGATTGCATATAGGGAATGAGAGGGTTCAAGGGTCCAGCACGTTCCTAAAGATTTTGACCTAAACTGGAATATGAAGTTCACTGAATTGGAAAATAATGACAGAGGGGGTTTAGGAGAAGAAGATCAGAAATTCAGTTTTGGATATATTAAGGTCAAAGTGTCTCAAGTAGTGATATTGAGTAGTTGATTGTATATATGAATCTGGAGTTCAGGAGGGGGTCTAGACTGGAAATATATTCCAGTCATATTCCCACAGATTATATTCAAATCTCTGACACTGGAAAAGATTGCTTAAGGATGAGTGCAAGTAGAAAATAGATAAGATCTGGAGGCTGCACTCTCTAGTAACACAACTTTTAATATAATTGAGAACTAAGGTTATTTTTAATAAAATGGATTAGGAAGAATTGTTTAGAAAAATGTACAAGTATGGTAATTGTAAAATACCCCAATCAAATGTGTCTTAGTAAGATAATTGAGGGAAAAGCCAAAAAAAAAAAAATGTATTATCCTTGGTCTTTGGGATTCATAGGCTGTAAGTGTAGGTTTGTTGAAAAATCAAATTTGCATTTATATGTATCCACGGGCTATAATAACTACCTCCAGAAGCCAATTATAGGAATTAGAAAAAAATCTAACACTGCTATTATTTTATTTGAAGAGGAGTATTGAAATTTGTTTTATGCTGTACAAAGAACTTGTTTGATGTATATTTCATGAGCCCTGGTTGAGAGGGAACAGTTCATATTGGAATATATGAAAGCTTCTAATCAAACATTTATGTCAGTAAGAGTTTTCTTTTGTGAGAGAAAATTAATGTGATAAAAAAGTAAGAAGGGCATAATAATGCCCTAAAGATGCTAATCCATTTTGGACAAGATAGAGGACAGGGAGAAGCCCCAGTAATGGACAGATCTTGGCATCTGGACTGAAATCAGGAGCCTGGGTGGCAGAAGAGGCTTTTGACCTTAGCTTCTGCAAGATACCTCTTAACCTTCCATTCTCTTTGCTAACCCTGAACTCTTTCTGTTATACCCACTTAGTAACATAGCAGTTACCTTTAAATCTCTTCAGACACTTTTAAGTTTGAATGGGAGGAAACAACAAAGTTTAATTTAAATGAATATTGGATCTAATGTGAGCAGTCTCTGCGGGAGAGAGAGGCTTTAAAATGTGTTCATGGATGGATTTAGAGAGTATTATGCTAAATGAAATAAGTCAGACTGAGAAAGACAAACACTCTGATATCACTTATATGTGAATCTAAAAAATAAAACAAACTAGAGAATATAACAAAAAAGAAACAGACTCACAGATACAGAGAACAAACTAGCGGTTACCAGTGAGAAGGTGTGGGGGAGTGGCAATATAGAGATGGGAGAGTTGGGGGTACAAACTTAAATGTAAGGATGTATTGTACAATACAAGAAATGCAGCCAATACTTTATAATAAGTGTAAATGGACTATACCCTTTAAAACTGTGAATTACTATATTGTATACTTGAAACTTTAATATTGTACATCAACTATATTTCTTTTTGAAAAAATTTTATTATAGTTAATTTACATTGTTTTGTCAGTTTCTGGGATCAACTACATTTCAATAGAAAAATTTGAAATGTGTTCATTTCATTTGGTATAATAGCTTCTGTCTTTTCCAACTACTCCAAGTTGAAACCCCTGACAGCTTCTGGCTGTAGAATCATATTCCCTCTGGAAGGTGAGTTAATTTTCTCAGGGCCTGTGTATAACTTAAAAGCCTTCAACAAGCCTTTCCTGTCTTCTGCATGGCTTATTAGAGATTAGAATAGATCTGGTGTTCTAGTCATGATTACTGGGTTCTTGATTTCAACTTCTTTATCTCTGTACTATGCTTCCTCCCCCCCATCCCACTATATTCTTTTCTTTCTTTCTTTCTTTTTATGGCCACAACTGCAGTATATGGAAGTTCCCAGGCGAGGGGTTGAATCAGAGCTGTAGCTGCTGGCCTACACCACAGCCATAGCAACGCCAGATCTGAGCTGCATCTGCAGCCTATACTGTAGCTTGAGACAATGCTGAATCCTTAACCCACTGATCGAGGCCAGGGATCAAACCCACATCCTCATGGATACTAGTTGGGTTTGCTGAGCCACAACAGGAACTCCTCCCACTACATTCTTTTCTGTCCATAGACTCAGGATCTGGTGCACCAGGAAAGAAACTTTGAGTGTTTGACTGGCTCAGAAGACCAAACATCCAAACATCCTCATCTGTTATCCTTTTCCAACTTCTTTGTTCTAGGCCCAGGTCCAGGGGTCGAGAATGGTAGATCCATTCTCATTTAGTCTTTGTAGTGTACTTGTCTCGTCTGGCCCCCTTTCAAGAATTAGAGTCTTGACCTTAACTACATAGCATTTGAGTAGCTGGACCAATTTTCCTGAGATTGGACAGGCTTCTGTTATGGGGGGAGGGGGTGTCTTAACATTATTAAACTTTTGTAAATAAACTATTTCCTGCTTGACAATTCAGTGTGCAGTAATCTTCTGATTGTTCTACCTACCTTTTTCATTGAAAACCATGCTGCTTGGGAGTTCCTGTCATGGCTCAGTGGAAACGAATCTGACTAGCATCCATGAGGACACAGTTTCGATCCCTGGTCTTGCTCAGGTGTGTAGGTCACAGACGTGGCTTGGATCTGACATTGCTGATCCAATGCGGTGGCTGTGGTATAGGCCAGTGGCTATAGCTCCAGTTCGACCCCTAGCCTGGAACCTCCATGTGCCGCAGGTGTGGCTCTAAAAAGACAAAAAAAAAAAAAAAGAAAAAAAAAGAAAAGAAAAGAAAAATAAAACCATGCTGCTAACTTGTTCCAGAACCTCTGTTGTGAGAATTGGATCCTAAAACACTGTGTCTTGAGTACACGGGGCCTCCTTTCTGGAATGATCTAGAAGTCGATTTCCCAACTCCTCCTTTTTGTTTGAATTTCAATCCTGTCCTTATTCTGCACCCCCACCTCCCTTCTGGCATATTGTAGCTTTTCAACCATCTGTTGAATAATTATATAATAATTTGAGTTAATATTATGTATTATAAAAGTCTGATTTTAACTACCACCAAGCTTTAACTTCCAGACTTGAGTGGAACACAATTTTAAATCCCTGTCTGAGGCTCAGATTTACTTTCACTGAAGTTATGTCAATTTCATGAGCCATTCTGAAGTCAGCATCTCCAGTATTAATTTAAGAACAGTGATAGATTTTACATGTATCCCCCACACTGTTCAATGTACCTTTCTCTGCACTTTCTTCCAATGAAATGGGAATGATTTTTATCTTTTTTTTTTTTCTTTAGCTTGGGTTAAAAACTGATTTTTACTGGTAAATTCAATTTTACATAACCTTGGTTCTATTACTTGCTCTGATCTAGTCTTTTTTAAAAGAGAATTGGAGATACTCTAATGACAGCCCATCTGAATATCTGACTCTTTATAAAACCACATTTTACTATTACATGATAATATTTTGAAAGAGAAATGTACTTTCTTTACATTTTACTCCCAAAGTTATTTGCTTCAAAAGCACACGTAACCCTGTTATACCTGGAAAAGATAAAAAGTTCTGAGAATACTATGCATATGTTCTCTGACCCCCAGAGTCTTTAACATAATAATTATGCTTTCATTTATGTATCATTTTGTGCACTAAAAAATACCTCTGCACCTTTTTTTTTTTTTTTTTTTTGTAGCAGCCTAGTGAAATAGAAGAGTGTAAATTTTGGATTTATATGAACTTAGACTTAAATCCTGACTAGCATCTTACCATCTTTGAGGCCTTGGTCAAGTTTCTTAATCTGTCTGAGTTCCTTTCCTCAGTTCAAAGATAGAGGTGATGCTACTTGGGGAAGTTTGGAGGAGTAAATCACATAACATGTATACTGCTTCTGGCACGTGGTAGGCTTTCAGTACATCTTGATTTGATAGCAACCTTGGATGGTTGAGAGGAGTTAGACTAATAACCAACATAAATTACTTGCAAGGACTTTTTATATGTGGAAGTGATAAGCATTTCCTTCTCACACATCAGTACCAGAAATGTTATTTTGGTTTACTTATTCTAACTCATCTAAAATCTGTCTACATGCCCCTACTCTCTAAGGAGGTGAGAAACAAAATCTCAGTCATGTGTTTTAGTTTTGTGTCTTTTCACTCCTTGAATTCCAAATTTGGAGGGGGAAAGAAGGATACTTATGTGCATATAGAAAGATGTAGGAGGTGGAATGGCCCTTCCTGTTCTTACAGCTGCTTTTTCTGGAAAAGCTACTTTCCATTTTCCCCTCTACCACCTACCAAGCCCTGATTCTCTCTGCCAGCTCAGAAGCATATCCCTAGAAGTCCTGGCCGTGGACAATAGGCTCAGGCCCTAAGGAAATTTTCTGACCAGTTCTTGGCCTCCTGGGTATCCCACAAGTCATTACCATGAGGGGTGTTACCTGCATTCATGGCATCTCCCTAACACCCCCTAGACTCTGGGTTATCTGAGGAAACTTCTCTTTCACTGATCTGTTTTACCAGTACCAGCCTTTATCCTTGTTCTCTCCAAGTGTCTTTCCTCAAATTTAAACTGTAAGGGAATTATTGCTTATGCATAGCCAATTTTTAATTTCAAATCTCAGATTCCCTGAGGTACTGAGCCCTGAAGTCGAGTGCCAAGTGTCAGTCACTTTGGGGGGAAAGGGAAGAACAGTAGTACTCCTTTTATCATCCTGGATTAGTGAAAATAATATATACATTAATACAAGGACAAATCACCCTGCAAAGATTTAGTTTTTCCATCACTTTTATGATGTTAGTTCTTTAGCTACCACACCATGACCACTAAGGAAGAAGTCCTAGCCTCCTAGTCGACAAAGATCGCCCCTTCCTAGATTGTACCCATTGCTCTGCTGTTAAGAGAGAAGCCCTTCAGTGGCTGGGGTTCTGGCTACAGTCCTCTGAAGAGGTGTTCACTTATTCCTTGGTCTCAAAACATCCAACATGAACATATCTGACATCTCTGCAGACCTTCTCAGGACTGATCCCATCATGGCTTACATACCTCTTCTGATTAGTCACCATTAGAAACTCAACTGCCCCTGTCATCCATCACCAGGACTCAATACTGTACTGTTCCCTTGTCCATCTGCCTCCATGGTCTGACCCAAGCTTCCTCTTCCCACAGGCTTCCTAAACCCTTCTGCTGTGCCTTCTGCCATTAGGAAGATCCCCTTCATTCTCATCCTACTTTCGTCCCTTCCCGTTCCCTTCATCTTCTTTTTTGGAATAGAAACCTAGCTTTCCCATGATGCCACTTACTCTCCTTCCATCCTTTTAAGTGGAGGAAGCATTTTCTTTCTAACATTCTTACCTGCAGACATAGAAGTGGGATAAATATTTTCCCCTTTACTCCTCTTATTTTCTTATTGATTCCAATAAACTAAAGTCCAGAAAATGTCATCCAGTTTTAAGTTGTCACCTACACTTCATTATTCCAGTCCAGGGGCCTTAAGAATTACGGTGTTTCCATATAAGGGGTCCTCAGCACCTATTTCAATGGCAGAAGAAGGAAAAACAGTTGTACTTAGGTTGTCATAGAAGCAGAGTCTGCATTTAGACTGAGAAGTGGTATCATATGTCAAAACAATATCTAGCAACCTAAATGATTTTTCAGTAAAAAATGTGCCAAATATGTTTCTACAACCTTTTCCATCATCTTTAGAATCTTCTTCGATTAAAGATTACGTTTTCCCTAAATATACTTTTAGTTAATTACCTAACTGTGTTCATAGATGAACAAAGCAAACAAAAGAACAAAGCAGGAGAAGAAGATAAGTAAAAGAATCAAGTGATATTCTCATACGTCCCATGTTAAATATAAGACCATGGCAGGTCTTGCACTAATGGGTATATTATCACAGGTTATTGCTATATGCTGAGTATTTTGCTAAATGTTGTTTAAGCACAAATGCAACATACCCTTTTAAAAGACCTGAGCTTACAGTTTGAATAGCAAAATAATCATGCCTCAAATGCAATTGTAAGAGCAGTTCTGTTTTCTCAGTTGAAAACTAAAAAAATAAGTATTTTTTTTTTGGTTACTGTTTAGTGTTTTGATAGACTACAAAGAAATTATTTACCTTATCTTGTTCTGAGAGGTCATGGTTTTGACAGATTGATTGTTTTCAAGACAGTCCCCTGACAGACACTGGCTTAAGATCTCAGCCTGGATCAGATGAACAAGGAGCATGCTTTGCCACCCGATGGAAGCCTGTGGTATTCAGTGAAGTCAGGTTCCTGTCACCAGGCACATGTCACCCAGATAATGAAAGCCCCTTTTGTACGCTGTGCACCATTTCCAGAAAGCATTAGTTAAAATTGGCTAATCTTTGCTCGGCGTGTATTTTCTCTACCTGATTATGTTATTTTCTTGGAAGAAGATGAGGTGCTAGGATCAAAATGTTAGTCTCAAAATGAGATGTTTTCCATATTCATAATCCTTAGGTCATTGCCATATTCAGAATTATATTAGATAATAAAATTTAAAAAGCCCATTTTCATTCCGAGCTGCTCAATTTTAGTAACTGTTGAATTTCACACCACCACTCCTTATTCCTGCACCAACTGCCTACAGGAAACACAGAAACTTAATTATCGACCGACTAAATATTTGCATCCTTTGGAAACCAGAATATTCCATAATTTAAGAATTTAGCAAATATTTTCCCTAAAGCCAGATTTTGCACTTAGTTGTGGGTTGCATTTAAAAATAGCAGTATAACCTTTTCAAACTGCACTTGAAATCTTTTATCTTTTTTTGAGGTCTGAGTATAGGTTATGAGTTCTTCTTCCTCTTTTAAAACATTTACTCTTTGCCGAGTCTTGCCATTTCTACTTTGGTGTGCTATAAAATATCAGCTTACAAATTAGTAAGCTGTTATGTGTACTATTTTCTTCCAATATATGAGTAATTTCTATGCCATGTGGATGTATTTGTAAAAGGCCACCAATTCAGGTTGTTCTGTATAAAAAGGATCTTTCTTCAGAAGGTCCATGTCAGATCTTATTTTTCTCTGGTTTCATCAGCTCTCTGAAAAAGGTGAATAGCATCTCATTTGGTATAAATAAGTTGATTTGGTTTACAGGGGCAGACTTCTTCAGGCAACTATAGAAACTATCCTATGCAAATGCTTTGAGAAATCTAAAGTGCTATGACAATAAAAGGCATTATTGTTACCATTTTCGTATAGCTTATAGGTGACTTGCATTTTAAGAATTGCCTTTGGGAAGTCCTCCAAGTCATTAGCATCAT
This sequence comes from Sus scrofa, assembly GCF_054392235.1. Taxonomy (NCBI): domain Eukaryota; kingdom Metazoa; phylum Chordata; class Mammalia; order Artiodactyla; family Suidae; genus Sus; species Sus scrofa. Next base: position 27,802,415 of record NC_139386.1, on the reverse strand, counting down.
GGAAACAACTCTGCCTGGTTGAGACTTTCCAACCTGGTTTTTGTCTATCAAAACAAGATTGTTCAAGATGGTTTCTATCCCTGAGAGTGGCAGAGGCAGGGGTTCTGTCTATGCCTTTCCAATGGTCAGTCCAGTTCAGAACATTATTGGGAAAAGGGAATGCAACTTGTGAAAAGGGCATGAGATTAAGAAACAGAAGCTGGAGTCTCTGTTTCTTTCTCCTATATAACTTTGGGAAAATCATAGAGATGTTTGGGACTCAGTTTCCAGATGTGTAAAATGAGGATGAATATATTTGCTTAACCTAGCTTTTAGAATTAAAAATAACCATGAATTTTGAAATGCTACAGAAAGATGGTTATTAATAAAACTTATTTGTGGGTGTATTATTTCTTAGTAGAGAGCCATGCATCCAAACTGCACTGTTTTAAAATTACTTTAACTGAACTGCATTGTAGTATTATTTTATTAACCAAATTTGAGGAATATTATGAGGAAATTAAAATTCTTTTCTACTTGCTTTACTGTTAGGTAATTGAGGGAAAAGTTTAAATCTTACATAGAGTAAGATGTGAGTAAGTAATCTCACCATTGTCTTCAACTAATTGTGTTTTAATCTCACCACTGTCTTCAACTAATTGTTTTTGGTTGTATTTTCCTTTTTGTCACAATTTACTCTCTTTATATAAACACAAAAATTAATTTCCTCTATAAGACATTTGAAGTAAATAATAAAATTTTTAGCATATACTGAATATTTACTCTTTGCTAGACCCTATTATAAGCACTATATAAAGAGTATCTAACTTATTAGTTTATTCTTTCCCATAAAAAAGCGCTATTTCCTATATTTTACAAATGATGAAATTGAGACTTACAAAGTTTAATTCATTCTTCAAATGGCCTTCCACTGCTAAATGGAGGGTGCTGAATTCCAACACAGATTTATCTGACTCCAAAATTCATGGTGATTAGTCATTCTACTATACTGCCTTTTGATATTAATTATAATAATGTAAAAAGTGGCTAATATTATTGTTGTATAATTGCCAAAGGTTTTTGATGTAGTAGAATTTTTAATCTTTATCAAGAGCATACACAGTTTAAATAACATCAGGTGTTTTAAGACTCTGGTATTCATACCTTTGCTTGAAAATTTGATAGAGCAAATCTTTTGTTGTATCTTTCCTGCTAAAACGATGTTGAGGTCTGTTTCCATATGTGACTTGGTATGATACCCAAGACACGTGCATGCCTCTTAATGACATATGGAGAAGCATGTCCAACAATCCCTTTTTAGAATGTAGCAAAAACTTTCTGGCACGTTCTAGTCATCTTCTTCCATGCTTTGTTCTTTTAAGTTGTACTTCAAATGCCTTTGCTAACTCTTTCTTTTCATGACCTTCAAGTGTCATTATCCATTGTCATACATTTCTGTTTGGTCTCCTTTATTTTTGGTACATGGTAACTGCCCTTAAGGAGTCTTTTTCTTTCCAAATTCATAGACATGGTTATAAAAAAAAAAAAGAGGTTAAGAAAATGTAGGTCAAAAATGTAGGTCAAAAATGGTGATAAAAAATGATTAACAGCAAGATTCTGGCTGTGGTTGTAGGAAGATGATGTTTTATGTCACAATAAGGAAAGGATCATGGGGTGAATAACTTTTGAACTGGGTTCATATTGAGGAGAGTGAACATCTTGAGGGTGGAATGACCAGGACCTGAAAGGCTTTTTCCTCTCCAGCCAAACCATAAAAACCTTCCTATTGCCACAGAGCAGTTTCCTCTTAGAAGAGAGGGGAACACAGTTCACAAAGCCTGGAAGGTGCAGCCAATTAGGGAAGTCATTTCCAGAAAAACTGGTAACTGAAGCAGTCATTTTTAAAAGAATTGAAGGAGACAAGATCTCCATCACCTTAGCTTTTGAACAGATCTGGGTAGTCACTAATAGAGCAGGAAACAGCTGGAACTATAAGCATTAATTCTTAAAAACTCAGAATGATCATTTGGAACATTATCTTCAGAAAGAATGAAATGCCTTTGCAACTGTGCTATCTTTCCAGTGCATATCTGCATGGAATATGGATCAGGATGGAACGCAAAAGAGGGCTGCCAGGGATCCCAAATTAGAGCATGAAAAAAAAAAAAAAAGAACCATCAGGGAAATTTTTCCCTCAGCCAAAGTTTGCCAAAAGTTTTATCAAATACTTATTGAAGTAGAATTAGAAGTGAATTTCACAACTTTGTCTTTTATTCTTTATAGTTTGTTTGTATGCCGGGCTATCTCATCTATTTTGTCACATAGGCACAATTTGTGGGACTATAAACTTTCAGAAGATCTACGAATATATGTAGAAACTGAAAAATGACTCTAGAGTTGGAAAAAAATCCTGGAAATTTAAAAGAAGTTAACATGAAATGAAAAATCCACAGAGCATAATATTTGTTTAATTGTAGCTTAACTGAACTGTTATATCTTAGGTCAGAGGTGAAATAACAAACATACAATGAAATACTTGTTCACAAACAAAATTATGAGAATTCTCTCCAAAAATTTGTAGTAAAATATTCTTAAGGTGTGATGGCATTTAAAAATATGCTTGATCTGATATGCAGCAAAACCTTTAAAATTAAGAAAATTAAAATTAGGAATGTTGTCATAAACAATTCAAACTATATCTATGTGCATATGCATTTGTTTTAGTTTTCTATTTGTAACAAATTATCACGTTTGGCAGATTAAAACAAAACATTTATTATTTCACAATTTCCATGTGTTAGGACTTGGGGCATAGGTTGGTTGGGTCTTTTGTTCAGAGTACAGCCAGACTGAAATAAAGATGTTGGTTGCGACTGTGATCTCATCTAGAGATTTAATTAACTCAGTTGGCTAAGGTGGCATGATCTTTTTAAAATTTTTCTTTTTTGGCCCCCTGCAGCATATGGAGTTCTCAGGCCAGGGATAAGATCTAAGCCGTAGTTGTAACCTAAGCCAAAGCTGCAGCAACACACTCTGCTGGGCCAGGAATCAAACCTCTGTCCCAGAATTGCCAAGACACCGCTGATCCCATTGTGCCACAGCGGGAACTCCAAGATGGCATCATCCCATAGTCTTTGTTGAATCATGTAACCTAGTCAAGAGAATGGCATTCCATCACCTTTGTTGTAATGTGTTGTTAAGGAGCAAGTCACAGGTCCTGCCCACACTCAAAGGGAAAAGATTATGCAAATGGAGAGGAGACCATACATCCTAAGGTGATTTATTTGGTTCATTTTAAGATGTCTGTCTCAGTGTTTGAAATTAGCTTTTTTTTTTTTAAAGATCTTGTTCTCTAGTATGGATTCAGTCATTGTCAATTATTTCTTTAGTTGTCTTTTAATGTTCTGAAATTAAAAAAAAAAAAACCTTCACCTATGTTGAAGGGAAATATTAGAACCAGTTCAACCTATCATAGGTGCAGACTTAATGAACTGCAGAGAATATTTTTTGACTAGAGAAGGCAAAGAAAGAGTTCAAAGAAAGATTTGTTCCTGTCTGGGTGTGTCTTCTGTTCCCAAGCAAGGAACATGCTCCAAGTCATGCTCCAAGTTTTCCAGATTTCTCAGTAAATGTTAGTTGAGAGTTTGCCTGAGCTCGTAGAGCAAGTTTAAGGCATTAGACCAGAAGGCATCAATTAGGACTGGTTGTGAGCTTATGCCAGTAAGGTTTATGGCTGCAAACATCTACCTTCCTCTGGCTCAAGGTCTTTTCTGTTTCTGTTTATTTCCTCAAATCCCTGTCTCTTCTCCTTTTTGTCTTTCTTGCTCATAACCTCTCATAATATCTCTCTACTGTTTGACTTTCATTTGATCATTTCATCATTTTAACTCTCTACTAATACCTGTTTCTCATACTTTCTGTTTTCAGCCGTTGGGCTGCTATAACAAAATGCCTCAAAGTGGATGGTTTATAAACAGCATTTATTTTTCACAGTTCTGGAGACTGGAAAGATGAAGATGAAAACACCAACAGATTTGGAGTCTAATGAGAACCTGTTTTGGGTTCACCTTCTCTCTTTGTCCTCACATGTTGGAAAGGGTGGGAATCTTGCTGGGATTTCCATTATAAGGCTTCCACCCTCATGACCTGATAAACTCCCAGAAGCCCTACATTCAACACATGAATTATGAGGGGACACAAATATTCTGTCTGTAGTACTATATTATCCCATCCCTTCAGGATTATTACTTTTTTACATCAATAGTGAAGGAGAGTAAGCACATGCATGTGTGTGTGTGTGTGTGTTCATCTGTGTAAATATATGTTTATATGACTGTGTATAAGCTTGGTATGTTACAATTAGACATCCTTACATTTGTGTGATTGAGTATGTATGTCTTCTTTCACACTGAGATGGAGAAGTCAGAGTCACCTGAGTCATGGTTGGAGTGATTCCTGGGACATACCTGCCCTTGGGAAATGTCTGGAAACTGACATAGGGACTCTATTGGAGAGGTCTAGCTTGTAGTCAGGATTTCACAGATGGAGCAGGATTCTTGAGGATAAAGTGAAACTTGGTGAGTCTCAGAAACAATGGAGAGTATTTTTACTTGGATGAGATTCTTGGATTCTTGAAAGGCACAGGGTTTTCAGGGGTAGATATATGCATTAAACAGCAGTAGCAACTTTTTAAGATGAAGATGAAGACAGCTAGAAGGGAGGATCTATGTGTGCTAGTATTAATTTTGAACTTATTACTTTTGGAATCTGGCTATGAAGTGATCCTATATGATAGGTAGCTCTATTTGCTGGCACCATAAAGCATTAAGATAACTGTATATGTTCCTGGCTCCCAGTTAAAATTCCTACTCAGAGGAAATAAGCTACATATATTTAAAAAATAGTCACTTCTCTGTAGGAGTGCTTTACACCGCAACCAGTTCTTCTGAATTTGAAGAACTTTCAAAATCAGTATATTTTGTGTCAGAGCAAATAAAACCACATTTTTAATGAGTGAAAATTTTTAGTTTTTTCCACTTTTATTTTCTCTTCTACCAATTATTGCAGATGCTTCAGCTAGCCTCTTCAGCTGAAAATTGATGGATACAGAGCTAGTAGCCACATGGAGTGTTCGTATGATTTTTGCCATCTGTCTTTAAATATAACACCCCAGCATGTGTCTCTAAGTAACATAGTAAGAAAATCTCTACCTGGAATCACTAATCAAGCTTCAAGTCTACACTTTCCAAAAATGCAGATAATGGAAAGCACAAGAACTAGAGGGAGAAGATGATTATTTATGTGAGGAAAATATATAAATACTATAAAAGAAGAAAGAAAAATGAAATAAAGTAGAGAATTGAACAGCAGGAAGGAGATGGACAATTTCCAAGAACAATATATTCCTCCCACTCTAAAGCTGGGGAGTTAATTTCCTCTCTTTATTTCATAATTACTGGGAGAACCTCTTCAGAGATAATACGTTTTATTGGTTCAGCTAAAAAATATTCATTATACTGGACCTACATAAATCTGTATATAGTGGTTTTAAGCCTTTATTAAAATTGCATATATTAGACACTATATAAATTATGCTGTATTTTAAATAGACTGTTACAATAGGTTGGAATGGTCAGTAAATATGGAGTGGATAAGAAGAGCTTTAGAATGCATTAAAATTAGGAGTTACCATTGTGGCACAGTGGAAATGAATCCGACTTAGTAACCATGAGGTTGCGGGTTCAATCCCTGGCCTCGCTCAGTGGGTTAAGGATCTAGTACAGCCATGAGCTGTGGTGTAGGCTGCAGATACGGCTCAGATCCTGTGTTGCTATATGGCTGTGCTGTAGGCCAGCAGCTGTAGCTCCGATTCGACCCCTAGCCTGGGAACCTCCATATGCCATGGGTGTGGCTCTAAAAAAGCAAAAAAAAAAAGAAGAAAAATGCATTAAAATTAAACTTATGTATGTAGAATAATATTTTTGTGTGTATATGTATATTTAAATATGTATGTATTTAAATTAATATACTCACATTCAAGCTAAAGGAGACTGTGAACTGATATGAGAAAAGCAGTTGCATTCTAGAACATCATAAAATGATCAGTATTCAAAATTAAGCTCCACTATTACTTGTAGGGAGATATTACAAATTTCTTCTTAGTGAGTATAATGTTGTGTCATCAAGCTTTAGTCCCCTCTTAATATATCCTGGATATGGCCCTTCAATTAAAGCAATCCATGTCCAAAACCTCCATTTAAGAGAGTAGATATGTACTGACTAGCTCTCAAACTAAGTGGAACTTTGGAAACTTCCCAATGCTGTTTCAGTTCCTCGGGGAACATAATAATTAAGCAATCTGAAGTCTAGATAATACTTTCTAAGGGAAGAAATTGCTTCCTCTTATACCCATACTGTTTTTTCATGAAGCATTAGAGGCCATAAATGGTGAATCTTTATTCTACTTAGGCAGAAGTTGGTAGTTGTGTAGAGAACAAAGATATTATCTTATTTGAGTTGTTTTCATATTTTGAAACCTTTTTTTCCTGTGACTACAGAAAAAAATGCAGATGCTTAGCTTGACTCAGAAATTTTAGATGGAAGGAGAGGTTATGCAAAACTAGGTCTACTGCAGTACTTTTCCCATTGTTGAAAGAAGAAAATCACCCATATAAAGTTATTAGAGTTTGACAGTGAACGTAAGTGTCAGATGCTACATTGGACGGATGCTAAGTTGTAAGACTGATGGTCTATCCAGATTGGAAACCAGTCCAATGACTAGTTGTCACTGAGAGAAATACCCTGGAAACTACACAGAGAACTATATTTCGGGGAAAAGCCCTACCTAACACCAAAAGTAAGTTATAAATTGGGTCAGAAACAAATGGGAACTTGTGATGATTTTCTTCACTCAATAAACTGGCTTTAAAAAATGAATTAACTTTCTGATATCAAAGTTTATCTTCATTGAAAAAATGTGAAACATTAGACCACTGGCTGGGAAAATATCTAAACTTACCTCAGTTTAAACAGAATCAGTTTAAATAAAGTACACAAACCCTGTTATTGGGCATTTTCAAAGTTTAGAATATCATTATAGCTTCTGTGTTCTCTGTGAAAACTCCAAAGTCTGGTTTTCCATTGTTTCCTAGTATGTTTCTACTTGATGCCAGAAAGGTGAGGCCTGGCCTTCTTATATTTTCAAAAGCTGTGATTAGGAATATGCTGTTCCATTTATTGGTTCAATAGGGAGAAGGAAGAGAAATAACACTGAGTAAATGAAAAGAGTTATTAAGTTGCTCAAATGAGAGTATAGTGAATGAGAAACAAAAAAGATTTGGGATGAGATTAAATTAGTTGTGTGGCCTTACCAGTACTTTGAACTCCCTGATTCTTAATTTCTTCATTTAAATAAAATAAGTAAAATATTTTAAGTAAAATAAGCATAATAATACCCAATTGGATAGGTTGTTGTGATGTGCATATGTGAAATGTTTGCAAAAATCATCCTGTGAAAATGATGTTGATTTTTTTTGTTTTTGAGGTATCCAGGTATCTGGAGTTTATTGGAGAAAACAAAAGGTGATTATCCTGGATACCTTGAAATATGGATAAAGAAAACCCACAGTTGGAAAATCTTATTTTCTGTATGAATAAAGATTAAGCTTAATAATAGAAAAGAGCTTACATGGTTAAGCATTTTTTTTTTTTTTCCCACTGTACAACAAGGGGGTCAGGTTATCCTTACATGTATACATTGCAATTACAGTTTTTCCCCCACTCTTTCTTCTGTTGCAACATGAGTATCTAGACATAGTTCTCAATGCTATTCAGCAGGATCTTCTTGTAAATCTATTCTAAGTTGTGTCTGATAAGCCCAAGCTCCCGATCCCTCCCTCTCCCTCCCCCTCCCATCAGGCAACCACAAGTCTCTTCTCCAAGTCCATGTTTTTCTTTTCTGAGGAGATGTTCATTTGTGCTGGATATTAGATTCCAGTTATAAGTGATCATGGTTAAGCATTTTACAGTGAGGAATGAAGTTTGAGGCATTTTGTTTTATAGGCATTCCATTATGTGGGCTATTCTGTCATCTGGTTCCTACTACATTGCCTAATCTGCTCAGCTTGGTTGGGCCATTTAACTAAAACTTTTCTAGCAGGGAAATAGAATATGAGGTGAATTCTCAACTTAATAGAATGATTTTGTGATAAACTTAATTGAATTATTTTATCTTGGCACATTTGGAAGCTTCTGGCATAATATGAAAAAGATATAAAGTCTTAAAAGATGGTGCTTCCATTTCTTTTGTCCCAGTGAATGCACAAGAGCAGAGGTAACATAAGAGAGGAGCCTAATAAGCCATGCCATCAGATGGTAAGAGCTACAATTTGTGTGTGACGTAGGGGTAAAAGGATGGAGAAGCCTGTCTAGCCTGATTTAGTTTCCAGCAGTGGAAACTCTGGAAATGGCAAAAGTAGTTTTTTCTTTGTGGCCCAGCTAATAGATTAGGGAACTGAAGTACTGTTTGGAATCAAAGCCCCAGCTAGTACATAAAATATTTATCTCCTTCTCTTTGTTCCTTTTTTTTTTTTTTTAATGATCAAAGCTTATTTAATATGTTGGAAACTCAATTAAAAAATGTTAAGGACTCACTATTTCATGACTGTCTATTATTTTTTTTTTCCATTTTTTTATTACTCAAATGAATTTATCACATCTGTAGTTGTATAATGCTCTTTGTTCCTTATACACAGACATAACTGAGGGGTGATTTAAGGAAGGGTGCCCCTTTAAAGACGGAGTATAGATTTGGGATCTTATGTTCTTTATATCTCTATCTACATATTTATACAGGTGCATAATTTGTCTGTAAAATAGGATTCACGATGTCTACTTAACTTCTTTTCTTACCTTGCATGATTGAGTGAGATGTATATGTTGAAAAGGTTTTGTAAATAGTTCATTATTCAATACCCGTCTAAGGTCACTAGCAAGAATGTTAGTGAAAATTGTACTAAGAATGTGAAGATAGGAAGAAGCCTTCTTTCACCTTCCCTATAGTCCTTTGTTTTCCTCTTTTGGCTCTTCCTTCAAAATAAGAGGAATGGGAAATGAATTTATATATATATTTTTCTTTTCAAGGGTTGCTCTCATTGTGACCTCACTGACAGAAATTCAATTGAGGAGTTGAAAGACAAAGCATGTTATGGTTAAGAGCAGGGATTCTGGAGCCAGACTGTTAGGTTTGATCCTTCGTCTCTGCCATGTACTCGGAGCTCTGAAAATTTATCAGCATCTCTGATCCACAATTTCCCTTATGTCAAATGGGGATAATTCCGTAGAGTTGTTGTGAGGATCAACTGAATTATTTCGTGTGTAGGACTGAGAATTGTGTCTGCCACTTCCTAAATTCTCAGAAATTGTCAACTTCTCCCCCTTCTTATTCTTATTACTGTAGAGGTAGCCATTTGTTTTTCCAGGAAATTTATGGCCGCCCCAGGCTAATCAACTGAGTTTTAAATTTGTAGAGAGAACGTGGAAGGATATTTGAAATTAGTTAATACTTGGGGTTCCAATGCTTTCTCCAGAATTGTAACATTCTGATTCAGAATAAACTGAGATGTTTCTCCATATTGTTATTAGATTTGAAGATGAGTTCAGTAATGGTGGGAGGAATAAAAGTTGTTAGAATTTATTCTGTGTGACAAATTGAAGTCAAGTGACTCAAAGAGGCCTGTCATGGTAAGAGATTGCCATAGCTAGTGTGGTATTGGATGTTGAACATGGCTATGTAATATATAACTTTATGACAAAGCTCCTTCTTATGCCTTAGTCTATTGTGTAATTAATTTGAATTCATCTCAGTAGCTAGGAATTGAAGCTATTAAACATCTTTCCCTTCAGTGGGAAAAGCCAGAACCTTAGGTTTCTTACTGATATTGTATCTAGCAGAGAGAATAAAGCTTTAAAATTAAGCAAACCCATTATGGGTGGATTGGCAGATTGTGCCTTGAAAGAAAAACCCTCCTGTACCTCTCTTTTTCTCTTCTCTACCATCTTCCTCTAATGAGTTCATATATCTAACAAATTACACATACAATTTAGAAAGGTTAAATATTCGATGAAAAGAAATCTGCATTGATTTGAGTTTTCTACAGAATGAAAACAATATTGTTCATTTATTAATGTCACCAATAAATATTTATTATGGTCACTCTTTTAATCGTTGGGACATAGTGGTGAGCAAGAACAAGACACCCTTATAGGGAAGTAAGATTGAAGACATGTGTGTAATAAGTATGCAAAAATGATAATTTCAGAAATTGATAATTTTAATGGAAGAAGGTAATGTGACAAAGAGGATGAATGGGGCGAGACAGAGGTGAAGAGAATGAATCTTGTCTTCAAAATAATAACACTTCTCCTACATCAAGGTCTTGTGGAAAATACTATTTGATAATCTTTCTTCTTCTTATCCTTTGCTAACTAGCAAAACAATTTAAATTTGGCATTTGTAGGCAATATACTTCAACCTGAACCTGGTAAGTCTTGATTATTTTAAAATAATCAGGTTAATTCCATTCCCCTTGATTATTAATTGCTTGGAATTAATAATCATATAACATAATTCTTAATCTGTAGACTTGGAGGAATATCAATTGAGGGATTCCATAAAAATTCCTTCTCTGTCTTTACAAAGGGAGAAAAAAAGAGACATTCTCCTTGCCTTTGAGCTATGCTGTATGAAGATGTAATGTTTGGAGCTGCTACAGCCATCTTGCAACTATGAAGGGACTAGTTTCAAAGCCACAGCCAATATATTGAGGGTGGCCAGGCTGAAAGAAGGAAAGAACCTGGGTCTTTGATGGTTTGGGTGAGTTCTGAAATAACCTTAAAAGGATCTTACCTCAATATTTCTCAAGGTGTGAGATATTTAGTTAAGTCATTTTGAGTTTATTCTTTTCCCCAGCCCAAAGCATCCTAGCTGATTTTTTCTTTCGGTGTTAACATCTATTTTCCCAAACATGCTTCTCAGACATAGAAAGTTTCTGGGTTAGTTGGTATATAATGATATCTGACCCAATAGAACAAGAGGTTTCATATTAAGACCATTTGAAGAAAAAGTATGCTCCACACAGTCCATAGCAGAATCATCCTAATTGATTTGAAACTACAGTTCTGCCCCTGAGCTGAAGAAGGTATGTAACATCCTTCCTAATCTAGCCTCAACCTGTATTTGTAGTATTATTTTCCTATCTAAACATTATCCTCTCTAAGCATCTAATTTTTTTTATCATTCTAGTACCTTATGATTGAAAAATCTTTCTATATTTCTTCACCTAGCAAAGTTCTTCTCTTTGTTATCCTAAAACTCAGGCATCGTCATCTCTGAGCAGACCTCCCCAATTCCCAAAGGAAGAACCATTTTTTTTTTTCTCTTCTTGTTGCCATAGTACATTATTATCTTCTCTAGGACAGAAGTTTTCCTCTCATTTTGCATTTGTATTTGCATTTCTACTTAACCTGGGCCTCTTAAGGGCAGATAAATTATTTTATTTATGATCATATTTCTCCACTGTATTGGTATGATGTAAATGCTGATCATACATAATACAAATATGAAAAAAGAGGTGCTGGATAGAGGATTGCTTGTTCTTTGGTATTAGTGGTTTCTTGTGCAATAAACTCTTTGGCCAGGGGATATATGATACTTAAGAGTCAGAAGACTCTACGGATTTATGTGCTTGAGCGCCACTAAAAAGAGGAGCCGTTATTGACAACTCAGGGAGAGCAGTGATTAAGACCGTTTTTGATTTCTAACCATCATTTTCTGCTTATATACGATATGAGAGCAATATCGGTGGTCTTGTTTAGCATGACTCTCCTTGTGTACTCTCTCTTCAGAAATTCAAAAGCATTTTATCTGGTGTGTTGATTTCTCCTCCCAACTCATTTTGCAGTATCAGCAACAGCACAGCCAGTACCTCTTTATTTGTCAGAATTGTTCACAGTTAAATTTTAAAGCCAACCCCGTAGCTCTGCTTTTTAGTATAGATTATTAGGAAATATGTCTGACTGCCATGATTTCATGGAATAAAACTAAGCATTTCTTGTCATCTTTGCCCAGATCTTTTATAAGTGGAGCTAGATCCAATTTGTTAAAGGAAGTATGAAGAAACAAAAATTCATAAATTTTAAAACAGGTGAGAGAAAGTAGGCATGAAAACTGTTGGCTGTTGTTTTGATAATTCTATGCACCTTCAAGGATTTTGTCCTCTTTGGGAAGACATTCAGTTTAAGTCTCTGGACATCAGATTCAGTTTCTTTGTGTGTAAAATGAAGAAAATTATACAGGTGTCTTCTAAGACTTTCAGGGTCAGACCTTCCAAGGTGGAGAGACACATTTTCCCTCTTCTGTCAGCAAAGCATCTTGCATTGAATCCTCTTTGTGTTTAACCTGATCAATTATTAGTAACAAAAATAAGAAAAATGCAAAATTATCTTTTGCTTCATCATTACAGTTAGCTTTAGTGAGCGACATTAAGATCATGTTCGGATTGAATAGCATATACAGAAGGGAAAACGTAAAGACTGTAACTTTTACTTTTTACAGTTTTTCATTCTGTGGTTCTAAGAAATTCCAAAATTGTACATAAGGTGTCAAAAGTTATATATAGTACAGTGACTCTGGGAATTCTAAATGTTCAGTGTACTGCTAAGAAGTATTTCTTCTCTTGGGGAATTTTCTCATTAAAACAAATACTTTCCCCAGTCATATATTTTACATTTGGAATAAACTGCACTTCAGAAGTTAGAGAATTACTAATGGGCTTTGTATGCCTTTTCTTATTGCAGTTAAAATTCTATATTCAAAAGGAAATATTTCAAGAGAGAAATAGAGTGATGTTTGTATTTGGAAGATGAATGATCTTGGTGAGTTTCTCTTCTGATGTTTCCTCCAGAATTTAATAGTTTCTAACTTTTCTGGGTCTCCTCAGAAAACTGAACACATGGGAAATGGAACTGAGTTACACTTTTCATTCTCATCATTAATAACCTGGGATGAGATTTGCATTTTAGGATTAAAAAAAAAATCCAAACCGTTTTAGCCACATAATTGCTCTTTTCCAACATTTGCAGCAAGTAAAAGAGTTACATAGCATTTCAACTGCACGTTAGAAAAGGTCAAGATGATTGAAGCATTATTTAAATTCAGAAATGATTAAAACAGTAAATGGCTTACTTTATTCCATAGGTCAGGTAACTTACAAGGGGAGATCTCATGAGGAGATTTCTCATGAGGGAAAAACCTTTCCTCTAGGAGTTTAAAACCCTGAGCCAGAGGGACTTGGGAAGTCTGCACACCTTCTTTGCACAATGGAAAATAATCCAGTGCTTATTATGAGCTTATTTCATCTGTAAATAAGAATTATGACAAAGTTCAAGTCCATCTCTTCCAAGTATTGATAATTCACTCTTTCCTTATGAAGAGTCATTTTACATATGAGTCAGATGGAATGAAAATTGAGGAAAAGTTCTTCTTTAAAAAATCATTTTAAAGGCATGAAATTACTTTAAACAAAAATCCCATATCTACTATGTCCTGGCCACTGTTCTAGATATTGAGGACACATTCCTATCTTCATCTTTCCTGCCTTCTAAATGTTCTTAGCTGGTACTTGGAGAGTAAGGACAACTGCAAAAGAAGTTTGCTTACATCAACCTTTCTTGGTTTAGAATAGGAAGGCAAAGCAGAATTAGGAAATTAGTGACAAAAGGATTAACTTCCAAAAGATTAGAAGATATTTTAGGAGTTGGCAAGGAGGCTAAACCGGATAACCATTAAAAGTTAATAATAAGTAATTCCTGTAGCTGCTTCATATTCTAGCTCCTGAATTGCTTTTCTCCCTCCACAATATTCTGCTGTGTCCCAGACCAGAGATTCCCAAAATGTCTACAAGTCTCACTCTGTGTGGACTCTGTATATGCTTCTCTCCTGACCTGAACTGTGGTGGCAATGGTGAAGCACTTGAAAATATTCTCTATTGGACAGAAAGGTAAAGAGACTGAGAGACAAAGCTTCAAACTATGTCTTAGAACCTCCTCCTATAGACTGATTGAAGTCCTGTCTTAGTGCTGTAGTCCTTAGAATCTCAAACTCTCTCCAGAGAGCTGTTTTTTTTTTTTTTTAAATAATTTAGGCAAAAGAAAGATCAAGAAAGAGATTAGAATCTGAGGATATTAGCATTGGCACAAAACTAAGACATTGCCTAGGTAAACTGTGGCCCCCTATATGGACTTTAATTATCTGTTCTTTGGGAAAAGAGATTATATTATTATTTGCCTAGCTGCCAACTTATCCTGGATAGGGTGTCTATTTACTAAATCTCTTCTGAAGCTCTCTTCCACCCTGGGTGATTCCAACAACCCGAGACTAAAAAAAATTTTTTTACATTATGGTTTATTTACAATGTTGTGCTATACAATTTCTGCTGTACAGCAAAGTGACTCTGTCTTTGTCTCTCTGTGTCTCTCTCTCTTTGTGTGTGTATATATATAATATGTTTAATATATATATTCTGTCTCTATATATTTAATATATATAATCTCTCTCTCTCTCTCTCTTTCTCTCTCTCTATATATATACACACATTTTTTTTCATATTATTTTCCATCGTGGTCTACCCCAGGAGATTGGATATAGTTACCTGTACTATACAGTAGGACCTTATTGTCCATCCATTCTAAATGTAATAGTTTTCATTGAGCTAATAGGCTTTGTAAGCCTTTTCTTATTGCAGTTAAAATTCTATACTCAAAAGGAAATATTTCAAGAGAGAAATAAAGTGATGTTTGTATTTGGAAGATGAATGATCTTGGTGAGTTCCTCTTCTGATGTTTCCTCCAGAATTTAATAGTTTCTAACTTTTCTGGGTCACCTCAGAAAACTGAACACATGGGAAATGTGTTAACCCCAAACTCCCAGTGCATCCAGTCCCGACCCATTCCTCCTTTGCAACTACAAGCCTCCAATGTCCTGAGCTTTAAGAACCCCTTCTTGCATTTTTTCACAACTTTATCTCAGAATTGGAAGACCCTGGTTACCGCCAACCCAGACCAAACCAAGCCCATAATAACACCTGTGAAGCAATATGTTAATGTAGATACAGATAAGACATCAGTAAGGGGGCAGTGGATGAACATGTACAGAGGAGATACCTGCCATTAGTAGAAAGAAGGAACCCCTTATTTCCTTGGTCTTGTTTACAATGGAGTCACCACACCTCTGAGTAGGAAATACAATTGAAGTTGTTGGGCTTGACAGAGATCAAATGTCATATTTCTGCCCCCTTAAGCTCTAGCTTTGATAAATAAGTCAGAGGCATTGATTGGAAGCTTCCATTTCCAGACATTATTTTGAGGTACCAAGGTCCACCTAACTGTGACTACCATTAGAGAGGCAGCCTGCACTGAAAGACCAACTCTATTTTCCCTTCCATTTAAAAACCTAAAATTTTAAATATTCAATAGCTTATAATACAGAAATATGTACAAATGATAAGTGTATAATTCCATGAATTGATAGTGTGACACATTGCATCATAAGCATCCCCAAGACTATGTGGACTCTCCTCCAATCTTTCCTCTCTCCTTCCCCAAATGCAACCATTATGCTGGCTTCTAACACCTTTGTTTTGCCTGTTTTTGAACTCTATAGAAATGGAAACATACCATATATTCTCTTTTCTGGCTTTTATTTTCTCAACATAATATTTGAGTGATTCATCTATATTGGTGGGCATGGCAGATGTATGGTTGACTGTCTCATAATTACCCTATTACATTCTCTCAGGCTTACTACTCTAGTGAAGAAGGTAGAATTCCACCCGCTGGAGGCTTGCTTTTGTAGCCAGAGCCCCTTGCCTCTGAGAGCCAGAAGTCCAGAAAGACTAGTTATGATTCTTCGGCAGATCTCAATCTATGACTGACAGGAGCTCATGTATAGACAAGCTTCCTCACTCTTTGGGTGGGTTAACCCTGAAGTGCATTTTATACTGATTCTTAGAGTTTCCCAGGGGAATTAAGCTCCACCCTCTCATAATGGTACCTGGCTTGCTAATGTACCCTTTACTGGCTACACTCCCTTCCCTGTGTCAATTCCCCACTCTTCCAGTTGTGTTTCCTGGATTCACCTTCTAAATAAATGAATTGGATTTGAATCCTCATCTCAGGGTCTGTTTCTGGGAACTCAGTCTAATAACAAGTGGTTTGATAATTTTTATTGCTCTATATTGTTATAGGAATATTTATTAATTGTTTATATGTTATTATATCAGTGGACATTGGGTTGTTTCCAAATGTGCCTATTGTTAATAATATTGGTATGAATATTTTAAAATATTTTGGTAAATATATGGTTGTGGAATTTCTAGGTAAGGGTATATGCAATATAATCACCTTTAGTAGATGATACCAAAATATTTTTCAAAGTGGTGTAATAATTTATACCATAAAGAGAATTCCAGTTGCTACATGTCTTTGTCAATATTTGTTACTGTCTGTCCTTTTCGTTTTAGCTGTTTGGCTAATTGCATAGTGGTATTCACTGTGCTTTCATTTTGCATTGACATGAAGATGAATAATGTTGATCACATTTTCATATGCATATGTCCTTGTTAAGGACAGAATGATTGATTCCCTCACTCCCTGCCCCAGTTTCATGTGTTGAAACCCCAACCCCCAGTGTCACTGTATTTGGACATAGGGCCTCTAAAGGAGGTAATTTGAGTTAAATGACATCATAAATGTGGACCTTGATCCAATAGGATTAGTGTAGAGAGCTCTCTTGATCTCTCACCCACTATACACATGCATCCACAAAAGGGCATGTGAAGGCACAAGAAGGTCTAAATCTGCAGGCCAGGGTGAGAGTTTCATCAAAACCCAAATCAGCTGGCACCTTGATCATGGATGGACCTCTAGTCTCTAGAACTGTGAGAAAATCAATTCGTTTTGTTTATGCTACCCAATCTGCGGTAGTTTGATATAGCAGCCTTGGCTGACTAATAAAGATTTGGTACTGAGAAGAGGGATGCTGCTGTAACAAACACCTAAAAACATGGAAGTGGCCTTGGAACTGGGTGATGGACAGAGGCTGGAAGAGTTTTGAGGTACATGCTGGAACAAGCAGAGATTACTGTGATTGGATCGTTGGTAGAAATATGGAAATGAAGGGCGATTCTGGTGAGAGCTCAGAAAGAAAAAAAGGAGAGCTGTGGAGGAAACGTCCATCTTTTTAGAGAATAAATAAATAATCATGAGTATAATGTTGGTATAAATATGGATGTTAGAGGTCATTCTAGCGACCTATCAGAGGGGAATGAGGAGCAGGATTTTGAAAAATGGAGGAAAGGTGATCCTTGTGAAAGAGTGGTGAAGAACTTGGCTAAATTTTGTTCTGCTGTTTTGTGAAAGGTAGAACTTGTGAACAATGAAATTGGATATTTATCTAAGGTGGCTTTAAAGCAAAATGTTGAGGGTGCAACATGGGTACTTCTGATTACTTATAGTAAAATACGAGAAAAGACAGATGAGTTGAAGAAGAAATTGTTGGGCAGAAAGGAATTAGACTTAAAGATTTAGAAAATTCTCAGTCTGTCCATATTGCAAAAAATGAGAATGTGTGGATGAGCAACCATTTGATAAGGAGACCCTGGATGAGAATCATGGATTTAATCAGCCATCTCAACAGAAGCCAGGAATAGAGATGGAATTATACCCACAGAGACTGCCAGTTTGAATTAAAGGAGAGAGAGAAAGTGGGATGGGGTGAAGGAAGGCTGTCAGACATCTCAGATTCTACAGGTTCAGACTATAGAGTTATTTGGTGGCAAAAGTGCCTGCCCTGTTACTCTTCAAGGAAAGGAAGGCATGACCCCCAAAGTGATTATATACAGAAATCCTCCAAGCTGTCACTTCCTATATAGCCTTTACCTGTTTCACACTAATGTGAACAGCTTGCACAACCATTTACACAGTGCATTTATCAAAACTAAGGTATTAACACTGGTAGAATACTATTAACTATGTATAGACCAATTTGAATTTCTCCAAATTCTAAACTGATGTCCTTTTTCTGTTCCAAGGTTCCATTCAGTCAGTATACCACATTACATTTATTTGTTATGTCTATTTATTTATTTATTTACTTTTTTTTTCTTTTTTTTTTTATTTTGTTGTTGTTGTTGTTGTTGTTGTTGCTGCTATTTCTTGGGCCACTCCCGCGGCATATGGAGGTTCCCAGGCTAGGGATCGAATCGGAGCTGTAGCCACCGGCCTACGCCAGAGCCACAGCAATGCGGGATCCGAGCCGTGTCTGCAACCTACACCACAGCTCACGGCAACGCCGGATCATCAACCCACTGAGCAAGGGCAGGGACCGAACCCACAACCTCATGGTTCCTAGTCGGATTCGTTAACCACTGCACCACGACGGGAACAACCTATTTATTTACTTTTAAAGGCTGCACCCACAGCATTTGGAAATTCCATGGTTGAATTGGAGCTGCAGCTGCTGGCCTAAGCCACAGCCACAGCAGCACCAGATCTGAGCCGCATCTGCAACCTACACCACAGCTCCCGACAACGACAACGCTGGATCCTTAACCCATGGAGTGAGGCCAGGGATCAAACCCACATCTTCATAGATACTAGTCAGGCTTGTTTCTGCTAAGCCATAACAGAAACTCCTATTATGTCTCTTTAGGCACCTAAATCTGTGATAGCAGTAGTCTTTACTCATCATTCTTAACCTTGACAATTTTGAAGGGTACTTTATAGAATAATATTTTGTAGAATGTCCTTCAACTTAGATTTTTCTGTTATTTTCTTGTTTTAAGGATACCCGGGATTTATTTTAATAATGTGATAAGACAACTCAGACTTGGAAATGACTGTCATGAGAAAGAGGTTTATTAGGCTCCTAGAATTAGAATGCCTGGCATGCCATGCAGCACCACATAGGAAGCACCAGAGTTGGTTTGGGAGGCAGAGGGAGCAGGACTGCCTCAGGATTGCCTATGTTGAATAATTTCAGTGGACTCTGGGTTATAGAGTGTCTCTAGCTGACGTGATACCTTGCCATGGAGTGATTAGAGCAGGCGAATAGTGGTCCATAGTGTGAGAGCCAGATAAATGAGGTAGGTGGTGGGGAATGTGGGCTCTGGATTGGTTATTTTACATGTGAAAGGGGCACCAGCAGAAGAGTTCTTTATTTATTTCTAGTAGTTGGCTAGCCCTGGGAGGGGCAGTCCCTCTAGGGTCAGCAAGACCCACAAATGTCAAAGCATCAAAAGCATGGAATAAGAAAATCACAATTAATGGAGTTCTCTTGTGGTGCAGTTAAGGTTAAGCACCTGGAGTTGTCATTGTGGTGGTTTGGGTTGCTGATGTGGCGTGGGTTCTATCCCTGGTCCAGGAATTTCCACATGCCATTGGCCTCGCAAAAATTTAAATAAAAATAAAATTTAAAAAGCATGATTAATACACTTCTCATAATTGGACTGAGGGAGTTTCAGTTTAGATTTAGAATTAACAACCATGTTATTCATTTTGAAAAAAATCGTGTCTGATTTCAGAATACCCTGTTTTCATGATTTACTCCTTTGAGTACTTCCCATATCTTTTTAATAAATTGGAGGTTTGAAATGTTGTCTTACACTTGCTGCAATGTTGTTTCATAAGAGTTTACTTTTGTTCTCCATCATTGTCTTTGTTTAAACAATTGAATATTTCCATATGATTGGTGTCTTCTTTTCACCTCCATTTTCCTATCATACAGATAGCTGTTTGCTTAGTACTGAAGATAAGATATCTTCTATTCCAGGTATTGAGCATTTTTATCCAAATCTTTTCTTCATGGATAGAGGGAAAATTAAATATGTTGATAGTGAATTTATTTTTATTTTTTCAAATTTCAGAGTAAGTAAACTATTGGTTATGTCCTGCAGATGAGTTTACTTGAACAGTTTGCATTTCTTTCCACTCATTTTTCTACAAGCCAATTTTTTTTAGGACTTTATTACTGGTAAATTTACCATGTTATTTAAAAGAAAGTGTGGTCCATTAGTAAAAGCTCATGCAATTGTTAAAATTATAATATTATGTGGTAGGTTGGGTTCCCCAGATGCGGAATCTGAGATGGGGATGTGATTTATTGTAGTAGTGCTAGAGCATGAATTACATCACCCAGATTGTCCTTCTGTGAGTACGGAAGGCTGGACTTTTGCACCCCTATGTCAGTCATTGTCTGTGGGTTTCCCATGATATGGGGGGTGAGGAGGCAGTGTGTAACTCTCTGGGTAAGTCTGCTCCCATTGATTGAGGACACATGGCCAGAGAAGGCAATAGCTCTAAGCCATTAACAAACAACACTCACAGCTGCTGCAGGATGGGCCAAGGGGTTCTGGGTGGGCACTGACAGTGTATTCTACATGTGCAATAGCTTCAAGAGTCAACTAAAAAGAAGATGTAGTTTCTCTTTATATTTCTGGTTGCTGAAGCTTAAATAAAGTAGCCTTTTCAATTATGAATTAGTGAGCATCTAAGGTTATAAAGAACTGTTATGTTTGAAAGAAGATGTCTGACAAAACAAAAATCCTTAGTAGCTGAGCTTCCTATGACATGAGTTAATTTTAACAGAAAAATAAGTACTAAGCATATACAACCTCCACTTAGAGGTGTTTATCAAATATATAACTTCTTCCCAGAGGAAGTAAGGCATGCTAATTATCCACCAGAGTTCTTTTTATATTCAAATCCCTAACAACCTAAGCTGCAATGGAGGTTGTCAATCTAGAAACATAAGTCAATTTAAAAAGCATTAATAGGAAAAATAACAGTTGTTATAAATAGTGCTTCATATGCCTTTTAAGTATTGTATAAGCTGCTCCCCAGACTGAAAAGAATTTGGAATACAGAAAAATTTAGTAACACATCCCTTCAAAATTTGAATACAGATTTCAGTTCCATTCAGTTTTACCACAGTACTTTAATACTAAGTGATTAACACTGTTCTGGGTTTAGTGGAGGACCAACATAAAGAAAGACGTAATATTGTTTTTCCAAAGAAGAAATGCAAATGGCCAACAGACATCTGAAGAGATGCTCAACATCACTAATCATCAGGGAAATGCAAATCAAAACCACAGTGAAATGTCACCTCACATCTTGTCAGAATGATTAAGATCAAAAAGAGCACAAATAACAAATGTTGGCAAGAATGTAGTGAAAAGTGAACTCTCATACACTGTTGGTAGGAATGTAAATTGATGCAGCCACTGTGGAAAACAGTATGTAGGTTTCCTTAAAAACTAAAAATAGAACTATCATATGATCCAGAAATTCTGTTCCTGGATATACATCAGAAAAAACAAAAACACTAATTTGAAAAGATACATGCACCCCAATGTCTATAGCAACATTACTTGCCAGGAAGTGGAAGGAATCTAAGTGTCCATGATTAATGGATAAAGAAGATGTGAAGAAAAAAAAATTATATATATATATACATACATACACCACAGTGGAATACTACTCAGCCATAAAAAAGAAAGAAATTTTGCTATTTGTAGCAACATGGACGGACTTCTAAGGCATTAAGCGAAGTGAAATAAGTCAGAGAAAAAAGTACTGTAAGATATCACTTATGTGTTGAATCTTACAAAAGCAATAAACTGGTGAATATAACCAAAAAAAAGTAGGCTCACAGATATAGAGAACAAATTAGTGGTTACCAGCGGGGGGACAAACTAGGGATGAGGATGTAGGAGGTATAAACTATGGGTGTAAGAAAGGCACAACATAGGTACTATAGCCAATATTTTGTAATAATTATAAATAGAAAACAACCTTTAAAAATCACATAAATTTTTAAATAAAATTATTTAAAAATTATTTAAAAAATTAAAATTAAGACTGACAAAATCAACAAGTAGCCATACAAACATGGTGTTTAAAGACATGTAGGTAAATATACTCAGCTGAGAGAAGTAATATTGGTTGCCTCTTTGGAAAGAGTCTGGGAAGAAAGGCATGGGGAAACTAGTGTTTTCTGTAACAAACTATTTGAAACTTTATGTGCCTATATACCTTTGATTAAAAAAAAACTTAAAAAATAGTATGTTGGTGTAGAAATCTGTGAGTTGCAGGATACAGAATATATTCTTTGAAAATTCTTTTTTTAAAAAAGAAAGAAAGAAAAGGTGTTATTTGTGATTTAAGAAAAGAACGCCCTCAGATTCCCTGATCTGGATCTTGCAGACTTCTACCATCATTAGATTATCAATATAACAAAGAACCTTTTTATTTTAGAGAGCTTTGAGTCCTCACAGGTACAATAAGTATCCTCTTATAGTTAAACTGTGGTTAATTTCTATAATTTAAAGTATAATCATGATAAAATGTGTTTAGAGGAGAAAAAATTTACTGCCATAAAACACAGACATTTTGTTCTTAAGGGGGGATGTGAGGTTGTGCTTTAAGAGTCTGATGACCTAAAGTGCTGTCTTAAAAATAAGAATTTGAAGAAACAGACTTGATTATTTATTTATTTTTACCTGGAATCTTAAATTTTTAAATAGATTGTAATAGAGTAGAATTATAGATGTGGCAGTCATGAAAATGGACTGCTCAGAGCTTCCACTGCAGGAAGCATGATTGACTCATGGCTTCATCTACTACCCCAGAGCATCTGAGGATCAAGAATTCCCCGTTGGCTTGGTTCAGTCTTTCTTAGAACTGTGCTGCCATCTGTGATTCCTGCTACCCTGTCCTTCTCTACCTCCTTCCATAGGAGTCATGGTATGAAGTTTCCCTCTACCTCCTCCTGCTCCTTCCCCCAGTAAACCTTTGGCACAGATAATCTCATATCGATGTGTGCTTTTCAGTGGACCTAAACTAGCATGAAAGGTTATGAAAGTGATCCAGGAAAATAGGTGGAAGGATGAGGATGTGGGACTAGCTCATTAAGCACTTAGTGACCAGAGAAGATGCCATCCTAAGCAGATCATCCCTGGCATAGTTTGGTGTTCCAATTGCTGAATATTTCACCAGTGGTAACTTTGTCAAGCATTCCAGTGCAGGAGAATGCCCTTGCAGAGGGGTGATAATTTAGAGATATTGAGGAGGGGAACAATGTTTGTGAGGACAGCAGCACAGCTTCACAACAAAATGAAGATTTGATAGAGTCACAGAATTCTTGAGGTGAATTGAATGCTCATCATCTAAAACAGTTTTGTTATGCTGCATTCAGAATATTGGATTGGAAACCTGGAACTCTGATACATAGGATGGGAGACTTGAATTGTGTCAATACTTCTGAGGAGGTTAGCTCTTTAGTTTCTTTAGAATCTTCAGAGCTTGAATAATTAGTCTACCCTTTTTTATAAGACACTGCAGAGATCTCATACAATGTAAGGTAAAACTATCTCTGAAGTACTTTTTCAAGAACTATTCTATGTTTCTTTCCTGGCTTCCAGGCTAGTTAAGATTAAATCCAAGTAAGCCAGATGCTGTGCCTGATAAAGGAGAGGCTATACACTGAAAGCATCATAAGACTTATCTGTAAGATATTGACAGGAGTCAAGGGAATATGTCTGGGATCAAATTTCCAGGGTGCTTGCTCAAGGAGCTGGAATTTAGGATAGGACCAGCAGGAATTCATTAACCTGATGGTGCTTTTTCTGGACAAGGAATTTAAATCTCTGGCAAGGACAGAGGATGAGACAAACCCACTGCTATGGTGGTTCTTCAAAGCTTAGAAGAATTAAGGGACAATGGTGAGCCCCCAGTATGACATGATGCTAAAAGGGAACCAACGGATCACTTGGTGACAATCAACTAATGAGGCTTCTCTGTCCTGGAATAGCCAGAAGTTTGCCTTTATGGAGACTGACACATAGTCTTAATATGAATTTGCCTTTCTTGCCTGCAGCACCTTAGCTAGCACTACTATCTTGGGGCTATAGAATCCCAAAACAACATAGGGTCTGCCCAGAGCACCCACTTCCCAGTGAAGGAGTGGAGTAGGTCCATGGGGTACACAGGTTGAATCATGTACTGCACCATGCCAAAACATCTGTCTTTGCAGACTGCTGGAACACCCTTCCAAATGCACAGTTTTGATAACCCTCTGTGAATGGGGTGCCATCTTTCAGGACACAATACAGGTATCAAACCAGAGACCTCCATCCAGTGCTATGTCCCTGGTAAGAAGAATATATGGACCCTGGAATAATGGAGTTGATGAAGGAGTGGCACTACATGAGACCACTGGGGAACTTTGTGTTTCTTGTCCCCACAACTCCAGATTCTAAAGGGTTGGATGTCTTGGTCCCCAAGGGAGGCTCACTCTTGTCAGGGGACACAGCAAGTATCCCATTGAATTATAAGTTTCATCTTCTCTCTGGTCACTTTGGACCCTCTGGGCCCAGGTACCAGAGGCAAGGAATCACCATCAGGTTAATCACCATCAGTGGTTAACAACTCTGATCAGCAGGGGAAGGACATAGGGTCCATACAATGAGGCAGGGAGGAAAATGTATGG
The DNA here is from genome assembly GCF_054392235.1 of Sus scrofa. Classification (NCBI taxonomy): domain Eukaryota; kingdom Metazoa; phylum Chordata; class Mammalia; order Artiodactyla; family Suidae; genus Sus; species Sus scrofa. The sequence goes on along the minus strand of NC_139386.1, from coordinate 27,777,832 downwards.
TGCTCATGAATGGAAAATGTATGGTGCTGTGACCTGAGAAAAGTGTGACTGCTGGGGGCTCATAACCCTCACAAAGGAGGTTCTAGATTGCATTAGCAGGCAAACCACCCACACCTCCTGAGAAAACAGATGAAGACATAGGGAATTTAGAGTGGAAAGTGGAGGAGGGTGAAGATGAGAACCACTTGTGGTCCTATGACTAAACACAGTGATGAAATTCAAGTTCATCCCACTAAATGTCCCCTTTTAAGATTTTCCTCAGGGAGAGAGAACTGTGGGAGCACTATTCTCAAAATCTTCATGAAGAAGTAAATCTGTAAGAAGCGAAGGCGGGCTGTGTAGCTATGGAAATACACAGCTGAGGTCTCCTGCCACAGGGATCATAACTGACTGGTGGCCCCTGTGGTTGAGTCTGAATCTACCACTGTGTTTGCTCTGAGACCAACTCGGTTCAGTGTTCCTACTCAGTGACTGAGCATGGCAGGGTTCTAAGGCAGGTACATCCTAGCGAGGTGTGGGAAAACCATCTGAGCAACATATATTAAAAGGTTTTATAGATGTATATATACACACATTTATATATATATGAAAGAAAAAATCTTAATTTCTGTCATTTCTTTAATAAGAGTTTTTAAATATTAAGAAACCTCAGCTTCTTGGTTTGGTGATTATGATGATCATTTTATAATATATACAAATATCTAATCATTATAAACCTAAAACTACTCTAATGTTCTATGTCAATTATATCTCAATTTAAAAAAAGAAACCAGTTATATTACAAATAAAATGAATAGAAAAAAATGAAAATATAGAGCTACAAATAGCCAATATGTATATGAATATGTTCTTCTCTCATAATTAAAGGAATTTTAAAGGACTCTTTCATGATTAAAGGAATTATACAAATGAGATATCATTTTCTTACTTTTCAATTTTGCAAAAAATTGGTTGAGTGAACCCTGTACTTTTAAGGATATTAGGATGAGGGTAAACTCATATATGATTTTGGGGAATTGATTGTCTGGGGGAAGACAATTTTTACTGTTTATCCAAATTTTAAATGACATTTCCTCTGACCCAATAATACTATGACTAGGAAGTGCTCATAGTAGCATAAGTACAAGGACATTGTCTGTGATGGCAAAAACTTTCTGGGAACTAATACTTATTGAATGCCTACTTTAAAACTCTTCTAAGCAATTCACATGCACTAGTTAATTAATCCCCACAACAATCCTTTGAGGTAGGTAATTTGTTATTCCATTTTACAGAAATGGAAACCTAAGGCACAGAGAGATTAACTCACTCATCCAAAGTTAGGCTAATAGTGGACATAAAATTGAACCTAGTATGGCTATCTTGTTCATGATCTAAACCACCATCCATATTACTTCTTGATAAATTGTGATAAAGATTCGCAATTGCTTAGCCACAATTTTGAAATTCAGCTCTGATAACTAAAAGCTCTACTTATAGCACACTTGATGGAAAGTCTGACCTAGCCAAATTCAAATGGCAGCAAAACCAGAAACAAACTGACAAGAATTAGTTACAGTTGTTATTTATCACATTTAGTGACAATTGATTAATGTTTTACTGCAAAAATATTAACATATTTGATTGTAGAGGGATGTTCTATTCTCTGCTGGAGTGTTTCATAGTATATGGCATATACACTGCATGTAGAAGATTTAGATACTTAAGAGATAAAATCAGTAGTAATGGAAAATTGGAATAAGCTGAAGGAGAGAGAGGCTTGAAGAGGAACTCATGGATTAATAAACTTGCAAACCTGTATGATTCTGTGAGCCATTTACTGAAAAAGGAAGCATTGTACAGGGATGGGTTTGGAGAAAGCATGTTTAATTTGATGTGCCTTTGAGACATCAGCAGGGGCATCAGGTAGGCAGTTGGGTGTATTGATGTGGAAGTCCAGGACAGCTCTTTTCTGGAGATTGAAATTTGTGTTTCAGAAGCAGGGTGTGTGAAATACTGCTGACATATCAAGTAAGACGGGACTTGATTTAGCCACTTGTAGATTATTGATAACTTTAGTGAAAGCTGTTTCCATGGAATGTTACTGGTGGAGTCCTGGGCTAAGGAGTGAGTGGTAGGGAGGAAATGGAGCTAAAAATATGGATGAACTTTCAAGAAATTTAGCTCTTATGGGTGGAGAGGAAAGGAAAAAAAAAAAAGTGGTGATTGAAGGAGGCTGTGAGGCCAGAGGGAAGATTACTGAGACTTGAGCTTCAGATCCCAAGATGGAAAAGGCATCATCAACACACAGGTTTTCTGAGTAAATGGGGTGGGGTAGGATCCAGAATGCTAGTGGAGGGATAGTCCTTAGGAGGAAGAACAGGTGATCTCTTGTTTTAGAATGGAAGGAAGATGGCACATGTGAAAATTCTGTGTACATAGGTTTCAGTGCTTAGAGTCAAGAGGATGAGCAGATCCTATCAGATAGCTTCAAGTTAGTGCCTCATTTTATGGGGTACAGGTATGGGATGCACATGTTAATTATTAATTGTGATTTGTTAATTGTGGCAGGTCATTAAAAAGAGACCAGAAGCATATTGTCATGCAGTTTTGAAAGTCTGTTGAGATGAGAGTTAATGGCTTGTTTTACTACCAAACTGTAGCATTTTCTTCAGCAACGCTTTCTCCTAATAAGTGTAATAAGGATACAGAAGTAGAAACACCCCTATGTAGAAGGCTAGGCCCCTTCAGCAGACTCTTCCCTTTTTAAGGAAAATTGGCTCTTCCCCACCTCAAAAAAGTATGTACCCTTTTCTAAATAATTATTGTAGCCAAGGTATTAAAGTGAAATTATAGTGTAGAATTTAAGCCATGTTTGCGTTCAGAAGCAAGTTATCTTAATTGGAATTCCAGATCTGCATTTACTTAGCTGGGTGTCCTTGGGCAAATTATTTCCCCTTCTTGTGCTTCAACTGCCTCATCTCTCAAAATGTGTTAATTGATGGAAAACATCTAGAAAATCCTTGCATATAAGTGCTCAAAAGATGTGGGACCCTGCCTAGTGCCAGATGGATAATTGTATGAAGGAGTCAGTAAACCAGGTAGTCTGACTTCAGAGTATAGGCTCTTAAGTAGTATGCAAGAATTCTCAGGGAGACCATGTGCTAGCTGCCATTTTAAAATTTATAAATACCATCTAAAGAAATAAAGCTTTTTCAAGTATGAACTTATATTTTCAGTTTGCTCACTAAAAGTTAATGAAGAATAAGTACTTCATAAAATATGCTTTGTAAGACTGTTCTGGATGATTTAGTGAAGTGATTTGTATAATAAGAACCCACTCAGTGTGGGGGCATGGAGAGTGGAGTGGGAGAAGGGGGGAGGGAGAAAAATTCTTTATTCTCTGGTGTGTCTTTTCTTATAAGGGCACTATTCCCATTCACGAGAACTCCTCCCTCATGACGTAATCACCCCCTCAAAGTGTAATACATTGGGGGTTAAGATTTCAACATAAGAATTTAGAGGGAATATTTGGCTCATAATTCTCCTGAAGGTGGAACTTGGGTCGCAGCATATCAGCTCTAACACAAAACCTGGTGCTCATGATGGACCTAGCTCTCTTGTGATAAAAAAAAGTAACCTGCCCCAGGGAGCTCTTGACAAACAGACTCTTTTAAGGGATGAGGAGGTTTCAGACCCCCAGCAAAGCCCCACCACCCTTTCCCTTACCCTCTGGTTATAAAAGCAACTGCCAACTTCCACTGGGGTCTGCTCTCTCTGACCATCAATCATGAAGCCTTTCCTTGGCCCCAGCAGTTTCTTATCTCAGTAAATCTCTTCTTTTTCTTCACTTCACTATGAGTCTGAAGTTCTCTTTCCAGAACTTTGACATGAACTATGGCACTGAATACTACTTGTGATTTGAAATATTTGTGAACAGAATAGTTCATTTAATGGAAATGGAGAGTACCAAAAATCACTCTGTATCAGGGTTATCTGCATTCTCTATTCCTTGTGGTTTTCAGCATTTGTGTTAATTGGGTGGTTTCTTGGTTTCTCTTAGTTTTTTTTTTTTTTTTTTCCTGTGTTGGTGTTATCTTAGCTCTTTCTGGTCCTTTGCTTCACTATTTTCCCTAAAGAGTGTTTCCTGCCATTTCTTCTGTGCCTCCCAATTATCAGTATTTATGCATATTGCTGGTTAATCCTTGGACATTTTCAACCTGATTTGTGAAGATCTGTGTTTCCCTCTAGGATAATTGCTTACTTTTCAAATGGTGATTCTGAATGATAAAACCTGGTTTCCTAGAATACTCAGGGAATGAGTCACTCCATTCTGCTTACCAGAGTCTTCTATGCACATCTAGTAAACACTTGGATATCTCAAGCCTTGTGTTTTAATTATTTTTGAAGAAAAAGATATCATTAGTTTGTTTTACTTGTGAAAGCATACTTGTAGGAGAAAATGTCCTGATAAAAATGTAGAAAGGAGAGACTCCGCCATGATGACTAAGCAAAACCCGGCCAACTACCCCAACCACCCCCTCCACACACATCTGCTTCTGTAAATTTGCCAGTTCTCACTCTGGTCCGCCAAGCATGGACCCGGAAGAACTATCCCATAAAAGCCTTGTGAAACATCACTTTGGGGCTCAGACTCCAGAGAGCGATCTCCTCTGAGCCCGCCAGCGTGATAAACCTGAGTTCTCCTACTCTCTGAGTGCTTGCTTGGTTTCTAGCTGGGTAAAAGAGCTGATATGCTGTAGCCACAGAGCTGCTGGAGCTGGTACACTATAGCCATAGGGCTGTCGCCAGAGCTGATATGCTGTGGCACAGAGCTGCTGGGCAGCTGCCCTAACATTTCTGGAGGCCCCAGCAAGATTTCAACTGTTCTGGCCCCTTGAGCCACCTAGAACGGAGGCGAGGCCACCCAGGAGCTGGGGAGCCTTGAACCGAATGAGGCGGCATGCCATCCAACAGTATTCCGGGTCCTCCTTTGTGAGCGGCATTCCTGACTCCCGGGTGACTGAACCCCGACTGGACTCAGTGCAGAGACAGACCAACTCACCAGGAAGGCATCCGGACAAGGTAAGGCCCCGGGGCAAACCCCAGTCAGGTCCTGCCCCAATGGGCAGAAGAGGGGACCGATCACCCCCTGAGGGAGACTCTCCCGGTGAGAAGCTGTGCCTGACCGGAGCAGCAGTCCTAGTGCTCCAGATTGGAAGCAGAGGAACCTCCTGCTTGGGTGGAGCAACTGTCAGGTGTAGCCGATTGAAAGTTGTGCTTGATTGGGCTACTAGTTAGGGATTCCCAGGGAGTGGGAGGCATTGTGATAACCTCTGAGTGTGTGTGAGGGTGAATGAGCGGCCTGATTCACTTGCGCTTCAGGTTCGAGTTTGTGGCTACGGAGTCCGAGTGGGGCCTAACCTGCAGTTCCGTGGTGACCTCATATGGCTTATGGCTGTAGCGGACTCTGAGGGTTCTCTTCCCTCCCTGCGAGTCCAATCCAAGTTCAGGGCTTATACGAACCAGCCAATTGCTAAGAGGCACCTAAACTCCCCAGAGGGGGGCGGTCAGTCGGACATCTGAATGGCCACCTTCTGAGAAGGGAGCACCCTCCCTTGTTTTGTCTGCAACACCGGCACAGGGCAGCCACATGGGGTGGGACCTAACCCAGAAGCCCATGAGCCAGAGACCCCTGTGCTCCCGCCATTTGGGCCATAAATTCCTCCAAGGAGATAATCTAACTTGACCTTGTCCCTGGGCCTCCAGGAACTCTCATCCTAGATTCTAAACTGCTGGACTGCCCATTTTGTCAGTTCACATAGGCGCAGAATCTGAGTCAGGAAGATAAGACCGTCATCTCTGTCTCAGTTCAGGGTATAGGGAGGATTGGGTATGAGGCCCCCTGACCTTTGCCCAAACATTAGAACTTGTCTGAGAGTGTCTTCTCAAGACCTGGGGACTAGATGGATCAGAGACACTTGCAACAAAGCAGGTGCTCTCCCCAGCCATAGAGCAAGCTGAGTGGGAGCTGTCTTGCTTACAGGAATGGTGGAGGCAACACTATTGGAGATACCACCCATGAGGTCAGAGAAAGTCTCATAATATCAGGCCACAGACAAGATACACAGAAAGACACCATGGGTCTAAACCCATGGTGCTAGACTGTGTGATCAGAGATTTCAAAAAGGGATTTTCAGAAGATTATGGTGTAAAACTAACCTGATCTTTCATCATTCCCTTTGCTATTACCTCAAATAGAGCTGTGGGGGCAAAGGAAACAGACCTCTAGATGTTAAGACCACCCTGAGTTGTTACCATGCCTGTGGGGGAAAAGGAGTTCATAACTAGTATTCATCCAACTTAGGCCAAGTGTTTAGCCTCAGAGCCTGGGCATGTCAGTTTTGCTTTTTGCCATTTACTTTCACTCTGGTTGGAAAAATCAATAGCTGGTTCATCCAATTTACCTGTTAACTGTGGCTTAGAAACTTTCCTAATATTAATAGAGGTCATGTCAGAGCGACCATCTTAGGATTCGAAAACTCAGGGCACGGCCTGTATGTCTGGGTTTTCTTTACCTCTGTCCAGAGACAGGCAATGGGCAGGGACGACAGGAAAAGAGGCTATGGTGGTAAAGAGTGGTTAATTCCAGTCAGCCTGAGGTCGGATGGGATATTTGACCACTAATGTCCAGCTGCTTCATCTAAGAGAGGGGACGCCCTCACATAACCAAGAAGGGACAATAGGCACTGGATGCTGATCTTTTCTCTTTTTCGCATGGGAGTAACATCCTCAAGCCTGGCGCATGGCTCTATAGCAACTCCTCTGATATGTGCCTTGAAGAACTGGAAAAATTTTGACCCTGAGACTCTGAAAAAGAAACATTTAATTTTCTTTTGAGCAAAAGCCTGCCCACTATATAATCTGTCAGATGGAGAGCGATGGCCATCTTAAGGCTCTCTAGCTTATAATACAATTCTCCAATGAGACCCTTTTGGTAGAGGAGAAGGAGAATGGTCAGAGTTGCCTTATGTCAGATCCCCTTTACAATGAGGGAAGACACTACACTGAGGAAGGCTTATGCCAACTCCCTCAAGACCTAGGTGCCCACCATATGCTGGCCCAACTGGGTCAGACCCTCCAGAAGTTAATCAGCCTTCTCCAATACTGCCCAAGTCTCCTCCTCTTCCCACTCCAGTGCCAAAGTTATATCCCTCTCTACTCCCTTTACAAGAAGTGGCAAATGGAGAATGGGGACCAAATACAGGTCCATATGCCTATTTCACTTCAGGACTTAAGGCAAATAAAAACAGATTTGGGAAAATTTGCTGATGACCCAGATATATTGAGATCTTTTAGGATCTCATTCAGTCCTTTGAGTTATCCTGGAAGGACATCATGTTATTGCTAAAACAGACATTGGCTATAAATGAAAAAAAAATACACAAAGTCTTTGAAACTGCTCAAAGCTGGGGAAAATGAATGGAATGATGCTATAAATGCCAGAGGCAAATTAGAAGAGATAGAACAAAATTCCCCACAGGGTGTCAAGCAGTTCCTATGAGTGATCCCAGTTGGTCTGCTGATGAGGGAGATAACCACAATTGGTGTAGAAATCATTTTATTACTTGTATAGTTGAGGGATTAAAAGCCTCATGAGTAAAACCCATTAAAAATTATTAGAGGTTTACTAGGGGAACAAGAGAGTCCATCAGCCTTCTTAGAAAGACTCAGAAAGGCATTGATAAAACATACACCAAGGAACCCAGAAACAATGGAGGACCGAATAATTCTTAAGCATAAATTCATAGCTCAATCAGTGCCAGATATATGGAGAAAGCTCTAAAAATTGGCTTTTGGCCCTGATCAGGACCTGGAGCACGTCCTCAGAGTAGCAACTCAAGTATGTTATAATCGGGGCCAGGAAGAATGAAAAGAGAACAAGAGGAGAGACAGAGAAAAGGCTGAGGCTCTGGTTACAGTGCTACAGGGAGTCAACCTGGGCGCTTCCAAGGCAGGAGGACTAGGGCAGAGACCTATGCCTGGAGCCTGTTTTCTCTGTGCAAAAGAGGGACACTTTAAATGGGAATGCCCCAAGCCTCAGACCACAGCACCTAGGCTGTGCCCCATATGTTGGAGAGATCAATGGAAGAGGAACTGCCCCTGAAAACAAGGTCTCTGGTGTTTACCCCCTCAGGCCCAGGATCAAGACTGACGGGACATTTCCATAACGGCTTCTGTCCTTATCACCACCCAGGAGCCCTGGGTGACTCTAAATGTAGGAAGACAGCCTATTGACTTCCTGGATACGGGCCACCTTTTCAGTCCTTCTCTCCAATCCTGGGCCCCTCCCTCATGAATCTGCCACATTCGTATTTCTGGCAAGCCAGTTACAAAAATTTTTACGCATCCTTTGAGTTGTGACTGGGAATCCATTTTCTCTCATGCCTTTCTGATTGTTCCAGAGAGTCCAACTCCTCTTTTAGAAAGAGATATTTTGTAAGAGGTTAGAGCTTCAATTCACATGGCAATGGAGGATTTCCCATCATGGCTCAGCAGAACCAAATCCGACTAGGGACCATGAGGTTTCAGATTCAATCCCTGACTTTGCTCAGTGGGTTGGGGATCCAGCGCTGAGGTGAGCTGTGGTGTAGATTGCAGACATGGCTCGGATCTCACATGGCTGTGGCTGTGGTGTAACCTGGTGGCTTCAGCTATGATTGAACCCCTAGCCTGGGAACCTCCATATGCCATGGGTGTTGCCCTAAAAAAAAAAGAAAAAGAAAAAAAAAAAGGCACATGGCAATGGAGCCCAATCAAGTTTTATGCCTTCCTGTGATGGAAGTATATATTGACTCAGAAGTCTGGGCCATAGGAGGAAAGATAGGAAGAGCAAAGAATACTCAACTGGTGGAAATAAGTCTTAAAGATCAAAATTTGCTTCTTTGCCAAAGGCAGTATCCTCTGAGACCCGAGGCACGACAGTGACTTATGCCAATTATAGGAAACATAAGAGAACAGAGATTATTAGTTGAATGTAACAGCCCTTGTAACACTCCTATATTGAGAGTGCAAAAACTTAACAGGGATTGGTGCCTAGTACAAGACCTTCATCTAATAAATGAGACACTGGTCCCATTACATCCAGTGGTGCCCAATCCCTACACTCTTCTTTCACAAATTCCAGACACAGCATCATGGATAACTGTATTAGATTTAAAAGATGCCTTTTTTTCCCTGCATTTCCTTGGATAAGGCTTTGCATATATAAATTCTAAAAATATGGAAGCCAGAATTAATTTTAGGTTCAAGTAAACTGGGAAATATTCAGTATTAAATTAATATCTTAAATTAGAATTGAAGTTTGCTGATCTAATTAATACATGTTGTTACAACTGTCAACATTAGGTATAATATCTTATTGTACATAGCTGTAATAGAAGTCAAATGAGACACTGAGACATCAGTCACTAAACAGAAACTAAAAGTATTTAGAATGATTAATCAATATGATCAGTGCCACCCTGAGATGGTCTCTATAAGAAAAACATGAGTTTTTAGAAATTGTAAAGGACAATCATGGTTGCTTGAGAAAGTAGAATGTGTGTGTTTTCAATACAGAAGGAATGAGGAATGGAATTGCATTTTATTAAGTCAAAAGAAAGATAGTCTGTCTTCAGCTGATTGCTCTGATTGGAAAATAAGGGACAGATTAATATGGATACAGGAAGTGATGCAAGGTGTGTGGGAAGTGGACATTGAGAATTTTGTGCATGGTGGGGACTGTTTAGAATATATTTGAGTAAGTTAACTTTTAAAGTAAGGTGGTGCCACAAATCATACTCCCCACAAGGACATAAGATAGCTTTCAATTACATGCTGACCAAGGCATACAAATATTTCATAACTAGCCAGAGAAATCAGAAAAATCATATAAGTTACTTCTGGTGTTATAAAATATAAATGTTTTATGCCTGATTGATCATAGAATGTGTCCAGTTCCCAGCTAGAGCTTCAAAAGTAGATTCATGAGATGTCCTATCCAGCTCCAGCTTTTGGAGCTGCCCTGTAGAACCAGCTGACCTCCACCTCCTGGTGAAAATATTTCTTCACCATATTCATTGTGATCTTGATCCTTTTATTCAGACCCTGTATAATTAATTGTATTTCTTGCTTCATTACATCTTGATTAAAAGCTATCAACCTTCAAATGTTGATAGAGGGGGTACCCAAAGCAATGTATCAAAGCCCACTTGACCATCCCATGAGTGGAGACCTAACTGCTTTCCCTAATGATGCCCCTTTTCAGCAGGAAAAAGTCAGAGTGGTCATTGCCCCTTTTCCCCACAGAGTCTCCAACTTGGGGGGGAATTGAGGCAGAATATTAACTCAGGTAGTCAGTGTAGGAACATGGGCTTCAATACATTCTTTGATGTGGCTATTAATTAACATTTGTAAATTAAGTGTTGCATAGCAACCCTGACTTCTGTAAAGGTTATAGCAGTTGGATCCCTCACACCAGAGTCAAGAAGGCTGCATTTGCTGCTGACATGGACACCTGGGAGGCTGTACAGCACCTTGAGAATCCCCTCAAGGTCAAGTTCCAGAGACTCCCTTCTCCATCGTCAGAGAGTGCTAAGCCCTGCTCTGGCAACCCCTGGAAGCTGGTCAGTCTACACACAGTAGAAGCCTGAGGAGTTCCACTTGAGACTTAACTTGAACTTGTGTTCTGGTGGGGGATGTTAGCCATTGAAATCACCCTATCCCTTGTACTTGAAGTCAGGAATGGGAAGAGGGCCCTAGGTTGTTTATTTGTATGGTGTATCTTCTGACTTCCAGTACATTGGGAGTCCTCCTCATCACTGGCTAACGAACATAATGAGGGGGTCCTTCACCCTAATAATAGCCTTTATGACCAACAAACAGATCCAGGTTCCCCCACCCATGGAGTTCAATAGTGTCTCAAATGTCAAAATTGGTATACAAGACTGATTGTTGGGCATGATTGAACAAAAACAACGCTACAGGGGTATGAGACATTGAGGTTGAAGTTCACCCCACAGACATAGAGGACCTCATCGAGCTGGAGGGAACACTAGGTGGTTTCACCTACACATTACACACAGAGGTAAATAACACTGCTGTCATCCACACCCTGCTTTCCAGCACCAGCACCACCATCAATCCAGTAGTCTGCTGAAAGACCTAAAACTGGAGCATGCAGAGCCATGGGGATACCCAGAATGAGGCTGGCCCATGGGGATAATTAGCACGTTAGTGGTAAAACAGCCTCTCTTTTCAAAACCTAGGGGCGGGACATTCTATCTTTAGAGGATTATTTTGGTTTACTGGAGTACCTCTGTTAGAAAGATCAGTACTTAACCTGACTATAATGGTTCAAGAGTCTTGGAAGGCCACTGTAGCAGCCATAAAAGCCCAACAAAAGCTGGACTCCTGGAGAAGGTGGTATTACAAAACAGGAGGGTACTAGAATTACTGATAGCAGAAAAGGGGAACTCTGTTTATTCCTTAAGGAAGAATACTATCTTTATGCCAACAAGTCAGGAGTAATCAGTGGCATGGCACAACAATTAAAAGAGTGAATAACCAAGAGAAGGTGAGAATTGGCAGAATCTTCAAATTACTGGAATAAGAACTGGAACTGGGCTTCATGGCTCCTACACTTAACTGGGCCTCTGACTATACTCATCATTGCCCTCTTGTTTGGGTCCTGAATTCTTAATGCAATTACTCATTTCATAATGACATGAATAGAGTCTATAAGGTTGCAAATGTTAGTCAGGACACAGTATGCCCCCCTGGACACATCTTGACCTCTCAAAATTGATGCTTGCTCCAAGAAAGTGGAAAAGCATCAAGAGTGGGGAATGTAGGAGAAACTGTCCTGATAAAAATGTAGAAAGGAGAGACCCCGCCATGATGACTAAGCAAAACCCGGCTAACTACCCCTAACCACCCCTCCCCCACGCATCTGCTTCTGTAAACTTGCCAGTTCTCACTCTGGTCTGCCAAGCATGGACCCGGAAGAACTAGCCCATAAAAGCCTTGTGAAACCCCTCTATGGGACTCAGACTCTGGAGAGTGATCTCCTCTGAGCCCGCCGTCATAATAAAACCTGAGTTCTCCTACTCTCTGAGTGCTCACTTGGTTTCTAGCTGGGTAAAAGAGCTGATATGCTGTAGCCACAGAGCTGCTGGAGCTGGTACACTATAGCCATAGGGCTGTCGCCAGAGCTGATATGCTGTGGCACAGAGCTGCTGGGCAGCTGCCGTAACATACTCAGTTTGACATATAGATGATATGATCTCTACAGGTATTATGAAGATTCCAATGATGTCTTAGTAATTTGTTATATTAGTACAATTTTCAAATTGAAGTATTTAAGTTCACTTTTTAAAAATGTTGATATATTTGTCTTGAGAGAAAGTCATTATTTAACTTTGGATAAACACTGTAAATTAATTTTTCCTCATTTTGTTATTCCATAACTCCTAACTTATGTTTATACATCCAGAGATGAGCTTCTGTTGTGTTATCAGAAACAATAATTTAAAAGGTACTTATGGTGCCACAGGAGTAGTATTGATGCCAGAAACATGTTACTGTAATCCAGGTTCTTGTTCACACAGTTAAAGAGTGAACTCCTCGAACACACAGGCAACAAGCAAGCAAAACCTTTATTACAGGAAAGCAGACAGATCCCAGGGCTGCTGGGAGTGGGGAGAAGACCCCTCCACTCTCTATCATCCCATAGGATTTTTATCCCTTAAAGATGGGGGGTACCAACGTGGGGTCCGGAAAGGTGTCTTTTCCCATTGGCCTTGTCAAGTTACCTATATCAGTCCTTGTCCAACAGGGGTTTTAGAGGTGGAAATATCCAATAAGTTTTATGGTTTCTTTGTCCTTTTCTTCCCTTAGACTGAGTAGGCATTCCTTTCATTCCTCTTCTATCAGTTGAAGTGTAGGTTAGTGATTAAGGTCCATGTGGGGGTAGGTACACTTCCTGTTGTAAATAAGTCCTGTGGGAAAGGCACACTTCCTACAGTAAACAAGGCCTGTGGGGATATTATTCTCTGGAGCCCTCCAGCCACAAATGTTAATCAATAGCCATATCAAAGAAGGCTTCGAAGCCCATGCTCCTACACTGACTACCTGAGTTATTATTCTGCCTCAGTATTATTCATTTAATGTCAATGACTTGAAACCAGTGAAAATTCTTTCAACTGAAAAGCATTTGGCTTTTAGACTTTGCTATTTCATGCTTCATTTCAGTATGTCTCCCTCCACTCACCCTCCTCCTTCCCCACAAAAGACTAGGATTAGAACTATAGTTTGTATTCAAAGCTACTGAGGAACAGTGTTTCATCTGAATGTTTGGTGCCATGCCCAGTATGTGGCAAGACTCTACAGATCAAGAAAATCAACATTATCATTAATGTCTCAACACCAATAATTTGAAGGAAGAACAACCCTTAATTTAAAAATAAAAGTGTATCAGCACTGAAGATGTTGCTCCCAGGATTCTTGTACATCACAATACTTTTAACATGATATTTTAAAACTCTAAATTATGGAAACTTGTTTTCAGAAGAAATGATAAAAAAAAAGAACATTTACAAAGTCATTATAGGGTAAACATGGATGAAGTTTGAGTGTTTCACCATTGCAAAAATTGCTATGGCTATAATTAAAAAGATACTCTTTCAGCACCTACGCTTACTATTATGGACCAAATGTGAATTGTTTTCTGGTGACTATCTTAATCACCATCAAGGTAATTTATTGAGTTTCTATCGCATGCAGTTCTCCATTACACGTTGTACTTAGAGAAGGATGTGGGTTTTGATTATTATAGGGAAACATTTATATATTCATTTCATCTGGGGGAGATTATACCATTTCTAATACCATGATATAAGCATCCATTGTTTAGAGGAGTATAAAGTACAGCACTAAATATATAGGTTTTTACTGACTTTAGGAAAATTTTATCTCAAGAATGATGAATAGTTCTAAGTAGTGGAATCATACTCTGTCTTCTGATTTTACTAAATCTTCTTTCAAACTTTTACAACTTTGACTGAAACAAGTAGTCAACTCCTCATTCTGGAAGCCAGACAATATCATGATTTTTATTACAATAACTTTCATATTTCTCTTTTTATGTCTTTTTAGATGGTGCTTTTCTCTTTTCGCCTTAAATGTAGCCCTCCCTAGGAATACTTTTTGGTCTTTTATTTTCTTCTTCTGCACATTTCTTCTCAGTGAGTGATGGCATGGATTTTATAGCGTTAAGCTCTACTAAACTACATAAAGAACATTTTATAGATTCTTGAACTCATTCTTTTATCAAAAGTCATAAAGGATTTCTGCGTATCTTGTGGAAAGTGATGGGGAATTAAAGATGAAAAAGATGCCGTGTCTGCTCACTATTAGCTCAGAGCCTAGAGAGAGAGACAAACATGGATGCCTACTAAAGTGTTTTATAGGGACTAAATTAGGAATACAAAAAAAAAAAAATAGTGGAACCGAGGAGTAAGCCATCAATTCCATTTTTTTTTTTTTTTTTATAAGAAAGGCAACTTGAATCAGAAAGCACCAACAGCTAGCTTCCTATCAAGGAAAGCATTTCCTGTCTACTTGTACCCAGGAATTCCAAACAAACACATATTTTCCTTCATATTCACTTTCTGCAGAGTCTTTCCAATGTGGCAGTCTGAACCAAGAACCAGGAAAGGTATCAAGTTCAAAAAAATTATGATCACTTGAAGATGATCCTGGAGTCTTGAAATTTTTCTAACTCAGCATCAGCTTTTGTCACAATGAGGAAACCCTCAAGAAACTTAGAAATCATATGAATGATTATGAATGTGTTTGGTGTGTGTGTGTGTGTGACTGACCATGTACACATGTGATAAGTGGGGAGGATTGGTGTTTCAAGTGCAAGTGTGGACAGATGGTCAGCTTGTCTGATAAGTGGGAAATTTGGATACTGGGATGGGTTCTGAACTTTCAAGTGAGAAAGATATTTGATGCAAAGGCTTGGGCTGCTGAATGCCCCAGGGTATTCCCTGTGAGCTTCAGAAATTTCTCCCTGAAGGCATTCTTCAAACTGTTCCCCCCCACCCTACTTCTGTTTTTCTGTTTTGGCTTTTTATTCTTTAATTTCTTCCTTTAATTTTCATACTGTTTTTGTTGTATTAATTTTTGTCTTCTTCATTTAAAAATATTTTGATAACAAATATTTTTTAAAAATTTTAAAACATTAACAATTATCAATAATTTAAATCAATGATTTTAATTGGTTCTTTCCAGACTTATTTCTCACATGATTTCTGAATGCACATTTCATAATTTCTTATTGTTTTATGGATGTTATTCCTTTTCTCCTTGATAATCTTAGAATAAAATTTCTCTCTGTTCTTCCATTATTTTTGTCTTATCTGAACCAAACTCCTCTGTATATTTAAGTAATTTGTGGATACACACACACACACAACACACACTTATACACACACCACAAATGATACCACCACAAATCAATGGGAAATGGCTGTATTGTAAAGAAACTGTGTAACTCTATGTAAAAAAAAAAAATAAATAAAACTTCATTCCTACCAAGCACAAAGGGATCTCTATTTGGGTTAAATCTAATTGTGAAAGGTAAAACAATAATAGTTATAGGAAACAACAGTCTCTTATGTTATAAAGAAAAACATTTTCAATGCATTAACTATGAAGAGAAGAAATTGATATACAGAAGAAATTATCACAACCTTGTAAATTAACTGTACTTCAATAAAACTTTTAAAAAAAGAAAAGAAATTGATTAATTGACTTATATCCAAATGAAATATTTCTGTTCAGAAAGGGATACTATGGACAAAGATAAGAGATAGATGACATATTGGGAGAAGAGATTTGTAATGTTTAAACCTACCGAAGTTTTAAGATTCCTTAGTCATTTAAAATATCCTGTCTTTAAAAATCCTGTTTATTTACCAACTCTTTTAAAACTGAACATTCTTCTCTTACTATATATGCATACTGCTTTTATAATTTTAAAAATGACTATTGTCAGGCCTGGTTTATAAATGTATAAAACCAGTGGAAAAAAATGAATATTATGTTTTTTAAATGAATGGTTCAAGAATTATCTTCATCAGAACCTGGTTAATTGGTTTGGACTGAAGATTCCTAGTCTCATGTCAGCTCTATTTATACTCAATCTGGTATTGATTGATTCTTTTCCATACTGCAGGAAGCAGGATTAGTTTTTTTTTCCAGCAGTTCCACAGGCATCCATAATTCCTCTAATAGGTTGATTTTACAATTTATTCTCCAGATATCCTTACCACCCTTGGCTACTGGCACTTATTAACATGGTAATTTAATTGTAATTCTCTCTGTATAAGAGGTACAAATGGTTTAATGGAATCATGTTTCCTTTGGATAGATTGACTTTAATTTTTATCTGAGGTAGCCTTATGTTTTAAAATCCATAGTCTGAAAAATTGCTTCTTTACTCAGAATATGCCATACCATAACGACATTACTGTGAAAAGATGAGCAGAAAAGTGGATAAAACAAGAAGGAAAAAAAAAAATAGAAATTTGGGGGAATAAAGATGGGCATTTTCCCACAATGATTCTTCAGATCTTGGAGGTTCTGAGTTCCCACTTCTTAAGGAGATACTTCTTACCTATGTTCAAGTTTGAAGATTTGAGAAGCACTGTAGAATTCAAGAAAAGAGCATTTTTTGTATTGGTGAAATCCTGCTACTATCTTGGCAGCTACTTTGATGATCACAGGTGAGGGTGATCAGTGTTTTTTGTTTTGTTTTTTATGGCCATACCTGTGGCATATGGAAGTTCTCAGACCAGGGGTTGAATTGGAACTGCAGTTGAGTGAGGCCAGGGATTGAACCCGCATCCTCATGGATTCTTAACCCTCTGAGCCACAATGGGAACTCTCAGATCAATGCCGATTTTAAATGATTTGTGAAGATTATAGGTAATAGAAATTTTTTTCTGTAAAGGGCCAGGAGATAAATATTTTAGAGTTTGTGACATGCTCTCTGTCACAATGACTCAACCCTACTTTTGTAGTAGAAGCAGCAGTAGACCATACACTAACTGTGGGCATGGTTGTGTTCCAATAAATCTTTATTTATAAGAACAGATTGTAGATGTGACTCACAGGCAGTATTTTTAAGACCTCTGTCTCAGATATAAAGCACACTGGCTCAAATATGGTTGTTGGTCAGGTAAGACCCTTAAGATCAAAAGTCAGGATTTCAGCAGAGGGAGTTGTTGCTAGCAGGAAAATAAATGTCTTGGGATAGAGATGTAGCTACACAAGTTAATGTCAGAGTTTATTGAATGTGATTGTGTTTACAGTGACAAATTAATGCCCTCACAGCACTGAAAAAGATAAACTAGTGGGTTTCTATTTCCATGGAGATTTTATGTAACACAATGACCTTTTTACTGTGCCATTTTTAACTAATTACCATTAGCATTGAGGCTATTAATTCAATATTATCAAGGAATGTAAAGGTCAGTTAGCATCATACAGTTTCCATCCCTAGAATTTCCCACATTTTATAATTAAGTTTTCTAGTCAGACTTTTCAATATTATTTATAGATTTGGCTATTCCTACCCAAATGAAATGAGATTATTAGCAAGAAATAGCATTCATTCACATTAAAAATTCTATTTAAGAGTTCCTGTCATGGCTCAGTGGTAAAGACCTGACAAGGATCCATGAGGATGTGGGTTCAATCCCTAGCCTCACTCAGTGGGATATGGATCCCACATTACTGTGAGCTGTGGTATAGGTCACAGATGTGGCTCAGATCCTGTTGCTGTGGTTGTGGCATAGGCCAACAGCTGCAAGTCCAATTTGACCCCTGGCCTGGGAACTTCCAAATTGTCCACAAATGCAGCCCTAAAAAAAAAAAAAAATCCGTTGAATGTGTTTTTCTTGTTACATTAAGCAGAAAAGATTTTCGTTTATTTCCAGTGTACTCTTGCTTGGTGTGGGTGGATGGAAAGGACATCACTTATTGATCTCAGTCAGATTTAATGGGCAGTAGTTACTTGTTAGCTCATGTTCTTTTGTCTCCTTTTTTCTTCTCTTGCCCAATGACCCAAACAACCATTATAATGGACTTGCTTTGTATATTTGTCATGTCCTTACTGATTGGGCTGCTTTTGAAAGTCAGGCATTTTGAGCTTGCAACACCTACTTGCACATGCCAGTCTACATTTATAGTGTTATATTTAAACCATGATCACTCTCTATTATTCCCAAGTTTCTTAAAATGTGAAATGAATTTGAAAAATATATTACTTATAAAATATATGGCATTAAAAATAAATAAATTGAAAACAATATGAAAAATACTTTAAAATTTTAAAAGGGTTTTTGAGAGGTCTCAGTTTAGCTCCACCAAGTCTATGTTTAAGCATGCCCCCCCCCCTCAAATGGGTACTAATTTCATGGAATTTCTTGGGAAGCAGGTGCTGCAGTCTTTCTGGATTTTGTCATGTCTCTACCTTTGAGAAGTAGAATATACCCTGTGTCATAGCACACTGACACTAAAATGGGTGATATTTTTCCCATGCCATTCTAGCACCTACAGGTCATGTGATAACAAAAGCTTACCTCTCCTACTTCACAATCTTTATAAAATTTTCACCATTCATTTCAGAATCTCTATTCTCTCTCTCTTCATTCTTTTTTTTTTTTCCTCTCTCAATCAATCAATCACTCATTGTTATCTAGCTAGTTGTATTTATATGCCGACTGGGTTTTCTAACATCAGTCTTGACTTCTATAATTCTTCCTTCACACTATCATCAAAATGACTTTTCGTATTTGCAAAAGTGATTATGTAACATTTCTGTTAAAAATTTTTCAAAGACTCTAAATTGGTTGAAAGAAAATTCGGACTCCTAAGCATGCTTGGTTCACCAGAAAACAGAGCTGAAAGTAGAGACTTTCCTACATGTGCTAATTTGGGAAGTGACCCCAGGGAGCATGAACCATCCCTGAGCAGATGTGGCCTGTCTTATTTCTGAGTAGAAGTCTTTAAGAGATAGTGGTTCTGCCATTTTCTACCACCCTGCCATGGTGACTTAGTGACATATCAGATGACAGCTGAATGGCACAGAACTTTATTGGTGCCTATCTAGCTGATGAGTATTCTTACTGATAACAGATGCCATTAAAGACATAAGCTTTATCTTTTTCTGTTTGCCATTTTCTGCTTTACCCTTATGCTTGTCATCTTGTATGGTCAAGATGGCTGCTGTAGCTTCAGGAATCATTTCAGTGTTCAAAGCAGGAAGAAGCAGTGAAGAGGAGTGGCATTAGGTGGATCATGCCTTTTCACCTGTGAATGCAAACATAAAACAAAAACAAAGCTTCTGAGAAGATTTGCGGGCAACTTTCTCTTACATCTCCTTGGCCAAGGAAACTGGGTTAGATGGCATCCAGTTGTTATGAGGGAAGTTTTGGAAGTAGGCACAGCGCTACCCCAATAGGAATTGGGAAATGGGATGGGGGATGATGTGTATCTGCCACCACAAGGGATGGGAAAATTTCCTTTTTTCAAATTAAGAAGAAAACACTCAATACCATAACTCCAGTGGGACTAACTGAAAAATCTCCATTCCAAGTAAAAGATGAACTATAGAAAACTGCCTTTGGGGTAATTATCTATACTAATCTGCATGTCAACCCACACACTTTATGAGTCATACCCCATTTCCCAGATTATATTGTTATATGGACTTTGGTTAAAAAAAAGAAAAGAAAAGAAAAAGAATCTGTACCAGTTTAGATTCCCACCAACAGTGCAGGAGGGTTCCCTTTTCTCCATAACCCCTCCAGCACTTGCTATTTGTGGATTTATTAATGATGGCCATTCTGACTGGTGTGAGGTGGTATCTCATGGTAGTTTTGATTTGCATTTCTCTTATAATCAGCGATGTTGAGCATTTTTTCATGTGTTTGTTGGCCATCTGTATATCTTCCTTGGAGAAATGTCTATTCAGGTCTTTTGCCCATTTTTCCATTGATTGATTGGCTTTTTTGCTGTTGGGTTGTATAAGTTGTCTATACATTCTAGAGATTAAGCCCTTGTCAGTTGCATCATTTGAAACTATTTCCTCCCATTCTGTAAGTTGTCTTTTTGTTTTGTTTTTGGTTTCCTTTGCTGTGCAAAAGCTTTTCAGTTTGATTAGGTCCTATGGGTTTATTTTTATTTTATTTTATTTATTTTATTATTTTTATTTATATTTATTTTATTTTGCTCTAGTTTCTATTGCTTTGGGAGACTGACCTGAGAAAATATTCATGATGTTGATGTCAGAGAGTGTTTTGCCTATGTTTTCTTCTAGGAGTTTGATGGTGTCCTGTCATATATTTAAGTCTTTCAGCCATTTTGAGTTTATTTTTGTGCTTGGTGTAAGGGTGTGTTCTAGTTTCTTTGGAGAAAAGGGAACCCTCCTGCACTGTTGGTGGGAATGTAAACTGGTACAACCACTATGGAGAACGGTTTGGAGATACCTTAGAAATCTATACATAGAACTTCCATATGATCCAGCAATCCCACTCTTGGGCATCTATCCAGACAAAACTCTACTTAAAAGAGACACGTGCATCCGCTTGTTCATTGCAGCACTATTCACAATAGCCAGGACATGGAAACAACCCAAATGTCCATCGACAGAGGATTGGATTCGGAAGATGTGGTCTATATACACAATGGAATACTACTCAGCCATAAAAAAGAATGACATAATGCCATTTGCAGCAACATGGATGGAACTAGAGAATCTCATACTGAGTGAAATGAGCCAGAAAGACAAAGACAAATACCATATGATATCACTTATAACTGGAATCTAATATCCAGCCCAAATGAACACCTCCTCAGAAAAGAAAATCATGGACTTGGAGAAAAGACTTGTGGCTGCCTGATGGGAGGGGGAGGGAGTGGGAGGGATCGGGAGCTTGGGCTTATCAGACACAACTTAGATTTACAAGGAGATCCTGCTGAATAGCATTGAAAACTTTGTCTAGATACTCATGTTGCAACAGAACAAAGGGTGGGGAAAAAATGTAATTGTAATGTATGCATGTAAGGATAACTTGATCCCCTTGCTGTACAGTGGGAGAAAAAAAAAAAAAGAATCTGAGGCAAGATGCATCAGTTCCATATACAAGGCACTTCATTTTGATATGAGGGAGAATTAGATTGATGTGCTTATGATATTCTTCCCCCAAAAAATTTTAAAGGGATTTTTATATATTTTAAAGACTTAAATAATTATGTTTCAGTGATTATAAAAATCTTACTGATCTTTTGGAGACTTAAAATTGACTGGTAGTATGTTCTAATATCCTACAGATAACTAGGGTTGCTGAATTTTATATCCACATTACTACACTTTCAGTTTCTTTCATATTTTCCATTTTTGGGAAATCACATGTACTATCCTTGTCCTCCTTCTTCTTTTTAAAATAAATGTCGTTAAAATGGCATGCCCTTTTTTAGAAGAGTTCCATTTTTAATTTGGACTTCTTGATGTACGTTATACAAAATCAGTGTTGCTTTTTATAATTTTAAAATTCTCCGTTGATGGTATAATGTGTCCAGCATATGTATGGGGGTGGTGGTGAAGGTAGGCATTTAAGCAACAGTTTTTCCTAAACTTGAGGGCTGTCCTTTGATTTGGTTTGAAAATCTAGTCACCAGTCATTTTGTTAGTTCCTTGAAAAACTTAAATAATATGGAAATGTCCTGAGCCTGGTATTGTTTGTAGCCCTGTTTCTCCTATAGGGGTTGATAATGCAAGTACTTCCCACTGGTTCTGATATATGAAAAGTTGGGCTGAAGCTCCTGGTTCTGATATATGAAAAGTTGGGCTGAAGCTCCTATTTCTTTGCTCTGCTTGATTGTCAAGACATGTTTCTGGTTCTCTCTGAACTGGCTTCACTTCAATGAGACATCCAGGGAAGGCTTCCATGTCCTGAACATCAGACATGCTTTCAAGCTTCTTCTTTGGTCTACTAGTTTATCATAGAGGATTGAAAGGCACTGGTCACTTAGTGAATGTAATCAGAGACTGAGTCTACCAGGACTCAGCCTGAAGTTCAGGAGGTCTATGGCCCGATCTCAGACCTACAAGTATGTGAAACTCTTTGGAGAGCAGTATGAGATTCCTTTAAAAAAATTGCAATAATGTATTCTTGTACTAGTCATATCACAATTGATATTAAAATTAATGGAATTTAAAAAAAAACACTTAAAACTTGAAGACTCAAGTTAGTGCTATGAGCAAGATAAAATTTGACTATTAAAATACTAAAAATAAAAGAAATTATAGTTTTTCTGACACTGTCTCCATTGCCCCCATGCTTATTGCTCAATAAAAGACTAATCTTGTCTGAAGAATGGTTCAGCCCTTGCCTGGCTTCTGCAAGATAACCACTAAGCCTTTCGAATGTCCTGCCTGATAAAAGTGTCTTTTTACCAAAAGGTCTTGGGCCGTGCCAGACATTCTATGTTAGTAGTGTGATTTAGGGTGGCACCATGGGCCATGCCGTGTCAGATTGAAGTTCTGGAGACTAAGGTCGGCTACCCTTATGTGACCGGTCCCCAACAAAACCCTGGACACCGAGGTTCAGGTGAGTTTCTCTGTTGGCTGCTCAATGCATGTCACCACACATCTTTGCTGGGAGAAATAAACGCTGGCTGCCTGACTCTGCTGGGAGAAGACAACCAGACACTCCCCACCTGATCTCTCCTGCATCCTGCTCTATGTGCTGCTTCCCCCTGCTGACTTTCATTTTTGTCCTTTCATCGAAATAAACTACACAGCAAGAAATAGCAACAACAACAACAACAACAAAAGACAAAAAAAAAAAAAAAGAAATAAACTACACAGTAAGTATAATGGCTTTCTAAATTTTATGAGCCCTCTTAGTGAATCTTGAGGACCTCCTGAATTACACTCAGACTGGCATCCTTTTCTGTAGGAGATTTCCTCGAAGTCTGAAAACATTTGCCAACAATCCTAACCCCTCCCTCCCGCAGTTTCAGTCTGCAATGAAGTCTTCTTCTTTGGCAGGCTCAGAGATGGTACATGGAGTGTCTTGGTGCTTCACTGCACCCCCTTGAGGGGACGTGGTGGCTGGTTTCTGATGCAAGTACTTCTTTCCCCCATTGCTAGTTAGTGTGACCCTTATGCATTCTATGCTTCATTGCCATTCTGTGGTCAGTCCTAGGCAGAATGCAGAAGGAGATTAAGAATGTTTCTATCTAAGAGTTCCTTTGTGGCATAGGATTTGGTGTTGTCACTACTGTGGCATGGTTCGATTCCTGGCCTAGGAACATCCATGTGCTGCAGGTGTGGCCAAAAAAAAGATTTTTATCCTTTCAGTCCAATATATTATTGCCTCAACTTCTGTTTTCCCAAACTATTGAGCTATATTCTCAATTTACTATGAATGAAACCTTGCTGGTATTAGCTAAAATGGGCTAGGACCCTTCTTTCTGGAGGCTTTCTTTATGACTAGGGTTACAGAACACTGGTTTTCTGAAGGGGAGACTGTAGAGGAAGTATTTAGGGACAAAACTTTTCGATGCTTGTTTACAGTGGCCCCACTGGGTGATGGGGGTAAGGAAAGTGTTCTTTCTATTATAACGCAGTGTTTCTCCTGAAGGGAGACTCTTGAATTGAATTGGGACTAACCTCTCTTCATTTGTCCATTTCCAATGATTCTCTTTTGGGCTGTATTGACATAATAGCTTTCTCTCTACCCAGGGGAGAGATCTGAAGCACTTTATAATATATCCTTGAGTATAAATTCTGGAATCTTTATCTCACCAGAACCCTCCTCCCTAAGCTCCTTATACCACCTCCTATTTCTAGTCTTTGCTTCTCCCCAAGTTTTCCCTCTTTATCTGACTCTTTGGAATTAACCTTTGAGTTTCTCTTTAGTTCTAGACTAAACTTTTTTTCACCCTGGATTGTGTCTTGACTTCATATACTCATCTATAGTTCTCATAACGTTTCTCCCCTCTAGGGTGAAAGAAACGTGTCTATAGTGTTCACCCTCATGTTCCCATCACCTGGCATAGTTTCTGAAATACAGTGGTTGCTCAATAATCATTTGTTGAGTTAATGACTGAGTGTGATCTAGGCCCACTCCACTTCCAAGCTGAGAAACACTTCCAGGAATGTCAGTTTAAGTCAGTGACTTTGTACTTCTGCTTTCCTAGACTGACCATTTTGGTAACTTAAAGATACTAAGTTAAAAACAAAATGGCTTTTGTTTGTTTGTTTGTTTTAGCTTGATGAATAAGAACATCAGTGAAAGTTTGGTGTTTTTTTTTTTTTCCAAACAAAAAGGTGGAAAATCATAAATCTTGCAGAATATTTATTTATAAATCCATACTTAACAGGAAGATCGGAAGCAGAACAATTGCTACATTCAGTATAACATAAAAATTGGGTTACTAGAGGTAGGGGGAGAGGGAAACAGAGAGCCTTCTTACAAGTTGTCATTCTTCAATTAAAGATTACATTCTATTTTGGTAGTGTCTCCGCTGAGAGCATTCCCACAGTTTTTAATAGTTCATTCTCAGCTGTCAGGAACATTTGTGTTAAATTTCCCTGTTCGGCACACATAGGAATTTCTGTGCCTGTTGTTTGCAGATACCAAATTTGGCTTCCTAATAATATGACTGAAAATGTCCATCAAATATAGCTGTAAAAATTCCCTTCTGTTTCCTGAAAACTTGGGGATGCCATGAGATGCATCTGCTCAGAGAACAAATCATATTAAAAATTAAATGTAACAACAGACCTATTTAGAGACATTTCTTTTTCTACATTGGTAAACTGGTGAAGACGAAAGGAGGATGCCATGTAATTGTTTTTTTAGGCTTCATTATTATTAGTTTCATGGAAAAGGTGATTTGTATATCATTCTGATAACATAAGCTACACATGGAGGATAGATATAGTAAGAATTAGACAAAGATTATCCTTGCATCTTTTAGTGAAGTCTAATCGTTCTTGGTTTTAATAACCTTTTGAATTATTGTGTATTCATTTGAGATTGTTGCCCTAACAAATTGAGACAAATTTAGCAGCAAAGGGATATTCAAACAGCAAAGGGATATTCAAATAATACCCATTTATTATCTCACAGTTCTGCAGGTCAGAAAGGCATGTGTAGTTTGTCTCAGCTGGTTCTCTGATCTGGGTTTCACAAGGCCAAAATCAATGTGCTGGCAAGGTTCTTTTCTGGAGGCTCTAGGGATGAATCTGTTTCCAAACTCTCTGGGATTGTTGGAAGTTGTTAGTCCACAGGGTTATAGGACTGAGGTCCCTTTGCCTTGTTGGCTGTTGGTTGGGGTTCTCAGCTTCTAGAGATTGCCTCTATTCCCTGTCTGTAGCCCCCTTTCCCACCTTTAATGCCAGTAGTGGACAGTCAAGTGCTGTTGATACCTTAGTTCACCTTGACCTTCCCTATGCTTCTCTCCTCTGCCTTCCTCTTCCACTGAATCTCCTTCTGATTCTAGCTAGAGAGATTTCTTGAGCTTTACAGGGCTCAAGTGGTGATATAGGGCCCCCTTGTGTAGTATAGGATAATCTTCTTATCCTCAGGTTCATAACCTAAGTATACCACAACATACCTTCACAGCAGCACTGAGGTTACATGTTGGATTAAATAATCAGGTGTTAGCAATCTTGAAAGGGCCATCTATAGAATTCTAACACAGGGGTGGCAAATAGAAACCAAAGTGTCTCGACAGTGGATACAGCTTCACCGCTGGTCACATGTGGGCTAGAGCATGAGTTAAAAAATGCCAATAACCATTGTGCACTGAGGCCACTTGAGGAGTTAGGCACTTTGTACAGGTGACCAAATCCTCAAAAAACTCTGAAAATGGGTGAACTGAGGAGAAACATAGTTCCAAAGACAAAGGAATTAGGTAGCTTTCCTACAATTACACAGCTTTCAAGTTGTAGAGCCATCTTTTGTGTTCAGATCTGGCTGACTTCTGGGCTAAGTTAGGAGACAGTGTATACAGAGCATTCTGCTGAGTATTTGACCTATAGTTTGTAATAGCTGAGCAGCAATTGATGTGTTCTTTAAAGTTTTCATTTCTTTCATCCCTGCAATTTGCCCCTAGCTCTCTTCACCTCCCTCATATTCTCACTATTATAAAAAAGAAAAGAAGTACTGGAGTTCCCATGGTGGCTCAGTGGTTAATGAACCTGAGTAGCATCCATGAGGACACGGGTTCAATCCCTGGCCTCGCTCAGTGGGTTAAGGATCTGGCATTGCGGTGAGCTGTGTGGTATAGGTTGCAGACACCGCTCAGATCCTGAGTTGCTGTGGCTGTGGTGTAGGCTGGCAGCTACCGCTCCAATTCGACCCCTAGCCTGGAACCCTCCATATGCTGTAGATGCGGCCCTATGAGAAAAAAAAGAAAAGTACTATAGGTTGGCCTTTAGCACCCAAGGATAAGAAGGGCTTTCTGAAAGGGACTTGAGAGTTTGCAGATTTTGATATCCATTGGGGATCCTGGAATTGAGCCTGTGTAGAAAGAGGAAGGGAGGGCTATATTAACCTGTAGGAAGGAAAACAGGATAGAAAATCCCATGTATTAAGAATCTACAATTTTTCAAGTACAGTGTTAGATATTTGTCATTCTTTTCTCATTTAGGTGCATCACAGTTGAAAAAAAACTAGAAAATAATAAAAGCAATATTTTTAAGAAGATGAGTGGTAGGTGAAGGAGGAAAAATATTTGGTCAATGCCCTTCAGGAACTGTGAGAGCATGTTAACTACGTCATTTAATCTTCTTAATTTCTTGAAAATTAGTTTTTATTGTTTCCATGTTAGAGATGAGGAGACAGATCCTGGGAGGGGAAGCCACTTGATGAAAGATACAGCAATAATAATCTACTCTGTTAAATTGTACATTCCATTCCAGAATTTAGGTAAATATAGCTCTTTTCACAGTAGGCATCTTAGGTCTATGAACCAAAATGACCAATACTGCCATCATTGAATAATGTATTATTGTTTTACCTTAAGGCCAACTAGAACTTAAGAAGTCTTGTAGGTGGACGGGAGGAGTCCTTGAGGGGACAGGAATGGCACTTACAAAGACATCAAAGCAAGAAAGTAAATGTTTTTTCATGTAATGTGTGTGTGTGAACCCACTGAAGTTTATAAACATGGAAGGATTTTGTTTTTCAATAAATATCCTCCACGTTGTGAAATATCCTACTGAGTAGCTAACTTGTTCATACCTCTGATCCAATCATCCCAATAACATCTCATCTCATAACTCATTCATAGCTGCTCCTCCACTGTATTTCTTCCCTTCATGATTTCTTCCTATTTATTTGTACTCTCATCCTCCCCAGGAGATCCTCAGTGAAGAACTCTGTTTTCTGGTTTGTTCTTTTGGTAATCCTTATCTTCTGGAGGTAAGAGTCATCTAAAGCTAATTTTGTAAATAATTGGTTCACAGAGTCAAGGTTCCCAGTTATCCTTAAAGCCATCTCAAGTTTCATCTTATTCTGTTGTGTCTCCAATTTTAGGCACAGTTCTCTTTTTTTTTCTCTCAGAATTTTGCAGACATCTGCTATCAGTTCCTTGTTTAGCTTTCTCTACCCAAAGAGAGAATAAACGTTCTTACAGAAGAGGCATCATTCACCATCATGTCCCATTGTACAGGACCAGACATACAACAGGCATTGACCTCATAAATGTCCATTTCATTAGGTAATTAGTTAATTTAATACAACTTATAAGGTTTTTTTAAAAATGTTAATACAACATTTAACAATGGCAGTATTGATCACCTGAGTCCATATGACTGAGATGCCTGCTCTACGAGAACCTTTATCTATCTAAGTTCTGGAATGGTGTTTAGAATTTAACAGAGTAAGTCAGTTACCTTGTTATCACTGTATCCTTAGGAGTAAAAGCAACATATTGCTTTAAGAAGGAAAATGGATTTTATGTGTGTCTCATCAACTGCCTTGGAAGAAAATTCTGAAGACTATTTTGAGCAGTGACCGCATCATGAGTATAAATGTGGTAAATTTCTATTGTGAACTATTTTGAATAAAACGCCAATATAAATATCTGCTAAAAATTTGGTTATGTTAAAATATTGTCAAAAATTCTTTTTCTTTCGGTTTCCCTCTTTCTGGGTCAACCGCCTGAATATGTGGCCTCCTGTGCAGTTGTAATCACAGTGACCTACTCTCAGAAGGACCCTCCCCTCTTCCTAGTTTTAATGCTCTGCTTTCTCCATCCTGAGATTCCTAATCATTTTATCTTTGAACTTGCATTTTGTAGCCGAAGTCTGATGTGTGATTGGAGCATGTGTATGGGTAGAGGGGCTCCACCAGGCAGCTGCATGGATACCCAGGCTCAAGCTTGTGGGCAAGCTGGGCAGTTGGCCTGGTCACTGGGTGCAGGCACATTTCTAGGTATTCAGTGGGGACAGGCATGAGACTCCATGGGAGTGGGGATGGCTGGTCAGGATCTGGGCTCAGAATGTCATTGGCAATGCTCAGTAGCAGCAGAAGCAGCAGCAGAAGCCTTGGGAGGCAGTAGAGGTAGTAGTGGTGTCACCTTCCACAGCCCCCAGGAGAGGTGGGGCAGCATGGGCTTGCCCTTCAGGCCTAAGATCCTAGACCCTATCCCTGTGGCAGCTGCACAAATATAAACTTCCTGGTTTCAGCACCAGGACAGGAATCACTGACGCCCTACTAGTAGATTCTGTCAGTACATAATTGCAAAATAAAAGCCTCTGCATGGACACTGCAATTAATATCAGAGTTATTAGAATTCTTCAGCATTTAGAATATTGATTTTAAAATGTCCTGCAGTATTGTAAGGCAAATATTCACAGCTTACAGAGAAAAATTAAATTTAAATCATGTTACATTCAATTGAAAACATTATTTTTGGGAAAAGCATTATTTTTTATAGAAAGCATCAAATAAGCCAACTTTTATGGAGAAAGACAACTTTAATACTGAAGCTACATCAATAGAATGAATAAATAGTGTCTAATTCTATGCAAATCATGAAGCTACTTTTGTTTTCTTGTTTTGCTCTTTACAAGTTGCAAACAAATCTCATGGGGACATGAAAATGATGTTGTATACATTTATATTTTAAAGTAAATTAAGACTTACATGAAACTGAAGAATTGAATATTTCTTGAAAAAAATATCCCATGAGATATCTCTAGATGTTAAAATTTATCTTTTAAATAATTTATCAGAAATATAACCCAATTTGTCATAGCTTAGAGAACATTCTCAACAGCTCCAGTAACAGTTTCATCAGCAGAAAGATACTTTTCAAAAGTAAAAATTACTGCAAAAAATTATAATCTTGCATTTGCCAAGAATGACTGACATCACTTTCAATTTTATCGACTGAAATTGAAGTTGCTAAAAGCATAAATTATGATGACCTAATAAAATGGATTTGCAGTAAAGTGAACTGGAAAACTCCTATACAGAATCAGGATATCATATTAATAAATTATTTGTTACATTATATAAAATTATGCCAAGAATATATATTTTTTGCAGTTTGTAATTTAGGTTGTTATATATGTATGACTATTACCCATTACATTTTGTAAATAATAACATATTTTTAAAGAAAAAATTTATGTTTGGTACCTTTAATTGCACATTTCTCTCTGCCTTTTGAACAAAAGACTCGTTTTTTATTTTGCAGTGGGTCCTGCAGATTATGCAGCTGGTTCTGCTTTCCTTTATCAAGCTTGTACATCCTTATCTCCCTTGTCATCCTTTCCTATTTCCTGTCTGAAGCAAAAATCTATCCCTTCATAGAATTGTATTTTTAAGCCAGATCTTAGGACTTTCTTTATGATACATAATTTGCCTGTAACTGTGAACAGCTAATGGGCAATGGTGATGTTTTCCGTATCTAAGCAGCTGGGCTTGTGATGATCACATCAATTTTTTTTTTTTTTTTTTACTTAAACATAATAAGGGTATGTATTACATTTCATAAAAAATCATAAAAGATAAACATACATCAAATTATTAACTTAAAAATTAAAGGGAAATATAAAAAGTGAAAGGTTTAAAGAAATACAATTGAGAATAATCTCAGCTCGGAAAAAGCACTCAGGGTCATCTGTCTTAATCCAATAATGTTACAGATGAGTAAATTGCAGACAATAGAGTTTAAGTGATTACTTCAAGACAACCTGGTTTTTCTTCTACAAACCCTGAACTCTTATCAATTAGTAGTTAATGTCATTCTAAATGATCTAATTGTACTAAATGAACACATCTGCATTCTGGAACCTGAGGCTCTTTCTTGAAATTTAGGTCTTCCTGCTGCTCCCCTCTGTAACTGACAGCAGGGGTCCACAGAACCTGTGAGTTGTGTTCTTTCTTGCCTTCCTTTTCTCAGATCTCTCAATTTACCTTCTTACACAAGAATCACAACTCTTGATTTTTTTTTTTTCTGTTTCACACCTTTTACGTATAGATTTCTGAGAATGTCAGAACAGTACGCTATGCTGATCAGCAAGAATGCCTGTGATTGGCTTTTGATCCATCCAGAAATTTCCTCACTTGGTCCTTGTGTACCTTTGCTCTATAGGTTTTGGCATTCTTATTTTTCCATTAGGAAAATTAGACTTGTAGACATATGTTACTCCACATGAAAAGTGTGATTCTATCTTAATATGCAAACTTTGAGGTTACTCTGAAGTTCAAAATTTGTATTATTACTTAAAAGAATTTTGAATCCCCAATACTAACTACACTATTTGTTAGTTTTTATGACTTTGGGCAAGCTACTTAACAATAGGGCTAAACATAGGATTTGAAGTCCAAAAGATAATCAGACTTTTGATAAGCATTCATTCTTTTCCCACCCCTACCCATTCCCACCTTCTCTAAAGGCTAAAGAGTTGATGACTCCTAGTTTGTTGGGTGTTTTAAGGGTTAGGTTCAGGCTAGAGTCACTTTTGTGACCCCATATTGGAAATTAAACTTGTTTCAAGGAAGCAGCTTAACTGCCCTTTTTGTAGTTTCATAATTTTAAACAAAATATTTGCCTTCTTAATAAATATCTTTGTCAAGAAAATGGAATCAATTAATGAATCATTAATTTAATTTAATTTAATTTTTCCCTTCTAAGAGCTCTTTATTTTCTTTTTTAAAATATATATGTGTGTATATGGGTATTTTAAGTTATTTCCCTAATACCTTTTTTTCTACTGTACAGCATGGTGACCCAGTTACACATACACGTACATGTTCTATTTTCGCACATTATCACGCTCCATCGTAAGTGACTACACAGCAGGATCTCATTGCTAATCCATTCCAAATGCAATAGTTTGTATCTATTAACCCCAAGCTCCCCAATCACCCCACACCCTCCCCCTCCCCCTTGGGAAACACAAGTCTATTCTGCAAGTCCATGATTTTCTTTTCTATGGGAAGTTTCCTTTGTGCTGTATATTCAATTCCAGAAATAAGTTATATCATATGGTATTTGTCTTTCTCTTTCTTACTTACTTCACGCAGGATGAGAGTCTCGAGTTCCATCTATGTTGCTGCAAATGGCATTATTTCATTTTTTTATGGCTGAGTAGTAATCCATTGTGTATATATACCACATCTTCCTAATCCAATTGTCTGTCATTGGACATTTGGGTGCTTTCCATGTCTTGGCTATTGTGAATAGAGGTGCAATGAATGTGCGGGTGCATGTGTCTTTTTTAAGGAAAGTTTTGTCCGGATATATGCCCAAGAGTGGGATTGCTGGATCATATGGTAGTTCTATGTATAGATGTCTAAAGTATCTCCATACTGATCTCCATAGTGGTTGTACCAGCTTACATTCCCACCAACAGTGTAGGAGGGTTCCCTTTTCTCCACAGCTCCTCCACCTCTTGTTATTTGTGGACTTATTAATGATGGCCATTCTGACTGGTGTGAGGTGGTATCTTGTGGTAGTTTTGATTTGCATTTCTCTAATAATCAGGGATGTTGAGCATTTTGGCCATCTGTACATCTTACTTGGAAAAATGTCTATTCAGGTCTTTTGCCCATTTTTCAATTGAGTTGTTGGCTTTTTTGCTGTTGAGTTGCCTTCTTAATAAATATCTTTTGCTTTAGAAAAGTAGGATGAGTTGTGTTTTCAATATAGAAGAATCCTTTAGTCCCTGGAATTCACCAGTGTTTTTTATACAGAAAAAATCAGGAAAATGGAGATTGTTAACAGGTTTAAGAGGAGTAAATGCTGTAATTCAGCCTATGGGTGCCCTTCAACCAGGCCTCCCATCTCCTAGTATGATACCAGCTAACTGGTTGTTAATTATCTTGGACCTAAAAGACTGCTTTTTCACAATTACTTTACACCCAGAAGATAAGGAAAAATTTGCTTTTTGATATCAATTGATATGGTTTGATTCTTCTATATTGCTTGTATATTCTAGAAATTAGGCCCTTGTCAATTACATCATTTGAAATGATTTTCTCCCATTCTGTAAGTTGTCTTTTTGTTTTCTTTTTGGTTTCCTTTGCTGTGCAAAATCTCGTCGGTTTGATTAGGTCCCATTGGTTTATTTATGATTTTATTTCTGTTGCTTTGGGAGACTGACCCGAGAAAACACTCATAAGGTTTTGGGAATGTCAGGGAATGTTTTGCCTATGTTCTATTTCAAGAGTGTGATGGTCTCTTGGGAATACACCTGACCAAGGAGGTAAAGGACTTATATGCCAAGAACTATAAAACATTAATCAAGGAAATTAAAGAAGATGTAAAGAGGTGGAAATATATTCCATGCTCCCGAGTTGGAAAAATGAATATTGTAAAAATGGCTATATTACCCAAAGCAATCTACAGATACAATGCAAGCCCTATCAAATTACCGATAACATTTTTCACAGAACTAGAACAAACAATCCAAAAATTTATATGGAACCACAAAAGACCCAGAATTGCCAAAGCAATCCTGAGCAACAAAAACCAAGCAGGAGGCATCACTCTCCCAGACTTCAGGCAATATTAAAAAGCCACAGTCATCAAGACAGTGTGGTACTGGTTCCAAAACAGATAGACAGACCGATGGAACAGAATAGAGAACCCAGAAATAAACCCAGACACCTATGGTCAATTAATCTTTGAGAAAGGAGACAAGAACATAAAATGGGAAAAAGACAGTCTTTTCAGCAAGCACTGCTGGGAAACCTGGACAGCTGCCTGTGAATCAATGAAACTAGAACACACCCTCACACCATGCACAAAAATAAACTCAAAATGGCTTAAAGACTTGAATCATTAATTTTATAGTTTATATCCCAGCTTCTCTGATGAAAAATTTAATTCTTAGGTGTATTTGGAATAATCTTAGGATTCTACTTTTTATCTGTTCCATTGATATATTTGTCTTGAAAACCATTTGGTTTCAGTTACATGTCTTTATATCCAGTAAGGCCAACACCATTTAATATTCATCTTTTTCAGACTTTTATTAGTTATTCTTGCTTTTCACTTTGAATATATGAAATTTCATAATCATTTTATCTTAAAAATATTTTGTTATTTTTATCTGAATTTAGGTAGGTTATATCTTATTTCAAAGAAAATTAGCATTTATAAAGTTAAGCATTGTCCATAAAATGGCATGCCTTTCCATTTGAATAACAAGGCTTTTCATAAAGGTCTTGGATAATTTTGGAATTTTGTTTATTCTAGACATTTCATCTTTTGAGTTTATGTTGTACATTATGTCTTTGCTCCTATCATAACATTTTATTGGTTGCCTTTTTAGTTTATGGAAGCTTAGAAAAGGTCTTGTGCCCAGTACCTTATGATTTATGGAAAATCATGAATTGCTAAAAATGATAGGTTATCTCCAAACAAAACAAACATCAGAAAATAATCCTCTATCATGTATCCAGAATTGTCATGTTTTTAGTGAGACTGGAATGAATTCCCCAAAGAAAATTTACACTATAATCCTTTGTACTAACCACATTTGCTGCAAAGCATAGTCCTTGGCTGACCTAAATGAGTGGTTCCTGACATGCTCCATTACTTGCTGTCAAGCTAATAGGAACACATGTTTTCTGGCCTTATTTTTCATATGATAGTATTATCATATGGAAGAAAAAGAAATCACTGCATGACTAATATTATGCTGCTCAAAGTAGATTCACCTCTTAAATATCATTCTTACTGGTGAAATTAGATGCTAAAAATAGGTATTAAAAACACCATGAACCCAATGAAATCAAATAGTTTACTTTAAATTTTCATCATTTTATTTGATAGATTATTTTTATGTGCAAACTTATTTTAAAAAGTCGGCATGTATGGATGTATGGTTCCAAGCTGCTAAAAAGGACTAGGTGAACCCTTTGGGAAATATTATCAAATCGAAACAAGAGAAACTACCAGCAAAATATGGGGCATTTTTGCTCATTTTTTACTTTCATATGAGTGTTCATAGAATGTGGTGAGTTGCCTTTCAATATACATGTGGACCTTTTAGTCTAAAAGAAAAATGGACATGGACATGGATGGAACAAATGGCCATGAAGGCCTGAGTCACAGAGTAGAGAACATGATGCTTTTGCCAAATCCAAGCATTGTTCCTAATCTAGATGCAATGGACTGAATGTCTTCCCCCAAATCATATATTGGAGCCTGTTCTCCCAATGTGGTGATGTTAGGAGATGAGGCCCATGGAAGATGAATTGGTCATAAGCCTGAAGGCCTCATGATTGAGACTGGTGTCTGCAGAGAGACCCCTTGCCCCTTTAACCATGTGAGGTTACAGTAAAGGGATGAGGAGGTGTAGAAGTGGGTCCTCACCAGACACCTAACAGGCCAGTGTCATAATCTTTGACTTTATAACTTCCAGAACTGGGAGACATAAGCATTTGCTATTTATAAGCCATCCAGTCTATGGTATTTTGTTATGGTGGCTTAAACAGATTAAGACGGTAGACTTAAAAGTTTTTGTCTCTTTCTTTCTCTTTTCATGAGAGTTTATGGAGAAGATTAGATAAAGAAGATATTACAAAGGGCATAATAATAATCATGACACATTACTTATCGAGAATTTGCTCAGAGAACTTTCATTTGAACTATTTCTCATCTTTGCCAATTAGAATAAATCGATGGGTCATAGAAAAATTTTCACACAGAAAATCAAATCAGAATAATGGCTATTAAAATTTGTGCGAAAATTATGGCTACAAAATATGGCTACTTCTATATACATTATGCTAAGCCTCCCACAGGCTGTTGTGGAATGCCTAAAGCATTTGTGACAATAGCCCAAGTTGAAGGGAGGAGAGCTTACATCTAACTGAGATAAAGTAAGGCAGAAAAGCAAGATGTGGTGTCAGAATTAGAACTGCTAGTTTTTAATCTTTTTTGTTTTCATCAATAGATATCTTCTCCAACTCAATGTATAGTATAATTATTTTGCCAAATTTATTCTCTCTATAAATGTTAGTAAAATCGTTGACACTTTTAAGGGATATTGTGATATCGGTTGTTACTTGATTGACAAATTATATCAGTATCATTATCTTAAAGAAAAATATGCATCTGGACATTTTAATTGAAGTAAAAAATAATTTTATAATAAGTTCTTCACAATGTAGCACAGCTGCCTTTGTATCTGAAGAAATTAGAAATGAGATTTCATCTCTTTGTGCCTCTCAGTAAACATGAAAGCCATTATTACTTCCAGATGCAAGTGTTATTAGATAAGTAATTTGAGGATAAAAATACTAGCAGTGTTCTTATTTCAAATATAAAATTTTAAAATCAACTTGGCATATTGGTTATAATATTTTCTATGAAGGCTTTATTGTTACTCATTTGTAGAAAGGTTCTGATCAAGTGCATCTCTGAAAGACCATGGACAATGATTGACAGTCATATGAATAATAACAGAACTGAAATTTTCAACATGGCTTTGCAATATATTATTCCATACAAAAAGAAGATAAGGTTTCTTATTTAAAATACTCTGTAAGTGTGAGACTATCATTTTGCCAGTTTGTTGAAGATATGTTTTGTTTCTGAAAGGCTGGCCTGAGACTATGTCATCTGGTTGATTTAATAATGTTTGGTTGGGGTCCCTGTGAGTTACTGCTGACTGAAATTTAAAATTAATTAAGTGGCTATAAAAATTCCTCAAGTCTCAATAAAGTTAGGTTAGGCAAAAGTTTGAAATTCACAGTCAGAATAGAAATAATGTCATCTGTCATATGGAAGGGATGGGTATATATTATGCTTTTTCTTTTATCAGCAGGAAATTTGCTTTTTGTTTTGTTTTGTTTTCCTTAATGGAAATATGTTATGGGAATTAAAGGATATTTACATAAACTCTCAGTGGCTAATTGAACTGTGAAAGAATAAAAATCAACTTACTGGTTGTTTTAGCTACAATGACAATTAACTAGGCATATATTTTCCTTCACTGAAGTAGCATTAAAACAAAATTCTTACGATAGAGCAAATAGGCAACATTTGGAATATATGGTATTTTAAGATGTTCATTAAATCTTACAGAACTGAGGTTTTCTTTGGCATTGTATGTTTGAGTGACTATTATGGACTATAACTAACAGCAAAAAAAACCCCAATAGTTGGGATACACTTCACCTCTCTACTCCCTAAACATCATAGCAATGGTATGTATTGGTGTCTAACAGGGGAAGAAGGAAGACATAAAGGAGAATGAGAACATTCAGAGAGAATTAAGGTCTAAAAGTGAGTGTGAGGAATGGTCAGGATTTCTATATGCAGTTACGAAACGGTTAAGTGGAAAAATAGAGAAGTTTTCAAGAGCAGAGTCAGTTGTTGAAATCGGCTATTAGAAAATGGCTTCTTTCAAAATCAAGTCCCTAACATGATAAACATCCATCAACAATAAAAATTAAACAACCACATCAATTTAATCAGAACTTTATAGATTTGATCTTTTGACTCTTTCTTAAATCTTTGCCCTCCTGTTTATCCTCACTGCCAGTGAGTGAGCCTTTTATGAGCCTTTTATGAGCCTGCCAATTTCTTTTTGTGAAACCAGCTTCTTGCTCTGATGAGCCAAATTCCACACTCACAACAGAGTTGGCAGTTTAAAACACAAAAAACTTGATTCATTTCATCTGCCTCTTGAAAGTCTTTCATGACTCCCTGTGGCCGTATAACAGAGCCTGAGTCATTTACAGCCCTGCAACCTGAATCTGTCTAATTTTGTCATCAAACACCATGCTATGTCTCCTCTGTTGCAGGTGCACGACCCTGGTTGACATTCCTTTAATACGCCAGCCTCTTCATTGTCCTTAGCCTTTTAATTTATGGGCCACTTTATTTAAAATACTATTCTCTTATTTTACTACCTTTGGAAATTTTACCAATCCTTTAAGACTTTGCTCTTAATTTCTCTTATTCTCTATGCAGAGCCAGTTGCTCCCTCCTCAGTATTTCCATAGCATTCTGTTAGTTCCTCTGTTATTTCATAATTATATTGTATTGCAATTATTTGCTTACAAGTCTCTTTGCCCTGCAAAAATATGCCTTAAATGCCAAGGCTAATCTTAGTTATCATCTCAGCCTCTCCCCGGCTTCCACAGTGTCTGCACCCAGTCTGTCAGATGATTAAGTTCACAGTGGTTATAAATGTACAGAGAGAATTGGGAATATCCAGGTTTATAGAGGCCTCAAAAATTATGCTCAGGTGATCGTGACAAAACTGTAGGATCAAAGGTTATGGAGAGTTGGGTTGAAAACTAGTTGATCATCATCTCTAGAAGCATATAGGTTAGGTAAAATCCAACAAATCAATTTATAATCAATTTTTTGGTGTTTCTAAAAAGTTACTTACATTGCCAAATTTTCATTTACTTTTTTTGTGGGAATATTCTGACTGCTAAAAATGCTGCATTCAAAATGAATAAAATAGCAGTTTTTATATCCCTATCTCAAAATAACTCCCCAGATGGTCTTCAAACTTTCCAAGAAAATAAACTTTGGAAAGAAGTCAAACATAAGATCTTACTGCCTAAAAATACACCCATCAACCCCAATGAGGTTATAGATATGAGGTAACGAGAGATGATTTGACTTTGACTAATTAGCACTTTTGTTGGTACCAATAATGTCATTTACTGGAGAAAGCTTATCATTGAATTCATGATTTAAAAATATAATATACACTTGAGTTAGTACAGTTATTCACATAGGTTCAAGACCTATATGTTTGTTTTATCATTAGCATTAAATCATCATCATGATCATTGTTAACTCTCAATTATTAAGAATGTACTATTTGCCAAGGAATTAATTAGCTCTATGTACTTCTCCTCATTTAATCTTTAGACATCCAAGAAAATAGTATGGCAGATACTGAAGGCTCACTTAATGTATGGTTCATTTGATATCTTTTCTAATACTCTCCCCTTTGCTTTGTATATTACAGTGGTTAGAAAGTGAATATTAAGATTCCCAGCCTCACTAGATGTGCCCATGAGTTACAATTCTGATGACTGAGATATAGGTGGAAACCTCTGAAAGAGAATCTCTTTCCAAAACCTTTCAAGGAGATTTTTACAAACTTCACCCTTTCCTGTGTTTACCTAAAACCTGTCCTGATGTCTAGAAGCGCAGCAGACACTAAAAACATGAGGGGAAAAAGGATATTCAGACAAGAAAAGCAAAAAGAGTCATCTGGGACATGAAATAGGCTGTTAGGAAATAGTGCCATCTGAAACCAAATTACTTCTCTGATGAACAAGAGTAATAAGCTAGTTAATTTCATCCAAATTCTATAAATTTGACTTCTTGATTATTTTTTTAAAACTTTGCCCTCCTCTCTCTTTCTACTGCCACTGGCCTGGCCTTTTACATGCTTTCCTATTTCTCTTCTGGAAATCAGCTTCTTTCTTGAGCTGTTAAATATATGAAACTACAACTTCACTCTTGGATTCACAACCTCTGTATTTTTAGTCATGTGAGAAAAAATAAGCCATATTTAGTTAGTTGCCGTGGTTGCGGTTTCCTTATACACTCAACACAAGCATAACTAATTCAGACTAATTCTTCTCTTCCTATTTTATAGATGATGAGATGGAGGATTAAGGGGGTTTTATAACTTGCCCAAAGTTGCCCAAATTGTAAATACTTTTTATAAGATTCAGATTCAACCTATTAGAATCTGAAGTTAATCTTCTTTACAGTCTAGAATTTCAAAAAAAATTGGACGAACCACTTAGAATTGCCAGTGGCAATTTCATATGGGTTATCCTAGTTGTTTAAATACTATAATAATATGTATACCTACATACATTTATTTACTGTTTACTGGTTAATTAATAAAATTCAGATTGGACTAATTCAGTTTATGAATTAGGAAATACTATGATGACTAAATTAATTAAATTGTTATTTCCAAAGTCATTAATTTTTAGCGTATAAATATTGCTTTTATGTTAGAATACCTACCACTGTACATAACACACAGAGGGAACTCCAAAAGTATTCATTGAGTAAAGAATATTTTGAACTTAGTAACCTCCTTTGCAGGTGACATTTACAAAAAAAACATACGTTTTGAACAAAGAATATTATTGCCTGTAATATAGTTACTGGTCGGAAAGAGATTACTAGTTTTCCCAGGGGTATTCTTCCTCACTTGGTCTAACACAGTTATTCCTATTTTAAAACATGGCTCATGTCATCCACGTTGTGATATATTCCTAACACCTTACTATTACTCTGTCCCTTGTACATACACCTGTTATTGAAGTAACTACAATCTCATGTTCATTTTCCCCACTAATTTGTGAATTACTAAAGATGAGAAGCTTGTCTTCATCTTTATATCCCAGGGACTTAGATGGTATTTGATAAATGTTTCATGAATGGAATTTATTACTATGAAATTTATTGCTATGATTTCAATGTGTTTAACATCAAATGCACATTTTAGAAAGATAAATTTATCTGTAAACTTTCAAATGAGATTTAATGACATTTGGGGAAGAAAACGGGAAAATATTCATTTGAAAGAAAAAGTGAGCTAAAAAATTTTGAAGTAATATTTGGTGATAGACAATAATTCAAAAGGGAAAGAAATGGAGAAGGGAGCAGTTGCAGATGCTTTTGGCTATAAAGGACATCCAGGCAAAGCACATGTGTGATTTCAATGACACTTCATCATTGTTATATGAAAGCAATGAGAGCTAGATAAAAGGCAGCTGAAGGAGTTCTCTTGTGCTGCAGCGAGTTAAGGATCTGGCGTTGTCACTGCAGCGGCTCAGGTTGCAGCTGTGCTGTGGGTTCGATCCCTGGCCTAGAAACTTCCACATGCCATGGGTGTGGACAAAAAGGGCGGGGGGCACAGCTGAAGACAGGCACAGACCAAGAATAAAGAGAAGAGCTTGATGGTTGTGAGTATGGTCACGTTTTGATCTGCTTTATAAAGTTCTGCTTTGCTGCAGTATTTTCTTTAATGAGATCACTGGAATCAGGATACAGGTCTAAGATTATGCTACTACTTTGAGTGATGGAAATATTAGATTTGTGGTGTTGAGCGAGACTGTCAGCCATGGGCTCTTAGCAAATCTATCAGTTTTTGCTGAGTGTTATTTGTCAGGCTTAACTTAAGACTTATCTGTCATCTGATACTGAGCCATCTTTGGAGCTAGTCACATAGACAACAGAATAGATCAAAGTTGGCTTTTGTCTAACTAGCTGCTCTTCTAGGAGAGTGAGACTGGCTTATTTGCTTCTTGCTACAATGTTTGCTGTTTACTCAAAAGGTACTGAGATCCTTGGCCTCTCTTGTGCTATGCAACCCACTGAGTGTGGATGTGCATCTAGCCCTTCTCACTACCTTTTGGGAACTGGGCAAATATTGTGCTCATGTTGCTTGCTGTGCTTTGAGTAATAAAGTTCTTTGTCATTGACCCAGGAATATCATGCCTTTTGTCAGCATGACACTTCTAGCCACATAACAAACACTGTGGCAAACTAAATTGTTAGCTTGCAGGTGGGGTAAAATCTCAAATCCTTCCCAGTTCTTAATAGTGGATGTCTCCTTCATAACAGCTGTGCTCAGTGGATACATAAAATTTTACATAAAGATTGATTTGTAATATGGGGATCATCTGTGCCTAGGGGCATAATTACTGGCCTACAAAAGTGAAGGCTAACATGGAAAATATTGTGACACCTTGAGGGAAAGCAAGTCATATTCTGATGAATCTGTAAATTTAATTTTTTGCCACACTGAGCAAGCATAGTCTTACACTCATGTTAAATGGATTTTTTGGAGCCAGGTAGCTCATGTTTAGCACTAGATCTCATGGTTGTACCTGCTGGGTGGAAAAAGTAAAAGGAGTAGCTGATACCAAAGAAAGATTGAATGCTCACTGGAGCGTTTAGGATATTTCATTCATATCTGTTCAAGAGTCAGTAAATAGTTCTATTCAAAAAGTAACAGTGTGTTGAAGGAGGACCAAGTGAACAATGCATCAAAAGTAAGATACTTTTATAGACACTGGTAGTAGACCTGTTATACGTAAAAAGAAAAGACAGTAA
The DNA here is from genome assembly GCF_054392235.1 of Sus scrofa. Lineage (NCBI taxonomy): Eukaryota > Metazoa > Chordata > Mammalia > Artiodactyla > Suidae > Sus > Sus scrofa. The sequence goes on along the minus strand of NC_139386.1, from coordinate 27,736,135 downwards.
ATTGTTCTATTCAACTAACACTATATTCAAGGGCAGTCAAGTGAATAATGAAATAACAGTAAAATGTTTTCACAGCACTGTGATACAGGGTTAATTGTAATAGCCATTGTAATTATTGTAATTATTGCTGACTTGCATGTTTTAATCCCTTCAAATGTTGCATCAAATATTCCAGTATAAAAAATGAACATGAACAAACAAAATGTTGGGAACTGCTAACACAAAAAGGGGAGATTGGGAATGGGAGAGCAAGAAAAACACAAAAGAGTTAAGGATTTAAGCTCGCTAGAATATATAAAAAAAATGCCATAAAAAGTGTTCATTAATTCAGAAACTTTCACAATTGTGAGAGGAGAGATTCCAAAGTGGGCAGATCTATTTATAAACATTTAACAATCTAGAAGCAGCAACTATCCAGGGAGGTAGAATTTTAATTAAATGCCTAGAGGCAATCTAAAATGATGTAAGTGAATTCAAAATTTAAAAGAAAGTAATCATTTACAATTACAAATATAGTTATAGATAATTAGACTTAAATTCTATAGTGATATAATTAAATGACTGGCACGTCCTTTGTCTTAGGTTCATTTGTTCAATAATTGAGCTGCTCTAATATACAATTCATTTGTTCCTGTCTCTAAGGAGATCACAGTTTAGTGGGGAAGAAAATACACAAACAACTGTCTATGTCATATTTAGTGAATTTTTCTAGTAAAGGTACAAAGATGCTTTGAGATTGATTCCTGACTAAAACAATTACAGAGGGCTTCATGGAGGATGTAGCATTACTCAGTAGAAAACTCTATAGAATTTTTATAGACAAAGGGATTGAAAAGGGCATGAACCAAGGCTTGAAGGTGTGAAAGCTCTGGGCATGTGCAAGGAAGACTGAGTGCCCTGGCATGTCAGTAGGACACTGGATTTTGTTTTATTAGCTAATCTTGAAATCTTTTTCTATTTCTCTTTAAAAGATGAGTTAGGTTCATTTCTACTTACTAATATAGTAAACGTTTGGCCTCTGTCCTGCCAGGTAGTTTCATGTTTTATGACTCTAATTTTTCACTGGGTGGTTTATTTCCTCATTCTCTCTTTTGGGGTGAATCTTTTCATATTTTAGGAAGGTTCGTATTTTTTTCCTAATGATTATCTTTGTTATAATATTGAACCCTAATCCCTCTTTATCCCTTTGTCCTGCTTTCTGTTCCTCCATCCTCATTTCTCTCTTACTATTGTCCAATGGTTGTCTAACACCAAGTTAATATATTACCATTCCCCCATTTTTGAGTAGTTGTAATATATATTCTTAGGGCATATATACATCATATATTATAAATGCCACTTTACACTCATAATTTAGTAAAAATTCTCAAGGTAAATATGTTTTTAACATTCTTCACCAGTCTTCTTGATTATCTGAAATTTGCCTTATAGATTCCTTAGGAGTAGATCACAGAAACATCATTTCCTAAGTTATTTTACATTCTTAACACTTTATAATTGGGGGTCAGTTTGATCACATGTAAAATATTTGCTCATGGATTTCCCTTCGTGGTCAGCAGAAACAAATCCGACTAGGAACCATGATGTTGCGAGTTCGATCCCTACCTTGATCAGTGGCGTTGCTGTGAGCTGTAGTGTAGGTCGCAGACGTGGCTTGGGATCTGGCACTGCTGTGGCTGTGGTGTAGGCCAGCAGCTGTAACTCCGATTGGGCCCCCAGCCTGAGAACCTCCATATGTTGCCGGTGCAGCCCTAAAAAGCGAAAAAAAAAAAAAAAAAAAAAAAAAAAAGCTCATATTTTCCTTTCTTGAATATCTTTGAATATTTTTTATATTCTCTTTTAGCCTAAAGAATTGCCGTTGAAAGGTTTAACAATAAACTGCCTTTTCCTTTCCTCCAGAGGTTAATATTTTTCCTAGGATAGGAATTCTCAAATAGTTTTGGTCTCAGAAACTTTTTACTTTTAAAAACTATCAAGGATACTCCCAATATTTATTTATGTGAATTACATCTAATGGTATTTACCTTACTTTTTTTTTTCTTTTTTTTGTCTTTTGTTGTTGTTGCTATTTCTTGGGCTGCTCCCGCGGCATATGGAGGTTCCCAGGCTAGGGGTTGAATTGGAGCTGTAGCCACCGGCCTACGCCAGAGCCACAGCAACGCGGGATCCGACCCGCGTCTGCAACATACACCACAGCTCACGGCAACGCCGGATCGTTAACCCACTGAGCAAGGGCAGGGACCGAACCCGCAACCTCATGGTTCCTAGTCGGATTCGTTAACCACTGCGCCACGACGGGAACTCCTACCTTACTTTTTTTTTTTTTTTTGACCATGTCTGCAGCATGTGGAAGTCCCAGGGCTAAGGATTAAACTCATGCCACAGCAGCAACCCAAGCCACTGCAGTGACAATGTGGGATCCTTAACCCACTGTGCCACAAGAGAACTCCAATATTTACCTTACTGAAAATTAAAACTGAGAAATTTAAAAAGTTATCAATTAATTCATTTAAAATAACAATAGTACATTTATTATATGTTAAAAGAAATAATACATGTTAAATGAAAAGTAACATTTTTCTAAATTAAAAAAGAAAAAGTAGAATAATTATTTCACATTTTTGCAGATCTCCTTAATGTCTGACTTAATATCAGGATTCTTTTTTTTTGTTTTGTTTTGTTTTCTTTTTAGGGTCACTCCCAAGGTTTATGGAGGTTCCCAGGCTAGGGGTCCAATCAGAGCTGTAGCCACTGGCCTACACCACAGACATAGCAACGCCAGATCCAGCAGCATCTGTGACCTACATCACAGCTCACAGCAACGCTGGATCCTTAGGCTCCTGGGTGAGGCCAGGAATCGGACCTGCATCCTCATGGATACTAGTCAGATTAGTTCCCGCTGAGCCATGACAGGAACTCCAATATCAGGATTCTCATACCTAATATATTCAATCTTTTGAAATATGTTGTTTGGGCTAAGAAAATCTCACATAAGTATGTAGATGCAAATGGAGGAGTATTTTAATATTGTTATATAATTGCAGATTTTTTTCTCTGATACTTCACCAAACTTTGACAAATGGCAGTTTCTTAAACTGCCAATGTGGAATCTGAAGCCATAGTAATGAATTTTTATGCTTGGTACATTAAAATCCACTTGTTTGCTTTGTACTTTAAATAGGTCTTTTCTCTAGAATCATGTATGTATTGGTCATCTGGAAGCTATAGTTTCACTGAGTTATGCAGACTTTGCAAATCGTGACATATTTTTCTATATAATATCAAAGCACCACATTTATTAATGTAACTATTGATCTTGTCAGAAAAGTCATTGAGTACTGGAAAGCTGTAACTCACGGTAGTAAATACAAGATTTTTTCCAAATTTCTAATTTTCTCTCGAAAGTTCAAATTTTAACACTGATAAAGAATAATATCAGTAATTTTCTTCATTTATTTTTTAGAAAAATTTCTGTCAAATTCCCAAATCTTAATAAACATAACTTTGTCTTTAAGTTGTTATTTGCAATAAAAATAATGATCTCTGTAAAAAGTGCCTAATTCGGATTGTAACTCATACAGTTGCACAAGGGATCTTCCTTAAGACATACCATCTTATTTTGGTATGCTGCAGAAAGGTCTTATATATATTTCCCATTTCCTCACATAATATTGCAAGGGTCAAGATTTAATAAAATTAATTTTTATTGCTTTTACAGAACGTATTAAAATGAATCTAACCCTTTTTACCCTGCATCAGTGTTAATGAAGAATATAGTTTAGTGCTACAGTTTTCACTCATGCTAAGAGTTTTACCCATCATTGCTTTTCCAAGACCATACAGTTACTCCCTGTTGCTTTTTTGTTAGTGCCCATGTTAAAACTGTGACATTTGTGTGCCTCCTGAAAGGTTTTTGTGGTTTCCCTAGGAGTTATAGTGCACAGTTTGAGAACTGCTGTTCTAGAATATATCTTGGTGTTGGCCATTCTGAGACTAGTTTATCAAGTATGGAGTTTCAATATATAAAGTCTTTTCTTTATTTCTGGAAAATTTTCTTGAATCAGTTCTGGTTCATTATTATGGTTTTCTTCTTTTGTCATTGATGTCTATTTTGCCCTTTTTGCTTTTTTTTTTTTTTTTTTTTGCTTTTAGTGCCATACATGCAGCATATGGAAGTTCCCAGGCTAGGGGTCAAATCGGAGCTACACCTGCCAGCTTAAGCCACAGCCACAGCAATGCAGGATCTGAGTCGCGTCTGCAGCCTTCACCACAGCTCAGGGCAATGCCGAATCCTTAATCCACTGAGCAAGGCCAGGGATCGAACCCACAACCTCATAGTTCCCAGTTGGATTCGTTCCTGCTGTGCCATGACGGGAACTCTGTTCATTGCTTTTTGAGGTAATTTCTTTTTATCAGTCTTTAATTTTCTTAAAGCATTATTTATTGTTTTTATTCACTCATGCTTTTAGTTTCGTTTCTGAAGTCATTTTTCCCCATTATTCTAATTCCTTACTTCTCTTTTAAAATTTTCCTTTTTTACAATCACCACATTGCTGTTTTTAATTTTTTATTTTTATTGCCACATCTGTAGCATATGAAGATTCCTGGGCTAGGGGTCAAATTGGAGCTGCAACTGCAGGCCTACACCAAAGCCATGGCAATGCCAGATCTGAGGCACATCTGTGATCTGCGCTGCAGCTTGCAGCAACACGGGATCCTTAACCCACTGAGAGAGGCCAGGGGGTCAAACCCCATCCTTATGAAGACTAAGTTGGGCCCTTAACCCACTGAACCACAACAGGAACTCCCACACTTCCCTTTTTGTAATTCTGATTTATGTTATTCTCCCACAGCTTCTTTCATTTTAACAATTTCTTGTTTTGAAATTTTAGGTTACTGTTTCTGTCTCTTTTTTGTGGGCATGAGCTTTGGACACGCATTTATTGTAGGGATATTATTCTGTTCTTAATCTCTTTTTCTAATAAATTTGAGTGGGATTTGGTCATAATCCTTTTCTTCTGCATACTTTTCACAGTGAAATGCAGCTTCCTGTACTTTGCGAAGAATGCAGTCACCAATGACACATTTTCTAGATCTAATGCTCTGGAATTCCCTCTTCTGTGGCTTTTGCAATGATAAAAAATATATAGCTTTTCAATTTCTACGCCTCTTCTCCAAATTTATATAAATTTTCTCTTTCCATTACCCTTCTAATTTGAATTTTGATTTAAGTTAACCCCTATAACTTTGTCTCTGCAGAATTGTTTTGGTTTACAGTTTTTAAGAGTTCCTTTAGCCCAGACTGCTGTGGCACTCTCAGATTACATTACAGCTTTTCCTGTACTCACCCTTGGGTTGAATCTTGCAAACCTTCCTCGTAGCTTTGGTTTCCATTCCAGTGAGGATGTATTGCTACTTGAGGATTGTCTTATTTAAGGGCTATCAAAACTATTATCTTCCCTCTAATTCCCTTCTCCTCTGTCTCCTGCAGCAGTTACCAATACCATGTCATCATGATTTTACAGCTATTGGGAGCTGGGGATACTATGCCATCTAGTTTTGTGGTAGATGTTCCTTATTCTTTGGTGGTGTTATCCTAATGGTTTTATCTAAGACATGGCCTTCTCTGTGGCAAGAATTAGGAACAAGAGATGTCAACCCAAACTCTATAATTATATCTAAGTTAGGCTTGCTCCAATCCCATTGGATAGCATATCTATGGCTGCCCCCAAATATCAGAGAGGTACAGGAGGATACTTACTGCTCCAAGCAGTGAGAAGTTCCTATTTGTGAATGACAGTACAATCCACCACAGTCTTGTTTGAATACGATGATCAAATTCTTACTCCTGATTTCTTCCTGAGAGGGAGTTGAGCCTACCATGATAACCACATGGGCAGGGAGAAGAAGGGAAGGGCAAAGCAGCTTTAATCAATTCAAAAGGAGAATAAGATACAGAAAGTCCTAAAAACTGGGCTTTTTGAGAGAAATAATTTTAACTTTTTCAATCAATATTTAGTTGTAGGAATGGACTATTTGAAAAAGATTAATATGCAAAAGTTTCTCACTGAAAGATTCAGAAATTCAAATACATGCTTCAGGACACAAAGAAGATAACTTTCTTGTAGAAAACAATTGCGGATTAAAGTCTAGAGTGGTGGGATTGGTAGATGGATTGGTGGCAGTTTCGAGTAGTTACAGGATCCAGACATAGGCCCTTTGTGGCAAAAGACTCGATAGTTTAACTTTTACAAAAGGGCATAAAACAAGACCTTGGATCCATCAAGAGAGACAGAGTCGAGAGCCTTAGTAAATGTATCTGAAAAATTTCGCTGAGCCATCTCTGGAAAAGAGGACTAAAAAGAATCTCATCCATTGCCTTGGAGAACGTGAAATTTATTCCTCCTGATGCTTTACATGGGGAAAAAAAAGTGTTCAGTAAAAAAGAAAAATTCCAAGTCAGCACTGAGGAGGGGATTGCATCTGAATTTGTGATACATTAGTGGTGAAGAAATCTCTAAGCTGATACGTTACTATAAAACTGATCCTAGCTTGGTGATATCCATGGGGCCCAAAGCAGTAGCAAACAGAGAACCTCTCTAGAGGGACATTCTAGAAGTAAGGACATGCAGGATTCTTACTAGGAAAAAAATGTCTTGCAAAAGAATAGTTCCTTCTTTCTTTCTCTTTCTCCTCCCCTTTCTTTCTCTACCCCCGCCCCCCGCCCCAGTTACACACACCCACACACCACCAATACTACAAAAACCATACAATGATAAATCTCAATTTGAATGTCAATATATTTACATAATGAGGAAGATAATTCCCTAAGAACTTGAAACTATGAGCAAAATGAAAGACACGATTAAAAAAACCTACAGGTATCCCTTAGTTAACATTAGTAGACTGAAAATCCTGAAACACCAATACTCTGCAGGAAAATGATAACTGGAAACAATTTTTCCATTATTTAAAATGGGAAAAATGATCCTGGGTTATAAGTCACTTCCAAACTCCCAGTAAATTTCCTAAAATGTAGTAAAGGCTTTGTAAAATTTTTACATATAAGTAAAAAACAAACAAACAACAACAAAAAATAGCTATGATGTTAACATGTAAAGCTTAAAACACTGCTTCATGTTTATAAAACATTTAATATGATTGTTAATAGTTGGTCTGGTATGCAGCAACATAGATGTTTTGCATACTGTACCATAAACATTGTATTTTCATTTGATACAGCAAAAATAAAGAGCAATAAATAAATTTGTTAGAAAAATACACAGTTTACAGTGAACACGAAGTCATTTTCCAGTAATTGACTGTTGTCATTCAACAAGAGGAATGAAAACTTGAACTTGACCTGCAGATGGAGAAGGGTAAAACCATTGAAATCAACATTGTTCTCAACCAATTGCAAAAGTCAATAGTGCCAAAAAAAAAAAAAAATTGAGTAATAAAGGAGTCATTTCAGGCAAAATATTAAGTCAAGAAGAATAGGTATAATTTTTCCACCATTTTCATGCTGCTATAGAGAGTCCTGAAAAAGAAGGCTTTGAAAAATACTCGTGAAAGATGATGAGATCAATGCCTTATGATAAAATCACTTATAAACTAGGACTCTGCTTACATGCCTCCCCTATTTTTTAATGTTGGGAAACCTTAGGCTTCTTCTAGTGTCACCAATATTCAAGACATATGTCTCCCTCATTGATACTCACCTTGATTTATCAAAACATCTAACTTTGATTTTTAACATTTTACCAATTATAATTGGACTGTAACTTGAGACTTTCTTCCACATATCATTTTGTTAAAAAAAGGTTGTATTGAATTTTAAAAAATGTAAATAAAAATGTCTTATATAGACATTAGTGGAATACATGCATTGAGACATATGTGTATACTATGACATTTAAACATAAAAACAGTATTTCATACTACCAGAAAAATACTGCCCAGTGAGCTTTCTGTGGATGTGTCTGTATGTTTAAATTATTAAACTGATAAGGAATGTAGCTCATAAGGAAAGAATATAGCAGCCAAAACAAAAAAAAAAAGACTATGAGAGAAAGATCAAATTAGAGCTTCTAGAAATAAAATATAGAGGCATTGAAGTAAAACTTTAAGGATTAGTTAAAACAAATATTAGAACTAGGAGAGAGAATTGTGAACTGAAAGCTACACCTTCTGAAATTATCAAAATTGAAGCCAAAGAGTTAATTAGTTGAAAAGTATTCGAAGAAAGGAATTAGAAGAGTCAAGATAGGAATTCTGGAAAGGGAGAATTAAGAGATTAAGATCACAATAATCAAGGATGTGCTGACTGATGATTTTTTTCAGTGAATTGAATCACCAGTTTGGGAATGCCCACTAAACCCCAATTCTGATTAACATGAAATCTGTACACAGACACGTTATTAGCCCACTGCAAAATATCAAAGGAAAACAGAAAAACTTGAAATCTTTTAAAAAGAAAGATAATACACCTACAAAGGAATAGCCATTAGATTAACAGCAAACTTTAAACAACAGAGATCAGATAATAATAATGTAATATCTTTAAAGAATAAAGAGAAAATAGCTACAAAATTAAACTCTACCAGCTAAACCAAAATTCAAGAGGTTGGAAGTAAGTTGTGTGAATGAAAGATGGGAATGTGGTCAATTGAGTTAAAGAATTATTTCTAAAATCCTTGTATTATTTTGGGTGAGGAAATGTATACTGATTAATTTTAGATTTTGTAAAAGTGTGCGCTCTAAAAACTAAAGATCATTTATTAGAACAATAGACGTAACAATATAGCTTCCATGCAAGCAGAAGTAAAAAGAGGAGAATTTGGCAACACAATAAAAGTACAGAAAATGTTAAATAGAAGTAAATAAAAATGTTGGCAATACATCCAAAGGTATTAGCAATTAGAATCAATCTAAAATATTAATTTACCAATTAATGTGCAAACCTTTTCAGATTGGATTAAAATGAAAATAAACAAAAAATACCAAGTTTATGCTGTTTGTACGACATGCCTAAAATATAAAAATAAATTTTAAAGGAAAAGGATAAAGAATAAATGCCAGGTTAATATTAAATCGAATAAAGCCTCAAACTTCATCAACTTATATAATAAGATGAAATAGACTTTAAGGCAAACATGGTTATTTAAGAAAGAGTCACAATCACAGAAGGAACCACTTATAACAAGAAGAAGGTAGAACAATTTTGAAACTGAAAATAAAGATCTGATCGAGTTACATGGTGAAATAAATCCATAACAATAAATGTTATGTATTTAAATAAAATAAAAATAAAGATCTGATCGAGTTACATGGTGAAATAAATCCATAGTCATAGTAGAGACTATAATAAACATCTCTTAAAATTAATAGACAAACTTGGCAAAAAATTAAAGTGGGAAAGAAATTAAATTGGGCGGGGGAATTCCAAACTTGGAAATTGATTGTCTCGTCTCAAATCAGCACATGTAACTACCCGTGTAGCTGGCAGCCAGATTTTCCTTATTCAAAGAATTCTCATTTCGTGAAGGGCATCTGTGATAGCATTTCTATTCTTAGAGTTCTGTAGTCTAGAGATTCTTGGTCCTGGAGTTTTCCTGGAGACATGGGTTCTAGTCTTACCTGCACAGTGCGGTCTCTATAAAATAACTCAAAATTTGATTAATCAACAACCCATTGAAGGAGGAAAACTTAGTTTAAGCTGGTCAATGTTTTCTATGTTGCTTCAAATCTTCAGAAGATGATCTGGTGATGTTCAGATAATTTGATTGTGTGTATGTGTATGGTGACTCAACAGAGTCACAAATTATATAAATCTATTAGATCAAGAATAAGACATACCTCATACCAGTCAGAATAACCATCATTAACAAGTCAACAAATAAATGCTGGAGAGGTTTTGAAGAAAATTGTACCCTCCGCCATTGTTGGTGGGAATGTAAATTAGTACAGTCATTATGAAAAACATTTGAAGGTACCTCAGAAAACTAAATATAGAACCACTACAAGATCCAGCAATCCTCCTCCTGGGCGTATATATGGACAAAACATTCATTCAAAAATATACGTGCACCCCTGTGTTCACTGCAGCACTATTTGCAATAGCCAAGACATGGAAACTAAATGTCCATCGACTGATGAATGGATTAAGATGTAGTACACATATACAATGGAATACTACTCAGCCATAAAAAAGACAAAGTAATGCCATTTGCAGCAACATGGATGAAGCTAGAGAGTCTTATACTAAGCAAAGTAAATCAGAAAAAGAAAGACAAATACCATATGATATCACTGATATTTGGAATCTAAAATACAGCACAGATGATCCTATCTACAAAACAGAAACAAATCACTGACATGAAGAGCAGGCTTTGGTTGCCAGAAGGAAGGGGGAGGAAGTGGGATGAATGGGGAGTTTGGGATTGGTGGATGCAAGCTGTAACATTTGGAATGGATGAGCAATGGGGTCCTACTATACAGCACAGGGAACTGTGTGTGATTGGGTCACTTTGTTGTACAACAGAAATTGAAGAACCATTGCAAATCAACTATACTTTAATAAAAACAAATAAGAAAAAAAAACCCACAGAAAAAGAAGACAGCAAAGAGGGAGGAAGAAATATAAGACTACTATCAATGGAGCAGTGTGAAGGTAGAATAATAATACTATTCCTGGTAAATACTACAGCAAGGGGACTTTGGGGGAGGTAGCATGGTTATTTGAAAGTCAGTACTGTGGTGAGAAGGAATTCCCTTTTTCCTCTATAGTTAGAATTATGAGTCTAGAACTAAACAGTTTCTATCACGTACAAGATGCATGACCTTCAGAAAATTACCAATTTTCATGAATCTGATTTATTTTTAATGGATCTTTGGATAAAAACAAAATGTATTAAAAGTTGAAAATTAAAGAGGCTATGTAAAGCATCAAATACTTAGCAGTAGGCGCTAAATAAATACTAGTGCACTTTACTCTTTGTGTTCCTCCAACAATTTCTACATATTTAATGATGATCATTTAATTCACTAACATATGGACATTTGCTGTCTTGAGTTAAGTCTAACTATATGAGTTATGGATGCTATTAGTATAAATAACAGAAGTTATTCAGCAATATCCATGTAAATATAAGCATATGAAATAAATGGCTATCTGATAGAATTTTTAAAAGAATTTTTACTCGATTCATTGCTATTTATGGTTATATGAATTGCTACATTTATAGCTATTTCGGCAGAAACTTCTTTCATTTCAATGTATAATTTAGGTTTTAAGAACGCAGGATAATCAGTAACACTTTCATCACTGTGATTTTCATGTTTTCACTGGGAACTATTGAAAAAAATCAGAGATATTTGTTTTAATGAGAAACTCAGAATACCCTAAGATAAGCCACTTTCTCTCACAATGAACTCATTGCCTATATTTTCTTTTTTTTTTTTTTTTCTTTTTTTTTTTTTTTTTTTTGTCTTTTTGCTATTTCTTGGGCCGCTCCCGCGGCATATGGAGGTTCCCAGGCTAGGGGTCGAATCGGAGCTGTAGCTACCGGCCTACGCCAGAGCCACAGCAACGCAGGATCCAAGCCGCATCTGCGACCTACACCACAGCCCACGGCAACGCCGGATCCTTAACCCACTGAGCAAGGGCAGGGACCGAACCCGCAACCCCATGGTTCCTAGTCGGATTCGCCAACCACTGCGCCACGACGGGAACTCCCATTGCCTATATTTTCTATCCAAGTTGTTAGTCTTATGTCATTATCATTCTCAGTCTCAGATTTCTGAATAGTTCTTTAGTGGTGCCAAGTTTCTTCATAATTATGCTTACCCATCATTTTTGTATTATTTCATTTGCCTATCTTTAAGGACAGTATTGAGTTTTGAATTCTTTTAACCAAATTACAGGCTAAGACTCTGCAATACTTTTGCTTATCAAAAAGAAGAATTATCAAAAAAAGAGGAATTATATACCCAGCTTGAAAAGAACCAATGTTTATTAACTAGTTTATATTTGCAGTGAAATTCTGCATATAAAAATGAAAGTGACTCCAAGAACCACAAAGGGCTAAGATCAGAATGCATAAATGTTTTATGTCAAGTTGATTTTAGGCTTTATAGCTTTAGATGATTGGGTGACAATTTTGGCATTGAATATTCCCACTTAGAAAAAGACAGAAATCACATTTTCACTTTGCTGTTGCCTCTCTGGTAGGCACCACCAATCAGGCTGCTAGAGGGGTAGTTGGAGGCTCCAAGAAGGAAGAGGAGACATGCGTGACAGTAAGGAGTGGTAAAGTGGTCTGGTGGAACAACAGGTACTTGCTACAGTTAAAGATCTTCTCTGATTATTTTTTTGTTTGTTTGTTTGAACACTGGTAACATTAAGTATATTTACGGGGCTTATCTGGCCCAGCCCTCAATTCTGTGATCCTTGTTAAAGAACTGTTACACGTGTGCTAAAGCCCTGCTCTGGGAGACCTCTTTAAAAGAGCTGACAATGAGAAAAGGACAGAACCTCTTATTGCTCAGAGAAAGAGAAAAGCACAGGGATCAGCTGTCCAAAAAAAAAAAAAAAAAAAAAAAAAAATCAGCAGCAACATGGATCACAGATCAACTAGGTCAGTGGAGCAGAAGGATGACAAAAATAGTTGGCAGTGGAGTTAGAGATGCCTCCCACAGCTCTAATTATGTATGAGAATCGTCTCCTTCTATTCCCCCAACCCCCACAGAACATGAAGAGGAAAATTAGGATGGTTCTAGGGGAATATTAGACTTTCTTCTGATCAAACACAAGGGTTCTTAAAGCATTAAGAATTCAGATATTGCAGATATGACAAAGCTGAACTTATCACTAAGTGAGGTGCTATGATTTGTAAGCAATTTTTTGTTTAAAACAAAATAAATGCCATAATGTAAATACATTTATATATCCCACTATCCAGTGAATGGGTATTTATTAAAGATGCTAAACTTATTATATGGCTCATTGCTACCCTACTAAAAATGGGGGGGGGGAGACTCCAGCAAATTCTGTTTATTGTAAATGACATGATAAAGGGACATGTGTACATAAAGAATAATTTTTGTGTATGCATTTATTGCAGTTTCTACTGAAAATTATTACTAGGAGTCCTGCTAGAAGTGATTGATGACATATGGTAGATGAAAAGAGAGAAAAGTAGTTAAAATCAATAATCAACAAACTAAATATACATATGGAGACAATATGCCAATCACCATTCAGAAATAGTTATTGAAATCAGGGTTAATCATCTGTTGTATGTATGTCTGGTTATAACACATATTTAAGATAGCTGAATAAAATTGTACATAAAAGACCGTACGTGATTTTTAAAAATAAAAATGTTGACTCAATTTTAATCCCTAATTTTAATTATCATTTTATTAACTTGTATTGTGTGATAAGCTGTCAAATCTACTAGATTATGACTCATTTAAATTAGATTGAGTAAATTAGACCTTTGAAATATCCCTCTATTCAATTATAGTTGTCTCTTGGTACCCATGGGGATTTGTTCTAGGACCCCCAAGGAAGATAAAATCTGTGGATACTCAAGTTCCTTATATAAAATGGCATAGTATTTGCACATAACCCACGCACATCCTCCCATACACTTTAAATCATCTCTAGATTCCATATAATACCTAATACAGTGTAAATGCTATGTAAATAGTTGTAAATACAATGTAAATGATATGTAAGTAGTTGCCAGAGCACAGCAAATTCAAGTTTTGCTCTTTGGAACTTTCTGAAAAAAATTTTTGAATGTTTTTGATCCTCGATTGTTGGAATTTGTGGATGCAGAACACATAGATAGAGAGGACTGATGGTACTTTAATGTGTAATGCAGAGGTGGTTTGATGTGGTTAAGGGGGAATCAATTATCCTATTAAACATTTTAAACTTGTGGTAGGAAGGAGTTTTTGAAGATTTGGGAGGGTAGAGTAAGAGAGCATTTAGAAATGAAACAGACTGAGAGAGAAAAAATAAAGGGCATGGCAGAGAACAAAGGCAATGCAGAGCTACCTTCATGACAAAAAATTGGCAAATGTAACTTTAAACATTTTATTTTTTAAGGGATGGAAATGAGTGAAGAAAATATTTTTTGATATTTTATTATTCTTGAAGTGACATTTAAATTTTAGAATATTTGTAATATTTTTGAATAAGTTTCATTTTAAACACTTAAACCTTTTGGGATGAATGTAGGTGATTATAATTTTGTGAAATATTTTTATGATGTAGTCTAACTTTAATATACAGATTGGATGTAATTTTTTTCTCTTTAGCAACACAATCATCTCAGCATATCAACCACTGGGAATATTATTTCCCTCTCCAGTTTTCATTTGCAAATTTCATTATAGCATGATATGGTTACCAGCTGGTGTTTCTTCTATAATATTATACTCAGGCTTTTCAGCTTTGAAATAATAATATTTCAAAGCAAGTGGAAATCCGTTCTGAGAATATGATTTTGTGTAACACATTTATAAAACATAAAATGTAATTTAAGTTTAAGCTTATTATATTTATTGGAAATATGCAGATGGTATATTCATGATTTTAAAAACGATTGGTTTAATAGCTTATTATGCAACTTATCACGTTCTTTAGATTAGCTTTTTTTTTTTTTTGCTTACTATTGCATTATCATTTTAGTTGTCTTAAAAACCCTGAAAGCCCTACAATCTTTCTTTTTGATAAATGATTTAAATTTTATCAGGTTTCATAAGGGTTCTTTAAGAAGTATAATTGAATAATTATACTGTAAATATGTAGAATAATTTTTCTGATGGAATAAGCGTGTGAATTTGCCTTTCCTTTTTTTGCATATGTTCTCTCTTTCTCCCTGATATTTATATATACAGTTGACCCTTGAATAACAGAGGCGTGAACTGTGGGGTATATAGGTGGATTTTTTCCAGTAAATATATACAGTCTTTACATGATCCATGGGACAGAGAATAGGGCTGACTATAGGGCTTGAGCATCCATGTGGGTCCTGAAACCAATTCACCACATATACTGAGGGATGACTATATTTCTTTCTTAATTCTCTGTGTGGTTTTGACTTTATATTCTACTATAATCTTGGTAGTAAAATTTCACTTTTAGAATTAACATTGCAGATGTGGGTGTTCCCATCATGGCACAGTGGAAACGACCCACTAGGAACCATGAGATTGCAGGTTCCATCCCTGGCCTTGCTCAGTGGGTTAAGGATCCTGCATTGCCATGAGCTGTGGTGTAGGTCACAGATGTGGCTTGGAACTGGTGTTGCTATGGCTCTGGTCTAGGTTGGCAGCTGTAGCTCCGATTGGACCCCTAGCCTGGGAACCTCCATATGCCGTGGGTATGGGCCTAAACAAGCAAACAAAAAACATTGCAGATGTGTTTCAATTATAAGTACTTTATTGCTGTTACAGAAAGCATATACTATCATGGTCCTACAACAGGTTGGAAGAATTTTCAGACTCATAGCAAAGTGGAGAGAAAGAAGAATTTACTGAGATTAGAAATGCTACTAGCTCAGTGGGACGGCTTTCTGATAGTCAGGGAGAGCAGACCCCAGTGGAAGTTGGCTGCTTCTTTTTATAGCTAGAGGGTAAGGGAAAGGTGGTGGGGCTTTGCTGGGGATCTGAAACCTCCTCATCCCTGATAAGAGCCTTCTTGGGTAAGCCATCTCCTATTAGGAGAAAGAGAGTTTGCTGGAGCAGGCTATTACTTTATCAGAAGAGAGCCAGTTCTGTCACAAAGTCAGCTTCAGGTTTTGTGTTTGAACTGATACGCTGCAGCTTGAGTTCCTCATGTACATGTAAAGGGGTTAATTTGTATTTAGCTGTTCTTTGGTATCCATGGAGAATTGGTTCCAGGAACCCCAGGGGAATCTAAAACCCAAATCTCTTATATGAGATGCACAGTACACTTGGCCCTCCATCATATATGGAATCTGTAGAATCAAACAACACAAAATTAATTCATAGATGGTTGAATCCAGTGATGTGAGCCTGCCACAGAAAGGCCGATGTAATTCATTCTTAAGGCACCTAGGGTCTAGCGGCAAGCACAGTGCTGGGCCCGTGGTTGGTGTCAATGTTTGTTAAACTATATTCAGTCTGCATCATTTACTTTACAGGCTTACTTAACATTGCTTCTCTACATATGTAATAAATTTCACCCTTAATTAAAATGGTCAAACATCTAGAAATGATTTTATTTATTTATTTATTGCTTTTTAGGGCTGCACTTTTACCCATACCACACTGACTTGATAACTGCAGCCTTAAGTTAAGTCTTAATGTCAGGCTGTGTGAGTCTTCCAACTTTGTTCTTTTTTTTTTTTTGCATTTTGGGCCTGCATCTGCATCATATGGAAGTTCCCTGGCAAGGGGTCGAATCCAGGCTACAGCCACTGGCCTACTCCACAGCCACTGCAATGCAGGACCCAAGCTGAGTCTGTGACCTATGCCACAGCCCAAGGCAATGCCGGATCCTTAACCCACTGAGCAATGCCCAGGATTGAACCCTCATCCTCATGGACCCTAATTGGATTCATTCATTGCTGAGCCATGAAGCAACTCCCTAGAAATGATTTTATATAAATTTGGTTAGTTGCCTTTTTGGTACATGAATAACGTACTGACATCTTCAACAATTCTTTTATGTTTGGTAGGTGCTCAAAAGCACAACTCTTATTAGCTAAGTTTAGAAGATCTCTATCTATCTATCTATCTATCTATCTATCTATCCATCCATCCATCCATCTACATACACATGGAATTGATTATATGTAGCAGCCAGTCTCCAAAGACATTTTGTTATCTAGCATAGTTCCCCAATGAAATTTTCTATCCAGTATTCATGCCCTTGTATAAGTTCCTCCCTCTAAATTAGAACTGGCCTTTAACTCACTGGTAACCAATAGAATAAAATAGAAGTGATGCTGTATAACCTACAACAATATGTCAAAAGTAACTCTGTCTTAGTTTTTCGAGCCCTCACCTACTATGAAGGAAGCTGTCAGGTGGAAGATCCAGCCACCTTGAGGCTACCACTTTAGAAGGAAGCCCACTCTAGATAACCTAGCGAGACTGTTTGGAGAGAGAAAGCCCAACCAGACTCCAGCTATTCTAGTTATCCAGGCTAGATATGTGACAGAAGAAGCCAAAAGATTACTCTAGCTTCAATCATCATCTGACTCAACTGTGATACAGGAGCCCATGCAAGAATTGCCCAGCTGAGCCACTAACGAAACTTCGAGGTTAGTTGCTATGCAGCAACAGATAATGTAACAGCATTCCTGAAGGGGAGACTCTTGTCTTGTCACAGAAGGAATTCAGAAATGAGATGGAAATGGAGAAGGCGGGGATTTATTTAAGTGAGAAATACACCTCTTAAAGACAGGTGGGAAGAGAGGTGAGCAGCTGCCCTGCGGTTTTTGGCATTCTGGTTATAAGGGGCATTCAATAGCACAGGTGGAACATTCACTGGGAAAGAGGGGGTTTGGGCTCTCATTCCTTAATTTTCACTCCAGCTCCACCTTCTCGAAGGGAAGAGGGATTTTTGTCCTTATTTAGCTTTGACTGGAAGTGTCATGGAGTTGGTTCATGATGGGTACTTCTTATCTGCATGTCTAATTTTATTGTAATTTTATTGCAATAAGAGCATAAGAGCAACAGTTTACATTCTGGAGATTTGTGCCCCTTTTCATCTTTCTTTGTCTGCCTCCAGGGCATTTATCACCCCAGTGGTTTCCTGTCAATCTGGAGGTTCCTGCTTTTCTTTGCTCATGGACTCCACTGTTTACATGGTGCATGGTTTCCTGCCATCTGGCCCCATGACTCCATTCTCTGCTCATACCTAGCTACCCATCTGCTGTAAAAACAGTATATTACAGTTTGATGAATATAGAATGGAAGTTCCCATCTGAGGTGGGGAGGGTGGTGATGGTGGAGATAGAGTGGAAGGAAGACATGAAGATATAGACAGTCTGAAAACCCAAGTGATAAAGTAGTAAGTGACACTTACTTCATGTACGATATCCTTTTGAACTGCAGAGTTGTTATTTCCAAATCACCACTTCTCTCAAAGACAGGCAACTGCTCATTAATCTTTTAGGGGAACCAGATAGTAGAAGTTCATTTATTCATTCATTTATTTATTTGAGAAAGTTTTGCTAAATTGGTACTAGGTCCAATGCTCTGACCCAGATGTAACCAACATTTGTGAGGAAGTTGAGCCAGGAGTGTCGAGAGAAAGGTGGTTAAAGGAAGGAGAAAAATGAGATGACAGCTGAAGCAGAGGCAAAATGAAGGAAAACACAACAGATTTGTTAGGAGAAAGATGCTTGTATGAAAGGTGTTGTTAGTTAAAAGGATACATTTGGAAAATAAAGATCAGAGGCATAGATGGAAAAGAACAGTGGCATGGCACTTCTTTCTCTGAGGTAGGTGGGAAAAAAAAATGCAAGCATAGGGGAGAGATAACTAAGTTTTTAGTGGGGAAAAATTTATAATAAAATAGCATCCAGTGTCTCAACTGAGCAGAGCATGAACTAATTTGCTGACAGTAGGGCCAACAGAGGAGGGGGAGGGCTGACATGAGAGGAAAGTGTTAACTGCTTGGGTTTATATGATGAGAAATAGGATAAAAGTCAACTAGTGATGAGTAAAATGATTGTTGTGTTGCAATGCAGGTCCAGCTGAGGCTGGAAGTCATAGATTTGCACCTCAGTCAATCACCATGATAATGTAGGTTTCTTCTACAAGGTCATTCCTGGGACAGAAAGAATAGAAGTGGATAGCTGAGTCTGGGTTAGAAAGAGAGATTTAAGATATATTTTCAACATTTACTTTAGCAAGTAATATTGAGTCTGAAAAACTCAACGTGAAAACATTAACTCTGAATGTACATCATGAAATAATATACCCAAATCTTGGGTATGATCTCTGACTCTAAATTCATGGAAAAATTTGGGAAAATCATCAAGCCACTTAAATGTTTTTTCTCACATACAAAATGGGAATATTTACCTACCAGATTTCTCATGAGGCTAAAATGAGAAAATTTAAGTAAATCAGTTTATATACTTAAAGGTATATAATACTGTAAGATATTTTTTCCTTGGCGACAGGTAAAAGTTTCATTTCATGGATGGCTTTAGTTTCATCTTCTATGTTGCTGTTTGTTAATTTGTCTTTTATTTTCATATGTAGAAAACATTTTTCCCCCACCGGTTGTTTTATTCCTTATAGCTACATTTGTTTCTCTCTTTTTTATTTTATTTGGCTCTTTGGTCTCTTTGTTCTAGTGGACCATCTAGTGTTTTATGCCTTTTTTTACAGGTTGAATTCAAGTTTGCTATATTTTCTTTTTGTTTTCTTTTCTATGGAAGGCTCAAGTCTATTCTTTTGATATCCTTTCTTTTAATTGCCTACGGAAATTAGCATAATATGGATGCTTTTAGTTCTTACCCTGATTGATCCAAAGACAAAAGATGCCTGGCAATTCTGTTGATTGTCTAATTTCTTATATTCTATTCCTATAGTCAGCATTTTACCACATCCCTTTATTCACAGAATTTCTTATTATTTGCTCAATTTTCCTTAACACTTATTCATTTATGTATGACATCTATTGGTACCATTAGTTTCAAAACACAGTCTTTAAGCAAGAAGTGACTGTGTTCAACTTCTTTTTACAAGGTGTCAGTGAAATCCTCAGATGGATGATTTTCCTATCTTGTTTAAATATTCTTTTAGTATTTGCTGTTTTCTAGTTTCATGTTCATAGGAATAACAGGTTAGCATTTCTAATTTTCAAGTGAAAATAGCAGACAGACTGACAGGAGAACCTCCTCACCAAAAGAAGAAGACAACAAAGAGGAAGAAAGAAATATAAGACTACTATCCATGGGACAGTGTAAAGGTAGAATAATAATACTATGCCTGGTAAATACTAAAACAAAGGGACTTTTGGGGAGGTAGCAAGGCAGTACTGTAGTGAAAGTCAGTGCTGTGGTGAAAAGAAATTCCCTTTTTTCTCTATAGAGAAGTATAGCTGAACATTGAAAGAAGATATGGTTTCATTTAGAGTGACACTTTTCAGTCCATTCAAGGAGGGAGTACTGCATTAAGAAAGAGCCTTTGAACACAGATTCTCACTAAAAGTAGTCTGGCACAGTTCTGATAATTGGAATAAAGGAATTCTAAGAAGATGATATAATATCATCTAATAGGGTGGTTGAGATGGTACAATGAGGTAACAGTGAAATGGCTCTGAAATAAAATTACATTGTTCATTGAGTATTAATCTGAATCCACAGTTTGCAGGTATGATTAGCTATTTATGTGAATCAACACAAAGGCTGTACATTTTTAACTGAAGAGTCTAGTAATACTGAGAAATTGAACTCCAAAGACCGGAGTATGATCTCAGAGGAATAAAACTGGAGTGTGATTATGGCTCAGCAATGATAGTCATTAGGCTTGGAAAGACTGCCAAGACTGTTAGACATGGTCAGAAAAGGGAAGCCCCAGAACCAAAGGTGCTCTTCTTATCCTCCACTGATTTAGGTGACACAAATATGACCCCGGAAAAGTATACAGTAGTCCCCCCTTACCTGCTGTTTGGTTATTTGTGGTTTCAACAATCCATGGTCAACCATGGTCCAAAAAAATTAAATGGTAAAGACCAGAAATAAACAATGTGTTTTAAATTGCATGCCATTCAGAGTAGCATGATGAAATCGCATGCATCCTGCTCTGAACTGCCCAAGATAAGAATCATCCCTTTGTCCAGGGTGCCCATTAATCACTGAGTATCCTTTGCAGTTATCAGGTCACCATGCTTGTGTTCCAGTCACCCTTATTTCACTTTAAAATGGGCCCAATTATCAAGATGCTGGCAATTTGGAGATGTCAAAGCACTTCCTATTTTTCTCATCTTGTGCTCTGTAGGATGGTGTGGTAGGTGTTTCCTGTTTGGAAAGTGCCCATGTTCGTAGAAAACTAAAGCAGGAGTAGAATAAGACCAAGAATAAAAGGAACATGGAATGGCTATTTAGTCTTTTTTTTTTTTTTTTTTTTTTTTGGCTTTTTTAGGGTTGAACCCGTGGCATATGGAGATTCCAGCCTAGGGGTCAAATTGGAGGTGTTGCTGCCGGCCAATGCCACAGCCACGGCAATGCCAGATCCGAGCTGCATCTGTGATCTACACCACAGCTCATGGCAACGCCTGATCCTTAACCCACGACCAGGGATAGAACCCACAACCTCATGATCCCTAGTCGGATTTGCCTCTGCTGAGCCACATTGGGAACTCCTGGAATGGCTATTTAGGATTGGCTTTGCTTTGCTGTACATTTTAGAAAGAATGCTAAAGGCTGTGAACTGAGTTCTACAATTTTGATGTCATTCAGCTTAATCCACTGAGGGAGGAGACCTAGCAGAATCTAGAGCAGCACCTCTAGGAGGTGGGGTATCGTGCAACCCTGTGCAGCCACTGGGTATATCTCACAATTCACTTTCAAGAACCAGGAGATTTCAAGTAAAAATTCAAATTTCTACTTCCCTTGAAATAAATGGACAGTCTAGCAGCTCTGGACAGTTAAACCCTGTGGGAAGTACCTGAAGGTGCTGAATAGCTGCTCTAGTTTGTTTTAGACATGTTCTCTCCAGCTACCCACAGCCCACACTTGGACCACATCACTCAGCTTATTTATATGCCTGGTCCTCGTGAACATTAAGTATTTAATTTTGCTTGAGAAGTTCAGAGTCCACACTTTGTATTATGAGAAAGGCAGTTTAGTATTCAACAAATTCACAAATTCCCATTTGATAATAGTTGTACTTTTCATGATTCAGTTCACAGAAAATTCAAGGAGCACCCATAGATTTTAGGACTATTTGTGCTAAACTTTTAGTGCTTCCATGGTTGTTATTCACAGAACAAATATTAATTGGGCACCTATTATATGTCAGGCACTATCTTAAGAACTAAAAAAACATATGGGGAGTTCCCGTTGTGGCTCAGTGGAAACGAATCTGATTAGCATCCATTAGGATGCAGGTTCGATCCCTGACCTTGCTCAGTGGTTTAAGGACCTGGCATTACTGTGAGCTGTGGTATAGGTCACAGACAGGGCTCTGATCCTGTGTTGCTGTGGCCATGGGTAGGCCAGCGGCTACAGCTCTGATTCTACCCCTAGCCTGGGAACATCCATATGCCGTGGGTGCAGCCCTAAAAAGACAAAAAAAAAAAAAAAAAAAAAGAAACACATGTGAGAAAACTGACAAAATTCCTGCCCTAGGAGCTTACAGTATACTGGTAGAATACAGATCATTAGGAAAATAAGTGTATAAAAATAGGACAAATTACAATGAGTGAAGTAGAAAAAGAAGCATAAAGCAGGGAAAGGATATTGAGGACTTCAGTGTGTGGTACACACTTTTAGACATGAAGCCAGAGAAAACTTCATTGAGAGGAAGACCCTTGGATGAGGGTCAGGAGAATATCACAAACAAAAGCTCTAAAATGGGAATAAGCCTGGCTCATTCAAGAAACAAACAGGAGGTCAAATGGTGTAGGGAAGGGGTAAAGATGAATTTTCAGGATTCCAATAGGAAATCAACTAAGTAAGGAGATAGGTTTATCTTCCTTCCTTGGGTCATTAGATCAAAGCATTTTTAATCTAGGAGAGGATGAGAATTTAAAAACAACCTGACAGAAAAAGTGTTATAGGGTATAGAAGAGGGAGAAGTCATTTCTTTAATTAGTAGATGAGAGTAGGAAGTAAGATTGATATTTTGGAACCATTATTTGCATGTAAATTGCTTTTCTTCATCAAAACAGAGAATCTTAATTTGTCGTGATATAGAGAGATAAGGTTACAACTTTCTCTAAAGCAAGTAGAGCAAAGAGGCGAGCATAATTATAGTATTAATTTTCAGACTTTCAGAGAATAACGAAACATTTATGGTTATTTTCCCATCTTTATTTCTGTTCTCTAATGGAATTTTTTTTCCCTTCCCAATTTCTCCCCTAAAGCTCTCACATATAAAGGGAAATAATAAGAGAGTACTTTGATAAAAAACAAACAAACAGACATTATAGTAATGTGTTAGTTAAGGGCACATTAAGTGAAAAATTAGTAGAATTATTTTTATATTCTTTTTTCATTTGACCAGGGTCTTTTCTTTTTAAGAGGGATGTTCAAATACCCGCAGTCATATTATATAATTACTGAGTGAGTATAGCAAGGTTTCTGAACAGAATATCAACATATAAAAATCAATTATATTTATAAAATGCATCAGGAACATATAACATTCCTAATATAAGACTTCTTAGGAAACAATAAAAACAAAATTGATAAAATTTTTGAAAATTATCCAAATAATTGGAGAGCTTATGCATGGATTGGAAAACTCAGTATTTTAAGGATATCTCTTCAAATTGGCATATTAATTCAATGTAATACTCATTAAATCCAAGAAATGAAAAAAAATGGAATTGACAAGCCAATTCCCAAACATGTATGAATATAAAAGATGTCAAGAATCGCCTATACAATCTTGAGGAAGAACAAAATGGGAGGACTTGCTGAACTGATATCAAAATTATTATAAATATATTGTAATTAAGATAATGTGACAATGACACAAGATGAGGAAATTAGACCCACAGCTTGGAGAAGAGAGTAGAGAAATCGAGTCATGCTTATATGACACTGGGTGTTCAACAAATGTCAGAGCACTGGGGTCCTTTTAATTATGATTTTGAACTATCATATATTAAAAAAAATAAAGAAACCACCGTGAGCTCAGGTGTGGGTCGCAAATGCGGCTTGGATCTGGGGTTGCTGTGGCTGTGGTGTACACTGGTAGCTACAGCTCTGATTAGACCCCTCGCCTGGGAACCTCCATGTGCCTCAGGTACAGCCCTAAAAATGACAAAAAAAAAAAAAAAAAAAAAAAAAAAAAAGAAACCATCCTGCACTCATCCTAAGTCCCATCACATAGAAACACTAATTCTAGGTTGGCTGTAAATCTATGTCAAAAGAAAAATAATAGAGCTCTTAGAAAGAATATCACAACCTAATGTGAGTGACAGAAGTTCAACTCAAATGAACATAAGCAAAAAAGCCTTTCTTGACACAACCGGAAAACCTGGATTATGGGTCTCACACATCCTGAGCACTGTGTTCCTGTCCATGACTGCTCTGCTAGCTCATGCTTGTGTACAGCACACCTTGTTTTATCGTGCTTTGCCTTGTGCTTTGTGGACACTGCATTTTTACAGATTGAAGATTTGTGGCAACCCTGTGTAGAGCAAGTCTATTGGCATCATTTTGCCCATAGCATTTGCTTACTTCATATCTCTGTGTCACGTTTTTGTAATTCTTGCAATATTTCAAGCTTTTTCTTTATTGCTATATTTGTTTTGGTGATCTGTGGTCAGTGATCTTTGATGTTACTCTTGTAATTTTTTGTTTTGTATTTTTAAATTAAGGCATGACCATTGTGTTTTTAGACATATGAGGTTGCTCACTTAGTAGACTACAGAACCGTGTAAACATAACTTTGATGTGTAGTGAGAAACCAAAAAATTCGTGTCACTCCCTTAATTGCAGCACTCAGCAACCAAACTCACTCTGTCTCCTAGGAATAGCCTGCTTCTAGGATATCTCCTCCAGGTGGACAGGGCAGCCTCCAGCAGACTCATATTCTCTGAGGCTGGCCCCTAAGGAGAGATGGTCTTTTTAGGTACTGACTGTTGGGCTTGATTCATTTATCCTCGATGATGTCCCTGAGGCAGGGTCCTTGATAGGCTCAGCCTGAACTATGTTCCCGTGGAGAGACAGGACTTGTGATGTTTCCACAAGGACGATGTAAAGTGGGAGAGAGGTTCTTTTTCCTAGGGAAGCAATGCTGACCGTTCAGGTTTAAAAAGAAAATAAAAAAAATGAATTTTCGGTCCAAAACTTACTAACTGGATATCAGGATGTTGTAACAGAATCATAACACCAGTGAAACATTTCATGTAATTTTAAAAGTATGCACACTTATTTCCATCAATATAGTGAAATTCATTGAGTAATGAGCATCTAATATGTGCCCTGCCTTTTGTATATATTTTCCCTACATTTCATGACACACCTAAATAATTCTATTTTTATTCCTATTCAAGAGGAAGAAAAATGTCGTCATGGAAATTGTGGTTAGAATCCAGATTTATTTTGACTTCAAACACTGTTGCCTTTCAGTGTACCAAGTTGCATCTCAATAGAAGATCTGGTAGCTCAAATAGCAGTGTTAATAATTGTCACGATCAGCAAAGTATGAGACATATGAGATTGCTCACTTAGTAGACTACAGAAGTAGTCTAGATAGCTTCTTGTGGAATAAACATGGAAAAAGTTTATTTCAAAAGAATTAAACATTATGCATAATTTTTAATTCAAAGAGGACAATTTTCACATATTAAATTTAGAGTTAGATTGCACATAAATTAGCAGTGACAAAGGGTAAAGGCAGAAATATTAAAAACAGCATACATTGTGTTCCCTGTGACTAACACAATATTATTTACAGGTTTGGTTGCTGTGGTGATGGTCTCATATGTTCATCTTCATCCAGAAGCCCAGCAGAGCTTTTCTAGCAGTATAAATAACTTCCAAGTTAAACATATTATTTTAAGATATCACTTAATTTTCATGAATACAGAGAACACTCAATTATATATAATTTCATTACATCACATTATTGGAGTAGTAAATTTAAAAATGTATTTACATCTCTAGTCTTCAAAGATTAGATTCAGAAGAGAGGATTCTGTTTTCCCCCTGATATTTTCTTGCCTTTTTTGCATATTCCTAAAATGATAGGACTTTATTCCTTTAAGATTGGAAGATTTGTAAGCTTTCACATATTCGAGAGCACAGTTGCAACCAGGGACTTCTCAGCTTAAATTTTTAGTACTGTCGAAATATAAAGAAATTTATTGGCAAGATAAGATCTCAAAAAGGCGATCGATACAGGAAAAAAAATGAGCAAAACATTGAGTTAAATGTATTTCATTTAAGATACTTGTCTCCTCTCTGTAAGAAATGTTTTATCATTTGGAGGAATCGTGTTTTCCTGCCTGATGTCAAACTTCCAACCTTATAGGGACCTACTTCCTATTTCCACTCCGTATGGATACTTGACATAGAAACTTCTTATTGACAACTGAAACTTTATGGTATTTAAAATCCAGTTAATCTGTTCTTCCTCTGCCACTTCTCTTCCTTTGCCACTGTCATATAATTTCCTTACATTGATTTTGAGAGCTAGATCATTTAAATGTTCTTTCTGTATCCAACTTGATAGATTTCCCATTTTTATTTCTTTTTATGTCTCTGGGTAATTTGAATTAATCTGTACACGGTATTCATTAATTTTGACATTTGATAAATAATTTTTCTATTTCTTTTTTCTTTATCATCTATTTAATTGCATTACCCTTATCAGAGCTTAAAATTTCCTTGTCAAAATTACCATTACTACTTGAAAATTTTAAATCAATCAATACATGTAAAAATGAACACTTCACAATCTAATGGCTTCCACATAGCTAGGATGGACATGTGAAACATTTCTAAGTGTGTGTTTACACAGCCATTAATTTCTATACAAGGTGGATTAAAATAGCAGTAGCCAATTTAATGCCATCCTAAGTAATATTTATGAATTATAGCATTATATATTCTGGTTATATTTTTATAATATATATGTTCAATATATAAATCATCATTAAAATTACAAAATTGTCACATTCCACATACACTTGTCTGTGTACCATCACTAGTATGTTGATTGTACGTTGGGACACACTGGCTTAAAACATAAAGCCCAGACTCCCAGATTCCAAGACATGTTAGACTCTTTATAATCCCATTTTAGCAGGTTTCTGATCATCTTCAGTTTTGCCCTACACATTTTCCCTGATCTTCTTCATGTTGTTTCTTCTAAAAAGAAGCTTTTCCTTCCAACTTGTTCCCTTAGAAAACTCTCACACCTTTTCCTACATACTTGCCTTGGAGCAATTATTTCATTTCATATGCTTGGTTGTTAACATGCATTACTGGAGTTCCCTTCGTGGCACAGCAGAAATGAATCCTACTAGGAACCATGAGGTTTTGGGTTCGATCCCTGGCCTCCCTCAGTGGGTTAAGGATCCAGCGTTGCTGTGGTGTAGGCTGGTGGCTACAGCTCTGATTCAACCCCTAGCCTGGGAACCTCCGTATGCCGTGGGTTCGACCCTAAAAAACAAAACAAGACCAAAAAACAAACAAACAAATAAAAAATATGCATTACTTCTTATAAACTGGTTTGTTTTGTTTAGTTTTGTTTTTTTGCTTTTTAGGGCCTCGGGTACAGCATATGGAGGTTCCCAGGCTAGGGGTTGAATTGGAGCTATAGCTGCTGGCCTACACCTCAGCCACAGCAACTCAGGGTCTGAGTTGCAACTTTGACCTATACCACAGCTTGAGGCAATGCCGGATCCTTAACCCACTGAGCTGGGCCAGGGATCAAACCCACATCCTCATGGATATTAATTGATTCGTTACTTCCGAGCCATGATGAGAACTCCTAAAAACTGTGCTCCTTGATAAATATCTGTCCTCTGACTTTATTGAAGCCAAGCCTTTAATGATTACTATTTACTGTAAGTAATGCTTCCAATTATCAGTGATTTGGGGGTATTTATATTGATTCAAGTAAATACAAGCAAATCCTTTTCATTTATTCCTTGACAGTAGAATTTATGAAACATTCATTAGAGAAAATTTGGAAAAGTATTAAAAATTTCTTCCTGCTAGGCTGGCTTAGAACATGGGGCTGCTTTAAAGCTGAGTAAATACTTGCTTTTGCAAGCTAGGCTTATGCGTTCATTTGGTTCTTGTCAGTATGTAAAAAAGTAACCACAGTCAAAGATTTTGTCTGGTTATAGTTAGACCGGAGAATCTCTTTCTTATTTCCTGGACTTCTTAGCAGTTAAGCTGAAGTAATTTAGCATTGGTTAGTTAGAAGCCTAGCTTTCACTGACAAAAGTCTTAATGTGAGATGATTAAGAAAAGTCACCCTCAAGCAGTATCTTCTAGTTAAGCTAAAGATGCAGCTGATTTTTCTAATCTTCCAAAGCCCTGTCTTATTGCACTCTGTCAATATCTATTGCAGTTAGTACTTAGAAAGCTGCTCTTAGCAGAACTATTCCTTCTCTACTTTCAAGCAAGCTAATTCTTGCTTAATTTCATCTTATTCCTTCAGTATACTGTGAAAAGCAACAAGAAGAAATCAGCATAAACCAATTCTCTGAACTATTCCAACAATGTTTCCTACGTCTTGAGACATGGGAATACACTGACAGCTTTTTAAGTGTCTCTGGAGGACCATTTTACCAAATGATTTGCCATGCCACTGTCAGGTTCAACAGCACTCCAGCCCTCAGTAGCTGTTTCCTCATTGTGCGTTGTCCAATTCCCACCAAGTGTTACATATTTTAGGTTTTGTTATTCCTGAATTCTAATTCTAGGTACTAATTTCTTTATTGGCTGGGATATATCTAGTAAGCACAGAAACCCAAATGAGAAGAAAATGTATTTCTCTCTTGTAACAATATGGAAGTAGATCCACCAGGGTAGATGGATGGCTGTGTATCATAAAAATACTAAAGAGCCCAGATTCCTTTTGTATTGTTGCTTTGCCATCTTCTATTATTAAAGTTTATAAGAGTAGGCAATTGGAAATGTTAAGGTTTCCCATTACAGGTAATGATAGAATTAAACACTAGCTTTACTTGCATATTATGACTTATTAATTATATATTTAAACTTGTTATATTAATCATTTTACAAATTGCACATTGTTCATTCCATTGGGCACATGATCTAGTTATTCTCAACTAGTCTTTGCTTTTTAGGAATATTAACTTCTGATTGGGCAGGATAAGACAGAATACTCTAATTGAGTGGTGTCCTGGCAGTAGGGTCTGTTCTGTTCAGAATTTGTCACTGCTTATAATTCTGGGGCTCCCAAGAAGGATGATGGCATTCGTTAATAAAAAAAAAAAAAGCTAAAATCATGAGGAAACAATGGAAAGAGAAAACAATTAAAAAATACTGAGAAGAAAATGAGTAAAAAAATCTAGTAAAGATATTCATTTGTTCTCTTGTTTTCTTCTCAAATATCTCTCCATTTTAGCCTCGGTCTGGTAGATTATCCAGGTAAAAATATTTATGTAAATAAAGAGTGAGAAAAGAATAGTAATGACATAATGTACTGTATTCGTAAGCATTTTAGAGTTTGCATCTTGCCTGAGACAATGGAACTAACCTTTGGCAGATGGCATGGAAAGAACAGGTAAAAGTTATAGGTTCTGAAACAGAATTACCTGCAGATAAGTGAGTACTTTTTATTGGAACCATTTGCTAATTGATTTTGCACAGTCAATGAGATGACAGAACCCCAGTTTTCCTCTGAAGGAAAATAGATAGAATTTTTTTATCAGAGAGATTACAACCATGTTGAATAAATAGCACAATAAGATTATCTTCTTAGATAAAAAGGCCAAACTAAACTGACCTATGTTTATCCATATAACTATTTTGTGAGCTGCTTTAGAGCAGATACACTCTTTTTTTTTTTTCCCACTGTACAGCAAGGGGATCAAGTTATCCTTACATGTATACATTACAATCACATTTTTCCCCCACCCTTTCTTCTGTTGCAACATGAGTATCTAGACAAAGTTCTCAATGCTATTCAGCAGGATCTCCTTGTAAATCTATTCTAAGTTGTGTCTGATAAGCCCAAGCTCCTCATCCCTCCCACTCCCTCTCCCTCCCATCAGGCAACCACAAGTCTCTTCTCCAAGTCCATGATTTTCTTTTCTGAAGAGGTGTTCATTTGTGCTGGATATTAGATTCCAGTTATAAGTGATATCATATGGTATTTGTCTTTGTCTTTCTGGCTTATATCACTCAGTATGAGATTCTCTAGTTCCATCCATGTTGCTGCAAATGGCATTATGTCATTCTTTTTTTATGGCTGAGTAGTATTCCATTGTGTATATATACCACTTCTTCCTAATCCAATCATCTGTCGATGGACATTTGGGTTGTTTCCATGTCCTGACTATTGTGAATAGTGCTGCAATGAACATGCGGGTGCACGTGTCTCTTTTAAGTAGAGTTTTGTCCAGATAGATGCCCAAGAGTGGGATTGTGGGGTCATATGGAAGTTCTATGTATAGATTTCTAAGGTATCTCCAAACTGTTCTTCATAGTGGCTGTGCCAGTTTACATTCCCACCCACAGTGCAGGAGGTTCCCTTTTCTCCACAGCCCCTCCAGCACTTGTTATTTGTCGATTTATTAATGATGGCCATTCTGACTGGTGTGAGGTGGTATCTCATGGTAGTTTTGATTTGCATTTCTCTTATAATCGGCAATGTTGAGCATTTTTTCATGTGTTTGCTGGCCATCTGTATATCTTCCTTGGAGAAATGTCTATTCAGGTCTTTTGCCCATTTTTCCATTGATTGATTGGCTTTTTTGCTGTTGGGTTGTATAAGTTGCTTATATATTCTAGAGATTAAGCCCTTGTTGGTTGCATCATTTGAAACTATTTTCTCCCATTCTGAAAGTTGTCTTTTTGTTTTGTTTTTGGTTTCCTTTGCTGTGCAAAAGCTTTTCAGTTTGATGAGGTCCCATGGGTTTATTTTTGCTCTAGTTTCTATTGCTTTGGGAGACTGACCTGAGAAAATATTCATGATGTTGATGTCAGAGAGTGTTTTGCCTATGTTTTCTTCTAGGAGTTTGATGGTGTCCTGGCGTATATTTAAGTCTTTCAGCCATTTTGAGTTTATTTTTGTGCATGGTGTGAGGGTGTGTTCTAGTTTCATTGCTTTGCATGCAGCTGTCCAGGTTTCCCAGCAATGCTTGCTGAATAGACTTTCTTTTTCCCATTTGATGCTCTTGCCTCCCTTGTCAAAGATTAATTGACCATAGGTGTCAGGGTTTATTTCTGTGTTCTCTATTCTGTTCCATTGGTCTGTCTGTCTGTTTTGATACCAGTACCACACTGTTTTGATGACTGTGGCTTTGTGGTAATTCTTGAAGTCTGGGAGAGTTATGCCTCCTGCTTGGTTTTTGTATCTCAGGATTGCTTTGGCGATTCTGGGTCTTTTGTGGTTCCATATAAATGTTTGGATTGTTTGTTCTAGTTCTGTGAAAAATGTCATGGGTAATTTGATAAGGATTGCATTGAATCTGTAGATTGCTTTGGGTAGTATGGCCATTTTCACAATATTGATTTTTCCAATCCAGGAACATGGAATATCTTTCCATTTCTTTACATCTTCTTTGATTTCTTTGATTAAAGTTTTATAGTTCTTGGCATATAGGTCCTTTACCTCTTTGGTCAGGTGTATTCTGAGGTATTTGATTTTGTGAGGTGCAATTTTAAAAGGTATTGCATTTTTGTATTCCTTTTCTAATATTTCATTGCTGGTATACAGAAAAGCAGCTGACTTCTGAATGTTAATCTTATATCCTGCTACTTTGCTGAATTTATTAATCAGTTCAAGTAGTTTTTGGGTTGAGTCCTCAGGGTTTTCTATGTATAGTATCATGTCATCTGCATACAGTGACAGTTTGATCTCATCTCTTCCTATATGGATGCCTTTTATTTCTTTTGTTTGTCTAATTGCTGTGGCTAGGACTTCCAAAACTATGTTGAAGAGCAGTGGTGAGAGTGGGCATCCCTGTCTTGTTCCAGATTTGAGTGAGAAGTCTTTCAGTTTTTCCCCATTGAGTATTATATTTGCTGTGGGTTTATCACAAATGGCTTTGATTATATTCAGGAATGTTCCCTCTATACCCACTTTGGCGAGGGTCTTGATCATGAATGGATATTGGACTTTGTCAAATGCTTTTTCTGCGTCTATTGAGATGATCATATGATTTTTGACTTTTCTTTTGTTAATGTGGTGTATGATGCTGATTGATTTGCGTATGTTGAACCATCCTTGTGAACCTGGGATGAACCCTACCTGGTCATGGTGTATAACTTTTTTGATATGTTGTTGGATTCAGTTGGCTAAGATTTTGTTGAGAATTTTTGCATCTATATTCATCAATGATATTGGGCGATAGTTTTCTTTTTTGGTGGTATCTCTGTCTGGTTTTGGAATGAGGGTGATGGTGGCATCATAGAATGTCTTTGGGAGTATTCCTTCTTCAAACTTTTGAAAGAGTTTAAGGAGGATGGGCACCAATTCCTCTTTATATGTTTGATAGAATTCACCTGTGAAGCCATCTGGTCCTGGACTTTTATTTGTAGGGAGTGTTTTTATGACCTCTTCGATTTCATTTCTAGTGATCGGTTTGTTCAGTTGGTCTGTTTCTACTTGATTCAGTTTGGCAGGCTGTAAGATTCTAGAAAATTGTCCATTTCTTCCAGATTGTCAAACTTGTTGCCGTATAGTTGTTCATAGTATTCTTTTATGTTTTTTTGTATTTCTGCTGTATCCGTTGTGATTTCTCCTTTTTCATTTATAATTTTGGTTATTTGGGTTCTTTCTCTCCTCTTATTAGTGAGTCTGGCCAGGGGTTTGTCAATTTTGTTCACCTTTTCAAAGAACCAGCTCTTGGTTTTATTAATTTTCTCTATTGTTTTTTGAGTCTCTATTTTATTGATTTCTTCTTTGATCTTTATAATTTCCTTCCTTCTGCTGACTTTAGGTCTTTTTTGTTCTTCTTTTTCTAATTCGTTTAGGTGGAGGGTTAAGATGTCAATTTGGGATCTTTCTTCTTTTTTGAGAAAGTCCCTCTCAGCACTGCTTTCGCAGCATCCCATAGATTTTGAGAGGTTGTGTCTTCATTATTGTTTGTCTCAAGGTATTTTTTAATTTCCTTCTTGATTTCCTCATTGACCCATTTGTTTTTTAGTAGCATGTTGTTTAGTCTCCATGTAGTAGGTTTTTTCTCTTTCCTTTTCCCATGGTTGATTTCTAATTTCATGGCATTGTGGTCAGAGAAGATACTTGAGATAATTTCTACGCTGCTAAATTTATTGAGGTTAGCTTTGTGTCCCAATATGTGGTCGATTCTTGAGAATGTTCCATGAGCATTTGAGAAGAATGTGTATTCTTCTTTTTTTGGATGTAGTGTCCTGAAGATATCAATTAAGTCTAACTTTTCTTTTTTTTTTTTTTTTTTTTTTTTTGTCTTTTTGTCTTTTGTTGTTGTTGCTATTTCTTGGGCCGCTCCCGCGGCATATGGAGGTTCCCAGGCTAGGGGTCCAATCGGAGCTGTAGCCACCGGCCTACGCCAGAGCCACAGCAACGCGGGATCCGAGCCACGTCTGCAACCTTCACCACAGCTCACGGCAACGCCGGATCGTTAACCCACTGAGCAAGGGCAGGGACCGAACCCGCAACCTCATGGTTCCTAGTCGGATTCGTTAACCACTGCGCCACGACGGGAACTCCAAGTCTAACTTTTCTATTGTTTCCTTTAGGTCTCTGTTGCTTTATTGGTTTCTGTCTAGAGGATCTGTCCATTGATGTGAGGGGGGTATTAAGGTCTCCTACTATGATTGTATTCTCATCAATATCTCCCTTTATGTCTGTTAATATTTGTTGTATGTATCTGGGTGCCCCTATATTTGGGGCATATATGTTGACGATAGTAACATCCTCTCCTTGGATGGATCCCTTAATCATTAAGTAGTGTCCTTTTTTGTCTTTCTTTATGTCTTTTGTTTTAAAGTCTATTTTGTCTGATATGAGTGTTGTGACTCCTGCTTTTCTGTCATGTCTATTGGTGTGAAATATTTTCCCCACCCTTTCACTTTCAATCTATATGTATCCTTTGTCCTAAGGTGAGTTTCTTGTAGGTAGCATATTGAAGGTTTTTGCCTTTTTATTCACTCAGCCACTCTGTCTTTTGATTGGGGCATTCAGCCCATTGACATTTAAGGTGATAATTGATAGATGATTATTTATTGCCATTTTGAACCTCTTGTTCCAGTTGATTCTATGGCTCTCCATTCTTCCTTTCTTTCTTTTTTTTTTTTTTTTTTTTTTTTTTGGTTGGACGGTCTCCTGTTATTATCTGCTTGAGTGTTTTTTTTGTTTGTTTGTTTTGTTTTGTTTTTTCATTTTTTGCGAATGCAATATTTGTTTTTGGCTTGTGGTTGCCCTGTTTTTTAAGTATGCTAACCCCTTCCTATAATTGTGTGTTTTAGCTTGATGGTCCTGTAAGTTCAAACACTTCATTACTATATTAAAATTAAGAAGAGAAACATACAAACAAACAAACAAAAAGGGTTATTTATTTCCTAACATCCCTTGCCCTCATTTTATGATTTTGATGACTCTTTTTTTATTTTTTTTCTTTTTAATTTTATTTTGTTTGAAGCATGTTCATGATTAAATCTGTATGCTGGCTTATTTGAGTGACTGCTAGATACACTCTTTCAATACAAGTGAAGAAATTGCTGGTGTCCTTTATAGTATGCTGATATAAAGACAGACCAAGTAAGCCTGAGAGAGTAAACAATTCACCTAGAATCAAATGATTACATCCAATGTGGATGTAGAATTTGATTAAATATTTAAATGACCATTTTGTTTTTAATAATTAAAATGTAATTCAGAAGGAAATTTTATATAATGTCCATATTTCACTGAAATTGTAACTTTCTCACCTCTGCATTTTAAAAGTCTGTGTAAGTCAACATTGTACTCATATCTCAGTCACCTAAATATCAAGAGAATTATTTAGAGAAGTAGTCTGAGACTTTTAGTGAGTTGTGTATCTCTCTTTTTTGTGACTTAATTTCTTTTTTCCTATGGAATAGAAATAACAGATGTTTTGATGCAAGACATTGTTAAAGATGGAAATAATTAAACATGTATTTCAAATCATTTCATTTTAAAAATAGACCTCATTATTTAGAGCAGCGTTTAGAAATTTTAAACCTAAAATTTCAGAAAAACTGAGAATACAATATGGAGTGTTCCCATATACAACCCCACAAAATTATTCTTCTTATTTTTTACTATTGACATCTATACCTGGTTTGCATTACAATTAATTATTCAATATTGATGCAATATTGTTTATCAGAGTTCATAGCTTATTCATTTGTCCTTAGTTTTTACCTACTATCTTTTCTGCTGAAGGGTACCACATTACATTTAGTCATTATGTGTCTTTTTTTTTTTTTTTTTGTCTTTTTGACATTTCTTGGGCCGCTCCCGCGGCATATGGAAGTTCCCAGGCTAGGGGTTGAATCGGAGCTGTAGCCACCAGCCTACGCCAGAGCCACAGCAACGCGGGATCCGACCCGCGTCTGCAACATACACCACAGCTCACGGCAACACCGGATCGTTAACCCACTGAGCAAGGGCAGGGACTGAACCCGCAACCTCATGGTTCCTAGTCGGATTCGTTAACCACTGCGCCACGACGGGAACTCCCATTATGTGTCTTTAGGCTCTGCTTGGCTATGAAAGTTGCTTCACTTTTCCTCATATTTGATGTCCTTGAAAATTTTGAGAATTGTTCAGGCATATATATCATAGGATGCTCTTGGAGCTTGTCTGAAATTTTTCTCGTGATTAGACTAGGGTTATAGGTTTGAGGGAAGAAGATCACAAAGGTAGTTTCATTTTCATCCTGTTACATCCAGGATATACCCATGATTTATGACAGTTAGTGTTGATGTTGATTACATGGTACCGTTGTCAATTTATCCACTCTAAATCGTTTTTCCCCTGTTTATGTTGTAATCTTTTGAAGAAAGTCTCTGTGCACAGCCACCCCTTAGTGAGTGTGGAGTTATAGTCCCTGTCCTTTAGGAAGGAATAGCTATCTACGTCTATATTATATCTATATTATATACAGATATGTGTATGTATATTCATCTACATACTGAATATGTATTACGTATATATTCTATTAGTTCTGTTTCTCTGAAGGAAGGAAACCGACATAGTTTCCTTATGTCAGTGTTTTCGAATGCTAGAGAAGCTGTAGTAAGAAATACATTTTATACAGTGACCAACTAAACATCTCCCCAACACACACACGCACACACACACACATTAAAGTTGGTCTTTTCAACAAATTCAATTTCATGTCAGATATCATTTATTAAATCTAATAGCTCACAGATCTTCAGACCACCTTCCTACAAGTTAGAAAACAATTAAATGCGTAAGTGTGTTTGGCTTGTCAGAACACACAAAGATAATGCTGTGCATACCATCTAAGCCTGATTGAGTTTTTTCCTTTCTATTTCTTCATTTTGGTCAAGGATGAGAATTCTAGTTCGATTAAATAAGTTGTGATTAATAACAATTTCCTCTGTTTAGCAATGTAAAATATTCCATAACTTAATCAGAAGTCATAATGTGTTAATACCTGACAATTACTTTTCAATGCAAATGAAGAACTGAATTATAATAATTGTAATGGACTCTAATAATGAATGGGTTTTAATATTTATTCCTTTTAGGTGTGAGGTTTAACTCAGTTATTGATGCAACGTTTTGAATAGCAAGTAGATCTTCTACAAGTTTTTCTATTTTATTCAATATAGCAATGATTAAAAATTTGAGGCAGAATAACTAAGACGTAAATGTTTCTAATTTTATTTTATTCAAGCTCCTTTAGTTATTGGTGTCCTCTTCAGTGGTTTGCAACAGATTTGGAGAACAAGTGGAAGAAGGAGTCACCAAGACATTTGAGTCTTGTTTGCCATAACAGTAATATTTTTGGAAGCCTTCATGTTTGGGATGTTGACAATATTGCTAATCACCCCTCAACACACTCTAAGTTCAGCCCATAAAGAATGCTTTAAGTGCCAGTTAAATACATTATTTTTATTATCAAAATACCACATAGAAAATAACAGCCAACTCTGATTACTTTACATTTAGAGAAGCATGAAATTCACTTTTGGGCTCACAATCTGTCAAGAATGGTGAGATGTCTGAGATTTTGCCCTTCTTGTCATCTAACAAGTCAGCCTGCCATAGTTTCAAGATCCTAGCAAAAGACATGGGACTCCTGGGACAGAATTGAAGGGCTTTATTACTCCTGGCAAACGAGGCAGCATGAGCATCACTCTTCTTTTACTTCCTGTGTCCCATGGGGGTGACATGGAGATGGACTTGGTCAGAGCATTCAATGAATGTTACAGTTGAGAAACTCGAGTTTAGAAAGCCTTGGTCTTTTGAAGGGCTTCAAGTAAACCTGTCCAACTTTGAGTCAAAGGGGGACATTAATTTTAGTATCCAGAGCATCACACAAATATACTTCTGACTCTAGGGAGACATTACATCTATTTTCCAACCTTTCATGCTATATAGACATTCTCAAAAAGGTATTTTAGAACAAAGCTTTCATTGCTCTTTGTTTGCAAGATATACAGAAGTGCAAGAGATATATGGAGAATCATCTCCCAACATAATCTCTCTTAGACTTTTCCTGGGACAAGCAATACATTTTAAGATGATACAATAGGTTTCGTTAATTTTATGCAAAAATATCAGATATTGTATCATCACCAAAACGTATAGTTTTGAATTTGTAAGCTGATATTTCATTTTAAAAGTCATATAGTCCAGTTCTATACATCCTGTAGGAATAATTCTTCGGGAAGTTGTGTGAGCTGTTTTATTTTTCCCATTTGTCTCAAATTATGAATTAAATAAGGCAAAAATACCTTTTCTGTTAGGAAATTCTATTGATAAATTAATTTTTTCCTTGAAAATATTTTGGGCACTATTGAGTCATTTGCTAAATTTCCAATTAAGTTTTCAAATTTGAAGTTTCAAAAATTTATGTGAAATGACGAAATAAAATCAAATAACCTTTTTTTTTTTTTTTTTAGTCAATGTGTGCTTCCCACACACCCCCTCCATGCCCTTTTCCCACTGTTCTTATAATTGCTACAGTGCTCTTTTACAATGTGTGCAGTGGGACTTGTGAGCTGTACTTTGATGTATTCTATGCCTTGCTATCTTACATTTCATCCCATCCATTCTGGAAATCCCATTCTATTCCATGCACTCTGTTAAATAAATAGTGGTCACCACTCAATTTATTTCATCCTCTATTATCGGTTTTCGAGCTACAGTTTTTTTTTTTAAAAACATACTCTCTGTGTTAAAATAATTCAAATTGTTTCCAAATCTGGGAGTAAGAGCTGTAATTACTTTGAAAAGAGACCTTATTTTGGTATTAAAATGATAGCAGGGGAATACTATGCAAGTATTAAAAATGGCTTCAGTATTAGTGTTATAAAAATTACTTTTATTTGACTCCAAAATGTGTGTTTTGTTTTAAAATGCATTATTTGATCCAAAAGTCTACCAGTCTTTGAAATTAAAAAAAAAGTAACTAAAGACTGTCATTATAAAAATTATGCCCCAAATCCTTTTTGTTTCTAGATCATAAATTAACCTGTTCATATAAGTGACAGTTAACTAGCCCCTCTCTCTGCATATGTATAATGTCTGTAAAAGAAATTATATGTAAAACTTTTGCTCTGTGCCCCGAAAAAGAGTTTTAGAAAGTAGACATCAGCAATGGGTGAGAAAGAGGAGTTTAATAATTGAATCATTAAGTATATCTGCTTAAAATTCTCTGCAGATTTATTTATAAGATAATATGAGGATTGCTACACGGAGAGATAGGATCTATTTGTGCACTGAGGATTTTGGAGTCAAACAATTTGGTTTCTTTGAGTTATTTCTCTAGTGTATTTTGTTAGTCTGTGTGAAAAATTGTGTAGAATATTTAATCAAGAGTATAAGAGTACTAAGTTACAGAATTTGTCAAATGTCCATTTATAGTATATTTCTTGATTACTATTACAAGGGTTCTCTTGCGGTGCAGTGAGTTAAGGATCTGGCATTATCACTGCAGTGGTTTGGGTTGGTGCTTTGGTTGATCCCTGGCTTGGAAACTTCCACATGCCATGAGCATGGCCAAAAAAAAAAAAAAAAAAATTACAATGTTAAACATTCTATCTTTTAAGCTAAAAAATCAAATTCCACTGGCATGCATAGAGATTTTTGTGAGGAGTATTATTTTCCTTTGTTTGAAATCTTAAAATAATAATTAGCTCATGCGAAGGAAGAAACTATGAATACAGCTGAAGATAGAGATGTCTCTTTTTTTAACATTTTTATTCATTTATTCTTTCTTTTCTTGATGGCTTTTAGTCAAGATGGTACTTCTGTATATGAAGATTTTTTTTTTTTTAATTTAGGAGCAAGTCCTATTGAATGGATTTCCTACAAAGTTTAGTTTCTATAGCAACTGTAACTGTCTTTTATTTTCACATGTACCATTTAAAATTAGTTGACAATAATAATTATAGACTTACTTTAAGATAAAACACTTGCTGTACAGCAAAGATACATATAAAGAGATGGTTTGGGGAAAATTGTCCTAGTTTAGAGAAACTGAAATTACTTTTTAAGGAAGATTTGATTTTCTTACTTAGATGATTGAAATTCTATCTACATATCTGGTGTGAAGTATTGAGCTGATTATTCATATACACAAAGAACACTTTCCCTCCATAATTTCAAAATCACATTTGTTATCCTAAATTTTTACTTTTCTCTCTCTATCCCTCCTCCCACCCAACCTTTCTCCCTTTCTCTCTTATACACTCTCTCTCTCCGTCTAGGTGTGTGTTCATGCACCAAACTTGTCAAAACTTCTTTAGTTCAGCTATTATTTCTTTGGAAATATTTTGAGTAATGAACAATAGAATAAAGTAGAAAACACACACATTACCATTATCGTCTTTTACTTATTAAATCTCTTAGACTATAGACCTTCTAAAGAAGCCAAAGTAAGGTTTTATATAATTGGAAGAAATGTCCCTCAACTTAGAAGATGAAAAGGAAATCCAAATTTAACATATTTTTTTCTGGTTACTTCAGATTTAGTTCCATCATGCTGTTGAAAGCAAAATTATTTATCTACTTCAATTGTTTTACATAAGTTAATATATAAACAGGAAAGTACTTTTTAGTCATTGGATTATTTAAAGTACCCATTAAAATAGTATCATACTGATTATGATGTTACCAGCTCAGAAATGAATAAAATGGGATTTAAATTGTTTTGCAATTTCCCTCTGCAATATCACTTTATTAATGCCATTTCTTTGTTCAAGAATGAAAGTAACACAGCATGACAATTCAGTGCAGCAAAACTAATTGTGGTGCACTTCAGTACCCAATAACGATAAAAGTTTTTCCCAGAATGTACAATTTTTCTGGAGCTCCCTTGTGGTCTAGTGGTTAAGGGGCTGGCATTGTTGTTGCTGTGGCCCAGGAACTTCTGCATGCCTCAGAATTTTTTTCTCTGATGTAAAAAAAGCATAAGCAGATTAGAATTCTCTTGATGACATTTTTTTAGGCTGCTAGGATTTAGTGGGGGAATGGTGTGCTGTGAGGGGGTGCCATGGACAGCAGAGGAGGAAGAGAGCAACTACCAGCTGCTATTCAGAGACCAGCTACGACAATGAATGTTCCAGTTCCTCCACTACTTCTTTTTTTAAAGTTTTATTCAGAAAGCCTGTGGGATCCACAGAAGGGCTCCTCCTGAATGTTCATGGTGAAGCAGATTGTGCAGTTCCAGGGCTTGACTGTGGTCATGCTCCACTCAGAGCTCCTCCTGAGGGGAGTGTGGTTGACTGCCAGCTTGAGCATTGCCCTCTGAGATAGTAATGCAATCCCACTTCTAAAAGATGTGGGGCTCCTTAATGGGCTGCTTTTGCTCAAGACTCTCCATCAACTTGGTTGACATTTTCTTGGAACTGGGCTGTGGTGGGAGATTCTTTTAACCCAGTCCTCCTCTCTCCCTCTTCTTCACCAGTGTCCCATCTGCATCATCAGGTCTGAAGATTCTTCCCCTCTTCTCTAGACTCCTCCTCATTATCCTTCACAGGCTTTTTTTTTTCCCTCATGGTGAGCATCTCACAGATAATCACAATACTCAGCTGTTTTGGCATCTGTTTCTCAGCATACTTGAACTGACATTGATTTTTAGAAACTATCAATAATTTGATATTAGATGTGCTAATCATGACATATTTATTGGATACTCAGGTGTAGACATTGAATAGGCAGTTATGCACACAAGTCTGAAGATATAGGATGTGAGAAGAGAGGTCTAGCCTGGAGATAGAAATTTGGGAGTTGACCAAGTATCAATGATATTTAAGCAGTAAAACAAGATGAGTTTGCCAAGGTATCAGTGTAAACGGAGTGATGGAGGGGCCTGAGGATTAAGCCCTGAGTGACTATCTCAACCAAGAAAGATAAATGAGTAGGAGAGAGATCAGGGGGGTGTGGAAGTCAAGTGGAGAAAGTTTCTCAAGGAAGTCTATAATTAACCATGCAAATACTGCTGGTGGATCAAGCAATATGAAGTCTCAGAATTGGTGATTGGATTTAGAAATTATGGAGCATTTGCTGACCTTGAGAAGAATGGTTAGAGGAGATGTAGTAGTGGG
Source organism: Sus scrofa (assembly GCF_054392235.1). NCBI lineage: Eukaryota > Metazoa > Chordata > Mammalia > Artiodactyla > Suidae > Sus > Sus scrofa. The sequence goes on along the minus strand of NC_139386.1, from coordinate 27,694,493 downwards.
AGACAGATTTGAGTGGATTATCAAGAAAGAACAGGTAAAAAAGTGAACATGAAAATGAAGACAGTTGGAAGTTTCCCTGTGGTGTAGCGGCTCTGGTGTTGCTGCAGCTGTGGCTCAGGTCATAACTGCAGCATGGGTTTGAACATGTTGTGGCCACAGTCCCCCTACCCTCCCCCCCCCAAAAAAAATGAAGACAGTGAATATAGAAAATGTCAAGAAGTTTTTCCATAAAGGGGAACAGGGTAATCGGTATTTCCTAGAGAATATGGTAGATGCAAGGAGTTTTCTGTTCATTTGTTTACTTTTGCTTCTGTTTTTAAGAAGGGAAAAATGATATTTTTATCCTAATACCAATGGTCCAGGAAGGAGGGGAAAGGCATTCTGAGGCAATGTCCTAGAGTTAGAAAGAAGGGATAGGGTGGACAGCTCAACACTTATAATAGATGGAAATGCAGATTGAATAGGCACAGATGGAGGTAGGTGGATAAATGTGGGTGCAGGCCCTTGTGGAAAATCTCTCCTAACTGATTCTATTTTCTGAGGGAAAGTGGAATCAAAGGGAGGTGTTAGAGGTTTATATTTATCTAGAGAGAGTGAATAGCTTCAGGAATTGCAGTATGATTGCCTTGCAGCATTAAGAACCCATTTGGGGTTTAGGCATGAATGTAAAATGAGAGCAGTCAGCACGTACTGGTTTTTTCGGTAATCATGTTCAGCTCTGCAGGGACAGCACAAACAGGCACTGGACTGGATTTAATTAGGGTTTGGGTTTTACCAATTGAATTCTAGGAAGGAAGAGAGGGGCAATACAGTTGAAGTGGTAAGCAAGGGAGTGATTTTAATACAGGGCAAGAGAGGACATGAAGATGATAAGCATTCAGGTTACCCCACTATCTCTAAAGACATACCATAATAAGCAAATGCCAGTGGAGTTTCTGAGTAAAATTTTCCTTATGTGACATGTTTATTCCATCTATCAGCATGGCTCAGAGATAGGCTCAGGAGTGGAGTGGGGTGTGGTGTTTGCAAAGGAAAATTGCCAAGGGAAGTACCAGAACACATCATCTGCCGGCTCATAGCTTCTTGGACTGAATTGAAGGATTGATAAGGCAGAGATATTAATGGCTCATTTTTCAAAAAAGCAGGCTTTTCATGTTAACAAAATATATCAGTGGAAATATTTGTCAAAGCGGGAAGCTTACTCAAGGATAATGTTTTGCTTAGATAGCTTGGGCCAGCATGCATATTTTCTGCAAGAGCTAGTCAAAAGATTTTATTGAGAGCAAGAATTCCACATTGGAACGCATAAGTGACATTTCTACCTCAGCTAATTTCTTTGTGCATTTAGTACATTATGCTTTATGGTAATTTCCATTAAAATGATAAATGCAATTATTCCTTGTAAGTACAGGGAAAAAACAGTAAAACATGAATATGATGCCACTTCTACCAGACATACCTCAATAATTTCTTAAAACTGCTTTTTAGGTACTGTGCACTCAAATTTTTTTTCTTTTTTCTTTTTTTTCCCCTTTGTTTAGGGCCTCACTCCTGCGGCATATTGAGGTTCCCAGGCTAGGGGTAGAATCCGAGCTGTAGCTGCTGGCCTACAGCACAGCCATAGCAACACAAGATCTGAGCCGTGTCTGCGATCTACACTACGGCTCATGGCAAAGCCAGATCCTTAACCCACTGAGGGAGGCCAGGGATCAAACCCGCAACCACATGGTTCCTGATCGTATTTGTTTCCACTGCACCACAATGGGAAGTCCTCAATTTTTTTTTGAATTAAAGTTCTTTAAATAAGCTAAAGCCTATAATTTTATAATTTATATGTCCCAACAAATTATTTTGTTACATCAATAATTCTTAGATTTTGGTAAAGGTCAAATTTTTAAAATATAAGGATATAAAATTAATACACTTCCTGGCTTGATTTGTTACTGAAATTAAATTCGGTTTCCTATATGTACATTTGTTGAATAAATATACCAATATTTTATACAACAGCAAAGTTGACTAAGCAGTGGTAGTTAAAAATTTCTTTTGAGGCGTTCCTGTTGTGGATCAATGGGTTAAAAACCTGACTAGTATCCATGAGGACCTGGGTTCGATCCCTGGCCTTGTTCAGTGGGTTAAAGCATCCCACATTGCTAGAAACTGTCTCGTAGGTCATAGACGCTGCTCGGATCTGGCGTTACTGTGGCTGTGGTATAGGCTGGAAGCGATGGCTCTGATTTGACCCCTAGCCTGGGAACCCCCGTATGCTGTGAGTGTGGCCCTAAAAATACAAAATAAAAGTTTCTTTTGAATTGTCAACATCTCAGCAAAATTTATACAGCTAACAAACCATATTTCTGAAGACCATGTTTACAATCTTTTGTGGTAGGAAAAATGTACATATAATTTCTTTGACTTTTCAACTATTAGTTATCCTAAAGATAATATTTTTTCTTATCTAAGAATGATTCTATAGTGTGACAACTGTTCCTTAAAAGTACCATTCCACCTCTGAGAATAAGCTGATATTTTTCTTAAGGCACAGTAAACATCTCCATCCATAAGAAATTGGCTTGCTGCCTATGAAGTGAATCCCTGTGCCCCGGTTGTGTGGGAAGGATGAATCTGTCATATGCTTTTTAGGAGTATCAATTTCAGGGTCGAGCAGATTGGGACTCATTCTGGTTCTGTCACTCATGCATGGGCTGTGTGAATTTGGGCAAGTCACTTCATCCTTTTGTGCCTCCACTTTGTCACCTGTGTTCCCCTCACACCCTTGAATAGAATTTTAAATACAAAAGAGTAGGCCTTGGTCTGGTTTAACAAAGAATCTTTAGTGCCCAGCATACAAACAGGTCCCGAATAAATATTGTTAATTGGATAAATATATAAACCATATAGCTAGAAGAGTCACTATATAGTAGGAATATTTTGAGGAGAATTTAGCATAATTCAGGATGAGTACAGAGCACTGCCCTGGAACAGAGTAACTCTTCTTACTGTGGAGAGTTCAAGATAAGCCAGGATAAGTTTTCCTTCTGTGTCTCACCTCTATTTCCCCTTCAGAATGTGGCTGGCATTTATACTAGGACAAGTGGCCCTGTACCATACTTTAGCACCTGGGAATTGTGTAAGAGGGGAAATATTTATTTTATTACTACTCATATCTCCTAAGCCTTTCAAAATACTTGGGAGAAGTGGAAAGAACCCAAGTGGATTCAAGTATTTTAGCATACAATCTAACACTCATGCTATCAATGAAAATGTTTTTTAGAGCTTATGCATGCATACCATAAAACTGGAGCTAGTATACTTGATTCTTCATTGATTTTAAGATGCATATTTAAAAGTTTTACATATCCAAAATCTAGATGCATTTTATAATCAAAGCCATCTTACAATTAATTGTTCTTTTTCTTCCTCCCTCTCTCCCTCCCTCCCTTTTTCTTTCTTTCTTTTTCTTCTTTCCTTCCTTCCTTCCTTCTTTCTCTTTCCTACGTTCTTTCTTTCTTTCTTTCTTTCTTTCTTTCTTTCTTTCTCTCTTTCTTTCTTTCTTTCTCTTTCTTTCTTTCTTTCTTTCTTTCTTTCTTTCTTTCTTTCTTTCTTTCTTTCTTTCTTTCTTTCTCTCTCTCTCTCTCTCTCTCTCTCTCTCTCTCTCTTTCTTTCTTTCTTTCTCTCTTTCTCCCTTCCTCCCTTCCTCCCTTCCTTCTTTGTAGTTCCTAATAGGGTATCTTAAATATATTTAATGAAATATGGTACAGATATATATTAGAACACTATTTCTAAATGTTTATTTCTTATCACAACCTAACTCTGGAAAGGACCATCTTAGGCATTTTTTAAATTTCTCACCCTATGATATTTTAATACAATAAGTATACTCTATATCTGTTTATATGTTGTGTGTATATATGCATTTTATGAATAAAAACAGATATTTCTGCCCCCTAGAACCAGTCTTCATCCCCTGGAGGCACTATTACACCCATTGAGAATGCAGATATTAAAGTGATACTCAATATTATTCTCAGTTTTTAAAATATCATTTACTAGAATATTGGAAATCATAAACTAGTTCTTAGATTTAGAGCTGTTGGCTTTAATTATATAACAGACTGACAAGGAATTTTATTATGATGATGAATGACTGTCAAAATGCATGTAAAGTTTGAACATTTGCTATTTACCTCAACAATCAGAAAACTATCCATATTTTTTGTTAATAAAGAAAAGATCAGGTGCATCTAGTGGTATCATTCAACTTCTCATTCTCATTTTATGAAATAAGACTATTTAATAATTTCAGTGTATATACATTTAGGATGTACACTACTTCACCTTTACTTACAAATTCATGGTTTTAACTGAACACTATATCAATAAAGAGATTTTTAAAGACCATCTAGTTTCCATGGAGTGCTAAGAGGTACTTTCTCTATAGTCCACATATGCACTCAGTGGGGAGGATGAAGATGTGCAGTTCTCAAAGTCTCTGAGTAGCACCTTCCTACGGCAGTCTAAGCAGCTTTGGGATTCCCACCTCCAAGAGTAATGACGGAATACAGAGCTCGGTCTATTTGTGAGCAGTCTCGCCAGAGGGAAGTTAGGGACACAGTTTATGACCATCAAATCAGGATGTTCTCTTGAAAAACTAATTGTTATACTGAATAGCTTGAACTGATGAATAAAGAAGTGATTTATTGACCTGGAGAGTATTTTTAAATGGCAAAGTTGTTCAGGGTGTTCTTAAATATTCACTTATCAATTCTCTGGGCTATGAAATTTAGCTTCCATCTTTTAAAATTAGTGGTGCAAAAAAACCTTAAAAATTAGCGATACATAAAACATTTAACTTTGTTGTATGTATTGCAATATTATTTTATATTTGACAACTCAGACATGTGTATATTGGCCTAGTTGTACTGGGTTGTGTTAAAATGGCTATTTTTGAGACTCAAATGTGTCAAAACAATGTGCTGTTGTTTGGGGGATGTCAACCATTCTAGCAACCAAGCAATGTATCAACCACAATGAACACAGGCAGTACTCAAAAGAGACTCATCAGCAGTGTACAGACATCCATATCAAGGCTTTATCAATAGAGTTAGTTTTATACACGCTTTTTGTAAATAAACTGAAAGTGAATTCAAAACCAGAAATCATCTCCTCCACTGCTCCTAGTACTTGCTCTTTCTCTGCCTTTTAATCGAAGCATCTCCATGATACTCCGAGCATAGACATCTCTTAGGTTAACACTGATGTATGAGTCAGTGGCTATATTCTTGGTAAGCTTCTTCAAAGCCTCGCGCTGTCTAACAGCTGCTTCCTTGAGCTTTAAGGTGAAGTAGCAGGCAGAGAAGCGGTCGTTAATAATAGCGATAGGCAAGGCCAAGACAAGGATTCCTGATAAGATACACACAAAGGCCACAATTTTGCCCGTGGTTGTGTCTGGTCTGATATCCCCATACCCCACGGTAGTCATGGAAGTCGTGGCCCACCACCACGCACAAGGGACACTTGTGAAGGTTGTGTCAGGGATGCTCTGCTCAGCGAAATACTCCACGGTGGAAAATATAGAGATTCCCACAGACAGAAATAGGAGTAGCAGGCCAACTTCCTCGTAACACTGGGTGATTGTCATTCCAAGTGACCGTAAACCTGTAATAGAACAACGGGTGTCAGTCATGGGCACCCCCACTCTTCACCTCTGTCCTTCTCCCGCTTCCCCTCTCCTTCCCTGCTATCCACCCACACATGCGTTTCTCACTGAATATGGCTCCAGTCTTGGGAAGTGTTCTGGGGATACACAGATGATCAACTCTAATCCTCAAGAAGTCCTTAGTCTAGTTGATGCGGCCAAATTGAGAAGGATAGAATGAAATATAATTAGATTCATTCATTCACTTCTCTATTAAACACTTATGATTTATGCACACACACACAAAAAAATGTGAGAGATGAGGTGGAGGACAGGCAGGGGACGTTTGGTAGGAGTTTGTACTTGATACAATGGGAGGCCTTTGCAGCATCACACGTGGAGGGCTCTCTTGGCGAGGTCTACATCCAAATGCATCATTTCGGCACACTTTTCTAATGCTAGTGTTATGTTGTCCCCTTATATATGTTTCTGTGTTTATCACCTTCCTGATAAAGTTCAATAGAATTAGGTGCCTCATTATCTGAAAGCCAGAGGAAGTAAAGTACAACATGAGAATGAAACGAAGCAGCAGAGGCAGGGACAACATCAACATGAGAATATCAAATGTACATGGGGGGATGTTCTTAGAAGTGAAGCACTCCCATAACATCCACTGAAATTTTTTATCCTTAATACCAAACTGTAGGGAACTATCTCCCTTGAGCACACAGAATTTTCCATCTCCTATTAGGAGATAGACCTGGATACAGACTGTTCCTCCTTTGCAGAAAGGTATAGGAAACTGGAGCCACTAGGGTATTCACTATGTGGTAACTGGTGAATTTCCCATTGCTAGTTCTAAGGATTCTGCAAGACAGACCCGAGAGAGTCCAATCCCATCTCTGAAGAGACTAAGCCTTAAGGAGAGTAAGCGGAGTCCATTACAGGGAAGGAATTTGATAAGATATCTTCTCTAACACTAGAAGGATGCTGATGAAAGCATCCATATTTTGAAGTCATGTTAACATGATGTCACAATGATATTGTCTCAAAAGTCCAGAGCACTTGGACTTGAAATCACTTTAAAATTTTTCTTCACTCACTAGCAACTATTTAAAATATATTAAAATACCATTTGTGCTCTCACTATTTTTAAGTTTGTTCTAGATTTTTGAGATTTTAATTATTAACCGGCTATTTAAAAAGACCAATTTATATAATTCTGAAGTTAAACTTCAAAAGACATTTTAGGAGTTCCTGTCATGGCTCAGTGGAAACAAATCTTACTAGTATTGATCCCTGGCCTTGCTCAGTGGGCTAAAGATCCGCCATTGCTGTGGCTGTGGTATAGGCTAGTGGCTATAGCTCCAATTTGACCCCTAGCCTGGGAACCTCCATATGCTGCAGGTGCAGCCCTAAAAATGCAAAAAAAAAAAAAATACAAAAGACACTTTAAAGAATATCTTTAGAATATCTTTCAGAAAACTGATCTTGATGTTTCTGTATTGAATTGCATTTCTGAAATAAATTGACAGCTTATGAAGAAATGCATAGTGTTTGGGAAGACTGTTTTCATTTCAATGTTCTGTTTCATTTTGTAAAGAAACCAAGTGGCCTGAATCTCTGCATGTTACATCAATTAACTAAGATAATCCTAAAAAAAATATGAGATGTAATTATTATGCCATTGTACAGGTGAGCAGACTGAGGCACAGAAGGGTAGCATATCTAGCATAAAGTTACATAGCCAAGATTTAGAACTAGGCTCTCTGGTCCATCATTGTCTTCCTAACCATTATTCTATAACACTTCTCAATTTTTATTTATAGTTAATGCATAGGGAAACATGTGATCTATTTCTATATTTTATTACATGTAATGCCTAAGATAAAACTGTCAAACATTTATGCAACTGTTCATATTTTTTCAATAAATTAAGGCTTTATTAATGCTTTATATTTGCCTTAGAACTGAGAAGACCTTTGAAGAGGTGACATTGTGGAAATTACTATTATTTTCTTTTTCCTTTCTTTTTTGGAAAAAAAAATGTAGTCTTTACTGGGTGTTTTTAAATTGAATCCTGTGAAGAGTTTATAAATACTAGAAGAAAGCATCCCATTATGTGTGTCAGAAAACAAAGAGTGGTACTTCTAAAAGTTGTTGGAAACCCCATTATCAAATCCCTGGTATGTGAGAGTAGCTAGGAAAATACACTACCAAAATTATGTTAGGATAAATCCTAGTTTCCTCAGAGATGTGGGGGAAAACATTTCTGAGGTTAACTGCTCCCTATATTTATAGGGAGAGACAATTACCATCAGCTCCTTTTAGGTGACCAGTCAGACATTTATCTAGAAAAACTGATGGGAAGAGGACTCTCTAGTCAAATTATATGTATATTGCATTGTATTAATATGTCATCCTGCTCCAGTGTTTCTTGAAGTGTGGTTCAAGACCACCTACATCAAAATTAGCTTGTTAAAATGTATGCTCATGGATCTAAGCCTAAATACTAAAATTTGACTCTTTGGGATTGGGCTCAGAATTTGCATTTTAACAAGCTTTTCAAGGGATTATTATTTTCATTAAAGTCTAACATAAGGTAGAACATATGTGCTCCAGAACATTCAACAGCCTGCTGGGCCAGCCACTGAGAATCACTGCCCTTGAGGATGAAAGCATCATCTTTAATGGATTTGTGCGATTTTCTCTGACACTGGCTATAATTTTCATATACAATTGCGTGTGTGTGTGTGTGTTGTGTAGAGATTTTTCTAGGGAGAGTATTTTTTAGATTTTCAAGGCTTTATGATACACAGAAAAATATAAGGAATTCCTGTTACCAGCCCCAATTAGTGACAAGAAAATTCTCAGATACTAGACAAAGTGCGTAATTAATGTCTTTTGCTTTCTCCCAATGCAAATATTTCCATAGTTTCTTCAAAAATTATGAGAAGGCCACTAATGCACAGTCACTTCTTTCTGCATAGTCAGAGAAGGCTCTGGATGACTTCCTCTCCTCCTAGGAAACATTTGTGATAAACAATTCCTTGGACACAGAAAAGAACCTGGCTTAGGTTCCTATATATCATATATAATTTATGCATATCTTTTTATGTGCTGGTTATGCATATTTCATATAGAACCTTCCAGAGGCAGAGCGTGTTTAATTTTTGTACATCTTCTGGGTACTTGGGTTAAAATAGATTGAAGTTAACAAATGGTCAAATTGCTCCTCAAATGTCTTAAGGAGAAAAAGAGTGTGAGGGGCATCTTGTCCTCTAAAACAACCTCAAGGTTTTCTTCCCAATACATTTCTGAAGATCACATGATTGGCTAAAGTATGGGAGTTGGTGATTCTGAACATCAATTCAGATCCCTTGGACTGTGGTCAAAGCACTAATGCTTACAAATAATGGCAAATTAAAACACAGCAATGAAACCTGAGTACCTGTTGAATGCCTGCCCAGTTTGAGCATGCGCAGAGCCCTGAGCAGCCTTAAAACCTGGACGATGCGCCCCACGTTTTCCAGCTCCTGTGTAGTCTGGCTCCCACTCAGGCTCTCTACCAGAAGAGTGATGTAGAAGGGCAAGATGGCAAGGAGGTCAATGATGTTTGGCACCTTTCTCAGGAATCGGCACCTGTCCCGCACACATAGGAAGCGGAGGACAAACTCCCCGGTGAACCAGCTAATGCACACATATTCCAGAATTTCCAGCAGCTGCAGGTCCAGCCAGCTTAACTCGGCTGACATCAGGGCCATGTTGACGATGGACACTGCCACGAAGATAATGGAGATGACCCCAAAGATTCGGGCAGCTGTGGAAGACCCAGGCTTCTCCAGGATGTTCCAGAGCTTCTGGCGGACCGTGGGGCAAGGTCCTTGGGAGAAGTCCTGTTCACTCTCATGTTGACTTTCCTGATCTTCTGTGTCCTTCTTAAAGTCTAAAGTTTCACTCAGCTCCTTTCTTCTGAAGTATCTTTTAGAGAAGACAACTTGGTGATTAGTCTAACTTTTTAAAAAAATACTAAAGTAAAAAGAAAATAAACTTGGCAGTAAGGTCATGCTTCTTATTTCAGTAAAATGCAGAAAATGATCATTCTATTTTACCCAGGCTGTCTTCCCACAGTACTCACATGTTCTCATTTAGGATTATTGTTTTAAAAATGCCGCTTTATTAGTAGAAGTTTATACAAAATAACTTATACATTTATTAATAATTTTTGTAACAAAGAACAGAATGTGAAATTTTTTAATGTTCATAATGGAAACATTCATGAAGAAATGGTAGTAATAGCAAAGTAATAGCAAAAATAATAGACCACTAAAGTCCTTCAATCAATCACAAAGAACTAACTTTCTGTCTTCTCTATTTAAGACAGTTCTCTGTCCAAGTTTTAAAAGTTAGCGTCCTAGGTTTGATAAAGGATAATGCTCCATACTGAAACCTACATCCAAGTGCATTTTTTGGAGCATAACTTTTCAGACTATTTATACAATTACCAAATATTTATTGCAACTATGACTTCTTTTGACTTATAAATGAATTAGCATACATTCATTAGAAAAAGGAGGTTCAAAAAGTTCCAATGAAAAGTTGGCTTTGACTCCTACCAGCTCTCCCCCACCACCCCCTCCCCTGCCCTTCTAGCTCCTAAGCGGCCACAGGTATTCTTGGGCAGGCTTGAGCGAGGCTTTTGGAAGCCTCAAATCTTTCCCTCTGTTGCCTCTCTCCACTGTGCCCGCTTCCCCCGTGCAGTCACCAAGCGCCTCGCAAATACCTGTCCCTGCAGCAGGAGTCGATGCTGAGCTCATCGATGCCCCAATACTGGATCTCCTGGAGGAAGGAGAGCGCGCACAGCTGCTCCATGACGTGCAGGCGGCCGGTGCGATAGTAGTGCAGAACATAGCGGAATGCTTGCGAGCTCCGGTCGAAGAAGTACTCGTTGTCCACGGGATTGGCGTCGTCACAGAGCTCCAGTGGACTGGGCACGGCGGCCAGGGCCCCTGGGCGCCGGCACGAGGCCACCACCACGGCCAGCTTGCCAAGGCGCGTGTGCGGGAAGCAGGACAGCGCTTGCTGCGAGAGCACGAAACGGCTGCCGCCCACATTGACCGTGAAACTGTCCCCGAGCGCCAGGGGCTCCCCTTCTCCCTCGCTGCAGAAAACGCTGGAGTCCAGCGAGGTTAGGGAGGCGCTATCCAGCGGCGAGTCCAGCAGCGCCCGGCTGCTGGGAGGCAGCTCCATCCTTGCAGCCGCTGTTGGAGGGCGCCACAAAGTTGGGGGCGGTGGCACGGCCGGGGTTTCCCGGGCTCCCGAGGTGGGTTCCTCCCACCTGCGCACCCTTACACTCTCCACCCCCTGTGCTCGTTCCCCCTCTCGCCGCTAGGGAGCTGCGCGATAGATGAGCACAAGTGTCTGAGCACTGAGGCTGGGAGAGAAGAGGGGTCGCACCCAGGGAACTGCTCAGGTGTGGACCAAGCCTAGGACAGCCGCTGGGCACACTGGTGGTCGCTGTGGTCCTTTCTGGACTCAGTACTCCCTCTCCAACTTTGTAACTGAGATATCCGGCCCGGGAGATGTACGGATTGAAGGCCTCGCTGTTTGAGGGTTGGAGCAAGTGGGGAAGGGAAGAAGGAGGGAGGTCTACTTTGGAGGAGGATGGCAAGACCAGTCTGGGAGGAACGCAAGCAAGGGGAATGGCCAGACTCGCTCCTGCCTGCTGGAGACCAAACGGAAAAGTTCAGAAAGCAAAGGAAGTTTTTTTCCAGCTTCAGGATATATATTCCTCCCTCTTCTTTTACTGAGGCTGCTTCATAGGCCTCCCGGGGAGTGTTCGCCGGGGGTGTGCGCACGTGGGGAGAGGGTGACCTGGGCGCGGGGGCCGCATCATTTGCTCTCATTCACTCTCATTTTAGTCTGTCACTCATGCTCCGTTTTCTTCTCCCTCCTCCCCTAATTTTTGACCTCCTGGTTGAGAAATAAGGATCATTAGTGATGATTTTTAATTAAATCCCAGTAAGTCACTGAGAACTAGGGGTCACCATTGTCAGCTCCCATTACGTGTCGAGGCACTTTATGCCCTACGGTTTAGCCATTTCTGTCTCTACAAGTTTCCCAGAGAGCAGGTGTCCTGGGCGCGTTCCTAGGAAGAGGAGAGCTGTCATTTTGGGAGAAGGGAAGGCAAAAAAGACAATGACTAGAACAGGCGTGGGCTGGGGCAGGAGTTTAAATAGTAACGACGACTCGGTAAAGGGAGAAGCCAAGCGAGGAGCCCAGGTGAGACTGGAAGTGCACCCACGGGGCCGCTTGGAGTCGCGCCCCAGCCAACCTGTTGGACATGGGGCAGGAGTGGGGAGGAGGACAGGGTGACTCACCTGCGGCTCCTGGCACATCAGGGGGAGCTCAGTAGGCACAGCGGGTTACATGGCCGGGTTTGATCCTCCGGATCTCCACGTGAGTCTGATTTAACAGGTCCAGGAGGAACGCTGCGCTCGCAGCTGAGCTCTTCGCCCGCGCTGGTTGTCTAGCCTCGCCTCATCTCCACCGCCTCCCAGCTCTGGCCCCTTGGCTGCGCTGGAGGGTAGCCGCCCCCGCCCGCGCTCCCTCCCAGCCCTTCGCGGTTCCCGGCGCCAGCTGTGGGGAATGCGGGGAGCGAGGGAGGTGAGACCGGAGGAGGAAGTGAGGATCTCAGTGATTCTTATATTCATCCTGAAGGCACTTCAAGGATCACTATATTCGATTCCCATTTCCCTGAATCTGTGCGCTCACAAATGCTCAAGAACAAAATTTCCAGTTGTATTGTCTGCTCAACTCAGGGTTGCTTTGTGTGGCATGGTTCAATATTTTCCTCATTATTTCCAGCAAGCATCTGGGAATCCCATATTTTTCAAAAGTCTTTACAAGAATCAGGGAGCCACCCTTATCTCCTGTTTTCCTTATTAAATAGTTTTAGAAAGGATATATAACCAGGCAGCTTGATACCATAGGGAGAGACTTTTCACAGATTGACCTGAAATGCAACTATCTAGTTCTGGCTTTGTCCACAGACTGTAGGACCTCTAGCTAGCATTTACTTCACAGGCCTCATCTTCTTCCCCAGCGATATTTTAGGTTTTAATGGAAAGACTCAGCATTTTCAGGGTGGTGAATTTATGCCAGTAAGTTCTTTTTTTTTTTTTTTTCCCAGATTCTTTTTTTTTTTTTTTTTTTTTTTTTTTATTTTCCCACTGTACAGCAAGGGGGTCAGGTCATCCTTAGATGTATACATTGCAGTTACAGTTTTTTCCCCCATATGCCAGTAAGTTCTTGTAGGCCCCTGTAGGCCCCTCACTCATTCAGTATCTTATGTAATCATAATAACAACACTGTAAGGTAGTAGCATACCTGGTTTACAGAAGGAGAAACTGAGGCACAGAGAAATTAAGTGATTTATCTAGGATCACACTGTCCAAATTAAAACCCCAGACTAATTGTCAGAGGAGGCTGCTCCATAAACACAATACTTGAGACATATAATTTTTGTGTGATTTTAAAATAAATCAGTGCATGGTTTTACTTATTTATTTTCTCAAAAGTTTCTAAAGAAGGGCAGGAGTTTAATGATGTATTTTCTTTACTCTTTCAACAAGTGCTTATTGAGCATCCACTATGTATGGCACTATTCTAGGTGCTCCAGATAGATCCGTGAACAAAACCAGACAAGATCCCTGTCCTTGTGGGATATAAATATTTTTCCTGTGAGAATAAAAACACATCCAGTGAAATTTATAAAATACTATAGTATTTAGAAGTTATGGCCGTTTGGACAGCTGTCCATTTGGTCAACTTTCACCTCTGTAAAGAACTCTTCCATACAGAAAATATGGAGAAGTTAAACTTATCATGGTAAATAGCTCATCGTTATGTATCAGCACCGTGAAATTAATTTTTTAAGGTAGCAAAGCTTTCCCTTACACAGAGAGGAAAACTTCCCCAGCATCTCAATTTTAGATTATTTGGTTGTTGAAAAAGGTCAAAAGTTCTATTAAGCCTTATTCATCCTTTAGTATGAATAACCTGAATCAAATGATTAGCAATAAAGGTCTCCCCTAGATTTACAGACTGTGGTGAGGAAGAAGGAAAACTTTCAGAGGAGAATGATAGCTTTGGGGGAGAAGGGAGATCTTGGACATGTGACCAGAGCTTAGCAAAAAGTAATGGAGATTTTTAGGTCTCTTGCAATGTCACTAGAACCTGGACTTTAGTTGTAATTAGTGGTGTCCTGTAGAAGTAATTGTAACAATAAATACCCTTTAAGTGTAAGGCTCAAGCTAAGCATATGAATTCTCACAATAGTCCCATGAAGTAAGTACTAATATCCTTGGTCATGGATCTCAACTCAAAGGCTCACAGACACTAACTTTCCCATTTATATAGTGAATATTGAAGGAGTACATAAAGGGATTGAAACTGGAGTCTTTCTGACACCAGATTTCATCTCAGCTGCGAAAAGCCTAAAATTTCCAATTGGCCTTCACTAGTGATCAAAACAATTTCCACTAATTAGAATAACTTTAACTAGAAAGATGATGACTAGTTGACTGGGTAGATTCAAACACAAATGACCCATTTTAAAATATAGAGTCTCCTGGATAATAAAAATCCACACCTTCTTCCCTGTCCTGTTCTTTTTAATTTGTTGTCTCTGCCCCCTCACTGATACCTAGGTTTGAGTCAGAGAGCCCTCTGAAGAAGATATGACAATTTAGGGGAGAAATAAATCCATTCAAAAGATAGCCGTCCTGATCTCTGATTTTGACATGAGACATATCCTGAATTATGTCAAGAAGTGAAAGAAGAATTGCTGATAAGCAGTTGGGGATGGTGAGGTCTTGCTTTCCATTTCATGATTTCATTCCAATGGGTTTATTTCCCTGGTAATCAGACATTATATTCAGGTGATATTCCATTAGCAATCTTATGATGAAGTGCTCGACTGCTATTTGGCTTTACCGAGTTTTGGAAAGATCGTTGATCTGAACATTGAATCTCCAGGTACAATTTGTGTTTTTAATTCTTCCAATTTTTATGGATATTTCCATATTTATTAATGAACAGCATTCTTTCTTAACAGTCATGTTTTTAAATTGGATTAAAAGAAAAATCACAAGATACCTCAAATAGCTGACTCTAGTGAAGACAACTATGAAAGTAAAAGTTAAATGTCATTCGAAGCATATTCAAAATTTCTATTACTTAAAATCTGGAACATTTTATCTAGGTTTTTGATAAAATAATGAGAATGTATTTATATTGATATTGTATTCTGTTTTTCTGTGAGTTATTTAAATAATATATTATGATGTTTCTGAGAAATTATTAAATCTCATCTTTATATGAAAGTTTAAAAATAATTATATGTACATGATCATAAGTCACTGAAAATTTTTTATGAAAATGTACATTTCTTATTCATTCATATCAAAAATACTTCAACCTTAAATTTATTTTTAATAATTAAATAGATAAGGAGACATGTAATGAATGAATAAATTTGAGTAAAGACCTTTATAGAATTCAGCTTCAGTAAACTCTATCTTTTCATGTTCAACTATCTCGCTATAGATTCATATGTTTACGCTAAAATCCCTTTAATTTTTTATTTTTACAAATTTTATTTAATTTTTGTCATTCATTAACAATGCAGATCATATTTCTTGTGAGGCATGCATGCCTATCTTTTGATGTTATGTTTGATTCTCTAGGGGCTGACAACCAGATCAGCTAATTGTAATGATTTTGAAATGCTTGGTGTATGGACAAAATGACTTTGTCTTCTTTCCTTTCATTGCATGGGAACATATTTAAAGGTAAAGGAAAATCTGACAAATTCTATCTATTCATCTTGCATGTGTCTTCTAGGTGCTTGGAATAAATCCTCCCAACTGTATAACAGCCCACTCTTAAGCAGAATTTAGCTTAATGTGGGCTTGTTCTGGATTCCTTCCAAGGGGAGGCAATTATCTTTGGAAGTACCCAAGAACTCATTTTTATAGCCTAGTCTGCTACAGAGATCACAGGATGGGTTGATGATGGTGATGATGAGGATAGCAATATAATAGCTGCTACCTTTGCTTATTCAGCCTCTGCTCTGTCTTTAATTAGCTGTGTGACATTAACACATTTCTTGAACCCTCTAAGTCTCATTTTCCTCATCTGTAAATTAGAATTGACAATGGCACTTACTTTATGTTGTTGTTTAAATTTAAATGAGATAATCCATATAAATGTTTACCTCAGGGTCATTTTTCTTATCACATTTATGATTATCACAATGTTGCAGGAATGTTTTTCTGGTCCCCCTTACTGAGCCCTTACTATGTGATAGGTATCATGCTAAGAGTTTGTCTCATTTCATTTATGTTTCACAGACCCCTATGAGAAGGGTATTATTGTTGTCCTTAAATTACAGAGAAACTAGGATCACAGTGTTTAAATCATTCAAGTCAATATAGACTTGAACACATTTGTTTGATTCAAAAACTTTTAAAGGGCATTAATATGAAAATGCTGTGATGATGAGAAATCACTCTTCTCTTTAAAAATAATTTTATAAAGAGAAAATTTCTGTTCTATGCTTCAGATAATTGAGAGATGACTATACTTTATACACCATGACCAAGACATTGCCTGATTTCACATTTTAATAAATTGGATCTTTCTCATAACTGTCATAAAAGAGATAATTGATTGGATTGGCCATTAAATGATTCTCACTATGCCTCTATGATGTGCAAAATGTATAGTCAGTTTTTTCCTGAGTTACGAAGAAAATATGTAGAATCAGGCCCTTATTGTTCACTGGACTAACTCCTATAATTACAGTGAAATTAAACTTTTATAAACAAGATTTAGAAGTGGTGGAGCAAAAGCAGGGCAAGTGCTCTTCTCATCATGTTCTGTAAGCTGTTAAGTGAACCCAGTATTGAATTTGAAAATTCCAATTAAATCCTTTTTACTCAGCTCTATTGAATTACCTTATGCTGATAGAGAGGTCGAGTCATACAGAACCATTAAAAATTCTCATCCAGTATATGCGATTTATTAATATTAAAAGTGAAATTGCAGTTAGGCTTTTCCTTATTCTATTTAATGCTCTCTTTCATTATCAAGGAACTCAATAAACTTGAATTTCACCCCATAGTAGGAAGGCAGGTAATCTTTGCAATCCAGTCATGTTACAAAGTTTTTCATGTTTCATTTCCTTGATTTTTCTGGAATCAACTCAGAATTGGAAAGTTTTTCAATCAGTACATATTCATAGAATAGTAATTTTGTATGATTCAGGGGAGATGGTCATATGTATATACAGATCGTATATATATTATACATCATATACATCATTTATATTATATATGTGATACACAAACAACACACTCATAAAAAACTAACAGTAAGGAAAGTTTATAATGATTTCTGTCAATGAATCACATTATTATTACTCTTATCACGAGAGGTAGTCAACAAAAAGAAGCAATATAAGGAAAATAGAGATAACTAAGCGACAAAGCAATTTTTCTTGAGAAATGGTTCTTAGTTAGTGCAGTTCCTTTAAACAGAATCCTCATGGCATTTTAAATGTGATCTAATTAAAGAAAAATATGAAGTAATTTTTTAGGACACACACGCTGAAATCTGTGCCACAGTGCTTTTGTATATCTATTCTTCTCATCGCAGTTTAAGCACACAGAACATTAATTTAAATAAATATTTCATATATTAAATCCTTTGCACCCAATACTGTTTGAGTTCAAAATCACTGCTTTTTACCCTTAACTGTATGTTCCACTTATATATTTTTTGCTGGTTCAAAAGAGTAGAAAAATGGGTTTTCAGTCAATATACATTAATTGGGTTGATTTGAGAAAAGCCCTGCATTGGTGCATGTATTCCAGAGTATATTTTCTCTACACAGTGTAATTACATTGGCGGAAACTGAATATAAAAATTTGTTACATTTTCAACATGAAAAATAGCAGTGAGCCATATGGCTTCTCCTTACACCACTGCATCTGATTGACAGTTCAGTTATAGACCTGGCCTCTTAGTTCTCCCACAAACAGCTTTCTGGGAAATCTAAACCAAATGGAGAGTCAAAGCTTAGCAAATTTGTCCTAAGCCCGCTTTTTTAAAAAAAAATTTTTCTATAAATCAAATTTTCCATTTAAATAACTGAGAATGTTTTATTTTCATGGCAGTAGTGAGAAATATCCAGTTCACTACCATTTATGATATTTTAAAAGAAAGTCTCAGTTAAATAATGTGTAAAAAGAAAAATACAACAAAAAAGACTTTAAATTAATTTAAGAAAATATTAAGGTAGTAATAGATTCAATATTTAAAATGACACTTTTGATAGCAGAAGCTTATGAAAAAATCAAGAACAGATAATTAGTGATTATATGGGAGCTTTGAGAATAGCAAGCAGTTTTATGGGTGATATGTGCTTACATACGTCTATAGAACAAGTATTTTAATTTGAGGTTTTAAAAAAAGTAACTAAAAATATGCTAGAATTATTTCCTCATTTGGTATTGCTCAATAAAAAGGAAAGTATCACAAATATTTTTTAGCATAAATTTTAAAAAGACTCTACGTACAATTAATTTTTGGCTTGTTTAATTTTTGTTGTGTTAATAGCATTACCAACTGGCATCAAAGTTCTTTGTAAAATATTTATTGAAAGACTAAATGTAAAATAGAAAACAAGTTTTGATGTACTTGAACAGGTAGATGCTTGAGTAAGACTCTGATAGAAGAGCACTGTGGCCTCTTTCAATGTTGAGAACATGGGCAAACAAACATTGCCTGCAGTTGGAGCCAAGTGCACTGAGAAATGCTGATCTACTCGTATCCCCTATTTGAATAAGAACCTGTCCCTGGGGCTGTCAGAGTGGGCCTCTCTCCAGTGAATTGGTGGAGATAATTTATGTAAGTGCTGGATAAGAGATGCTATTAAAATATTTGTTTTCAGAGTTCCAGGTTTTCAAATATAGCTGTGATGGAAGGTGGCTGACCCATGCTTCAAGGCGGCAGTCTGGGATTCCTTTTCACTCTTAAAAATTATTGAGGACCCCAAACATCTCTTGGTGATATGGGTTATTTCTATTGACATGTATCATATTAAAATAGAAACATTTAAAATATGTATTAAATAATTTAAAAATCACAGTTTCAAGCCATGTTGACAAAAGAGTAGTTTCAGTACATGTGAGTGAAAGGACACATTTTATTAAAAATAAGAATATTTTTCAAAACAACATAATTAGTGAGAGTAATGACATTGTTTTACATTTTTCCTATTTGCTTAATAAAAGACAGCCATATTATCATGTCTACTTCTATACGCAAATTGTTGCAATTTGGTATTTTTGTTCAAGTTATCTAGATGGGAAAAAGTGGGGCATTTTAATAATTTTTGCATATACATTTGCATATTCTGTGCCACACTAGAACTTAATGGGTTAGTTCCAAAGTGGAATACAAAGCCGTATTGATGAATTTTTCATATTTAATTATATATCTTTCTGGAATTGTAACACAGAGTCAAACATTTTCATTGATGATATGGAACCTGAAACTCCTAGCACATTTTGTTCTCCAGAACTTGTCCAGGAATCTGTGATGAGGCACAGTTTAGATAGCTGATCAGAAAAGTCAGAAAAGTCTTTAAAAAACACCCCCTGAAAAGCAATGATTATCTGGCAAAGTTTTTGTGTATTCACTGGAGGACCACAACCCAACAAAAAGCAAAGCTGAAATGGTTAAAAGACAAAATCTTAGATGAGATGGCATGATTAGATGACTAAGAAACAACATTTGCTGAGATTTCTGCTGTTTCTCTCTACAAACAGATGGGATTGAAGAATTTTCCCCAAGACAGGCCATGAGCCCTGTCAATCAAGACATCAACTATTTTTTTTTTTTTTTTTTTGTGATGAGAACTTGATGTGTTTAGGAAGACTGGACTATTTGAGGATTGAGATCATATGTGAAGTGAAATAGTTTAAAAGTCATAAAGATTTCATTGTTTTTCTTTCCTGGGCATAAAAAACAAAGGTGTTATAAATATTTAGATATTTATTTATTTATTTATTATTTTTATTATTCAAATAAATTTATCGGAGTTCCTGTCGTGGCGCAGTGGTTAACGAATCCGACTAGGAACCATGAGGTTGCGGGTTCGGTCCCTGCCCTTGCTCAGTGGGTTAATGATCCGGCGTTGCCGTGAGCTGTGGTGTAGGTTGCAGACACGGCTCGGATCCCTTGTTGCTGTGGCTCTGACGTAGGCCGGTGGCTACAGCTCCAATTCGACCCCTAGCCTGGGAACCTCCATATGCTGCGGGAGCGGCCCAAGAAATAGCTAAAAAAAAAAATAATAATAAAAATAAATAAAAATTAAAAAAAATAAATTTATCACATCTGTAGTTGTATAATGATCACAACAATCTGATTTCACAGGATTTCATTCCCAAAGCCCAAGCACATCCCCCCAACCCCTAAACTGTTTCCTCCAGAGACCATAAGTTTTTCAATGTCTGTGAGTCAGCATCTGTTCTGCAAAGAAGTTCAGTCTGTCCTTTTTTCAGACTCTACATGTCAGTGAAAGCATTTGATGTTGGTGTCTCATTGTATGGCTCACTTCACTTAGCATGATAGTTCTTTTTAATGGCTGAATAATATTCCATTGTGCATATGTACCACATCTTCTTGATAAAATCCTCTGTCAATGGACATTTAGGTTGTTTCCATGTTTTGGCTATTGTAAATAGTGCTGCAATGAACATTGGAGTACATGTGTCTTTGCAAGTCGTGGTTTTCTCTGGGTAGATGCCCAAGAGTGGGATTGCTGGATCAAATGGTAGTTCTATGTTTAGTTTTCTGAGGAATCTCCATACTGCTTTCCACAGTGGTTTTACCAATTTACAATCCCACCAACAGTGCACTAGTATTCCTTTTTTTCCACATCATCTCTAGCACTTATATTTTGTAGAATTTTGGATGATGGCCATTCTGGCTGGTGTAAGGTGGTACCTCAGAGTGGTTTTGATTTGCATCTCTCTAATAATGAGTGCTGTTGAACATCCTTTCATGTGTTTCTCAGCCATCTGTATGTCTTCCTTGGAGAATTGTCTGTTTAGATCTTCTGTCTACTTTTTGATGGGGTTGTTTGTTTTTTTGGTATGGAGCTGCAGGAGTTGATTATAAATTTTGGAGATAAATCCCTTCTCAGTCGATTCACTTGCAAAGATTTTCTCCCATTCTGTGGGTTATCTTTTTGTGTTGTTTAGGGTTTCCTTTGCTGTGCAGAAACTTTCAAGTTTGATTAGGTCCCATTTGTTTATTTTTGTTTTTGTTGTCAATACTCTAAGAGGTGGATCTGAGAAGATGTTGCTGTCGTTTATGTCAGAGAGTGTTTGGCCTATGTTTTCTGCTAAGACTTTTATAGTGTCTGGTCTTATGTCTAGGTCTTTAATTCTTTTGGAGTTTATTTTTGTGTATGGTGTTAGGAAATGTTCTAATTTCATTCTTTTCCATGTAGCTGTCCAGGTTTCCCAGCACCACTTATTGAACAAGCTGTCCTTTCTCCATTGTATATTCTTGCTTCCTTTGTCATAGATTAGTTGACTGTAGGTGCGTGGGTTTAATTCTGGGCTTTCTATCCACTTCCACTGATCTGTATTTCTATCTTTGTGCCAGTACCATGTGATTTTGATGACTGTTGCTTTGTAGTATAGTCTGAAGTCCGGGAGTCTGATTCCTCCAGCCCCATTTTTCATTTTCAGGATGTCTTTGGCTATTCTGGGTCTTTTGTGCTTCCAAACAAACTTTAAAATATTTTGTTTGAGTTCTGTGAAAAATGTCCTTGGTACTTTGATAGGGATTGCATTGAATCTGTAGATTGCCTTGGGTAGTATAGTCATTTTGATAATAATGACTCTTCCAGTCCAAGTGCATGGTATGTCTTTCCATCTATTTGTGTCATCTTTGGTTTCTTTCATCAGCGTCTTATACTTTTCAGAGTAGAGGTCTTTTGTCTCTTTAGGTAGGTTTACTCCTAGGTATTTTATTCTTTTGTATGCCATGGTCAATGGGATTATTTCCCTAATTTATCTTTCTGCTCTTTCATTGTTAGTATATAGAAATGCTGTTGATTTCTGTGTATTAATTTTGTACCCTGCAACTTTGCCAAATTCGTGGATGAGCTCCAACAGTTTTCTGGTAGAGTCTTTAGGATTCTCTAGGTATAGTATCATGTCATCTGCAAATAGGGATAGTTTTACTTCTTCCTTTCCAATTTGGATTCCTTTTATCTCTTTTACTTCTCTGATTGCTGTGGCTAGGACTTCCAAAACTATGTTGAAGAGTAGTGGCGAGAACGGACATCCTTGTCTCGTTCCTGATCTCACTGGGAATTCTTTCAGCTTTTCACCATTGAGAATGATGTTCGCTGTGGGTTGGTTGTATATGGCCTTTATCATGTTGAGGTAGGTTCACGTTATGCCCATTTTCTGAAGGGTTTTTATCAGAAATGGGTGTTGGACTTTGTCAAAGGCTTTTTCTGCCTCTATCGAGAGGATCATATGGTTTTTATTCTTCAGTTTGTTAATGTGATGTATCACACCGATGGATTTGCAGATATTGGAGAATGCTTGCATCCCTGGGATACATCCCATTTGATCATGATGTACAATCCCTTTAATATATTGTTGGATGTGGTTTGCTAGTATTTTGTTGAAGATTTTTGCATCTATGTTCATCAGTGAAATTGGCCTGTAGTTTTCTTTTTGTGTGTGTGTGTGTGTGGTATCTTCATCTGGTATTGGTACCAGGGTGATGGTGGCCTCATAGAATGAGTTTGGGAGTTTCCCTTCCTCTGCAATTTTTTGCAATAGTTTCAGAAGGATATGTGTTAGCTCTTCTCTAAATGTTTGATAGAATTCGCCTGTGAAGCCTTCGGGTCCTGGACTTTTGTTTGTTGGACGTTTTTTCATCACAGTTACCATTTCAGTTCTTGTGATGGGTCCATTCATCTTTTCTATTTCATCTTGGTTTAGTCTTGGAAGATTGTACTTTTCTAAGAATTTGTCCATTTCTTCTAGGTTTTCCACTTTATTGGCATATAGTTGCATATAGTAGTCTCTTATGATCCTTTGTATTTCTGTGATGTCTGCTGTTACTTCTCCTTTTTCATTTCTAATTTTATTGATTTGAGTCCTCTCTCTTTTTTGCTTGATAAGTCTGGCTAGGGGTTTGTCAATTTTGTTGATCTTTTCAAAGAACCAGCTTTTTGTTTCATTGATCTTTTCTATGGTTTTCTTTCTTTCTATTTCATTGATTTCTGCTCTGATCTTTATGATTTCTTTCCTTATGCTAAGTTTAGGTCTTGTCTGTTCTTCTCTCTCGAGCTGCTTTAGAGGTCAAGTTAGCTTGTTTATTTGAGCTTTTTCTTGTTTCCTGACGTGGGCTGGTATTGCTGTAAACTTTCCTCTGAGAACGGCTTTTGCTGCATCCCATAGGTTTTAGAGTGTCGTATCTTTGTTGTCATTTACTGCTAGGTATTTTTTAATTTCCTCTTTGATTTCTTCAGTGATCCATTGGTTGTTTAGTAGCATGTTGTTTAGTCTCCATGTGTTTGTGTTTTTTTGCAGTTTTTTCTTGGTGTCGATTTCCAGTGGTATAGCGTTGTGGTCGGAAAAGATGCTTGATATGATTTCAATTTTCTTAAAGTTACAGAGGTTGGATTTGTAGCCCAGGATGTGATCAATCTTAGAGAATGTTCCATGTGCTCTTGAGAAGAATGAGTATTCTGTTGCTTTTGGATGGAATGTCCTATAAATATCTATTAAGTCCATCTGGTTTAATGCATCATTCAGGGCCTGTGTTTCCTTATTGATTTTCTGTCTGGGTGATCTGTCCATTGCTATAAGTGGGGTGTTAAAGTCCCCCACCATGAGTGTGTTATTGTTGATTTCTCCTTTTAAGGTTGTTAGCACTTGCCTTATATATTGTGGTGAACCTGTGTTGGGTGCGTAGATATTTAAAATTGTTATATCATCTTCTTGGATTGATCCTTTGATCATTATGTAATGTCCTTCTTTGTCCCTTAAGATATTCTTCATTTTAAGACAAATTTTGTCTGATAACGAGTATTGCTACTCCAGCTTTCTTTTGATCCCCGTTTGCATGAAATATTTTCTTCCATCCTCTCCCTTTCAATTTGTATGTGTCCCTAGAAGTGAAGTGGGTCTCTTGAAGACAGCATATATATGGGTCTTGTTTTTGTATCCATTCAGCCAGTCTATGTCTTTTGGCTAGGGTGTTTAGTCCACTAACACTTAAGGTAATTATTGATGTGTAAGTTCTTACTGCCATTTTATGAATTGCTTTGGATTTGTTTTTGGTGCTCTTTTTTCTTTCCTTCTTCTCTTGTTCTTTTCTGCCTGTAGAAGTTCCTTTAGTATTTGTTGTAAGGCTGGTTTAGTGTTGCTGAATTCTCTCAGCTTTTGCTTATCTGTGAAGGTTTTGATTTCTCCTTCAAATCTGAATGAGAGCCTTGCTGGGTAGAGTAATCTTGGTTGGAGGTTTTTTCCATTCATCTCGTTAAGTATATCATGCCACTCCCTTCTGGCCTGCAGAGTTTCTGCTGAGAAGTCTGCCGATAACCTCATTGGGGTTCCCTTGTATGTTATTTCTTTCTTTTTCCCTCGCTGCTTTCAATATTTTCTCTTTGTCTTTAATTTTGGTCAGTTTGATTACTATGTGTCTCGGGTTGTTCCTCCTTGGGTATATTTTATATGGTACTCGTTGTGCTTCCTGGATTTGACTGAGTGATTCCTTTCCCATGTTAGGGAAGTTTTTGGCTATTGTCCCTTCGAATATTTTTTCTGTCCCCTTCTCTCTCTGTTCCTTCCTTCTGGCACCCCTCTGATACAGATGTTGGTGCGTTTAACATTGTCCCAGAGTTCTCTGAGATTCTCTTCATTTGTTTTCAATTTTTTTTCTCTTTTCCGTTCCACATCTGTGATTTCCACTAATCTGTCCCACACCTCACTTATTCATTCTTCTGCCTCCTGTATCCTCCTGTTGGCTGCTTCTAATGAATTTTTTATTTCAGTTGTTGTATTTTGCAACTCTTAAGTTTTATATCTTGTATCTCTCTGCTCAGCGTTTCCTGTAAATTATCCATCTTTTCCTCCAGTTTATTTCCAATGTCTTGCATCATCTTCAGCATCAACAGTCTAAAATCTTTTTCCTGGAGGCTGAGAATCTCCTCCTTGCTTAGCTGTTTTTCTGGGTTTTTTTCTTTCTTCCTCATCTGAGTTACAGTTCTCTGTCTTTTCATTTTTATAGGTTTTTGGTGTGGTGACCTTTTTACAGATAATAGAGTTGTAGCCTCTCTTAGTTCTGATGTCTGCCCTCCTGTGGCTGAATTTCGTATGAGGGCTTGCTGCAGGCTTCCTGATGGGAGGGGCTAATGCCTGCCCACTGGTAGATGAAGCTGATTCCTATCCCTCTGGTGGGTGGGGCTTTGTCTCTGGATGGCATTAGAGGCAGCTGTGTGCCTGAGGGGTCTTTAGGTAGTCTGTTTCCTGAGGGGCGGGGCTGTGATCCCACTTGTGTTGTTGTTTGCCCTGGGGCTTATCAGCAGGTGACTGACAGGTGGGGCCAGATTTTTCCAAAATGGCCACCTCCAGTTAGAGGCAGGGCTGCTGAATATTCCGGAGAGCTTTCCTTCCAATGTCCTTCCCTCTCAACAAGACACATTCACCCCTGTTTTCTCAGGATGTCCTCCAAGAGCTGCAGTCAGTTTTGACCCTGCTTCCCATGGAGACCTCGCTCTTCCCTGGGACCCAGTGCACGGGAAAGTCCATATTGGCCTTTTAAGAATGGGGTCTCCATTTCCCCCAGTCCTGTGGAGCTCCTGCACACAAGCCCCACTGGCCTTCAATGTCAGATGCTCGAGGGGCTCTTTCTCCCAGTGTCAAATCCCCACACGTGGGAGTTTGATGTGGGGCTCAGAACTCTCACTCCTGTAGGTGAGTCTCTGTGAACCAGTTAGTTTCCAGTCTGTGGAGCTTCCCTCCCAGGAGGTATGGGGTTGTTTATATCACGAAATCGCCCCTTCTACCTCTTGATGTGCCCTCCTCTTTTTTGTCTGCAGTAGGATATCTTTTTTAAGGTTTCCGGTCCATTTGGGTGAAGAGTGCTCAGTCTTTAGTTGTGAATTTTGATGTTTTTAGGAGAGAAGTTGAGCTCCATTCCTTCTATTCTGCCATCTTATTCCCATCCTAGCTTTTATATGTTTGAAAAAAAAAAAGAGCAAATTCTCAATAGTCATTTTCCCCTGAGCACATTGTAGATACAAACAGTAATCATTTTCCTCATAATTTCAGCCACTATTACAGAGTCTGCTTCTTCTTCCATTTATTTATTTATTTTTTCAGTCTGTGCACATAGCATATGGAAGTTCCCAGCCCAGGGATTGAATCTGCCCCACAGCAGTGACCCAAGCCACTGCAGTGACAATGCCAGATCCTTAACCTACTGCTCCACAAGAGAACTACAAAGTCTTTCTTCCTTTAAATAAATTCTTAGATATGAAAAGAATCAGTTGGTCTCTGATTAGTGCACACCTGGCAAGCTCAACTACTGTTCCATCAAAGCATCCATCACATCTCCTTTATTGCTTGAAACTGTGGCTCAGCACATCCTCAACAATATTTACTCTATTTCTCTCTTTTTTTTCTTTTTATGGTTCAGCTTTCACTTGGCTTTAGAAGTCCAAGTATCCTTACCTCACCTATCTACCCATCTTTCACATAATTTTCTCCCAGTGGGGTTTGCAGTTAGATCAGGGCTGCCTAAATTCTAATTTTAGGAATAGACCATTTATTATTGAAGAGTTTTTGGAGTGTGTTTGCAGGGGACATTCCTTCCTACTTGTTTTTGATTGTCAAGGATATGGATGGATAGGGTTTTGGAGTAGCCATTCCCATTAACATTTCCTAAGTCTTCTAAAACCTTTTCAGACTGTTAAGAGGTGTTTATTTTTTAAATTCTCTTTTATCAAATGTGTTTGCATTAAAAAATTAAAGATATTATTTCTCTACAAAATGTTTTTCCAATCTACTTATTCCCTCACTTCCTCACTGTTATTCTAGTCTGAGCTATCAACTCTTGGTATCCATTTAATGCTTTCTTGCTTCCACTCTTGATTTTTAACAAATCCCTATAGGCTACATCATGGCATTAAAAATAATTCAAATAATATTCAAATCAGGAGTTACCATTGTGGTGCAGTGGAAATGAATCTGACTAGTGTTCATGAGGATGTAGGTTTGGTCCCTGGCCTCCCTAAGTGGCTTGGGGATCCTGTGTTGCTGTAGGTGCAGCCCTAAAGGGGGGGGGAATCAAATCATATAATGCTGGTCTGCTAATTAAAAGCCTTCAATCCAGGAGTTTCCATTGTGGCTCCACAGGGTAGCAACCCGACATAGTCTAGTGAGTATGTGGGTTCATTCTCTGGCCTCTCTCAACGGGTTAAGGATCTGGCATTGCCACAGGCTGTGGTGTAGGTGGGAGATGCAGCATGGATCTGACCTTGCTGTGGCTGCTGTGTAGGCTGGTAGCTGCAGCTCTGATTTGAACCCTAGCCTGGGAACTTCTATATGCCTCAGGTGCGACCTTCAAAATAAAAAAAAGAAAAAAAGGCCTTTGATCCATCTTCATTGCATATAGAATGACATTTACATTCCTTTCCATGGCCTTCAAAGTTTCAGACCTCGCCAACTATTTTTAACTACACAGGCTGGTCATTTTGATGTGCTGCTTGTCTACTATGTCGTATTTAACATCTGTTACAATTTTTAATACCTTATGCTTCCTCACATCTTATCTCATCAACACAGCCATGTAAACTTCAGGAGGGCAGTAGTCTTGTCTGTATTGTTTACCACTACATTCTCAGTGCTTAATATATGTCTGTCCCATAACTGACACTAGTAAGTACAGATTGTGCGGACAATGGCTTAGAAACTTGAATATGCTATTGGGTAAAGTAGCAATTCTGAGAACTCAGGTTAGGAAATATTTGTTAAATATGTAAATTTTCAATTTCCCAAGCCAGAGCTGAAGATATTAACTTTTTATAGATTGCTTGATTGTGGGACTTGATACTATTCTCCACTAGAATTCTGCAAATATATTTCACTTCTCTCTGGCAAGTCTTTTCTCCCAGTTCAGATAATCTCTTCCAGAGCTTTTAAATTTAGGATTGCTCATCAGTTATAAGAAAATGTATGCTCAAGTGCTATGCTCTCGAATATCCTTCAAATGCATAGAAATGCTAAGAAAAATATTTATGGAGATTCTCTTGGAAAATATCTAGTCCATTATTCTAGACACTCTGCATTTTATTCTTTGATGTGGTCAAGATATTAATTGGGATCATGCCAAATTGGTCTGGTGTAGAATTTCTTTTAACTGAGTTACATTTCGATGTATCTTTGCTGGACTATGTTGATGGACCTTATAAGAAAGAGCCTTGAAGCATCCCATTTTTGTATTAACGGCACAGATGTTGTTGAGGATGACATCCAGCCCATTACACTGGATTCTCTCTAGGAGGATCTCTACCTGTAACTTTCTCTTCTTTCTTGGGTAGGAGAATAGTGTTATCAATTGATTTATTTTGCTTTTAAACATTGGAAACTGGAGGATTTATTCACATATACATTTTAAAAACATTATCATTAGTATTTATCAAGTGCTTATTATGAGCTAGTTATAAAAGTACTTTATATGGGTTATCTTATTCCATTTTCACAATAACCTTATGACATAGGTATTGTTATTATTCCTATTTTACAGATGAAGAAACTGAAGCAAGAAAAGATAAGTAATTGTCCAAAGTCAAACAACTAGAAAATATTGGAATCAAGCTGTGACCATAGCCTAACTTAAGTAGGCTGTCTCTTTAGTAGATCTATCTTATATTCCCAAACTTTTCCTTTTTTGTTTTTGTTTTGCTTTTTAGGGCCGTACCTGCATCATATGGAAGTTCCAGAATCAGAGCTGCAGCTGCTGGCCTAAATCACAGCCATTGCAATGTGGGATTCTTAACCCACCGAACAAAGCCAGAGATTGAACACTCATCCTCATGGATTCTAGTTGGCTCATAATCTGCTGAGCCACAATGAGAACTCCCAAATTTTATTTTTTCTTATTTTTTTTTTCTTTTTCTTTTTAGGGCTGCACCTGTAGCATACGCAAGTTCCCAGGATAGGGGTCAAATGGGAGCTATACTTGCCAGCCTATGCCACAGCCACTGCAATGCAGGACCCAAGCCTCATCTGCAACTTATACTACAGCTCACGGCAAAGCCAGATCCTTAACCCACTGAGCAAGGCCAGGGATTGAACCTACATCCCCATGGATATTAGTTGGGTTCATTACCACTGAGCCATGTTGGGAACTCCCTCTTTTGTCTTATTTTTTATGTGACATAAGTCAGTGTGTGAAAACATAGATTATAATAAAATGAAAAAGTTAGATACCAAGTTTTTTTTTCTTATGAGTATTATATATCACAAAGCTCAAATAAATTTATAGGTGGGAAATCAAATAGAAAGTGTTAGAAAGTGCACCTCTAGTAAAGTAAGCTGTTTATCAACTATTACTTCCTTCTAGGTGCATATTTCAACATTGACTGTATTGTAAATTAACTTCCATTTTTTTTTTTCTTAGGTTATTTTCTCAAACTACACTCTTAGGAAATGTAACTTATGTTGTTAAGATTGTGCCTTATAGTACTATATGACATCAATTATGACAAATGCTTGGTATTTCTATACACTTTTTTGAAATTAACAGTAACTAACAAGATGTTCTAACAAGTATTAGTAAGCTAATTATCTTTTCAATTTATAACTGTGACAAAGGCTTGCATATAACATTTTTTTGAGACTCCTTATTCTTCAGTTTTGTAAGGCACAGATTTTAATTACATATTTCATAAATGTAATCCAGGCTTAAACCATTTTGGAACCTCAAAGTATTGGGTTACATACATGAAATACATGAATGATGTGATTCAAATTACCTAAATTACTGCTAGAAAACTTATCTGGTTTATCGATTAGACATCTGCTATCTAAAAATTTTAGAAGATTTATATGCATGAAAATTCTGCTAATATTTTTCATTAGCTACAGTATATTGAATATTCACATTTAATGATT
This sequence comes from Sus scrofa, assembly GCF_054392235.1. Lineage (NCBI taxonomy): Eukaryota > Metazoa > Chordata > Mammalia > Artiodactyla > Suidae > Sus > Sus scrofa. Next base: position 27,664,568 of record NC_139386.1, on the reverse strand, counting down.
TTAAAAATGCCCAAAGATCCATTAATTATGTGTAATATCTGATCAGATTAGCAACAACAATAATTAATAAAAGGTATAATAAATTTTTCTTTATCCTAGTGCCCACTGCCATCATCTTAGTATATTCTATTACTGTGTTTCTCATGGGTTATTATGAAAGTATCCTAATTGATTTCTCTGCCAAAAGTTTCTCTTTGACAGAGTCCAACATATTCTCCACTTAGCAGTCAGCGTGGTCTCTCTAAATGGTATATATTTATGTTGTCCTCCTGCTTAATATCTTTAGGGCTCCCCATTCCTTTCTCAGTTTCTTATCAAGGCTCACAAAGTGTGTAGGATCCGGAGTTCTCTCTAGTCTCATGTCTCACTCTTTTCCAGTAGCTATCCCAATCTACCCCTAATTCTGAGACTGTCTTGTTTTCTCCTGCATCTAGGGCTTCACATTGTCTGTGTAGAACCACTTCCCTCTTCCATTTTCATTTGCTCAACTCTTAATGATAATACTCATTTTAAGGAGAGGAAATATTTCTAGTTCACTATCTTGTTCTCTGCCCTTACTCTAAAGATCAGCACTTCATAGATCCTCAGTATTTGCTTTTTCAATAAATGAATGGATTTTGTAAATATCATAAATATATTTTATTTTTTAATTTTAATTTTAGTTTTTTGCTTTTTAGGGCTGCACCTGCAACATACAGAAGTTCCCAGGCTAGGGGATGAATCAGAGCTACAGCCGCTGGCCTACACCACAGCCACAGCAACACGGGATCTGAGCTGCGTCTGCAACCTATACCACAGCTCATGGCAATGCCGGATCCTTAACTCACTGAGCGAGGCCAGGGATGGAAACGGCATCCTCATGGATCCTTGTCGGGTTCATTAACCACTGAGCCAGGAAGGGAATTCCCTATAAATATATTTTAATATCTCCTTAAATATTTTAAGTTTTCCAGATCATTGATACATCCCCCATTTGTTCTGCCTCAGCTCGATTTCAAATCCCATTTCCCCTCATTTCTAGTTATGTGTCTTTGCGCACATTAAACAGTTTTAGTGTCTTCCTTTTAAAATATAGAAAATGGTGCTTAGATAAGAGGGTTTGAAATGAATAGTAATTGTGACAAAACATAACACTTAACAGACTCCCTGGGACACAGTAAGTGCTTCTTATATGAAGTTTTATTTTGTCTTGTTTTTGTAGGACAAGGGTTATTAATTTTGGCTCTGGGGACAGAAGGACGTGGGTTCAAATCCTGGACTGGCTTCTTCTTAGATATGTGACCTTGCTCTTTGAGAGTCAGTTTCCTAATATATAAAACAGGACTAATAGTAATATCCACCTTAGCAGGTTTCTGTGAGGTTTAAGAATGATAATGTAAAAAAACATTTAGTACATTACCTGGCATAGAGCAGAAGCTTAAAAAATGTTAGATATTATTAACAAATCTGTCATCTCTCACTAGTCCATCGCTTCACTGAAGTCACAGATTTTTATTTTGTTATCTTTGAACTCCTAGCATCAGTATTTTTTTTTTTTGCATTGGTACCTTGTACATAATAATTTGTCTGAATATAAGATATAAACAACCCTGAGAAGAGTAAAGCACTATACTTTTTGTCCACTTACAACCTAATGTGACTGAGTACACCCATCAGTTGAAATTGGGTTATCTAGAGATAGAAACTAGTTGTGGGGGTGAGTTTTTGGAATGTGAAGACATTTTTTCAGTGAAGATAAGCCTATTTGATGACACTATTTAGAGAAAGGAATGCCAGGAGCTGAGGAAGAAATGCAGCAAGGCGACTTGTGAAAACTTCAAGAAAAAAATTTAACCTAATGCTCAATTTTAGCTATTATTAACCTTAGGGGATAATTTAGTACTAATCCAAGGAAAAATAAAAAAAGAATTTGTAAGTGGGCCAGTTTTGCATGATATTATTGCTTGATGACAGGAATTCCTTAGAATAAGACAATTTGGTAAATAGGGCCCTGGTATGTTTTTTTAGAGCTGAGATTTATTTCAATAGACTAGACAATATACCCAGGAGGATATGCATTAATTAGTAAGCTATTAGTGTTAAATTGTTGCTAATTTGGGTTTTGTAATTGAAAGGACCTCCAAGACTAGGGAATGGTGTTGACAGCACTTTGGGCCAGAAGGAAATTTGAAAGGGCTCTTCTCTATCTCACCTTTTACTGAGAGACAGGGTTTGTTTCACTTAAATAACTGCTATTTGAATTTCCTGTCACCCTTTAAAAATTACAATTAAATATGGTATAAGAATAAATAAGAGTTCTCCTCAAGGTTCAGTTTTGAATATACCACACGTTGATGCCTAAGAATATTGAATATTTTCAAAAAATACCTTCAGTTCAAAAAAAAAAAATTCTGTCAGTTTAACCTCACTCCGTATTCAAAAAAAATACTTCTTAAAGTTAACTGTGAATTTACAGAGTTAAACCCAATAATTTAATATGAATATATAATTTAAAAATCACCTTATGGTTATAATTCTTGACATATACTAAAATTGAAGGTAAGTTCTACTTCCAGAGTAGAACTTATCAGGAGGTCTGAAGACTGCTTCCCAGGAAACATTCATCACTGGTGAGGCTATTTTTTTATTTTATTTTATTTTATTTTCCCACTGTACAGCAAGGAGATCAAGTTATCCTTACATGTATACATTACATTTTTTTTCCCCACCCTTTGTTCTGTTGCAGCATGAGTATCTAGACATAGTTCTCAATGCTACTCAGACGATCTCCTTGTAAATCTATTCTAAGTTGTGTCTGATAAGCCCAAGCTCCCGATCTCTCCCTAGTTATAATGCCAACAGTTTAAAGTCTCTGGAAATTGTCCCAAGTTGGTAACGAAAAAAAGGAGAAATACTTATTCTGGAAGACGTGCTAAATCTTTGCAAAGAGTTATAGTCTATGGCACTTGAGCCAAAGACCCCCTCCCTGTCCCACCCCAGGCAGGTGGAATGGTGGGATGGAGGCTCCACTCTGGGCAGGTGTTGCCAAGGAGATGGGATGCCTTCTGCTTCCAGCCCCAAGTCAAGGACTATGGAATCTCTCTGGGAAGGGTAGACTGCTAGTAATTTTCATCACCCTTGGCTCGATGTTGCAGAGGGCAAATTCCAGAGCAGTGTGGCCAAGAGTCAGCAGCTCCCTTCCTCCTCCCAGGCCCCACTCATAGCGGGGAGACTATCACAGGTAGCAGGCTGGGAACACTAGGGCCTCAACAACCTTGCCACAGTTCACTGGTAGGGTGGAGATATAAACTTAGAAGGACAAAGGCTACCACCCCTGCCCAGTGCCTAGATCGTAAAGCAAAGGGGTCTCTCTGAGAGGAGCAGGCCACTATCCTTGCCCCCTAGCTCTGGGCAGAGGCTCAGAGAGGCATCCATAAGAGTTCCAAAGCTCCCTCCCAAAAGAACTGACTTGATTTGAAACAGAGTGTGGGGAAATCCAACCCTAAGGGTGCTCTGAAAAACAATGAGGATTTTGGTGGTAGGTCATTAAGAGGAGGCTGATAGCTCAGCAAGCATGACAAGCTAAACCCGTGCTGGCTAGTTTATCAGAGCGAACCAGGGAAAGAGAAATAGGAGCCTCATACATGCTGATGGGAGTGTAAAGTGGTGAAGCTGGAGGTGTTAATTATATTATGGTAATCACCAGGTACACCTTAAACTCACACAATATTTTAAGTTAATTGTATCTCGATAAAGTTGGAACAAAAACAAATTTTGGAGGAGGGATTACTACTACTCAGTATTTTTGGTGGTAAACTATGCATCGCTTAGAGGACATCTTTCTAAGTTATTTGTGTGGGATTTGTGTCTTTTATTTTCTTTTTTTTATCTTTTGGAACTTTTTCTTATTACTCAATGAATTTATTACATTTATAGTTGTACAATGATCATCACAATCCAATTTTATAGGATTTGCATCCCACAACCCCAGCGCATCCCCCCACCCCCCAAACTGTCTCCTTTGGAAATCATTAGTTTTTCAAAGTCTGTGCGTCCGTATCTGTTCTGCAAAGAAGTTCATTGTGTCCTTTTTTCAGATTCCACATGTCAATGATAGTGTTTGATGTTGGAGTCTCATTGTGTGGCTGACTTCACTTAGCATGATAATTTCTAGGTCCATCCATATGGCTAAAAATGCCAGTATTTTGTTCATTTTACTGGCTGTGTAATATTCCTTTGTTTATATGTACCACTTCTTCTTGATCCACTACTCTGTCTATGGACATTTAGGTTGTTTCCATGTCTTGCCTATTGCAAATAGTGCTGCAATGAACATTGGACTACATGTGTCTTTTCCAGTCATGGTTTTCTCTGGATAGAGGCCCAGGAGTGGATCAAATGGTAATTCTATTTTTAGTTTTCTGAGGAATCTCCGTCTGTTATCCACAGTGGTTGCACCAATTTACAATCCCACCAACAGTGTACTAGGGTTGCTTTTTCTCCGCACCCTCTCTAGCACTTATTGTTTGTAGACTTTTTTTTTTTTGCCATTTCTAGGGCCGCTCCCGTGGCATATGGAGATTCCCAGGCTAGGGGTCGAATCGGAGCTGTAGCTGCCGGCCTACACACACAGCCACAGCAACTCGGGATCTGAGCCGCGTCTGCAACCTACACCACAGCTCACAGCAACAACGGATCCTTAACCCACTGAGCAAGGCCAGGGATTGAACCCGCAACCTCGTGGTTCCTAGTGGGATTCGTTAACCACTGCGCCACAACGGGAACTCCTGTTTGTAGACTTTTTGATGATGGCCATTCTGGTTGGTATAAGGTGGTACCTCAGAGTGGTTTTGATTTGCATCTCTCTAATAATGAGTGATGTTGAACATCTTTTCATGTGTTTTTTGGCCATCTGTATGTCTTCTTTGGGGAATTGTCTGTTTAGATCTTCTGCCATTTCTTGATGGGGTTGTTTGCTTTTTTTGGTATTGAGGGTTAGGAAGTTTTTATAAATTTCGGAGATGAATCCCTTGTCAGTTGATTCACTTGCAAAGATTTTCTCCCATTCTGTGGGTTGTCTTTTTGTGTTGTTTAGGGTTTCCTTTGCTGTGCAGAAACTATTAAATTTAATTAGGTCCCATTTGTTTATTTTTGTTTTTGTTGTCAATACTCTAAGAGGTGGATCTGAGAAGATGTTGCTGTCATTTATGTTGGAGAGTGTTTGGCCTATGTTTTCTGATAAGTTTTATAGTATCTGGTGTTATATCTAAGTCTTTAATCCATCTTGAGTTTTTGTATATGGTGTTAGGCAGTGTTCTAATTTCATTCTTTTCCATGTAGCTGTCCAGATTTCCCAGCACCATTTATTGAAAAAGCTGTCCTTTCTCCATTGTATATCCTTGCCTCCTTTGTCATAGATTAGTTGGCTGTAGGTGTGTGGGTTTAATTCTGGGCTTTCTATCCAGTTCCACTGATCTGTATTTCTATCTTTGTGCCAGTACCATACAGTTTTGCTTTGTAGTATAGTCTGAAGTCCGGGAGCATGATTCCTCCAGCCCCATTTTTCATTTTCAGGATGTCTTTGGCTATTCTGGGTCTTTTGTGCTTCCAAACAAACTTTAAAATATTTTGTTCGAGTTCTGTGAAAAATGTCCTTGGTACTTTGATAGGGATTGCATTGAATCTGTAGATTGCCTTGGGTAGTACAGTCATTTTGATAATAATGACTCTTCCAATCCACGAGCATGGTATGTCTTTCCATCTATTTGTGTCATCTTTGGTTTCTTTCATCAGCGTCTTATACTTTTCAGAGTAGAGGTCTTTTGTCTCTTTAGGTAGGTTTACTCCTAGGTATTTTATTCTTTTGTATGCCATGGTCAATGGGATTATTTCCCTAATTTATCTTTCTGCTCTTTCATTGTTAGTATATAGAAATGCTGTTGATTTCTGTGTATTAATTTTGTACCCTGCAACTTTGCCAAATTCGTGGATGAGCTCCAACAGTTTTCTGGTAGAGTCTTTAGGATTCTCTAGGTATAGTATCATGTCATCTGCAAATAGGGATAGTTTTACTTCTTCCTTTCCAATTTGGATTCCTTTTATCTCTTTTACTTCTCTGATTGCTGTGGCTAGGACTTCCAAAACTATGTTGAAGAGTAGTGGCGAGAACGGACATCCTTGTCTTGTTCCTGATCTCACTGGGAATTCCTTCAGCTTTTCACCATTGAGAATGATGTTCGCTGTGGGTTGGTTGTATATGGCCTTTATCATGTTGAGGTAGGTTCACGTTATGCCCATTTTCTGAAGGGTTTTTATCAGAAATGGGTGTTGGACTTTGTCAAAGGCTTTTTCTGCCTCTATCGAGAGGATCATATGGTTTTTATTCTTCAGTTTGTTAATGTGATGTATCACACCGATGGATTTGCAGATATTGGAGAATGCGTGCATCCCTGGGATACATCCCATTTGATCATGATGTACAATCCCTTTAATATATTGTTGGATGCGGTTTGCTAGTATTTTGTTGAAGATTTTTGCATCTATGTTCATCAGTGAAATTGGCCTGTAGTTTTCTTTTTGTGTGTGTGTGTGTGTGGTATCTTCATCTGGTATTGGTACCAGGGTGATGGTGGCCTCATAGAATGAGTTTGGGAGTTTCCCTTCCTCTGCAATTTTTTGCAATAGTTTCAGAAGGATATGTGTTAGCTCTTCTCTAAATGTTTGATAGAATTCGCCTGTGAAGCCTTCGGGTCCTGGACTTTTGTTTGTTGGACGTTTTTTCATCACAGTTACCATTTCAGTTCTTGTGATGGGTCCATTCATCTTTTCTATTTCATCTTGGTTTAGTCTTGGAAGATTGTACTTTTCTAAGAATTTGTCCATTTCTTCTAGGTTTTCCACTTTATTGGCATATAGTTGCATATAGTAGTCTCTTATGATCCTTTGTATTTCTGTGATGTCTGCTGTTACTTCTCCTTTTTCATTTCTAATTTTATTGATTTGAGTCCTCTCTCTTTTTTGCTTGATAAGTCTGGCTAGGGGTTTGTCAATTTTGTTGATCTTTTCAAAGAACCAGCTTTTTGTTTCATTGATCTTTTCTATGGTTTTCTTTCTTTCTATTTCATTGATTTCTGCTCTGATCTTTATGATTTCTTTCCTTATGCTAAGTTTAGGTCTTGTCTGTTCTTCTCTCTCGAGCTGCTTTAGAGGTCAAGTTAGCTTGTTTATTTGAGCTTTTTCTTGTTTCCTGACGTGGGCTGGTATTGCTGTAAACTTTCCTCTGAGAACGGCTTTTGCTGCATCCCATAGGTTTTAGAGTGTCGTATCTTTGTTGTCATTTACTGCTAGGTATTTTTTAATTTCCTCTTTGATTTCTTCAGTGATCCATTGGTTGTTTAGTAGCATGTTGTTTAGTCTCCATGTGTTTGTGTTTTTTTGCAGTTTTTTCTTGGTGTCGATTTCCAGTGGTATAGCGTTGTGGTCGGAAAAGATGCTTGATATGATTTCAATTTTCTTAAAGTTACAGAGGTTGGATTTGTAGCCCAGGATGTGATCAATCTTAGAGAATGTTCCATGTGCTCTTGAGAAGAATGAGTATTCTGTTGCTTTTGGATGGAATGTCCTATAAATATCTATTAAGTCCATCTGGTTTAATGCATCATTCAGGGCCTGTGTTTCCTTACTGATTTTCTGTCTGGGTGATCTGTCCATTGCTATAAGTGGGGTGTTAAAGTCCCCCACCATGAGTGTGTTATTGTTGATTTCTCCTTTTAAGGTTGTTAGCACTTGCCTTATATATTGTGGTGAACCTGTGTTGGGTGCGTAGATATTTAAAATTGTTATATCATCTTCTTGGATTGATCCTTTGATCATTATGTAATGTCCTTCTTTGTCCCTTAAGATATTCTTCATTTTAAGACAAATTTTGTCTGATAACGAGTATTGCTACTCCAGCTTTCTTTTGATCCCCGTTTGCATGAAATATTTTCTTCCATCCTCTCCCTTTCAATTTGTATGTGTCCCTAGAAGTGAAGTGGGTCTCTTGAAGACAGCATATATATGGGTCTTGTTTTTGTATCCATTCAGCCAGTCTATGTCTTTTGGCTAGGGTGTTTAGTCCACTAACACTTAAGGTAATTATTGATGTGTAAGTTCTTACTGCCATTTTATGAATTGCTTTGGATTTGTTTTTGGTGCTCTTTTTTCTTTCCTTCTTCTCTTGTTCTTTTCTGCCTGTAGAAGTTCCTTTAGTATTTGTTGTAAGGCTGGTTTAGTGTTGCTGAATTCTCTCAGCTTTTGCTTATCTGTGAAGGTTTTGATTTCTCCTTCAAATCTGAATGAGAGCCTTGCTGGGTAGAGTAATCTTGGTTGGAGGTTTTTTCCATTCATCTCGTTAAGTATATCATGCCACTCCCTTCTGGCCTGCAGAGTTTCTGCTGAGAAGTCTGCCGATAACCTCATTGGGGTTCCCTTGTATGTTATTTCTTTCTTTTTCCCTCGCTGCTTTCAATATTTTCTCTTTGTCTTTAATTTTGGTCAGTTTGATTACTATGTGTCTCGGGTTGTTCCTCCTTGGGTATATTTTATATGGTACTCGTTGTGCTTCCTGGATTTGACTGAGTGATTCCTTTCCCATGTTAGGGAAGTTTTTGGCTATTGTCCCTTCGAATATTTTTTCTGTCCCCTTCTCTCTCTGTTCCTTCCTTCTGGCACCCCTCTGATACAGATGTTGGTGCGTTTAACATTGTCCCAGAGTTCTCTGAGACTCTCTTCATTTGTTTTCAATCTTTTTTCTCTTTTCCGTTCCACATCTGTGATTTCCACTAGTCTGTCCCACACCTCACTTATTCATTCTTCTGCCTCCTGTATTCTCCTGTTGGCTGCTTCTAATGAATTTTTTATTTCAGTTGTTGTATTTTGCAACTCTTAAGTTTTATATCTTGTATCTCTCTGCTCAGCGTTTCCTGTAAATTATCCATCTTTTCCTCCAGTTTATTTCCAATGTCTTGCATCATCTTCAGCATCAACAGTCTAAAATCTTTTTCCTGGAGGCTGAGAATCTCCTCCTTGCTTAGCTGTTTTTCTGGGTTTTTTTCTTTCTTCCTCATCTGAGTTACAGTTCTCTGTCTTTTCATTTTTATAGGCTTTTGGTGTGGTGACCTTTTTACAGATAATAGAGTTGTAGCCTCTCTTAGTTCTGATGTCTGCCCTCCTGTGGCTGAATTTCGTATGGGGGCTTGCTGCAGGCTCCCTGATGGGAGGGGCTAATGCCTGCCCACTGGTAGGTGGAGCTGATTCCTATCCCTCTAGTAGGTGGGGCTTTGTCTCTGGGTGAGATTAGAGGCAGCTGTGTGCCTGAGGGGTCTTTAGGCAGTATGTTTACTGATGGTTAGGGCTGTGATCCCACCTGGATTCTTGTTTGTCCTGGAGTTTCTCAGCACTGATGGGTGGAGCCAGATTTTCCCCAAATGGCATGCTGATGAATATTCCCAAATGCGTTGCTTACAATGTCCTTCCCTCTCAACAAGACACATTCACCCCTGTTTTCCAAGGAGGTCCTTCAAGAATTGTAGTTGGGTCTGAATCCAGATTCCTATGGAGACTTTGCTTTGCCCTGGAACCCAGTGCCCATGAAAGTCTGTGTGTGCCTTTTAAGAATGGGGTCTCTGTTTCCCCCAGTCCTGTGTAGTTTCTGTCTGTACAAGCCCCACTGGCCTTCAATGTCAGATGCTCGAGGGGCTCTTTCTCCCAGTGTCAAATCCCCACACGTGGGAGTTTGATGTGGGGCTCAGAACTCTCACTCCTGTAGGTGAGTCTCTGTGAACCAGTTAGTTTCCAGTCTGTGGGGCTTCCCACCAGGAAGGTATGGGGTTTCTTATATCATGTAATCACCCCTCCTACCTCTTGATGTGGCCTCCTCTTTGTCTTCTGGAGTAGGGTATCTTTGTGAAAGTTTCTGGTCCATTGGGTTGAAGACTGCTCAGCATTTGGTCGTAAATTTTCCTGTTTTTAGGAGAGAAATTGAGCTTCAGTCCTCCTATTTTGCCATCTTAATCCCCACTTTACTCATCTTGAAAGCACTCAGGTCCTGGCATGAGAGTTCTCCTCAAATGATCCAGAGGCCTGAGCCTCAGAACCCATCCCCCAAGGCTCTAGACTTGAAGCAGAGGTGCTCATCCACGGGTTATGTGATCTCTTCTGGAGCTGCAGCAGGTGTGTTGTGTTCTTATCCTTTGGTGTCCAGTCCAGCCTGGCTCAAGCCCAGGTTCCGACCATGGGTCTGGGAGTGCCATTCCAGAATGAGGAGGGTCAAGCATGAGTTTTCCCTTTCATTTATTTCAAGCTATTTTTTTCAAATTCTGTAACTTGTAGAAAACTAATAAGGCAAATTATTCTTGCTCATGGAAATGTAAATTTTGTATGGTGGAAAGTAATTGATTACTGCCCTCTAGTCATTTGCCAGTTTTGTCATTTTTGCATTTATCAGTAAATTCATGTCAACATTCCTGATGGGCTTATATCTATATCTGGTCTTCAATTCTCCTTTGAACTAGTTGTAATCTTTATGGTTCTCTCATTAATTACTGAGTTAAGTAAAATCTTTCACAAAGATTAATTTTACATCTGTATGAGAGTCATGGTTTTACTATTTAAAAATTATCCTTGGATTTCCCTTGTGGCACAGCAGGTTAAGGGTCTGGCATTGTCACTGCAATGGCTTGGGTTGTTGCTATGGTGCATGTTTGATATCTGGCCCCAGAACTTCCATATGCTGCAGGCACAGCCAAAATAAATAAATAAATAAATCTTTTAACAGCAGTTATATGTTATATAAATAACATACAATTGCCATAACTTATCAGATTGTACACTTAAAATGGCTGAATTTTATTTTGCGTGAACTATACCCCAATAAAAGCTGGAGCATACTGACTTCAGAGAAATCCTGTGGGAAAATGAATTGTTCCGGACTTGCCTTGACATCTCTGTAGCATTTGCTAGCTGTTGTAACAGCTGGTTTTCATGATGCTGACCTCTTCATTATTTTCCCTCTGAACATTCCTCATTAGAAGCCTCTTCATGTGACCTGACTTCCATCATCCACTCCTTTAATATCAGAATTATTCAGAAATCTCTCTTAGGTCCTTTTTTTACTTTAGGCAATTTCCCTGGATGATCTCATCCCTTCTATATATTGAGGTGACTGTTCTCAAGCTCAAAGTCTTCCTGTTAGTAATGGACACTTATTGAGAATTTTTATGTTCTCTGTACTCTTCCTATGAATTTTATAGGAGGTTATGGCATTAACTCACTATGAACTGATAATAATTCAAAAATACTTCTCTCATTCATTGTCACTTTATCAATGAGGAATTTAAGACCTAGAATTTTTAAGTATCCCCCCTGAAGTCACAGAGCAAATGACTGACGCAACCTCAATTTAAATTCAGGTAGTTTTGTATCAGTGCCCACTATGCCATACTGCTTCCTTTCACCTCTCCTGGAATCCCAAGCCTAATATTTTATTATTTTCACATAACTTTAAAATAGTTATTATCTTTTTCCAGTGAAGAAATTATTTTCCAAGGGATGGCTTATCTCATTTCCATAGCAACAATTTTTTTTTTTCATTGAAGGGTATAAATAAACTATTATACCAAGTTCTTGATCTTTGCTTAGTTACTTAGCCTCTTTCTTTCTTTATTGCATTTTGTACGAATTAACTCACATAAATATAATAATCATGGTTGCAGATATTTCATTTACACTGACCCCAGTTTCAATTATATTTTGCTCCTTAATCCAACAGGATGTTAAGTATTATCACTTTTATGCCAATGAGGATTTTATGAACTGTTACTAATTATTTGTGTCTAAAGTGCATGATGCACTAAAATTTCCAGTGAAATACAATTTAGACACTTCAACTTAACATTTGTAAAGTGTAGTGTGATAGTGTCTTTTATTGCATTCAAAAGCTACATGTCACCTGGGCTTCTGTGTCTCAGTGCCATCTGGTGAGGTTTTTGAAGAATAATGCAGTGAACACATTAGGTCAGAAGAACTGAGGAAAAGTTATGGCCTGCCATTTCCTTGATCTTGCAAGGAGGCAAATTATTTAGCATTTTAGCTTGGTGTTGGTACTGAGCCAAACTTGGGTCTTCTCCCCCATGTTCAGGCAAAGCCAATCTACTGACAACAGGTTTTAGTGAAGGAAAGTACATTTATTGCAAGGTGCCAAGCAAGGAGAATAGGCTGTTCATACTCAAAAGACTTAAACACTCCAATGGCTTGTAGGGAAGGGTTTTTAAAGATAATATCAGGGAGAAGGTTATAAGGTATGTGATCAGCTCATGTATAATTTGATATTCGGATTGGTTGTTGGTGAGTTAACAGAGTGATATTTCAAGAATCTCAGTCAAACTTCTGGTTCCAAATAGTCTGGGGTCTACATGCTGGTGGTCAGCATTAAGTTAACTTCTTTCATCTGGTGGGGGTTTTAGTATCTACAACACAACTCAACTCAAGGATATGAATCAGGATATTATACAGCCCTTGAGGAGAAACTAAAGGTCCTTGACTTTGTTTTATGGCCAATCTATTTTATTTTGTTTTGCTTGCTTGCTTTCTTTTGTTTCTGCATTTAAAATTTTTTTTCTGATTAAAGCTGTCTTTTTGCAACTTAGGGAGGGCCTAGTAGGCTACAGCTTTTCTACAAACAAGAGATAGGGGAACATGACATGGGGGTGTCTGTATGAAATAGTTGGAAAATGCTGCTCATGAAGAGAAATGTCTGTTGTGCTAAAAATTGGTAAGATGACTTAATGACTTTATATAAGATTTAAATTACTTGATGCAAGGATGGAGTCCAATGAGCTTATTTTATGTGCCCTACATGCAGAGCATATGTTTGCTGCATACTTTGATTAAATTAAAAATATTTGAGAAACCCAGAATATTTGGTTGCTGGAATTTCTGAATCCACAATCATCTGGTGATGATTCATCCAGATTCTCCATCAGTGCATCTCCTGAAGTGATATATTTCACCTTCCACAAGAGGTCAGGTATCTAAGGGAAACACGGGTTGACTGGAGGAGAGAATTACACAGGCCAAGAACAGACTATCTTTGAAGCTAGTGTGAACAGAAAACTATCAGTGTTGACTGAATTTTAGGAGAATGTAGGGACAACAAGGAAACATGAGGGAAGGAAACCAATTAATACCAAAGATATTATCATCTATAATAATTTACATCATAGTCCTCTTAGAGGGATAGGGGTTTGGTTGAAAGAATAAGATAGTCAAAATCCTCACAGTAAATTCAACATCAAGGGATGGAAATATGACATCCAGGAGAAGTACACTCTGAATATTTTCAGATTTGTTTCCAGGCAACATGGATAATGTGAAATGTAAGCACAGCTTCATCAGATCTGATGAAAATATTCAATTTCTTGCCACCCTTTCTATGAACAAAATCTATCTCTAGATAGATATTTCTCTATATTCAATTTTTGCGACCCTTTCCATGAAGGAGATCTTGGATCTATGTCTTTACCAGCATGGCATCTCAAGTGACCTTCCTTGTAGGAAAATTAGGTCAAAATTTAGTTAATCAGAGTGAGCCTCAGTGATGGAGGGTAGAAATCAGTTCTTCATAGGGTGGGCTGGTGGGTTTAGAGGAGACTGGACTTTGCATACTTCAGGTGGCTGTAAGGTAGCGCTTGTCTCTAATGGACCCACTGGAGATCTTCTGGTTAATGTGACTGGATGTGGCATTTAGATGCTTGTATATTTAGGGGTTTTCAGATCAAATCAGCAAGGCTAGTTGCCAGCTTGACTTTGGAGATTTCATTTTCAATAATGCCATTCTTATGAAGGGCTGATGTTTCATATAAAAGTGGGCAATTTCATTATCAAATCTAATGCTCATTCACACATTTAACTTGCCGTACATGTTGGAAGGATTCCTTGAAGCATCACTGAATAATCATTTGTTGGAATTTGGCTTCTGATTGTCCTATTTCTCTAGTCATTGATCATAATACGCTCTCTGGGCTACAAGACATTGGCCCATAGGTAGGAGGTACTAAAACTGATATAAACAATGGTCTCACTTGAAGTAGTAACTAAAGAGGTGAGCAATGTTGGCCTAATAAGTAAGCCATGGTCATTCTATATTGTAGGTGTATTTTTGTTAAAATTTAGAGCTTTGGAAAGCCCTGGTTATTTAGATTTGCTACATCACATTAAATATCTTCCTAGTCATTTTCAGATTATTTTCCCAAAGGATTTCTGTTTGGCTTACACTTTTTGTCATCATTCAACTCCTTAGAGTTAGCCTTCTAAACTTTTTCTGTAGATAGACAACTATATGTGCACACACACACACACACACATATACACACACACAGAGAGTTTTTTTACATAAATAGGTTCCTGCTTTTCTGCTATTTGCTTTTCTTGCTAACATATTTTGGACATATTTCCATTTCAATGTGCATATGTAAAGTATTCTCTGATAGAGGTATGGTACTGCTTTGCAGGGATATATACATTTTAAAATAGGGCTTATTTTACTGTGAGTTTGAAAAATATTTTTTGAGCCAACTTATGCAAAAGTATCATATTGTAACAAAACAACACTATTTTGTGAAATCAAGAACATGGAAACAGAGCTGTGGTCTTAAAAGTAGGCTGGATCCAAGGACTTGAGTAAGACTACATTCTACACTCATGGCTTCTCTTCATGCATCATCTTTATCAAGCTCTCTCCCTACCCTGTTTCCCTGCAGAATGGCTCACTTTGACTATGTCAGCCACAGGGAAGAAAGTATATACAAAAATAGAACTCACATATGTACATTATAATTTCAGATGCACAGACAGTGACTTTTCACTCTCAGTTACGATTCTAAATTCCAAGGGAAAGCCCAGATTGGGCCAAGTGGGGCCATCCCTGTTCTAATCAACTTAGGTGAAGGAGGGTTCCATTGCTGTATGAAGTGGCTGCTGGAATTATTTTGCTATTTAAAGATAGGTTAGAATAAAGAATCGGTCCTATGAAATAAAAGGATGGGCAAACAACCCAGCGAGAGGTTAATATAACATTTATTTGCCCATTTCACAATTGTTAGGCATTTTGATTCAAATAATTATTATAAATAATGGTAAAATAAATATCTATAAATATAATATTGTATATTTATATCAATCAATGTTGAAGCTTTAAAAATAGAAATAATGTTGATGGAATGCATATTTTACAAACTTGTAGTGATAAAATTTAGATTCCTATCAATAGTAAGTGAATATGGATGGAGATATTTCTCCACAAACTCATCAATATCAAGCATTATCTTTTTTGTTTGTTTGTTTTGTTTTTTTGTTTTTTCAGGGCTGCAGCCAGGGCATATGGAGGTTCCCAGGCTAGGGGTTAAATCAGAGCTACAGATGCCAGCCTACAGCACAGCCACAGCAATGCAGGATCCAAGCCGGGTCTGTAACCTATACCACAATTCCGGCAATGCCTGGATCCTTAACCTACTGAGCTACTGAGCAAGGCCCGGTATCAAACCCACAGCCTCATGGTTCCTAGTTGGATTTGTTTTCTCTGTGCCACAACAGGAATTCCCGAAAAGTCTTTGCCTATTTAACTTGAAAGGGTGTCTTCGTAAAGGTAAAATAAATCTTGATTTAATAAAATGTTATTCAGTATCAAACATTATGGAGTTTGTGTATTTTGGTGCTGAACTATGTTCTCTCAATACTGAAGTATTTAAAGGTAGCCTTTCCATCTCTTCAACTTTCCCTCTTTCATATCCCAGTGGCATCAGCCAGTGCTTCCTAAAACTGAATTTCTTGGGAAACTGTGACTAATTCCCAATTTAGAAGCTCACACACTAAACACACATCAGCTTCTCCTCTATCAGCATTCTTCCTGCTCTAAGCTTTGCTAACTCCCTTGTTCTTGTTGGACATCTAATTTTTCTCATTAAATTCTATGCTCTTAAGATAGAAATTGTATTTCATTCACCTTTATGTGGTTCTTAAACCAGTGTCTCGCATAAAGACAATATGCGTTTGTTATGCAAACTGATTGCCTATGTGCCTCAGGCTGGCGGATTTTCAGGAGATCTGAAATAATAATTGGGCCACTATACCAAACTCTATGGCAGGCAAGTGCTTTTTCTCTGGATGACAGTTTTCTTATACACAGAGTTCAACTAGATAATCACCAGTTTTGGGTTTTTTTTTTTTCAACCTAAGATTCTATAATAATATTTTGTTTTTTAAATTACATGCAAAAATTTTCTGTAGATTTTACAACCCTCCCCCCCCCAGAATTTTTGTAATAGGTTGTCTGATCTCAAATTTCCATCTAACAAATCGACAGAATTTAATTCAACCATGTATTACTTATACGATGGAATATTTTAGTCGTCACCTCTCTGCAGTGTGTTAGCCCCATCTAGTGAATGATTAATGAATTCTCAAACACCAGCAGCATGCAAACATTTTTAAAGCTACTATTGAAGCATGTGTCATCTTGTTTCCAATCTTTGAGCCTTTGCTATTTCAGATCTAACCAAGGTTGAAAGAGGAATTGATTGTGAGAATAGTTTGGGAAATGTTTTAATGCCTTTGTAGAATAGATTCATTTTTAGATTGGAGCAATATAAAGAGTTGTAACTATTTCTCAATCCCCATCTTCGCGTCAGTGCTGGTTTTAATTTTTACTAAATAAATAAATGCTCATAGTTTAAACAGTCATAAAATTGTATAAAATTAGATACAGAAACCAGAAATCACCTCCTGCCTTTTCCCTATTTTTTTTTTCCTTAAAGCAATTATACAGAATTACACAGCAATTACAACTAATTTTAGCCGATTGTTTTAATATTTACCTCCAGGTCTTAACACATTTATTGCTATTTCTTGTTTTTTTTTTTTTTTTTCAGTTTTAGGTATTAGAGAGAGTTAACTCTCTTTGCTTCCCAGGGATATATCATATATGCCAAGAGAGATAATATATGCTGAGACAATTAACCTTGGATAACTTTCCTTTCTTGCTTAACATTTTTTCTCCAGGAGTTGTCATGTTTTATCATTTTCTTAGTTTTCAATAACTCAAATTCAGGCTCAAATTTGTTACCCATTTAAAGTCAAGGCTGTGGACACACTGGGTATTCTATTTACTCTATCTTCCTGAAAAAGACTTTCTGGGGCCTTCGGACCTCCTCAATCTGGTTTGGTTTTTTTCTTCTTGCCCATGTTGGGGCTCCTGTTTCTTGTATCATATGTTTCCTCTCTCTTGATTAACTCATATTTTGATGAAATATACCCTCCGGAACCTCCAGAGAAAGAGTGCCTGGGAAATATATTTATGAGTCTGTGTGGTAGATATAGTGAGTTGTCATTAAATATTTTTAATTCCAAACTTTTTTTTTTTAGTGTGGCTTCTGGCTAGAAAGCTAAAGACTACCTTGCTGAGATTTTCTCACCATAGGATCCCAGAGGTGCTGTAGTTTGTGCCAATGAGATATTCATATGTTTTGAAGGTGTGAAGAAGATGCCGAGCTTTGCTGGCAAGCACCACTGTGGGCAGGCTCCTTTTGATGAGGAAGGCATGTGGTGGCTTCTGGGTACTGGGGGAGGCAGTAGTCCCTCTGGAGGCCGGGATGGGCAGCAAAGCCCTCAAACTCATTCATAAATGCCCAACCTAGAGTCTATTTCTTTAGTCATTGAATACCCTGCAATTTTGCTTCTAACTGGGGTGGATTCTGTTTCCTGCATTGTATCTTGAATACATGTGCTAGCTTGGTTAGATATAGAATTCTAAATTTGAAATAATCTTTATTTACATTTCTAGTGTTTCTGCTGTGAAATAAGAAGCCATCTTAGTCTCTGATCTAACATATGTGACTCTTTCTATCCTTTCTCTAGCAGCTAAGGGAAACTATTCTTTGTCTCTAGTGCTCTGAAAATTCAAGATAATATACCCTGGATTGCCTATTTTTATCCATTATGTGTGCTCTTAGTAGAAACTCACATCCTTATTTTTTGGACTATGGAAACTTGTATCCTTATTTGTTGGAAAATCTCTTAATTGCTTTAGTGATTATTTCCTTTCCCTGGTGTCCTCTGTTCTTTCATTTTGGAGCTGGAATTTTTTGGTTACTGAACTCTACGGAATGTCCCTTTAACTTAGTTTTATCTTCTTTCTCTTATTTTCTGTCTCCCCTTAATACTTTTTAATTAGGAGGTGTTCTAAATTTTACCATGTAACTTGGTTATTAAGATTTTTTAAATGTCTGCTATTATATGTTTTAATTTTAAGAGCGTTTTTAATTATGATAATCTTCCATTTTGATAGCATCCTGTTCTAATTTTATTACTATAACATTTCCTTTTCTCTTTAATATACACTTTTGAATTGGCCTCAATCTTTTTTCAGAGGTTCCCCTTAAGTATCTGATAATCTATGGTGGCTGCTCAAAGGTAGCCCTGTGGAACTTAAAGGTTTCTCTGAGAACGTGGTTGGATGTGTCCACTGTGAGCATCATTGCAGGGTGCTTAGCCACAATATGTACGTCTTAAAGCAGAAGCTACCTATTCCCCTCTTAGAGGGCAAAAGCCTAGATGTCAGCATCCTGGGAGATACAAGAAGCAAGTGGGTCAGAGTCCTGGTATCCTGCATGCGTTCTGAAATAGACGGATTAAGAACAGTGACCCGGCCCTAAAAGACCCCATGTGTTCCCTAATTTGCAGGAGCTCTCTGTTTTTACTATTGCAAAGAGTAAAACTTTAGTTTTTCCTGCTGTGATTTTAATGTTTCTTAAGCAGACTTTCAATTAACCCTTTTTTATTAATCACTCCTTTTCACCCCAACTTCTAGGACTGGAGTTGCCAAATCCAGAGAGTTTTGGTGACTCTGGTCTTAATTTCAAGGGAGATGGGAAAAGTGATTATGAGGTTTTTAATCATATGAAGCCTACTAGATTAGGATTTGTGAAGGAACTGAAAGTGCAGTTGGCTGGAGTATTGTCTCCATCAGGTTAGGAGAGATTATGCTGCAGCAATAAACAGCCCAATTATGATAGCTGAAACTAAGAAGATTCTTTTTTTTTTTTGTCTTTTTAGGGCCGCACCCGCAGCATATGGAGGTTCCCAGGCTACGGGTCTAATCGGAGCTACAGCTGCTGGCCTATGCCACAACAATGCCAGATCTGAGATGAGACTGCGACCTACATCACAGCTCATGGCAATGCCAGATCCTTAACCCACTGAGCAAGGCCAGGGATCGAACCCACAACCTCATGGTTCCTAGTCGGATTTGTTAACCACTGAGCCACGAAGGGAACTCCAAGAAGATTATTTTCTTTCTCAAGCTGTATTTTACTCATCGGTCAGCAAGTGGGCTCTCAGAGAGTTAGGCAGACAGAGTAGCTACCATCTTGAATCTTTCCAGTCACCTTGGCAGAAATAAAGAGAGCTCTAGACGGTTTCATATACATAATTATATACTCTGACCTCAGAGGAATACATGTCACTTGTGCTTACAACTCATTAGCCAGAACTAGTCATGTGACTTCAACCTTCCTCAAAGGGACCAGCGAGGATAACCCTATGTGTCTGGAAAGAGAAGACCTGAAAGATTTTGATAAACATAGGGAATGACTAACACAAGTACTTATGGCCTTTATTCATTGGAAAACACGCCAGAGGATTACGGAGTAGAAGGCACACTTTCAGCTGAAGGAAACAAAAATCTGACATCTAGCATAATCACTGAGTAGAACAAAACTTTGTGGAAAACACTAAAGGCATCATATTAAGCAAGGTATGCAAATATTGGTGTTAATACTTTTAAAATATTAAATTCTAAAAACGTTTCAGAAATTATTCAAACTGGATCGTAGAAATTATCTACGCTACAATAAATTTGTATACGATATAATTTGGAGAAATCTGTGCTATATAAACAATTTGTAATGAATAGCTTTTGGATTCTGGACTGAATTTATTTTCTAGATATCTAAAAATAAATTAAATATAATTCAGAATGAAATATTCTTAGAATATTCTTAAATTGAATAAATGCTAATTAAATGAAAATCAATTTTTAAACTTTCATTTGCTTATAAATTACAATGGATGGATTGGAATAGTGTCAGTTAGAAGATAAGCTTTTGCAGTTTTTCCTGTGGCATCTCTTATTTTTTAATAAGATTCCATTCTTATCACTTTAAACCACTATTGCCATTGACTTCAGTAGGGATTACAAACAAGTGAATGGCAGGCAATTTGCTCTAAGGTGTGCAGCTTTGTGGTAATGCAGGATAGAGCATATCTCTGTGAACACCTTATATTTGCTAAGCACCAGATCCAGGGCACTTCTTGAGCCCATTCCTGCAAAATTTGACTTGGTTAGTTTGCTGGGAGCCTACTGCAGATGTGGAATAAAGAAAGAAGAGAGGATAAGGATAGATTATCAGGCCGTCCAGCATTAGGTCTGGGTGACTGAAGCATTTGCTACCCTGTTTATCGCCTGTGTGAGCATTTAAAATAATTTAAAACAATGTGTTGTAGATGTGTATAAGGTAACTGAAATCTCTAGTGGAAAGACCCCTAAAGAAAAATACATCTTTTGGTGTTTTTGACTTGGGCTTCTAACACACAGGCTACTCCTTCTCAGTATCCTTCACTGATGTTACTCTTCCTGGCCTCTAAACTTTTTAGAATCCTCCAGGGCTCTGTACTTGGTTTTCATATTTTCTCTCTCTGAGATGATCTCATTCAGACCCATGGCTTAAAATAACATCCACATTGCTGCCCTATTGTCTCTAACTCAAGTTGTACATCCAGATGATCTAAATGTCTTATGTGTTAGTTCCAACTGGCTATTAAAAAGTATTAGGGAGTTCCCATCTCGGCTCAGTGGAAACGAATCTGACTAGTATCCATGAGGACGCAGGTTCGATCCCTGGCCTCACTCAGTGGGTTAAGGAATCAGCATTGCCCTGACCTGTGGTGTAGATCACAGACACATCTTGGATCTGGTGTTGCTGTGGTGTAGGCCAGTGGCTATAGCTCCAATTCAACCCCTAGCCTGGGGAGCTCCACATGCCTGGGGTTCAGCCCTAAAAAAAAAAAAAAAACCATCAAGAATAAAAGATAAAAAAAAATCCGAGTTCCTGTCATGGCTCAGTGGTTAACGAATCTGACTAGGAGCCATGAGATTGTGGGTTCGATCCGTGGCCTCACTCAATGGGTTAAGGATCTGGCATTGCCATGAGCTGTGGTGTGGCTTGGATCCTGTGTTGCTGTGGCTCTGGCGTAGGCCAGCGGCTGCAGCTCCAATTCGACCCCTAGCCTGGGAATCTCCATATGCCATAGGAGCGGCCCTAGAAATGGCAAAAGGACAGAAAAAAATAAAAAATAAATAAAAGATAGAACAAACAAAAGAAAATCAATTAATCAATAAAACATTGTACATATTTTTGAGTGAATAGTCTGTTTAATAGTTAATATTTAATATTAATCTTAATAGTTAATGTTTAAATTGAAAATGTTACAAGTAAGCATATCTTAGATTTGCTGTTTTTTTTTTTTTTTTTTTTAATTTAACTTTCAATATAATTGCTCTCCTTCATTCTGGATGTCCATTGGTGCAAGAAATCAGTGGAGAATAGGTTTTTGCAACTCTTTTTTACTATGAAGATTTTTGTTTTTATTTTTTTTGTCTTTTATCTTTTTAGGGCTGCACCCACAGCATATGGAGGTTCCCAGGCAAGGGGTCTAATTGGAGCTGTTGCTGCTGGCCTATGCCAGAGCCATAACAACTCCAGGTTCGAGCCATAACTGCGACCTGCACCCCAGCTCAGGGCAACATGGGATACTTAACCCACTGAGCAAGGCCAGGGGTGGAAACGGCAACCTCATGGTTCCTGGTCGGATATGTTTCTACTGTGCCATGATGGGAACTCCCCACTATGAAGATTTTTGGAATCTCGAAACTTAGACACATGTCAGACTTAGAAGCTTACCACTTTCCCATATTTTTGCTTAAATCCTAAAAATTTTAAAGGTCAGCGTGTACTTTCAATAAATAGAGTATAATAGTAGAATATTAAACTGAAAAAAATTACATTTAAAAGCTTGCTGCTTACAGTCTTTGAAGAAATTATAGGCACAGAATGAAATACTGGATGTTACTATGTGTAAGTGTAGTATCAGTTAATCCAAGTGACAAAAAGATAAAATGGAATTAGAGTACTTTGCATGCAGCTAATGTAATGAGCTAAATTCTGCAATAAAATGCGTAAAAATTTTAGTCTATATATTTAGGGCAGGGAAAGGCATATTTTAGGCATTTTAAAAACTGCTAAGTATTAACATAACAAAATACTATTAAGAAATTGAATCCATTTTGTTTCAAAGGAAATGTGAGATGGAGCTATCGGCTTCAAGGGGAAATTAAATCCCCTTTTCTATCAGTAACTTGGTACCTATTAAAGAGGTGTTTCTGTGTTTATAGGCACTCCTATGCCTATTATCTTACAAGTGGAACTTTAATAAATAAAAGTTCGTGTGTTGAAGGAGATTGCACAGGCTGTTAGGTTTTTAAAAGGCCAGTTCGACTCATGTAGGTTAAGGCACCTAGCTTGCTAGATGTGGCTTAGCTTAAGATGAACCAAATCTGCGAGAATTTTGTGCTTCATTGTGGGATATTGTATAAAAATTGAAGATAACTTCAAGATGGAAAACACTAGCTGTCATTTATTGAGTATCTAGTATGTGATACCTCTGATATTAGGTACCTGAATTCTATCATCATTTAATATTTACATTTATATCACTATTTTACAGAAGAATCTGTGGCTTGGAGAATTTTAGGGCATTTCTCAATTTCAAACTGTTAGAAAAAATGAGGTGAAAGTTGAACTCAGGCCTTTTTGTTGCCCCAGTGAATCACTAAACCATCCACACTCACGCACATCTCTGGACGTCCTAATTTACCTTTGTTGGATACATATGATTTTATTTTGCATAAAAATAGCCATGGAATAAAAGGGAAGATTTGAGATGAAGACATTTAAATAAAAGGGAAAAATTTAGTTTGTCATTTGAAAATTTTTCAGTATTTTTTTTTATATAAAAATTCAGACATCTCCAAGTACCATATATGGTGGCATACAGATAAAGCATGGTGATGTACTGAATTTGGTATTTGTGTTCAGTTATATTCTACTGTGTTTTATAACCCAAGGTATATAATAATTAGTAGTTTTGACTTTCATGTGAACTAACCTTATTGTGGTAATCATTTTGCAATATATATACACATCAAATCATTGTGTTGTCCACTTTAAACTTATACAAGGTTGTATGTCGACTACATCTCAGTAAAACTGAAAAAATGGTTTTGCAAATCCAACTGGGAACCATGCAGTTGTGGGTTCGATCTCTGGCCTTGCTCAGTGATTAAGGATCTGGCATTGCTATGAGTGGTGTGGTGTAGGTGGCAGATGCAGCTAGGATCTAGTGTTGCTGTGGCTCTGATGTAGGCTGGCAGCAATAGCTCCAATTAGACTCCTATCCTGGGAACCTCCATATGCCGCAGGTGCAGCCCTAAAAGGAAAAAAGACAAAAAAAAAAAAAGGTTTTGACTGACAAAACAAAGGAATAGTAATATTTTTCTTTCCTTACCATGAAAACATGAGATCCTCTCACTACCTTTGTTTTTTTCTGCGTAAAGATAATGCTTAACGTCTACAGTTTAGGCAGTGGTATAGCCTTTTGTAAAGTCCAATGATTGTGAGTCTCTGGAAGAATGAGAAATACATTGTGTACATAAGAGTAATCTTTCAACCAAAATATAAAGGGATTCTCTATTATGATAGACAATGTTCTAAAGTCAGCCTAACGAAAAGAAAAAAGGAGGAAAGTGAAACAAAGAACACTGGTGGCAACAGGAAAGGAGGAAATGGCCCAGAGAGTCAGGGAGGGTCAGCCAGACAATTTGACCTTGGAAAAGCAGGATAGACAGAACTCGCAATGATCCAGTTAGAAGCTGTGGGGAGGGAGAGCATGGGAGGACTCTAGAGTCTTTGGTTGAGCATATAAGGGATTGCAGCTGTAGGTACACTGCTGTGGGTAGCATGGCAAAGAAAAGGCTAGAGAATACAACTGAGTTTATTACTCCTTTTGAAATGCAAGTTGAAAGTGTGATAAGTTGAAAGAGTGATGCTATAGAGTCTGGTTAAAAAAAAAAAATACATGATTGCTATGACCTGTTAGAAGGTAGCAGTATGATTATTGACATTATGACTGTAACATGGAATTGCATTATAACTGATAGAATTAGTAGAGGAGATATGTACTGCTTTCAAGCCTTATTTATTTGTATTCTCTGTGTGTGCTAGTAGAGTTCATTCTTACAATTCTTCAAAGATGGAAAAGAGCAGAATGAAATGAAACTCATATTTTAGAATGTTTCTGATGACATCAAGTAAAAGAGATTAATTTGGTGAAGCAGCTGGGCTTTCAAGGGCTCCCCAGAGGGGAAAATCTTTTGGAAGTCAAACTATTTTGCTTTAAAAACACCAGTACATCCTTGCTAGAGGGAACCACATGCCACTCAGTGGTTAGGAGTCAAGGGGGAAGTAATTAGTTACACAACCTTGGATTCACGCAGAATGAGATTTCCTCTCCGTGTGCCTCTCTTCAGCAAGGGGCTCCTGGGATACATCTTTTAACCCAAATCTCCTCTTCCATTATGGGTCACAACAAAGACTTAAATGCCTCCTTTTTCTGGACCTCAATTGAGCAGCTGGTCACTTGCATTAATCCTTTTTCTGCCTTAAGCACTTGGGACCTGAGGTGAAAACCAAGGAATCCAATGTTTTAATTTTTCTACCACATTTTAAATGACACAGAGAAGAGCCCTGGCAGGCATTCAGTTAAGGTTCAGATTTGTGGGTGAATGCGCACGTGGTGTGTCACAGAAAACAGTGTCCTGGCAACAACGTTGGCTTGGGCAGTAGGAGGTCTGGTCCTGCTGTCACTTGCCAATCAGTCTTGGATCAAGATGGGATGGGCTGTATCCAGAATTCTCCTTGCTCATTTGCACAATGACAGGGCTGATGCAGCACAAGTGATTTTTCACATACCAAATAATGTAAATATATTACTATATATTTTATGACAATAAAGTTAAGATCCTTATGACAGTCGCTATAGATGATAAAGATATTTTGCTAGCATAGATACTTTACTCTAGAAATTCTAAACAATATAAGGTCATCTTTCTTAACAAAATACAAATAATATTTTCATGATCTTTTAAGAATCAACCCCAAAAGGATGACCTTCCTTCTTGCAATCATGCTCAGGTAAAAATTCTGACAAGAACTATCATGAAAAAAGGATAAATACAGCAAAGAAAAAAAATTGCTTTGATGTTGTGATGTAGAATTCCAAGAAATCACATAAAAATTCAAAGGAGTAATATATTCAAGTATTTTCCATATTGCCTGTGGATCACATGAATCAGAATCTCCTGGGGTTATTGGAGGAAGGATATGAGTCAAATGTAGATTCCTAGGCTCCAGGTCAGAATCCTTGAGCCATGATTTCTGTGGCAGGACCCAAGAAGCGTGCATTTTCACAAGCCTTGGAGATGATACTTGCGGTCTCTAATGCTCTACTATTAGTCCACCTCAGTTACATACTTTTTTTTCCAGTTTTATTGAGAAACAATTGACATACAGCACTATATAAGTTGAAGGGGTACAGCACAATGATTTGACTTGCACACACCATAAAATGATTACCACAATATGTTTAATGAACATCCTGCATATATTGAAATTGAAATCAAAAAAATTCTTTCCTTGTGGTAAGAACTCTTAGAATTTACAGAAACAAGTTTTCATGTATAACATTCAACAGTATTAATTACATTTATCATGTTGCATTACATCGCTAGCACTTATTTTTCAACGCATTTGGCTTCAAGATTAATCCCCCCCATTTCCATATATTTCTATGTATTAATTGCATACCTCTAGAAATACAGTGAATGAAGGCTCTCTCTCTCTCTTTCTCTCTCTCTTTTTTTTTTTTTTTTGTCTTTTTGCCTTTTCTAGGACTGCTCCTGCGGCTATGGAGATTCCCAGGCTAGGGGTCTAATCGGAGCAGTAGCCACTGGCCTATGCCAGAGCCACAGCAATGTGGGATCCTAGCTGTGTCTTCGACCTATACCACAGCTCACGGCAACAATGGATCCTTAATCCACTGAGTGAGGCTAGATGTCGAACCGGCAACCTCATAGTTCCTAGTCAGATTTGTTAATCACTGAGCCACAATGGGAACTCCGAAGGCTTTCATTCTTTAAAAAAAAAAAAGCATGCGTATCTTTGGTTTACCTCCTATGAAGCATTTTTCTTTTTTCTTTTTGTCTTTTGTCTTTTCAGGGCTGCACCCATGGCATATGGAGTTTCCCAGGCTAGGGGTCCAGTCGGAGCTACAGCTGCGGGCCTGCACCACAGCCACAGCAATGAGGAGATCTGAGTCACGTCTGCGACCTACTACACCACAGCTCACAGCAATGACAGATCCTTAACCCACTGAACAAGGCCAGGGATCAAACCTGAAACTACATGGTTACTAGTTGGTTTCGTTAATCACTAAGCCATGACAGGAACTCCCTGTGAAGCATTTTTTATTTGATCTTGAAAAAAAAAGATAATTGTTAGGTAAACACAATTAGAATAACATCTTGGTTCTGTAACACTGATGTATTTATTACACATATATGTATTTCCTATGTAGTTCAATAAACAGAGCAAAGAAAATGGCTTTGGAGGTAAACAAAGGATTTAGAATCCCTCTTAGAGCCTTTGCTTCTTCCCCTGGAAAACAGAACAATTAGTAACAGCTTGAAGGTTTTGTAAATATTAACTGAAATGGTATCTGTAAAACCTAGTGCCAACACACAGCAGACACTCAACAATGCTAGCTATCTCTATCTTATTATCCTTTGTACTCAATGATAACATCACTGAAATAGTGTTAGCCATGGAGAGCAGTTTCTTATCCGCACAATGCACACAGGTGGCCATTTTTGGATTTGTAACTATAGAGACTACCTGAGGACCCCCCTGCTATTTGCATCACTTGTTTGGTTTTCAACATTTCACAGGTATTTAATCAAACATATATAAGCCAGGTTGATATCTTTCCCCCACCTTGATTTCCTTATAATCATATCACATTTTCTGTTATACTGTCTGAAATTATGTGTCAGAGTTGCATAAACTTAAGTCTCTTTGCTAGAGTCATCCATATTATTAAAAATTTGTTTGGGTTACTTGATTCTATTATTATTTATGCTTTTAAACTGCTATGTCTAGGATCTCAGCTTTATTGATCTTGACTTTGCCGTAATTACTCTTTGATTGACTTGTAGGTCAATATAATAGCAATGCTTAAAAACAAGGATATGACTTTAGAATGTGCTGATGTCTCATATTCAATATGTGTGTAGTCAAAGCTCATTCATCAGCTATCAACATGTACGTTATCGTAAGTCATAGAGGAAACTCAAGAGATTCTGTATCCGCCATTTCTCACTGCCCTTTTTCTCACTGGACAGAGTCTCAATAAATAAGGCGTATAGCAATTCAATATTTTAAATCAAATTTTTCAAGAACAAAAAATGAGACAGAAGCTATTTTCAAATTTATCTTTGGTCAGTGAAAGAGTATACAAAACTAAAATGAACTATCTTGAATTATCTTTCACACTATCCTCTATAATTTTATCAACAATTTTAAGGAATGTTTCAACAAAACTTTAACTAGTAAATTGAAAATCGATTTATGCATAGTACAAGTTGTTATTTATATAAAGTGTCAGTCTTTGATATTTATCTGTTATTATTGTCAAATATCCATCATTTTGAAAGATTTTGGGATTAATTCATAATAAGTCAGTTCTCAGATTAGAGAAGGCAATTTAGTGTTTAACAAAAAGCTCATGTGATCCTGACTTAGGATTTGTCCTAACAATCACAGCATTTCTGAAATGCTCTAATTAGATGTATGTCTGTATAAATCCCTTTAAAGTAAGTACATACAATTGTTATTTTTATTCCATTTGGAGATACAAAAGGTTTTAATTGGAGTGCCAATTTTCTGTAGCCTTAGCTTCCTCAGAATTGTAGCTTTGTTGTTAAAATGTGTCTCATTGATAAAAGACTCTTTCGAGTTCATAAGGAAAAAAAAGACTGTTCTATTCTGTTTGAAAACATTAACCGATATTTTCTAATTTAAAGAAATTGACTTTCTAAGCCTAATTCAGTTGGGCGAAATATAAGAATTTAAAAGTGGAATCCAATTATCTCTAACTTGTACATGTTGTTGAAGAGCTATTAAACTGGAAAATTTTTGAGCTTCTTCAAGAGACACATTTAAGCTTTCTATTGTCAATAAATGCAAAATAAAAATAATTTTAAAATGAAAATCTTTTCAGATTAATCATGTCTCCTTCACAATTGAGGTCTTCCATACACACAAAACTAGGCTCTGTTCCTGACCTAGTGATTTATTATATCTTTCAGCCTGTGAATTTTTTTCCTGTTTATTACAAATGAAATTCCATTAACAGAATTCTGTCACTAGGTGGCTCCATTTAGCTTTTTAAAAGCAGTCTTCTATGAATATCTCTGTTTTTGAAGCATTTCTTTCTCATTTCATCTTGTATTTTCCTTTTTATTTTTTTGCCTTTGTATCACATACAGTCTGTGTAGCTTAGTTGCAAACCATTAGCTGTATGAAATTAGAGCCTATGTGCAATGTGCTGCCAACTCCTCTGTCGAGTCAACAAATAATGAAAGGTGACAGATGATAATTCTACAGGACTATGGTTATTGGCTGGATGCCATTGCTCAATGCCTAGATCCTTAGCAAAATTATTTCCAGCCTTATTTTCTCACTTGACGGCTCCATTTGAGCATTAAGTCACAGTCCCTGTAATGAGAGAGATCCCCCAAAACTTATGGGAAGAAGGATGGATTTCATTTTAAGTCTCTGAGAAATTTATGATCTGAGAAGAATGGTTTGATCTAGTGGAAAATACCCTAGACTAGGAGTAGGAACATATGAAGTCTAGTTTGGGTTTTGGAATTCAACTATCCTGCCTGAATTTCTGTTTCCTCATTAATAAGGTGGAGGTGTTGGTATAGATGATTTTTGTAATTTCTTGGAGTTTTTTTGCTTTTTAGGGCTGCACCTGTGGCATACAGAAGTTCTCAGGCTAAGGGTTGAATAGGAGCTGCAGATGCCAGACTACTCCACAGCTACAGCAACATGGGATCTGAGCCACATCTGTGAACTACACCACAGCTCATAGGTCCTTAACCCAATGAGCGAGGCCAGAGACTGAACCTGCATCCTCATGGGTACTAGTTAGTTACTGCTCAGCCACAACAGGAGCTCCCAGCCACAATGGGAATTCCCTGTAGTCTTTTCTAGTTTTAATATTTTAAGATATGTGATATGCCCAAAGTGATTCCTTAAGCAGAAATGGTCTTGTTAGTAGTTCCCATTGTGGCTTGGTGGGTTACCAACTTGACTAGTATCACTGAGGATATTGGTTCAATTCCTGGGCTTCTCTCAGTGGGTTAAGGATCCAGCGTTGCTGTGAGCTCTGGTGTAGGTCACAGATGTGGTTTGGATTCTGTGTTGCTGTGGCTATGGCATAGGCCAGCAGCCACAGCTCCCATTGGACCCCTAGCCTAAGAACTTACATATGCTACAGGTGCAGCCCTAAAAAAGCTTAAAAAAAAAAAAGTCTTGTTATGTAGATATGATTTACTTTTTTAGGTCATAAACTCCTGAGGAAGGGAAATGTCATAATATCTATAGCTCCAGTGCCTAAAACAGTGCCTGCCGTATAGAAGAAACTCAGTATATACACATTTAAATGACTAAATGAACTGCCTAGAAGTCCTGAATGATGGGGTGCCATTAATGATGGAGATCACAATAAATGATCAACAGGGCAGTGCTGGCCATCTTGATCTCTATTTGACTGAGCCTCCAGTTTCCTTAAAGTTACAGGTGCCCATTGATGAAGACAAGTCACCTGAGAAGGCACTATTCTTGCTGAAAAGAAGGTGAAAGATTTCAGACTTTCTCTATTAACATTGGTTTGTTATTTAGATGGTGTTGTTGTCATTATAGGGGATTTAGAGGGCAGAGCCCATCCTTAACAATAGAATTAAGGTCCTAGGGCATGGCAGTGACAAACTACGACAGAAGATACTGTATAAGTCTGTTGCTTCTGAAGATGTTAGGCTCAGCCTGAAGGAAAGGGTCTAGAGATAAGATCCTAAGTGAAGGTGAGATGTTGAGAGTAGGGTAGAAGTTTGGTAGAGAAGTGAAAGGATGCTTAATAAATTTTAATATAATGATCAAATAGGGTATAGATAAATGCAAAATATTCAGCATGCACAGAAGAAAACATTGTTAAAATAGCACTTCTGTGAGGAGAGTAAGAAACTTGACAGCAGGAATTTAGGGCTAACTTGAGCCAAATATCTAATTCTAAAACCATCTGAAGGGGACTTCTTGATAACAGCAAAATGACTAAGAATCTTCAGACTTTACAGGAAAACAACAATGTATTATTAACAAAATAATTATCTTAAAATATATATAAGAAATTAAAATGATGTGCAGGAGTTTCCCTTTGTGACTCAGCTGGTTAAGAATCTGACATAGTGTCCATAGGAATGTGGGTTCAATCCCTGGCCTCTCTCAGTGGATTAAGGATCTGGTATTGCCACAAGCTCACAGATGCGACTCAGATTTGGTGTTGCTGTGACTATGGCATAGACCGGCAGCTGCAGCTCCGATTCAACCCCTGGCCTGGGAACTTCCATATGCCTCAGGTGCGGCGGGAAAAAGGACAAAAAAAATGCTCTGCATTGTGGTTTTAATACTTTTTAATTATGATCATACCTTAGCCACTAGCCATCTGGAAATGGAAGGATTTATACACATTGCAACATTTTACTTGATCTTTTTCTGAGAACTGTGTTCTACTACACTCAATGAATTGGAATAGTTTTATCCTGTTTGATTTTTGTTATTAAGAGGAAAAATTTCAGCTGGGTTTGATTTCCAGATGCTTAACAGTCTATTGCTTTTGCTGGAAAACACTATTTAAAAACCCTTGCTGACTGCAATAGCCCCAACAAGGATTCACCATTGAACAATGGTCCCTGTCATGAGGACAGTATAATAAAAGATGTGGTTAAGGGTATTTCTAATTTTTTTTTCTTTTATTTTTTAAAATGATTTTTATTTTTTCCACTATAGATGGTTTACAGTGTTCTGTCTATTGCTAATTTTTTTAATGGGAAAAAATTCATGCTTTGACAGAATTCTGGAAATTTTGCTTAGATATATCTCAGTAAGAAGCATTTTGGTTTTGATTTTTGTGTCAAGCAAGTGTTCCTCTTCTCTTTTTTTTTTTTTTTTTTTTTTGTATTTTCTAGGGCCTCACCCATGGCATATGGAGGTTCCCAGGCTAGGGGTTTAATCGGAGCTGTAGTCGCCGGCCTTTGCCAGAGCCACAGCAACGCGGGTTCCGAGCCGCATCTTCAACTACACCACAGCTCATGGCAACGCCAGATCCTTAACCCACTGAGCGAGGCCAGGGATCAAACCCACAACCTCATGGCTCCTAGTCGGATTCGTTAACCACTGAGCCACGATGGAAACTCCAAGTATCCCCTTTTGATGCAAAGATATTTCTCTTATTTTTTTTTCTTTTTGGGGCCTCACCTGCAGCATATGGCAGTTCCCAGGCTAGGGGTAGAATTGGAGCTGCAGCTGCAGCCACAGCAACACCAGCTCTGAGTCACATCTGCAATCTATGCTGCAGCTTGCAGCAACACCAAATCCTTAACCCACTGAGTGAGATGAGGGATTTAACCCACATCCTCATAGATACTAGTCAGGTTTTTAACATGCTGAGCCACAAAGGGAACTCCACAAAGATATTTCTTTTTGGCTCATGCCATTTTTATATGTCTTCTGACTGAGGGCTTTGCTATGGTTGGAGAGGACAGTCTAGAAGATGCCCTCCCTTCTTAAATGATAAGGAATCAACATTTTTGTCCTGCTTGTAATACTGTGATATTAATATGCAGCAAAATGGAACATGTATGTATTATAAAATGTTAGTATAATATATAGTGTACAATTAAGTCTATGATACTGTAACTATGTAAAAGTTAAATATGCCACAAGGATAGGAAGTAGAGGATGTGGAGAAAATTTTAATTTTGTTTGTTCATTTGAGACTGTGAGTGATTTTTGCTTAGATTTCTGTTGTTTCAATATAATCTTTAGGAGCATTATTTAAAGCTATAGTCTCATTTAAAAGCAGGAACTTCTATGGAGCATGATAACTTTGTTGCATTAATTGATGAACACAATTGATGAACACTATATTCTCATATCACAGCATTTAAGTGATACTCAAGGTTTTTCTCATTTTCCTTTCTTCTCCAAAGAGAAGAAACTTTGACATGGCATAATTGAAACAATACAGTAAAGGGTAGAGCTAAATTGTAGGTGAATGTGAGATATTGACAAAACTGGAGAAGTATAAGTTCTCTCTTGACTCAACTTCCCATTGTCTATTTCGGACCATCATCTCATCATTTCAAATTGGAAATAACTTAGACTTTGGAATTCATGAATGATTTGGATGGATTCAGGTGAAAGAAGGCAAGGAGAAGCTATGCAGATCAGCCTTTAGAGTAGGTATTAGTGAAGGGAAGGGGTAAATGATTCTCTGTGTTTGTTGTATGATGCAGCCTAGTTCAGCCAGGCAGGGAATATCATGAGGATCTCTCTCTTCTTCTCATTCACACACCTACCCACTCACACGCTAAATATACATTTTGGTAACTCAGCCAGAGTAGCAGTGGTTAGGAAGTTCCCTAATCAAGGATTTTGGGGATTTGGGATGTCAGCCAAATTTTACTATCTTTTACCATCACCTTGCTATTGAAATGGAATCTTTGCATTTGTATGCTGATCTTTTTAATCCCTCTTAACACATTGCACAACTTCCCTTCATAGTGATACCTTTAACTGCAAATAAACATATTTACCATAACTATGTGAAAAGTGACTAATACCTTACTATAAAAACAGACTACATGATGTTTACCTTATTTTTAGAAAAGTAGCATAACATGGAAGGAAAAGCAGAGGACTGGGAGATAGGAAAAGGCTGAATCGAGTTCAAACATTGTTATGATCAGGATGATCACTTTTACTTTAATGATTTGAGTTTTCTTTTTTCGTTTTTTTTTTTTTTTTTTTGTCTTTTTGCCTTTTCTAGGGCCGCTTCCTGAGGCATATGGAGGTTCCCAGGCTAGGGGTCTAATCAGAGCTGTAGCTGCCGGCCTTCACCAGAGCCACAGCAACATGGGATCCGAGCCGTGTCTGCGACTGACACCACAGCTCACGGCAACGCTGGATCCTTAACCCACTGAGCAAGGCCAGGGATTGAACCCGCAACCTCATGGTTCCTAGTCGGATTTGTTAACCACTGAGCCACGAAGGGAACTCTGATTCGAGTTTTCTCGTGGACTTGTTCATCTCTAGGTAGGGTGATCATACAGGCTCTTTTCCCAGAACCATCCTGGTTTACATCTGTTACCCCAATGTAATTATTAATAGCACCCTTTCACTCTCACAAGTGTCCTGGTTTGAATGCTAAATTACACAGTTACTTTATTTCCAAAGGTCCTTTCAACTTGAATATTCTTTGATGTTGCCTAGAGATGAGATGAGGAATCAATTGTCCAAGAGCATGTCACTGAAATTCTAGTTCTTTATTTTGAGCAGTGGTGAAAGATGAAGGTATTGAGTTTGATATGGCCCAGATCGTGAAGACTTGATATTCAGAGACTTTTAATCTTATCCTGAAGTCTACAGGGATACATTTTAATCAGGAAAGAAACAGAGATGTCACTTTGGCTGCATTTTATAGAAAGGATGTTAAGAGACTCTTGCTGGAGATAGCAAACTTGCTAAATAATTCAGAAAGAAGTGATGGAAGTCTTAACCAAGACTTAACCAAGATTATGACAGAAGAGAAAAGAAAAATACGAATTAAAGAGATATTCAGGTGGTAATATCTATAGGGTATGGGATATGGATGTGGTAATTTGGGGAGAGGCTGGAGTCTAGGGTGACTTTCCCTGATCCCAACCATTTGTTAAATGATTGGTTGAATAGGGACACCATTCACGGAAAGGGAAATCATTGGAGTTCTGAACTACAGACTTGATGAACTCATTGTGAGACTTGTAGGGTTTAGTACATTTGTGGGACTTAAAATGGAAATATCCAGTAGACATTTAGATGTAGGGTAGGGTAAGAACATTAGAATACTGGGTGCTGGTCTAGTGATGTAGATTTGGGAGTGATTAACACATTCAAAGATCCTGGAAGGATACAGGGGAATACAGAGTGAGATAAAATTGAACCAATGAAAGAAACCTGGTGGCTCTTAGCATGAAATGGGTAAGCAAATAAAGAGAAATACCTAAACGGTAGGATGATAAGGAGCTACCAGAGAAAAAAATCCTTGAGAATGATGTCATATAACCACAGAAGTAGTTAATGACTCCTCTTTTAGAGCACAGGCACTAGCTCCAATTTAGCAGTGTTCAAAGTATTTTGTCTCAAGATTCTTGCACATTAAAAATTTTTCGAGGAATCCACAGAATTTGTAGAATATAGCCATTGATACTTATTACATTAGACATATATTGAGCAAGTTTAAAACACTTATTAGTTATTTAACCACAGAAATAGTAGATTAATTTAATGTTAACAAAATACATGATTTTTGTATTTAAAAATTTTTTTAGGAGTTTCCATAGTGGCTCAGGGGTATAGAACACAACTAGTACCCATGAGGACATGGATTTGATCCCTAGCCCCATGCAGTGGGTTAAGGATCTGGGGTTGCCGTGAGCTGTGGTGTAGGTCACAGATGAGGCTTGGATCCAGCATTTCTGTGGCTGTGGTGTAGGATAGCAGCTACAGCTCCAATTTGACCCCTAGCCTGGAAACTTCCATATGCCACAGTGCAGCCCTAAAAAGACAAAAAAAATTTTTTTTCACTGAGATGAATGAAATTGTTTTACATGAATTCTTTAATGTGTAGGTTAATAGAAGACAGATGAATTCTCACATCCATTTTGGCATTTATTCTGTTGTGATATATTACTTGGGTTAAATTATATGAAGAAAACCAGGATGAACATGGACATTTAGTAGGAGAAGAGTGGAATATTTTATAGCCTTTAAGATAGTTGTAAATATTCTTCTTTGATATAACACCAGACCTTAACTAGCAGTATTTTCTTTAATGTTAGATATAATATGGCATCTAAAACCATATCAATGAACATTTTTTATTATTTTACATTAAAATTCCTTGGCCTAGCTTGAACTTTAAATAAATCCCTATGAATGATTTTGTATCGTCTCTTGTTGGTCATTTGGAAAATACTAGCTCACTGAGTTATGTAGATCATTCAAATGTTGACATATTTTGATAAACTTATGTTTTTCCAATATCACTCTTGTTCTCATCAGAATAGTACTGGGAAGCTGTCAAGCTCATGGTGGCAGATACAAGTTTTCCAATATTCTAATGTTCTCTTGAAAGCTCAAATTTTATCTTTGGCAAAACATGCTATCAGTTGTTTTCATTGAATAAACAGGTTCACTACATTTGTTTTCAACAAAATGTCTGCCAAATACTCAAATCTGAATAATTATGATATACCTATTAGTTGTTCTTTCAAATAAAACTTGTGTTTCATGAGTAAAGCAGCTAATCCAGAAGCTTACAATTTAATTGCACAAGATCTTTCCTTGGGGTCCAGCTGAATTGCTTACTAAGGACTTTCTATTTTATCACACAGAGTATTAAAATTGCATGAGCTCAAGAGTTGCAATTTAATAAAATTAATATTTGTTACTAATTCATCAAGGATATTACTGAGTGAAGCGACTTTATTTTGTTTTAAGTGTGAGTAGGTTGTAGTGAAGAAGTATGTTACAGTTTGGGGTATCTGCCATGATAGGTGATAGGTGACAATAGTTTACCAACATTAATTTTACACAAACAATGCAAATGTAAACACAGTGAAAGGGCTAGTAATGTCTCTATGCTACTGTGAAAATAGTTTTGATTTTGGAGTTCCCATTGTGGTTCAGCAGTAACAAACCCAACTAGTATCCATGAGGATGCGGGTATGATCCTTGGCCCTTCTCAGTGGGTTAAGGATCCAGTGTTGCTGTGAGATGTGGTGTAGCTGGCAGGCATGGCTCAGATCTGGCATTGCTGTGGCTATGGCATAGGCCTGCAGCTGCAGCTCCAATTCGACCCCTAGCAGGGGAACTTCCATATGCCGTGGATGCAGCCCTAAAAAAAAAAAAAAAAAGTTTTGATTTTGCAGATGCCCAGAATGGTATTTGCAACCCCAGGGGCGTTTAAACCACACACTAAGAAACACTGCCCTAACTAAACTTGGAGAAAAATACACCATCAACTGCTGCATAAAAGTTAAAATAAAACAAAACAACACCAACTAAAAACAACTTAAAAGGCTCCACTGGATTTTGCAGCAAGGATCTCAAGGACAGGCTTGTTGAGAAAAGTTCTAGGGTTTGTGTTCTAGGTTGATGTTATCTTCAGTTATCTACCACATGAAGTGATGTAAAGGAAAATTATACTCTTGCACTTCAATGAAAGTATTTTGCCCACTTTAAATAGAAATGATTAAATGTATGAAGGCATTAATTATGGTTGTCATCAAACCTGGAAGAGCATATCAAATTTCTCTGACTCAGAACTAAATGTCTTTTCCTTCTTTGAATTATGGATTTAGCATGTAAAACAATTTGGCATGCCATTTACAAAATCCCAAGTAAAAAGCAAGTCCCAAGAAAGGGATAGTCAGAAACCCCATACCATTGGCCACAACGTATAGAAGTCGAATGTATTAGTTCAATAAATTGACAACTTACTTTAAATGAATCGAATAAAGGGATATAAGGTTATTTGGCAGATTGTAGGACATATGGGCCTTTTTACACATATGAAGGGCAAGACAGTGTGTTAAAAAAGTGACATTTCTTAAACATCTTCTCTGGGCCTTTCTCTGAGTCAGAAATATTATCCCTCTCATCTTATATGTCTTTCAAAGCCCTTTAAGCCAGGTACTATTAACCCTTCCACAAATATCATTAACTCTATCTAACCCTATAAATTTTATCTTAAACTCTAAGAGTGAATTTCATCTAAGTTAATCAACTTACAAAGTTAATGAAATTTTGAGTGTCTTGATTAATGTTATCTGAGTGAAATCAATTTCCTCATGAAGTATGATTTTTTCTTCAATCAAAATAGTTGTTAAGCTTTGGATTCTATATACAGCATACTGTTCTTTATCACTGGGTTATATTGTTTCAATTTATAGAGCACTTTTGAAAAATGTAATTATAAGGAAACTGAGGCTAAATCAGGTAATCTTTCCACCATCTCACAGGTGTTGAGCACTGACTGAGCACCTCAGGAAGCTAAGGGATCTGTATTGTCATCAGATGCTTAATAAGTTACTAAAGATGGTAACTTCGTTGTTCTCAGGTTAACATTTCTAGTATTCACTCATAAGGCAATAGTGATTCCTATGTTATTACACTCAGTTAGCCCTGAATAGATTTGGATATGTGTATCAGCATTTATCTTATCCTCTGGTAACTGTCTGATTTACATCTTGCTTGGCTTTAGACTGGACATTATGTTTCATTTCATTATGGAACATTTCCCATCAATGTTAAATAAATGCTCTCAGGGTTATATAACATCAACATTCAATGATGCTTGGCAGCATTAACCTTCTGTTAGCCTTTATCATATCTAAAAATAACTCTGTTTACCTTTACCATGGCTGGCAACTAAATTGTCATCAAGGTGTTTACATTAAAATTTTGCTTTTAGGTTAACCCTCAATCCTTTTTTTCCTCCATTTAATCCAGTGTTTCCTTTAAATCTAAAATTCACTTTCCTACATGAACATTATGGTGTCGATTTCTTTTTTAACCCCTTTTGCAGCTTTTCCCATCAGTCCAATATGACTTTGCAGCATGCCTATATTTGCCTTATACAACTTCCATTCAATTACTTCTTATCTATCCCTCCTTTCATGTTTATGTTTCATTGAACCCATAATCATCTTACTCTTCTGTAGCTAATATTCTTGTCCAAATTCATATCTTCAAACTGATACCCTAGCATATGACAACCATTATATAGCATTTTCAGAGGATAGTATATACGGAAAGTGCCTGGCATTTCAGGCAGTTGGGGAGCAGTGAACAAAATCACAGACAGGAAAGGTGGGGCAGGTACAGAGACTGGGAATTCATTTGATTTGATGAAGCATATGTGATCAAAATTAGTATGATATTCCAAAAGAGATTCTTTCACCTTTCTGTAGTTTTTTTTTCCTGTACTTTTCCCTTCACTTATGAAACATTTACAGGTAATCAGTTATAGGGCATTTGGGTCTCCAAGAAAGCAGAACACATAAATTTCAATAGCATGTTTTGATTATTTATTCTTATACTGAAAAATGAACGCCCACATACACATGCACCAGATAATTTCTTCCCAAAATATTTATATGCTTTTCCTGGAGTAGAAGGAAATTAAAAAAAAAATGAAATGCCATGAATATAAGATAGATGGGAAAACATTAGCCATGTAAAAATACAGGAGAAAATATTTGAGAAACCAATGCAGTTTATAAACTGTATATGCTTTTGATGTGAGTTTGCTTCATTAAGAGTGGAAGAAAAAATAAATGCATTCTGTATTGTTCAAGCCCTAATGAAAACCCTGTTGGGAATTTAAATGTGGGCTTCACAATACTCAAATATTGTACACTGTAGGATCTTAGAAATAGTAGGAAATACTTTACAGAATAAAAGATTACTTGATGTTGAAATAATTTCTGCTAAAGCCAAAGGTTAAGATAGCCAGATTTCTATTTTGAACTACTAATGAACAGTGGTGGGTAGAAATAAGAATTTAAAATAGAGTATCAGTAGGTCTCTTTAATTTTTACATTTATGGCTGTAAAAAAAATATACATGAAAATGAAACTATGACCACATGCAGTAGCCATTTATTACAAAAGAAAATGAGACAAAAATTACTTTGTGTCAGGTCGCTCTTGAAAATTCCTGTTATTCATAAACTGTCACTTTAAATAAGGGACTGATTCCATAAAGTGAGGAGACTATTACTTGTAAAGCATTAAGACACTCAGCTAGATGTCAATCAGTCACCACAAATTTTCAGCTTTATCTAGAGTTTGACATACGTTGACAATTTCTTTTATTGTAATTCAATTCACGAGTCAAGATACTGACCAGAAAATGTTTTGGGTGAATACTGTTGCATACTTTATTATAAGAGGAAAATGTTTTTCACAATAATCCTGGGAGGGGAAAGGAATGATAGTTCCTTACTAATGTGAAAATTTCATAAATGATTATAGACTTTAGGCTAATAGCAAAATTGAATTTAGCACCTCTTCATGTCCATTAATCTGTGAAATTTTAAATAAAAGGTATATAAGTTCTATAATCATTGCTCAGATGACTTATTGTGGTGAGGAGTGTTATCTACATAACAAAGATTATTTCCTGAATTCTTATTATGTTATATGCACAATATGATATTGCCGATCCTGCAAGGTGGCATTATTATTTAAATTTAAAATATCAGGAAATTGAGATGCAAGAGTTTCACTAACTTACCCAAGTTAACACTAGTAGTACAGAAAAAGCTGAGATTCACATCAAGTCTGGTCTCAAGTTTGTAGCCATGATGCTTTTTTTTTTTCCCTCATGTCCCATACTGCCTTTCAAAGTTGGTTCTATAATCTAAAAGCACTAATATTTACAATTAAATCTATTAAACTCTATTAACTGTAGTCATAATTGGATAAGATATCTTTGCCTTGGAATTTAATCACAGAAGGTATTTTTTTTAATTGAATGGGAAAGTAAATAGGATTATTACTTAATTAAGCCATTATTGCCCAGAAGCAACAAAGAACAACTAGATTGTAAATTTCTTAAGGATTAACAGTTTGCTGCCTATTGTATGTTAAATAACCATTTGAAGTGTGTGTATGTACATTTGTGTGGGTGAATTTTCAGACCTTGTTCTATTATTTTACTGGAAAGATGCAGTAGGAAACAATAATGCAAAATATACTTGGAATTACTGACTAGCTATATCAACGAAGAATCATATTTGGCTGGAGTCTCATGGGATACCTGGATGGTGGTAAGGAATTGTACCTCCTGGAGAGAGCACAAACACAAAATATGCATAGGTTTCTACTTTCCAATTTATCTGGATTTTTCCCCCCTTAATCATTGCATAACTTTCATCAGCAGTGAGGTAGAGGGCTGTTGACTGAGGTATACCAACTTAAAAATATTTATTAAATTATTTCTTTTTAGAAAATATGGAAAAGATGATTCCTAAAATGGAGAAACAATCTCCTCTTACAAGGCTGATTAGAATATGTACTACAGAACTCTGGGTCAGACATGGGGAGACATTCTTTCAGTCCTTTCTAAAACTCTGTTCTTCTGTGATGAAAGGCACACTGCATTTAGGAAGTGAATGAAAATTCTAATTTTTCTTCATCTCAAGCTTTATTTTATTCAGTTTTGTCTTGTAGAGTTAGAGGGCAATGTGCCTGCTGTTATGAGCCTCATTTTCTACAGAGAAGTGCATCCTTACATCATAATGAAAAGAACCACAGGTTCAGTTATATTTTAGAGAGATGAGATATTAGCATAAGCACATTATAGCACCAAAATTAATCAAGGCAGTTATAACCGAGACAAAATAGAGAATGGAATTTCAGTATGCAGTGAGAATGGTGAGGGGCTTTTTCAAATAATAAAATATTTTAATTAACAAATGTCTGTGAAAGGAGACATTATTTCCCACTCTGGCCTGAAATGATGGTAATGTTATTAACATCTTCATTTGTCTTCACTCTCAGTATCGAATCAGTCAACAAAGTTTTGCTGACTCTTCATAATATTGTCTTTCTTCAATTCCCACTACATACTAAAGTTTTATATAGTACAAACATTATTTTATAGTTGTGGAGGTCAGAAGTCTGTAACAGGTCTTAATAGAGGTGTCAGGATAAAATAGGCTAAATAGAGGTGTCAGAAAGGCTACCCTCCTGAAGCTCTAGGAAAGGGTCAGTTTTCTTTAAATTCCCCTCTTCTAGAGGCTGTTTAGATTCTTTGGCTCCTGACTCATTCCTCTCTCTTAAATCCATCAAGTAGGATATTTAAATATATCTCCTGACCCTGGCATACTTGCCTCCTTTCACTTTTATGAGGAACCCTGCAGGGCCATCCAAATTGTCCAGAATCATCTCCCTGTCTTGAGATGCATAATGTAATCACCTGCAGAGGGTTTTTTTTTTTTTTTTTTTTTGTCTTGTCCATATAAGGTCATACATCAATTAGACATGAACCTCTTTGGGGGCCTTTATTCTGCCTATCATAGCCCATCATCTGACCCCAAAGATTCACATTTTTATTGCATGCAAAATGCATTCAGTCTATTGCAACATCCTTAAAAGTCTCAATTCATTACAGCATCAACTCAAAGTTCAATATCTTATCTAAATTATCAGCTACAAAGTTTCAAATCTCATTGTCTAAAGCATCTGAATCAGGTTAGAGGTCTGTTTATGATCTAAACATTCTCTAAGAAAACATACTTCTTTTTTCTCAGTGCTTTCCTCAGCAGTTGTTAAATAGTAGTCATATTTCTACTAACAGTTTGTTCAAGGCAATCTAGTTTTTTAAAATCCTACTCCTCGGAATTCTTCCACCTTCTTCCCATTGCTTAATTGTAAAGGAACTTCTTCATTTAGAGGTACATTTTACAGCTGCATCCCTGTTCTGGGTATCAATGTTAGTATTAGTTTCCTATTTTGTCATTGCAAATAATTTAGTGGATTAAAACAACACATTTATATTATCTTACAGTCACCACGATTCTATCATAATATTACTACTTTATCCTTACATTACTGAATAAATGTTCTACTATTTTTGCCTCTGCATTTTTAAAAATAATTTCACTGCTACCATCAACAAAATGACAGAAGTTATAATAACAACTGTTAAAGCTACTGAGAACTCATAACGTGTCAGACACCTACTAAGTATTTTATTAAGATTATCTAATCTGTTCCAAATGATGGCTTTATATAGTAAATAATATTCATATATCACTATAATTAAAGCAATCGAGGCAAAAAAGAGATGAAGTGACTTACCCAAATCATCTGCTTGGTAGGTGGGTGAACATCTAGTTCCCTGAAAAAAAAAAAAAAGAATTGTCTTCCTGAAATACAGCTTTCAATTCTCAACTCAAATATCATTACTGTTTCCCTTTAAAATGAGATCCAAGTAAAGCTATAATATTGGTCAAATGTTAGTCACTGCACTAACCTCTAGTCATATATAATTTCCATTCTATAAATATCCTACTCTTCCAGTTTTATGTTTTTGTGTTTTTGTATTTCTTACTTTGGAAGTTAGTCCTTCAGCTTTTTCTACCTTCAACTTCCTTTTAAAATCTCATTTCCTTTGTGACCTGTTCTGATAATTAAGTTCTACAACAATAAATACCCTGAACCATTCACTTGACCAAGAGTCATACCTATTTTGTGATTTTTAAAAATAAACCATAGGACTGGGTCATTATGCTGTACAGTAGGAAAAAAATGTATTGGGAAAATAATAATTGATTACAATTAAAAATAAAAAAATAAAGAAAATTATAAAAATAAAAATAAACCATAGGTTTATTTCTTCTTTGTATTTCCATATCAATATTACAAGTCTCTTATTTTTTCAAATAACTTATATATTTGGAAATGCATATTGCCTAACAAGCATTAACCATTTGGAGTTGGGGTGTGTTGTGTGTGTGAGTTTGTGTATGTAAGTAAGTAACAATTCAAAACAGTTGTTTTAGGATAACAGCCAAAGAATTACCAAACATTACTGTTCCATAGTACTGAATAATCTGTATCTTCATTTTCTGTAATTTATTTTTATAGATGCCATATTCTGAATTGTTATAAGAATCCTGTAAACTGAAGTTGGCTCTTGTCATCTCTAACATTATTTTCTCCATCACAGAACTGTTCTGATTGTGTCTTTCATAAGAGCATACAGTTCAGTCAATCTCATAGGGTATCAAGAGGAAAATAAAAATATTTTTGGCATTAAAGAAAATCATTTAAATTAATCTTCCACAGAATATAACATGA
This sequence comes from Sus scrofa, assembly GCF_054392235.1. Lineage (NCBI taxonomy): Eukaryota > Metazoa > Chordata > Mammalia > Artiodactyla > Suidae > Sus > Sus scrofa. The sequence continues at coordinate 27,621,070 of NC_139386.1, read as the reverse complement.
AATTTCATTCAGTGCCCTTTAGAACAGTGATTTTCTAATCATGGCCATGACCTTTCATTAAATGTTTTCTGCATTCACCAATAGCTGACATAATTCCATCAATGTCTAAAGGTGATTTAAGAAAGAAAAATAAATTGCATATGTAAAGCCTGCAAGCCGATAAATATTAGTCTCCAAAGTGAGGGACTGAACTTTTGTTCTTAATCTTTGTGTGAAAGAACAGACATCTTAGAGAATATTTTCTCCAACCAAAAAAACAAAAAACAAAAAAATAATTATTGGGTGCTTAATAGACAGAAAACACTTATATGTGCTAGAAGACTTAAATACATATATGCTCTTTTTCAAAGAATGCACTTTTGGATAGATAAATGTTTACATACTATTTTAAATATGGTTTAAGCATTGTTTTACAGTGCTTTAAGCATTGTTATACAGATACGAATAAACAATCCTCAGGGTCCCAGCAAGAAAGCAGAAGGGAATGAAAGCTAAATCATTTAAAAGAGCTTAATAAGCGATGATTTACAAAGCTGTGAGTGGAATGTAGAGAAAGGGTGAGATAGAAATGTTACTACTTTTAGCCTGAAGAGACAGAGGGAGGAAATGGTTATTGGAATTCAGTGGAGTATTAAACTTAATTTTAAAGGAAATTTTCTCTTAATATAAGGGACACAGACTCCAGGGAGGGAGCCGGGGGAATAAATGTTCTGACATTTATTCCATCTTCCCTCTGTTCTCCTGCCATATTCCACACTGGCTGATCCCAACTGGCACTCAGACTTGCAAGACATTCTATCCAGGGTGCTCCAGTGCACAGACACAGAGGAAAAGGAAGGAGAGTAGGTCTGGAGGAGCACATGGAAGATATAGAGCACAAATTCTACAAAAGCATAAAGGGACAAGTGATTAGCTACTGCTGGATGATAGGAGAAAACAGGACCTAAAGAGATGAACAGTGTTTTAACTGGAAGAAAAGGAAGTTATCAGAATTACATATAAAAGGAATTATTTAAGGAAAGACATCAGAATATATAAATTTATGGGAGTACTGGGGGATTCTGAGTGTTACTATAAAATTTCATGTGTTTGTATAAGTAACAGGATGGAAACCTGGCAATCCAAGATGTTGTTATTTTTAGGAAAAACAACATACAACTTCAGTTCCTATAGTTTTAAAGGTTTTTCACTAATGTAAATAAATCTATTTAATTTTTTGAAAGAGAGAAGGTAAAGCCATGTTTCAGGTGAACTTTGCAGGTTTTTTTTTTTCCAAATTTTTTCCCCTTGAGCTTGGAATCATTTGAAACTGTACTTCAAGATTCTTCTCATTGTTGCAATCTCTTTTTTTATCTGCTTTTCCCCTTCATTCCCAAATCTTTTTGTTCTGGGGATTTTTGGAAGTAGAAGAAAGATAGTTGGCAGGATTTTGTGCGGGAATGGGAAAGACAAAAGGGATACCAGAGGGTAGAAGGGAAAAGGAAGAGGATAGAGAAAAGTAGAAAGATGGAGAAAAAGGAGAAAAAAGACAAGGAGATTGAGACAGAAGAGGAAGAGAAGGAGGTGGAGGAGGTGGTATTGGTTTGGAGTAAAAAGATTAAGAACTTTGGAGTAAGGTATGTTTTTGGAACAAATAAGGAACTGCCATTTACTAGCTATTTGACTTTGAAGACTGTTCATCATTTAACAACAAAAATAATTCTTTTTGGCATACCCATGGCCTGCAGAATTTCCTGGGCCTGGTTTCGAACCCAAGCCATAGCCATTACGATGCCAAATCTTTAACCACTAGACCACCAGGGAACTCCAAAATTTTCATTATTAAAAATTAGTGGTAAACAACCCAACTAGTATCCTTGAGCGTGAGGGTTTGCTCCCTGGCCCCACTCAGTGAGTTGCCATGAGCTGTGACATAGTTTGCAGATGCAGCTTGGATTCACTGTTGCCATGGCTGTGACTGTGGCCAGCAGCTGCAGCCCGTTTGAGCCCTAGCCTAGCCTGGGAACTTCCATATGCCACAGGAGCAGCCTTGGGGGGAAAAAAAAAAAAAAAAAAAGGAAAGCATGATAATCAAAATCCAAGTTACTGTGAAAAGAAAATGTGATAATGTGATTTCATATGTTTAGGCCTGAGCATATGGAAGGTACTAGATAGCTGCTAATTTCCCTTCACTTTACTTACTTTCCCTTTCTTTCTTTTTTCTTTTCTTTCTTTCTCTGAACCACATGTAATTGTTGATTCTAAATTTAGCCATGGTGTTGCTATTAATCTAATGGGAACAGACTATAACATCCATGTCAACTGCAAGCCTGTAAGACTTGCAGCATCTACAATTTAAATCAGGTTCCTTTTTTTGTATTTGAGTCTGAGGTTGTGGGAAATGAAACCCCAGCATCAGACTCAACAAAGGATCATTTAAAAAAACAACCTCTAAGCTATCATCAAGTAGTAATAGATTTAATTACAAAAATTAAATTCAAGGAAAATAGAGGTTATTATTAAAAAGTACACCACCTTATCTGAAAAAGAAAAAAACAGGCAAGAATTACTGGGTTTTTTTTTTTGTAGAACACATTGTGCTAAAATTTTGCCTTCTCACTTGGTAAATAATGATGTGCACAACATCAGTGGGCAGACTCTGATATTCCTTGGGTGATGTTGTGTAGTCGCTCTGGATACTGCCTTTTAAGGGCACACTAGGGAAAGGGCTCTAGTCCTCCCATGCTCTTGCTTTCTTTTGAGCAGTTAGCTGAATTGCAAGTAAAGCACGTTCAATGTGTTGTCATGATCCGGCTTTTTGGCGCTTCACCTGACTCACTAACCACTGATTTTCTAAAGAAGAGTGTCATTAAAAAATGTTGTCATTACCTCTACATTCCAGTAGATTTTATTCAATAAATATTTTATAATGCATACTTAGAGAAAAACATGTTTTTTTGGTAGATGAAGTATCTCAAATTTAAGTTCATTTGGCTAGAAGCTGCACAATGCAGTACTATTTTTTAAGACAGTTAGTTTTTAACTTTTGCTGCTGAGAATAAAAGTACTTGAATATGTTCATAGCAGTTGTATTTTGCATCAATAGTGTTTTAAATATACTATCAACATTTTTAACTTTGTGTAATAGACTTTTCTACATGCGTTTTAAATCCTACCTTCCCCTTTGAGAATTTATAGTTTTATATTAACTAAAAATGTGGGTTATCTGGCTTGAAAATTATTCTTTTTTTTTTTTTTTTTTTTTTTTTTTTTTGCCATTTCTTGGGCTGCTCCCGCAGCATATGGAGGTTCCCAGGATAGGGGTCCAATTGGAGCCATAGCCACTGGCCTACGCCAGAGCCACAGCAACATGGGATCCGAGCCTCATCTGCAACCTACACCACAGCTCACGGCAATGCCGGATCCTTAACCCACTGAGCAAGGCCAGGGATTGAACCCGCAACCTCATGGTTCCTAGTCAGATTCGTTAACCACTGTGCCACGATGGGAACTCCAATAATTATTCTTTCTTTAATCAAGAAAGAAACTTAAGGTATCTATATCCTCTTCCATTCAAATAATCACTGAATAATTGACTGGACCTAAAAATTTAAATTACATTTTCCATGGCCTTATGCTGACATGTCCCTTCCTTTGGAGAGTGTAAAAAAAATACCAATTCTCCTATTTGTGGGATCCATCATTTTAAAAAGTTTGCAGCTGATAGGATTTTAACCCTATTTTATTGCTTTGGATTTTTGACAACATGCTTCATGTTCATGTTTTGTGTCCTGTGTAGTGCCTTAAACTTAGGCCTTTATAGTTTGAGAGAATGTACTGAATACCAGTTGATCTCTAAAGTGCCTTTAGTGCAACAAAAGACAGAAAACATACAGTAGAGAAGGTCAGTATTGCTATTCTATGTGAAGTGTTATTATTCTAGTCAAAGTCATATCTCAGAAGTTAAATACTACTTCAGGCTTCACAGCTCACTGGATGTTTCTATGAACAAAAGAGGACAATTATGAGCTATAATTAAGGCAGTGTGAGTCTGCTACAATGCAACTTTTTTAAGAGAAAGTGACATAGGTCAAAGTCACTGCTGGCAAATGCATGTTAGTGGTATCGACTTCTCAGTTAGTACTGTCCCAGATATGGCTTGAAAGGAGTAACCCGGATTCAACAGACTATGACAAACTCTCAAGTCTCACAGACACCTCATTCCATAGTTTGTGTCTGTCAACTCTGATGGTCCTTGATGTTTCTTTCATAAAGAGCCTCTGATATCAATGTAGTAGACAAGCCCTTGAGAATTAGAGTATTAAGATATAAGCTATTCAGGACCTGGGATGATGTGCTTGGAAAATGAAATGCTTCAATTTCACAAAATCACACTTTGGGACTCATAAACAGAAAGATAACACATATAGATCATGTCCAAATGAATAAACACCCAGGTAAAGAGGAAATGGGGGGAAAGTCTGAGGGCTACTTCCTTTCTTAGCTGTTTGCTCTAAAATTTCTGAAAGCTTCTTTAGTGAAGCATTTAAAATTTTATAAAATTATTAAAATTGTATTAACTAGATAATAATGAATGGGTTTGATATTAAAATCCAAAATGGTTTCCCCATGAAGAATGGAAAAAACGTACACATACTTTTGAAGAACTACCTATACTGATATAGTGTCCACTTTAGAAAATTTGCTACTTTACTAATGTTCTAATTTTTGATATATCTTATTTTTTTAAATGCCCTTCCGATTTTTTTTCTCTGTTCTTCATCCTCAACTGGTCCTTGGTCTTATGTGATTTTCCAAATTTTAAACTAATCAAGAGCTTATTTAAAATAGGCTATTTGTTATGAAATAATTCAAAAATCCTTAAAAGCATAATAAACGCTAGAATAAGCTTGCTATACCCACCCCTTATATTAAAAAAAAAACTTTAATATTTTAGAGTTTGTTATATATATTTATATACTATATTCTATTTATTGTATATGTATATAAATATTTTTACTGAATCATTTCATAATGCATTATAAAAAGGTGATAATTTATCTGTAAATACTTTTTTTTTTTTTGTCTTTTTTTTTTTGCTATTTCTTGGGCCGCTCCCCTGGCATATGGAGGTTCCCAGGCTAGGGGTCGAATTGGAACTGTAGCCACCAGCCTACGCCAGAGCCACAGCAACGCAGGATCCGAGCCATGTCTGCAACCTACACCACAGCTCACGGCAACGCTGGATCGTTAACCCACTGAGCAAGGGCAGGGACCGAACCCGCAACCTCATGGTTCCTAGTCGGATTCGTTAACCACTGCGCCACGACGGGAACTCCTGTAAATACTTTTAACTCTCAAAGTGTTTCACTTACATAACCATATATTTATGGTAGTTTGATAAAATTAAAAATAATTTTTCTAAAGTTTTCTAATAAACAACTCATAGTTAAATTTCCTCCATAGTCCCCCAAGTGTATTATATTTTTGGAGAAGTCAGAATCCAAACAAACATTACACATTTCATTTAATTATTATTACTCTTAAATATTTTTTAATCTTCCTATTTTCTCCCCAGTAAAAATATCTATCTTTTGTAGAGACCAAGTTTGTTGTATTTTAGAATATTCCACATTCTGAATTTGTCTGATTTGTCTTCTGATGATGTAATTTAGCCTACTCTTCTGCTTGTTATGTTTTCGTATTATCAATCCTCTGTAGTCTCCTATTTTGCTTGTCTTGCATATTTCTAAATTAAATGATCTTCCGCAGTGAACACAATGTTTTCATTAAGAAACACAGATATGGGAGTTCCCATCGTGGGTCAGCGGTTAATGAATCTGACTAGGAACCATGAGGTTGCGGGTTCGGTCCCTGCCCTTGCTCAGTGGGTTAAGGATCTGGCGTTGTGAGCTGTGGTGTAGGTTGCAGATGCGGCTCCGATCCCGTGTGGCTGTGGTTCTGGCATAGGCCGATGGCTATGGCTCCGATTGGACCCCTAGCCTGGGAACCTCCATATGCCGTGAGAGTGGCCCAAGAAATGGCAAAAAGACAAAAAATAAAATAAAATAAAATAAAAATAAGAAACACAGATATGATTATCTCATTTTTCTTTGCAATTGAGTAACATCCAGACTTCTTAGAACCATCTTTAAGACCCTTCCCAGTCCAGCTTTCATACTCTCTCTTTCCAGGGATAACTTTCCTTCCCATCTACAGCTCCTGGCCTTGCTCAGTGGATTAAGGATCCAGTGTTGCCATGAGCTGTGGTGTAGGTCACAGACAGTGTTTGGATCCTGCGTTGATGTGGCTGTGGTGTAGGCTGGCAGCTGTAGCTCTAATTCCACCCCTAGCCTGGGAACCTCCATATGCTGAGGTGCGGCCCTCAAAAAAAAAAAAGACAACAAGACAAAAATAGAAATAACTTTACAGTTCTCGTCTGATTTCTGTTTGGTCTTGCTACATGTAAAATTTTGTCATTTATTAAATAATATTTTTACATTGTATCAGGCCCTGCGGTGAATATATCTCAGTTTTTTGTGTGTGTGAGTTCATAGGCATAAATGATTTCTATCCTCACATCTACCTGTGCTTAAGACATCTTATGTAAACTCCCTTTGAGTTTTTAACCTCAACTGTCATGTTTGAATTAACTTTTATATTTACAGTAACTCCTATTATTAATTTATCATGAACTTTACATTAAGTAACCATATTTTCTATGCTAGTTGACTTAATTTTTAAAAGTAATTAATTAGTTAACTAATTTTAACGTCTTTCTCTTCATCCAAGGTTGGCTTATAAACCTCCTGGATTGGTGCTGGAAAATACTTTTCCAAGGGTAGGCCTACCCAAAGCTTCTCATTTCTATAAGCTTCTCATTTCTATGATAGACTGACCTGCCCCTTGAAGAGACTTGATACTATCCCATGCTAGATTTATAAACATTTTATATATATATATATATACTATTAATGGAAAATTGTCATTTTTCCCCAAGATCAGTATACTCTATTCAGATGGCATTCTTTTCTTCTCCTGAACTTATAACCCTATGCTTAATTTTAAATGATATGCTCTTTGAAGACAATATATTAATTCCTAATGATTTCCTTATGTTTGCTAAGTAAATGCACAAAACCTAGCCTCTCAGGCTTTAAACTTTCACTGAAGACTTCTAGTTTAAATAATTTGTTAGCTACTTTTCCTCTAGTTCATGCAACCCATCCCCACCCTTTATTTCTCACCTTCATCTGAAAATAAACTGAAGGCATATCCTTGGGCTTAATTTAGAAAATATTTAATTATTTAAGAAATTCTTTCTTGGAGTTCCCGTCGTGGCGCAGTGGTTAACGAATCTGACTAGGAACCATGAGGTTGCGGGTTCGGTCCCTGCCCTTGCTCAGTGGGTTAAGGATCTGGCGTTGCCGTGAGCTGTGGTGTAGGTTGCAGACGTGGCTCGGATCCCGCGTTGCTGTGGCTCTGATGTAGGCTGGCAGCTACAGCTCCAATTCAACCCCTAGCCTGGGAACCTCCATATGCCGCGGGAGCGGCCCAAGAAATAGCAAAAAGACAAAAAAAAAAAAAAAAAAAGAAATTCTTTCTTAAGAAAATAATGCAGGGTATTTAACAATCCTGTACTGTCTTAGGGCTGGGAAGGATTGGTAAATAATGACTGTACACACAGGATGAATTATAAAGCTAAATATTTGCCTAAAGACACTCATTGATGTAAAATAATAAAATTGGGTTGGCTAGAGAAAAGGTGCTAATAAAATTTTATGTTCCTCGTTTCACTATCTTATTCTCAAATCAAAAAAGTAAGTCATGGTACTGTTTAAAAGACAAATAGTTTTCTCTTAATCACACTAACATTAGTATATGACTTCTTTAGTATATAACTAAATTAAGTGATTATGTAAAAAAGAAAACAAATATTTGCAAGGTTAGGCACCCTCATCTCTCTGCTTTTATCCTTATTGTACCCTAAAAGCAAGTAACTACATGAAAGCAGAAATGTTTATTTTACAAAAGTCCTACAACTTTGCATTTAGGTAGAGCTTTGGGGGAAAAGACATTCTTATTTTACATACAAACATGCATATATATATATATATCAACATATAGATATCATATGTGTATACATTTACTATGTCAACATATTCATTCCTACTAAGGATAGTCAACATATTTTTCATTGTGAATTGGATATGGCATATGATCTGTTTCCCTTCAGAAAAAAAACCCCAACAGATTTTTCACTTTAGTCTATCTTCCTGTAGTTAATTGAAGCATAAAAATTCATACTAGGGGTTCCCGTCGTGGCACAGTGGTTAACGAATCCAACTAGGAACCGTGAGGTTGCGGGTTTGATCCCTGTCCTTGCTCAGTGGGTTAAGGATCCGGCATTGCCATGAGCTGTGGTGTAGGTTGCAGATGCGGCTCGGATCCTGTGTTGCTGTGGCTGTGGCGTAGGCCGGTGGCTACAGCTCCGATTAGACCCCTAGCCTGGGAACCTCCATATGCCACAGGAGCAGCCCTAGAAAAGGCAAAAAGACAAAAAAAAAAAAAATTTCATACTAACTTCAAAAGAAGTTTTAACAGATTGAGGAATAGACTTTTAGTGTACACCCTGAAAATATTTACAATTCCTTCACCAAGGAAAATGTGTGTAACTTGTATAATTGACCTAATCAGGTTTTACACTGCAGAAGTAGAAAATATAGGTATTGGTCTAGAATATTAGACAATGCTAATGAAAGCCAGCCAAATGTCAATACTTTTAAAATTCTCTTTCCTTATTAATATATTTCCTAGCCAGTTAAATGAAGTTATTCAGCTGCAGGTCAATTAATTTCACTAACTGACAGTTATTAATGCATTTAGAAAAATATTTAGGCATTGAAATTGATTTGGTGAAGAGAATTATATAGCCATGAAATATCTTAGTAGTACATTTATGATTTAAAACTTAATTGATTGACAAAAATTTACTTGTCCCTTTCTTTCTGTAATCTCAAATTTAGAATGAGCAGGTGCACAATTTTTTACATAATGACAATGATAGATAATAGTTATCAGCTGAAATCTACACAAATCTCAGAATTTTGTCAAATCAATCTGACAATCTTTCTGTTAGGAAATATTTGGATACATTTTTTTTCTAAGTCTGCTAATTGAACTATGTCCAAACACATACATTCTAATGGTAACCCACTACCTTTGGTATTTATTTTTCACTATAGTTTGTCAACTTTTTTTTTTTTTTGGTCTTTTGGCCATTTCTAGGCCCACTCCTATGGCATATGGAGGGTCCCAGGCTAGGGTTCTAATCTGAACTATAGCCACCAGCCTATGCCACAGCCACAGCAACATGGGATCTGAGCCGCATATGCAACCTAAACCACACCTCACGGCAATGCTGGATCCTTAACCCACTGAGCAAGGCCAGGGATGGAACCTGCAACCTCAGGGTTCCTAGTCGGATTTGTTAATCACTGAGCCATCAAGAGAACCCCTTGTCCATGTTTTATATGAATAAATTATTGTTCAGATCTTCTAATTAAAATGTGAAGAGAATGGTATTCCAGTGTAATCTGTTTACTGAACTGTCTTGTCTTATTTCTGTTTCACTAGTATGAGTGAATGTTTATCCTTATGACTAAACTGATATACATCAAAAAATAATATATTGTAGGGTACTCGAAAATGAACTTTAGACTTGGGTTTCACACCTACAAAATTATTTTCTTTGTATTAATATTTTAATGTACTTGTGCCTCAGTATTACTTTAATCTAATGTAATTTCTATTCAGTCTTTGAATACTATGGCAGTAAGGTGAACAGATGGTGAACTGTTTAATATATGTGATATTACTGAAGAGTTTATTTAACTCAAATTATTTATATCCCTTAAAGCACATAGTTGTCACCCTTTTAAGTCTCAGACATGAGAAACTGACAGTAACAGCTAAACCTGAGCTAGTATGTTCCTTGACATTCAATATACTTGGAAAGCTGGAATGAAAAGTGATTGACCTGAGGCAACACAGTCAGTCTGAGACACCTGGCTCAGTCTTCTATACATTAGAATGATGATAACAGCAGCATCTTCACCAGGCTTGTTCCAGCTTTAATGCCTTGAAAAGTGACTTATTCTGCCTAGAATGTACCCGATGATGATCATGATGATGACGGTGGTGGTGATACCTAGCACTAAGACAGTACCTATATTTAGGTACTAACAAATCAATGCCCCTTTTTATAAATTGCCATTTAATAATCATAAATCTATGAAGGATGTATTATTTCCTTTCATTGAGAAAATTGAACAAAGAGATTAAATGGTTTGACTACAATCACAGCTAGAATATGCAAGATCCAGTTTTCAAATACAAAAAGTCTACCCCCTATATTTATGTTCTTTCCCTCTACTGTTACCCTAATTGCCAATGTTAATTTTACTGACTTCCTATCACTCAGAGCTCAGCTAAAATATCACTGACTCAGAGAGGCTTCCCTTATAAACCAGTCTGACTCGGTCTTGCTGAATCAAACTTCCCATCACTGATTCCATTGTCTTCTTTTTTTAATCCTTTATAGCACTCATCAGTATTTAACTCTATCATCTATCTATTTACCTATCTACTCCCGAACTCCCTGATTTCTTATTATCATTAATATATTTTATTACATTATATATAATATACATAATAACAATTCTCAATCTGTTCAGCATCCTATTTCTAAAACCAATGACTGACACATTATAGGTAGTTAATAAACAGATGTTCAAGAATTTATACAATTGAATTAGTAATTGTTATGTTTGTAGAATTAATTAGATTTTTGTGAAGATTTCATACTATGGAACATTTCAAAACCATTGGATTTAGAGTTAACCAAAACTAGATTTGAATTTCAGCTCTATCACTTTCCAGATGCATGATCTTTTACTAACTACTGAAAATTTTAAAGCTTATTTAGTTCTTTAAAATATTAATAATACTATCTATATTATACAGTTTATTTGAGGCTTAAATACAATATTATTTGTAAACTGACTGTATTTCTTGACTAAGAGTCACTCAAATGTGTACTATACATATTATTCAAAGAGTGATTTACTCAGAAAAGAAGATGGAGCATGGAAAATTATCTAAGACTGAGGCAGAATCAGGTTGATAACAGGAAATAGCTTGGTATCAAACTAAGTCAGAACTAAAATTGTAAGTTTACTCCATAACCATTAATAGACCATTAATAGAATTAATAATTCTATTAACATTTGTTAGTTTCTAGAGGCCCAATAAATGCACTCTTTTTGTTTTCTTAGATTTAGTCCAATAAACAATTGATTAGAACAGGAGGATGCAACTGAGATGGAGATCTTAATGCTTTTCTTAAACTTCCCCAAAAGTCCATTAGAAAACTTATCCTCCACCCAGTGCTGTAGAAGATTCTTTGATCTGCAGTGTCAAGGCTTTCCTGGAAAATTATTATGCACCTCCTCTAGTCCAGGAAATTTGAAAGACAGAGAAAAATGTAAGTCTTGTTCCTTTTCTCAAACTCACCAGTCAGATCCAGCATGCCTCTCTCTTTAGGAGAAGCTGTGGAGTGAGGGGGCAGTATTTACATTCTAATATTTCCAAGTGGCTGGTGACAGTGGTTCTCTAACAATTATTTGTTATCACCAATATTTATGTTTTGGTTACGTGAATTGCACTGTGGTTCATTCCAAAGTGACTGGCTTGTTTATTTTTCATCTGTTACTTGCCATCCTCAAAAAATACTTAAAATAAAGGAATCTGATAATTTAGGAAGAGAAAAGAACGTGATGAAGATGAATTTCCAGTCAATATTTCAGGCAACCAGGCTGATGGATAAGCAGCAAGTTTCCTGGGCAAAGCCTGTTGTTTTCATGCGTCACGCACGGCAGAAACAAAAATGGCTGCTGGAGAAGAACCAGCTCTATTGAATCAATTTTTATCCTCAGCACAAGGAAATGAGATGACATCAAAATCTTCTCCAGGCAATAAACATTTTCATCATTAATAGAAAATGATGGAAACCTCATTTGTTTACAGATATTTCTGGAAACTTCAATGTGCTAACAGATAAGGATGTTCTGTTTAAAAGCATCTTCAATATTTTCACTGCGTTGTCATCAGAGTAAATGTGAATGGCATGTGCAGTATTGTCAGTAGCCATTTACATGGAATGGTGAAGTGGTCCCTCGTCTCTTTGACTAATTAGACATGGATTGTTAGCTCTTTTTATTATTTTTGAAACTGCTCACATTAGTGTAGTAGATTTTGCATAATTTATCCAGTTCTACACATTTGCAAACTCTCTCAGTACCAGCCAGGTCATTTCTCACTGCTAATTTGTTACCGGTCTGTTACCATCTAGGGCTGAATTATCTTATAGAATGATCCATTTGTTTGAATAATGAATCTTTCCATGAAAAGAGACTTTCCATGTTTTAATTATTGATATTTATATTAAAATGCTATATTAAATTTTAACAGGTCAAATAAACATCATTTAAACATGTACACATTATTGATTTTGTGTGTCTCACTATTTTAAAAAAGAATTTTTATCAAGGGCTCCTAGTTTGTAAGTCACCTCTTCCAAAAAAGTATTCCAGAGACTTAGACTATTTTTTATTTATTTTTAGTAAAAGTAAATAGTATCAACATAAGATTGCAGTGGTATAAGTTGCATACAGGCAGTCTTCATTTTGCACAATGCCATGTTAACTGCAATTCTTGCTTACAGAATCATTTCTTTACTTCAGTCCTCCTTGGTAGCTGAGACATGGAAAGGAAAGACATAGTTTCATTCTACCTCAGTTTCAGTTAATACTGTACTTTCCAGAACAAAGACTGACTATAATTTTAAGTATAATTTTCCTCTTTAAGTCAGTAAGTGGGCACAATCAAATGTTTCCTACTATTTATTTCCATTGCTTAATGCAATGGAAATATTTTTCATTGATTAATTCTCAAATTTGCCAGTATGTTAGATAACAATCTCATACTTACAGTTAATGATTTGTGTACTTTTCATTAACTTTGTTTCTGCAAGTGAAAAATATAATCAGGACTGACATACTGCTATTACCTCATGTTACAATGGTCACCCTGAATTTTGAAGTGCACTTGACATAGCAGATCTATGGTTCAGTGCACATAATGTGTTTCTTCTCTAAAATTCTTAAATTTGTCTTGAAAACAATCATAGAATATTTATCATCTCTGGGCCATTCATAATTTTTTAAAACTATATCCTAATTTCAGAAGGATAAAAGAAAAAACAAGGGAAATTGTAGTTAAATTTAAAAATAAGAATAATAATTTAAAGATAGTTTTAAACAATAAAATCTAATTTTAAATGTGTAATTCGGGGTTCCCATTGTAGCTCAGCAGAAGCAAACCCAACTAGTATCCATGAGGACACAGGTTCGATCCTGGCCTAGGTTAGAGATCCAGCATTGCCTTGAGCTGTGGTGTAGGTCACAGGCCTGGCTCGGATCCTGAGTTGCTGTGGCTATGGTGGAGGCCAGTAGCTATAGTTCCAATTTGACCCCTAGCCTGGGAACCTCCATATGATGTGGGTGCGGCCCTATAAAGACAAAAAAAAAAAATGTATGATTCAACTGTTTAACTTTTTACACGTGGTGTTACATAAGCATAATCTTTATATAGTTACAGTGGTATTGCTTTTATCATTTAGAATTTAATAGGTCTTATGCATTTCCCATGTTTTTGCAACAGTCTTCATATTTTAGATTTTGATAATCAGGATCACAATTTGTCATTAATATCTACTTCTGCCATTGCTATGGAAAAAATACCTTTGCTAGCCTGCTGTTCAAGAACTCTTGACCAGACCTGAGCCAACCCAACAGCAAAAAGTCAAGCCCAACCAGACCTATATCTTGAAGCAAAGCCACACAGCTAAACTCAGTCTAGATTAATTATTAGATTATTTGGGAAATACTTTTTGTTTTTGTAAAAATTACTAATAATATTTATTTCTTAAATATATCACCCATACCATACACATTTCTCATTTAATGTCTCAAAAGATAGTATCTTGTAATTGCTGCTCAATATGCTTAATCAAGAAAAATGTGTGGTGATATTAACAAAACAAACCCCCCAAACCTCTATAAACTAGATAAGCAAATATAGATTGACTTCATATAATTTATACAGTCCCACAGACATCTGAAAACTTATTACCAACCATTCTAAATGATACAGGTCTATCATGATCTTAAATATAATTATTGCATACAACAATTCAACAACTAATATAGTGCTGGAGCCCATAATAGATATTCAAAAAATAAACTGGACTGGAATTGTCTTTTTAGTTTCAACCAAACATTTTAAAAATGGTTTCCAGAAAAAAAGATAAGAACTATATAAATGCAAAAAAAAATACAATGGCACTATTCTCAGATTTCAGATGTGCTTAATTAAATGATTGTTTTTTCTTGCACTTATACCTTGGCCATCTATGGCTAAAGGTTTCTTGGGACCTCTCTAATGGAAAAAATATCAACTCAACAGTCACATTCTCTGCCTTTCTAATATATCTTTAATATTACTTGTGGAATTATCCTTCTATAAAACGAAAATCTATGATTGTTATTCCTTTACTTAAAAATCCTTAGTGACTCTGTAGGCAGTGATCTACAATGTAAGTCATTTATTTAGCACGACATTCCTCCTTTCCTTTTCTTTTCAACAGCATGGACATCATCTAGTTGCTTGTTAGAAATACAGTATTTCAGGCACTTCCCTAATTCTACTGAGTCAGAATCTCTAATTTGATAAGATGCTCGCATGATCCCATGCAAATTAAAAACGGAGAGACCTTGCTATATAGCATTGCTTTTAATTGCCACATAAGTATTCACTTTGGATATATCATAATGTATTTACTACTCTGGATGCTTTTCTTCTCTGCCTGAAGCAAATAATATTTTCTTTGTTTATATAATTCCATTGAGTGACTATCACATAATTTTCCTGTTCCTTTAATCTCCAATTTATAGTTATTATCATTTGTAATTTTAAGACAAATATTGTGTGTGCATATGTGTTTGTGTGTGTGTGTGTGTGTGTGTGTGTGTGTGTATGAGTTTTAGAGAAACTAAAAGAAGCTCATGTAACCAGTGCCCAGGTGAGGCAGGATGACACTCTGGTGGAGATTAGGCAGTAGATTGGAAATTAGGTCATGTCCAGACTCCAGTCATTATTCTTATTGCCTTTCGGGGTCATTGAGTGGTATTAAGCAGAGGAGTATCATAATATGATTTGCATTTTTAAATGATCAACCTGGCTATAATGTAGCAAAGTAGATTTTAAAAGAGTAATGTTACAGTGGAGATGAAGATGAAGGACAGATTGTTGAGAATCAGAACAGAATTTGGTAATGGATGGAATTTGGGGGTGAGATGGAGTTATCATGGGTAGCTCCTAGATTTCTGGCTTGTGAGACTAGGTGATTTGTGGGTATGATTTAGTAAATATGAGATAATAAATAATTTTGGAT
Organism: Sus scrofa; assembly: GCF_054392235.1. Classification (NCBI taxonomy): domain Eukaryota; kingdom Metazoa; phylum Chordata; class Mammalia; order Artiodactyla; family Suidae; genus Sus; species Sus scrofa. The sequence goes on along the minus strand of NC_139386.1, from coordinate 27,605,517 downwards.
GTGGAAGAAAGTGTTTATGAATTAACTCAATGTCACATTGAAGTTCCTTGGGAATAGCCAAGGGAATGTCCTCATTTGCAGTCCTTCCACTGCAATCTGAGTGTTTAATAAATACTATTATTTTTACATTTCCCTCCTTTTTTTGACTTTCTTAGTCTGCTATTTGGTTACTTGTAATTTGTAAATACTCTCCATTAGTAAAACCTTGAGATAAGTGCTTAAGAATTCTCATGCCCTCCAAGATAGTGTTTCTCTTGATTAAATCTCAGTATGGATGTCCAAGTGCTTTGATATCCTGAAGATAAAACACCCTAAGACACTGTTCACTTGTATAAACTCTCTATTTGTGTCTCTGGCGTAATACCTATTCTTTCCTCTCATCAAAGACCTTAGTATTTTCTTCTGGTCACTGACAAGATCTGTTTTAGCTCAGATAATGCCCTGAGATATGTGGGGCTGCCAATTAATCAGACTATAATTATTATTTCTCTTCAAAAACTCTGGTTAATTCCTATCAAAAATCATCCAATGAGAGCTTTGGCCAGTACACATTCTACTTTACCTACCAGGTCAGAAAGTGGTCAGAGCTTAACAGTCAATGGTATCCAGAGTTAAAGTATGTAAATGCTGGCTTTATTTCACAGCTAAAGTAAAACCATAGATCCTCTATGGTCTAAACTCACCATGCGCCAAGATTTTTCCAAGAGCCCATCAAGAAGGCTGCATACTTCTTGGGGAAGCCTCCACAAACTCTGACTTATATATTTGAGGATAAAATAATAACAAAAGGAAGTCTATCTCTGAGATTAGTAAAGTTCCTGGCACAGTATAATTGAATGATTATCAGATAAATTTGTAAATTACTCTGCAAGTAAAGAATTTTACATAACCCCAGTTCAAACTAAGATTTGCAGGCACAGTTATGAATGTGTAGAAAAAGTTTCATCATATTAGCACTTCTAAAACACTAAAAATCAGTGACTAAATAGTGGCTCACTGCTATAAATATGATGGATATGATCATAATATTTCCCTAGGACCTTTCTTGGATAAGCAGTCCTGAGTATGAACAAACTCTTATGTGAGAGTGAAGGAGCTGTCTTTTCTATGTTGAATGTAGGAGGAATTTGTATTGATAAAAGTCTACATTGGATGACTTTTGATAGGAATTAATCCAAATAGCAGATAATAGCAAAGGGATGGAGATTTGACAGCTTGACAGTAGTTTTAAAAAACTCTAAGCAAGGAAGTTGATACCCTTCCATGGCCAATTACTGATGAATAAAGCATTATCTCTAAAAGGGACCAATTGGAGTTTTTCTGTGGTTCAGTAGATTAAGGATCCAGCATTGCTATTTCTGGGGCTTGGGTTGTTGCTATGGCTCGGGTTTGATCCCTGGCCCAGCAACTTACACAAGCCATGGGTATGACCACAAAAAATAAAAAATAAAATAAAATAAAAAGGGACCAACTTAAAAGTACAATAATGACACTTCCAATATTGTACATCTCATTATGACATAAAAAAGTTTTTACCTAAGCAAAATAATAATTTTTTTTCTTAAGACTCACATACAGGAAGTAACAGATTTCCTAAAATTCTAATTAAGATTCTGATCCTCAGAGAAATATATTTGATATATGATAGCTCTCTATAACATTTAAAAATAACTTTGAGAGATGTACAAGCTCCATATGCAATATGCATAACTTGAGTTTGTATGTTATTGAATTGACTAAGAAGTTCTTGTCAATGTGCCCCAGCTTTTACCTTAAAAGACATTAAAGATCAAATTATAAAGGTTTGGATTTTTAGTTGTAAAAGATCCTGAGTGTTAGTAAAGTACATTTCAGTTTAATTGTGAACTTTGCCTACTTACTCATTTTGTTATTAACTAGATATCATCCAATTACCTATAATATTCCTTTGAAAATAGGATTTTAAGCTACTTTTCCAATATATGAGAACCAACATTCTCTGTGCTATTTCTTTCTGCATTTGAATAGACCCTGGATGGTGTATGCTTTTCTTTATTTCACAAAGTTATCCACTTACCAAGACTTTGATAAGAAAAAAAAAATCAGAATAACCCTTTTTGTTCATCTTGTTTTATTACCAGCCAAATTAAATATGTTCTTTGATATTTAGAGGAATAATTATACTTTAGATAAAAATTTCTTTTTAAACTAATGACATTAGCTTTATGGTAAAGGTCTCATACACATACAGACACACACAGTCCAGGTCAACCTGAATAATTGCCTCTTTTGGGAGAAGGATGAATTATCGGAAATAAATATTGAATTTGGAATTGGGGTACCTAGAGTCCAGTCCTGATTCTGCCATCATCAGGTGGTACTTTGCAAGCTTATGCAAATCACTTAATCTCTGGTATTATATTCCCAATGTCAAAGTGGAGATGATATTCAATTATCAGTTGTCTTTCAGCTCTAATAATATATGTGATTGTGGTAGATTTTACATATTTTTTTTGTAGATACATTGATTGATACACTGTATACAATTGCTGTTTGTATACATGTTTATAAATATAGACTTCAATAAAAAGAAACTCCTCTGGGTCAAAAAGAAAAGTACAAGAAGTCCCATGGGAAAATGAACAAAGAACATGAATAAGCAAGTTAGGGAAGAGAAAAACCGAATGGTTAACCAGAGTATTAAAAACGAACATTTATACTCATTAAAGAGAAACACAAATGGAAGAGTAATAAAATAAAGAAAAATACATAGAAGTTGATCTTTTTTCTCTGGAGGGCAGAGACTATGACAGTTGAAATGCTACACAAAGACTCTTGCAAATATTAGATTTGCTACTTTTTTTGATCAGCCACACCAGCTATTCTCACTCTGAAATACAGAAAAGTAGCCCTATTTTTGGATGTTCTGATGTTAAGTTTTCTTTTTCTTAAACTACATTCATCTCCTATTATGCCTGCTGTTAACTGTTATCATTTTTTAAGGTGATTGTGTCCTTAGGTATATTTTTCCTACAGTCCTAAGCTTAGAATTTCACCAAAGCATAGCAGACAAGCTGAAGGACAAAATGAGGAACAGATTTCCTGAGTTCACACCCTTACCTGCCACTTAATACCCGTCTAATTTTGACACATTCTTAATAATCTTGCATCTCAATGTTCTCATTTGTGAAATGGAAAGGGTAGTAATAAAGATACCTCATAAAGTTAATATTGAGATAAAATGAGTTAAACATGACAAGTATTAAAAAAAAAAAAAAATGGAGTTTCCACTGTGGCTCAGCCGGTTATGAACCCGACTAGTGTCCAAGAGGATGAGGGTTTGATCCCTGGGCCTTGCTCAGTGTTTTAAGGATCTGGTATTGCTGTGACTGTGGCAAAGGCCAGTAGCTGCCACTCAGATTCGACCCCTAGCCTGGGAACTTCCATATGTCTCAGGTGCAGCCCTAAAACAAAACAAAACAAAACAGAACAAAAGATTTGCTATATAATTTTAAAACTACTAGTAAAGGAACTATTGCTACTGAGAATGTTGTGTAAAGCCAGTTTCTCAGAAGTTTGGGGAAAACTCTGGGTCCCAACACCTCAAAAACTCACATTTTCAAACCTTACTTGCTTTCAGGTCCAACTATTTATTTAGACATATGTGAATATAATCAACCCTTATTTTTCAAGAGCTGATTGTATGTCAAGTACTGTGGTTTGTACTTTCACACACATATTAAATTAATTAAACAAGGAGGCAGGTAGACTGAGGTAGCCCTGATGCCGTGGCAGGGTACTTAAGCAAACCAAAAATCTAAGTCTGTAAATGCCTCAAGTTTAAAAATTGAAACCTAAGGAAGAGTAATCACAAACAGCCAACCAGGCTTTAGGCTGTAGCCAATCAATAATTTCCTTACTTTGCTTCTGCCTTTTTTCTATAAAAGTCTTTCCTGAGTCACACAGAGTTGGTTGAATTCTCCTACCTACTGCCAGTTTGGCACTGCCTGATTCAAATTGATTTTTGCTCAAATAAGCTCTAAGTTTTTATGTGGCTTAGTTCATCTTTTAACACATCTTATCTCAATAATCTTCAAAAATAACTGTCATACCATATTGCTAATGACAACATGGGGTCTCAACTAGGTAAATTATTTCAGAATGTGTAATAAATATCTCCATTATCATTAAGAATCAGAAAGGAAAGGAGGAGAACAACAAGAAAAGGAAAAGGAGGAGGAAGAGGAAGAACACAAAACACTGAAAGAAGGAGAAAAATGGGGGAGGGGAAAGAGAGGGGAAGGGAGGGGAAGACTCTGAGGAAGAGAAGAGACAGCAGTGTCGGAGACCTAAAGAGATGGATAAAAATAGTAATAGAAAGAGAGACACAAGACAGCAGAAACAGGCATAATCATATTGACTGGTCTCTCCTTCAGTCAGAAAAATGGGGCGCTTCTGCTGCCCGGCGTTTGCATCACTTAGTGTCCTGATTTCTCTGGGACTTATTTCTTACCACTATTCCCCTTGATCTCTGCTACCCTGGCCTCCTAGCTACTCCTGAAGCTGCCAAGCAAACTTTCATCCTAAAGCCTTTGCATCTGTTGCACCCTCTTAATGGACTCTTCTTCCCAGACATCTGCAGGTGGCTTGTTCTCACTTTCTTGGGCGCTGTTCATGTGTCACCTCAGAGAAAGCCCCTCTGAACACTATGCTGAAATTTGTACACACACTTTCATTAGGTTTTATCTCCTTTTACTGCCTTCATTTTTCACATAACTAATTGTTATCTAACATAATAATTTGCTACGCGATGTAAAAAAAAAAAAAAAAGTTACCTTTCTTCCCATACTGAGCTACTTGAGGGGAGTGGTTTGATTTTGTTTACAACTTTATCTCCAGCACTTAGAATTCCTTATTTAAAGCAGTCACTCAATATTGTTGTTGTTGTGTGAATGAATGCTCTTATTTCATGTCAAGTGTTGCTCTAAGTGCTTTACATTTTAGTTCTCATCAAAATTTCTTATTAAATGCTACTGTTATCTGCATTTTACATAGGTGAAGCCAAGTCACATAGCTGTTAAATATCCTTCCGAAATCCCATAGCTAGTAAGTGTTGGGTAAGATAACCTCAGTTCAGTCCATTTACAGTAGACAGTGCAACATGTGGATGAATATCTAATAGCTAAGTTGCAGAACTGGATTTAAATCAGATTAATTCCAAATCCAGTCTGACTCAGTAATCCTTCCTAGATGTTGTGATAAAATGTCCTCATACATTTTCTCCTTTAATAAAAACAACACTAAAAATATATATTATTCTCTCCAATTTGCAACTAAGTCTCAGAAAAGTTTTGTTTGGAGAAATGAATTGAAATTTAAAAAGAAAATAAAAGCACTCTGTCCTCAGTCAATTCAAAGCTGAAATCTTCCTTACATTTAGTATTTGAGAAGAGGATAATGTTGATCTATGTCTTCCCTCAAGGTTTTCTTGCTTTTCTTAAAATTCAGTACATCTCTTGAAATGGAGCTATTCCACAATAGATTGATTTAAGATAGCAGCTTTTTTAATATAGCCTTTTATTGGTCCATTTATTCTGAGACTGTTCAACAAAACTTTTACCTGCCTGTAATTTAGTATGAATGTCATTTAAAATAATTACATATCCAACTGGCTGCCATTTAGGACCAGAAAATAGATTCATTTTTTTCCCCTGAATTTTCTGTAACGTATGCAATACCAGTAAATAAAATGATTAAAATATCTATACAAAGGAAAATATCACTATATAATTTACTTAAATTGACAAAATTAAAGGAAATATTATTCAAGCTGTCACTCCACCTTTATTACAACTCATTATAGTTAGCAAGCTTGGAGAATAGAGTTATTCTATGCAATATTTCTAATACAATCACTGGAGGCATTTAAAACTAGCCTAGATGAAATATTACAAAGCATACTTAAGAGGATAATTTTGCACAGGCAGGGAGATTTATTTAGATTCAATACTTTTTTAAAAAATCATTTCTCCTAATTTTTAAAGGACAATTGTACAAATTATAATGCACCTATTCTTTTCTTCAGTTACAAATTTTTTAGTTATTGAGAACTGCATGTTTAGGAAAGTGAGAGAGAAGAAGGTGGATACATAGCTTGACAATCGACTACTTGTTTCCAAAATAAATTATTTAACAATTCAAGTTCTTGAACCTTATACCTTCTGTTCTTTGCTCTCCTCCCAAATGCATTCAAACATAGCCTAAAGAGAAGTGGGCACCTTCAAACCTAGGAATTAAGGTTCTATTTTACTAAGGAAATCTAGGTGAAAGGTACAGAGGAGGGCAAACACACACAGTCATCTCCCTTCAAGGTGGATACAGATAGTCCTGGCTTTGCATGGTAGCCTGGAGCCACAAAAATGACTGCATATGTTGAAACCATGCACAGCAATCTTAATAATCAATAGGGAAAATTATGATTTTTCTGTGATCCTTAAAGAAGATTTTTGTTACAAAAGTAAAAGCTTTCTTATAGCCTATTTTAATTTTGTAGGGAAAAAAATAGTTAATATTTATTTAGATTAACACTGTATTTTAAAACATTGGAAACATTTGCAAACTATTTGTTAAAAATGTCCAAAAAATGGTTTGAACTGTCCTTGCCTTTTTCTTCTTGTGGAATAACTCATGATATGGAACCTGCATCTTTTCTATGCCTTGGCAAACTGTCCTCCTCCTTTCAAAATTTGAAACAACTTCTGATATTTTATTTTTTGTGCTTCCAATATTGTGAAATATGCCCATGAATTCTTTAATGTGGAAGGGTTTGTTTGTTTGTTTTGCTTTTTGTTTTTGGTCACTGTCACTTCCTCTTGGAAATTTTCTTTTTTAAAAAATTAAAAAAAATTTTGGTCACAACCAATTTCCTCATTTAAGTTGATAAGTTTACCTTCACTAAGTTCCTCTAGTGTCATATTTGGAATCTCTTTCATTGCAATAATGTCAACATTCCCAAGATTAGTAACTCCATTTACTTACTTATTTTTTGTTTTTTTTAGGGCCACACCCTGGGCATATTGGTGGTTCCCAGGCTAAGGGTTGAATTGGAGCTGTAGTCTTTGGCCTACGCCACAGCCACAGCAACATCAGATCTAAGCCATGTCAGCGAACTATACCACAGCTCATGGCAATACTGGATCCTTAACCCACTGAGCGAGGCCAGGGATTGAATCTGCATCCTCATGGATACTAGTCAGATTCCTTTCCTCTGAGCCACAACAGGAACTCAGCACTTTTAATCTATACTTTACTTTTGGTAAATTTATGTTTCTTTGCTTCACTTTCACCTTTGTTCACCATTTTTCTATTTGGATTATTTATTTTTGCATAGTATTATATATGTGTGTCACAAGGAGACAAAGAGGCAATGCAACAGCGTACTTAGTTGTCTGTGCATGAATTAGATACATACGTGCAATGACCAATTATCAACATGATCTGAAAGAAAAGATGTGATTGGTCAGTAATTATGATGCACATCTGTTACTTAAGCAGTGATTTTTGACCAAAGATCTAGCAGCAAAGTTTGTACTTCATTCAATTACAGTTAGTATGCCATGGTAATAAAAATTTAAACCATGTCGTTGGGAGAGCTGTGTTATTTATACTTAGTTAAACAGTGGTAACTAAAATTCATGCATTTTGGACTTGTGTAAAGGACTGACTTGGTATATTGCTTCCATGCTTAATATTGCCTCTGTCACCTTAATTTTTACTGCAAACTTTTATTGAATACCTATTGTGTGCCAGACTTTGCTTGGATCTTTCCAAAATGTATTCCACTGAATCCTCACACGAATCTATGTGGTATTAGAGTATCTATTTGCTAATGACAAAACTGGGGTATAATTACTTGAGATTTTTCTAAGGCTGCTCAGAGTGTGGCCAGACAGCTAGAACGAGGCCAATATAATTTCAAAGCTGATGGTAGTTTGGATTTCACTTCATTAACTTTTTTTTTTACATCTGGTCACCTATTCTTTCCTATACACTGAGCTTTCTTGAACCATTTAGAAGTTCAACTGGAGCTTCTAGATAATTTCTCCTGGGATAAGAAGTTTCAGTTATTTGCCATCTTTCTTGTGAAGAACTATAGTACTGCTTTTCATAACCAATATCATTTATTAAGTTCCAAATATAATTATTTTTTATTAAAGTATACTCTAGTGCTAGTCATTCTGGCTCTCTAAACCAATGCTAAAAAGAAATAGCCATGTCTTTTATTTCACAAAACATCTAATTTGGATTATTATGAGGGTGTGCTCAATGACTCTGTAGAATCTGAAATGCACTGAAATTAAATTATTTGGCTCTATTCTGTGTACTGCCAGTGTAGAACACAGAAGGGTACAGAATAGGAGCACTTTGGTTTAATCAAGGCATTGAGTTACAATGGTGATTCTGTCCTAAACAAAGCTTTCTCAGGCAGGAATTTCAATAATACATTAGTTAAGTACTTCTATCCAAGAAAATAGAGCATCAGAATTAATTGAACATTTCCATGTCCTATATCACTTTGTTCGTCTTTCTGTGTTTGTTCAATCTTCATAAACAGTTATATATATAGTTTATATAAATATACATATATTATATATAACTATATACATATATAATTATATATAACAACTGCTATTATAATATCATATATAATAATTGTATTACTATTATATTAACATATATATATGACAGTTATTATTAATAACTGTTATTATTTATGTCATATACAATAGCAGTTATATAAACAACTGTATATATATTACTTTGGAATTCTATAATACGTTCTATATATATATTAGAATTCCAAAGTAAACTTCATATTACTAAAGCACATTTTTGAAACTAGTGATATTGATTAATATGGATTTTTTTTGTAAATTCTGTTTAAATTTCAACTTTCATTTGAAGCAATATGAAAATGCTAAACATATGGTGATGCAGGGACAATCTAGACTCTTTCTGATGTCTAAGATTAAAAAAAAAAATCCATCTTCCCTAAATGCCAGTTGCTTTTCTTAGTACTGCATTAATATTTGTATAGTTTAAATTATTGAAGCTGTGCAGCCCCTTGAAACTAGAAGGGCCCTCACAGTAAACTGTCACCCAGCCAGTCACTCAGCTCACTCAGTGCGGTATGTTCAATGACAGTCCCAGAAAGAGCTGCCTTCGACTAAGTTCACAGAGATGATAGATGGATTTGTTTCCTGGGTCATTATTCTTGAAGAAGTTATTTCTGGGGATGAAGTGTATGAAATGACATTCAACAAAAGAGAAGACTTAAGAATGCTTTTAAAATATTCAAAATCTCTTAATTTCTTAAAAGCAATATATTTGATGTCTATGAAGTGATAATATCACTGTGTGTCTTTCCTGAAATACTCTTAGATTTATATTTATAGTGTTGTGTTAAACTATCTGTTAACATATATCTCCTGGTATTTGCTGTCGCATTTAGTAGAACAAGGTAGTCATCTTATACCAAGTTGATGTGTTCTTTGATAATGTGTTCAGTCATTTCAGAGCTTCCATATGTTATACATTCCTGCAATAAAGTTGATATCTTTATTATAATCTATACTCATTTTATTTTTATTGTAAACCACTTACTTCAAAGCACTATCATCATAAGGAATGAAGTGCTTGGGTAATTTTCTATTTTGAATCCGCAACAGGGTCTCTTAAACTGGGTGGATATGTGTGGGAGGACTATAGTTATACTTCAGGGCAGCTGGGATCTCCCTGTAATTGCATACAAATTGTGTGTGTGTCTTTACGCATTTTTCCAGAGAGAGATTTCACTGCTTATCAAAAAGACTAAGAAAGACTGTTCTTACTTACAGGCCTTAGTTTTACTCTTGCCCTTATTTTGTTCTTTCACTCTTAGCAGCATAGTCCTCATCACTAGCCCAGTTTCTGGTCTTCCATAATCAACTCTGGCCACCAGAGTCCACCAGATCCCCTGGGGATATTTGTAGGCTCTGCCATAGAAATGCTGGCTCAGTCTTGCCTATATCTCAGTTTCCATCTCTGCCTATTTCTTTGGTCAATCTTTCTTTGCATCCTGGCCTGCCCTCATGTGGATCTAGACATTTCTGCTTTGCTACAGGTTAAAAAAAAAAAAAAAAATGGAAACTTCGTTATGTCAGTATTAAGTATTATATACTTTGGCTATATGGCTATATTTGCTTTTTCTTTAACAAACAAGCACATTTTGCTTCTTTATATTTCAAAGTTCTTGAGGTCTTTAAGAGGCAATTTAAAAGAACAAATCTGAAAAGAAAGCAGATAGACAAAATCTTAAAGTTAGGGAAAAAAATCCGTATTTGTGGCAAGTTCTACAGAGAAACATATCCCTATAGAAATAATAGGCATATATGTTCTTCTGAATCACAGAGGCCTATGAAACTATGAAGTCTATTCAGGGGCCAAGCTGAAGGTGCTGAGTTAATAGGCAGGCAATCTTCTGGAGTGATACCTTCCTTCCTAAAACAAATCAATAGTACAGTAGCTTTGTGTTCCTTACCTCCTCAGCTTCTATTCCTCCACTGTCTGATAACACACTCTCAGTTTCCAAGGAGAAACACTCTTTCCCAACCCACGATCCTCATGGCTTGAGTGAGGTTGATGCTTTGCCTCCTTCATAAACCCATCTCTTTGGTCACAATGTGAACCAATTTAGGAAAAAGAGGGGGCATCCAGGACTTTTGTTTAACTGATGAAGACATAGGCTCTCTCTACCCAAGTTCCTTTCCCCCAGATCCAAATGCCGGTCTGGAATTGTTACATAAATGTACCATGGATGGAGTCCAAGCTGATGTATGAGGGCTGGATTTAGATCAAACAATGAGTTTGGAGATATCTGCATCTCTGAAGCCTCATTCTCTTATTCCTCAACTGCTCTTTGGTACCCTTGTCCCCAGAGCACCTGGTACTTTCAGGTCATCCCCACTATCTGGAGCCTTTCACACTGGTGACCTGATAGGCCTGCCCTTTCTGAAGTATCCAGTCCTTACTTAAGCCTCTTGGCCGTAATCTAATTTATCTGTTAGTCAAGACTTTCATCTCACAGTCTTACTTGCTGCATGCCTCAGGTGACATTTCGCTTATGTTACAGAACTAACAGTGGACAATACCTTAGTATAGCCTCTTATTCAAAAATCATGTATCTTATGGAGTTCCTCGTGGCGCAGTGGTTAATAAATCCGACTAGGAACCATGAGGTCCCTGGCCTTGCTCAGTGGGTTAAGGATCTGGCATTGCCGTGAGCTGTGGTGTAGGTTGCAGACATGGCTCAGATCCCGCGTTGCTGTGGCCCTGGTGTAGGCTGGTGGCTGCAGCTCCGATTAGACCCTTAGCCTGGGAACCTCCATATGCTATAGGAGCGGCCCTAGAAAAGGCAAAAAGACAAAAAACAAAACAAAACAAAACAAAACCATGAATATTTTAAAAGGAGGTTCATATCTTAACCTAAAATATGTGAGTTTTTTAGTCTTTGTGATAAATATCAAGGGAAAAGCCTTATTGATTTAGAAAGTTTGTTGTTGGTTTACATCAGTCTGCTTATATGACCACTAATGTTACTGAAATATCTTCAAAAACCTTGTTTCCCTTTTTATTTGTTTTGTACACTCAATGTCTGATATTTCCCAGGAACTAGCAAACATCATTTGATTTATAGACATATCTCTCATTTTTAGGTATTGGAGTGGAATACACACACACACACACACACACACACACACATACACACACACATACATACAGTCTTTTGTCTATTTAGGGCTGCACCCTTGGCATATGGAGGTTCCCAGGCTAGGGGTCAAATTGGATCTGTAGCCACTGGCCTGTGCCACAGCCACAGCAACACTGGATCTGAGCCATGTCTGTGACCTACACCACAGCTCATGGCAACCCAGATCTTTAACCCGCTGAGCGAGCCCAAGGATTGAACCCATGTCCTCATGAATACTAGTTGGGTTCGTAAACCTCTGAGCCATGATGGTAACTCAAGGAGTGGATTATATTTTTAAGGGTATTTGAAACCTACCTAGGTTGATTAGGGGGGACTTGATCAAAGATGGAGAAAGCTAGAGTCAGAATTTTTAAAACTGCAGTTTAGTTGCCCAATGTCTATCTGTCCTCAGAACTGTTACTGATTTGTGGTGAATATCAAAGCATAAACATGGAGGAGAGCACCTGCTTGTCTGCTGGGAACAGACCAGGGCAGTGTATGAACATTGCTTCTGGTGGAAAGTGAACATACACAGTGGGCTGCTCGTTCTACATTATTGCCACATGAATAAAATTGACTTTTTCTTCTGTTGATCGGCAAAGAGATCAAGGTATGAGTTTATGAGGGAGTTTGTGAGAGAGATATTTTTGTTTAATTGCTTTTCCGAGACTAAAGAATCCCAGAGCTGACAAAAACTCAACTAATTTCTTCTTGTGGTAGTAGCTTTCTTTGGAGAGCATCAGGATATTTTCTCCAATCATCTTGCTTAAATATATTGCATCTTTAAAATCTCAGGCAGCAAATTTTCAAAAATGTTATCCCTATTGAATTCCTCTCTGGATAACCACATCATCCTTCTTATTTTCAAAATCAATTTTTTTTTTCAGTAAGATTGGCCAAATTGAAGTGATTTCAGTTTGCTAAATTACTATAGTTGATTGGTTGTTGTTGATTCCTTATTTCAGCATTACTTCTCATGGCTATGGAAACAATAGGCTTTTACTAGAATCCTTGTTCGCTCTTTAAGCTACCCTGCTGAGAAACGGCTGTGTTTCTCTGGGTAACCAATCAGTGGGATTTCACTGTTAAATCCTAGTTGGGGAAATTAGTTGATATCTTCTGCCCTTTTGGTTTTACCAGTTAGCAGAATATTTGCAAGGATCAAATAAATTAATTTCTATTTTTCAAACAAAAATTTTCAAAGCTAAATTGTTGAGAAATAATAGAAGGTATTTTAAAATGTCATGATCAAGTCTATCAAAATATATGTGTCTGACATTATTCAGAACAGATTAATAGCAGATTTCTACAAGTTTATAAACTTGAAACCTTACTGGAAGGTAGCCATCTATTTTTAAACATAAGGCAGTTGTCCTGGTTCTTCTACTATTTTGAATTATCTGTGCTTTTGAAAATGTTGATCCTTTTCTGTGTTCAGAGTTTTGAAATCTAAATGTTCCTCCCATTCAATTATATATGAAAGGAAAGAAAGTCTATCTCTTTCCACACTGACTTGATTCTGTCAGTTTTTAAACTTAATAGGAACTACTATTATATGATAAAAAATTACCATAATACTTGTGCTAGAGTTTTATGTAATACTACAGAATTTAAAAAATAATGAACTGGAGTTCCAGTTGTGGCTTAGTGGTTAAGGAATTCAACTAGGAACCTTGAGGTCACGGGATCGTGGGTTAAGGATCCGGTGTTGCCCTGAGCTGTGGTGTAGGTTGTAGATGTGGCTCGGTGTTGCTGTGGCTGTGGTGTAGGCTGGTAGCTACAGCTCTGATTAGACCCCTAGCCTGGGAACCTCCATATGCCATGGGGAGCAGCCCTAGAAAAGGCCAAAGACAAAATAATAATAATAATAATGAACTAGAGATGGAATACTATATTTGAGCTAGGGCACTGTGGGGCTCCTGGGCACACAAGCCTTTCTCTGTCTTCCATATCTTGTTTTTAGGGAATAAGCTTCAGGCTCCATGACCTTCCCTGAATTCCAAAAGGCAGGTTCAAACAGTTGCTAGTCAGAGAATGGAGGGGTTGCAGAGACCAGGGAGGGGTAATCAAGAGACAAGAGTGCAGCCTTGGGGCAGAGTCCTCATTCCTCTTCAAGGAATATACATAACAATATCTTTGAGTCCTTCTGCAGAACTACTACTTGATGAAGTAGTCTTCATTCCAGAAAGAAGGAGGACCACCAGAACCAGTCCTGGGGCCACTTAAACACCAGCTTAGAGAAACAATGCAAGCTTGCCTCTTCCGTGATCCTTATCTGCAGCCCTATTTTCCACTCTCAAAACTATATAACCACCTCCTAATCCTTTTCAAGGGGGAACAGTCTTTAAGACATTAGCCTGCTGTGGCCTTCTTTGTCTGGCAAAGTAATGAAAGCTATCTTTTTCTCCTTCACCCAAACTGTCTCCATGTTTCTATTCATTACCAGAGGACAGAGGCCAAGTTTTAGCAACAATACTAAAAAATTCCCTTGGTAATTTTTCTTGATGAAAGATATATTATTTTAATGGCTACCATTTTATTTGTGACCACATAATAATATACGAGAATATTTGTTTTTAAATATTTAAAATTTTTAAAAACAAATATTCTCTCTTTTTTTTTAACAGTATAGCGCCATTTTAATGTTCTAAAACAAGAAATACAAAACATATCCTTTAGAGATACATAAATGTGCAGAAATCAGTTTTTCAAGCAAGGGGAAGATATACAAAATTCAGGTTGGCAGTGACCTCTCAGAAAAGAGGATAATGGCAGGAAATATTCAGAGAGACACAAAGATATTGGCAGTGCTCCACACTGAAATAAGACAGACTATTCAAGACTGTGTGTTTTATTATTGAGCTCACTATATTAGTTCTATTTCATATATTTTGCATTTATCAAATATTACATATATCTACTTTAGTTAATGAATGTTTAAACACAGGATATTTTAATTATGTCTCATTGTATTTTTGGTCCCCCACTCTATTTGGTCTATCAAATCTTGTTTGGGGCAAAGAGACAAAATGCAAGTAAAAGTTCTTTTAAATTATAACGTTATGGCTTTTAATTGATTTGACCAATCAAGTATATATATATATTTTTTTTTTAATTTTTTCCTCTTTATTAAGGTATAACTGTTGCTGAAATTTGGCCTGTGTCAGCTGGTGCTGAATTGAAATGCAAGGACAGTTTTGGGTAAAGGAGAAAAAGATAGCTTTATTGCTTTGACAGGCAAAGGGGGGCACAGCAGGATAATGCCTTAAAGACTGTGTCCCCCTTGGAAGTGGTTAGGAGGTAGTTTTGTAGTTTGGGGAGTAGAAAATGGATCTGGGCCATAGAAAAGGATCTGGGAAAAGGCAAGCTTGCATTGTTTCCCAAAACTGGTGTTTAGTGACCCCAGGACTGGTTCTAGTGGTCCTCCTTCTTTCTGTAATGAAGAATACTTCATTAAGTAGTTCTTCCATTTGTTGGGGGTTTTAGTTCTAGGGAAAGGCTCAAAGACATTGTTATGTATATTCCTTGAGGCGAACCAGGACCAGTGCTCCTCCCTGGTCTCTGCATCCCTCCTTTCCCTGATTAGCAACTGCCCTTTGGAACTCAGGGAGGGTCACAGAGGATGAGGCTTATTCCCTAAAAAACAAGAACTGGAGGACACAGAAAGGCTTATGTACCTAGGCGCCCCACAGGACACTAGCTTGGTTACATAACTGATGAAAATTGTATATATTTAAGATGTACCACTTGTGTTTTATATACATACACATTTTGAAATAGTCACCACAATCAAGCTAATTAACATTCCTATCACTACATCTGCAATGTATTTCACAGGTGCCTGAAACAGTTATACATCATTTATGAAGTAATTTTTCCATATTTAAAATTTTCACAGAGACCAAGAATATTTTACTATGCTGTATTATAAGAAAAAAAATAGGCCCTTTTACCCCCACTCTTGAGAAATGGCACAGAATCCATCAATTCTGACGTTCAGATTTTTGCTTCCTAAGAAAACATAAAAATGATTAAAGGACATGTAATCTAGCCATTGAAAAGAAAAAAAAATGTTAAAATTCCTCATGAGGGGACTGTTCTATGTTGAGGAGACAGAGAAAAAAAACCCAACAATTAAATGCAATGTGTTCATATCTAATGGCTGTATTTGCTTGATAATGGGACAGGTTCCAAACTATTAACTAATGAATTCAGTGAAAATACTAATGAGTTATTTTTAATTTGGAAATTTTAAATTGCCATTCTATAAATTGATGAAATTCTTCATTTTCCATTCAGATGTCATTATATAGAAATTCCAACATTAATTGTGAACTGTAGGTAGGACAATGAATTATTTATTTCCAAGGAAATTATTGAATATAACATTCCCTCTTTGCCTAAAAAAATAATTTTAAGCCCTCATTAGAAAATGTTTCTTTGTCTGCTTTTTTTTAAGGACTCATCCGTGGCATGTGGAAGTTCCCAGGTTAGGGGTCAAATTGAAGCTACAGTTGCCAGCCTACACCACAGCCACAGCAATGCAGGATCTGAGTCTGTGACCTACGCCACAGCTCAGAGCAACACTGGATCCTTAAGCCACCGAGTGAGGCCAGTGATTAAACCTGCATCTTCATGGATATTAGTCATATTCATTTCTGCTGTGCCACAACAGGAACTCTCTAGGGAATATATTTTGATACCATGTATTAGGTTTAAATAATTTCTTATAATACTAGTATTTTCTTCACATATGTTAAATCTTCTGATAAACCAATTATTATCACTAATCCTAAAAAATTAATATTTGTCATGAAGTATAATGGCAACTTTATTAATTTAAACTTACGTCAGTTTTGATCAAAGTGAATCAAATAAATTGCACTTTCTAATGATTGACTAATATTAGTGGTGCCCTTGATAATATTTTAAAATATATTTTGAATATTAGATCAGTAGTTCTAAATAATTTTATTTAGATTTTATTTATTATTAAAAATAAATGAGTTCTTTCAGGGATATTGAACCTTTATCAACATTCTCTCTGAGGGTATTGAATTAAAATTAAAACTCATAGGAAACAACTATATTCAAGTTGGGGAAACTTTGAAAAACTTGCTGCTAATCTCCAATTGTGTGATTTGGAATTTTGATCCCACCTGAAAATAAATGCCAATGAGTAAATATGAGCTATCTAGTTTACAATTTATCCAAGAGAGAAAACTGTTGTTAGGGTGGATGGAACATTTATTCTCATCTTTCCAAGGGATAAAATTTATGATTTTATACAAATGATGAAGAAATATATGACTTTTAACTAAAATACAATATTTTCATTCACATTTATATTTTTATTTTTAACTCCATATTTAAATTTGATTTCTTAAAATTTTCTAGATTCTCTACTCTTTCTTTTAAGAGAAACCAATGAAGAAGGTAAGCATAAGAATACTTCTTGAGAGTGATATCTTGTTTTTTTTTAAACTGTGGACAGAGTGGGATTTAAAGGTAAAGTGTTGTAAGTAGTGAGAACTATGATTTTATGAAATGGTTTTTAGGGATATATATAATTAGGTATTTCCAGTGATGCTATATATATAAAGACAATCTGCTGTCAGAGACCATCCGAATTATACTGCAAGCAAATGCGAGTGGGTGTGTCTCTGAAATGTGTTTTACAAAGAATCTGAAATTTGACCATATGGATGTGAGGGAATACATAACTTTTTAAAAAACAGTTGTAGTTACTCTTTTCCTTTTTTTTTTTTTTTTTTTTTTTTTTTTTTTTTTTTTTTTGCCATGCCCATGGCATGCAGAAATTCCTGGGCCAGGAATTGAATCTGCACCAGTGCAGTGACCCAAATAACCAGCTGTGGCAATGCCAGATCCTTAAACCACTGAACTACAAGAGAACTCCCATTGTAGATATTCTTGGAACATGCCTATCTTGCTCATTAGAACTCATTTACCTATACAGTTTGTTTAGTGACGGATTATAGTTTTTCTAAAGTTGGCCACATCAATGGATCTTGGAGCACTCTTTTTTGTTTTTTTTTTCTGTTTATCATTTTTTAGCTTGGGTAGTGTTGTTTTGGTATTTTTCCTCTGTGCTCACTGTTCCTTTATTCTTAAATCCATTTAGTCTCTCAGGGACAAAGGCCATATCTTTTTTTCTCTTTATTCCTTTCTTGTCTAAAATAGTGAATACTCAATACATGCTTTATGAATAAATGGAAAAAAAATCATCTTAAAACTTTACTAGAGATGTCATCTATGGAAAATAGATACAAGATTAGGTGAGTGAAGAAATTGCTTTGCTTATATAAATATCCATTTTTAAAAATTATTTAGAAACAAAATACCTAATTGATATAAAGTGATTCCGAGTCCACTATAGGTAGAAGAGTATCATGGCAAAATAACTTCCATGTATTTTATAGTCAAATTGAATAGAAAAGTGTATGACTGTGCATGGATGCAATCTCAGGTTTATGAAACAGTGTTCAAATCAGCTTATCTTTACATGACAACAAATAACTTAGATCCAAAACAATGTGGGAAAAAGAATAATACTTAATATTAAACAGACTGTGGTCACGCTAGAGGGGCATAAGATATTATTATTGCTTGAATAAATCCAAAGCCAAACGCTTATGAATAGATAGAGAAGAAATTTAGAAATCATTTGGCACCTTTTTTACTTGTTCAATATCATATGACTCATTTGTGATAGATCTATGACTGATATTCTAGACCTCTTATCTGTTCACCATGTTACTCAATAGATAATTTTTGATGGAGCTATACTCTTAAATTTGTTAATAGAACAAATACATATTATTGCACATATTAAAAAGAAATGCCTGTGTGTGTGTGTAGTGATATCACTGTATTATAAATAAAAGAGTTTGTATAAGTTCTTTTACTAGAATGGTCATGTATTTTGCTTTTCCATTCATGTTTTCTTGCTTGGTAGTCAATGCAACCAAGGGCCAGCTTACAAAAGAGATGGTCAGAATTAGGAGTATGGTCCCAATCAGTTCACATCATGGGCCATTCATCTTGCCCACAGGATGAAGTAACTGATAATGTTGAAGTCATTAGCATCAGATTGTTACCAGGTAAATTTACCAGGTTTAGAAATGCCAGATAAGGAAAGCTCTACTGGATTTACATTCTTGCCTTTCAAATAGTTTTGTAGCTGTGACTCTTAGATACAACTCAAGTGGGAACAAAGTAAGGGGGATGGGAAATTTACAGAGCTTTGCAGCGTAACCTGAGTACATACATTAAAATTTTGAAAAGGACAAGTTATTCAAATGTGTAGCATCTATCAGAATTAGAGGGAAATATGCATAATGAAAGGCAGAATTTGTTCCTAATTGTACAAATTATATAGAAGCCTTGTGAACAATTTTGCATAATTTAAAAATTTGATGAGGAAAATACCCATTAGAATACCTCATCAATTTACCTAATGGCATGGGATTATTACCTAAGGCATATTTTTTGAGTGTTTTAGTAAGTTTAATTTTACATCAATCAAATGACTGTTTTTTAAGTGCTTTCTGTGTATGGTAGTGTTAAAACCACATAGAAGGACGTTCCCTTCGTGGCTCAGTGGTTAATGAATCCGACTAGGAACCATGAGGCTGCAGATTCGATCCCTGCCCTTGCTCAGTGGGTTAAGGATCCGGCATTGCCGTGAGCTGTGGTGTAGGTTGCAGACATGGCTCGGATCCCGCGTTGCTGTGGCTCTGGTGTAGGCCAGCAGCTACAGCTCTGATTAGACCCCTAGCCTGGGAACCTCCATATGCTGTGGAAGCGGCCCAAGAAATGGCAAAAAGACCAAAAAAAAAAAAAAAAAAAAAAAAAAACGCATAGAAGATTACCCAAAGCTTTCCATTCTTGACTTCTCTGTATTTCCCATCCTCTGATACTCAAGCTATAATTAAAGTGAAGTCAGAGGTTTCTTAGAGGAGAGGACTCTTCAGCTTACCATTATTATCTGTCCTTCTTTAACATCTTATTACTTATCTGTTATGAGGCTAAAAGAAGGAATGAAATGGTGCTGTGACTTTTCAAGCTGTGAGCTTTTCAAGGGTATTGCTTCTTTTTATCTCAAGTTTGTTACCTTTTTGACCATTGCATTTAAAGAGTATAACTTGATCACAGTCTATGTCATATATTTTTCAAATAACTGTCTTATATGAATGAAACACATGAAAAAGATAGTACATAGATAATCAAGCGCTGAAGCTTCAGTGTTGCACAACTATATATGTCAGGAAATCAAATTTTATCACCAAGGTATCCTTCTGAGTTTTCATTAGATGAAATGAAAATAGCTAGAAGAAAAGGTGAAGTATCTTGAAAATTATGCCCTACATCAAACAGAAGACATATCAAAGAAAGCAGATCAATGAAAGGAGCTTTTCAACATAGTTCTATAGTAATAAATGAAAATTAATTACTCTAAATTAAGCTCAAATTTCAAATGTCCTCTATCACTGACAATGCAAAATAGGATTATTTTTAGTATTTTCCCAGTTGTTTAAAGTCTAGAATTTGACCTTCACAAGTGCATTCTATTAATCTGACTCCCCTTGCTCTTATTTTCAACACATATTAAATAAGCTTGATGTAATGGATTTATCAACCAAATAACTAAATAAGTACAACTATTTTTCTTAAATAACACTACTCCAAATTAATTTAATTAGTTTAAATTAATTAAAGTGTTAAATTTCAATGTGAAATCAATAATATCACTATCTCAATGTGTTTGAGAGTGGGAGGGACCTTAGGAATATAAGATAGTATAATAACTCTTACATGCTTAATGCTTATGTAAATAAAAGTCTTTTCTTTTACTCAATAGTTAAACACTAGAAAATTGGATTCCTAATCATTTTTATTATTAAATCTTATCTATACTTCATAATTCTGTTTTTCAAAACAAATCAATACTCTACCAATTAAAAGGATGAAACATTTTTGTTTCTTTTAATCTTTTATAACTTTGGAAATTTTTTACTTGACTTTTTAATCACATAATTTAAAGGTATGTTTGATAGTACTCTCTACATCATTAACTCTTCAAATAGGCATGCTATAACACCATTGGTATTCACAGGTAAAGCCTTTCTGTAGCTTCATGCATTTTTGAAAAACTTGTCAAAGAAATTCTGGAACTACAACTGGGTGGAACTCAAATATTTAACTATTTGGAGCTGAACCATTATTTACTTAGTTTGGTTTTCTATCTTTTTCCTTGATTAGCAAATTACTTGCCATTTAAAAACTTCTCACTGTTCTATGGGAGAAATCTAAAATTTCTTTTATTTGAAGAACAAGGAACTATAGTTAGGTCATTACATCTAAAAGTAAGGAAATAAAAGATAACAAAGTTTATTCATTCTTTCAGTAGTTCTGCCCTCAATTCTTGCTTAAGGATGAGCAAGACCACTCCACTAATCAACCAAGATTAGAATATAGGTTGTTGTTAAGCCAGAAACTGAAGATCGCCGAGATTTAACCCTACTTAGAAGATAAGAAGTTGGTTGGCTATAGTTACATATAAGGCCTGTGGGCCAGAGAAAAAGAAGACAGTTAATTACTCAGTTACTCATACTAAAAGCAGCATCCACGGTATAATCTTGTATGTTTCCCTGAGTCTCAATCCATACAGGGTTACAGGGTTATTTGGTTAGAGCCAGATCATATTTGTACATGAATTAAAGTACATTATAGGTGGAAAACCTAGAAATGAAAAACAGCAACAACAAAAACAAAACACAACTCTGATCATATATGGGGTTGCTGGTTACCTACCAATCCTCCTCTCCAGAGAGGGAGAAACCTTCTCTTGGCTCTGGAATTTAAGCACATCTCCTCTGGGGAGGGGAAGCAGAAGTCTTAATCTTTACCAACTTGAACCATCTCTTGGGAGGGAAGCATCTTTAAGATTTATTATTCTGAAATTTTTCCTTACACAAACATTCCTGGATTGGAAGTAAATGATTTTTCTCAGCACCAGAGTCACAGAAATGTAAAATATTCTTGCAAAATTGTTTTTATCTTCCAACAGTTGGTCTTGGAATTTTCTAAATGCTGTATGAATATGTCGTCTTAGTGATGTGTTTGCTATGGTTGGCATCTGTGTGAGAGAGTCCTGAAGCCTGACTTTGAGATTAAATGTAGCTCTGTGCTTGATCCCCTTTCCAACTATATGGCCCTGGAGACTTTCAGGAAACATTTTTTTTCTCTTTCCAATGTCATTCATTTTGTGTTCGTCTTTTTTTTTTTTTTTTTTTTTTTTTTTGCTAGAATTCCGTTGTTAGGTAGAGGATGTCTTCCTTTCAAGGTCAGCTGAAATATTTTTAAGTCTCTCTTTTTTAATTAACAAGTGAACATTCTTTGCAACCTAAGTAAATCCATTTTTGTCATTTATTTGTTTTATTAGCATTAACTCAGTGCCAGACACACAAAGCCACTCGATATACTGTAAAAAGACAAATACCTTATAGCCCTTGCCCTAAAGAGGTTATAGTCTAGTAGGGAAAGTTAAATTTGCAAATAAACTGCAATGTGTACACATGTATGCCTGAAATCTATAGTGGCTGAGTCAAGTAAGGTTGATTCAAGTCTACCACATGGGTCAGGAAATCTTGATAAAGGAAATTAACCTCAAAAGATTAAAGGTGTTGGCCCCTTGTAAGGGAGCTGGGAATTATGAAGCCAAGGGCATTCCAGGCAGAAGAGCAATGTAGTCAAAACATAGAGGCACAGCTAAATGTGACATTTGGAGAAGCAGGAATAACTAGGCATGCAAGAAAGTAATGTCTGAAGAGAAGTTGGAGAAAAAAACTGTGCTAAAGACATAGGTATATGTTAGACTATAAGGGCCTTGAGTGCCATCCTAAGACATTTCTATTTCTTTCTTATGGACAGCAGTTTTAGTTTCTCAATAGGGAAATTATTTTTTCAATGGAAATTGTCTCATTTAAAAGTTAAAACTATGGGTAATAATATCCTTAATGTGGTGATGGAGGGGGACACTTCATTTTAGCTCCATTTTAATAAGATTAGTCTAAGAGGAGAGAATTGACTGAATGAATATAACTATGGAGGGAGAAATCATTGGAATATTTCAGGTAAGAAAAAAAAGAGAACCTATATTGAGGCAATATGTGTGGGGATAGGAAATATAGATATAAAACATTAAGAGTGATGAATTGGATATGGTGAGAGAGGTTTTGGCATTGAGGGGATTACATGGTCATTTATGCTATTTGCTGAGACAAATTTGGCTTTGGATTTGCTTACTTAGAACGACTGTGGTCCATTTGTAAGATGAATATTAACACCTATCAGAATTGTGACGACAATTAACTAAGAGATAGTAATACTACATGACTGAAAGCTATTACTTTTATGATAATGATGTTATTACACTCATGTAGGAATTTGCAGTTGGTAAATGAATACATGTGATGCTGGGAAGAGAAACTGTCTTGCAATAAAGAACCGAGAGCATGTACATGGTAGACATAGTCTTTCCTGTTTCTTTCTAAATGGATTTCATTGCTTTCTTTTTTTTTTTGAATTCCCAGAACAATTACTGTCTAAGTCTCTTATCCTAAATTTTTGTTTGTTTTTTGTCTTAAGGGCCACATCCTCAGCATATGGAAGTTCCAAGGCTAGAGGTTGAATCTGAGTGGCAGCTACTGGCCTATACCACAGCCACAGCAATACCAGATCCGAGCCACTTCTGCAACCTATACCACGGCTCATGGCAACACAAGATTCTTAACCCACTGAGCTAGGCCAGGGATCCAACCAGCATCCTCGTGGATAATAGTCAGATTCGTTACTGCTGAGTCACGACAGGAATTCCTACCTTAGATTATTTTTGAATGAAACTCTCTGCTGGCAATGATTGTGGCTGATTCATTTGTACTCCATGATTTGAATAAATTGCACATTTAAAATAGCATTGATGGAGTTCCCTTTGTGGCTCAGCAGAAACAAATCTGACTAGCATCCATGGGGATGCAGTTTCAATCCCTGGCCTTACTCAGTGGGTTAAGGATCTGGCATTGCCATGAGCTGAGGTGTAGGTCACAGATGTGGCTCAGATCTGGCATTGATGTGGCTGTTGCATAGGCCAGAGGCTACAGCTCCAATTTGACCCCTAGCCTGGGACAGCTCCAATTTGACCCCTAGCCTGGGAACCTCCATATGCTGTGGGTGTGGCCCTAAAAAGACAAAAAAAAAAAAATAGCATTGACAGTTTTGGGGGCTAGTTTTTTGAGGAGTGGAGAGTATTTTCTAATGAGAAAAGACATGGTGTGGTGCAAAGAGTACACAGCCAGCATAAATATGTCTAGATTCTATCCCAGCTTATTCACTAACTGCCAAATAATGGCTATAAAATGATGTTCATTGCTTTCTTTACATTTTCTAGGGCTTAAGTTTTCTTATGTGCAAAATTCGGTGGATAAAGCATATTATTTCTAAAGTTCTTTCCAGCTCAATCTAAAAAATCATAGCAGGAGGATAGAAGTTTTTGTGTTGAAGCTCGCAAGGGTAATGGTTTAGGGTGATTGGAATGACGGATGGGATGTCAGAATTGTAGGAAGGAATGAACTGACCTCAACCTCTCAGGCTGGGACATGGTGAGCGCTTTGGCAGCAGTGACCTAAGATCAGACACTAAAGTTGAAATTGATACAAGGGAAATTAAGTTTACAAGCTGTAGAATATTTCCAAAATTTAGGACAGCCATTACGCTTTCTTTCATTTCGGAGGATAATTAAAACCTGGCAAAAGAGCCTGTAGGAATTTCTGGTATTTTCTCAGGACTCAAGGATACAGAGGCTTTGAAACACTTTGCTCTTGCTAAGTGACTTTTTTTCTTTAATTTGAGAATTAGCAAGTTTCTATCATGGAAGATTACACTCTTCCATGTCTCTCACACTATGATTTGAAAAATAAAGGGAAGAACTAGATAAAGGCATAAGTTGATTTACTGAAAACAGCATAAAAAACATCAACCATATGTTTTTGGAAAACAAAAACAAAACATTTTGGTAAAGAACCTTTCATTTGCACTTCTGCCGCTTTCTATGGCAGATGCAGATAGAAATAAAACACTTAGCTCTCTCTTGAAAAGCCTGATTAAAGAAAGTAGTTATCTTTATATAAACAAACTACTCTAATATAAAGTCATGCTAAATTTTTGACCTTTATAATGAAATCAGAATGATTTTTTATTTTAATTTAGAATCTCTTCTTTGCTTCATTATGCATATATTAAGCTCCTTCTCATTAATAGTTGTCTTCAAATTCAAGATACAGATCAGAAAGGGTCACAGTTCCCAGTCTCAGAGCATCACATGGGACTTCACTTCAGGGAGCACTTAAAAACAAACACATGGAGTTACTTTAATTTGACATCTCCCTCCAGGAAACAGCAAGTATTTTGAGAAGTTCATCACGTTCTCTTGCTTAGGTGATGAGGTAGTAGCAGGAAAAGCATTCCTAGAATATGCAGAGCAATGAGACAGATTCTCTGCTTTTCTTTCCATCTGTCCAAGAGTGTGTGCCTTCCAGAATAGTGACTGTCTTTGCAATTCATACATGTGTCACCCATGCTAATCATGATGGCAGCCCCCATATGATGTTCAGCCTAGCCTAGGCTCAGTAATTGAGCTAAGGAGAATGCCCAGCTTTTATCTGTACAAATGCTCATGCTTTTTTCTTGGGTATAATTTCTATTGGCAAAAAAATCCAATGTGAATGAGGGAAAAAGGAGGCTATTTCCTAGTTCTAACATCATTCTATCTGAAAAGGGGGTGCAGTTTTATGTTGAAACTACACAAATCTTCAGCACAAAAGAAAAACCTGTCAAAAGGTGAGAACTATCGAAGCATCTATTTCCTCCCAGAATGTTTTGTGCAGGGTCTGTGTTTCTTTCTTTCTTTCTTTTTTTGGCACCACGCCTTTGAAGAGTAAATTCAATGGGAAAAGTAAGCTTAAAGGCAAGATCTAGTTATACACATAGAAGTCTCTGAAGGGATATACAAGAAACTGGAAACACTGTTTGCATCTGATTACTTGGAGAGGTCAAACTTTGGAAGGGATATTTTTACCCTTTTGAATGGGGTGCTGTGAATATTTCTATTCCAAAACAAATAAAAAATAAAAGTAAATACATATGTGAAATTAAATATTGGCCACTATAATATCTGGAACTTTTTAAAATAAACAAAAATACTTTGATAACATAGATACATCTACATTATAGAGTATTTCTTATAATTCTTTTCTAAACATTTAATATTTTTTCACATAGATAAACTAGATATTTTAGCTTAGTGCTTCTTTTGGTTAATGTATTTGCTTAAAGCATTTCCCTGCGCTATTTCAGTAGTTCACAAACATGATTTTTCATGAATACAAATGTTATTGTATTCATGTAGAGTAGTTTATTTCACTATTCATCAATATTGCACCCTTTAATTGTTTTTAGGATTTTCATTACTATACTGAACACTTATGGAAATTTTGTTTGTATTTTAGGTTACATACTTACTTCTTAAAGTAGAATTATTAGCCAAAGGGTATGCATTTATTTATGGTAACATTAGTCTATAAAAAGAAGGTGCCCAGCTCATGGTATCCTTTCTCAGCACTGATTGGCAAAGCGTAGCATTTCATAGTTATTTTAAATTACCAGTTTGTCGATTTAAATAATTATGCATGTGTTCATTAACTATTTGCATGTCCCTGTGTATCTGTCCATGTGGCCATTCTCATGTTCTTATTTATTAGGGAATTTTTGTTTTTTAATTAATTTGTTCCAACTTATTATATATTGAAATTATGATTCATTTATCCAGTATTTATTACAAATATCTTCATCTTCTTTTCTTTGAAAGATTTTCTATTGTTTTCAAGCTTACAGGTTTATTCCTCAACTAAGATTACCTTTATATTCACTTCTGTTTTCTTCTAGATTTTATCATTTGATTTTTAAAAATATAATTTTTGAAACTATGATAAGGAGTAGTATTGATTGATGATTTTCCAAATATAGTCATTTTATATTATTCTTTTTTTGATTTATTTTTTTATTTTTATTTTTTTTTGCTTTTTAGGGCCATACCAATGGCATATGTAAGTTCCCAGGCTAGGGTTGAATCAGAGCTGTAGCTGCCAGCCTACACCACAGCCACAATAAGGCAGGATCCAAGCTGTGTCTGCAACCTACACCACAGCTCAGGGCAACACTGGATCCTTAGCGCACTGAGACAGGCAGGGATCGAACCTGCATCCTCATGGATCCTAGTCAGGTTCGTTAACCACTGAGCCACAAAGGAAACGCTGTTTTTTTTTTGTTTTGTTTTGTTTTTTTTTTTCTTTTGTCTTTTTAGGGCCGTTCCCGAAGCATATGGAGGTTCCCGGGCTAGGGGTCTTATCAGAGCTACAGCTACTGGCCTACACCAGAGCCGCAGCAACGCCAGATCCAAGCCGTGTCTGTGATCTACACCACAGCTCACGGCAACACCGGATCCTTAACCCACTGAACGAGAGCAGGGATCAAACCTGCCACCTCATCGTTCCTAGTCGGATTCGTTAACCACTGCGCCACAACGGGAACTCCTGATGTTTGTTTTTTATGGTAGGATTTTCATCTTTAAATGAGGAAAGTTCCATCCAGGTCTTGGCAATTTTAGAAAATGTCTTTCTCTTCCTCTACAGTAGTGATTGTTTTATTTCTGGCCTTGATTTTTTGACAAGAGATAAAAATTAAAATGCTTTTAATTTTCTCCTTCCTCTCGACCTTTGACAATTTGTTTCATGATCTAATTGTGCATGGACCATCATTATGATTTTAGCTTAACTTCATCCATGAATTATACATGCAATTTTTCCAGGATTTGGCAATCTGTTGACTAATATTACTTTTCCCAGTGGGTTTCTTTTTCACGGCTTTTTGATGGGAAGTGAAGAGACAGTAAATCAGATAGTGATGGTTAAGAATTACTCGGGAATTTTAAGCTAATTTTTTAAAACTATTGAAGTCAAGGGAGAACATTACTTTTAATCAGTGATAAATCATATTAAAATATGAAGCTTGTCATGATAATTTTTAAGAGAGAGCTGATTTTAAATACAGAATTAGTCTCCAGAGTATGTGATTCATTTATTTCATTTTTCATTTATTTTCCTTAAAAAACATTTGGAATTCAATCCAAAAATGGACAGAAGATAGAAATAGACAATTCACCAAAGAAGACATGGATGGTCAGTAGGCACATGAAAAGATGCACACTAATTATTAAAGAAATGCAAATGAAAACTATGGTGAGGTACCACCTCACACTGGTTGGAATGGCCATCATTAATAAATCTACAAATAACAAATGCTAGAGAGGTGTGGAGAAAAGGGAACCCTACTACACTGTTGGTGGGGATGTAAATTGGTGCAACCATTATGGAAAGCAATATGGCGGTTCCGCAGAAAGCTGAAAATAGAATTAACATAGAACTCAGCAATCCCACTCCTGGGAATATATCTGGACAAAAGTATAATTCAAAATGATACCTGCACCAATAGCAGCACTCTTCACAATAGCCAAGACATGGAAGCAACCTAAATCAACAGATGAATGGATTAAGATGTGCTACACACACACACACACACACAGATGAATATTATTCAGCCATAAAAAAGAATGAAATAATTCCATTTGCATCAATACGGATGCAACTAGAGATTATCACACTGTGAAGTAAGCC
The DNA here is from genome assembly GCF_054392235.1 of Sus scrofa. Taxonomy (NCBI): domain Eukaryota; kingdom Metazoa; phylum Chordata; class Mammalia; order Artiodactyla; family Suidae; genus Sus; species Sus scrofa. The sequence continues at coordinate 27,576,942 of NC_139386.1, read as the reverse complement.
AGAAAGAGAAAGACAAATGCCATATGATATCAACTTATATTGAATCTAAAATATGACACAAATGAACCTATTTGCAATACAGAAACAGATTCACAGGCATAGAGAACAGACTCATTGCCAAGGGGGAAGGGGGAAGGAGTGGGATGGACTGGGAATTTGGGATTAGTAGATGCAAACTATTACATTTAGAATGGATAAACAATAAGGTCCTACTGTATGGCACAGGGAACTATATCCAATCTCCTGGGACAGACCATGATGGAAAAGAATATAAAAAAGAATACACACACACACGGATATATACACACATATACATAACTGAGTCTCTTTGCTATATAGCAGAAATTGGCACATCAATTTAAATCAACTATACTTTAATAGAAAACATTTGGAATTCCTTTCTTGTATCCTTTTGTTGTTGTTCCATAAATCCCTGAGATATATTTTTCTTAGTGTTTGATAAACTTCTGACAATTTAAATAAAATTTAGCCAATAGAAATTTGAATTTCTCCATCTTTCTCTGGTGCTCTAACTTCTAGGGAGTGTTGTTCCCAGACAGCTTTCCTCATATTTCAAACTCAAGAAAGAGCAGTGCTCTCAAAAAATCAGAGGTATTTTGGCACAGTGCTTGGATTTTAAATTTTTAGTTTGATGAATAAAATGTTAATGATTTCTCTGCCATATCAGTCTTTTCTTTTGAATTCACTTTTTCTGTTGGAGTTGATGCTCTGTCTTGGAATTCTATGTAAAATAAGGTTTTAGGTCTTCTTCCACCGTTGGGCAGGGTAAAGCTTTGGTGAAAGACTCATCATCTAGGCCACTTTGATTTGTCATATCTAAGTAGAAGAACTCCTCATGGCCATTAGTGATGTGGCCAAGTTCACTAGGGGATGGTATTGTGGGTTTGGAGTCAAAGATTAAATATGTACTATTTATTTATTTATTTTATATCTTATGTTTCCATTCTACTTCCTGTATCTGCCTGTTATAGCAATAAGTGGTTGGTCATGGGTTCTGGGTTTTGGGAGCCCAATTGACTAGTTTTCTACCACATCATAATTCTTTTCAATGTAAAGATACCATAAAATATGGAGGAAACTGTATTTACATAAATATTTTATATATATAAGAGCAACATGATAGTTATATTGGCATAACATATATGATATATATATATATATATATATATATATATAAAATATGTATCAGCATAAGCCAAATGTAAAAATCAAATTCAGGATCCAATTTATTCAGCAATCGTTTAGTGTGTGGGAACTTTATTTATTTATTTACTTATTTATTGTCTTTTTTTGCCTTTTCTGGGGCTGCACCCATGGCAATGTGGAGGTTCCCAGGCTAGGGGTCAAATCGGAGCTGTAGCTGCCGACCTACGCCAGAGCTACAGCAATGCAGGATCCTAGCAGCCTCTGCAACCTACACCACAGCTCATGGCAACGCTGGATCCTTAACCCACTTAGGCCAGGGACTGAACCTACAACCTCGTGGTTCCTCGTTGGATTTGTTTCCACTACGCCACAACCAGAACTCCGATTTATAAATTTTAAATAAGTGAATTTCATCATATATAAAGTATATCTCAATAAAGCTGTTCAAAAATATAAAAAACTTCATTTTGAATTGTGTAAACTTACAACCTGGCTGGGGCCAGGATAACTAAACTATTAGAATCTTGTAAGTCAGATCAAGTTTTTTTTTTGTGTTTTTGGTTTTTTTTTGGTCTTTTTGCCATTTTCTTGGGCTATTCTCGTGGCATATGGAGGTTCCCAGGCTAGGGGTCCAATCAGAGCCGTAGCCACCAGCCTACGCCACAGCCACAGCAACGGGGGATCCGAGCCGAGTCTGCAACCTACACCACAGCTCACGGCAACACTGGATCCTTAACCCACTGAGCAAGGCCAGGGATCGAACCCACAACCTCGTGGTTCCTAGTCAGATTCGTTAACCACTGCGCCACGACGGGAACTCCCAGATCAAGTTTTATAATATAGCTGTTCTGGTTTGCTAAGGTATAGCTAAATGCTGCATGAGAGAGAAGATTGGTGCTTCAGAGTTCTGGCCAAATTGTTTGATGAATGTTGTCAATTGAAAAAAAATGTGGAGAGTTCCTGTCATGGCGACTAGTAACCATGAGGATTCAGGTTCCATCCCTGGCCTTGCTCAGTGGGTCAGTGATCTGGCATTGCTCAGGGGTGTAGGTCGCAGCTGTGGCTCAGATCCCCTGTTGCTATGGCTTGCTGTTGGCCGGCAGATGTAGCTCCAATTCAACCCTGAGCCTGGGAACTTCCATATGCCACAGGTTTGGCTGTAAAAAGCAAAGAAAAAAAAATGTGAAACAAAACAAAACCTCAAAACAAATATTCCAGTTTTCTCTAGGGGCTATTTCTATCTGAACTAGCATACCATTATTTCAGTTAGCTTATTTCTACTCTCTCTCTCTCTCTTTTTTTTTTTTGTCTTTTGTCTTTTTTAGGACCATACCTATGGAGGTTCCCAGGCTAGGGGTCTAATCAGAGCTGTTGCTGCATTTCCTCTGCACCACGACAGGAACTCCTCTCTCTTTTAAAATATTTTTTTTTAAATTATAGTTGATTTACAAGTTCCATCAAATTTTGCTGTACAGCAAAGTGACCCAGGCAGTTTCTCGCATTGCCCTCCATCATGTTCCATCACAAGTGAATAGACGGAGTTCCCTGTGCTATACAGCAGAATCTATTGCTTATCCACTCCAAATACAATAGTTTGTATCTACTAATTGCAAACTCCCAGTCCATTCCACTTCCTCTCCCTTGGCAACCTGCTCTCTCTTTGAATAAAGTATTTGAGAATTTAGAATAAGTTTTCAATACTAATAAAATGATCAGTTTTATGATAGAATCCAAACTGGTCCTTTGAATGAAACATAAGGACCACAATACATAGTTTTCATTCATTTAATACTCATCCTCAATGTAAAGGACAAAGTCATTCTTATGAAAAGGAGATTTGGCACAATTCGTCTCTCCCCAGAAAGTTTACTAAAAAATATGTTTAAAATCAAGTGCTTGAGAAGATTCTGAGAATCAAGTACAGTGTGGCCTGCTGTCTTTCCTTTTTGGTACAAAAAGTGATAATAATAACATTTTGGCACTACATATTTTAAGCTGAATAATCTGTACCAAACATCAACTTGTGAATTATTTTTGAAGGTTAAATAACAATGATTAATTTCCCAAGTGACTTTTCCTAAACCCAGGAAAGCTGTGATTTCTTATAGCACATACTTTCAATATTATTTTCATGGGAGAACCTCTGAAGAACAATACATTTCACTAGCTAGAAAACAAAAGAGATGGAAAGAGATCAGCCAAAGCATATCAAATAACAATTAAACTGAGGAAAACATATTGTCTAACCCGGAGCAATCAAAATATATTGGGCATGTAAAACATTTTTGGAAAAATATCTTGAAAGGAATGTTACCACTCTTCAAAAATCTCTTTGTGTCTTTGATGAGTGATTATGTGACTCAGTGGCAGCCATGCTTGAATAGCTGTCAAGCTGCCAGCAATTACTGGGTTGCTAGGACTTTAGCATACTCTTGAGATTAGAAACGTCCAGTAGGAGACTCAGTTGCAGATGAGAGAATTGTTGAGATACCAAAGCTAAGAGGGCTGTGCCACAGAATAGCTTCATAGCTACTGTGAAGTGCATAAAGCACCTTTCAACAATCCTTTATTATGAAAGATCTGCTTGACTTCCTCCCAAACCCCTTGTGCCAGAATCCAACAGCCTGGAACCCTCCGAAAGCATCTGCCAGAAATTACATCAGATTCTACCCAGAGAACACTGAAACATATGAACAGTGCATTTCAGTAGCCAGGAGACAAAGCACAGGAAGGACATAAATATAAATCTAGCAGCTGTCTGAAAGGAAACATCCCTGAATATTTCCTTAGCTATGGAGAAAGAGCATGAAAGAGAATTTTATTCTTTCTTTACTCAACACTTGGTCAAGAGACTTTGATTTTCATCAAGGTAACCATAGTACAAATACAATTGAAAGGGAAATCAAACTAGCAGAAAAGGAGTAGACTACAAAGAAAGTAAATGGTGATAGTGGAAACAGGTAGAAGGTAAGTTCATGAGTGACCCATTTGGCTCGCTAAAACTTTCAGTACCTTAATTGGTTGACTTGAAAACTTAACAATTCAGAAGTTTCATGCTTAGCAGTCATCTGCTACAAAGCTTGAGAAACTAATTTTAAATAGAAAATACAGACAGAGTTTATTCATGTTTTATGCAGAGATGTAAATGTGGAGGAAATGTTCAGAATTGTGAAAAAATGTCAGGCACCCTTTAGTTTAATATTGGGCTACCAATAAGTTTATTTTACTGAATTATCATTCTTTTGAACTCTTCATTTAGCAAATATTTATTCCCCTTTTCTTAATCTTTGGAGAAAATAAAGGACAGTGATTAATACTGAAATCTAGGAGTATAAAATTTATTTTGCAAAAGTAGAAATGATAAATATAAGTGTATTATATTTTCAACCTGAGGGTAAAAACTAACAGCAATAATATCACAATCCCATCACAGAGTGGTTTGGGGCCAATATAGTCTACAGATTAAAATAAGATAATGATTGTGAAATCTGGTGCACTAAAGATGTTCAAGGAAGGGGGATTATTCCCTTCCGCTGCAGAGAATTCTAAATATATTGAGACCAATGGATGGAACTAGAGAATCTCATCCTGAGTGAAATGAACCAGAAAGACAAAGACAAATACCATATGATATCACTTATAACTGGAATCTAATATCCAGCACAAATGAACATCTCCTCAGAAAAGAAAAACATGGACTTGGAGAAGAGACTTGTGGTTGCCTGATGGGAGCGGGAGGGAGAGGGAGGGATGAGGAGCTTGGGCTTATCAGACACAACTTAGAATAGATTTACAAGGAGATCCTGCTGAATAGCATTGGGAAGTATGTCTAGATACTCATGTTGCAACAGAAGAAATGGAGGGGGAAAAATGTGATTGTAATGTATACATGTAAGGATAACCTGACCCCCTTGCTGTACAGTGGGAAAATAAAAAAAAAGAAAAAAAAATAAATATATTGAGACCAAGAACATTTTAGTGATGTGATTCATCTATCCCTCTTCTTGACTTTCTAACCTTCTCTTCAAGACTTTGAAGAAGGCAAGATGGGAAAAGGGGCAGGAAACTGATGGTCAACAGACACTGGACTTAGCCTTGCTTTAGCCATTGGCATTCCATGGATATTCTCCACAGATTCATTATTTTGCTAATAGTGTCAGCCTTCACTATTGAAGTTGCTTATCTGTGGATTCAACCAACTATTGATAGATCTAGAACTTGCAGGTACAGCTGACTGTACTAAATCATTTTATATAAGGGACTTGAGCATCTGGAAATTTTGGTATCCTGGAGTGCCCTGGAACTGATCCCCCATCGATACCAAGGGAAGGCTGTAGTTTTCTAAAGGATTCCATTAAACCATAAATTCTTTCTGAACAAAAAACAGGGTATTCATGAGCTATGGATACATCTTCTTTTCTCTTCATATTTCAAGTACTTGAAACGTACTTGAATGTACTTTGTGAGGCTTTCCATATAGCCTTTCTGATAAACCCAGTCGCTGCCATCTTTATGGATCTATCATATTTTGTTCATTCTAATATAGAATTAGAGATCATCAGACCAGTTGATCTGTCTCTCTAATAGACTGAGCAACTCTTGCCAGAGAAAACTGCGAGTTACACAATTTTTTTTGGTTTTCCAGTGAATATAAAAGTTATGTTTACATTATTCTGTAGTCTATTAAGTATGCAATACAGTTATGCCTTAAAACATACATAATTTAATTTAAAAACATGTTGTTAAAAAGTGCTAATTGCTATCTGAGCCTTTAGTGAGTTGTTATACTACTATCAAAGATCAGTGATCACAGATCATTCTAACAAATATAATAACAACAAAAAAAATTGAAGTACTGTGAGAAGTACCAAAATGTGACCCAGAGACAGGAATTTAGCCAATGTTGTTGGAAAAATGGTGCCGATAGACTTGCTCAATGCAAGTTTGTCACAAATTTTGAATTTGTAAAAAACACAATTACGGCTAAGTACAATGTAGCAAAGTTCAATAAAAGAGGATATGCCTGTGTACCTCATGATGTGTTTGGACATGTGCATACAACCCTGAAATTATCACTATAATCAAGATACTAAACATATCTATCACCTCCAAAAAAATTTCTGAGTTTGTGTGTGTGTGCATGTGTTGTAGTAAGAACATGTAACATGAGATATGCCCTTTTAACAATGTATTTATATTTATTTAAACATTTGTACCTAAAGCTTTAGTCTAATTTTTATTTTTATTATTTATTTATTTTATTCTGTTGTATATTTTATTACATTTTGCTTTTTAGGGCCACACCTGTGGCATATGGAAGTTCCCAGGCTAGAGGTCAAATCGGAGCTACAGCTGACAGCCTACCCCACAGCCACAGAAATGCCAGATCCGAGCCATGTCTGTGACCTATACCACAGCTCATGGCAGCGCTAAATCCTTAACCCACTGAGTGAGGCCAGGGATCAAACCCACATCCTCATGGATACTAGTCAGATTTGTTTCCGCTGAAACATATGAACAGTGCTGAGCCACAACAGGAACTTCCAGTCTAATTTTTAAAATTGAAGTATAATATTGTGTTAGTTTCTTATGTATAGCAACCTGATTTAGTTATATTTACATTTATATGTATACAGTTTTTTCACATTTGTTCCCATTATGTTAACTACAAGATATTGAATATTGTGCCATTATACAGTAGCACATTGTTGTCTGCTATTATATATATAGCAGTGTGTATCTGCTAATATCCTTTTAACATTGTTACATACACAATACTGTATTGTTAACTGCATGCACTATGTTGTACAACAGATCTCTAGAACTTGTCTTATGTGTAACTGAAACTCTTATGTTCTCATTTTCTTATTCCCTTCTGGAGTAAGGATGAGAATATTAAAAAAAGGATTTTTGTAACAAAAAGAGTCACAAACATTTTGCTGACAAGGGTTCTTGAAACAAGGGAATATGGCACTGAGAGGTAACCATCTTGCTAATTCAAGTTAATTACAACCCATTACTCTTTATTTCTTTGTCTGAATTTTTGAGTTGCATATCTCTAGGATCCCGCTTTGGCATCAAACAAGACAAATGCATAGTGCTTTCATTTTCCCTTTGACTTTAATATGAAGCAAAGGCTTTAAAACATTCTCATATGGAAAATTAGACTACTGTTGTATACAGCTTATCTTTTTTTAACCAAGTAATCTCTAGTTCCTGGTTTTAGGCAGGCACATTTTTTTCCCCTTTGGGTTTAATATAAACCTAACATATGAAATCCAGAACAAACAAGTGGTTCAGTTCCCTCCTTTCCTTCCCTCTCTCTGTTCCTTCCTTCCTTCTTTTCTTCTCCCTTTCCTTCCACCATTCATTCACTAAGTGTTTATATGTCTGCTAGGGAAAGGAATTTTCTAAATTGTTGCTAAATGGAAAAAGGAATAACTTTAATCCTTAACATAGTTCTAAATTATAGATATTATTTCATCCATTTTAAAGGTATAGAAACCAAGATTCAGATAAGTTTAGTGAATCAAAGTTCCCCCAGATATTAGAAAAAGAATCTGGATTAAACCCAGCACTTATTTTTCTCTTAATCCTCTTCTCTTTCCAGTTTGCCACATCATCCCCTCTAAAGATGCATAAGACAAATTAATTATTCCCTCCAAGGAGTCATTGTCCAAATTTCATTGTAATTATAACCTTGTCGTTAGTCTAATTTTTCTATCCTAAGTGATAATATTAGGATTTAATGTGTGAAATATAAATGTACAACTACTATGACATTATTAGAATTGTAACTATTCAATTTGAGGGTTTACTGCTATTTTCACACAAGCACATCCATCCATCCATGAATGTGTGCATGCACATGAACACACACACACACAGACACACACACACACAGATTCCTTAATGTTTAGTATTATCCTCTAGATCCTAGTTTACCAATTGTGAATGCTGTGTCTGTGGAAAAATCTATAAAATCTCCAAATAAATTTGTCCCTATTGAATTTATGAGGTGGCTCTAGGGAAAAGGAAGATGGAATGGGATGATGAGTGACTCTTGTTAAGTTTGAGGACAGATAGTACATTTTTTTTGTCTTTTTAGGGGCGCACACACAGCATATGGAGGTTCCCATGCTACAGATCAAATTGGAGGTGTAGCCACTGGCCTACACCACAGCCACAGCAATGCAGGATCCAAGCCACATCTGCAACCTACACCACAGCTCATGGCAACATGCGACCCTTAACCCACTGAGCAAGGCCAAGGATTGAACCTATGTTCTCATGGATGCTAGTCAGATTCGTTTCTGCTGAGCCATGATGGGAACTCCAGATAGTGCATTGTTAAATAATTCTTACAAATAATTCTTACAACTTTTAGATATTTGCTAGAACATACTTAGAAATAATGCTTTATTTATACACGTAATACATATGACTGAATAATTTTGAAGGAATAAACTTTATGCAGAATTGTCATAGGTTTTCTGTTTACCTAAGTTCATTCTAGGCGTCTGAGTCTTGAGTTGTCATTTGGAATTACTTGTTTTACATAAATAATTCCTAAAGGAATTATTTCTCATGAGAGCTTATGACAACAAAAAATCTCACTCACTCACTAAATGGAATGACCTATATATATTTACTAAGCCATTAATGTTGATGGAATTATTCATAGAACAATCTTTATGGTAACTTGCATATTGTTAACTAGCATACTGTTGGGATTTTTACACAGAACATTAGTTAGAACTTTTGCTTACAAACACAAGAAACCTACTTTCACTAGCATAAATGGGGGATTTGTGAAAAGAGGCATAAGGCATTCGAACCTAAGGCATGGATATAGGAGGGCACCAAGAACTACTAAGACTAAGAATTTGAATGCAGTTAAGGTTATCTTTATTTCACCTAAGCATATTTTGAATATCTATTTCCTTCCAGTTTCCTTAATTTTGTCCTTACACTCCATCCAGATTAGCTCCCTCTGCTTTTTCTTCCTGATGGCAGTGGATAGCATTCAAGAGTTTCTGAGGTTCCTATGTTATCTCTTTATCAGTTTCAGTTTTAAATTTTAGGAAAGGCTTTGTTGGGTTGGTCTTGTTCCCACCTCTGGACCTATACCTCTGCCAAGGAGTCACATTGTTCATAAGCACTTTGTTATTACACATGTCGGTTGTTAATACAACACAACCTGGGGTAGATGTATGTTGCAGTGGAGGATTTCTAATTCCCTAAACTGTAGGGCGGATCAGGATTTGGAATTAAAAACCATAAACAGGATTGATTAGGTGAATTACTATTTTCTGGAAAGCATTGTCCAAGTTTTGTTTTAATTTGTTTTGGTTTCAGTACTTGAAAAAAAGTATTATTATTGTGAGAAAATGACATTTTATTTCTGAGTTGCATTACCCCACTCCCTATGATATCCTCACCCCTAATTTCACCATCATTGCTGATACCAGAGATGTTACTGACTTGCGGTTTCATGTCCAGTACATTTAGACAAGTTATTCCCTTTCTCTGCCTAAAAATCCTAGATAGCAAATTGTTTCAATGGCATTGATTTAATTGATTAATATTTGTGTGTCTGTTCATATATTAGTGTTCTTTCTGCTCAAGTAACATGATCTACACTTGAGTGCACAAGTCTAATTCTTGTATGCCTCCCCGTGATTGCTTTTTCCCTAGGGTCTGACTTACTCTCTGTGGGAAATTGATCCCTTGTGTCACTGCTGTTAGGGCTATCAGCAGTGGCTTTGGCAGGTGTGTAGCAGGTGGTCGCTCTCATGTCTGCCAGCTGTGACTGTGATCATCTTGCAGTGAGAAGGACCCAAATGCATTCACAGTTGGTATATACCAACGTTAGCACAATGAATATTTATATTATTTACATACTTGTATATGTATAGGATCCATCTATAATCCAAATATACACTATCTAGCTATCAATTTAGATATGACAGAAGACTTTCTCAGAAATCCTGTGCTGTGTTTTATGTGATAGATACGTGTCTACCATCTTAAGAGAGGCACACATTTTGCCTTCTCCTGTAAGACATTAATCTAGGTGGCAGAGTTTGATTATGTAGCAACTGGGCTTACTCTCCCCAAAGAAGGCTACTCTGACAGACCTATTTGCGGTGTGTTCTGGATCAGTGCTCACAGGGAACAAGTTTCCTGGCTGCCTTCCTTTTCTCACCAAAATGACATCAACTGTTAGATAAATGTGTCAGTAGAAATTATGGTGGTTTTGCAGAAACCTCAGGAAACTCTTCTCATGAATATAAAACACCATTGGTGGAAGCCTAAACCTCTATTTCTTAATGGAAATAGGAATTGTTTGAGAATAAGTGCTATTTGATGCTTTATAAATTGTGGGCATTTAAAATGGCAAATGCCTTCAGCAACTTTTTTCCTGAAGTTGTGGCATAAATCTGTCTCACTTTTTGATAAAAGACAAGGCTGACCAAACTGAGGAATTCAAGGTTCCAATTTTACATGGGCATGTTGGCTAATATGGGACAATTTTGCAAGTAACATTATCTTCCAATTTGCCAGCATAAACTTATGTAATCAGTTCTAGTAAGATTTATTCTTTCCACGAACTATCATTTCTACTGTGACTCAAACGAGGGTAAAACTAAGCTAGAACTTCAATTAAAATTATGCAAATAAAATAATTAGTATAATAACATGTTCACTTTGGAAGGGAAAAAGAAAGGCTTCCTTAGAGAGATAATGGGGATAATACATATAGGATATCATCCTTTTAATAACTATAGGAAAACAGGAGGGGAAACATTGGTGATAAAAAGACAGTAATTACCTGTTTTATGACATAAGCAGTTCCTTTCTTTGATCACAGGAGAGCACTGTTCATCTATGAAACACTCTGTTTTAAGGGAATAGCTAGAGACTTTGTGATCCAGAAGAGGTTTGATGTGGCAAATTATACAGCCCTTATTATTGAATCATAGCTATAAAAGAGAAACACATTCTTTTCATAGAGAAAATGGATACATATGTACACAATCTTGTAAACTGTCAATGTGCTAGTCTTGAAATCAATTAACAAAGATTCACACATATGAATCTTTACAGTAAAAAGATGTAAGACTGAAAATCCTCAATAATATCTGTCCAAGAGCAGGAGAGAGGAGTGTTTCCTAGAATTCTCTGCAGTACACCCTTGCAAATAAAGAAACATTATCTAAGGCAGTTAGAAAAGATGACTCTTCTTGCTAATCTGCAATGATCAGCCCCATTTTCTGGTCTCCCTCATCCTTTTAAAGAAATATGCAGTCCCAGGCAATGAGCTTTAAGTAAGTTCTCTTGAGACTAATTTTCCTCAAATATTTTATTAGCAGAATCTCACATATTTGTGAATTTGGCAGTGCCTAGGTTGTTAATTTTTAAAATTTTATTTCAGATGTCTCACCCTGGGTAGTTGTAACATGAGAGCTGTAGAAAATGTCCACTGAAAATGTTTTATATAGAAGGAATAAATTAGGTTTCACTGCCACATAAAATCATCTAGAAGAAAAGTAGATATAAGTAAAAGTCCTTAAATAACTTGGACTACATTTTTGGAAAAAGAAACCTCATCCTTTTTATTTGGACATTAATGATCACTGATTTCTAGTTGTGCCTTTCACCAGATACCATCATTTCACTGTATATTTATTTTTCTTTTCAAAGGATAATGATTAGTACACTAATTTGATTATTCTAAGATTTTTAAAGGTGTCTACAATTTAAAGTTTATTATCTATAAAATGTAACTCTGATGAATATTGAAGGCAATTTCATTGATAAATAATACTTTTTTTTTAATGCTTTTTAGGGCTGTACCTACAGCCTATGGAAATTCCCAGGCTAGGGGTGAATCAGAGCTGCAGCTGTTGGCCTACACCACAGCCATAGCAACACAGGATCTGAGTAGCATCTGCAACCTACACCACAGCTCATGGCAATGCCAGATCCTTAACCTGCTAAGCAAGGCTAGGGATCAAACCTGCATTCTCATGGATACAAGTCAGGTTTGTTACCACTGAGCCACAATGGGAACTCCAAAATAATGCATTTTAAAAGAAAGTTATCAGTATTATACATTAGATACAGATAAGGCTAAAACATCTTACTCAGATGAATTGAGTACTCAAATAAAAAGACAGGTATTTCTTGATATGAGATGAGCATTATATATCAATGTGAAATTAAACTGAATATAGAAAAAAATCTTTTTGACCATGTAAAAATTCCCCTTCATTTATATTGGTTTGGTTAAACTGAAGAGGTTTAGAAACTATTCAGTTAGTTAAAAATAGCATACTCAGAATAATGACTTTGGAAGATGAAACTTTCTTCCAGATTTCAGATACTGAATTGAACAATACTTTTTAAAGATTTTTTTTTTCCATCATAGGATTAATTACTGGCTCCTTCCTTGTAAGAATATATCATGTTTCCTGTATCAACATGTTATTACTCACTAATGCTCATCCTCCCATTTAACTAATATTTAGTTTCAAAGTTACTTTCATAGAAATGATAGTCTTTTTCCCCAAAGAGATGTTTTTTAACCTAACTCTACTAAATCTCTTTTCCTCCAGTATTTCTCTACTTTGACTTTATGATGATTTTTTAAAAAGTGCAAGGGTTGAGATCTTAAAAATGCAGTATTCAGTCAGGTGAGCTATGAAGTCAAACCTACCTTAGCTAGGTTCTAAAACACCCTTCATTTAAAGAAAAGCGTGTCATGTGGCATTTTGTATTTGAATTTGATTTAGGCCCCTTAGCGATTAGTTACTTCTAGGATAATAATTTCCTTTCTTTTATCTCTTTCTTATATATGATATCTGTAACTTTAGAGACTTAATTTTCTATTCCTAAATGCTCAATGTTAGATTATTTGAAATATTATACTGAGTGGAAATCTACAACATTTACTGCCTAGTTTAGTGTTTTAGACCCCTAAAAATTGAAAGTTCACTGAATGGATTTAAGTGCACAGTCAGAGCTCCTAAATAATTTGAAGCAAAACAAATAACCAAACCAAAAAACCTCTCTGAATCAAGCAGGGTTTGGAGTTGTTTCTCAAAATGAACTAAGACAAATACAAAAACAAACGTACAAAAACTTGGATGATTAAAGCAGAAACAAATGTTATTAAAATATTGGTACTCACAGGATCAATAGGAAGGATGGAGACCTAGATTGAGGACAATGCAGCTAGAAAAACTACAGCCCAGAGAGGGTCCAAAGTAGTTACCCTGCTGTCCTGATTGTTAATCAAGGAAGTTTGTACCACCAACACCACTAGCTCCAGATCTCAGACAATATCACTACCTCCAAATATTCCACCATCTCTTTGTTTCACTATCTCGCTTCAAAGTTTGGATGAGTGCATTGACTAGGGAGCCTAAGTCACGAGCTTACTAACTAGATGTGTGGGAGCTTCAACATGTGCTTGGGGCATTTTCAAATTCTATGACAACATTCATAAGGTGGGGATTTTACAGTCACTGGAAGGAGATTCAGCTAATGTACAGCCAAGAAGAAGGACATATATCCTTCTACTCCCATACCCTTTCTTCTCCTCAATAATGGCCATCTGTGATGGGATATTGGTTTTTATGGCCAGATAAAGTTTGGGTAATTGTGTAAAATATTATTATGTAAAATATCTCCTTTGGGGAAAACACAGATAAATCCACTTGAAATTCTTTTCATAATAATACACTGACATGTTAAATTTGTGGGGGCCTAGTTAATTAGGTACATTTCAATCTTCTTGGTGCCTTAATGAAAGATGATACAATTATAATTCTGAGAATAAAGTCAAAAACCCTAAGAAAAAAAAAGTGAAAATGGTATCTAGAATATAAATGAGGTTTATAGGTTATGGCAAAACCCTTATGATTATGCCAAAAAAGATATACATCAAAGACAAATATGTATCATATGGTCCCAGTTTTACTAAAGGGAGAAGACAAGTTTTTTTTTTTTTTTCCCTGAATTCATTGGATTGACTCTGTTAAACAAGTTTCTGCTTTTAAAATATAAATGGAGCTAGTTCCCCTTTGAAGCTGTTCAGTGGTATGCTATAAATATACTTTCAAAGCACTTTTCAATACCAGAGTCTTACTCTCTCTTCACAAGAAGAGCTGATAGGAGGAAAAGAGGAGGAGAGTCTTGCAATCTTCACAAAGTCTCCTCTAACTCACTAGAGTGTGAGGTTGCCAAGCCACTGGTCTCAAAGGAGGAGCAAGCCCTCTGCTGCTTTTCTCCCATGAGGAGGATGCCTCAAAGACCCACTGAGTCAACTATTTTCAAACTGTGTGGCAAAATGCAAGCTATTGCCTAGCTGTAAAGAGGTTTCCATAGTTTGGCCTAAGTTTGCTGAAAAACAGACTGGTAATTAGGGAGACCCAAGCTCCCCAATATAACCTTACCTAAGAGTATGTGCGAAATACATAAGAATTATTGTCACTTTCTTGTGTTTTGAATCACATGGGCAGTTTGCGAATGACTCCATTTTAAGAGAAGGTTGCAGAAATGAGGTTTGTGATACATCATACTACTAACTTGTTGAATTAAAGTGGGCTTTTATGTTAACATTCTTACATGCAAATGGTAAAGTAACTTTGAATTCAAATAAAGAATAAGGGCTTTCTCTAGCATTTGCTAGCCCCCACACTGAATTTTCATTTAGATCTTGCTTCCTGAGGCTACTAATAAAACCATGAAGTCAGCATTCTTTCTCTTTTATATAGGACTGTATAATTTTATGTGCCCTAGGAGAAACAGCAAATGGTTATTTCCAAGCATGAATTTCAATATTGTGGCCAGCTTAAATATATCTCTGTTTCAGTAGGCAAATGCTTTGGCAAAAGATCAGAAAGAGACCTATCAGAAACAAAGGTGTCTTTATTTTTTTCCTTTTAAAAATATAACTGATTTAACTAAATGAAAATTTAAATACCTACTCTCTATAAGAGATATAAAAGGCAGTTAAAAATGGTGGAATATTAGAAAAAGCTTCAAGGTAAGAAGTCTTGGGCTGAAAATCTTTCATCGCTTAGTGTGTGATTTTAAGTCATTTATTCTAAGTCCAAATTTTTAAATTTGTGAAATGGCTTAATAATAATATTAGATTATGTTGAAGAGAAAGAAAAGTGGAATTTTTGGAAGCACTTTGGTAGCTCTAAAGCAAAATGGAAAGTTACTATTATCAGGAATTCTAAGAGAAAAAAATAGATACAATGTAACTTCAGAAAAAAAGTTACTCCTATTTCCCAATGTTTCAAATATTCGTGGTATAAGACATAGATAGATGGATAGATAGGTAGATAGATAGATAATAAAGCAAAAGGACTAGCCATTGATAGAGTGAAATGAAAGATAACTGTGATGGAAAAATAGTCTGTGTCATTGTTTTGAATGCTATTTACCACATTATATATATTAACACCTTTTAAATCTTGAGCAAATGGAAATATCATAGTAACAGAACAAATGATATGGACCACCACACTAGTATATTTAGAGTAGTGTCTTTGTTTCAGATTGCTTGGGTTTCAAATCCTGGATCTCCTACTAACTATCCATATAACCTTTGCAAGGTTTGCTTCAGGCCTCTCTACTACATCTCCATGAAATGGACATGTTGATAGTATCTAGCCCACACGGTTGTTTTATAAATGAAATGAGAAAATGCAGTTTTATTAATAAAGTGCTGTGGACCAGGACATGGCACTTATGGCTCAAAAAAATATTATGTTTATCATCATATCTATGCACTTCCATCACCTAAATAATCTGTTTATTTTTGGGGGTTACCTGATTTTTTTCCCAATTAGATTTTATATCTCATGATAGATAGATATGTAAGTTGTCTTTACATTGACTTAAAGCAACAATGTATAGAATTTCTGTACAACAGTCAAAGGTTTTTTTTTTTTTTTTTTTTTTTTAGGGCCAAAGCCATGGCATATGGAGGTTTCCAGGCTAGGGGTCAAATCGGACCTACAGCTGCTGGCCTACACCAATGCCACAGCCATGTAGGGTCTGAGCCACGTCTGTGACCTACAGTAGCACAGCTCACAGCAACACCAGATCCTTAACCCACTGGATGAGGTCAGGGATCAAACCTGCAACCTCATGGTTTCTAGTAAGATTGTTTCTGCTGCGCCACAAGGGGACCTCCAAAGGTTTTTTTGCTTTGGTTTGTTTTAATTTCATTCTTTCTTTTGTTTTTCTTTCTCCTTCCTTCTCTCCCTCCCTTTCTTTCTCTCTTCATTCCTTCCATGTATATAGTTCTCTTGTACAGGTCAAATGTAAGCCATGCGTGACATAACAGAAAACCTCTGGCATAAGAGACTGGGCTTTAATCATGGTTCTGAACAATGTCAGACAAACTGCTTTACATTCTTTGATACTCATCTTTTTCATTTGTAATATGAGAGCACAACAAATCCATTTTTGAAAGACTGTGTGTAAGCTGTCTGATAACAGCCACTCTGAAAATGGTGGTTATTATACTATTACTTTCCTATCACTGTTTACAGCACTTGGATTATTATTCAGTTTCAAAGTGAGCTATTGCCTGTTACCATATGGAACACAAGGATGAGAATGCTTTCAGAGCTCTTGAGATAGAGTGCCTATAGCACTGGTCTTCAGGGCTTATAATCAGGACACTGAAGGCTTGTGCCATTTCCTGTACTTGAGCTGTCACTCAGAGATGTAGCATAAGGGTCTTGTATCTAGGTGACTTGAAAGCAGCTCCTTTTGAAAAAAACATTATGTATTTCTTAGTGGATTATATGAAGGTATAATTTAGTACTATTGCTGCAAGGTGGAGTCTTTCATGACTTTTTTTGTCTATTTAAACTATATTTAAATAAATTTATTATGGCCTTCAGAATACTCTTCCTACAGGTATAAAAATCCCCATGAGTCGATAACAGATGCTTTTGAAAATCTTTGCAAACTGTTCCACTCTAGTATTTTAGTGGATCTTATCAACTGCCCTTTGGTAACTCAAAATACCATGGGGTATATTTTAGCTCATGATAATGTTACAGAGGTGACCATCTAACTTTGGCTTCGTTTGTGAGGGCTGGTAGCAGTCTGAACAATGCCATGAGTAAGTAGAACAGTGGCTTCTGATAATAGAGCTTCTATTTTAGGTTCCATTTTCTCCCATAATGAATTTGACCTAGTGATTCCTTTAGGAAATAAGTGCAGTCCAGCTGCATCAGGAAAAATACATTTTATGGATTGTGCTGAATAGTTAACATAGACCAACAGCCCATTCACCACACTGCTTTACAGCCATTCTCCATGGTTTTTCATTGCAGAATTGCAGTTTTAGGAAGTGGAAAATAAACATATGATTGTAATTTCAAGGAAACCCTCAAAACCTCTGTTATTTAATAGAAATGTGCAGGCTTTCTTTGGTTTCTTCAGTGTATCTCATTTAAATTAAATTTCAAATAGTTTTGGACACTTTTAAATATAATCTTATAAAAGTTAAAAAACATTGTAGAAATATTTAGAAATAATACTTCTTTTTTTCCCTTTCTTGGTTCCTTTAATTTTTTTTAGGTTTTATTGAAGTATGGTTAATTTACAAGGCTGTGATAATTTCTGCTGTACAACAAAGACCTCATCATACATATACCTATAGCCATTCTCTCTCAGATTCTTTTCCCACAAAGAGTATCACAGAATACTCAGTAGATTTCTGTGTAGAAATAATATTTCTTAAAAGAATAAAACTAAAAGTCAAGGAAAGGAAAACTAAGATAATTTGCAGTTAATATTTACTGGCCTTTGACTTTAGTTAACTCATGTGGAGAAGATACATTAGGAATATAACATTTGGCTAGTATCTTAATACTAGTGGTACTGAGTCACAAGTATTTGGTAAGGTTTTGCCATACACAAGATACTCTAAAAACCTTTTCTAAGCTGAAAGATATCAAGGGTGAAGGTCTGTCTTGTGTATTTTCATTCACAACAGTGTCTTCTATTGTAATGTCTGATTTATGTAGGTGTTTGAATTAATTTGCTGTTGCAGACTAGGATGACATGGACTATATTTTTGCATTTGTTTCTGGATCCACTTTTTGTGATGGACTTCATTAGGACTCATTTTCTCCTGATGATATATATATATCTATAGGGATGAGGTCACTGTTATGGATTCAGTAAGGTTTTCAATTAATGAAAACATTTATATTTAGTCACTCACTAATGAAAAATAAATCTGAAGAAGGGAGAGACTTTTTTTTTTTTACTGGGGTTCAGTAGATTTTTGACTAATAGTCTATTATTCCAGCAAAAGAGAGGAGTAATAGAATTCTGAGGTCCAAAATTAATTCTTCTTTATATGACCACTAGGTCACCTTGGCTATTTTGATAGGAACATTTCTGTGTTCACTCATTACAAAAGACTTTGGACAACATATCCAGAGGTTTCCAGTCCGTTTGCTTCTCTGACATCTTGGTGTTATGTTTGTGGGAAGAGATGTGCTGACAGTGAAGTTTCTCTGTGGAACAGTACTAGGGCTGGCTGCCTTTAACGCTTAACTAGGTATCTTATAACAGAGACGAGGGATAAGTAGAGGATGGAGTAAGTCTATGGTCAGCACCTTGGAGCGCTCTTAGAAAGGATGTGCATATCACCTGAGGGGTGTGTGTATACATATCTACACACACATTTAATATATACATGTATACATACCTATATACATATATACACACATATATAACGGACCCTTAAACAAACAATACGGTTTTGATCTGCCCTACTCCACTTACAGGTGAATTTTTTTCCACAAATACATTCTACAGTACTATAAGGTCTGTGGTTGGTTGAATCCTGGGATGTGGAACCAGGGATATGGAAGAGTGAACTGTAAAGCTATATGTAGATTTTTGACTATGCAGGGGTCGTCATCCCTAACCCTTGCACTATCCAAGGATCAACAGTATACAATTACATGCATTTATATATACATGCAAACATATATGTGTCATGCATATATAAATACACAGATATATTTTATATGATATATTTATACATTTTCAGGTAGACATGCACAATTTTTAAATAGATTCAGTATTAGCAAGGGATACCCTGTGGAGTTATCAAAATGTGCAGGTTTCAACTGGGCTGAAGTAAGACAGTATATGACTTTACCGTTCTTTTTCAAAGAAGTGATGCTTTTAGATTCATGCACTCCTTGAACATTCATTGTGATAATAATAGTGATACCTAGAACTTTTGTGCTCCTACTATATTCCAACCAACATGCTAGGTGTTTCACATAAATTTATGAAATCCTATTATTGCCATTCTAAAGTGTAGAAAACTGAGGTCTAGATAATTCGAATGATGTGTATAGGATCACTTATGTGGCAGTTTGTAGAACACGATTTAGACACAGATACATCTAGTTGTAAAATCCATGTTCTTTTTACTACTCTAGTATTTGTCATTTGTCATTGGAATTCTAATGTCATTGTGTGGTCAGATTTCCTTTCTCTATGGGAGGTATATTAGTGGAAAAACAATTAACAAGTTGTTGGAGACTAATTTAGTAGACTTGCTATGAAATTCACATCATTTAGAAGGAAAATAATTCCAATAGCCATTAACACATCCCTCTGGATGAATAAATTTCTGCATTACAGATATTTAGTGATTACCCAGCAGAAGTGTAATACTGTCTATTGAGGAGATTGAAGTGATTTTCCATTGGCTTCATTGCCTCCCTTATTTCAACCATCTGAGAGCTGTGAGGGACCACTCATGATGATGCGCATAGAAGCACTGCTGTAGTAACACTGAGCATGTTACCAAATAGGCAACTTACTAACTGTAACCTTTATGTTTACAAGACAAATATACTTTATATACTTTATATAAGTTATGAGAGCTATGTGTCATTAATAATATCCTCAAGGTGTCTGACTGTATTATGAAGTCAGAATAGTTTAACTTTGGGACTACCGTCCCTTATGAAAGATTTCCATCTTTTAAGAAAATAAAAAATGATGACTTCATTTTCATTTCAGGCTATTAGAGAATGGGGCCAAATGTGACATTAATGCAATTTTATATGCCCTAGGAATTAGCATCTGAATAGGACTTTTTTTCCTTTTTCAATTTTCCCACTTGAATTTACTGAACATTGCCTTCTCCCAGTTTTCAAGAGAATCATCATAAAAAGTCAAGTGGAGAAATGAAATTTACCTTTATAATTCAAGAAAAACAAATGCATTTTTGCTTCTTATCTACATATTTTAAAACTTCTCACTTTTTTCACTGCATTTTTGCTTAGAGTAGACAGGGTATAGTTTAATATAATAATATTAGTTGATCTTTTATAAGTCAATCTCTTTCATTAGAATTTTCATTAGAATTTCCCAGATAACATACTAATTAATACTTATTCATCAAGATTGTATCATCTAAACAGAAACAAGCATACCATAGACACAATAAAAAGTGCTTCCTATTAGAAATATTAAGTGAGTCATAATTATCGTCAAGGGAGAGCTGATTTTAAAGACAGAATTGGCCTCAAGATTACATGATTCATTTATTTTTCACTTATTTTCCTTAAAACCACTTGGAATGCTTTTCTTGTGTGTTTTGGTTGTTTCATAAAGCCCTGAGCCATATTTTTCTTAGTGTTTGATAAACTTCTGTCGATTTTAATAAAATTTACCCAGGGGTACCTTAGCCATGGGATTTAGCACAGTCAGGGGAAACTCTATACTGGAAGTTATCACAGGGCACTCGCTGATTCTAACATCAACCTAATAGGAGAGAGAACTTAAATAATAACGCTCGAGGTTAACACTGAGGCATCATGTTGCTGAGTATTAGGTACCCACATGTGGAGATGATGATTTTTGATTATAGCAGCTCCTGGCTGTGCCCCCGATTCACGGTTTCACTTTCTGTGGGTTCAGCTATCCATAGTCAACTGCTTTTTGAAAATGTTAAAAGGAAAACTCCAGAAATAAACAATTTACAAATTTTAAATCTCATGTCAATATGAGTAGCATAATGAAATTTTGTGCCATTCCTCTCAGGATGTGAATCATCCCTTTGGCCAGCATATCTTGCCCTAGAGTCACTTAGTAGCCTCTTCAAAAACAAGAATATCAATTTGTGCTGGATTTAACAAGGTTTTCCTGAAACTCATGTTCTTCCTGGAACCTCAGAATATGACCATTTTGGAAATAAGGTCCTTGTATGAGGTTAAGATGAAGTGATTTTGGAGAAAGGCGGTCCTTTAATCCAATATGACTGACATCTTTATATGAGAAGAAGAGAGACAGAGACCCATAGGGAAAAGTCCATAAGATAATGTAGGCATAGCTTGAAGTAATGAATCTATAAGCCAAAGAATGAAAAGATTACTAGTAATATAATCAGCTAAGAGAAAGACATGAAACTGATTCTTCCCTAGAAACTCATGGAAACTAAGAGTAGAATGGTGGTTGCCAGGTGCTGGGGAATGGGGAAAATGAGGCAATATTGGTCAAAGGGTACACACTTCCAGCTATAATTTGTAAAAGTTCTTGGGATTTAATGTATGGCTGGTGATTATAGTAAATGATACTATGTTGTATACTTGAAACTGCTTAAATGTTATCACCATAAAAAAGGTATTTATGTGAGTTGATGGAAGTGTTAAATAATGCTACTGTGATAATCGTTTTGTCATATCCAAGTGTATCAAAGCAACACCTTGCATAGCTTATACTTATACCATGTTATATGTCAGTTATATCTCAATAATGCAGGAATAAAAAACAATTGTATTTTGTCTATCTTTAATGGGCAAAATATAATTCCAGACTCTGATTAATTACATGTTGAAGACAGACTTATAAGGAAGTAGGGACAATAGAGCATAATAAGTATTAGCATAGAGGTCAGAACAGGCCTTAATGGAAGCCCATAGAACTAGATTCATATTCATCCATGCATGTGAACAAAGGTTTATCTGAAATGGTAATATCTTAAATGAGTCTCAAATAATTATCAGTTGTTAGAAGTAAAGGATGAGGAGAGAAAGGAAGCAGAGGAAATAACACATGTAAATGTCCAGGGTAATAAAGGTTCATTTTGACAATTACAAAATGTTTTATTAGGACCACAGCTCATAGCAGGACAAGTGGAACAAATGAGGTTAGAGAGGTTATCAGGGTACAGATCAACCTTGTGTGACATATTAAAGAGTCTGAACTTTACACTAGAGAGTACGGGGAGCTGATTAGCCTTTTAAGCATGAAAAATCCTGCTCAGATTTGTCTTTTGGAAGAATCACACTGGCTTCAGAGTAGACAATGGATTTGAGTCAGGGAAGATAGAAGGCAGAAAGATTAGTCAAGAGATTGTTGTAATGATCCATGCTAGATAAAATAGTGGCCTGAATTGAGATAGTGGCAACACAGACGGAGAGAGGTGGCTGTATCTACTTGTTTAAGAATAATTAGAGTTTTATTATTAATTTGATTTGAAGAGTGGAGGTAGGTAAGAAGGCAGTCAGGCCAGATTCCTAGGTTTCTAATTTCTGCAGTCAGATATCATTCACCAAGTTTGAGAATACAAGAGCAGGAAGTTGTGAAATGCCTAACTGAGCTAAGTCTTCTACGAGAAATGTTTGTATCTATTACCAATCATGGTTATGAAGATGATGTACTAGTAAGAAATTTATGTTACCAACTTAAGAGAAACAGGATATAAAATTTTACATGTGCTATGAAAACAGCTAAGTAAAATATCCAAAAACGTAACATTTGTAAATACAAGAAAATGCTAAAAGTGATTAAACCATTGGGTTTTTATTTTTAATCTGTTTTTATGTATTTATTTATTTATTTATTTGTTTATTTTTGTCTTTTGTCTTTTTGGGGCTGTGCCCGCGGCATATGGAGGTTCCCAGGCCAGGGGTCTAAACAGAGCTGTTGCTGCTGGCCTACGCCAAAGCCATAGCAACGCCAGATCTGAGCTGGGTCTGAGATCTACACCACAGCTCATGGCAATGCTGGATCCTTAACCCACTGAACAAGGCCAGGGATCGAACCTGCAACCTCATGGTTCCTAGTCGGATTTGTTTCCACAGTGCCATGACAGGCACTCCTTTTTTTTTTTTTTTTTTTCAATGTTTTTAAATTGTTAAACTAACTTGATTATGTTAGTTTTATAATGAAATATATTTGAAGAATAAAACATTTAAAACTGATTTAGTCAATATAAAACCAAGGTAATATAAATATTAAAACTGATTAATTCTAAATTTGTCAATTATGTAAAATTTTTGTTATGCTACTTTTTTGGCTCTTTATAAAATTGAGATATTATTGACATACAGCTTTATATTAATTTCAAGTATAGAACATAATTATACAATATTTTTGGATAATAAATCTTGTGAAATGATCACCACAATAAATTTATTTAACATCTGATAGTATACATAGATATAGAATATTTTTTCCTTGTGATGAGAACTTTTAAGATCTCCTCTCTTGGCAACTTAAAAATATGCATGACAGTGTTATTAACTATAGTTGCCACATTGTCTATTATATTCCCATGACTTATTTATGCTATAAGTGGAATTTTGTATCTCTGTATCTATAAGCTGTTTTTTTTTTTTTTTTTTTTTTTTGGTGAGGATTTCACATATAAGTGAGAAAATGAGACCACATGGTACTTGTCTTTGTCTGACTTAGCACAATGTTCTCAATGTCCATCCAAGTTGTTGTAAATGGCAAGATTTCATTCTTTTTTATGGCTGAATAATATTCCATTGTATATATATACACTACATTTTCTTTATTCATCTCTTGGTGGGCACTTAGGTTGTTTCCACATCTTGTCTATTGCAAATAATGCTGCCCTGGACATGGTGGGACATATATCGGTTTGAGTTAGTGTTTTGTTTTGTTTTTTTTTTTCCTGTGGATGAATACCCAGAATTGCTGTATCAAATGGTAGCTTTATTTTTAATTTTAAAGGAGAGTTCTATACTTTTTTTACAGTGGTACTACCACTTTTTATTACATATTTTGAAAAGCTCAAGTTAGGGTTTCACTGATAGGACAGATGAAACATCAGAGGCAAATTGTACTTTTAGGAAAATTTTCCATTCTCTCTCTCTCTTTTTTTTTTGCTTTTTGGGGCCGCACCTGTGGCATCTGTGGCATAGAGAAGTTCCTAGGCTAGGGTTCAAATAGGAGCTGCTTTTGCGATCTACACCACAGCTCATGGAAATGCGGGAGCCTTAACCCACTGAGCAAGGCTAGGGATTGAACCCACATCCTCATGAATACTAATCGGGTTCTTAACCCATTGAACCATGATGGGAACTCCTGAAAGTTTTCCATTCCTTATCTATAGTAGATATAACTTCCAAATGGTAATAACTAAAAGCTAGGTGAAGATAACCAGGGCCCGGTCATTTTTCATTATTTAAGGAATTAAAGGACCTTTTCCACCAATGAGCTGAAAATAAATAAAAAAGAATTCCTATAATTTTTAGCCTGAAAAAAATTCTTTTGGCTAAACTGGAATCAAGTTTTAGTGTTTAAATCCATTTTAATGACTACTTTATTTTAAGACAAGTACCATTTTCTATGTGTATAAAACTGACCAAAATGCTTTCTTCTATGGTTATTGTAAATCTTATTAATCAAAAATATTTTAAAAGGCTTACTCTCTCCCAAGTTTATATTTTTGTAAATTTACATTTTAAAGTATTCCTTTAAGGAGACTACATGAAAATTTCCATGTATTTAAAAGATTTAATGCTTGGATATTTTGTAAATTAATTAGCAATAAGATTTATTTAAATAGTTTGGGTCAGACCATTATAATACTATTTATTTTACTTTAAGTATAGATATTTCTTTGACACTTCCTTAGAAAAGACCAAATATGGGAAGAGATTTTACTCAGAGCACAGATTTTGCCCGGTTCTGATACAGTTATGCTCCAGAAGGTTGAGAACTCTGGTTATTACAGGTAAAATGATAATAATAGATAACATTTATAGGTACAAAGTTCTTTACAATACCAAAGAATTTTACCTCCAGAACAACTTTAAGATTGCATTATCTCAATTTTGGAAAAAGGGAAACAGAAGCCCAGAGAGGTTAGGTCAACCTACATCACACATCTAATACCAGAGCCAGGATTTTAAGCCAGTAACCATGCTCAGGCTCTGTACCCTCAGTCACCATATGTTGCTTCTTTTGTAAAAATTATGTCTTTTTATTCAGGTTGACAAATTTTGCAGACTTGTGTGACAATGTGAGAATTCAATTACTTCAATATACGAAACCATTATATTATCTTCAGTATTGAATTATTCAAGGCAGACTTGTAAATGGTCTAATTGACTGTTTAGGTTTATTTTTGGTACACATCATAAACTTAAGGGTCTAAGAAACCATCAGACAACTTAGGGTATTTTTTCTCACCTAAAGTCCAGGATAATTTTGTCAAATGATTTAGGTTTGGGTTGAATTTCAAAGTAGTTATCCACTTCTCTTTGTATGTGCATACTGTTTACTGCCTAAATTTATTCAAAGCTCTTAAGCATGACATTGTACAATGCATAATACATTCTTAAAATTTACTTAAAAAAATTGGAGCCATGTTATTTATCATGTATTCATATAAGTAAAGTCTAATGACCCATTTTGTATATGGCATGACATCACTTTTCTAATTTTATTTAGACAGGCAATACTATGTAGAGATAATGATTAGATCTACGTGAGGCTATCTTTCTTATTTTTGAAAGATATAAGTAAGGATAAAACTCTTCCGCTAAAATTTTCATTCTCAATCAGTAGAAAAATATATAGAAATATATATAAATTTATATAGAAATATATATAAAATATATAATATGTATAATAAACAAATATATAAATTTATATATAAATATAATAAATAAATAAATAAATATAAAATATATATAAAATTTTTTTATGGTAATCATAGGCCATAATACAAGTTTACTTAAAAATTAAACTTTAAAAATATGGATTCAAAGAAGATTTTTAAGTGTATGATTTGTAATGTTTAAATGTTCCTTCTATGAAGAGGTCAGTTAGGTCTTATAGCCAAACATACATGACAAAAAAATACGAGATTGAATGACAAAGTTAATTCAATGTTTTTGATTACAATTAGACAAACCATTAATTTTGAAAAAAAATCAGTTTTTATAAAGTACTACATTTAATTCAATTGGAGAGATTGGCATGGTTAAATGTATGTCTTGTGTGTTGAGATAGAATAATCCTTTATGTAAGAGAGTAGATGTCCACTAGTGAGGTGTGAATTGAGGAACAGCGAGAAGGCCAAAATGCTTAAAAATTATCTCTTCTACCAGTGCCTTGGTTCCTCAGAAATCACTGCTCTAGATTCTTTGTATTTTCCGTGTGTTATCCTTCCTTGTCAGTTGTCACATGAAATAAAAATTTCAGTGGAGAGCAGTATCATGATTCACTAACATTTTCAAATGGATTAGTCCCCCCCCCCTTTATTTTTTTGTCTTTTTAGGGTCATACCCACGGCATATGGAGGTTCCCATGCTAGGGGTTGAATCAGAGTTGTAGCTGCTGGCCCACACCACAGCCACAGCAACTCAGGATCTGAGCCATGTCTGTGGGCTTACACCACAGCTCACGGCAATGCCAGATCCTTAACCCACTGAGTGAGGCCAGGGATCAAACCTGCGTCCTCATGGATACTAGTCAGATTTGTTTCTGTTGAGCCATGACGGGAACTCCTCGAATGGATTAGTTTATCAGACATTATTGTTCTTGAAAGGAAGCACTGAGATTAATATAGAAACTTGGTGAAGACTGAGTAGTGAGAAGCAGTAGAAAAATACACAGGCAAGCACAACAAATAAAGAAGGTAAAGGAGATATAATAACCTTGGAGTCCATTACAGTTTTGCTTGGTAATGCCCCGTGGGGAAGAATATTATGAGGGAGAGGACTTGCTATCTAACACAGAATTTTCACATAGAAAACACTCCAAATTATGCTTTTAAACTATTTCTTGTACTAAACTTTTATTTTATGTCCCAGTGAGAGATGTTCCTGGTAATCAGCAGGATATGGAAGAAAAAGAAAAGGAGAATTGAGTTTAACAAGTGAAATTAAAATGATAATTATTTTAAAAACTCACCAACAAACAATAATATCTATATAGACTTAAGAATACTTAATAAAAAATCATCTTGCTTCTCCCTATTAAATGTTTGTTTATAGCAGAAAGAAATTGTTAGAAGACTTAAAAATAATTATTGGAGGAGTTCCTGTCGTGGCGCAGTGGTTAACGAATCCGACTAGGAACCATGAGGTTGCGGGTTTGGTCCCTGCCCTTGCTCAGTGGGTTAATGATCCGGCGTTGCCATGAGCTGTGGTGTAGGTTGCAGACGCGGCTCAGATCCCGTGTTGCTGTGGCTCTGGTGTAGGATGGAGGCTATGGCTCTGATTGGACCCCTAGCCTGGGAACCTCCATATGCCGAGGGAGCGGCCCAAGAAATAACAAAAAGACAAAAAAAAAAAAATTATTGCAAAGAGTTGAAAGATATTGTATATCATATTTCTTTATCTCATTTTTCTCCAAGGGATTCTTATGGTTGTGGATTCTTATGGATGTGGCAGATATAGGGCTGCTCCTGATATTGATTCTCCCCCAGGAATAGAGTCTTTTATTTTTGAATGAGTTCAAGACTACCCATAATAAAAAACTAGATGTATGAGTCCCTCTGGAACCTAAGAAAGGCCAGGTGATTAAGTCCCAGTTAAAGAGATTATGAGCAGAAGCAAATAACACTACCTTGCTTGCTCCCTTCTAGAATGCTGGCTTGAATATTTATATGGTAGTTGTGAATCATCTCAAACCATGAAAATGAGGAAAACATGCTATCGTGGAGCAAAAAAGGTAGAAGATCCTGGATTCTTGGCACTATGGAATCGCTGTATTATTTATACCCAAAGAGACATAAAATTCTATCTTGTTGAAGCTGCTGTTAACTTAGACCTCTGCTAGAGTAGTCAAGGCTATATCTTAATTTATAGCTGTCTAGCTAAAGAGACTACGTTCTTGTTAATGAGCTAATTTCTGCATCTCATTCCTCAGTCATTAATTATTCCCTTTCTTTTTTTTTTTTTTTTTTTTTTTTTTTTTGTCTTTTTGCTATTTCTTGGGCTGCTCCTGCGGCATATGGAGGTTCCCAGGCTAGGGGTCTAATTGGAGCTGTGGCCGCCAGCCTACGCCAGAGCCACAGCAACACGGGATCTGAGCCGCGTCTGCAACCTACACCACAGCTCACGGCAACGCTGGATCATTAACCCACTGAGCAAGGGCAGGGACCGAACCCGCAACCTCATGGTTCCTAGTTGGATTCGTTAACCACTGCGCCACGATGGGAACTCCTAATTATTCCCTTTCTAAAGTGAAACCAGGAATTATATATATGTAAAGATATATATACACACACACACATAAATATATACACAAATATATATGTAAAATTTACTATGGAAATGATTTTGTCATTACCCAGAAGATCTAGAAAGTGGAATTTTCTTATCTATTACTATCATTCAAATTAAGGAACAAATCATGGAAACAGATGGTATAGATACTAAAATACAAATTACAACCTTTAAATCCATATATTTTATGGTATTAATAAAAAAGTTAATATTAATAACATAAATAAGAATATGACATCCTAAACTTAATTACAGCTGCTAATAACTTTTTTCTCAAATGCTCACATAATGGTTCATCAAGAGAATAGAGAAGGCATTAATCAGCACTTTTTTTTTTTTTTACTAGTTTTTAAGTCATAATCTGCTAATAGGTAGTTAGAGAATAAAAATAGGAATAGCTCTAGAACAAATGTCTCTTTATTCCTAATCCAGGATCCTTTCTAGTTACTTTATCTAAATTTAGATAAAGTAATTGACTTTTAGGGAATGTTAATTTTTTTCCCTGTACACTTTTATAAAACTTGATGCCTTTCAGGGCTTTGTAGCTACTTTGAACTCACTTTTTAAAAATTGACTTGAGAAATTTTGAGACAAATTAATAGTATGATTCATATCTCACAGTATATAATGTCAAATAAATGCTTTAATTTAATATTTGCAGTGCATTTTAGTTAACATTTAACTCATTCATTGAATACCCATGTCTTTGGCGTTCCTGGACCCAATTCCAACATGGACATGTAGAAGCTCCCCCATACCAAACGAGTAATTCTTGGACACCGTCAGGGTATGTGACCTTGTGACATTGTCTCCCCAGAGATCTAGCATCAGATTCTACAGGTAAATGGTTTAGTTGCACACAAGGGCCTTCTACTTGAGATGCCAATCTCAAACCCAGGTTTTTACTTGTGCTTCTAACCAAGTGGTTACAAATTGGAAGTCCCAAGAAACCCTTCTAACTTAGGACGCCAATCACAAGTCCAGGTGGTCACTGCAGGTTGACAGTCTGGGTATAAATCAGAGGTTCCTACAACCTCCTCCTTGAGTTCAATCAGCTTGCTAAGATGGCTCATAGAACTCATGAAATCCATTTACTCACTAGATTACTGATAATTGCAAAGGATATTAAAGGATATAAATCAACAACCAGATGAAGAAATACAGAGGGCAAGGTCTGTCCTCACAGAATGTCAGGCAACTTGCTGGCACATGGAATCGTTTTGGTTCCCTGATCTGGAAGATCCCTGAACTCCCTCCTTTTGGGTTTTTCTGAAGGCAGGATTGATTAACTCATTGGCCACTGGTGACTGATTCAACTTTTAGCTCCTTTCCCTCCCTGGAAATCAGGTGCTGGGACTGAAAGTTTAACCTTCTTTTCATGGTTGGTTCTCCTGACAGCCAGTCCCCATTCTTAGGTGCTTTCCAAAAGTTGCCTTCATTAACATAAACCCAGCTGTTATGGAAAAAGGAAAAGAGCCTGTAATTAATAACAAAACACCCATTTACGGCTTTGAACAAAGTCTTTTCAGATCTTGAGGACAAAACACCAAATACTAAAACATGCTCATATCAAATTTCAAAGGTTTTGGGAGCTCTGAGCCAGGAACTGTGTAAGAAGACCAAATTGTTTGTGAATAGGAGTCATGCTTTTATATACATTTTCATTATTTTAATATCAAAAAGATTAACTTGAACTAACATCAGAAAACTTAGCCACCATAGCCAACATGACACTTTTTTGATGCATTAAATGATGACATGCTTTGTTAATAATGCCTAAGAGGTGTTTTATCCGAAGTTTTAACAGAGCAAAAAGTATAACAATAAATCCTTTATTTTATAAGTCTCTATCTTATTAAATGAAAACTTTAAAAAGTTTTAGAATAATTCTTCTTTTCTTAAAGCATTCATGTTAGGCACTAATCTACAGTTTACTTTATCCTGAATGATTGGATGTTTTTTTAAATTAATATTTTAGTTAAGAAATTATTTCTGTTATTTGGCATAATTTAATCATGCCACAATTCTAGTTTATAAATTTTTTCACACATATCTATACCTACTTTATTTTCTTTAAGAAAATGAAGGAATTTAAGTAGACAAGACAAGCATAGCAAGTATTGCTTAACATTCAATAATTCACAGGTTTAATTTCCATTCAGTATAAAACATTATTTTTTTCTTCAATGTCCATGCATGAAAAAAGGAATCACATTTTAGCCTCTGTAGTCTTTAAAAATAGGACTACTTTTAGAAACAAGTACATGGCTTTTCAAAAGAGGTTCAGCCATAAGAAGCAATCTTCTGTGAAATTCTATTGCATTATCTGCTCCAGACCCTAATGGTTAGTTTTCCTCTGCTGTCTTTTGCTCTGAATCCTTTTTCTTTTCTTTTCTTTCTTTCTTTTCTTTTTTTTTTTTTTAAGGACTACGGTACCTATATCTCGATGGCTGTGAAATAGTAATATAGAACACTCTTATATTGTTTTCTCTGTGCCAGGGTTAAATCTAATACTTTAGTTATGTTAGCTTATTTAATTCCCACATTTATATTAGGTATATGGAATTATTGCCCTATTTTGCAGTTGAGGAAACTGAGACATAGAAAAACTATGTATTGCTCAAAGTCACATAGTTAAATAGATTTGGGGCTGAAACTAGATCACAGAAATCTCTCTCTGTCATCCTTATACTATCCTGACTCTCTATGAGTGATGCATATGTTAAAAAAAATAAAAAATCAACTGAATACATTTGAGGAGTTAATTGGCCTTATTTGATGATTCATGAATCATGCAGCATCCCATCTAGCAGCTAGAAGGATGTTCCAAACATTGGGAACACCTTTTTTTTTTTTTTTTGCTCTTTAGGGCTGCACCTGCTGCATATGGAAGTTCACAGGCTAGGGGACAAATTGGAGCTACAGGTGCCGGTCTATACCACAGCTCACAGCAACGCCAGATCTTAAGCCACTGAGAAAGGCCAGGGATTGAACCCGCATCCTCATGCATCCTAGTTGGGTTTGTTAACCACTGAGCCGTGAAGGGAACTCCCAAGAATTACTTCTGTAGGTGCAAAATTTGCCACCCCCAAAGGTTTCTCTTTGTCCTGTAGATTATTTTGAGCTAAAAACAATCAAGGCTCAAACAGCTCAGGAAAAGTCTTTGATTTTCTCATTTACTGCCTAAAAGAATTTAGGTAGAGGGCTTGCTCCAGGAAGGGACCTATCAAAGTAGATAACTAGATAACTACAGTAGAACATAAACAAGGTGTGGTAGACAGGGAGGTATCTAGCAAAGTATGTTTGTTAAAATTCCTGTGTCCAGTTGCTTCTACAGGACCCAGGAAATATTTGTTTACCAAACATTTGCTTTCTCATCTCCCTGTGAATTGCCTTTCTCAACTTGTAAGTCCTGAATTAATACCAGCAGCCTCTTTAGTCTTTATCTGAGGTTGGTACTTAAAGTGAGGGCTTCTGCCACTTTGGTGAGATACTCAGTTGAATCTCTCCCATGTACACATGTTATTAAACTTTGATTTTCTTCTGTTAATGTGTCTCATGTCAATTTAATTATTAGACAAGCCAGAAGAACCTAGAAGGATAAAAAAAATTTTTCATCCTTCCCAACAGCCTGTTTATTATATTCAGAATAATCTCCTGGTGTGTGGTATCCTCTGAAAAGATTTAAGTGCAGGTTCACAGCGGCTACAGCAGGGAAACAATCTCCCAAAGACTGGAGGATCAGAAAAGAAGCAAAGAGAGTAACTGATTTAAGGATTATAAACTTGGAACCATAACCTGTGCATGTAATAGGGATTTGGCAAAAACAACATAGCCCATGGAAACCATATCAAATATCAACAAAACTACAAAGCCTTAGCAGAGAGTGAAACGAATGACTTAAATTTTGATCACATTTCTCAGTTAGGCTGAGAGTCTGATCAAAAAGGAAGACTTGTTAAGGAGAGAAACCATAAGTCCAAGATGATGTCACTTGTTCCGAAGCCCAAACCAAGCATAGATTTTAAACCTAACTTAACTGGAGTTTCAACCATCACCAGAAATGTAATCTTAATCAGCAAGTTTGGTATTTTCTGGTCTGCACCAGTGAGGTAATCTGTCATGTGAGCTCCCTCTATCCCCTAGAAGAAGAAGAGGCAATGGGCATAAAACCCATGGCCTTCACTGCACACCCCCCATCCCCCAAAGAAGACATCCTGACCTAAAAAAAAAAAACCTTTTTTTTTTTTTTTTTTTTTTTTGTCTTTTTAGGGCCGCACCTACGGCAGAGGCATATGGAGGTTCCCAGGCTAGGGGTCGAATTGGAGCTGTAGCTACCAGCCAACACCACAGACAGAGCAATGCCAGATCTGAGCCGGGTCTGTGACCTACACCATAGCTCACAGCAATGCAAGATCCTTAACCCACTGATCAAGCCCAGGGATTGAACCTGCATCCTCATGGTTACTAGTCAGATTCGTTTCTGCTGAGCCACAATGGGAACACCCCCACCCTTTTGTTTTTCTTTTGCTAATGATTTCCTTGCCCCAACTTTCTTCCTCTAAAAGCCTCTCATTTTGTGCAGCTCCTTGGAAAGCAGAACCAACTGCTTCTAGTTGCTAGACAGGCTGCTTCCCCACACATGAATTGTGAAAGAAAGCCAATTGAATCTTCAAATTTATTCCACTGAATTTTTGCTTTCTTATCACAGGTATGAGTGTAGGTAAAAGAGGTAACTTCCTGCTATACTTGCATCAGTTTCAGAGTTGAATTCCTATTGGTTGTATGTAAGGCTTTGGAAAAAGTAATTTATGAAAATATATTGGAGTAGTTAATAGAACTGAGTGGACAGCTAAAAACTGAGTCTTAGGACTCTTTTCGTAGCATAACAGGATGTCAGGGGCCTCTTCTTCTTCCTTGAATGCAGGTGACTCAGTGTCAGTGACTTTAGATCAATTTCAGGTCCACTGAAGTTTAAATTCCCATAGGAGTAGTGAATCAAGTTGGCCTGAGACAAGCAAGTATCTATAGACTCTAGGGTAGAGGTGATTGCACTCTGGAATTATCTGGCCATTCCTAAAGAAGGCATCACTTTGAGCCAGCCAGCCACCTTACTTGATTTATATTCTCCCAAAATATAATACACATTTCCATGGCTTATGTAATATGTTTGAATTTGAACTGAAATGAAATAGCTTAGCTAAACCACACACACAGTAAGACAATTTGCTACTTCAGTTACTCACATCTCCTTAATTTTGCGTCCTTTGTTTTAAAATCTGTTTCTGGTCACATTTAAAATAAATTATATCAACATAATGTTGACAAAAATAATTATTTTGATGGTTAACTATCAGATTAACTGCACTTCTAGGTTTCATACAGAATACACACTGTGCAAGTTTTGTTTAAAATTATAAAGTAAATTCAGTTACGCGCACAAACATAGTCCCTTTGCCTGTCATCTTCATGATGGTGTTGTCTGTCTCCGAGGTTGGAAAGTGCACTTGTTAGATATTAAGAAAGAGAAATATTTCCATTTACAAAAACAAGTTTAAAGGTAAGTACCTTCTTCGATAAAGCACTCATGAATTTTACGCATTTGCTAACGATTGTAAAGACATGTGCAATAGATCATCTCCAGGGTTGAATGTTTGACCTCTTACATCGATGAAAAGTTATAGAGGCATCATACTAATGTCACAAGTAATGGAAATCATTTCTAAACTTGGAGGAGGTCAGATGTGGTTTGTAGTAAGTAAACTGCATTTGCTGAATCAAACTTTTCAATTTAATTAGATTAAAGGCACTGGGTATACCTTATGACCTTTGGAACCGTTACCAATTTGAAAATATTTTTGCCCCCTAGACCTCTGTGAACTCTCTTCAGTATGTGACAAATTTAAATCATAAAAATCTTTCCAAACTCATTTTTTTTTAAAGTTCTGGCCAAAAAGACAATACTTAGGTTGGGAAGACTACAGATAACCTGCGTTCTGAAGGCAGCAATATATTTTAAAATTTATTAGCCAATTGGCAAAATAAAGACAAGATCATGAGCCAGGAAATAGTAAAGAGGCTCAAAAATTTGTTTCCAGACTCCATGAGCTTTAGAATTTCTGTTCTGCCAAATCAATTTGATCAAATTGAGACTGCCAAGAACAAATAACATAAATAAGCCATTGAATGTATCATTTACACTTTTTTCTCTCCGAATATAATCTATTCTGGTGTTTGAACTAATGTACATCAAGATTCATCCTACAAGAACAGTGAAATTATAATTTTACTCTAGGTAGAATTGAAATGGCACAATTTAGATGTGACTTGAACCTACTGTCTTTTAATTAAAATTATACACCTAGTCTCAGGACTTACTGAAATTAAGGTTCTTTATGTTTCAGTTCAGAAGGAATTCAGTGAGAGGCAAAGTGATAGGTAAAAAGGATTTATTGAGAGAGATACACATTCCATATACAAAACGTGGTCCAGCTCAAAAGATTTAAGAGCAGTCACACAGTATGGAGTGCTTAGTTTTGATGGGTTGGGTAATTTCATAGGCTAATATCTGGGAGGATTATTCCACTATTTCAGGAAAGAGGTGGCAATTTCCATGAATTGGGCCACTGTCCACTTTTTGACCTTTTATAGTTGGCATTGGTACTGTCCTTGTGCCTGTAGGCATGTCATTTAGCATGCTAATGCATTACAATGAGGCTCAAGATCCACTGGAAATTAAATCTTCTGTCATCTTGGACCTAGCTTGTTCTAACCAGTTTTCTGTTGTATCCTCAAAGGCTATGTCACTCTTTAAGGATTATGCTCTGACTTTTTCAGAATTATCTGAAAATTTTTTAACTTCACAAATATGGCTGAGTAGAATATTCTCATTGTCCTGACAATGTTTGAAATGAAGTGATTAGTGGTGGAAACTTCTACACTTGCCATAGTATCATTAGAAGTATCCACATAAAGTTAAACTGTCCATACTACCCAAAGCAATCTACATAATTAATGAAATCCCTATCAATCATCCATGACATTTTTTATAGAACTAGAATAAATAATCCTAAAATTCTTAAGGAAACACAAAAGACCCTGAATTTCCCAAGCAATCTTGAGAAAGAAGAATAAAGCTGGAGGTATGACCTTCCCAGACTTCAGACTGTACTACTAAGCTACAGTAATCAAAACAGTATAGTATTGGCACAACAACAGACATATAGATCCACGGAACAGAATAGAGAGTCTAGAAATAAACCTACTCAGCTGTGGTCAATTAATCTGCAACAAAGGAGGCAAGAATATACAATAAAGAAAAGACAGTGTTTTCAGTAAGTGGTGCTGGGAAAACTGGTTAGCTATATGTAAAAGAATGAATGTTTTATCAAACCATATGCAAAGATCAACTCAAAATGGATTAAAGACCTAATACCATAGTTTCTAGACCTAAACTCCTAGAAAAAGACATAGGCAGAGCACTCTTTGACATAAACCATAAAAGTATTTTTTTCGAACTGTCTCTGAAGACAAAAGAAATAAAAGAAAAAATAAACAAATTAACTTAATTAAACTTAAATGCTTTTGCAAAGCAAAGAAACCACTGACAAAATGAAAAGACAACTTACTGAATGGGAGAAAATATTTTCAAATGATATGACTGATAAGGGGTTAATATCCAGAATATATAGAGTTCATACAATTCAACATACACACACACACACACACACACACACACATATATACACACACACACATATATACACACACATATACACATATATATATATATATATATATTTTGTCTTTTTGCCATTTCTTGGGCCGCTTCTGTGGCATATGGAGGTTCCCAGGCTAGGGGTCGAATTGGAGCTATAGCTGCTGGCCTATGCCAGAGCCACAGCAATGCAGGATCTGAGCCGCGTCTGCAACCTACACCACAGCTCACAGCAACGCCGCCTTAACCAACTGAGCAAGGCCAGGGATCGAACCTGCAACCTCATGGTTCTTAGTCGGATTCGTTAACCACTGAGCCACGACGGGAACTCCCTCAACATATATGTTAAAAACCCAAACAAATAAAAAATGGGCAGAAGAATTGAGTAGACATTTTTTTCCAAGGAAAATATACCAATGGCTAACAAGTCCATGAAGAGATGCTCAACATTGCTAATTATTAGAGGAATGAAAATCAAAACACAGTATTACCTCACACCTGTCAGAATGGCTGTTATCAAAAATTCTACAAATAACAAATGTTTGTGAGAATGTGGAGAAAAGGGAACTTGGTATATTGTTTGTGGTCATGCAACTTGGTTTAGCCACTATGAAAAAGAGTATTGATATTTCTCAAAAAACTAAAAATAGAATATCAGATGACCCAGAAATCTCATTCATGGAAGAAACAAAAACACTCATTTGAAGATATATGCATTCCAATGTTCATAGCAGCACTATTTACAATAGCCAAGATATAGAAGTAACTCAAGTGTCCATCAAAAGGGGAATGGATAAAGAAGATGTGGTGTGTGTGTGTGTGTGTGTGTGTGTGTAATGGAATATTACTCAGCCATATAAAATAAAGAAATTCTACCAGTTGCAGCAATGTGGATGGACCTAGAGAAAGACTATTCTGCTTAGTGAAATAAGTCTAACAGAGAAAGACAAATACTATATGATATCACTGACATGTCAAATCTAAAAATGAAAGAAATGAATAGATAAAGAGATACAAACTATTATATATAAAATATATGTGACAAGTATATGTTGCATAGCACAGGGAATTATAGTCATTATCTTGTAATAACTTAATGGAGTATAAATTAAAAATATTGATTCATTACACTGAAAACTGAAACCAATTTTCTAAATGAATTTATGCATAGTCTGGATGCATAACCAAAAACCCTCAAGCAAATGTGAACTATTTTTAATTTTATTTAACCAAGATGGGGCATATGGTGGTGAAACCACCACTTGTACTGGGTAAGAAACTGGAAACTTTGGTCTCTGTGATGGAGAAATAAACACATTGTCACTGTTGGCTGAGTATTTTGGGAAGCCAAGCCTCTCTGATAATATATAGCTTCTGCGAAACATATTATGGAGGCTGTGGAGAATTCAGGAACTACAGAGTAAGGTGGCTGCCATTCTGAATGGACTAAGGTAAAGCAGTAATAAACTCAAATCCTTATATTTGTGCAGTACATAGAGACTGAAAAGCAGGTACTTTTACTGATTATGCTTAAAGAATGTTATCTTTGTGTCCATTTAGCAAGATACTGCAAAATCAAAGTCAATCTTAGGAGGAAGAGAATAAGCTCATTTTCCATTTTATGAGGGATAATTTCACTTTGCCAGGTGGGAGCAGTTTGGGGAGTATAAAGATTATGTGGATGCTGGGCAGCAAAGTGGGAGGGCTACAGAGAATCTTTGTAACTTCTGACAACATTCATATATATTTTGTAATAGCACCTTGATTTTAGTTTTGGGAAATAACCTGCCCCCCCAATGATATGTAGTTTTGATGCAAAGGTACTTCTTATATAAAGTATAGGAAAATGAAGGGGATAGACTTTCCCTCTATCACTGCCAAGGAGAGGCTGCATGACCTATGTTCGGCCAATCAGATAGTCTATGCTAGAACTTTAGCCCTTGAGTGAGTGAGAATGGATGAAACCAAAAAGGTCCTTTATTAAGTTTTTTTTGGTTAATTAGTCAAAAATACAGCTGAACCTTAACGTGAGTTTGAACTGTGCTGGTTCACTTACACATGTTTGTTTTTTTTTTTTCCCCAAGAAATACACAGTACTACATGACCTGTGGTTGACTGAATCCATGGATGAAGAATTGCAGATAGGGAGAGTCAATTGTTAAAATGTGTATTTTCCATTGCCAGAGGGTTGGTACTACTAAAGCCAGTGATGTTCAAGGGGCAATTGTAGCTTTTATTGCTTATGTCCAAGAACTCTATAATCAATACCTGTATATTTCATGGAGCTGTAAAGATAGTTATGGGAAATAATACATATAAAATTCCAAGCATAATACCTGACATATAAAATGTACTGACTAAATGTGTTATGAATTCTTATAATAGAATAGCACATATGACAATACAAAGTTTCTCATGTTCAATAAAAACATATATTTGCACGTGGTAGAAGTTTAAAATCATTATCTTTAACTCCGGTTAGAGTTCCCAGGCATCTTTATTTAGTTTAAGAAGTCTAATTTAATTTAGTTTCTCAATGCCTTTTCCATTGTCTAGTAAGCCCTTTAAAAATTGGCACTAGAGCAGAAGGATATGGGCCTAAAAACTTGTCGGAATGTGAGAGATTACAACTTACCTTAAGTTACTAACAGCTACATGTCTTCATTGAAACATTCTCATTTAGTCAGACACTTTGCTGAAAATAACATTTGTCTATATCTTTCCAGTCTTAAACTAAAAGGAAAATATGGTGGATTAGCTGCTTCCTTGAAAAGCATGTAAACTGTGAATCAACTGGAAACCCTTTAAAGAGAGTTTGGGTGCTTCTTTTGCTCACTAATGCATCTTCTATCCAGATATGTCTCAGCATGCAGGAACAAGCAGTTTTGACTATTTTCTACTGTCCCTGGGGGAGAGAGAGGCATTCCAGCATAATATCTAGTATAGGATATTCTGGAAACCGGTGGTTTAAAAATATTATGCTCACTTTGATTAAAGACAATTTCATAATTTTAATAGTATTTCCCATGCATGTCTTATTTCCTATCTAAAAGATTGTAATATTCTAAAAGGTAGGAATCATTTATACTACTAGAAGAAATCTAACTATATTTTTCCATCTTCCAAAGAATTTAGTTTTCCAATTAAAAATAAAATTCCCAGTGCCTTTTCTGGACTCAGTCAAGTCTGTCTTCTTTTAAAGGGGAGGGATTACACTACTGAAGAGTAGAAAGTAGGCAAAGGGGAAAAATTGGAGCTTAGTAAATAAATCATGTGTCTTATCTGAACCATTTGATATACTAATATGAGAGATCTATATAAACCAGTTCTTACAAGTAATACGAACAAAATATAGTCATGTGCTAAGTGTTACTAAGAATTAAAAAAAGCAATCAGGAGGGCGGTGCTTTGAAAGAAAAGCCTTTCCAGGAGTTAAGGTCTCAGTTGCACTTTGAAAATTAGTCAGTGATTGCTTAGACAAGGGCATTTCCAAGTCTTAAAAACAGGATATTAAATGGTAGAAGGTTATAAAAGTGAATAGATTGTTTGGAAATTTTACTAGTCAAGTGTGGCTGAAGTGGTCAGAGTTCAATGTTGGGACAGGGTGTAATGTGGGATACAGATGGTGAAATAAGTTGAGAGGAGTCCTAAGCCATGGTAGAGAATTTAAGCTTGTTTTACAGGAGGAGTTGTACAACTGAAAGGAGCAACACTTTAATTGCATTATAAAACTGCACAATGAGGCAGTCCTGTTTCAAAAATACTGAAAACCTGTTCAAGAGGATCAAAGCAAGGAATGATATAAATCCAATTTGTAGCATAGAAAGATGATGCTGACAAGAAAGTGGGTAAGACAGTGCTGTCTAATAAAATAGAATGCAAGCCACATATGTACTTAAATTTTTTTAAAGTAGAACTGGATAAAATTAATTTTCATGTTTTATTTAACACAGTATGCCCCCAAATTAAGATTTTGATATGTACTCAATATAAAGGTTGTTAACTAATACCTTATATTTGCCTCCCCATATTATATCTTCAAATATGGTGTGTGTATTTTAAACTCAAAGCCATTTGAATTTGGACTAGCCATGATTTTGAGTGCTCAATGGCCACATGTGGTGAATGGCTACTGAACTAGGTGGTGAAGAAAAGAGATTAAATACTTGGAGGCAAATTGATACATTTTTTAATAGAACAGATGACTGATGAGGGTTAAAACTAGAGTGGTAGCAGTGAGAATGGTAAGAGGTGAACTCAGAGATATTTAGAAAAGGGAATTAATAGAACATGGTAATGGATTGGATTGAATATTGTGGGTGAAAAACTGGAAAAAAAACAAAATATCTGAGGTTTTACTTTGGTTTTCTGCTATAGAGGCTTAGGTTTGGCAGAAGAGATAATGAATTTGGTTTCACATACTTACTTGAAGACAATTTATATGTTTGTAAGTAATATATAAATCACAGGAGCTAAGATTTTAGAGCTATTGACAAAAAAGTTGAAGTTGATCCATGTGAACAAATTAAGCCACTCAGTAAAAGAGAGGAGAACAAGGAGTGAACCTTCAGGAATATCAACATATCTAAAGATATTCCATAAAGAATAGAGCAAACGGAAGAGATAAATAATTGAGATATAGAATGAGGAAAAGGAGGGTAAGTACTTAAACAAAGAAGAAATTTTGTAGAAGGAAATGGGGGATCAAGAAGGCTCCATGAAACAATGAAAACTAAAAAAGAGATTAAGTTTAGTAATTAGGTCTTTTTTTTTTTGTATTTTCAAAAATTATTTTCACGCTTATGATTTCTGTATCTGAATTTCTATAGAAAGTGTAAGACCCAACATTACTGAGTTTCTAGGGTACATGCAGTGATAAGCTAGACCATTCCAAACAACTTATGAAATTTAACCATCCCCCAAACTCAGAGAAGGTCTTGTCAGTCACTTTAAAGGTGATGCTTACTGAGATAAGTGACCTGCAAGGGTTGTGCACTACCTTTACATGGCAGAGCTAGGACGAAACCCAGTTTGTCCTTAAAATTTGTATTTTTCCTACTACATCTTGTTGCATTCTCCAAATTCCTGCTGAGTTTCAGTCTCACAACTGCCTTTCTCTGCTATTAAAAAATCTTTTGTATCTTGTTATCTGAAGGAAATATAAGTTTGGTAAAATGAGATTGCTTGCTAGAGAATGGAACCCTTTGCAGAGCACCAAAGGTTAAGGAAAATACATCTCTCTAGAATCAAGCATCAGGGTTATTTTTTCTCAGCGCCTACATTTGCAATACAGTATGCAAGGCTGTGCTTTCTAGCTTTCTTGAGGTCACCATGGTCTGCCAGTGCTATTCTCTTGAATAATGTATGTTTGGCCCAGAAAATGACCTTATCTGCTGTTTAGCATCTTTTATATTGAAAAATTTACATTATTCAAGTCAAACTAAAGAGTTTTTTGGTAAACCTTTGCTTCTCATTTTAATTTATTAAGTACATTTTAATTCATGCATCATAATGTGCAATTTCAACAGTAAGAATTGTGTAAATATTATCCATACAAATCTATGTATCGGATGTGTTGTTTAGATTTTTTTTTTACTTATATCGAGTGATTTAGTCTTAAATTTTTCAACAGGTGTTTAAATTTTTAATGGATTGTAAGACTGTTGTCCCTGCCCAAGAGAGATCAGAGCTTCCTGTCAGCTAAGGCCACATTTGGCATAGGCTTCAGATGTCAGAAAGTTAGACGATGTTCCAATCATGTGATTAGTTTAATTTCCAAGTGGGTCATAAAGAGGATTTTGAACTATGTTAGCAATCCTAACCTAGTTTTCTACCAGAAATTGCATAATCACAGATTGTGTGGCTTTCTGTTGTTGAAGAAAAGAGATTGTGGCATTCCACTGAAATCATGGAAAGATGTTATCAATTACATTTCCAGAAACCGAAATCCATTCTTCTTTTAGTGTATGTTTTTAAATGCTATTCCCTCCTTAAAACTGCCCTCTTATCTCTCCCCTCAGCTTTGGTCTTTTCCTATTCCTTTGAATGGTAAATAGCAAGAGAATTTTGTAAGCATATTATGGCACTAATCACATTCAGTCTTTTACTGGAAGTATTGGAGTTCTACTACACGTGTTCTAATAAAGTTCTTGAAAACTGTAATCATTCTGTATTTATTATGGGATGTGCTGTGGCACCTAGCTTCTGACTCACACACTCAAGTGGGTGCTTGATGAATGCTTTGGTTTATTTTTGAAACAAAGGTGTAAATTAGGGTTTTCTTTCTGGGGAAGTGAAACAAGGTCAATGAGCATGGAGAACTATATCTCTCCTTATAAGAATTTTCCATATCCCAATTCCTTATCTCATCCCAGTTCCTACCATTTTCCCTCTTTTCTTTTCTTTTCTTTTTTTTTTTGGTCTTTTGTCTTTTCAGGGCCATACCTGCACAGCATGTGGAGGTTCCCAGGCTAGGGGTCTAATCAGAGCTGTAGCCGCCGGCCTATGCCAGAGCCACAGCAAAGCCAGATTCGAGCCGCATCTGTGACCTACACCACAGCTCATCGCGATGCTGGATCCTTAACCCACTGAGCAAGGCCAGGGATTGAACCGGCAACCTCATGGTTGCTAGATGGATTCGTTTCCGCTGACCACGATGGATCTCCCATTTTCCCTCATCCTCTTGCAGAATCAAACCACATCGTGTCTGAAAACTCCTTGTCTCTTTTCCTTTGTCTGTGCTGTTCCTGCTTCCTATACCTCGATGTGGTATGTGTATGTGTTTGTGAGTGTGTATGCATGTGTGTAGAGATGGGAGATGATACTATGAAGCAAAAGCATTATTTTTTAAAAATAATAGCTAACAGGTATATAGCGCTGACCATTGTGGTGAATAGTCCCCCCGACCCCCTGCCTAGCAACGACCCAAGCGTACTGACAATGCTGTATCCTTAACCCCCAGCATCACAGAACTCCAGTGTTGACTATTTTTTTTTTTTTTTTTTTTTTTTGTCTTTTTGCCGTTTCTTGGGCCGCTCCCAAGGCATATGGAGTTTCCCAGGCTAGGGGTCTAATCGGAGCTGTAGCTGCCAGCCTATGCCAGAGCCACAGCAACTCGGGATCCAAGCCTCATCTGCTCATGGCAGAGCCGGAGTTAACCCACTGAGCAAGGGCCGGGATCGAACCCGCAACCTCATGGTTCCTAGTCAGATTCGTTAACCACTGTGCCACGACGGGAACTCCCAGTGTTGGCTATTCTTGATGCTGTTTTAAGTGCTTTAAAAAATTAACTTATTTGATTCTTATAACAACCTTCTGGCTGAAGTAACTACCTAATTACCTTATTTCCATTTTTTAGATAAAAAGCCACAAAGCAGATAGGTCAATTCATTTGCCTCAAATCAGACGACCTGAAGTGGCAGTAGGCAAGGTAGCAACTACAACAGAGTCAAATCCTGGCAGAAGGCTTGTGCCCACTTGAATTATGCCACTTCCTAATAATGAGAGGAAATGAAATGAATCCTGGCTAGGATAAACTCTGTTGGCTCCAAATGGGTGAAACAACATCTTATCCATTATATATTCTCTTTCTTTTTCACACTTAGTCATCTTCAAAAGAAAAATCCTTTAAGTTTTATAAAATTTTGGCCAGGACTGACAAAATATCTTAGCTTTTATTTCAAGCAGAAGAATAAAATAAACAAATAATGCATCTACATATAAAGGGGAACTAACTGGTAAATGAACCTGCCATACATGTGCTGTACATATTTTCAGATGATTTTTTATTAATGCATTATTTTTAGAAAATTCTTTCTAAAATGAACAATGAAGGAATCTTCTATATGTAGTCTTAAAATGTATTGGTATCTTTGATATCTCAAAATGATTTATCTTTTTTAAAAAAGATTTCTAATAATGCACATGAGCATTTGTGCATATTAAAAGCATAAACTATTTGATTAATATTTCTGAAAGAGAGTTTCCTAAAGCACTGAAAAATTCTCATAAGAGTCAGTCCTTAAATGGCTGACAGAATATGAAAACTTACATGTCTGGTTTAATACATCTTACAGGAAATCAAGCTGTTTTAATAGAATTACTGTGTAAATTTTCTTCAGCTGGTAGATATAATTGGTAAAATACTTTAAAATATTTTACTCTATCCATGAAAACCAATTTCGTCATTTTAAAGACGTCATTGACAACACTTTCATTATCTTTTCAACAACCTTAACTGAGTATTTTTCTTTTAAAGCTATTTTATTTGAGCTTTTCATTTTATTTTCTTTTCTCTTGGAATTCATTCCCAAAATGATCTTGATCAAACCTAATTTATATCTTTCTTGGCTCTGCAACTTTCTAGAATGCTTAAACACATCTTTTATATCTGTAAAATGCACTTTTAACATTCTGTCCCATTTTTTTCTATTTAATAACAATAATGATTTTATGATATAAATAGATTAATTTGTGTTTAGTGGTTGAGACATGTCTAAATCACTCCTCCACACCACCTGGTTTGCTAATT
This sequence comes from Sus scrofa, assembly GCF_054392235.1. Lineage (NCBI taxonomy): Eukaryota > Metazoa > Chordata > Mammalia > Artiodactyla > Suidae > Sus > Sus scrofa. The sequence goes on along the minus strand of NC_139386.1, from coordinate 27,531,953 downwards.
CAACTTGTTCATTAGTTTGTTTTAATAACTTTCCTAGAAGCCACAATCTGTACCTAAGTTTTTTCAATTTGAAATAAGATGGGAATGTAAAAGTTCAGAAACACTGGTTTGAGCTCAATTACTGTGATTTTTTATTTTCGTGACATTAATTTTTTTAAATTCCTCTGTTAATCTTTCCTATAATTAATTTTTACTAATGTCAAGAGGTCTTGTCTCTTTCTTACAAAAAAAAAGTTTTAAATACCAATTTAGTCCAATTTTTAATCAAAATGTTCATACTCCTTAGCATAGAATACACTGCCCAATTGTCTCTCTAGCCTCAGCTCCCATCTTTTCATCTTATACTTGACTCTTGAGCAGAATTCCACCACATTTTCTCAGAAAATGACTGCCGTTGCACATATTATTCCTACCTCCCAGAATACATTTACTCACCTTCTTGTTTTGTTAATTTCCTATTTATCCTTTAAAACTCAGATCAAAATCCAACCTAACTCTTCAAAAAACCCATTGCTAATTTCCTTAGATATACTGGCAACTCTGCCATGTTAATCACTATCCCTTGTGTAAACTTCTATTTTAGAATTAACACCTACAGAACAGTGAGTTCATTGTAGTTAGCATCATTTTTCATTTGTTTAAAGTCTTTGAGGATTAATAAGATGTCTGATACACCATCATCACTATAGGTATAATATTTCCCATTTAATAGTACTTACTAAGGGCCAGGAAATACACTATATGCTCTAGATGATTAATTTCACTTAACATAGAATCCCTGCATAGTGGGCATTATTCTCACCCCTGAGCTACAGATTTAAAAAAAAATCAGAAGATGGGCTGACTTGTCCTAGGTCACATTATAGTGAATGGTGGAGCCACAGTTTGAACATAGATTATCTGGCTCTTGGGAGAGCCTCTCTCTTTACTCACTAAGTCATAAGACAAAGAAACTTGTGGCACATTGACTTTCTAGAAACAAACCTAAAATCTAGTAGAGCAAAAATGATTGAAGTTATAGAAAAGGAATCGAGGATTAAGACTATAAGATTAAGTTCGTAAAAAAGAAAACAATTAGCATGGATAATTCTTGGTACTTTAAGAAATGCTATGATAAGGAATGAATATTGCTGAGTCTGGGTCTCAAGGCAAAAGCAAGGCCTTTGGAATTTGACCAAAATGATTTGCACTTACCTCTGTAACTTCAGGCTTCTTTGACCTTGAAAGTGTTGTAACAAAGCTGTTTTAAATGTTCTACACATAACACTTTCCACCAAGTATCCAGAAGCTCAGCATCTACCATTCTAAGAATCTAGACTGGCACTTACACACCTGACTTTGTAATTAGAGAAATAGTGCCTTTTCTTAATTCAAGGAAATTTTGGAGATCAGAGATTCTTTATTTCTTAATATTCTTTGCTTTTTAAAAATCACAGGAACACTGGATCCTTAAGCCACTAAGTGAGGCCAGAGATTGAACCCACATCCTCATGGATGTTGTGTTCGTTTCTGCTGAGCCACTACTGGAACTCCCTTTTTTTTTAAATCAAGCTTAATATTTTTTCACCCTTGCCTTCCTGCAATACTCGTGGGAATTGCAAATGGCATAAGCCAGTTCTCAAATTTCCTACAATCTGATGGAATGTAGTTTCTGCTAGCATCCTCTTTTTAATTGATAATGACAAGGGAAGCAATTGTATAAAATATTTGTACTGACTAATGAACAAGTGGTCAGAAGTCATTGCAAGAGCCAACAGATTCTGCAGATTCTATAAATTTATACCAAACCAAGAAACTCTTAGAGCTGTCAAGGTGTGGGATTATTGACTTCTATGTGTCCTTATAATCATATCCATTAGAGGGCTAAAAATCGGTGGCAGGAGGTGAAAGATTAATGAACTAAAAAAATCAGAAATTAGGACTCATATATATTCCTGCTGTAATTAGCAGCCTTCTTTTCAAATATAATAAATGTGTTTTAGGTAATAAGTGGCTAAAATTTTATAGGTAAAGCTGATAATAAGAATATTAAAATTTTACTGATTATAGAGACAATATTGTACAAATATTAAGTTTTATACAATTTGTTAACTGAGGAATCAAAAAGAAACACAATATGAGTATTTAATCTCCTTGAGACTTAGATTCATGACCTTTAAAACTGGGAGGGTAGTACTTCTTTTTTTAGATGTGTTATAAAAAGTTAATCAAAAATATGCCTAAAAGACACCTTAACGTAGTACTTGAATGTTGAAAATCAATATTTAGTCTCCCATTTTTAAAATATAAACAATGAGCATTGGAATGAAAGAAATTAACATGGAGACTTTTTTTTTTTTCTACTTTGGAAATGAGCTAAAAACTTTTAGCTGTGAATTTTGTTGTTGTTGTGGGCCTCACTACAGCAGTGAAAATGCTTACTGCTAGGCCACAGGGAACGCCTAGCTGTGACTCTTAACAGGAATTCTTTTTATAAGCCCTGTGCTTTAAAGTCCTGGACTAAGCACACTACTTTGTAAAGGCCAATAAAACCTTGACATAAGTGATCCCCTAATGCAAGCACTTTTTCTTCATTCATATTTTTGGTTTTGGTACTTAAGGAAAATAGCTCTTCATGAAATGATCAGGAGCATGCAAAGCAAAGTGTAAGCATTTCAGCTATACAATAACACAAGGAACTTTTATAGTATTTTAAGAAACACAGAAGTTGCTTAAACAGATAATGGGGGTATATAAATTCTTATTCTATTACTCATGTGATATATGAAATAAAATGTAAAGATAGAGAACAGATTATTCCTTGCTAGGAGCTGAGGATAGGAGGGCTGAGGAGGTGGGATATGGCTATAAAGGAGAAGTGTGAGGGTATTTTGTTGATGGTACAGCTCAGTATGTTGAATTTGAAGGTGGTTACAAGAGGCTGAATATCTGATAAAATTGCACAGAGCTACACATTCAAACACATAAGTACATACACACATAGACAAGTGAGTGCATTTATAACTGAAAGAACCTGGATGGGTTCTGTCGATTATACTGATGTCAATTTTCTGGCGTTAATATTGTCATAATTAAGCAACATGTAAACATACAGGGATACAGGGTAAAGGATGCATGGCACTTACCTGTACATTTTTTTGCAACTTCTCACAGATCTATAATTATTTTAAAATAAAAATTAAAAAAATAATAGGTAGTCTATGCAGGGACTTAACTATTTTTCATGCATGCAACGAGCATCATATATGCATTATCATTTTTCATTTTTACAACATCAACTTGAGTTAAAAACTGTTACTATTTCCCTTTTATAAGTAAGGGAAATGAGATGTTGAACAGTAAAATAACTTCCTGAGAAGGATGTAGTCACACAGAAGAGCCAACATAAGCATTTCAATTTTAGTCCATATTTTCAAGGAAATGAATCTTTGTAGCTAAATACAGAATCTCTGAATAGACGAAAAACATTGCTGCTCATAAACCAGACGTCCTGTCACCCAGATGGCCACTCTTGTCAATAACAAGTTTGATATCCTTAGACATGTTGCAGTGGTCAATATAATGCTAAATCTTCACTAGTCTTATTTACTGAAGTCAATTCCTCAGAGTTTATGTGCTGGGGTTTATAGTAGATTACAGCTCTAACCATAAGGCATTAAACAGTATTTATCATCAGGAAGCATTAGTGAGACTTTCTTTCAAATTAATTCCTGTGTACTCTGTTTTTATTACATATTAATGAAATATTCTGTTAAAATATATAATGGTGATTAGAGCCTCTTGGACTTTGTAGATCCAAAACCTGGAAAATAAATGTTGAATGTGGGCGGAAGGAAAAATAATTCTGGAGTTCCCGTCGTGGCGCAGTGGTTAACGGATCCGACTAGGAACCATGAGGTTGTGGGTTCGGTCCCTGCCCTTGCTCAGTGGGTTAACGATCCGGCGTTGCCCTGAGCTGTGGTGTAGGTTGCAGACGCGGCTCGGATCCCGCGTTGCTGTGGCTCTGGCGTAGGCCGGTGGCTACAGCTCCGATTCAACCCCTAGCCTGGGAACCTCCATATGCCGCGGGAGCGGCCCAAGAAATGGCAAAAAGACAAAAAAAAAAAAAAAAAAAAAGGAAAAATAATTCTCAGTAGGGAGATATAATGAGTTACTTAAATGCAGATTATAATATTTTTAAAAGTTATGGTCAGTCAATTTGACAGCTTCTTCTTTTTAAAAATGTTTTTGTGGTAAGAACATGTTGGATGAACTCTACCCTCTTAACACATTTTTAAGTGTACAGTTGCTAAGCTGTGGAAACAACCTAATGTCTGTTAATAGACAAATTAATAAAAATATGTGGTATATAGGAGTTCCTATCGTGGCGCAGTGAAACGAATCCAACTAGGAACCATGAGGTTGCAGGTTTGATCCCTGGCCTCGCTCTTTGGGTTAAGGATCTGGCGTTGCTGTGAGCTGTGATATAGGTCGCAGACATGGCTTGGATATGGTGTTGCTGTGGCTGTGGCGTAGGCTGGCAGCTGTAGCTCCAATTGGACTCCTAGCCTGGGAACCTCCATATGCCATGGGTGTGGCCCCAAAAAGAAAAAAAAAAGTGGTATATGCATATAATTAAGTATTAGTCAGCTTTAAAAGAGAAGGGAATCCTTCAGTATGCAAAACATGACTGAAACTTGAGGACATGCTAAGTGAAAGAAGCTAGTCACAGAAGGACAGATTCTAGGCAATGTTAAGTGAGGTGGTAACTACTCATTTACACAGATACAAAAAATAATTCCTGATCATTTACCCACAACATAGCTTAAAAGATTTTTCTGGGAATAAAATTGTCCTACAAAGGAGATTACTTTGTATACAGTCTGAATATGGGGCCAATAGCTATTAGCTGTGTGAAATTTTCACTAGTTTCACTTAACTTTCAGAATTTACTCAGTGTGGAGTAATATGTTGGGAGTGATAAAAATGACTGGTAATTAAGATTCAAAATATATTTTAGTGAATTTTCAAAAAAATAAATCAGCTTTGAAAATATTAAAGTGTAGCTTGGTGAGCAATGTGGATCCGGTTTACAGGATGCAGAGTATCACGGTTAATTGTGGTTACTCCTATATATCAAGGAGTTTAAGCTAAGGTAAAGCTAAGCTTGTTTTAATAGTAATTTTTTGAATGTTTACCATGAGACAAAGTACTTTCAAGGCATGACTTGTTTAATTTTTGCAAAAACCTTAAGAAACAGCTGCAATTAGTATCTCCATTTTAGAGATGAAGAAACTGAAAGTTATGAACTCTATGGGAATTGTCATTGTAACTGTAATAATTAAAATGCTGGTTGAACTTCTGTAACAACAAACTAGAATAGAAGTTCAAGACTGATGAGATAGTGTCCCTACAGGATCAGGGATTTCACTTCTGTCTTCTCTTCTACACATCCATGCCGTAGAATAAGATGGCAGTTTTAGCACCTGCCATTGTGTCTGAATTCCATCAGTGGGAAGAATGAAATAGCAACTGCAGAAAATTCTTCTTCCCTTTTAATAAATGGACCAGGCATTTGCTTATATTGGATTCACTCACATTGTATTGTCCAGAATACAGAAACATGGCCATAACTAGTTGCAAAGATGGCTGAAAACACATTCTTTAGCTGGGTAGCTATGTTCTTAGCCAAAATTATTCTTGAGGAAGTGGATGGAGAACAGATACTGGAGGTATACACCCCTCTCTTCAAAAGCAAATTACTGCAATGGATCATCTGTATATGGACCCTTCTTCCTACGCACAGACATAATCACTCTTTCTCAAGTAACATTTCCAAAGACCATCATTACCGTATCCAGTTCAAAGTCCAGGAATAAGTAGTCATTCTTTCCATTATGTCTAGATATTGATTCTCATGGTCTGACCCACAATAAAATAAAAGTTACCTTCTGATCCCCATCCATAAGCAGCATATACCCAGTATAGTGAACAGAGTAAGAAAAAGCGGCCATAAAACTGCTATTGAAAAGTGGGAAGAATGAAAATAGACACCAATCATTAATCCATAGTAGTTAACAAATCCCGCTGAGCAGAAATTATAAAAATCATCTGCCCTCTATGCTCGAGAAATGGAATAACAGCCTTGGTTGCCAGATCTGGTAGTCTCCTGAGTCTGTGTTTCAGGGGTAAAGGTGGGGCTCCCTTGTATACTGTCCCTCCTGGGGACACTAAAAGGTTATTATTTACCCCTTGTACATGTCAATTAGAGAGAGTTCACTTCTTTACTGAAGAGCTTTTGACTTGCTTTCTATTGGTACACTTTTAGAATTTGGGATTGTTTTGAGAGCAGTCACAGGCTTATGGTTCTTTTTGGGGGTACAGATACAAAAAAATTAGAAGGCTTCACAAATATACATTTCCAGATAGTTTCATATATATGAAACTGTTCTTAACCATGGCATGTTCCTAAGCTTGCTTCGAAATCCTTGAGAGTTTTGTGAAAACAGTGTGGGTATAGAAAAGTTGACATCATATTTGGAGGTGGGTGTGGTTCTTACTTGACTGGAATCTCTAATGATTTCCTAGTATCTTTAGCTTCATCTCTTACCTTCTTTTTCTCTAGTTTCCCATATCTCCTCACTTGATTCTAATCTCTTGGTCTGACTTCTTTAAAGTCTTTTTCTTTTTTTAGTTATTCAGCAAATATCTGAGGTGCCTATTCCATACAAGGCACAGTGGAAGGTACTAAGGATAGAATGATGAAAAACTAGTTTTTCACTAGGACTTTTATATAATCCAACACTTTTGTAATTAGCAAAAGACCCTAATATATTAGTGAAAGACCCTTTAAGTGAAAATTAATTGATTAAATTCTATATGCTTTCCATTAATCTTTCGGCAGCATACTCAAAGACTACAATTATTGGAAAATGGTTTTTCTCTTTTAATCTTTGGAGCTATCCACTAAAATTTATGTTTTTAGCAGGTATCTCCTTAAGAACTAGGATTACCGTCAAAGACTATTGTGAACAATATTCACACTTGGACTTCAGTTTGACAACCACGAATATGTGAATATATTTGGATATGTTTTTGTTATGCACTGTAGATTCACTTGGTGTTTTTACATCTTAAGAGCATTTTCCCTAACTGCCACATGCAGTTTCTATGGTTACAGGCTAATTCCATTTCTATTTTTGCCTTTAAGAGACCATACTGCTATGCATAGAAGCAAAAGCCAAGGAGAATTTAGCTCTAGTGCTTCCTCTTTGGATTTTGTTTTTAATCCAACAATCTTTGGTACAAGATTAATTTCATATTATGAATCTATTAACTATAATTAAATATAATCCTTTTGTACAATAAATTCATAAACTTTTTCTCCTCTTTTCTATCTGTCTAGCATGAAGACTGCTTTTGTGGTGGGGCCTATTTAGTCATTTACCAAAATTACAGTGTCTTATATAAGACTTGTGCCAGAAAAGCCATCCTTCTAAAAGCACAGTGTGACTTTTAATCTTCCTTCTTCCATGAATTTATTTTTCCCTATTTTGAGAAGAAAATTTAAAACCTTTACTTTTCTCTAATCAACTTTATTCCTTCTAATCAACTTTTCCTTTTCCAAATAATTTTCAGCTACTGTGTGATGGACAAAATTCTAGTCTCTGGTGATTAAAGCAAACAAAAATACTATGGCTCTTGCTTTAACAAGCTTATAATCCAGATAAATAATGATAAAAGTGAGCCAAATCAGTGTGATAGGATCCTATTCAATAAGACATGATCAATGAGGGTTTGAGGTCATAATGAAAAGCTTTATAGAGCCAGTGGGATAGAAATACCTTTTATACTTAGACAAAAGTGACTGGTGGCTACATGTGGCAGACTCATAATAGGATGTCTTTAGTACTTAAAAGTGCATCTGGCCACACACAGAGTGGATGGCCATGGGATGATAGATTACTGCCAATATACTATGAAAGCAAGTGGGAAGTTGCTTTGCATTCCCAAACTAGCTGCCTATTTTCTTCAATCTTACTGGTTTATTCTTCATCTTAAAGACCTGACATAGTTTTAGCATGATAAATTATATTGGATCTGTTTGATATTTTATCATTGTTTGTTGATTTCATCTATGTGCCAGGGATATAATAACATACATTTATTATGCAAAATAGACATTATAATTTTTGTCTTTTATGCCTTATATGGCCATTGTAAATTCCATGTAAGACAGCTTAATTTTACCTAAAAACTTTGATTTTTTTTGGCAATATTGCCATATAACCTATACTACTGCTGTTAAAAGTTTATTTTAAATGACTATATTTCACCAAGAAACAATATCACTCATTTATACCATATAGTTACCAGTTATATTTTTCTAATATATATTATATTAAATATATGCTATTGTTTTTGGTTTAAACTTTGATAACTTCTGAGGAATAAATACTATAACTGACTAAAAAAATCCTTTTAAAGTTTACTTAAATTTCTTTTGTATTCACTTGGTTTTGTTAATTTTGTTAATTTTCAACAATGAATTTTATTTTATTTATTTAAAAATTTATTATAGTTGATTTACAGTGTTCTATCTATTTCTGCTATATGGCAAAGTGACCAATCATACATATATATACATTATTTTTCTCATATTATCATTTTTTTTTGGAGTTCTTGATTTCTTTTTTTTTATATTATCTTTTATAATATTCTATCACAAGTGATTGGATATAGTTGCCTATACTATACAGCAGGACCTCATTGCTTATCCATTCTAAATGTAATGGTTCAACAATGAATTTTAAAATATTATTGTAGTAAGTATATTTATAAAATATGCCATTTTAATCAAGTGTGCAAATCAGTCGCATTAATTATACTAACAATTTTGTGCAATAGTCACCACTATCTAATTCCAAAACTTTCCCAACACTCCAGACAGAAACTGTTCCTATTAAGCAATAACTCTCTATTTCACCTCCTTTGAATCTGGCTTTAGAGTGAAAGATTTCAGTCTTCTACTACTCAGTATGACCCTACTTTTTTTTTCTTTAAAAATAAACATCCTTTAATTACTTTGAAGAAGTTTCCTTCTACTCCTGGTTTTTTTAGTGTTTTTAATCATGAAAGAGTGAGGAATATGTCAGATACCTTTTGTCTACTGATATGATCACATGGCTGTTCTCCTTTACTGTATGAATGTGGTATGCTATGTTGATTGATTTTCTTATGTTGGACACCCCCCCGGCCACCCCACTGCCCTACTTCCCCAGCCCCTTGCATTTCTTGGATAAATCTCACTTGGTTATTGTATAGTTGTTTGTTTGTTTGTTTTTGTTTTTGGGGGGCTGCACCCGCAGCATATGGAGGGTCTGAGACTACGGGTCAAATTGGACCTGTAGCTGCCAGCCTACAACACAGCCACAGCAATGTGGGATCCGAGCCGCATCTGTGACCTACACCACAGCTCACGGCAATGCCGGATCCTTGATCCACAGAGCGAGGCCAGGGATCGAACCCACGTCCTCATGGATACTAGTTGGGGTCTTTAACCACTGAGCCACAATGGGAACTCCCAAGTTCTTTTTTTTTTTTTTTTGTAACGTAATTTTGGATTTAGTTTGCTAGAATTTTGTGGATTTTTACAACTATTTTCATAAGAGATCTTGGTCTGTTTTTTTCTTTTCTTGAGATGCTTTATTTGGCTTCAGTAATAGAATCAGAGTAAAGCTGGCTTCAGGGAATAAGTTAGAAAGCACCCCTTCTTTTTTATTTTTAGAAAGAGTTTGAGAAGATTGATGTTAGTTATTAAATGTTTGGTAGAATTCACCAGTGATGCCGTCTGGTATCTGGTCCTGGACCTTCCCTGGCCAAGTTTTTCTTTGTTGGGAGGGTTTTTATTACTGATTCAATCTCTTTATTTGGTATATAGAGCTACTGGGATTTTCATTTCTTTGTGAGTCAGTGTAGGTACTTTGTATGTTTCCAGGAATGTTTCCTTTTTAGTTAGGTTATCTACTTTTTTTGGCATACAACTGTTCATAGTATTTACTCATACTCTGTTTCTGTAAGATCAGTAGTTTATCCCCACTTTGATTTCTAATTTTAGTTATCCATGTCTTCTCTTGTCTTTGCTGGTCTAAAGTTTTGTCAGAAATGAAGAAGTGTAAATAATATAATATATATTAAACTTCCTAATGGATGACTATCAAATTTTAAGTAATGTTATTAATGTTTAGTCAACTTCTATTTATTAAAATATATAGAATAAATATCTATGGAGCAAAGATTTAAGGGGAATACTTTTTTTAGAAGAATCATTAATACCAAGCAGATGATTAATAATCATAAATTTCAAATTCTCTCACTCCAATGACTTTAGTTGTAAAGTTAAAAAAAAAAAAAAAAAAAAAAAGACTTGGGAAAACCTGAGAAGTTTAATGTGGTCTAGTTCCCAATAAGATTTCTTATTCTCCTCTGAGTGAGGAGAATATCAATGGAAGAATTCATAATATTTCCTTATGCTATAAAAAGCTTCAAGCTTGTTCAAAGAAGTACCTGCTATATAAATGAACCAAAGATAGTCTTTCCATATTGGTCCTTAAGTTGTTATACCTTTATAGCAGAGTAAGCTCAAAAGCCCTCTACTGCCAAACTCAAATTTTTAAACATAAAATTGCTTTAAGCACAGCTCATACTAGCAGACTTTTAGACATATGGTCTGTCTGTTTTGTATAGGTGGAGAAATTATACCCAACATCCACTAGCCATAGATTAGATAAACTCTCAGGTTATAAAGACCCAAACTACTAGTGCCCTTCTGAGCTCTCTAACCCAGATACTCCACAACATGTTGCTGAGAAACATCTATTTAGACACATTAAAATCCTTATATGACCGCTCACTCTTACGAGTTTTCTTGCTCTCCTCTTCTGAATGGTACCTTCTTCCTCAACACTATAACCTCTGGACAGTCTCTTGCTGTAAGACTTCCCTGAATGTAAAGCTTTCAGAGTGTCACTCAGATAAACCTGTGTGTGCAAAAGCCTATGCATGGTTATAACTTGATCGATCCAAATCCCATGAGTCCTTATAGTATCTTCCAGTAGACAGGGGTGGCATACAGTCACATTTTCATTTTACAAACAAACATATAATTCAAAACCAAAAGAGAGGTGGACTTGGGTTTTGTATGTAGAAACAGCATGTGCAAAATTCTTCCTGCAAGAAAGATCTTGACACTTTTGAAGGGATGATAGGTGGGAAAAGCACCGGGGGCATATTATATAAGGTAGTGAGTAGTACACAGGGAAGCTGGAGAGATTGGTGAGGCCAGACTCTTTGAGGTCAATTAATCATGATAAAGAGAGGTTCCATTTTTATTCTATGTACAATAAAGTCATTGAAGATTTACTTAGCAGAATGACATAATCTAATGATGTTATAATAATCCTATAATAATGAGTTTAAAAGAGGCAGAATAAAAATTTTATTTACAGCACTAATTGAAGCAAGTAAAAACGTGCATGGAAAAATGAGTTGTTAAAAAAAAAGGCAAGAAAGAAACTTATCTTTTCTTTAAAATTTTCTATTAGTCTGGCTGATGTGAGGAGAATAAGAGGGAGAAAGTAAAGCATGGATTAGTACGATGTGTTAACATTATCCAGACAGGGATTCAGGTAGCTTGGACTAGGTTGTTGTAGTGGGCATGGAGACCCAAGCTTGGACTTGAGATACTTTGTGCAGAGACAGCAGGCTTGCTGATATTTTAGATGGTGAATCTGATGAAGTTTTCTGGCCTGAGCAACTGTGTGGGTGGTGTTGCCATGTTAAGAAACGAAAAAGAATGTGAGAACAATATGTTTTAGTTGGTTCTATTTTGAATGGGTTAGGGTTATGGTGCCTTTGAAACATCTAAGTAACAATATTAAGAAGTCAGCTAAATATGAGAACTGGAGATCTGAAAAGAGTTCATATAACTAGGGAATTCATCAGATTGTACAGAATAAGCCTTGGTGGTCAGTCCCAAAGGAGAGTGAAATTAGCATTTAGATAAGAAGATAAGACATGAAACACAGTTAGGATCAAATTCTAAGATAAAGAGGTAGAACTTCAGTTGGAAGCCCTCAAGCACAAAACTATTCTTACATAAAATCATTACGGTACTCTTTAAATAAAAAGAGAATAATTGTTTAAAGTCTGGTAGGTTTATATGAAATAATATTATGAAACCATTAAAACTGTTTATGTAATTATTTAATAATGAGGGAAATACTATAATTAGGTTGCTAAGTAAAATTACAGATTAGATACTATAATTTAAAACTAAAAACTAAACTATGTGAAACATTCACAGAAAATGGTATAGTGAGATTAATGATGTTTTCTTTTCTGTTTAATTTTCTATTGTTCAAATAACGACCATAGAGAAGGATTTAAAAAAAAAATAGCAAGAAGGAAAAGCAATTGTAGACATTTAGACTTAAAGAAATAAAGAGAAGAATCAGTGCCGTGATCCAAATGGAAATATAAGAGCCAATTTACATATGAATTATCATGATAATTTTCAATATTTACTGAGTAATTGTTCTGGCTTACATTTTGCTAACCATTTTAAATCCACTGCTATGTTTAATTCTTACAATATACTTAAATGATTAAAGCCAGTATTATACCCATTTTATAGATAAGAGAGTTTTATTAACTTGCAACAAGTCCAAGTTAGTGTTAGTTGACATGCCAAGATTCAGATCTATCTCTGTTTTACTCAGAACCACTGTGCAATAATTTAGGCAGTTCTGAAAGGGGGGTATGTTTGAAGTTTTTGAGATAGATGAGATCGCTAAGAGAGAAGAAAATCCTGTAGAAATCCAATTCAAGGATGAAAGAAACAAGGAAGTCACTGTTAATGCAAATTTGCTTGGAACCTGATATCCACTGTTCCCACTGTGGGTGTTTTGCTTGAGTCAGATCATCAACTTAGTGTCTCTGACACACTCCTCTCAGCATCTCCTCTTTCTGACAAGCCTCTACTGAGTAAACCCAGATAAATTCTATGTCTCCTGGTCCCCGACATTGAAGATTGCCCAGAACACTGCACACTGATCTTAACTTCACTCAGTGTTCCCGTGAGGCTGCTAGACAATTCTCACTTAGATGTATATCTATTCCATTTTTTTTTTTTTGGCTTTTTGGGGCTGCACCTGTGGCATATGGAGGTTCCCAGGCTAGGGGTCTAATCAGAGCTACAGCTGCTGGCCTACACCACAGCCACAACAATGCCAGATCTGAGCCGCATCTGTGACCTATACCACAGCTCACGGCAATGCTGGATCCTTAACCCACTGAGCGAGGCCAGGAATCGAACCTGCAACCTCATGGTTCCCAGTCAGATTTGTTTCCGCTGCGCCATGATGGGAACTTCATATATCTATTCTAACACTACTAAGAAGTTAACCTGGGGTTCAACCAGGAAATGCAAAATTGGGTTATATAAATAATAGAGGCTCTTCAAGAGCTCTGGTGTCCAATGCTAAGAAGGACCTAAAGCAGAAAAAAAGGGGAAAAAAGTATGTTTTTATAATACATTTATTAGCAGATGAATTGAAAAGGAGAGACACTAATAGTGAAGAAAGTGCACTGATTTACAAATCTTTTGATCAGTCCAAAATATTCTATGTTGCATTAACTTTGGCACAGTAAGTAGAATCAATTCTCCTATCCACGGTTTTCACTCCCTATTGTTTTATGCCATTTTTTCTAGATTATATACTTCTCTAGCTTTACTGTCTTCAGAGTGAATACACTGAACAGCAGAAGATAGGAAACATTGTTCAGAAATCACTGTTTTGGGCATTCAGAGCTTTATATTCATCACTGATCAGCCATTACATAAGGCAACTAAGACATCTATATCCTTAATCAACAGTGCAAAGTCTCTCAGCCAACATTAGCATGTGAGAGCAGAATTAATTGCTCTGCGTGTTATTCACTGATCTTAGGCTATGTGAGTCAGGCATGCCTATTTTTATTATCTGCTTAAATGAAAAGCAAAAATGCTAATAACTAATAAAGTTCATTGATTTCCAAATCTTTCCCAAAAAACTGGTGACTATTACAAAGGCAATCTTTAATTTTCAAAACTTCTTCTCCTGTTAATTTGTCTTGAAAAACAAGAAGAGGCTCAGTAAATATGATTGAATAACAAGGCTTAGCTTCAATAGGGATATGTATGCCCTGTGTAGATATAATTTCTGCATGTTAAAGACATAATATATCTTAAAGTAGAGATCATAACACTTAAAAATACACTACGATGCTCATAAAATTAACTAGCATTTTTCTCATGTTTTTCTTTTTTTCCTTTGTTGTGAAACTTTAATGGGAAAAACTGTATTTATCATCTTTGGTTGTTTGGCATTTATTTAATACTTTGTCATTTTTACCCACTCATTTGGTGAATTTCAGAAGCATAAGGATGCCATTTAGTGGCCCACATGGATGAGTGTGCTTGTTTTTAATGTAATGTATTCAGAACAAAGCAGAATGGCTCTACTTGATATAGGGAACATGATCATGGGGTAAAGGGAAAATGAGTTTAGCTCTCAAGACAGATTTCTTTTTTTTTTTTTTTTTTTTTTTTTTTTTTTTAGGGCTACACTCACGTAATATGGAAGTTCCCAGGCTAGGGGTCAAATCAGCGCTGTAGCCACTGGCTTACACACACAGTCACAGCAGCACAAGATCCAAGCCATGTCTGCGACCTACACTACAGCTCACAGCAACAACAGATCCTTTAACCCACTGAGCGAAACCAGGAATCAAACCTATGTCCTCAGTATCCATGAGGATACTGAGCCACAATAGGAACTCCTCTCAAGATATCCTTACTGCTGAGCCACAATGGGAACTCCTCTCAAGATAGTTCTTATAAAATTATCAATTATCTGAATGATCCAACGAAATTTATTTTTGAATCTAAGGTAAAAAACTCATTTACTTTAGAACACCAAGGTTAAAATTCAATCACTGCTGCTAACTTACCTTGTGAATTCACTTGATGACTTGGTGTGTGCTTCAAACTCTTATTCCATGTCTTAGTCATACCTGGAAAAACAAAAACGTGGTTGAACTGAGCCAAGGTCAGCACATACATGGAGAACATGGCATCGGTCTTGCCCACATCTGGCCATGGAATGTCATTATTTCTCTCCAAAACAAGAAAAAGTATCACAGTTTTGCTCAGCTCAAGACTCTCAGCAGCCTTAATCAGAGTTGGCATAAGTGCTGAAACTTGTATGATTATTTGGAATACATTTATTAATGTCTTTTGTGGCTCTAAAACTCTATATTTCTGCTCAAAGCTTAATATTAACAGTAGTAAAGTATTTTGATATAAATTTATGATGCATTTTAATTCTGTATTGTACCCATACAATGTTTATATCTTAAGATTTTTGACTATATATTATACTTATTAGATACTAACACTAAGATTCTTTAATAATTGGGCCTTTCAATACATAAACAATTAGGACCTGAAGGATATTTTTCATCATTTTAATTAAAGAGCAATTAAAATAATCTTACTGATTTTGAGATAGATTTATCTGTATCTGATAAATCTGTCACAGATTTATCTGATTCATTTAATGCTAAATCTGTCACTGGAGTAAATCTAGTGTTCCTTTAGGAAATATAGTTCACTAAGTACAAATTTTGGTTTGAATTTTGATTTTAAGAATTTACTATGTGCAGTCTTTTTGGTTGATATTTGACCGCTTCTAATTTCTTCATAGGTTTACCCTATGAG
Organism: Sus scrofa; assembly: GCF_054392235.1. Classification (NCBI taxonomy): domain Eukaryota; kingdom Metazoa; phylum Chordata; class Mammalia; order Artiodactyla; family Suidae; genus Sus; species Sus scrofa. The sequence goes on along the minus strand of NC_139386.1, from coordinate 27,516,154 downwards.
AGGTGCCTAAACTGTCTTGACAGGTACTGTACTGATCTGCTAGAACTGCTGTTAACAAATTATCTCAATCTTGGTGCATTAAAACAATACAAGTCTGTTTTCTTATAGTACTGGAAGGCAGAAGTCCAAAGTTAGTTTTAATGGGCCTAAGTCAAGTGTCAGCAGGGCTCTGGTCCCTCTGGAGGCTCTAGAAGAAAGTGCTCTGCCTTGCTTTTTTTAGCCTCAGCAGCTGTGTTCTTCACATCCCTTGGCTCATGGCCCCTTCCTCCATCTTCAAAGCCAGCAGCATGGTGTCTTCAACTTTCTGAAGTCATATCAATCCCTCTTCTTTTCTCTCTCCATTTTTCTCATAAGGAATATTTCCCTTTGTTTTCCTCTTCTAAGGACATTTGTTTATATTTAAACCCATCTGGATAACCCAGGATAATCTCTGCATCTCCAGTTTCTTAATTTAGTCATATCTGCAAAGTCTCTTTTTAAGGTAATATTCATAGGTTCCAGTGATTAGGATCTGGATATCTTTTTTCGGGGTCATCAGTTCAACTTATCACAGATGCCACAGGGAGACAGAGTTTATAATATCTAAAATAAGGGAAACAAATATTTGTCAAGCTTCATGAATATAGTCATGGTGTCTTAAGTTTTGATAAGGAAATGTCATGACTTTTTTTTTTAAATTTTTTTTATTTTCCCACTGTACAGCAAGGGGGTCAGGTTATCCTTAGATGTATACATTGCAATTACAGTTTTTTCCCCCACCCTTTCTTCTGTTGCAACATGAGTATCTAGACATAGTTCTCAATAGATCTCTATTCTAAGTTGTGTCTGATAAGCCCAAGCTCCCGATCCCTCCCACTCCCTCCCCCTCTCATCAGGCAGCCACAAGTCTTTTCTCCAAGTCCATGATTTTCTTTTCTGAGATGTTCTTTCTAATTACATACAACTAAAACCACAATGATACTATTTCCCTAGTGTTGGTTAAAAAAACTTTTATTTCAGTATGATGATATAATTGTATTGTCACAATTGTAACCTGAATCTCTTCTGAGTAAGGTTATTATTTTTTTAAATTAGTTGAACTGAGGCACAGTCTATGCCTATGCATATGATTATATCACAATATTCCACCCACATTATGATATATCTTTCTCACACATACTGTTATGCCAGGGGCGAAATTTTCACCCATGGAAAATATGGTGGAAAATTTAGTTGTCCATTTAACCAATATTATTTAACATCTTCTACAGGGCAGACACTGTCTTAAAACCATGACTCTATTCATAAACCAAATAGTCAAAATCCCCTGCTGTATTGTTTTGGGGAAGTGGCAAATTGTGCTCAGAGACTGAAATCATCTTTGCTGTTAAGCTTATTTAACATAGGTTCACTGCAGGAATTTCACAAGCCAGTAGCATACAGGGTAATATCTCTTAATAAGCCAATAAAGAAAAAAATACTCCAAACAAGTGACAATTAATTACACTTTAGTTCCATGCAAGAGGACATGAAAGAAATAAAGTCCAAATTTCATTGAGATGTTATCTTTTCTATGAATTTTTATTTCTCAGGACAGTCAAATTTGCCAGTGGAGAGCTGACATACAGCTGCCAGCACAAAAATAAGAGTGCTTTGTTGCCGGAGCACGTTGCCAGGGAATGAGGGGGCTGGTGTTGAGTGGCAGGCTGATCTTGAGAGGAAGGGCTGCTGCTGCACAGTTTGTCATCACTACCAAATAAAGGTCACCTTTATCATGGCTGCAGCTAGTGCCTCAAGGTCCGTGGGGAGCGAGGATCTGCAAAAGGTAGCTTTGCCCAAAGGGAAACTGAAACTCTTGGATATTCCTCACAAACTCTCAGTATTCATGGTCTAAATGTCCACTTGTTTTAGTTGTTTCTTTACATGTTGTCTACAAATCCCCAGGCAGGCCCCTCAGCAGCTGAGTTCTGAGTGCTGTAACCACGTATCAAAATATCTTTACTTCTAAAAACAACTTTTTGGAGGTCTTTGCCATAAACGAGTGGATTAAAACAACTTCAACTAAGTCATAGATAAGTGGATTAGAAACTGTATCAAAGCAATACAGAACACCTGCCCTTATGATGCTTGGCTTGCATTATAGTTGGGGGAACATGAAATATAATAGTAGTCCCCTATTCTTGGGAAGCATGAATACCAACTTTTTCATTACACTGAAGCATATAAACAAGAGAAATGTATGACCATTATGACTGTCAACTGATTTATCACTCCCTTTCCTCCTTTTTTCACTCACTCTCCAGAAACATCTCCTATATATGTGGGTCCTTTTAATATAGAAATCTTTCAATTGCTTACCTCTGGAACAGTGCAGTATTACAGCCCTGAGAAGTTTCAGCCCCTAAGTTTGGTCTCCTTCCTTTTATTTATAACCCACTTGATAAACATGGTTTCCAAAAGGCATCTGACGTGCTGAAAAATATGCCATAATTTCCATATGTGCTATCAAATTGGGTATAATCCTTGGCCATCCTCTAAGCAGTCTGCTGTGTCCCACTGCATTAGTACTCTTAGAGAACGTGTGCTTCCCCCAAAGAGCAGTGGGCCATTATTCTAACAACCAGAATGTGAAAGAGTGTTTGCCCCAAGCACACAGTGTTTGGGATGGTCAAAATGGTACTTATTGAAATTTGATGAGGTTAGAAATCAGTAATGTGAGCCCTTAGGTGACTGAGAAATGGACTTTGATCATGTGATTTTTTTTTAATTTCTTCTCTGAAAAAATAAGAAATGGAGAGAGACAAATTCAAAAGTATGAATATATCATTCTATGAGGAGCTAAAATATTCCCTAAAATCTATTCTTTTCATGTGTAAAATTAGTTTATAGATTATATAGAAATTATTTTTTAACTTTGTAATTATCATACATATTAGGATATCAATTAGAATATAATTGCCTTTGGGGATAAATTTCACTTAGGTAATAGGTAATGCAAATATCTGATGATCCTTTTTTAATATCCTGGTAGTTCAAATAAATTATCATGGATGCTAAATTAAAAGATTTGTAAATATTTACAAAAGCTGGAAATTCAAGGATATCTCTAGATTATCAAATAATGAGAAATAATCAATATTAACTCATATGACTCCGAAGGTTAAATTGTATTTGGCAATATCTTTATTCATGACTAGTGCTTTGAATATGCATAAAAGAAGGTTACAATCTATGGTTTTCTCTGTTCTGCCTGTCGAAAGATAACTGCAGGCTTGGGTAACAGATATAACTAGTGAGGAGTGGGAGCTTGCATATAAGGAACTGCATTTTGGTTTCTTGTAACAGAGTCATACCCTTAGGTCTTCATCCACTTCAGTGAAAACACTCTGTGATCCAAATATGACAAACTATCACTATTATTTTGTTCTTGTAGACCCATACTTAAATGATATTTTCATAGTTTTAAGTTTTACTCAATTTGTCATTTTTCTATTTTTATCATCACCTACACAAAGTAGATCAATGATTGATGAATAGGGCAAGCAGAAGACCAACAGCTTGGATGTGGCTTGTAGAAATAATCAAGGACATGAATAAACAGAAAAAGTGCTTTGTGTTTCTAGAAACACCATATCTACTTGATAATTCTCCATAGGTCCCACTAATGTTGCATGTAGCAGATGCTCAATAAATGTTTACTAAGTGATGAAAATGAACGGGTTTCACATTCATATTTCTACAATAATATTTGAACACTATAACAGGACTTTTTCACAAACTGAATCTCAGCATCACTCTTAAAAAAAAGTTTATGAAGACACTAGTGAAAGGCCCTTCTACAGATCTCAGAACTCAATCTGAAATTCTATAATGCCCTTTTATATTTTATGTACATACGCTTAGCTGAATGATATTTTCTTCCTTTTTTTTTTTTTTTTGCTTTATAGGGCTGCTCCCACGGCATATGGAGGTTCCCAGGCTAGGGGTCTAATCGGAGCCATAGCCGCTGGCCAACACCACAGCCATAGCAATGCCAGATCCAAGCTGCATCTGCAACCCACACCACAGCTCACGGCAATGCTGGAATCCTTAACCCACTGAGCGAGGCCGGGGATTGAACCCGCAACCTCATGGTTCCTAGTTGGATTCTTTAACCGCTGAGCCACGACAGGAACTCCTGAGTGATATTTTCTTGAATGATCCATTAGAATATCAAATAAATGTATCTCCCAAGAATATATTTAGCAGTAGAGAGTTAGGAAATTAAATTAAAAAGCCTATAGAAAGTCCTCATTAAACCAACTGAAGTATTACCCCTAGTGCATTCCTGTAGCAACACAGAAGGCCAGGTCGAGCTTTACAATTGCATTATCTGTAGATGTTGACATTACAGAAAACTGGCAGTATCAAGCTCATACATTTTAGCTCTGCAGAATTATTAACTAATACTGTTTTCAGTGTCAGCAAGGGTCCATCCTCCACAGTGCCTCAAATTTGCTTTTGGTTCCTATCCAGGACCCTATGACCCTGATTTTCAAACTCTTTATTTTCCCACTCCAGCTGTTTTTGAAGGTTTTTCTGGTTCTTAACTGAAAGTCAATTGATCCCTTCATAGATGTGAACTGAAATCACTTAGATATTTTGCCTTTAGGATTTAGTTAAAATGAGTAGTCCTTTTATCAATGACCCCTATTTACCAGCCATTTTATGTGCTAGACACAACTAAATGTTTTATGTTTATTTTTCAAGTTAATTTTTGCAACATTTTGTCTTTATAAGGTAGCTATCACTTGTACTTTTAACACATGAAGAAATTTAGATTAAGAAAAATTTAATAACTTGCTCATGGACTCCTGCCTTGTGGGCCCTTCATGTCACGTTATATAAATGGATTTTTCCATTGATTCCTCTCCCTGCTCCACTTGCCAAACTTAGTTCCAACTTGCATTTGTGAACTTTTTACATTTCTTGGTTCCTGATCCCCAGTTTTTGTTGCTTTAAATCAGAATTCCTCTGACTTTGGGTATTGTTAGGCAGGCCTTAATTCTTCTGGCTTCTAGCTAACCAACTTTTTTCACACAATTCTATGCCTGTTTTTATAGTTTAAAAAGATTTGACTGCTCCCCATCTGTGGTTAGAAACAAAGTGTCCTGATGTCTTGAACTTGGAAGTTGGATTATAAAAGTGAATCATCAAACAAATAAGAGAGATACAAATATAGTTTTCTTTTCTCTCACAGTTTAATTAGGGAAGAAGTGGATAACCATAACTTCTATGTTATAATTGGATATCATTTCCTAGATGCAAGAACATTTCTCAAAAATCTTACTTAGGAAGCTCACCAGCACAATTTTTCATTAGCATTATGATCATGGGGCTGGTAAAACTGAATGCGGCTTAAATAAAATAACTTTGCTAAGTTAACATCAAATTATGGTCTATTAATGATCAGGTTAAAGAGTGTCAAAGCTAGAAAGAGTCATTGCTATTCTGAGATTTATTGGCAATATTGACAATTTATTGGTCTAGAGCAAACTTTGGTAAAATAATGCAATCTGTATAAGAGTTGATTAAATATATTCATCAAAACCTAAGAATGTATGATGGGGCTTACCTCCATTTTAATATGTTAATTTAAAAATTTGTTACTTTTCTGTAGTGCTATAATTCTTTATAATGAATTTTATTTTTTTCTCTTATAGTTGGTTTACAGTGTTCTGTCAATTTTCTATTGTACGGCAAAGTGATCCAGTCACACACATGTATATATACATTCTTTTTCTCACATTATGCTCCATCATGCTCCGTCACAAGTGACTAGATATAGTTCCCAGTTCTATACAGCAGGATCTCATTTGCTTCTGTTATACTCATATGAATTGGTCTTCTTTGCAGTAAATGTCCAATTAGTACAGTTTGGGACTATTATTGCATAAAAAAACCACTGTAACATTGGAGCTGTAGAAATAAGTTTTTCGAAATTGTGTTTAAAGTACTTAAACCTTCATACTCATAATCTGTAATTAAGAAACATATGGTAAAGAGGCCAAGAGAAAAAGTAACAGCAGCCTCTCTCATTGGGGCTTATATCTGAATCTTGAGCCTAGAGGGAGACTCTAGGCTCAAGGTCAGGTCCTTATATTTTGGAAGTCAGCATGTTCAGGTCAGTAGAAAACTCTACTTAATATAAGATGTTCAGTTAATTTTTGATTGTTTTTCTTGGGCCAGCAAAATTGGCTTGAGGACCAGATAATCAGAGAAAAGGGATAGAATAGTCTTTAAGGATATTTAGTATATCTGTCTCTGCAACATACATATCCAGAGAATATAGTTATGCCATACAGATCTTGGTTATTCTATTATTATCTCAGATCCAGTGATATAATCAGACTTTTTTGAGATTTTTAGCGAATGGGTAAGTTTGACTCTTTCTTCTATTATACTTCTATGTTTCCACTGTTTTTAATTCATGTTGATCAGTTATACAATTTATATTCCGGACTATACGAAACAAAGCCTAATTCAAGTGCTCCCTTCTTTTCAGCCTTTACATGAAATACTGCCCTAGTCTCACATTAATGAAGTAAATCATCTCCTTTTGTAGTAACTATTTGTCTTTTGGGTGGTATCATGGGATTCATTTCACATCAAATAACTCAATGACATTTAAGAGATGTTTGAATCTCACTCAGCCTATTTCTTAGATTACATACTTTGTCTTATTAAATCTACTTAATAGCTTTCCTTTCAGTGATGATATTTTCTAAGCTTGTCCTCAAATATTGGGGGTTATAACTCCTTAAGAGTCTGTAATACACTTATCGCTCCTACACATAATGGCAAGGTAACATTTTATAAAGTGATAAATGAAGCCATATGGACATAAACATTAGTTCCTTAATGAAGAGGAAAAATTTGCCACTGAAGTATGTATTTAAAAGTTTCCCAAATCAGTTTGATTTTCTATAATGAGGAGGGATTTTCCAGTTGAATTTTTCCTGTTATTGCTTGCAAATAGAAAATACAAATGAACTAGGTATTGTTCTTGCCTCTTGGCTCCTTTGAAGGGCTCTGAATCAGCCATGATGTGAGTGACACAGTATATTTAGAATGAGCATTCTATGTCCAGTCATAGTCTTATCTTGTTCCTCTAAAGACATGTTTTTCTTTAGTTCTAGGAGAAAACATCAGATAGCTGGAAACTTAAAAAATATCTTCCAAGAACATATGGATAGCTCAAATAACCATCTCTATCCATAGTTATAAATCATCACAAACTTGGATCTTTGGATATGATTCATGAGAAAGAGATTGTAGTGGTAGCCTGTGCTTTTTCTATGAGCACTATAAAACTCTCTATTAATAAAAAATCAGAGTATCAGAAACTTCATCCTTATTTGTGAATGCTCTAGAAAGTAAAACCCAGAGAAAATACCAACACAGAAAGTAAAACCAGACAAAATACCTGTGACATGAATATCTTTGCTTCTCAGTCATTATCTTAGATTTAATGATCTAGTTAGTATCTTTATAATTGACATTTTAAAATTATTTATTTATTTATTTTACATTTTTTTAATTTGAAATTTTCTCTCTCATCTTTGATTATATTTAAATATTTCATAGTCACATGCCAATGAGCACTCTCAAAGAGTTCAGTTTTTTGGTTATTATAACCCTTAAACTATTTACCTTTGATTATTTTAAAAATATAAGTTAGATATACCCGCCACATCCAATTGTCACGCTAATCTGGGCTGCTTTTGATTAGAGAGTAGGATCTGTGATATCATTCTGCAGTGGTGGACATCTGTCTTTCTGGTAAGAATTCCTTCTTCTGATATCACAATTCCTCTTTTCCTTTCAGGAAATGACCCTCCAATATTATTAGTACTTTTAGCTCTTGGCTTTGATACATGGTTCAGACTTTATAAGTCAAAGTTCAAAGTGATTAGTTCAACAAAGGGCACTTGATTAAATCTAGCCTGAGGAATTTTGTTGGGAATAATTGGAAAGAGGTATTCTCTTCATTCAGAATTGCAAAGAGAGAGGGTAAGTCTAGATTTTTTAATTCTACGTGGAAAGATACATTAGTTAACTACTTGCTGTATAACAGTATTACCACAAATGTCATGGGCTTAAAACAACACATTAAAAAAAAAATCTCATAGTTTCCATGGGTCAGAAGTTTGCGCATAGCTTAGCTGGGTCCTTTTCTTTGGGATCTTAGAAGGCTGCGATTATGATATTGTGCAGGACTGCAGTCTCATCTGAAGCTCTGATAGGGAAGGATCCATTTCCAAGCTCATGTGATTGTTAGCAGAAATATAAGATTATCTTATGGAGTCAGGGTTTGGGATGCCTTAATAGGCTACAAAGGAGAGTTAGGCTCATATTATAAAAAGAAAGTAAAAGAAAAACAAACAAACAAAAACAAACATTAAGGCAGTTCATTCATTCCAGCCATCCAGACCTGTGGCTGAAAGTTAAGGTAGTTATCTCAGTGTGGCCAGATTTTACACAGAGTTTTATTTTATTTTTATGACTGTACCTATAACACATGGAAATTCTTGGGCCAAGGGTCAAATTGGAGCTGCAGCTGAGGCCTACGCACAGCCACAGCAAAAGTGGATCCCAGCTGCATGCCAGCCCACACCACAGCTTGAGGCAACACTGGATCCTTGACCCATAGAGCAAGGCTTGGGATCAAATCCTCATCCTCAGAGAGATGTTGGGTCCTTAACCCACTGAGCCACAATGGGAATTCCTTACACAGAACTTTAAAAAGCAGTTCTGGAATATTTAGTCATACTTTATAAGGCTTGCAAGAGGGGAATAGATTATGCCACAAAAATCCATTTCTCACAGTAACACCACAATACATCGTCCCAGGACTTTCTATAAAGTATAAGAAAACAAAACTAGGATATACTAAAAGCCTCATTTGTATTTATTTTTTTAAAACTTCCTATACTATTAAAACATTGTGAGCTCTCTGTGTATATTTAGAAACACATCTGATGCCTGTGAGCTGTGCAGGCGCTCTTTCAACATTACCATTTAGGAGCTCAGCATGTCAAATTGTTACACATTTCTGCTGCAGGCTTCTGACACAATGTGTGGGTGCTGTCTTAGGCCAGAGCCTCTTGAAGCAGAGGTTAGGGAAGTGGGTTTTGTGAAGGAATTTACTGAGAAGTGCTTTCAGTATAAGGGGAAGATGGGAGAAGACAATTAAGCAATGTTGTGCCCTAGAATAAAAACTGCATTACAAAAATTGGGCCACCCCGAGAAGAGGCCTTGCCTTCTTTAATCCCATGATAGTTAGTCATTGGTCGCTGGCTGTTAGGTGTCGTGACATGAGCAATTCTCTGGAGAAAGGGGAAGCTGTGAGCCTTAGTGGCCAACATACATAGCCATGAATAGATGGGGGCACCTGCTTGGGGAAAGTGATCTAACATCACCCACTACAGGTATGCATTGCCTATTCTTATTACAGCAACTATCAGTTTATCTTCTACAGCAAGTGGGAACATGATTGCTACCTGTCATGTATATGGCATTCTATATTCCAAGTAAAAGTGGGATTTTACTAGGCATCCTAATGTGCCCAGAAAATTCCATGCAAACTTACAAATGGTGTGAAGGGCATCGGTTGAAGAAAAAATGCATAATGTCATGTAGGTGAATTGAATTTTCATAGGTAAATTATATACATGTAGATTTTAATGGAAAAAGTCAAGATTATTTGAAACACAAAGTTTAGAATACAGATCATGTCATATTGCCCTCTCTTGCAGTGGTGATATATTAAGTATTGAACCGGGAGGTACTGCAAGAAAGAAGGGTTAATGGTTATGGAAGAGAGACAAAGAGACAGAGATAGAAAAAATAGTTCAAAAGTAAATATAGAGTGGTAGCAAAAAGCAAGGGACCTAAATCAAATGATTGAGAAATTGAAAAATCAATTCTTATGTTATTGAGTTGACTGTGGACAGGTAAATGGTACAGAAAAGACTAAGACGAAAAAGAGGTTTTAGGTCACTATTATTTAACTATAAACTGTTACGATCTCTCTAAGAAGTCTCACACATGCATTTACTCTCTAAACATTATCTTCTCTTAAAGCATTTGCATATGCTCATCTCTTTGTATTGGACAATTTTTTCTTCACAGTCCATCTTTATCAGATTTCAGCTTGTACAGGAGCAGATCCTCTTAAAATCTTTTCACAACCACTTAAGATTGGTTAGTGGTGCTTCTCTTGTGTGCTTCTGTAGCATGTGTACATGTCACAGAACACGTTCCCAGACTGTATTTTAATAGTGCATTTATGAATCTGGATTATGCTTCTGTAAAGATGGAACACATTGGTTTTTAACTTATCTGTACCTAACACAGAGGCAGGCACGTAATTTATATTTAAATTGTTCTTAATACTTATTTGGATAAATAAATTAATATTCAAATTAATTCAACTGAAATAACTGTATATACTGGGATAATATTTTTTTCTTATTTTTTATTCATAAAGTGTTAAGGAAATTATAGCATTTCAGATCCAGGTATCTTAGGTTATCACTAGAGTTAAGCAAAAAGAACCATTAAATTAAGCCATTGGTAGAAATAGACATAGAAACAGAGAAGCAAAAGTAGAAGGACTTAGAGAATTCATAGAGAGACAGAGAGAGTAAAAGAAAAACATCTAAATAAGAGAAATAAAAAGAATGCATTTGAGATGAAGAGAAAGTATGAAAGACATAGAGAAAAATTCATAAGCAGAGCCAAAAATATAGTAATAGGAAAGCCTGATTAAGAAGAGGCCTATTAGAATGAGATAAGTAATACTGATGATAACGGCTGTCAGTCTCTTTGGTATTTGAAAGGCCAACAACTTCTGTATTAAATACACAGAAGGCCTGATTCACTATAGTATCTTAGAGATATCTGAAAATTAAGACTTAATAAATTAATCTGAACATTTCCCATCAAATCAAATTTGGTTTTAGGGTTTATTTGAGTAGGTATAATTTATAATTAAAGCCAAAATGATGGAAAATATCTTTAGACATGAAGAAAATTAGCACTATTAATAGCTCTTTAATTTTCAAAGGCTGCATGCTGGGTGATACGGACATAAGGGTCTAATATGAGGGCATAATTTTAAGAATTATAACCTGTGGTGTGCTTATAAATGTTTACCAGCTGGCTCTCAGGGGATGGAGGGAAAAGGCCTAGTTTGCAGCATTTGCCAAATTCTGTGATGTAAATACTCCTAGCATGGCTAATTTTAAGATAACACAGTATTACTAGGCGTGGATCATGGGAGAGTTGTGCACGATTAATTCTCATGGCATACAATAGATGATAACTACTTTTTGATATTTAATAAGCAAAAAATAATGGTGATTAGCATATGTGATTTCTGTCTATATTAGTCAGCACTCTCAGTTGTAAGTGCCATAAATCCAACTTAAATTAGTTTAATTTGGTTCTTGAACTCATTGCTTCTTCCCATAACTAAAAAGGTTAAGAGATAAAGCTAATTCTGACATGGTGAAATCCAGGGGTTCAAGGGATTTCAGTTTTCATGAAAGATTTCTATCTTCATCCTTGTGGTGATTACATTTTCCAGGGGATTTTATGTAGTAGACAGACTCTAGAGTGGTCCTCATGATAGATATATCTCCCTAGGTTCATACTCTTCTGTGATGCTATTCTGACCCCATAAAAATGGGATATCTCCATGTTCAAAAAGCTATGGTCTGGTATTGGAGACACATATACATATTAATATAATGAAGTGCAAAAGTATAAACTCCAGGAAAGGAGAAAAATATGTATTAACCAGCATTGCACTGTTAGTTTTACTTTTCTCATATGTATTCAAAGATTTTAAAAATAAATTATGTATTACTTGAGATAGTCACTATATTTTTTAGTTTTTCCTTTAATAACTATCTAAATTTGAATAAAAATTAAAAATCCCAACATTATGGCATTTGCTACAATAACTCATAAGAGACCCTGATTTCAATATTGTCTTATTATCAGAAAAATATATTGTTGTCCTTCTACAGTCACATTTTCTGATTTAGACACTGATTTCTTTTATCTAGAATATCTATCACTAGCAGTAAGCCATGCCGATAGAAAAAATAAGATGATACCTTATTTTACTAAAATTTTATCTGTTTATCTTTTGATATTTCTCTTTGAGGTTAGAGCTTCTATTGTTTGCAAATGCTCAATTTTTTTTTATGCTTTTTCCAAGCTGGTTATAAATGTTTTCATTTGGACAAAATGACTTATGGCTAATATGGTTAATGGTTCAAAAATTTTAGTGTTTGTTGTATTCCATCTAAAATGCTCAAAACCTTTTAAGCAATTAGCTATAATGATACTCTGAAATGTCTAAAATGTTCATAAAACCAATTTTGGTGGTTTTTTTCTTTGCAATTTCTTTTGAAATTATACTCTTTTGCAATGATTTTCAGAATGAAGTTGTTAAAAAGGAAGCACAAATTTGGAATCAGTGATAAACTTTTCAGTTTTTACTTAGTAGGAAATTCTAGTGCTAATGTGTTCAGTTTGAGAGGAATAAAATGATTCTCAGATTTCAATGAAGTTATTGAGAAATAATGATATGTTACGATCTAATTTTTGCAAATAGACATACAGTTCACCTTGAGGCTATTTGCACTATTGGGTAATAAAAGAAAAATAATTCATTTTGTATCACAGTCATTTTTTACCCCTGTGACTACTTAAACATTTGTTCAAATGTAGCTGTTCTGAATTTCTAATAGTAACTAGTGTCACGTCCCTTTAGCCCTTGGAGTTTAATATAAGTGAGTATTAATGATTCCCAAACCCTGGGATATGTAGTTTATACTTCAGTGACAAGTAAAATGTCAAAATATATGGTAAATAAAAAAAAACAAAAACAAATACCCAACAAACTGAGAAACAAATAGAACAAAATAGAATTAAATCTAAAATTTAATTTTTAGACTGGTATAGTAATTGAATTTTATTTCAACCAAGTGATTTCAGTTGGGTTTAAGTGATTTCAGGTTTCAGGAAAGATTTCTATCTTCATCCTTCTCCAACATTTCTGCACATCTTCTAAGCAAGGCACTGACTACTCTTTGTTCCATTTTATCTTTTCTAGAATGTTTATATAGAAAACTGTCTTGAAAGAAGAGATAATATCTCCTTCCTCAGCGAGGGCAAATATACTTACTGTCCAATAAAATGAAGACAATACTTTCCTCCAGAACAAAAGGTAAATATGCTTATTAACCATTATAAAATATCCAAGATCTCTAAACTCGGAGTTCTTCTCCCATAACTTGCCTGTGTAGCTATCATCTGACCCATTTCACATAGCCGTGTGGGAATTGTGACTTAGGGAAACAGCTCAGGATGACTGATACTCTAGCTACTGCTATTGCTTTGTGTAATCCATCCTTCATTTTTGACCCAGGAGTCTTGTCTTCTGTCAGCATCCAAACTTATTGACTTGGAAATAGGGTAAAATCTCAGACCCTTCAGAGTTCTTGACAACAAACTAATTACTTACCCAGTTTAGCTGACAACCGAGACATTCTAGGACTATTACAATAGTTGTTTAATACAGTTATTCAAGTTGTATATTACACAGGCTGGTCTCTAGACCTATAGGCATGGTCTTACAATACTGGACTAATGAGTGTCACAGACATTCTATCTGGATTAGTTCTGCAACGATATTTTCATTTGAAAAAATATTGCAAAATTTTAGCTCTCTAGAAGTATTCATTAGGCCTAATTTTATCATCTATATGTAGTAAAACAAGGGACTTCACCAGAGATTCTATTTGTATTAAAAGACCTGATTTTTAGAGCAGTTTAGATTCACACTCAAAATGAGAAGAAGGTATAGAGATTTCCCATATATCTCTGTCCTCCCCCTCACACATACAGCCACTCATCTTTGCCTCACAGTAGAGTTGTGTACCTGTTGCAATGGATGAACCTACTTTCATAAGTCAGTGTCACCTGAAGTCCATAATTTACATTAGAATTCATTTTTGGTGTTGCACATTCTATAGGATTGGACAGATGTGTAATGACATGCATTTATCACTGTATTACCATACAAAATAGCTTCACTTTCCTAAAATTCTTCCATACTCCACCTATTGATCCCTCTCTCCCTGCAAACCCTTGATTTTTTTTCACCATCACCATAATTTTGCTCTTTCCAGAATGTTATATAGTTGGAATCATGTCATATGTAGCTTTTTATGATTGGCCTCTTTCATTAGTAATGTACATTCAAAGTTCTTCCATATCTCTTCATGGTTGGATAGCTCAGTTCTTTTTTAATGCTGAATAATATTTCATTGTCTGCATGTACCACAGTTTATCTGCTCATCTGCTGAAGAACATCAGATGATGTTTTGGCAATTATGAATAAACCTACTATAAACATTTGTGTGCACGTTTCTTTGTGGACATATTTTCAAGCCTTTGTAAATATCAAGGAGTATGCTTGTTGGGTCCTATGGTAAGAATATGTTTAGTTTGCCAAACTGCCTTCCAAAGTGGCTGTACAATTTTGCATTTCTATAAGCAATAAGAGTTCCATTACAGATGCTTGCCAGTATTTGTTGTTGTTAGTGTTTTGAATTTTGGCCATTGTGATAGGTGTCCAGTGATATCTCTTTGTTTTAATTTGCAGTATAATGATGATGTATGATGTACAGCATCTTTTCAAATACTTATCTGCCATTTGTATATCTTTTTTGGTAAGGTGTCCCTTCAGATCTTTTAAGTCAGGTTTTTAATTTTTTATTACTGATTTTGAAAGAATGCTTTGTTTATTTTGGATAACAGTCCTTTATCAGGTATGTCTTTTGCAAATAGTTTCTCCAGTTTTGTGGCTTGTCTTCTCATTCTCTTCAAGGATTTTTTATGAAAGAATTTTACATTTGAGTATACATATGGTTAATAAGCATAAAAAATTAAGATAGCCACACATTTATAATTATGATATTTAACCACATATGCTAACTCTTGATCTGTTTTTAATAATCTCTTTTGATTATTTTAGAAAAATTTCTCTACATTATAAATCTTTCATATTAACAACTTATATTCACATGGATTCTGGATTTTTGGATTTGACTAATGCTCTTTAAAGTTAGAAGATAAAATAAAGTCTCCGTCCTAAAAGAAATTACAGTGGGAAGACAGACCTGTAAAGCAAAATAAAATAAAACATATATCTATGGTAATCAAGTGATAACATGAGTGAAGTAAGTCAGGTATGTGAGAAACAACTGAGAGTTTTCACAAGAGTAGTTAATCAAAAAAGTTTCTGGTTCTAAGTACAAAGTGCTAACTGAAAAAAATGCACAATCTAAAAGTTGAGAGCTCTGAAGGACTGTCCTGAGGAGGTAAGGGAGGAGCCAGGATATACAGGAGTTGCACACACACACAAAAATAAATAAATAAATAATAAATAAATAAACAAACAAATAAATAAATAAAATAGTTTGAACATGAAAATATTCCTGTTAATTAAAGAAAATCTAAACACCTCAGGCCAATGAATTCAGCACTTTTCTATATATGGAAAGATGCAAGAGTCCGGGCTCATTGAAGTAGATCCTTTGATACGTACCTGAACTGTCTCAGGCCAGTATCCTATTTTCTCCATCCTGAATCCTCTCAGGATGCATTTTTGGGGGCAGCTGCAGGAGCTAATGCCGCCAATGGCTGAAACAACCTTTGTTTACTGATATGGCAGGCTATATTCTTTGTCCACAAAAGTATCATATACTACTTAGCTATAGCTAATTTTCTCTATGTAGTAACAGGTCATTTTAGTCTCAAGAGAAGCTAAAAATCCAGAATTTGGTGTAAACATTTCAAATTTTAGAATGTTTGCAAGCGTGATGTGGCCCAAACAAATCTACGGACTAGGTTAGTCCTTTCAGTTACATTCAACAGCTTCTAATTAACAAATTGCAAAATAATATAATATGGACTTTAATAATAGAAGCGTATATGAAGTGTGGTGGTAGCATGGAAAAGTTACATTAAAAAGGTAATCTTTGAAATATTCATCCTTGGTAAGACGTATAGGGACATTCCTTGGCATTGTTGAAATAAAGCAAAGGAACAACAGATGGAAAGTGTGAATGTTTAGGAGAAATCTCACAGAAAACTCTTCAATAAACTTATTAGTTCATTAGTTCATTTAATTTAAAAATCAGTAAGAAGACTTAAGGTACAGATCAATTGAGGTCTGGCTTCCTTCTCTGTGATTTTCTTTCTTCACATTCCATATGTCCATTTCTTCCTAAAGTTAAGGTTCCTCATGGTGATTAGATGTCTTAAGCAGA
The DNA here is from genome assembly GCF_054392235.1 of Sus scrofa. Lineage (NCBI taxonomy): Eukaryota > Metazoa > Chordata > Mammalia > Artiodactyla > Suidae > Sus > Sus scrofa. Next base: position 27,499,781 of record NC_139386.1, on the reverse strand, counting down.
TCCAAGTTTCACACAAATACACTGAGTGTCCAAGAGGAAGAGAAACTTCTTTTCTATCAATCTTTTTTTTTTTTTTTTTTTTTGGCTTTTTAGGGCCACACACATGACATAGGGAGGTTCTCAGGCTAGGGGCTGAATCAGAGCTGTAGCCACTGGCCAATGCCACAGCCACAGCCATGCCAGATCCAAGCCATGTCTGCTACCTACACCACAACTCATGGCAATGTGGGATCCTTAACCCACTGAGTGAGGCCAGAGATCGAACTCATGTCTTCATAGATACTAGTCAGATTCATTTCCACTGAGCCATGATGGAAACTTCTTTTTTCTTAATCTTCATCTAAATTCCTAGGCTTTAATCTTATTGGACCAAGTTATAACCTTTTGCTAATCTTGACCCTGAATCCTAATCCTGAGTCACTGTGGACAGAGGAAATGCTACTTACCAACTAACTAAATCCTGAGTTAAATATCCATCTGTGAACTAATCATTATGACTGCAGAGTATGATTAAGGTTAGTGGGATGGGGTGATTAAGACCTATTCTTCGAATTGGGTCTGGAGTCAATTCCACAAAATGACATGCTGTAACCCAAGGGGGGACAGGTGAAAAAGACACTAAGAAAGTATCTACCATCCACCACACTTCACTTCAGGTAGGCTGGATCCAGGTCACTGAGAACCCATCACTCTCTCTTATCTCTGGTTTCCTTAGTATCTGCTTTATTCTCAGTTACCAGGTTTAGGCAAAAGAAGCACTACTTTCTCCAGGCCAAAACACCCATTCTCCTACCTTAACAACACCAGGATAAGAATTGTTTTTTTTCCTCAGAGTTCTAATAAATGATCCATATGAATCCTTATTATACCAACTTGGGTCACACATCTGTACTTGGAATGAATTCTGCCAGAGCTACAAATGCTCATACTGATTAATCCTGGGCCACATAACATTCTTGGAGATAGATTTTTAAAAATATTTTTTAATTAAAGTATAGTTAATTTGCAATGTTTCTTCATATTTTGTTGTACAACAAAGTGAACCAGTCACACACAGTTCCCTGTGTTTACAGTAGGGCCCCATTGCCCATACATTCCAAATGTAACAGTGTGCATCCACCAACCCCAAACTCCCCATCCATCCCATTCCCTTCCCCCTCCACCTTGGCAATCACAAATCTACTCTCCTTGGCCATTAACTGTTTCTGTTTCATAGACAGGATCATTTGTGCCAGATTTTAGGGTCCACAAATAAGTGATATATGGTATTTGTCTTTCTCTTTCTGATTTACTTCAGTTAGTATGAGAATCTCTAGTTACCTCCCTGTTACTGAAACGACATTATTTTGTCCTTTTTTATGGCTTAGTAGTATTCTATTGTATATATGTACATCTTCTTAATCCATTCATCTGTCAAAGGACATTTAGGTTGTTTACATGCCTTGGCTATTTTGAACAGTGCTGCAGTGAACTACAGGTGCATGTATCTTTTTCAATAAAGGTTTTGTCTGGATAAATGCCCAGGAGTAGGATTGCTGGATCATATGGTAGTTCTATATTTAGTTTTCTGAGGGCCCTCCACATTGTTTTCCATAGTGGTTGCACCAATTGACATTTCCACCAACAGTGAAGGAGGGCTCCCTTTTATCCAAATCCTCTCTGGCATTTATTTGTTGACTTGTTAATAATGGCCATTCTGACCAGTGTGAGGTGGTACCTCACTGAAGTTTTGGTTTGCATTTCTCTAGTAATTAGTAATGTTGAGAATTTTTTCACGTGCCTGTTGACCATCCATATGTCTTTGGAGAAATGTTTATTTAGGTCTTCTGCCCTTTTATCAATTGGAGCATTTTTTTTTTTTTTTTTTTTTTTTTTTTTTTTTTTGCTGTTGAGTTGTACTAGCTGTTTGTATATTTTGGAGATTAGGCCCTTGTCAGTTGCATCATTTGCAAAGATTTTCTCCCATTCTGTGGGTTGTCTTTTCATTTTTTTTAAAGGTTTCCTTTGCTGTGCAAAAGCTTTCGAGTTTAATTAGGTCTCATTGGTTTATTTTTGTTTTTATTGACCTTATTCTAAGAGGTGGATCAAACAAGATGTTGCTGTGATTTATGTCAAAGAGCATTCTGCCTATGTTTTCCTCTAGGAGATTTATAGTATCTGGCCTTATATTTAGGTCTTTAATACATTTTGAGTTTATTTTTGTGTATGGTGTTAGAGAGCGCTCTAATTTCATTATTTTACATGAGGCTGTCTAGTTTTCCCAGCACCATTTATTTATTTATCTTTCTTCTACTGTATGTTCTTGCCTCCTTTGTCATAGAGTAGTTGACCATAGGTGCTTAAGTTTTTTCCTGGGCTTTCTATCCTGTTCCATTGATCTATATTTCTGTTTTTGTGAGATAGGTTTAAGGTCAGCTTTATTCAAATGGCGTGAACTTAGATTTTCAGCCAGGTAGATCCCCGAAGAAAAAGCAGGAAACACTTATTAAACAAAGAAAATGATTACTAGGCAAAACAACAACAACAACAACAACCCAAAGAAACAGACCTCATAGAAATGTATACAAACAAATTTCAATACAAAAAACAAAAATTTAATTCAATTGTTTTATGCCAACAAATTCAGTAACACATATATTTAATTGAATTAATTGAAGTTTATGTACTGTTTGTAATAAAACAAAAGGTTGCTTAGTATTTGGATACAACCAAATATTTGACCTGTATGTTCACTCAGAATAACTTCATTGTATTAACAAAGGATTAATTGAAAATAAAAACAATGGATTTAAAATCCTATAATACTTGGAAGGTGCTTGGAATTTAATGTTTCTTAAATTTATCAAGCATTCATTGAGATATATTAAGAAGGTCACAAAAATCACAAGGTAGATTTAATCTCAGTTTTGTCCTGAGTGTTTTTTTTTAAATTACTCAATGAATTTTATTACATTTATAGTTGTACAACAATAATCACAACCAAATTTTATAGCATTTCCATCTCAAACCCTCAGTGTATCCTCTCAACCCCCAACCTGTCTCATTTGGAAACCATAAGTTTTTCAAAGTCTGTGAGTCTTTGAAGAGACTATTCTGCAAAGAAGTTCACTGTGTCCTTTTTTTAGATTCCACGTTAGTGATAGCATTTGATGTTGGTGTCTCACCATCTAACTTCACTTAGCATGATAATTTCTAGGTCCATCCTTGTTGCTGCAAATGTTATTTCCTTCCTTTTAATGGCTGAGTAATATTCCATTGTATGTATGTACCACATCTTTATCCACTCCTCTGTCGATGGACATTTAGGTTGTTTCCATATTTTGGCTATTGTATATAGTGCTATAGTGAACATTGGAGTACATGTGTCTTTTTGAGTCATGGTTTTTCTGTGGATAGATGCCTGGGAGTGGGATTACTGGGTCAAATGGTAATTCTATTTTTAGTTTTTTTGAGAAATATCCATACTGTTTTGCACAGTGGTTGCACCAATTTACATTCCCACCAACAGTGTAATGGGGTTCCTTTTTCTCCACACCCTCTCCAGCACTTATTGTCTGTAGACTTTTTGACAATGGCTGTTTTGTTTTTTTGTCTTTAGTCTTTTTAGGGCTGTACCCATGGCATATGGAGATTCTCAGGCTAGGGGTTGAATCAGAGCTACAGCTGCTGGTCTATGCCACAGTAATGTGCAATCTGAGCAGCACCTGCAACCTATACCACAGCTCATAGCAATGCCCAGATCCTTAACCCACTGAACAAGGCCAGGGATCGAACCTGCGTCCTCATGGATACTAGTTGCATTCGTTAACTACTGAGCCACGATGGGAACTCCCGGCCTGAGTGTTCTTATTCACTTGACTGCAGGAGCCACTGAAAGTTTTCTTATATTTGAAAACATACTTCAAATATTATTTCTACTTGCATTAAATAATGCAAAACTTATGTAGCATTATATAGTATTATGATGTTAGTGACCATGTCAAGAACAAGGTTGATGAACTAAGAAAAATGGGCTAAAAGCTGAGGGGAAAAATGTCATTTTTTAGAAGTCTTCTTAATTCAAAATGTATTAATGTAATAAATGCTCCATGGAGTCTGATTAGTGGACCTGCTCAGCATAAAATCTTCACATAAGTCAATTTCCAGTTTAATTTTGAACTCCATCTTTAATAATTGCACCACTGATATATACATGACTGTTAAAATTCTTTTTGTCAATCCCATTAAAGATAGCATAATTCCTCAAAAAATCTCAAAAGGAAATGCTCTAAAAATATACATAAAGTACACATAGCTAATTGTGCACTTTAACATGATTCAAAGTTTGAAGCCTGTCTATTGTTGATCTAATTAAATTACATAAAAGTGTTTATCTATAGAAAGCTGACCCTTGTTAAATCATGGCTGCATTAACAATGGTGGCCATTAATTCCTATTAATTCTAGCTTTATAGCATATCTAGAATGAATCAAGATATTAACTCTAAATCAGGAGTTAAGGAACTCATCTTTTCTGATGCAATGGAGTTCTATCCTCTTATTCAGTAGGGCAGGGATGAGTATATATTACATATATAAAGTGTACATGTAATGTACATACATTCTGTATATTTAATTATTATATATAACATTATATATAAAGTTAATTACGTGTCTGCTTTTCCAAAGGACCTCTCTCCTTTGCATCATTTTAACTACCCCTTTACTAGTATTAGCTTTAATGAAGACAAAACTCTACTTAATTAGGAGTCGCTTAATGACATTTGTTGAATATCTCTAAGAAGTATAATTAAAAGAACTTATTCTTGGTAACTTTTAACTTTGTGTAGAGGAACAAATGTTTGTTAATGTGTGTGTATGGGGGAGGTACATGGAGAATATGTACATTGAAACATAAGATGAATAATTTATCGTTATTTTTCATTATTACCATTGTTATTATTTTGTTTTCACTTTTTAGTGAAAACATAAATGAAAGTTATAGATATTAGTAAAATTATACCCAGTAGCATGTCATTTTGAATGGATGAATTGTGCAAAAGGAAAAATCTCAAAAGGAAATGCTCTAAAATATACATAAAGTACATGTAGCTAAAGCTGTAAGCAGTGAAATAAATTTCCACATTTGTAAAATTTACTATAGGTCTCATAGTCCATGTTTTTAGGGACCCTGTCACAAGGCAAATGATTGAAAATGAACATTTCCAAAGAAATTTTAATGAGTTTTGAATCCTTTTAATGGACTGAACTGAGTGTTACTGGACCTCTGCATAGTAAGGCATTTTACAAATGTGAATGTAACCAATCTACAGTTTCCTAAGTATTCTAAGGGTAGAAATAAAGGTTTGATAGAGTATTGCCCTTTGGTCATTAACGTAATACTTTAAAATACACAAGTATTTGATTTTCTAAGCCACCACTGAATATTTCAGCAGAATATTGCCTCTGGGTGGCTTTTAATAGTGTTTTATGTGACATGATTGGCTATTGGCTTAGAAAAGAGATGAAAAATCACAAGAACATTGTGGATATTTTCTAGTCCAGTTGGCTTTTGGACTTTATTCCAAATGAAGCTTATTTCAAAGGCCTTTGAGAAAAAAGAAAATTACAAAGGCAGCGCCTGTTCAGTAAGGTTTAACAGAAGTTAAGTCTTCATACTGTCTTTCTGTTCTTTTTAGCTCTAAGCCCATGATTATTCTACAAGAAGAGAGGAGATAGGTTTTATGGAATGGTGAAATTGCAATGATCTTTTTTTTTTTTTAATTACTTGCTAGATCTTTTTCTTTTAGCAAAGTCCATGTGCATTTAGCTCTGTTTCAAGTAGCAATGCACTTCTACAACCTTTCTTTTTCTCCATGTGCACATGGAAATATATAAGCACAATATCTTAGAAGTGCTTTATATAATATAAATATGAGGATTACCTTTTGCACCAACCTTCTTCAGAGATATTCCTTTGTCACTCGAGTTCCTGGCTCTTTATCACTAGAATTTTCAGATCGCTTCATCCCTTCTCCCTCAAATGTATATTAAAGATTTTTTTATTGTGTAAAATACACATAAAATCTACCATATTGGTTATTTTATCTTATTTTACTATTTCATTCTATGCTTTTAGGGCCACACTCATTGTACATGGAAGTTCCCAGGCTAGGGGTTGAATCAGAGCTACATCTACCAGCCTATGCCACAGCTATAGCAAGGCGGGATCTGAGCTGTATCTGCAGCCTATACCACAATTCATGGATCCCCGATACACTGAGCAAGGCCAGGGATTGAACCTGCATCCTCATGGATACTAGCTGGATTTATTTCCACTGCGCCACAATAGGAACTCCCCATCTTAGCCATTTCAAGTATACATTTCAGAGATATTAAATACAATTGCAGTTTTGTGCTACCATAACCACCATTCATCTCTAGGGAGATGCACAAAAAGATCTTGTATAACTGAAACTCCTCTACCCATTGAGCAATAGCTTCTCTTCCCTTAGCCCTTGTAAAGCATCATTCTACTTTCTGTCTTTATATTTTTGACTACTCTCAGTACTTGATATAAGTGGAATCCTATATTATCTGTCTTTCTGTGACCGGCTTCTTTCACTTAGCATAACACCCCAAGGTTCATCCACGTTGTAGAATATATGTCAGAATTTCCTCTCTTTTTAAGACTGAATACTATTCTATTGTACGTGTATATCATATTTTTCTTATTTATTCATCTGTTGGCAAAGATTCTGGTTGTTTCCATTTCTTGGCTTATTCATTCATCCATGAAGGACCCTGAGTTGCTCCCACATTTTAACTATTGTGAATAATGCTGAAATAATCATGGAGGTACCAATGTCTCTTCAAGACCATGCTTTGACTTCGTATGAATAAATACAAAAGTAAAATTGCTGAATCATATGTTAATTCTATTTTTTACAGTTTTCAGGCACTTACAATCTGTATGCCACAGTAGCTGTGCCATTTTATACTCCCCCCAACAGTTTACAGAGTTCCAGATTCTCCAGCTCCTTGCCAACACATTATTTACTCTCTCTTTTATTTTTTATTTTTTTGTCTTTTTGCCTTTTCTAGAGCTGCTCTCATGGCATATGGAGGTCCCCAGGCTAGGGGTCTAATCGGAGCTGTAGTCACAGGCCTACGCCACAGCCACAGCAGCATGGAATCTGAGCCTCGTCTGCAACCTGCACCATAGCTCACAGCAACGCAGGATCCTTAACCCACTGAGCAAGGCCAAGGATTGAACCCTCAACCTCATGGTTCCTAGTTGGATTTGTTTCCACTGTGCCACAACGGGAACTCTCAATTTCCTCTCTCTTTATTTTTATTTATTAGTAGTCACCCTAATGGGTATGAGGTGGTATCTCATTGTAAGTTTGATTTGCATTTCCCTAATGATCAGTGATGTTTATCATTTTTTATGTGCTTATTGGCCATCTGCACGTCCTTGGAGAAATATCTATTCAATTCCTATGCCCATTTTGAATTGAGTTTTTTGTTTTATGTTGGATTGAGTATTAGAAGTTCTGTCTACAATTTGGATATTAATCCCTTATGACAGATGTGATTTTCAAATATATCTTCCCATTCTATGGGCTGCCTTTTTATTCTGTTGATAGTGTTTTTTGATGCACAAAATTTTAAGATTTTCATGAGGTCCAGTTTGTTTATTTTTTTCTTTTGTTTCCTGTGCCTTTGGCATTGTTTCCTAATCCAATCATTACTGAGTCCAATGCTGTGAAGCATGTTGCCCTATGTTTTCCTTTAAGAGTTTTATAGTTTTAGCTCTTACATTTACGTCTTTGATATATTTTTAGTTAATTTTTATAAATGACATTGAACAATGGTCCAGTTTCTTTCTTTTGCTTATGGATATCTAGTTCCCCCAGCACCATTAAAAGACTGAGTTTATCCATTAAATGATCTTGGTACCCTTGTCAAAAATCATGTGAGAGTGTATTTATGGACTCTATCTTCTATTCTATTTGGTTTATATGTTTATTTTTGTGCCAGTACCACACTCTTTGATAACTATAGCTTCATAGTTAGTTTTTAAAGCAAGAAGTGTGAAATTTCTAACTTTGAATTTCCTGGAATACACTTCAGGAGATAAGAGGGACTTACAACAATTCCCAGCCTTCTTGTCTCTATCTCTGAAATTAAAAGCAGTCATCAGCACAGACCTCCAGTATTTGGAGAATGGTTCCTTTTTGCCCATCTTGGTTCCTATAATGTGCATGCAAGCTGCTCCAGGAGTATGTGCACATATATCCACGCTGAGACTGGGGAATGGGATGGGTAACTTCTACTGTGCTAAGAGCCGAAACTGACTGAACATAACCACAATTTGCTGTCCAAGTTTTCCCCTGGAAGTTGCAAGCCTTCAATAGACTCCAGAGCTCAAAAATAGTTACATCTGTCAGATTTTGCCTGTGTAATTTTTGTCTAGGTAGAGAGACAGATTCCTAGTGTTTCCTTCTGTGACGTCTTCCCAGAATCCTCTTTAATATGTATTTAAGACCTAAACTAAAAGGGCTTCCATGAAATATGGTAACAAACTGGTTTGCCTTTGACGGAAGTGAAGTGAAAATGGTGAGGTAGAGTGGGTTCAGATTATCCTGTGCCACTCTCTCCCTTCAGGTGTGGCCTTGGGTAAATCTATGAAGAACAATTTTCTCACCAGTGGGGATGACAACAGTATCCACTGCACAGAGACCTTATGAATAATTGACAATGTAAACAAAGGCATTGTTACTAAAAAGTGGAGGTGGGCTGAAGCCCCTTTCATTTTTATTTTCCTTCTTACAAGGTGTCATTTGGAGAAGAAAATGTTCATGCAATCCAGCTGATTATTTGTAGACAACCTACACTCCCAGATTAATCCAGACCCAAATCAATCAAACAGCCTTCAGTGACTCTCAGAACACCACCCTCATTAAAAGATGCTATTAGAATGTGAACAATACATGTTCTCCCTTGTGTGTCTTATGATCTAGTTTCACATATATTAAAAACACAAAACTCCACATTCTAGCTGGAACAAAATTTCTTTAGTTACCTCAATCAAAAATAAATTCAGTGTCATAAGAACCAAGGGAGCTGAAGACAGTATTAAATTTCATGAAATGAAGTCACTTCTAAGAGTGATTTTCTAAGATCTAAAAATAGTAAGTTTCTTTTTGATGTGTCTTCATGGGTTTGCTACAAACTTTGGGAAATGTCAAGGCATGACATTGCAGTTGAATAGATTTCCAAATTGGTAAACACCAAACATACTACACATTTGACCTCTTTCTTTTCTAAATTTTTTTTGTGAAATAAATAAACAAACAAATAAAACCTACAAGTGAGATGCATTACAAAATGGTAAGCATAATTAAATACTGATTTTGAAGATGTAATGCTAACCCAATTCTAGATAACTAAATTGGATGAATTTGTTAAAGTCTAAGACGCATGGAAAGTTTTGTAATGTTTATGTAAAGATGTACCTCACATTTTTCCATTCTATTCATTACCTGTGTTTACCTTCCCAAATAATTCTTACATGACATTTCCCTTAAAAGATTCTCAATGCTTTTACCTTCCCCCATATAGGAGTTACTAATCATAACCGTGGGTAGAAAAGCTGAAAAAGATTTTGATAAACTCAAAAGCTTTGCCTTGACTGGGAAGAGCATAGTCCTAGGAGAATCTGTTTTCCACAAGGGTTAAAGTCCTGCTTAAATATTCACATTATGGTTATTTCTGATATGTTTCCAGTTAATTTTTCTTGGTGATTAAAACTGTGAGACTGTTTATCTTCTTATTTAAACTCAAAAGTTGAAAATACCCAGATGATAGCATCTGGAAACATCTGCACACTCTCTCAGAAATAGGACTCACCTCTAAAGAAAATGAAAACAAAAACAGGAATCAAGAAGATAGTTTTTATCTTAGGAAGTGAGAGCCACTTGCAGATCCTCAGGGACTATTGCTGCTGTCAGACTTTTAGCTCAGGGAGAAGTGAGTGAAAATGAATTTATTAGCTGGTTGGGGAATTGAGTTGCTTTTGTTCCCACACAGGCAGAGAGCATAGTACTCAATCTAAAATTGTTGTGCCTCACATAGTCTGATTTTTTTTTTCAAAACATAATGTTTCTCCTTCTTTAACAGTGACTCATTTTCATATGTTCCTTTATATGATTGCTACTCCCTTCAGTGTGTCTACTATGAACTTTCAGACTATTGGACCCCTATGTTTCTATTCTGTGATCTTGGACTGGGTGGAAAGAGATGGGAAATTTACAGGAATATGTACAGATTTCCACTATTTTTGTTTTTAATAGTATGCTGTGTTAGTAACTGTTAGTATGGCAGGACAGACCTCAAGGAGAATGTTCTAGTTACCAGGTACATGATTTCTCTAAAAGCCATTTAATAAACAATGGGCTAGATAGCTCTTCTTTCTCCACAATAGTATGTTCTCATTGGTTTTCAAAGGGCATTAATAAGATGCTCCAGAAATTATTTACCTGCTTTCATACACAGGCTCTTGATTTTTGTATCAGAGAGTTCATATTCCTTTTTTGTTACTGTGTATATAAGACACTATTGCTCCTCGAAATAGAGTGACAATTTCTATAACTACCTTAACAAAAGCATTATAAGTTATAGATATAATCAGTTATTAGGTAATTGAATATTATTTTCCTTGAATAATTAAAACACATGATATTCTATACCTTGTTTCATATTTAATAGGCTAATAAATTATTCTTATATTAATTACCTTATACATTTCAAAATTAATATATACAATATACATTAATAATGTAATTTTCTATCTTTGCCATTGATTGAGAACCTGGTTGCTTTGGGTATCAGTCCATGACAAGGGTCATGGCACAACTTCCTGGCACAGGAAATGACCTACAATGGAGACACCTTGAAAAATTTTCCCACCAGTACCTCATAAGGGAAGGACATAGTTGCCATTAGATACTCATGTCCTAGTGCACTCAATCCTTCATCCATAAACTGTTTACTTTAAATTCGTGAAAGAATAAATTCCCATTCTATTGCCTTATGACTTGAAATTTGATTTGTTTTGACCAAATAAATGTGAACAAAATTGAGGTAGTACTCATCTTAAGCCAAGACCTTAAGACTAACTATGTGTTTTCATTTCCCCTCTCGTATTCCTTGATTCTCCATGAAAAGGAAGCTGAAGTCTTCCAAGGAGAATGTGGAGACATATGGAGCTGAACTAACTCTCACTGAATACTGGAGACAGGTCCAGTCCATCCTGTAACAGAAAGCAGAGCTACCCTGGCTAACCTACAAATCTATGAGTAAAAAAATCATAATCATAATCACTGTAATTTCTGAGAGAATAGAACAGCTGGTTACACAGCAAAAGTTGATTAATACAGACAAAAATCTCCTCTCTAAAAATTTCTCCTGCTTCCTTGACTTTACAAACCCAATGTGCTCTCTCCTCTCACTGGGACTTCTAATATTTCTATTTCATCCAGACATTAGGACCTTCCTAGCTTAACTCCCAATTATTAAATTTTTCAAAACTGTTCTCTGGAATATTCTGGCCTTTTTTACTACCATGCCACTAATCTGAGTCTTGTAACACACTAAATTATAAAATATTTGCAACACAAACATATTTTCTATTGGCTGACTTAATAGGCATCAACAAAGAGTCATAAGTACAAAGATAAAACGTATGTAAGTATATATTCTAGAAAAACATATTTATGATGTTCTATTCTTCTCTAGTCTGTTCAACTGTATCTGTGGAGTTAACTCTGAACTCAATCACCAATTAACTAGTGAAAAGCAGCCACAATCTTAAGCAGAAAAAAAGTCATATGTAAAATCTACTAAATGTGTGTATATCTCTAACACACACAGAGTGAGAGACAAAGATAGAGAAAATTGGGAGTTTTCATGAGAGAAAGAAACAGACACAATTTAAAAATTCTTTAAACAATATTTTAAGGGTAGTGCTTGGTTTGTATGATATAGGTGGTAAGAACAATAAACTATACTTGGAAATTTCTTCTTTGGTCTGCAGAGATCTTGCCATTATGACTAACTGAATGTGGAATGGGCCACTTAAGAGTATAAGAAGATGTGATACATATATACAATGGAATACTACTGAGCCATAAAAAGAACAAAATAATGCCATTTGCAGCAACATGGATACAACTAGAGATTCTCATACTAAGTGAGGCAAGAAAGAGAATGGCCAATACCACATGATATCACTTATATGAGGACTATAAACCATGTCACAAATGATCCTATCTACAAAACAGAAATGGGTCATGGACATGCAAAGCAGATTTGTGGTTGCCAGGGGGGAAGGGGAAAGGAGTGGGATGGATGGGGAGTTTGGGGTTAGTAGATGCAAACTGTTACATTGGTTTCTTTGCTCACTTTGTATTCTGGAATAGTTTCTTTAATAATGTCTAAATGTTGAATTTTCTATATATAGTTATTTTAAGCATGTGCATGTTAAAATGCATAATGCTGCATATTTGTTACTTCAAAATTAAATATTGGCCATTTCTGGCAAATGGAATTGCAGCTGTCCTAATCTTTTTCAGAAACTTTTTCTTCTTTGCCCTGCTGATCTTCAGTGCCACATGCCATTCCTATATTATATCTGTTGAATCTAAATGGACTTATCTTTGTTCAAGGGCTTAAACTGCTTTTAGAGAGCCTTTTCCTATCTGGTATTTTCTGAAACTATAACTTCCACGTTTACGGATTTCTGTTGCTCTGGCTCTCACTGTTTCTAATTTGGGAGGCTGCAATTTTAAGAGTGTTTGTTTCTTTTAATAGATCTTGTGCAAAATGCCTACCTATAATACAGAGGTGACATCCTTCTCTGGCAGGGGAAGGGTCATTTGAGTTGTTTTGTATGTTGGCTCTAAGTGAATAGCTTTTCAGGATGGTCACCATCTGACAAAGCTTTTCCTGCTGTGCAGAAGTCATTGACTTGGACACTTACTGTGCTACACACAATCTTAAAGATTTCTCTAAGATGCTGCAGTCTGAGATATATTGTTTAACTATTTAGAGCCACTATATTCAGGCTACAAAAATGTTTTATAATCTTCAAACTTCTCATGTTGGAAATGTGATATATCATTATTACTATTGCAAACTCTTATTTATGCTTTTTCCCAGTTCGAGTTGGATGGGCAGGTGACCATCTATTGGAAAGGTCTTCCCCCTCAAGTTTTTGCCCAGTCTTACAATCACTAGCCCAGATTAAATCCACATCACATTTCTGTTATGTTGCAGTCAGATTCATTCAATTAAATATTATTGAACACATATTATGTGGCAGAAAATACAGACAATATGTGTATTATATATATGTATATATAATTTTCAATTGTATAGCATTATAATTTGACTTCTGTATACACTACAATGTATGCAGTATACAGCATACAATACATCAAAAGTTTAGATTACATTTATCACCATACAGTTGATCCTCTTCACCCATTTTGCCTACCTCCCAACCCTCTTCTCCACTGGTAATCACTCTTCTGTTCTCTATATCCATGAGTTTTTTATTTTGTTTTACCCGTTAACAACTTGTTTTCTTTTTTAAAATTACACATATGAAAGAAATCATAGGTCTTTCTCCATCTGACATTTACTTAGCGTAATATCTTCAAAGTCCATCCATATTGTCTCTAATGGTAGGATTTCATTCATTTTTATGACTAAGTAGTATTCCCATATGTATATATACCATATTTTTATCCATTCATACATCAATGGGCATTTAAATTGTTTCCCTATCTTGGCCATTGCAAATAATTTGGTCATGAACACAGAGTGCATAAATATTTTCAAATTAGTGTTTTCATTTTTAACATTTTTTGTTCTCTTTCTGTTTTAAATTTTTTGGGGAATCTCCATACATTTTTCCATAATGGCTGCACCAATTTACAGTCCCATCAGCAGTGGAGGAAGGTTTCATTTTCTTCACATCCTCCCCAACATTTGTTATTTCTTGCTTTTTGTGTAATAGACATTTTAAAGAGTGTGAAGTGATATCACACTGAGATTCTGATTTTCATTTCCAAAATAGTTAGTGATGTTGAACATCTTTTCATGTGCCTGTTAGTCACCTGTACTTCTTATTTGGAAAAATGTATATTCACATCCTCTGTTGATTTTTTAATCAAAATTTTTAACTGTGAGTTGAGTGAGTTCTTTATATAATTTGGATTATAATTTCTTACCAGATATACAATTTACAAATATCTTCTCCCATTCAGTAGGTTAGATTTTCATTTTAATGATAGTTTTCTTCATTGTGTAGAAGCATTTTAGTTTGATGTAGTCCACATTGTTTATTTTTCCTTTGTTTTCTTTGCCCTTTGGAGTAAGATCCACAAAAAGACCACTAAGATCAATATTAATGAAGTGACTGCCTATGTTTTCTTCTAGGAATTTTATGGCTTCAGGTCCTACATTCCAGTCTTTAATCCATCTTGAGATAATTTTTATGTATGGTATAAGATAATGGTCTAATTTTATTCTTTTGCATGTGACTGACCCGTTTTCTCAACATCATTTATTGAAGAGACTCTCCTTTCTCCGCTGTGTATTATGTGTTCCTTTGTTGTAAATTTATTGTTTATATATATCCAAGTTTATTTCTGGGCCCTCAGTTTTGTTCCATTGATCTGTATGTCTGTTTTTATGCCTAAACCATACTGTTTAGGTTACTATAGCTTTTCAGTACAGTTTGAGGTCAGGGAATATGATACCTTCAGCTTTGTTCTTATTTCTCAAGACCACTTTGGCTATTTGGGATCTTTTGTGGCCCATACAAATTTAGTAATTATTATTTTTTTAAGTTCTGTGAAATATACCACTAGAATTTTGATAGGGATTGCACTGAAATTGCAGATTGTGTTGGGTAGTATGGACATTAACAATATTAATTCATCCAATCCATGAACACGTAATATCTTGTCATTTATCTGCATCTGTTTCAATTTCGATCATCAGTGTCTTACAGTTTTCAATGTATAGGTATTTTGTCTCTGATTAAATTTATTCCTAGGTATTTTATTAGTTTTGATGTAATTGTAACTGGGATTTTTTTTAAAAAAATTCTCTTTCTGGGAGTTCCTGTCATGGCTCAGTGGTTAACGAACCTGAATAGGAACCATGAGGTTGCGGGTTCGATCCCTGGCCTTGCTCAGTGGGTTAAGGATCCCGCGTTGCCATGAGCTGCGGTGTAGATTGCAGACACAGCTCGGATCCTGCATTGCTGTGGCTCTGGCGTAGGCTGTTGGCTACAGCTCTGATTAGATCCCTAGCCTGGGAACCTCCATATGCTGCAGGAGCGGCCCAAGAAAAAGGCAAAAAGACCAAAAAAAAAAATTCTCTTTCTGATAATTTGGTATCAGTATACAGAAACATCACAGATTTCTTTACACTGATTTCATATCTGGTGACCACTGGCCTTATTTATTAATTCATTTTAACAATTTTTTGGTGGAGTCTTTAGTATTTTCTATGTATAGCATCATGCCATCGTCAAACAGTGACAGTGTTACTTCTTCCTTTCTAATTTAGATGCATTTTATTTCTTTTTCTTGCCTATTTGCTATGGCTAGGACTTCCAGTACTATGCTGAATAAAAGAGGCAATGGTAGGCATCACAGTCTTGTTTATGATTATGTTAGCTGGATTTGTCAGATATAGCCTTTTTTGTGTGATGAGATATGTTCCCTCTACAATAATTTACATTAATTATATTGTGTATTATTACAAAAGTACCCTTGGAAGGACTGCACATTATTACTGTTATGTTTTAAAAGGTAAATATTACTGAAATTGTAGCTTTATAGCAGTGATTCTCAAAGACGGTGCCCAGGCAAGCAGCATCAGCACCATCTAAGAACCTGTGGGAAACACCCTACTGTGCCAGAAACTAGGGTGGCTCCCAGAAATACGTGTTTTAACAATTCCTAAAGGTGATGATGCTAGAGTTTGAGATACACTATTTTATAACATGCCAGTGATAGAGAGAAAACAGGAGAATCTGGTGGGGGTGAGAGAAAAGAGGGATGAGTTTTGATGTTGTAAGAATATAAGAAAATAGTGTACATTTCCCCCATGGAAGCAGAGGGCCTTCCAGCAACCCTTCAGTTAAGGTGCATGAAGAGCATGGATTTTAGCACCTGGGTGGAGGGTGTCCAGATGGAGAAAGATTTAAACAATAAAAAAAGAATAAATTGAAAGACTACTAAAAACTAATTTCAGATGCTGTCATTAGTTGCTCAGAGATGGTTGGCTCAGCAGTGAATGCTGCTGACATTTGTGCCTCAGTCTGTTCTTGTAAAACATTGCAATGTCCCTCTGCTTGTGGAATCCTAAGTACAATGCATGTTCTAGCAGATGCTTTGATATTATACAGTCTTTATCCTGACATAACCAATATATCTTTCCATTGGCTTTGTTCCCCAAATTTCCTTTTTTCGTTAACTTGTTTCACTGAAGGTAATTCACATACTAAAGCTGTAAAAAGGATAGGACAACATAACTGCCAAAGAGACTTTAACTTGGTTGGTGGAATTATTCTTTGTGGGCCTCCTGAAAGACAATTTGGTTTTCTTCAATGCCATTTGTTAGGGATGTGCTCAGGGAGTAAAAGTCAGTATAAATTTTATTTCATTACTTATGATGAAAATCTTTGGCTGTGTAAATGGTTTCTTCAAGTTGCAAAAATTTTTCATTACATTCTTGCTATTTTTCGTCAGTTCGCAGTGCTTGCATTGCCAGCATACACTATATAGAATTTCTCCTGTGAGAGTCTCATTAACTTACATTAGTGTTCAAGCCATTAAATTTGGATTTGGAATATAAAAAGAAAAAAACGTATAAAATCTTTTTTTTTTTTTTCATTTTTGATTGCGTGTGCCCATCCAGATCTCTCCCTCCCAATAGCACAGGCCTTCATGGTCACTAATGCATGCATTCTTTTTAAATTACTACTTGTAAAAGTTTCCAACTACACTTCCAGATTAAATCATATCATATTGATTTTAAATAAAAACAAATCATTCTTCATTTACTAAATGAATGCATCTTAGGGACTCTCAATAAATATTAATTAAACTATAGTTAATGCAGTTGATTCTCTTTGAATTATACAATCTGCATTTAGACAAAACAAATGATTAGAAGTAATGGTAGCTGAATTTTCTTTGGAAGGAACATAGACCTATGCTTGGATGCAGTAAAAAATGAGAGCAGTGTTTAAGTGGCAGGAGCCAAGGGGAACATATACATTAAATCACAAATCCAAATTTGGTTAAGAGTGAGAAAAATGTATAATGTTGTCCAATAGCTTAATAAACTATAGTTAATTTTTCTTCTTTCCTTCCTTTTTGTTTTTTATTTTATTTACTTACAACCACACATCAATTATGAAAATGCACTGTAGTAACAAATTGTTTGTGAAATTAGAATTTTTTTAAAGTTAAGTTCTAATTTTTATATCTGGCTTTGTATTCTCAGATGAGTTGTTTTACATCAAGGATTTTTAGTTTTCCCTTTAGTAAAACATCTGTGAAATTCATTTTAGAAAGATAGTGTTTCATCTATTCATTCTTCATTCAGTAGCATTTATTGATTGTCTACTATGTTGCAGACACTGCTATGTCTGTCTAGTAGATGCCTGTGATTCCTTAATATGTAGAAGACATTTCTAGAAACAAAAGAGAAAATGTATGTAAAGAAGAAGTGGAATGATACCTAAGATTTTAAATAACTAAGTGCATTCTCATAATGCAATGAGTGATATAGGAGTCATTATAGACCCATGTTAAAAACTGGAGAACTGAGGCTCAGAGATATTAAGTGACTTTTTCTAAGTAATGCAGCTTCAAGGTGGCATAGATGGAATATAAACTTAGCAAATCCTACTCTAAAGCCTAGAACTTTAATTATATTGCCAAATGGACACATTCTAGAAAGTGAGCATGCTTTTAATTGTATATGTATAGTCTATACACTCATAATCCACTTAGTTCTAGGGTTTTTTTAAGGTGACATGCATATAAATAATTAATAATTCCAGACTTCAAGTATATCTCAGGCCTATATCTCAGGTATATGTGTAGACACATATATGAAGTCCTATGGAAATGTTAGTAGGGTGAAATCAACTACCTAGGAAGCTCAAATAAGGTGTGGTGGCAAAGGAGCACATATTTTAACTATATATAGAAAAACACATGGTATTTACCAAGAAGGGAAGGAGGTAACATGAGGGGAAAGTATTCCAGGCACATTAGAATGTATGAAAATGCTCAAACCTTGGAGTTGCACTGCTATAGAATACAATGCTTATTGGGATGTAAGAATCACTTTGATTAAAAGGGAAGAACACTTAGCAAGAGAAAGAGGGTGTTCTAAAGTCAATGTAAGTGTCCATGCAAGAAGCTGCATTATTGTCTCCAATTATAGATGTAGAAATTGACATATAGAGACATTACCATTTAATTTCTTGGAGCGAATGAAAGTCAATAACAAAAATTCTTCTAAGTCTAAATCTAAAATCGTGGTCAATTGTGGAAAATCAAATTTATCAGTATGTGAGAGAAAATCTTAGAAAGCAAGGAAAATCATTACTCTCTCCATTTGTCTGATCATAAAATGAAGACATATGGGCTAGGTGATAGAAAGATTGTATGATTAAGTGGCTACTTGGCTGGTCATTTCAAGATATTAAATAACAGATTACTTCACTGAGGATATCACTCTGATTCAGCCACACAGGCTTTCTTTTTTGTTTTGAAAAGGCCAAGAAAAATTTCATCCCAAGCTTTGCTGTCTTCATCCAGATATTTTTCACGGTTTTCTTTTACTTCATTTATGTGTCTGTTCATATGTTACCTTAGGAAAGTCCTTCCTCCCCACTTATTTAAAATAGATACATTTACACACAAATCATATGACCATTGTTAACCTAAACAATAAAACAGCCAATTATCTGCAAAACAAGTTTTTTGTTTGTTTGTTTGTTTTTGGAGCAGCAAAGTATTGCAATTTGGAACATGTAACTTTGACAAGCCAGATGCAAGTCAAGTAAAATGAAAGAGAAGAAAATCTTTATAGAGGAGAACAGGAAGTTGGGAGGGGCCGTTATAAACAAAAAATTCATTGGAAGAAACTGGGAATTCAAAGTATCAATTCAAAATATTGTTGCTTTTAGTTGTCTGAGTTGTGACAGTCTCTCATTGGCACAGCTGTTGCTAGGCGAGGAGAAAATCTTTCTTACTCTTGCTGGCATAGTAAAGTAGTGTCACTTCCTCCTGGAGTTGCAATATACCTTTCTTCCTGTTGGGATCTGTACTGAAGTCAAGTGTTGTGTGTATGAAATATACCCCTTGGGCCTCCCAACTCCATCCTAGGGAGGTTTCCTTCTAACAATTTTCACATCATAGTTTATTTTTTTGTGTAGAACTTAACAGTATCTGCAGTTATATTATATATTTGTGTCCACCAAAAGTTTGAGGACTTTTACTACTGTAATACTTTTGGCACCACAAAAGTGCCTGGAACACAGTAGGTGTTCATTAATGATTTCCTGAATGAATGAATGTTTGAATCCACCACTGAAATGGATATCTTGTGAAATTGTGCAGAATTGTCCTGTTTTAATCAGTAATTACATAAAGATTTACATGGCAGCTTATCAAAAGCATGGGAGGAACTTCTGGAAAGATGGCAGAGGGAGTAGATGTGTTAGGAAAAACTGTGCAATTTTTTTAACACGATGCTTGGAATATAGACACAATAAAGAGAAATTCTCTTTACCATATGCCCATGAAGTCATTTAAATCAAATAGGTGGATAACACAAAACTGGGAAAGAATCCCTAATGTGATGCATGGGAGTATTATGGTTCAGAAAGATTTTGAAAAGATGAATTACATCTAAGAAAATAAAATATAACAGGAAAACTGTAAAAACTACACTTAGATCTTTTAAAAAATTGCATAAATACAAGGTGTATGAAAGTACAATTAAAAGTAATTCATAATGAAATAAATTTAGCCTCACCCAGACAGAGATTTCAATAAACAACAAACACTGTAATAAAGCTATTATAAAAATTAATTCAATATTTGGCTTTTTAAACAAAAGCATAGAGTATAAGAACAGTGATAATTTCTCCATTATATTCTGATTTAAATATAGCACATCTAAAATATACTCTTAAAGTTAAGGCTTAATTTAAGTATTTGAAAGTATGTTATTTGGGAGCATGGAAAAATGAATCCTGTATTGCCTTGAAGTTGAGAGCTAAGACCAACAATGTTTGGTCTTAGTTTTTGTTTTTAAGTGTGAAATAGGATTTAAATCTCTATAAATCCAAACTAATCACTCTTAACATCATTTTCCACAAAGTACTGATCTCTATCTCTGAGTGTCCTTAGTAGAGTTTAGATGGCCATATTTAAGAGTAGTTTAGACATTCTGCATGAAAGATGGGATGAAGGCATTTGCAATTATAAATTTCTGTAAGAATGAATTACATTTTCTGGAGCAGATTCCAGAAGAACAAGAGAATTGCAGTAAGTAGATGACTGTGAGAGTGTGTTTGGAAGAAGAAAATTTTAGAGTTTGTGATCTTGGAATGGCAAACATTCTGAATGATTTACAAGGTTTGTTGTGAGACTGCTTGTTGCTTTTATGAAGCTGAAGAGAGGTGATGCAGAGTCCTATAGCTGAAGTTGGTAAGGAAATGTGAGACCATACTGGTAGGTAGAAAAAGAGGGTGAGGGTGGAATAAAGAGGTAAATTGTGACTTGGTTTACTAAAACTATTAGACTCTCGCTGAAATGAAGGTAAGTAAATGATCCATTTATGATTGATGTGGAAATTTCAAAAAGCCCCAGGTTGTAGCAGAATTTTCCAATCATCTTCACAATCATTTTTGGAGAGTGGAGCATGGAGGAGTAGGTATTAGAGATGATTTCAGGAGACAGATGTGTTAGAATGAGTAATGTTTTCTTGGAAATAAATGGGTGGAACTCTTGTGAAGAAGATGACGGTGATAGATGATTTCATTGAAATACAGTGGAAATATCAAAAGAATCATATTAAAAATATGAAAAGGCCCTGAGTTGTATGGTCACTGAGCTATAGAAATTTCTAGAGAAAGAGAGAGAAATTTGCACTCAGGATAGAAATTAGAGATCATAGGATGATGGACATAGTGAGCTGGCAAGGGGGCTAAGGAGATTTTTAAAGAATGTATCTCTTTAAGGTTGATGTGGAAATTGCTGAGCAGACTTATTTTTGCAACTATTTTGCAATATCTCCTCAAATGCTCCTGGTTATGTCAATATTTATTTGAGAAAATAACTTTTTGGGTCATTGGAAAAGGCCTTTGCTTCTTAGGATGACCAGATGGGATAACAGAAATAATGGCAGGTTTTGACTGCTAGAAATAAAGATTAGTGAAAGCAAGCAGAGTGACTGAAAACTTAAATAACATATAGTTAGCTTGAGAAGACATTGTGGCTGTATGTGAGAGAGCAAAGTTGTGCTTTAAAGTCAAGCTAATTGAGTAATGGGCATTTTCATTACATGTTAACAGTCATAAATAACATCTTGCTTTTTCTCAAATTCCTCTTGCACTGTGACAAAATATAGTGGTTATATTATACACTAGATATATTATACATTATGTGTAAAGTATAGTAAAATATAATATTTAAAGCCCAGAATGTGGAGTCAGACCTCCTGGGTTTAAATCTAAGTAACATATCTGCTCCCACCTAAATTTGGGCAAGATATTTAACATTTCTGTGACACAGTTTTCTCATTTGCAAAATGGAATTAATAGTAGTACTCACCTTTAAAAGTTATTGTGAGAATTAAAATGAATTTATATATGTAAAAACAAAGAAACAAACAAACCAAAAACACCCTCCCCAAAAGAAAAATAAAAAACCAAAATCCTGGCACTTAACGAATGATGTATATGAGATAGTTGTTAATATTCTGAATAGCTGATCATTTGGACTAGAGTCACTTTTAATATTTTCCATTGCTGTTGAATCTTATTGCTATAGGTCTTGGCAAGGTGTAATAGAAATGAATTCAGAACCTCTTAGTTTAAGATTTCCCAAGGGTCTTAGTTTATCATAGCTATTTTCTTTGAGGCACAAATAAGTAGATGATTTATCTTTCATTTACTTGCTCTGATAAGACTGGCACAATGAATAATAATTTTAAAAAGTGTTTTTATCTATCTTGCTTTTCAGAAATGTCTGTACTCTTTTTGTTATCAGAGATCTTAAATGTTGGAAGCTTGTTTTCTTACATTATTAAAGTTCTCCATGGCATCTAAAATGCCCTTTTACTCTAATTTGATCATTCTTAGTATTAGTCCTCAGTAACTTAGAATCCATATTTCCATAAATGCAATCAAATCATCTCCTCCTTCAGAATTCACTGACCCTGGAGTCTGGCAATACACAATCCACTTTGGTTTTTAAGCCACTCAATCTTGTTTAGCAAACTTGATTAGATTCTATCATCCTACTCATTAAAGATTCCATCTGTTTAAAACTTCATTTGTTTATAACAAAATTTCTTTCTTGCTCTCTGCTTTTTTTTTTTTACTTATTCACTTTTTGAACTTTGTAATCCCAAACATTATCTGCAACATGTTTTTTTTTTTTTTTTCTTGTTTTAAAAAACAGTAGTTTAATTTTTCTTCCTGGAGAAGTTAAATCATTTACATCAAGAATTCCAGACAGGCTGCCCCACTTGGTTAAGTATAAGCCTGGGCTAAAATGAAATCTAAGGGGCATACATCAGGGGCCAATGGGTTTAGTTAAATAATCCAAGAAGTAGTAGGATGGGAGGATTGAGAAAACTGCTACCAAAAAATTAGGCAGGGGAGCTTTCATAAATTTAACAGAAACATTTGTGTGGAGGGAGAAGCTTTGGAGATAGCAGAGAAGAAAGAGAATATTCTAGTCCTTAAAATGAGCCGTGATCTGGAGTTTCCTGATGGCCTAATGGTTAATGAATGACTCCTCTGCATTGCCAGTGCTGTGGCTCTGGGTACTGCTATGGCCCAGGTTTGATCCCTGTCCTGGGAACTAAAAGAGCCATGATCAAGGCAGGTAGTATGGTAGGATGCATATGAGGTTGGAATCAGGATCTTTTGTATTTTTTCTTTTTTTGGCTGTGCCTACAGCATGCGGATGTTCCCAGGGGCTGGGATTGAACCCATGCCACAGCAGGGACCCAAGGGCTGCACTGACAATGTCATATCCTTAACCCACTGCACCACAGGAGACCTCCAGAATCATTTGTTTGCAAAAACCAACTCAATCAACTCACTCCCTGATTAAGTTGCACA
The DNA here is from genome assembly GCF_054392235.1 of Sus scrofa. Taxonomy (NCBI): domain Eukaryota; kingdom Metazoa; phylum Chordata; class Mammalia; order Artiodactyla; family Suidae; genus Sus; species Sus scrofa. The sequence continues at coordinate 27,476,336 of NC_139386.1, read as the reverse complement.
AAGTCTCTAAACTTAAAATTACTTTTCTATGAGATGGGAAGAAGAACATCTAACACTGAAGGTTAAATTAGATTTAATGGAATTCCTGATTTTCTCTAAGAAATACTTATTTCTCCTGGAGGGGTCCACATTTTTCTGGCTATCTGAATATGATTGACTGCCATTGCTTTTAGAGTATCAGATTTCAGCCTTACCTCTTTGTTCTACCTCTTGAAGACATTTGACCTCTCAGAATGTTTCAAGTGCCACATGGCTGATTCTGTTAATGTTAGGCTTACTGTTAATCTCCTCATCGAGTCCCTTACTGTTCGGTCCCTCCCTAGTACTATATGTTTCTATTTTTCCTCATCTAGTATATACTAGTAAATAGTATATATTTATATTTTTAATTATGTTGTTTATTTATGTACATATATATTTTTTCTCTCTCGCTGAAATGAAAGGTCCTTGAGAATCTATATCTCTGTATTCTCAAATTCTACAGCTATATCTCTGCGCTCTCAAATTCTACAGCTCCCCTTTTCACAAAGTGGGAAATCAATAATTAGTTGAACTAATGATTAACTTACAAATATGTATAAAGTGCATGACATATTAGTTATTCCAGATAAAACTATTGTTGTTAGGTAACAAGAAACAGTAATCTAGGGAGAGTTTCAAATAGCTTAAATAATAAGAAATAACTTACTGTGCTTCCTTGGGACTGTTGGATGGCTCATATTCATGGTACTAATTCTTGCTGTATGAAATATGAGACGTGAGATTGTCAGGGACCTGTTTTGGATAAATGATACAAATAAATCAGTAAATACATACTGATCACCAATTACGTGCAAGGTATATAGAACAAAAAGATGAATAAGAAATTGTTCCTGTATACAAATAGTTTATAATAAACAACCACATAATCTTAAAACATAAAGATTTAGAAACATAATTAAATAATGAAATAAATCATTAGAGCCCTTCCTTGATGTTTTACTTGTAATTATGACTAAGGCCAATTGCTTAGCACATAATAGTGACAGAGAGGTTGATGGTTGTTGAAGATTTATTGGCCACCTATGAAAGCAGGAACTAAAAGAAATTAGATTCTAGTATTCAGCCAAAGTAATAAGATCTGCTTTTTGGTGCAAATGGATTAGTGCATATCTCTAATTCACTAAAATGTTTTAAGTTCTAGAGCTTTCTGTAGCTCACGCAACTAATATCAAAATATCTTACCACAGTATCTGGTGTCAAATCAGTTTTCAAAAAATATGAGTTAAATTAATTACTAAATAAAAATACAGACAACCAGAAACTTAGATTCCCATGGTTACCTTTTGAATGTGGATCTCAAAGTCAGAGTGTCAGAGTTGGATGGTGAATCATGAAGAATATACTCCAACTCTTATTTTATACTAAAAAATGATACAAGATAGCAAAGCAACTTATCCAAGTAAGTTGAAGAGCTGGAAATCCAGAGATTTTTGGATCACTATAGAATATACTTCTCATCATATGACATTGCCAAAAATTTCACTGAAGAAATGGCATATTACTTAGGTCAGATGTTCTGAATGTAAAGAATAGACTAAGCACTATTGAATATAGTGATTTCTAGAGGGTGAGAAATTATAAAATCATTATATATTATAAAATTCTGTATGGAATTTAGCTGTCTAATGGAAGTGCACATCAGTAGTAAGGAAGTAATAAGAAATATATGTTTTTCTCAAAGAAAATCTTTTAGTTATTGTGTAAAGTGAATTTTAAAGACTTTAAATTTGTAGATCTAACACAAATAGGGGGAAAAAAAGTCTATGAAACGTGGTAAACCAGATGATGGGGGCAGGAAAAAGTGCTAGTTGTTTTAGGTGATACAGACCGTAGGGGTATGAGAATGAGAATTTGACTTTGGAATAGAGAAAGCTGTGAGGCCAAAATGACACAGATTAAAGAGACAAATATTTACTTAGATAGAACAAAATACTCGAAGAGTACACTTTCAAGCAAAAGGTAGTAAGTCTAGAAAGAATTTGCATAAGAGAATTAAGCAATGACTAAATATAAATTCTGGAGAGGAGAGGAAACAGAGCAATAAAGACACTAGATATTTATATATCAAAGTAGGTAAGCAATTGGCATTGGAGTTCGACCATTCTCTAATGTACATAAAACGTTTCTTCCTAGGAGTGGGATTGAAAATAGCGCTCCAGATCTAGTGGAATCAAGATGCTTCTTTGGTTATTACAACTTAAATGTCAAGAGGGATAAAAGAACTCCATTATGAGACTTGGGCATACTGAGTACTCACAGGTATAGTAGTTGTTCCACTAGAGAAATTGGTATCAAGGTAAAAGACTAGTATTAGAGTAAAGGAAAAAGAAATTCTCCATGTAAGTAAACACCTATGTACCTCAAGCAAAGGTCATTCTCTTAGCAAGAGCCAAGGCAACAGCAGTTTGAGAAGAGCAGCCAAAGGAAGTCATAGAGGAGGGTGGGCTTTTGTAAGCCATTGAGCTGAGTTGAAGAAAGAAATACTAGGTCTTTTTGTTTATCCATATGTTACCTTTTAAAGTTTGTATATTTTAAATCTGTTTTAAAAATATACATGATATATTAGTACAAGCATAAAGCTTACACAGCATATTTATACAAACATATATTTGTGGCATGGGACTAAATATCTTCTCAACTGATATTGATTTGGGATCGTAAAGCCTTGGATATACTAAAATAATAAGAAAAGGCTAATGGTATCTAAGTCAGGCAAACTTTAATTCATATTTCACATTAGTTCTGAGAACTTGGAAATTCCCATTACTTCTCTGAAAATTACTTGTCTCATCTTTAAAATGGGACTAATGAAAACTACCTTAGAGCATAAACTAGGTGTGTATGTGTGTGATATAGTGGGCATTCAATTTATGAAAATCACAAATATCTTACTTAAATCCATTTTTTTTTTTTTTAGCACAACACCCACAGTATATGGAAATTCCCAGGCTAAGGGTGGAATTGGAGCTGTAGCTGCCGGCCTACAGCACAGCCACAGCAATGTGGGATCTGCACTGCATGTGTGACCTACACCACAGCTCACAGCACTGGTGGATCCCTAACAAACTGAATGAGGCCAGGGCTCAAACCTGTATCCTCATGGATACTAGTTGGATTCATTACTGCTGAGCCACAATGGAAATTCCCTTAATTAAATCCATTTTAATTAGTACTGTGAGAAAATAATGACCAATAATCAGAATATTATGCACTGTTCATAATCAGGTAAATCTAACAAGGTCTATTATGGAATAGATTTTTATAGAGTTTTGTACAAAATTTTGTACAAAAATCATCTATTACCATAAAATTCTCCTAGCTTTAGGCTATTAAATCTACCTTGAGGAATTTATTCTAAGCATCTAATTTTAAAAAGAGAAGAAAAACACATGTATGATAATGTTTGTTGTTTGGTTAATTATTATAGTAAAAATGTGAAGCAATCCATCAGAACAGGAAATTAAGTAATCCTGAATACTAACATGTGGGGAAAAGTCTATGCTATAAAGTTAAATGAAAGACTTGTTTTGTGAGCTAATGGTTTATCTGTCTTAAAGAGTATATCATGTAAGCTTGGGAAAACTCTATTCTGCTGATTTTTTCTGATATTCTATTGAAAGTGGTGTATTGAGGTCCCTTTATACTCATTAGATATTTTCCAAATAGGCCATACATATGGTTAGAAGGTATATGAAAATATGCTCAATGTTACTAATCATCAGGGAAATGCAAATCAAAACCTCACATCTGTTTAGGATGACTATTATATTCAAAAAGAAAAAAGAAAAGAAAACAAGTATTAGAGAGGATGTGAAAAGACCGTAACCCTTGTACACTGTTGGTGAGAATGTAAATTGATACAGACACTATGGAAAACAGTATGGAAGCTCTCAAGAAAATTGAAGAATAGAACTACCATATGATACAACAATTCCACTTCTTGGTATATAATGAAAGGAACTGAAATCAGGATCTTGAAGAGATATTTGTCCTCTTATGTTCATTGCAGCATTATTCAAAAGAGCCAAGATAGGAAGGCAATTCTGCCATAACATGGAGGAACCTAGAGGACATTATGCTAAGTACAATGTCAGTCACAGAAGCACAAATAATGCAAGATTCCATTTATATGAGGTATCTAAAATAGTCAAACAAATATAAACAGAGAGTAGAATGGTGGTTAACAGGAACTAAAGGGACCCATTGCTGTTCAACAGGTGTAAAGTTCAGTTATGCAAGATGAATTAGCTCTGAAGAGCTGCAGTACAACATTGTGCCTGTTGTTAAGAATATTGTATTACATACTTAAATTTTGTTAAGAGGGTAGATTTCATATTAAGTCTTCTTACCACAATTAAAGGGTTTTTAAAGCCAAATTAAAAAAAAAACAAACTATAGTTGTGTATAGCATATGACTATTCCAGTGATGGAAATGTTTTTGGAAAGGAAATGGATGAAAATGCTAACAGTTGTATTAGGACAGCAGACAAATGAGAAATTTTCTTCATTTTTTCTCATTTTACCATTTAATTATATTCTTTTATAAGATATATCTTGAAAGTAAGATGTAGGAAAAGTATGCCATTTTTCTTTCCCCTTCTTTTGGGAAATAGCTCTTTCTTTGCTCCATGTGATTCTGATAGCTTTGTTAATTATCATATTCTCTTTCTCAATTATAGATATACAACACGCTCTGGGACGGCTAATCAGAATACTACACTCCTTTGAGAGCAGTGAGTGATACTAAGAAATCTGAGCAGGGATAAGCAGTGTCCATTTAGGAACTTTTGTGAGTGATGAAGAAGAAAAAATCCTTTTTGCAGTATGTTGTTTAGTTAATAGAATGAGTCTTTGGGCATTGTGGTTACTGTTAAGAGAGAATCAATCACAGATATGGAGAGAGACAGACCCTTTATTATAAGACTTGAGTTCTTGAATCCAGCGATGTCTGAAGATTTTTAGCTCTGGATTTTTCCCCTTACTTGAATCAATGGATATCTATTTTATTTATTTATTTAAATTTTGGTTTCTTTCAAAGAGATAAAAATTTGAGTAATAGATGAAAAAAATCAGCTAATGACTAAAAACTTCTAAACATTTGAAATTTCAAAGACTATTTTCACGTCCTGGATTTTACCTCAATAATATACTGAGAGTTACATATTTGAATTATATATTAAGAACAGTAATTTCTTGTATTGCTTAACAGCAATTTTATTAGTTAGTTAATTTTATGTCTTATCCTGAATAGAGTTATTTGTATTTATGGAGCACATTAATTGCTGGATCTCTCCTCAGCACAATAACGAGTTTATATATATTAATTTCCCAAGAATTAACAATTTCTTGCTTTCTACTTCAGCTTTTCTTGAGACAGAATGCAAAGTGAGCTCCATAACCATTGAAGTCAACTGTTGCTAATCTATTTTAGGTGACAAATTCTGGGACATTGCAACAAGAGTACATAGATGACACCTTTAGATAATCCTGAAAGAACACATTGCAGTCCTATCAAATAACTTTACTGAACCAAGCCAAAAAAAAAAAAAAAAAAAAAAAAAAAGATCAGACAGAACAAAAACTTCTGCAAAAATGCGAACAAAAGAAAGGGATTTATGGAAGTCATTTTTAGAATGTTCCCGTATGGATTCTGACACAGCAAAAAAAGGTGTTGGAGTACATAACACCTTTTTTTTTTTTTTTTCCATGCTTTGTTGGCAGGCACCTCTCACTTGGGGGAATTTTATTTTATTAAATGACTGTCAAGAAAGAAAAGGATCTGCATTATCACATTTTTCAGGAAAGGTAATCTGGTGCAACAGCTGTTAGCCTTTGTACATTATTTGTAATTCTGTCTCTTCCAAGTTACCTTAAGAAGCTTGATTTTGATTTACAGGATTTTATTGCAAATACGAATAGATCACTGGCAGTATGCACAAAGGAAGTTAGTTTTGATACAGTTACTATTTTATTCTGGAGAATATGTGTAACTTAGGAATGTTACACTTGTTACAATCCTTTTAAAACAACTAAGAAGTGTATACTTTTGAAAATGATTTGTATGTAAAGCTTATTTTAGTGATTTTTATAAATAGTTCATTGCTTTAAGTTATATACTTCTTTCATGAAATCTACAAGCAGATTGTAATTCTCTCTTTAAATGACTCTCTTCCTCATACTTGCACACCTAATTAGATTGTGAGTTCCTAGTGTATAAGGATTATGGCTTATTAATTTTAATTATCTTTGGAACTCCAACAACTCACTGTCTGACATATCATATTTGATAACTTTTTCTGAATGACTAACAATAAATGGAAACAAATTAATTCTTTCAATGGTTTTCTCTTGTTACCAGTGGCAGGTATTTTGTCTGCAGCTATTCATGATTTTACTTTAAATCCTGACTACTATGTTTTCTGGTACAGAATATAAAAAACTAGAACTGGGACTAGGAAAGTCAGAAGTTGGTTTTATCCATATGTCTTATCTCTTTGATGGCTCTATTTCATATTTCTTTTCTCTAATGCAGCATTTCTTGAAGTATATTTCAAAAAAATTCAGACCAATCATGTGCTCTTTGATAAGTAAGCTTTATATTCAAATAAAGTTGGAAATTCTGCTTATAGTCCATATTGCCTTCTTAGAAATTCATATATAAAACACTAAAGAAAATCATTGAGAATTTTTTTACTTGTCTCATTGAAAATTATTTATGTCAAAAGCACTGTTTGCCAAACTTATTTGTATATGAAAGTTCTTTTTTCTATAAAATTTTACTGCCTCATGGTAATCTTAAAGAAAACACATCAGGTTTTGATGTCTAGTGCATTTCAAAGTTACATATTTGTACTCTTGACTTTGTTCTGTTTTTGCATGCTTGAGGTGCCTCTCAAACCTGTTACATAAATATCTAAGTTTCTTGTTAAAGGAAAAAAAAAAAAAGAAAAAAAGAAACTGGTCTACCTTCCAATATCCTACTGTGTAAGATCTGAGATCTCCATCTTGATATGACTGCTTTACTGTTACTATACAGTCTCCTTATTTTATCTGCAGTAGAAAGGTCATGAGCCAAGTATTTGTCTACAGAATCTGGCCTGAGTTTCAACCTGGTCTAAATAAATACCATCTAGGAGAAAAAAATTTCTTTATATTTTTCATCCCACACTGTTTAACAAAATTACCCCCAAAATATTTGAAAAACAAATCAAGATTTCAATTACATTAGATAGTTTCCTATGAGATCCAAATCCATTAGACTAGTTTTGGAATGTATCTGGGAAATTAAGCTTTTGATATTTATTGATAATTTGGTATTGCATCCATTATGTTTATCCATGTCTCTCCATTTTGTATTCATATTTTCAGGAGTTTTTTGCTTGAATAAAATGAACAACAATTTTGGCGCTATTACAAGTCATTTCACTATATATTTCAAAGCCACTACTTCTAGTAGAGATGAGGAGCAGAGGACCACTTAGAATAGAGTAACCTGCTATAAGAAATTCATTGACAAATGAAATTTTTTTTTTTTTTTTTTTTGCTTTTGAGTGTGCAGTCAGCAAAGAGCTATTGAGATCACAATATTTCTTAGAAACAAAGACCTGTATTTTTAGTGTTGGCTTTCAAACTAGGAGGTCCCATCACTTCTCCCTCCCCCTGCCTTCCATGCTCATTGCTACTGTCATCTGCTTCATGATATTATATAATGAGATTAGTAAATTTTTAGGGACAAAGTTGTCAACCATTATGTAAGCTAGAGAAATTTATTACTAAACTGGAGATTATGACTTAGTTAAAAAGAATCAGGGGTGAGCAGACCTTCTTTCATTCCTTCTAAAGTATTGGTATGAGTGCAAATAAGGAAAAATGATTAATTTTTGTCACAGAGGTATCTCACAGAGGTATCTTGTTTGATTTTCTTTGATGTGAAAATTAATAAACAGAAACTTCATTTAAAATGGAAAATGGAGGAGTTCCCATTGTGGCACAGTGGAAAAGAATCTGACTAGGAACCATGAAGTTGCGGGTTTGATCCCTGGCCTCACTCAGTGGGTTAAGGATCTGGCATTGTTATGAGCTGTGGTATAGGTTGCAGACATGGCTTGGATCTGGTGTTGCTATGGCTCTGGTGTAGGCCGGCAGCAAGAGCTCCAATTAGACCCCTAGACTGGGAACCTCCATATGCCGCTGGTGCAGCTCTAAAAGAACAAAAGACAAAAAAGTAAAAATAAAAAATTAAAAAATTGGAAACAACCTAAATGTCCATCGACAGATGATTGGATTCGGAAGATGTGGTATATATACACAATGGAATACTACTCAGCCATAAAAAAGGATGACATCATGCCATTTGCAGCAACATGGATGGAACTAGAGAATCTCATACTGAGTGAAATGAGCCAGAAAGACAAAGACAAATACCATATGATATCACTTATAACTGGAACCTAATATCCAGCACAAATGAACATCTCCTCAGAAAAGAGAATCATGGACTTGGAGAAAAGACTTGTGGCTGCCTGATGGGAGGGGGAGAGAATGGGAGGGATCGGGAGCTTGGGCTTATCAGACACAACTTAGAATAGATTTACAAGGAGATCCTGCTGAATAGCATTGAGAACTACGTCTAGATATTCATGTTGCAACAGAAGAAAGAGTGGGGGAAAAACTGTAATTGCAATGTATACATGTAAGGATAACCTGACCCCCTTGCTGTACAGTGGGAAAATTAAAAAAAAAAAGTATTAAAAAAAAATTTAAAAATTAAATAAAATGAAAAATTGAGGCCAGAAGGGGGAGCTCACACACCCCACCAGTCCACATCAATTGCAGATTCAACAGGAAGAGATGTACCTTTTTATATATATGTACACTGGGTCGATTTTCTGTATACATTAATTGACAGAACATGGCAAAACAACTATAATAATCTTTTTTTTTTCTTTTTTTTTGTCTTTTTGCTATTTCTTTGGGCCGCTCCCATATGGAGGTTCCCAGGCTAGGGGACTAATCGGAGCTGTAGCCACCGGCCTACGCCAGAGCCTCAGCAACGCGGGATCCGAGCCGTGTCTGCAACCTACACCACAGCTCAGGGCAACGCCGGATCGTTAACCCACTGAGCAAGGGCAGGGACCGAACCCGCAACCTCATGGTTCCTAGTCGGATTCGTTAACCACTGCGCCACCACGGGAACTCCTAATAATCTTTTTTAAAAAGAATACTAAAAAGAAGAAAAAGAATAAGTTTACCACTTTACTAGCCAACAGGAGGAAGAAAAATTTTTTCCTTGCTTGGTACCTGACCCGCCAATGACAGAATGTCAAAATTCAGCCAAAAAAAAAAAAAAGTACTGCACTTCACATTCCCAGTTTCTTCCAATAGACTCTTCCTTTAAAATAGCCCCACCCAACTTTACCCTCTTCTCTATAAAGAAACGCTTCTCTCCTTTGTACTCCAGTTTAGCCTATGGTTCACCATTGACTGCATGTCCCACATTGCAATTCTTTGCTGTTCCAAAATAAACCCATATTGCAAGTAAAATGATTTTTTTGTTGTTTTAGGTAAATCTTGATTTTGTACTCATTTTCAGAAACTGATGCTGTTATTTTTAATTAGTTCAAATACAGAGATAATCCTAGAATTCTGTATAACTGTAGTCATGTTTTACCTCAACGCAATGACTGCAATTGAATATTATGTGCATTTTTGTCTCGGGTATTCAATTTTAACATTCACTCAGAGAAAGTATTGGAAATATCATTTTTTTAATTTAAAAATTATTGTTATTATTATTTTTAATAGTTATTTCCCCAATACAATTTTTTTCCTACTGTACATCATGGTGACCCAGTTACACATACATATACACATTCCATTTCTGCACATTATCACGTTCCATCATAAGTGACTAGACATAGTTTCCAGTGCTACACAGCAGGATCTCATTGCTAATCCATTCCAAAGGCAAGAGTTTGTATCTATTAACCCCAAGCTCCCCAACCAACCACTTCCTCTCCTTCCCCCTTGGCAAATACAAGTCTATTATCCAAGTCCATGATTTTCTTCTCTGTGGAAAGGTTCATTTATGCCTTATATTAGATTCCAGATATAAGTGATATCATAAAGTATTTGTCTTTCTCTTTCTGACTTATTTCACTCAAGATGAGAGTATCTAGTTCTATCCAAGTTGCTGCAAATGGCATTATTTCGTTCTTTTTTATGGCTGAGTAGTATTCCATTGTGTATATATACCACATCTTCCTAATCCAATCATCTGTCAATGGACATTTGGGTTGTTTCCATGTCTCGGCTATTGTGAATAGAGCTGCAATGAACATGCAGGTGCATGTGTCTTTTTTACGAAAAGTTTTTTCCAGATATATGCCCAAGAGTGGGATTGGTGGGTCATATGGTGGTTCTATGTATAGATTTCTAAGGTATCTCCATACTGTTCTCCATAGCTCCTGTACCAGCTTACATTCCCACCAGCAGTGCAGGATTCCCTTTTCTCCACACCCCCTCCAGCGATTGTTCTTTGTGGACTTTTAATGAAGGCCATTCTGACTGGTGTGAGGTGGTATCTTGTGGTAGTTTTGATTTGCATTTCTCTAATAATCAGGGATGTTGAGCATTTTTTCATGTGTTGTTGGCCATCTGTACATCTTTCTTGGAGAAATGTCTATTCAGGTCTTTTGCCCATTTTTCTATTGGATTGTTGGGTTTTTTGCTGTTGAGTTGTATAAGTTGTTTGTGTATTCTAGAGATTGAGCCCTTGTCTGTTGCATCTTTTGAAACTATTTTCTCCCATTCTGTAAGTTGTCTTTTTGTTTTCTTTTGCTGTGCAAAAGCTTGTCAGTTTGATTAGGTCCCATTGGTTTATTTTTTGCTTTTATTTCTGTTGCTTTGGAAGACTGACCTGAGAAAATATTCACAAGGTTGTCAGAGAATGTTTTGCTTATGTTTTCTTCCAGGAGTTTGATGGTGTCTCGTCTTATATTTAAGTCTTTCAGCCATTTTGAGTTTATTTTTGTGCATGGTGTGAGGGTGTGTTCTAGTTTCATTGATTTACATGCAGCTGTCCAGGTTTCCCAGCAATGCTTGCTGAAAAGACTGTCTTTTTCCATTTTATGTTCTTGCCTCCTTTGTCAAATATTAATTGACCATAGGTGTCTAGGTTTATTTCTGGGTTCTCTATTCTGTTCCATTGGTCTGTATGTCTGTTTTGGTACCAGTACCACACTGTCTTGATGACTGTGGCTTTGTAATATTGCCTGAAGTCTGGGAGAGTGATGCCTCCTGCTTGGTTTTTGTTGCTCAGGATTGCTTTGGCAATTCTGGGTCTTTTGTGGTTCCATATAAATTTTTGGATTGTTTATTCTAGTTCTGTGAAAAATGCCATAAATTTGATAGGGCTTGCATTGAATCTATAGATTGCTTTGGGTAGTTGATCATTTGTACAATGTGAATTCTTCCAGCCCAGGAGCATAGAATAGCTTTTCATTTCTTTACATCTTCTTTAATTTCCTTGATTAATGTTTTACAGTTCTCGGCATATAAGTCCTTTAGCTCCTTGGTCAGGTGTATTCCCAGGTACTTGATTTTTTGGGGTGCAATTTTAAAAGGTATTGTATTTTTGTATTTCTTTTCTAATATTTCATTATAATTTTAATTTTTGTTATTATATTTCATGAGAGTTAAGAATATCAAATGATATTTCATGGTATTGGTAAATATGTACTTAGCATTTATGATGAAATCCAAGGAATGTAATCTACCTAATTAGTTAAATCAGTTATAAATTCAATTTTTAATTCCTTTTCTGTACTGCATTATCAGAAATGTTTAAGTTTGTGACACATATTTAAAATGAGATTAGGAGTTCCCGTCGTGGCGCAGTGGTGAATGAATCCGACTAGGAACCATGAGGTTGCGGGTTCGGTCCCTGCCCTTGCTTAGTGGGTTAACGATCTGGTGTTGCCGTGAGCTGTGGTGTAGGTTGCAGACGCAGCTCGGATCCTGCATTGCTGTGGCTCTGGCATAGGCTGGTGGCTACAGCTTCGATTCGACCCCTAGCCTGGGAACCTCCATATGCCATGGGAGCGGCTGAAGAAATAGCAAAAAGACAAAAAAAAAAAAAAAAAAAAGAGAGAGAGATTAATTTGAGTCTTTGAAGATTTATTTAAATGAAAATTAATACTTTGAGCATTTAACTATTTTATTTGTTTCTTTCTAAAGTCTGGCCTTCATTGTCTCATAATTAATGGAACTTTCCACCTGTCCATTTTTAAGAAGCCTTTATGGAAATGTAATTTATTCTTTTCTCCATTCTGAAAGTAGTTTTAAAGCTTCAAACAGTTATAACTATTAAATATATCTATAATTCCGCAGTGGTTTTTTTACTCTCCACCCCCTTTTTTTACGGCTGCATCTGGGGCATATGAAAGTTCCTAGGCTAGGGGTTGAATTGGAGCTACAGCTGGGGCTTACACCACAACCAAAGCAGCACCGGATTTGAGCCCCATGTGTGACCTATGCCACAACTTATAGCGATGCTGGATCCTTAACCCACTGAAGCAGGCCAGGGATTTAACCTGCATCCTCACAGACATAACATCAGGTCCTTAACCTGCTGAGCCCCAATGGGAACTTCTGCACCTTTTCTTTTTCATTTTAGTTTTGGTTTCAAAGTTAGCCACATAATTCCAGTCTTAGTTAGGATTCATTCTTTATTGACCACACAAATAACTCAAGATCTTTATAAAGTTTAGCTATTAACTACATAGATGCAGTAATGTATATGTTCTTGGATCTTGATTTGGATATATGTGCCACTGCTACATAAGAGAGAAAGATTTGGGATTACTCAAATTTTCCAGAGGCTTTCATTTGGACATTTCATAAGGGATAATAAACTGTGGACTATTAAAACTTGAAAGGGTACCCAGAGAAGGGTTCGTGGATCTGTACTATGAGTCTTAGGCACTAAGTAACGGATTGAGTGGGATACTAAAATTGGTACCTTACTACATGCCACATACATTTAATTTCTTAATGCAAGTTATTCCCTAAGAGCCCTTTCAACACTTATTTTGGAAAAGCTAGGCAACAAAAGGTTTCTCATATGTGAGCTTAAATGTGAGCTGCTGTCTAGAACTGGTGCTGAGGAACAAGAAAAGCATACCACTTCGGTAGTGATTTATAAAACCTCAACATACTTAGGAGGACACCTATATGACTGCATCACATTAGCTAATGAGAAATTATGATAAGAATATATACTGGAAGCAATTACTGGGAGTCAATCACTCTGAGAAGCAGTGTTACACAGAGGATACTCTATTACCTGGGAACGTACTTTCCAGTAGGACAATGCTGAGCTCACTGCTGAATATTTCTCCAGCAGTGATTTGATATCTCTCAATATCTATCAAAGCTTCTCAATAGCTACTGGAAATAGCCCCATATCATCCTTGTAGCAGCACTGTCATGTTGATTATCATATTGTTTTGTGAATGGTTACTCCTCCATATCACTCACTGGACAGTACTTTGTGATAAAACATGAATTGTATCTGTTGTATTCCCAAAGTTTAGCATAGCCTTAGATGGAGAATTGATAATATTTTGCCTGTGAAGGCATGTATGAATGCAAGTATGATTGTACAAAATAACTGAACAAGAGACATTGCATTATTAATTTCTCCATCATTTCTTAGCTATTCTAAAATGTGATTCAATGTAGCTACACAATAAAGTTTCCTGGCCTCTATCTAGCTGGAGGAATCCTATTTTAATAATTCTGAGGTTGTACCTAGAAAGTTTTATTTAAAAAATGTCTTCAAATTTGGGACTAAGTATTTGAGTCAAACCTTAGATTATTACTCCCTCTACAAAACTGTTTTTACTAATGGCAGGTTGATATGATGAAGACTTTGTAAAGAATGATAAGCAATAATAAGGTTTGAAGGCTTTGTTTTTTACAGTAGATAATATCTTCTCTATGAGAATAGTCTTATTTTCTGTATCTTTGGTACCTGCATATTGTGTACTCATTAGCAATTTGTGTTATATATGAACCTGAGTCTAAAATCTTGGGTATATAATTAAAATAATAGCATTACCCTTTTTTTTTTTTTTTTTTTGTCTTTTTAGAGCCACACCTGTGGCATATGGAGGCTCCCAGGCTAGGGGTTGAATCGGAGCTATAGCTGCCGTCCTATGCCACAGCCACAGCAATGCCAGATCCGAGCCGTATCTGCAACCTATACCACAGCTCACGGCAACGCCTGATCCTTAATCCACTGAGCGAGGCCAGGGATCGAACCTGCAACCTCATGGTTCCTAGCCAGGTTCACTAACCACTGAGCCATGACGGGAACCCCAGCATTACCTTTAAAACAAATTATTTTTACTCCAAACGTATTCTCCTATTGGATAGTGGTAAATTACATCTTAATCACTGGCAGAGCCCTTTCTCTCCCAGGGTTATACCACAATCTGTGAAAGGGTGGCCCATTGCCTCCAAAATGGATTAAGGACCAAGAGATATAATCTTAGTAATATGAAACTCTTTTTTTTTTTTTTTTTGGCTTTTTGCTATTTCTTGGGCTTCTCCTGTGGCATATGGATGTTCCCAGGCTAGGGGTCTAATCAGAGCTGTAGCCACCAGCCTACGCCAGAGCCACAGCAACACGGGATCCGAGCTGCATCTGCAACCTACACCACAGCTCACGGCAATGCCGGATCCTTAACCCACTGAGCAAGGCCAGGGACCGAACCCTCAACCTCATGATTCCTAGTTGGATTTGTTAACCACTGCACCATGACGGCAACTCCTGAAACTCTTAATAGTGGTAAAATAACTAATATTTCTCCAATTAGGGGAAAAATATATTTGAAGAAAAAATATATTCTGACCTCTATTAAAATGGCAGGGCAGACTTTATTCAGGGCTATCACAATAGTTGATGGGTAAAGGGACAAATACAATAATGTTTTAGAGTAGGGAAGAGTGTTTGGACACGACTTCCAATACAAGGAAAAATGGGGATTTATAGCAAAGGAGTAGGGGAGGGATAGGTAGATGGAAAAATCACTGAGAGATTAGAATAATTCTTGCTAAACTCACCTAATAGAATTCTTACTGAAGGCTGGCTAGGGTGATTAGATATGACCTCAGGGATGGTGGGAGAGGAGGAAGGTGATTTAATATCAAAGTTGGGGGTTCTGGATAGACTGATTTGAAATAATTCTTACTAAAACTGGGCCCTTGAGGACTTTCCTGAGGATTGGGCCCAATTGGTCTTGGAGGAGCTTGTCTAGAGTTTGGTCAAGGAGTCTTTTTTTTGCTTGTTTTTTTTTTTTTTTTTTTGTCTTTTTGTCTTTTAGGGCCACACCAGCGGGATATGGAGGTTCCTAGGGCAGGGGTTGAAGAGGAGTTGCAGCCACTGGCCTATGCCAGAGCCACAGCAACCTGGGATCTGAGCCCGTCTGTGACCTACACCATAGCTCACGGCAACGCCAGATCCTTAACCCACTGAGCGAGACCAGGGATTTAACCTGCGTCCTCATGGATGCTAGTCGTGTTCACTAACCACTGAGCCACAACGGGAACTCCAAGGAGTCTTTTTCAATAGCTACCTCATTTAATACTGAAAACACAACTATAAGGTAGATATAAAAACTATAAGGTAGATTAAAAATTAGAAAACTGAAGCATAGAGAAATAAAATAACTGGCTGACGGTTAAAATGTTACAAGTGTTTCAAGCAGTGGCAGGCCCTAGAAATTAGAGGCTGTTCTGGGAGTTCACATCTTAATTGGATCCACAGATAATAGGTGAGATGTGCATATGGAACCTCTGGTTCCATTCATATCTTTCCAGGATCTTGGCCTCACTCCAGGACCCTGAGAAGGATAAGACTGAGTGTCATTTTTATGAGTGCTACATATTTCTTTTAGAACTTGACCTCCAACAGGGAAATCTCATTTTAGTCTAGAAGAAAACACTTGTTCACTTCTGTTTTCCAAACACTCTACCGCTTTCCTCAATTCTTCTGTATTTGATGTAATCTTTTGGAAAACAAAAATCAGGAAGTTCTTCAGGCTGCTTTGCATTAAACTCCAGACCTTCCTTACTTTGAGTCAGTGAAGTCAACCTCCTACTTTTCTGAAAGGGTGTGTGTGATCCATGTGCATTGGAGAAGGTTGAGAGTAGATAGTAAGAATGGAAAAGAACATAATATCTCAAAATATTACTTAGCCACAAACAAATTTGTCTTTATTATTTGGAGAGTATAAACTCTATACCTTACTGTGTTTATCTTTTTCGAATTGCTTCTAAAAGTTAAAAATTATATTCTTAGCTTCCTTGTAAATAATGATATTGAAAAATAATGATAATTATAATAACAGTATTCTTTAATGTGGATTAAGGTCTTATCATATAAGTTATATCAAAGTGTTCTCTGTATTACCTAAGTTATCTTTACAAGAGCACTATGAGGTATGTGCTACCATTTTCTCCAACTTAAGGAAATAACATGTGTAGAACTTAGCCTATGTATATCAACAGCGTCTATATCCATTTAGTCACTCAAATGTCAAGCTCTGGCACTTCACATTCAGTTAGTTAGAAAAAAGAGAGAAATAAATGAAAAATATTAACTACAATATTAATAGAGAAAAAAAGTAACAATATTATGGACAATTATATAGGTATGGATATCTTCATCTTCATTGGACAATCAAAAAGGTAATAATATAAAACTAACAAGAAAATGAAGGAGAATATTTTTGTGACCTCAAGGTAGAAAAGATGATAAAAATGTAATTTCTGTGACCAAACATTGGTGTTCTACACCAAAATTAAACATTTCTATATATCATAATTCAATTTAAGAAATGCATGATTTCTAGAAGAAAAGCATTGTTTTTAGTTACTCTCACATTGAATACTTCTGACACTAGATGTGTGACTTTTCCCCACATCAACCAATCCTCCAACATCAGCTGGTCAATCCAATTCAGTTCCTATAGTGTATATTTGTAGTTAGTTTCATATCCTGTGAATTAAGAGCTTAGTCCCACAATACTACGTCCACTTCAAAGCCAATTACACATACAAGACTGTCAGATGGGCTACTGACCAACCAGCTATAAATCCCACAACCCCCTCCTTGGGTTTAATAATTTATAAGAATGGTTCCCAGAATTCATGAAAATATTTATGTTTACTGGATTATTATAAAATAAAGGGTATATATAATATATATATATGGATATAATATATATATATATAATAAAGGGTATATATAATATATCTATAATCAGGGTATATATATATAATATATATAATAAAGGATATATATATAATATGTATATGTATATAATATATATATATATATGGATATAATAAACGGTAAAGATGAACAATCAGATGAAGGAATACATAGGGAAGGGTCATGAGCACAGGGATCTCTGTTCCCATATAGTTGGGTGTACCACCCTCCCAGCAAGTAGATGTATTCATCAACCTGGAAGCTCTCTTAGACCTACATACTTTGGGGATTTGTATGTAGATATAATTATTAACTCAATTTCTAGGCCCTCTTCTCAGTCTGGAAATGAGTGATGGGCTGAAAGCACCACACTTTTAATAATGGCTTGATCTTTCTGTGGCCAGCCCATATCTAGAAGCCCACCAAGAGTCACCACACTGGAACAAAAGTCACATCTATCACTAAACAACTCCAAGGGATTTAGGAGCTCTGTGACATGAGCCAAGGTCAAAGACCAAATACTTGAATATAAGATGGTCCTTAAAAGCCCTGTTTCAAGTGTTTTAGATCTCTGGGTCAGGAACCAGAAAGAGAGACTAGTATGTATATTTCTATTATTTTATAAGTGATTAAGTAGAGAACATAGTTGCAACATCTGAAATTGACAAAAAAATTAAATCCTAAAAAATATACAGAAATAAGGCACGACACCTAACTAACAGAGTGAAAAGCCAGCTTCCAGAGGGAACATCCAAAGCCTAGCAGATGTATGAAGACATCATCAATTCACTAATAATAAAAGTAGTAAAAATGGCCTCTTACCAAATAGAAAGGCTATAATCAGAAAAGTATATTCTTACTTAACTTCATTTAAGTATTGACGAGACTGTGAGGAACTGGAACTTATATTGAAACTACTGGGAGTACAAATGCTTAAGAACATCTGAAAGTAATTTGATAGTATTTATCAAAATTAAGCCATATGTCCAAAAATTCCACTCCTGAATAGTGTAGAGTTGAAGGCAACTTCCGTAACTACAAGAATCGTTAACGCAGTTATGTATTATGTATCTACCAGAATCTCCTTCAATAAAGGACTTAATACACTATGAGTTGGAAGTGCTACCAATAGACAACCTTCAGTCCCAGCATCTTCAGGGTATACCAAAATACGCAAAAAAGCCCAAGGCCCTCTATGGACAACCCACATCCGATGACTCATTGATGCAGATATACAGAGCTCTGGACATCAATGTCCAATTGAAATAAGACTGAAGGACAATTCTAGCTTTAGGGCTTCTTATAAAGTATCCCAAAATTGTCATTAAGCCTGCATCACAGCTTTATCTTGCCTTTTTCTCTTGCTTTCTATCACTTACTCCTTAATAAACTACCTACATGCTAATCTCCATCTAAAACATGCTTCCAGGAATTCCTATTGTGGCTCAGTGGTAAAGAACCTGATGAGTATCCATGAGGACATGGGTTCAATCCCTGGCCTTGCTCAATCGGTTAAGGATCTGGCATTGCCGTTGCCATGAGCTGTGATGTAGGTTGCAGATGCAGCTCAGATCCCGCATTGCTGTGGCTGTGGCCTAGGCTGTCAGCTACAGCTCCAATTTGACCCCTAGCATGGGAACTTCCATTTGCCTTGGGTGAGGCTCTAAAAAGATTAAAAAAAAACAACAAAGCAAAACAAACAAACAAACAAAACCCCATGCTTCCAGAGAAACCTAGCCTGACTATAAAAGCAGGTACTAAAGATTGTTTTGAAACTGGATTACTTGCTACCAGGATTTCATTACTGGTTGCAGGTAGAGCAATTGACCCTGGCAAAAATTAAAGAATCGGGATGGTATGCTGGTGGAAGGGGATGTATTAGCCTGTATGATACATTAGATATTTGAGAAATCAAGAGGAACTAGCAACTAAAAGGAAAATGAAATACATAGTTATTGCTAAAGTTTGACTAAAGTTTTGGAAAAAAAAGATAAAAAGCTGGCCCCACTTGGAGAATTTTTACATCTAGTCCTTGCAACTGCGGGCTCTGTTAGTTTAAAGACTTTAACTCTCAAATTGGGGTATCCTTCTGTTGAGGACAGAGATACTGAGCTGTAAGTTGTAATTGTTTTCAGATTTCAGGCTCCTTGTTTCAAGAGTCCAGAAAGCAAGAAGAGGAGTCATGCTAGGTTGGGGTGATCTTGATTGGAAAGTGATAGAGATGCTGTTACGCAATGCAGAAAGGGGGTGGGTGGATATGTTTGTCATCCACATATTTTGATTAAATATCTCTTTTGATAATGACAAGTTCATCAACCCTGGCCTGAAAAAAGCATAGTGATCAGGGACTCAGAACTCTTAGAGATGAAAGTCTGAGTCAAGCCACTAAAATGGCAGAGGTGCTTGCTAAGGATGGAAAATGGATAGTGGATAAAGGAGATGATGAGGCCAGATGCAACTGCAAGAGCAATAATTTTCTCCCTCTCTCTCTCTCTCTCTTTATGGTTTCCCTACAGAGGAACGATTTACCATAATCCTGGAGCAATTCCTACCAGAAATGTGTTGGAAGAAGTGAATCCACACAATGAAAGGAACTGACCCATGTAGAACACTGTGATACACTAACGAATCTCTCTCAAGGAAGGCCTTGTTGATTCATATTCTGGGAGTGTTTTCTGAGCAGAGTCTTCAGCTGTCAGCCCCTTCACAGATTGCCCACAGTCACCCCTTTCTGGGGTGGCTCACATCCAACAAATTATACATGTAGGAGTAAAAAAGTATGGTCATCTTGGCCCAGGGAAATATCTTTTACTTTAATATGAGAGGTATTTGAACATGTTTAAACATTGGTGGAAAGAAGACAGTAAAAAGCAGGGGAAATTTCTTCAAAGAGCAGAAGGCAGAAGTGCTATGAAATTCACGTTACAGGTGATATTGTAACAAAAGGTCATGTTGTATTAGTCCTACATAATAGGCAAGATTGACTTCAATATTTTCTTAAAAAGCATCGCCGTTAGCTTTACTGAATTTATAAAATCACATTTAGAACATATTGTAATAATTACATTTGAATCATTTAATATGGCCTTCATTTGAATTTTCTACGCATCACAATGATTTGGTATTGTCATCAAGTCATCCGTATGATAGTTTTAACCCCCAATTCAGGTATCTGCAACCTCATATAAGACTGTAACTATGCTTATATTTTTATTCAGATTTTTTTTCCTATGAATTTTGACTGACTTAGGCCATAGTTGTTGGCAAAAATCTTGCATTGGCTCCGGGCTTCATCCCAAATACTGTCTTTATGTAGAACTAAAACAAAACTTCTCATATGTGGATCACTGGGGAATGAGGCTGATTTGGATATATGGGAATCCTGAAAGCCTGGCTCTCTTTTCAGCCATGTGGCCACTTGCTCTCCTCCCTTCTGTTTAGCCCCATCTC
This sequence comes from Sus scrofa, assembly GCF_054392235.1. Lineage (NCBI taxonomy): Eukaryota > Metazoa > Chordata > Mammalia > Artiodactyla > Suidae > Sus > Sus scrofa. Next base: position 27,455,563 of record NC_139386.1, on the reverse strand, counting down.
TGCATTGGGAACTGGTCCCACCACTGTTTCACGCCAATTCATCTTTGGATCCAGCTGGCCCTAACTCTACTGCTAGCTCTAGTTGTTCCAAGTTTTTATGCCAGACTAAGTCTTCCCTGTCCAATATGGTTGGCCCTATCTTTGTTTCCGGTCTCAAGCCAGACCCAATTTATGCAGATAAACCAGAAATTTGGGTGTGGATCAACAGGTTGGGGCAGATATTTGGAGTTGTGCTGTAATCCATCAAATTTAGCAACACATTGTTCATAAGACGGGCTACATTGTTTTTTTAAAGGGAAATCCTTTCCTGTCATTCTTTTCTCTTCACTGTTTCCATTTTCCACCGGCTGAAAAAACAAATGTGGGTGGATATGGTCCTGGACATTCTTTTGAGTTAGACTGGTGCCATAAAACATCCCCACCATGATAACATATTTTGTTTAAATTTAAATTTATCATAAAGCATCAGTCATTTCTAGAAAGTTGCTACCATACACTTTGGTTTCTCTGACTCCTAGGGAACTCTCAAGCCAAGTAAGAATGTTGATAAGCAGTGCAGAAGGATTCTCTCTGCCATCTGTACTTTGGGGATTTTTAGTCTTAAACATCCAGCAGACAATTAGGTAACTTGTTTGAAATACAAAGCAAAGTTGTAACTGCAAAGACTCCCAGTGCCCCTCTTCTTATCCTGCCAGTGTTGAAGCCATTTTTTTTAAAAAAAGTCAAATTTGAAGATAAGTGAAGTAATATTTTACTGGAATATAATAATGATGCTAATACAGCTATTTCAGTCTATTTTATAAATATATTGCTCACCTTTATTACATAAATCTTATTTAAGTAACAATGCAAATGCAAATTAAATAAATCAAATGATTCTATTTAAAGACACTCTAATGATTTATAAAAGGAGTTCTTTGAGAACCTATAGAAACTAAATTAAATATACCTATATGTATCAATTTGTGAAATAAGTATATTTTTTTGCCTTCCTTAAAGCCAGGTTTAAAAAAAAAACAGGCCAGAATTTTCACCATCTGTTTCTAAACTGCACAGATGGTTGCAAATTTAAATCTGTTGTAAAAGTGTATTGCTTACTGTTCTGTCTACAGAGTTTTCTGATAAAGTGTCAAATAAAACAATCGATAGTTAATAGTACCAATAACTTCAACTACCTAAATGTGGTATTAGAACCCACTGACCCATGCAGAATCTTAGTCTTTTCCTGAGTTAAATCCCTGATAGTTGCTGCTCGGCTAGTTTTTTCCCCCTAGATTCAAAATATTCTGCCAGGCAAATTTCCATGTGTCCCATTACCCAAATTAAATGTGTTCAATATTAAAGTGGCGATGTAGCATACATAATTGAATGGCATGATATGAAATTTACATACATAAGGGTACCTATAATTGTTCGCTGTGAGAAGTAATACTTTCTTATCGCTGATATGAAATTGAAAATATAAATTGATCTATACCAATTTAGTCACCTACGGCTATTTTCGTTTGTGTGTTGGTTTTGTTTTGTGTGGTAATGGTAGTTGAGGGAAAGAATTAGCTACCCCACAACTAGTTTGCAATTTGGAAGAGTCAGCAACCAAATCTTGCCACATATAACAAACAGCACACACGTACTGCAAAGCAGAAAAATAGTTATAAGTCTCGTTCTTTAAACTTGATGTAGCTTTGACTTTTTATCTCTTTTTCTTTCCTGGTCCTTGGCAACCTTGACAAACACTTTTTCTAAAGTTTCCACCTGAATAAAATTTAACAGCATTCAAGTTTAAGGATTCAGCTGAACATGTACTTGAGTCAGGAGACCATGAATCCTTTAAAGTAGGCAAAGGACATAAAATCCTTTACAGTTTAAGCATGGATCACTTTCCCTAAATATAGAGGCCAATGGACTTGTTCGCTTCTTATGCCCCATTTATGTGTGTATGTGAGGAATGTCTGTCTGATATTTTATTCAACTTACATTTCTTAACTATATCACCAATAAGATGACTGGGGTATATATATATATTTTGCTATATATTATCCTAGTAAACAGTCCATTAATTATCCACAAAAAATTTATTTCTAACATTCATTGTGTGGATAGCAGAACCTCTGGCATAATGTTGAGTTGGAAAGCTGCCTTCTTCTTCTGAGTGCTACTTCACTACCCCTGGCATGTAAATTTCTGATTACTCACTGAGGGTATAATATAAACCATCTATCTACACATTTATATACCCTACACATTTATCACTAGACTAGTTTGGCTGTATTTGGAGGGAGGGAAAGCATCTTATATACCAAGTAGACCCTTTATTGGCATCTTAATTTTCTTGAAATTCTTTCTCCCCTTCCTCCTCCTTGTGAAAGATACTGAAGAACTGAAAAAATTTAGCTGACTCTAGCAAGATCTTAGCCCCTTGATCCTACCCTCTTCCTGATCATAAATCAACCAGTTAACTGCAGTCTTAGGCTTAAGGTCTTGCAACCTGTCCCATCATGAATGCATCCTTTCGTTCCCTGTGCCTTCCGAGAATTTTAACAGTAGCAATTCTGGAAACAGAACTGGACTTTGATCTTCCTCAGTTTGTTCTGTAAAATCTTTAAGCATCTTATTTCTCTGTAGAATATTTATTTTGAACTATTTTCACTTTGTGACATTATTAATAGATAATCGAGCCAACAGTTATTGCTTAGTTTTTCTCCTTCCTTTTTGGTAAAGATTTTCTATATGTGTAGTTGCCTCTGTATTTATTGCAGCTAGTGTAAAGAAAAAGATATTATGTTTCTGAATACTCTATAATGTATTTATTAATAAAGACTGATATAGTGCTCATCACACACTGTTGTGAGACATGTTTTTATAATATTTTCTTAGCCTCTTTGCTGAAAACTCCATCTTGTCCTTCCTTACTTTGTCCCCTCTTCCTGCTTGAGAAACAGTCACGGTAATGGGAAATGACTTAAGCTTAAGAACAAAGACCTAAAGGCGTGGGTTATTCGTGGGGTCAGCTGAATGAGGACATAATACATTGGTCTAGGCACGCCTGGACCTGTGCAGATTGGAACACCATTTGCACAAGCATGATATGTCCTCTAAAGAATAAGAGAAAGAGGAACCTCATGGCCAAGTGGTTTATGAGTGGTCGTTAGCAGAATATGCATTAGCAAAGAGAACCAAGGTGCAAACCTAGGCACACAGGGTTGCCACAAATAGGAAGCACAGTGAAGATTCTCTGAAATGCTATGCATAGATAGCTAACTCAAATGCTAATGATGCTTAAATGCCTAAAGTTTAGAGTAAGAGTTTAACCATCTACCAGCTAAGTGACTTTTAAAACAATAAAAGAACTTATAAAATAATAAAAAAAAACCCTATATCCTGCACCTACAAGCCTCTTTTTTCCATTGATATAATCCTCAAGAGCACAATAAAAGCAGTGTGGTTTCTTGAGGCAGGGTACTTGGTCCCTGAGACCTTGAATCCCCCAGTTCCCGCTTTTACTTAAAATAAATGTCTCTGTGTCTTGTTTCATGTTAACTTTTTTCCTTAAGTTCCACAGCACCCATTCTTCAGCCCCATCCTGCTGAGCTGGTCTCGGCAACACACCAAGCACTATTATAAGATTCTTAGAAGTATTAACCCATGACCTCATAACCATCCAATGATAAAAGATGTTCTGTTATCTGAATTTTAAATACAAGTAGACTGAGGCAAAAATAAATTAAGAAACTTACTCAAGGCCACACAGTTGGTAAGTGGAACAGTTAAAATTCAAAGCCAAATAATCTGACTCTAGAGTATGTGCTCACAAATACTAACCTATATTACTTCTCCCACAACTAAACTGGGCATAAACAGCAAGACTGGAGCATTGTTAAAAACAACCATCTTTTTAACAATTGACCATTCACTAAGTTACAAGTTACATTTTAAAAGGCATTTTCTTATAAAATGTAAAGCTAAATAAAAGTGAAACTTAATTGTTTGAAGATAATTGTTTGAAATACTTAGCTGTATTTGAAGATAATACTATTCTTCAGAGATACATATTTCTGAATCATTTTACAATTATCCTGCTTCAGTGGGTGGATGTTTTCAAAATTTTTGTCAATTTTCTAAATATTTATCAACATATTTATCGATCATGGATCAATCAATAATTTTTTTTAGTCATCGTTCTTACTTTCTTCTCCAAATGACCAACAAAAAATGAGAGGTGATTTTTGTTCTTATCCATCCAACCTATAAAGAATTAACTAGACTTTGTGGCCTGTAGGCCTGAATTCTCTTTGAATAGGTTTTTTTTTTTTTTTTTTTTGTCTTTTTGCTATTTCTTGGGCAGCTCCTGCAGCATATGGAGGTTCCCAGGCTAGGGGTCCAATCGGAGCTGTAGCCACTGGCCTACGCCAGAGCCACAGCAACGCGGGATCCGAGCCGCGTCTGCAACCTACACCACAGCTCAGGGCAACGCTAGATGTTAACCCACTGAGCAAGGGCGTGGATCGAACCCGCAACCTCATGGTTCCTAGTCGGATTCGTTAACCACTGCGCCACGAGGGGAACTCCTGAATAGGTTTTTTTAAGGAAACTTTATTGTCATTCAAAGATAAGTTTCTAAGTCAATCTGACTTCCTTAATTAGGAGGGAGGGGAAATCTAAGGGTTGGGGGGGAGAATAACATCAAGAGATGTTCTTAAAGAATAAGGAATTCCTGGAGTCTGGGGGTAATTAAGGGGCGAAGCCCCTTGGGGATACAAGCTTTTGTGGGCAGACTGTGAAATAGTTATGGAGTATTGGGAAAGCTAAAATCACCAACAGTCAGGTTAGCATAAATGGAGCGACTCCTGTAAAGAACAAAGCTGTGCAGTTTTAATTGTGACTAAAAAAGATGCTATGTTTTCATTAGAAATGGATTTTATTTATCAATTTTCTTTGCATCCTTATTGAGTTGTAATTGCCATATGACATTGTATAAGTTTAAGCTCTACAACGTGATGATTTAATACATGTATAGATAGCAAAATTATTAACATGATAGGGTTAATTAACACTTGTATTACCTCACGTAATTGGGATTTTTATCTTGTGAATTAACACGGCAAATTAAACATACATCATATAGTATTAACTATAGTCATGATGTTGTACAATAAACGTTCAGAATTTATTCATCTTATAACTGAAAGTTTCTTTTTTTTCTGTCAAATGTCTTTTATTTATTTAGTTAGTTATTTAATTTTTTTGCAACACCTGGAATTCTTAACCTGCTGAGCCACCAGGGAACTACTGGTCTTCTATTTATTTAAAAAACTGAGTTACAATTGACATACAATATCACATTAGCTTCAGATATGTAATAGTGAATCAATATTTTATATATTATAAATTAATAACACATTAATCCAGTTATCATGTCACCATAAAAATTGTTGTATTATTGACTATATTCCCTATGTGTACATTACATCCCTGTGACTTATTTATTTTAAAGCTAGGATTTTTTTAAACTCTCAGTCTCTTTCACCTCTTATTCATCCCTCCAGCCCCTTCCCCTCTGACAATGACCTGCTGATTCTCTGTATCTATGAGTCTTTCTCTATTTTTTATGTTTATATTTTTTTTAGATTCCACATATATGTGAATTAATATATTTGTTTTTTGACTTATTTCACTTAGAATGTATGTATATGCACGTATGTATATAAAAGCTCCTGTATCCATTTCATCTATTGATAGAAACAGGTTGCTTCCATCCCTATCTTGTCTATTATAAATAATGCTGCAGTGAACATAGGGGTGCATCTATCTTTTCTAATTAGTGTATTTGTTTTCTTCAGATACATATCCAGAAGTGGAGTTGCTAGATTATACAGTAGTTCTATTTTTAGTTTTTGGCGGAAATTTCATACTGTTTTCCATAGTGACTGTACTAATTTACATTCCCACCAACAATGCACAAAAGTTCACTTTTCTGCACGTACTCCCCAAAATGTTTCTTCTTGATAATGGCCATTCTGACAGGTATAACATATATCTCAATATGGCTTTGATTTGCATTTCCCTGATGACTAGTTATGTTGAGCACTTTTGCATGTGCCTGCTGGCCAACCCTATGTCTTCTTTGTAAAAATGTTTATTCAAGCCCTCTTCTCATTTTTTTTCATCAGGATGATTGGTTTCTTTGGTTGTTGAGTTGTATAAGTATTTTATTTTATCCAAAATAATTAACTAATTAATTAATTTTATGGCACAGCTGCAGGATATGGAATTTCCCAGGCTAGGAGTTGAATTAGAGCTGCAGCTGCTGGGTTACTCCATAGCCACAGCAACACTGGATCTGAGCTACATCTGTGACCTAAGGTGCAGCTTGTACCAGATCCTTAACCCATTTTGTGAATCCAGGGATAGAACTCACATCCTCATGATTACTACTGCAGGTCCCTAATCAGTTGAGCCACAATAGGAACTCCAGCTTCTTTATATATTTTAGATATCAGCTCCTTATCAGATTTATTGCTTGCAAATATCTTCTCCCACTTAGTAGGCAGCCTTTTCATTTTGTTGGAGGTTTCCTTTGTTGTGTGAAAACTTTTGAGTTTGGGTGTAGTCTGTTTTGTTTAGTTTTGCTTTTGTTGCCCTTGCCTAAGGAGACTTATCCCAAAAATATTGCTAAGACCGATGTCCAAGATGCTACTACCTATGTTTTCTTCTAGAAGTTTTATGGCTTCAGGTCATACACTTGTCTTTAATTCATCTTGAGATTTTTTTTTTATATATATGTAGGCGTCTAACTCTCTTCCACTGATTTATCAATCTGTTTCTAATTCAGTGTCAGGATGCCCTCATTCTTTTTCCTCCTTTTTTCCTTAGTTCTTATAAGGCAGCCTAGTATATTGGTGGCAGAAAGGACTTTGGAAACAGAGAAACCTGAATTTAATAGCCAGCACTAATTGATTCCTGGGTAATATTGAAAAAATGACAACTTGAATTGCTTTAGCCTTAATTTCCTTAACTATACCCAAACAGTTTAGATCTTGAGCAAGAAATAGTACTATTTTGTCCAAATTTTTTTTTAATTCCAAAAAACCACACTGGTATTTACACAAAATATATAAAATAAGTTAAGGGCAATTAATATTTAAAAAAATTGGCTTTTTAAACTTGCAATAAGCTGTGTCTCTTCATTTATTTAAAATGTGGGAAGTAGTTACACTTTTTTGGGAACACATTTTAGAACTTAATTGTTCCCACCACAAAAAAGACATAATGTGATAAAGGTGTTAGCTAACACTAATTTGATAATGATATTATAAAAAATGTGTGTAATAAATATATAAATTATATATAAATGTGTGTATAATATAAATATGGAAATAAACAGGCCATATACCTTAAACCTATATGATGTTATCTGTTGACTGATTCACAATAAAAAAATAAAACTCATAGATGCTATGCACAGAGCTCATGAGCAAATGTTTCATGGATCCACTGAAATTGTGGCTATTACATTTTGTTTTCAACAGCAGTTTTCTTTGGCTTAAGAATTATGAACAAGTTGTCTCACTATCTTAACACTTATATTTTAGGGACAAACCTTGAGTATAAATACATATTAATTTTCCTAAATTAAAGTAACTATTCAAGGACACCAGGGAGCATCATAGAAGGAAAAAAATTACATCTGGATATAATGGCATGGTCTATTTTTCTTATGAAAATAACTATTGCATTTTTATAAAAATTTTATTTAAGTTCTCCAAATATGAAAAGAACCTCACTACCAGTTGACATATTACAATATTGACATACCAAATTTACTATGAAGCTATTTCCATTTTCTTTTCTCATATGTGAGATAAATTACAGTATAAACATACCTGAATTTGAAGTAAATTAAAATAAATCACAAAGAAGTGAAAGCAAGTTACAAACACTCGACGTAGAGAGCAGTCTTGCTACCCCTAAAGGTTTTACCATAAGAATTTATTAGATAAGCCTAAAACAAATTTTTTCTCATTGGTGCCCTGGGATTGGCTAAATCATTATTACCAAGCTTGTCTGGCAGGCTTGCTAAAGTGTATGCTGGACTATATGTCATGAAGAATTTATATCTGACTGTTAAAAGTGATTTGAGATTCCCATTAGAAGAAATAATCTTAATCATCCACAATAACTTTGCATTAATTATTGATAAATCTAATCAGTAATCTGAAATTGCTCACATCTAATATTAATCAGAAAGGCAGATGAATTTCTAGCATGATGATATGCTCTTTGTGCCTTAAAGTACCTTTATAGTGTTATTATTTACAGGCTCCTGAGTTGGAGAAAGATGAGATCCTTCAAAGGAATGACTTCACTGTGGTTAGGTTCTATTCTCAAAGCTGGTGTATTCACTATTGTCAACTCATGTAAAATGCTGTAACTTCTGTGTTTTATGTTTAAAGTGAATTCTTTTATAAAATCAAATTTTGTGTTTATTTCTGAACATCCTTCTACTTTTATACTGAGAAATAGCCACATACATTTAAAAAATTATCTTATTTTTGTCATGATTCCAAAAAGCAAACAAAGAGACATGAAGAGACAGAGGGAGGGTGTGAGAGGGAGAGGGAAAGAGAGAGGGGGAGGGAGAGGAGAGAGAGAGAAGGGAGAGAATTATACATTGAATGACAATATACCCACAATCCAGTTTAAGATATAAAATATTTCCATCAGAGCTATTCCCCTCCTGAATCATATTCTCCACCCTCTCAACCAGAGTTAAGCATCATTTTGAGTTTGAATTAGTATTTACAAATTTCATTTATTCATTTATACTATAATATATGCATACCAATTAAAGCACTATATGGTATTTCTCCAATTTTTAATATTTACAGAAAGTGTTTCATTATGATTCTTGTAGCTTTGTACAATTCATTTCTGTAGCTGTAGAATGCCCTAGTATATGCATCTATTAGAATTTATAATCTTTTCTTTTGCCAATAGACATTTAAATTATTTCTAAATTCTTGAGATTTCAAATACTGATGCTTTGAGCATTCTTGTACATATCTGTAGGAGAAAATATTCAAGTGTTTCTCAAGGCCATAAATTTAAGGTAGAATGGCTTGTTTGAAGCATCTGCAACTTCTGTTGCCTTGGGAGACTGACCTAAGAAAACATTTGTATGGTTGATGTCAGAGACTATTTTGACTATGTTTTCTTCCAGGAGTTTTATGGTGCCATGATTTATGTTTAAGTCTTTAAGCCATTCTGAGTTTATTTTTGTGTATGGTATGAGAGTGTGTTCTAGTTTCACTGATTTACATGCAGCTGTCCAGTTTTCCTAGCATCACTTGCTGAAGAGACTGTTTTTTTCTTTTTTTTCACTTTTATCAAATATTAATTGACCATAGGTGTCTGAGTTCCATTGATCTGTTCCATTGATCCACATGTCTGTTTTTATACCAATACCATACTATTTTAATTACTGTAACTTTGTAATGGTGTCTGAAATCTGGCACAGTTATGTCCCCTGCTTCCCCCTCCCTCAGGATTGCTTTGGCAATTCTGCGTCTTTATGGTTCCATATAAATTTTTGGATTATTTGTTTTAGTTTTGTGAAAAACGTCATGGGTAATTTGATAGGTATCACATTAAAACTGTAGATTTCTTTGGGTAGCATGGTCAGTTTAATATTAATTCTTCCAATCCAGGAGCATGGAATATCTTTCCATTTCTTTGAATCATCTTTAATTTCCTTGATTAATGTTTTATAGTTCTCAACATACGTCTTTCACCTCTTTGGTCAGGTTTATTCCTAGGTATTTTATTTTTTATTTTGATGCAATTTTAAAGGTATTTTTTATATATTTCTTTTCTAATGTTTCATTGTTAGTTTAGAAAAATGCAACAGGTTTCTGAATGTTAATCTTGTATCCTGCTGCTTTGCTGAATTCGTTTATCAGAGTAATTTTTTTGTGGATTCCTTAGGGTTTTCTATATATAATATTACATAATCTGTAGGCAGTGAAAAATTTACCTCTTCTCTTCCAATTTGGATATGTTTTATTTCTTTGTTTTGTCTGATTACTGTGGCTAGGACTTCCAATAATATATTGAATGATATGTCCAATAAAAATGGTAAGAGTGCGCATCCTGGTCATGTTCCAGATTTCCGTGGGAATGCTTTCACCTTTTCTCCATTGAGTATTGTATTGGTTGTGGGCTTGTCATAAATGGCTTTTATGATGTTGTTATATATTACCTCTATATACACATTGGTAAGAGTTTTTATCATGAATGGATGTTGGATTTTGTAAAATGCTTGTTCTGCATCTATTGAGATGATCATGTGTATTTTTTTCCCTTTTTTTTGTTTAATGTAGTGTATTAAATCAATTGATTTGTGTTTGTTGAACCATCCTTGTGAACTTGGGATAAGTCCCACTAGGTCATGGTGTATGATCTTTGTTATGTGTTATTGGATCCAGTCTGCTAAAATTTTCTTAAGAATTTTTGCATCTAAATTCATCAAAGATATTGGTCTATAATTTTCTTTTTTGGTGTATC